>NC_138896.1:48162230-49362230 GCF_965194825.1 Balaenoptera physalus | reverse complement strand
GAATGGGCGACCCCAAAGAACACTCGCCTCAAGCTAACGTTCCTCTTGTATCATGCCGCAGGTTGCAGGCAGCAGAATCCATGTAGCGTTATTCATTGTGGTTCTTGAGCTCTAGGTAGCATTCCAGGTCTCTTAGGACTGGCGGGTCAACACTAGGATAGGCAACGTATTAGAAGGACGGCCTGTGTGTTTGGGCCTTTGTGAGCAATGCAGCTTTTGGGAAGAGCTAGATGCCGAGTCACAGGCTGTGAAGGGCTTCTTTGCTTAAACATCTACATTTTTGCAAGTTGAAAGAACTCATGTATCTCCCTTCTAAAGCACCTTGGAGGTACAAAGTAGAGAAAGAATCAGCAAGGTCAATGCTCTGCTGGCCCCTTTGAAGATAAGTCTTGAGGGAAACTTCATTTTCCTCTTTGGGATTTAGAGAGTTGGGGGCTCAATTCTCCCTGAGAAACACTGTAGTTGCACGAGTTCCCGTCATAGCACAAATGCCTTTGTGACGACAAGTGAGTTTCTAGGAAAGAAACTCGGAGTTTGCCATTCTTTGCTGGTGCTCGTCCTTTGGTAATCTTCAGTGAATTGGTGACCCCGTTTGAGCACTAGCCTCAAGCTAACGTTCCTCTTGTATCATGCCACTTGTCGCCATGCAGCACGATCCTTGTAGCCTTATTCAGTGTGGTTCTGGAGCTCTAGGAAGCATTCCAGGTCTCTTAGTACAGGCGGGTCTGTACTAGGATGAGAAAACTACAGGCAGGATGGCCTGTGTGTTTGGTGAGTTGTCAGCAGTGCACCACTGGGAACAGCTAGATGCCGAGTCATGGGAAGTGATTGGCTTCTTTTCTTACACACCAGGAAGTAGTCAGTTGAAACAACTCAAGTATCTCCCTTCTAAAGCACCTTGGAAATACAACGTAGAGAAAGAAAGAGCAGAGACAAGGCTCTGTGGGCCCTTTTGTATATAAGGCTTGAAGGGAAACTTTATGTTCCACAAAGGGATTTAGAGAGGTGCGGGCTCAATTCTCCCTGAGAAACACTGTAGTTGAACATGTTCTCTTCATAGCACAGTTGCCTTTGTGATGACAAGTTAGTTTCTAGTAAAGAAATATGCAGGTTGCCATTCTATGGTAGCTGCTCATCCTTCCGTAATCTGTAGTGAATGGGCGACCCCATTGAACACTAGCCTCAAGCTAACTTTCCTGTTGTATCATGCCGCAGGTTGCAGGCAGCAGAATCCATGTAGCGTTATTCATTCTGGTTCTGGAGCTCTAGGTAGCATTCCAGGTCTCTTAGTACTGGCGGGTCAACACTAGGATGAGCAATGTATTAGAAGGACAGCCTGTGTGTTTGGGCCTTGGTCAGCAATGCAGCTTTGGGAAGAGCTAGATGCCGAGTCAGAGGCTATGAAGGGCTTCTTTGGTTAAACCTCTACATTTTTGCAAGTTGAAAGAACTCATGTATCTCCCTTCTAAAGCACCTTGGAGGTACAAAGTAGAGAAAGAATCAGCAAGGTCAATGCTCTGCTGGCCCCTTTGAAGATAAGTCTTGAAGGGAAACTTCATTTTCCTCTTTGGGATTTAGAGAGTTGGGGGCTCAATTCTCCCTGAGAAACACTGTAGTTGCACGTGTTCCCTTCATAGCACAATTGCCTTTGTGACGACAAGTGAGTTTCTAGGAAAGAAACTCGGAGTTTGCCATTCTTTGCTGGTGCTCGTCCTTTGGTAATCTTCAGTGAATTGGTGACCCCGTTTGAGCACTAGCGTCAAGCTAACGTTCCTCTTGTATCATGCCACTTGTCGCCATGCAGCACGATCCTTGTAGCCTTATTCAGTGTGGTTCTGGAGCTCTAGGAAGCATTCCAGGTCTCTTAGTACTGGCGGATCTGCTCGACGATGAGAAACGTACAAGAAGGATGGCCTGTGTGTTTGGGGAGTTGTGAGCAGTGCACCCTTGGGAACAGCTAGATGCCGAGACATGGGAGGTGAAGGGCTTTATTGTGAAACCTGTAGAATGTGGCAACTTGAAACAACTCAAGTATCTCCCTTCGAAAGCACGTTGGAGGTACTAAATAGAGGAAGAAACATGAGAGTCAGGGCTCTGCGGGCCATTTTGAATATAAGGCTGAAGGGAAACTTTATATTCCTCATTGGCCTTTAGAGAGTTGTGGGCTCAGTTCTCCCTGAGAAACTCTTTACTTGCGCATTTTCTCTTCATAGCACAATTGGCTTAGTGATGACAAGTGAGTTTCTAGGAAAGAAACTTGGAGATTGCCATTCTTTGGTAGGTGCTCATCCTTCAGTAATCTGTAGTGAATGGGCGACCCCAAAGAACACTAGCCTCAAGCTAACGTTCCTCTTGTTTCACACCACACTTTGGCATGCAGCAGAATCCATGTAGCGTTATTCAGTGTGGTTTTGAGCTCTAGGAAGCATTCCAGGTCTCTTAGTACAGGCGAGACTGTACCAGGATGAGAAAACTACAGGCAGGATTGCCTGTGTGTTTGGTGAGTTGTGAGCAGTGCACCACTGGGAACAGCTAGATGCCGAGTCATGGGAAGTGATTGGCTTCTTTTCTTAGATTCCAGAAGGTAGTAAATTGAAACAACTCAAGTATCTCCCTTCTAAAGCACCTTGGAAGTACAACGTAGAGAAAGAAAGAGCAGAGACAAGGCTCTGTGGGCCCTTTTGTATATAAGGCTTGAAGGGAAACTTTATGTTCCTCATTGGGATTTAGAGAGTTGCGGGCTCAATTCTCCCTGAGAAACACTGTAGTTGCACATGTTCTCTTCATAGAAGAGTTGTCTTTGTGAAGACAAGTGAGTTTCTAGGAAAGAAATTTGGAGGTTGCCATTCTTTGGTAGCTGCTCATCCTTCCGTAATCTGTAGTGAATGGGCGACCCCAAAGAACACTCGCCTCAAGCTAAAGTTCCTCTTGTATCATGCCGCAGGATGCAGGCAGCAGAATCCATGTAGCGTTATTCATTGTGGTTCTTGAGCTCTAGGTAGCATTCCAGGTTTCTTAGGACTGGCGGGTCAACACTAGGATAGGCAACGTATTAGAAGGACGGCCTGTGTGTTTGGGCCTTTGTGAGCAATGCAGCTTTTGGGAAGAGCTAGATGCCGAGTCACAGGCTGTGAAGGGCTTCTTTGCTTAAACATGTACATTTTACAAGTTGAAAGAACTCATGTATCTCCCTTCTAAAGCACCTTGGAGGTACAAAGTAGAGAAAGAATCAGCAAGGTCAATGCTCTGCTGGCCCCTTTGAAGATAAGTCTTGAGGGAAACTTCATTTTCCTCTTTGGGATTTAGAGAGTTGGGGGCTCAATTCTCCCTGAGAAATACTGTAGTTGCACGAGTTCCCGTCATAGCACAAATGCCTTTGTGACGACAAGTGAGTTTCTAGGAAAGAACCTCGGAGTTTGCCATTCTTTGCTGGTGCTCGTCCTTTGGTAATCTTCAGGGAATTGGTGACCCCGTTTGAGCACTAGCGTCAAGCTAACGTTCCTCTTGTATCATGCCACTTGTTGGCATGCAGCAGAATCCTTGTAGCCTTATTCAGTGTGGTTCTGGAGCTCTAGGAAGCATTCCAGGTCTCTTAGTACAGGCGGGTCTGTACTAGGATGAGAAAACTACAGGCAGGATATCCTGTGTGTTTGGTGAGTTGTCAGCAGTGCACCACTGGGAACAGCTAGATGCCGAGTCATGGGAAGTGATTGGCTTCTTTTCTTACACTCCAGGAAGTAGTCAGTTGAAACAACTCAAGTATGTCCCTTCTAAAGCACCTTGGAAGTACAACGTAGAGAAAGAAAGAACAGAGACAAGGCTCTGTGGGCCCTTTTGTATATAAGGCTTGAAGGGAAACTTTATGTTCCTCATAGGGATTTAGAGAGTTGCGGGCTCAAATCTCCCTGACAAACACTGTAGTTGAACATGTTCTCTTCATAGCACAGTTGCCTTTGTGATGACAAGTGAGTTTCTAGGAAAGAAATATGGAGGTTTCCATTCTTTGGTAGCTGCTCATCCTTCCGTAATCTGTAGTGAATGGGCGACCCCATTGAACACTAGCCTCAAGCTAACTTTCCTGTTGTATCATGCCGCAGGTTGCAGGCAGCAGAATCCATGTAGCGTTATTCATTGTGGTTCTGGAGCTCTAGGTAGCATTCTAGGTCTCAGTACTGGCGGGTCAACACTAGGATGAGCAATGTATTAGACGACAGCCTGTGTGTTTGGGCCTTGGTCAGCAATGCAGCTTTGGGAAGAGCTAGATGCCGAGTCAGAGGCTATGAAGGGCTTCTTTGGTTAAACCTCTACATTTTTGCAAGTTGAAAGAACTCATGTATCTCCCTTCTAAAGCACCTTGGAGGTACAAAGTAGAGAAAGAATCAGCAAGGTCAATGATCTGCTGGCCCCTTTGAAGATAAGTCTTGAAGGGAAACGTCATTTTCCTCTTTGGGATTTAGAGAGTTGGGGGCTCAATTCTCCCTGAGAAACACTGTAGTTGCATGTGTTCCCTTCATAGCACAATTGCCTTTGTGACGACAAGTGAGTTTCTAGGAAAGAAACTCGGAGTTTGCCATTCTTTGCTGGTGCTCGTCCTTTGGTAATCTTCAGTGAATTGGTGACCCCGTTTGAGCACTAGCCTCAAGCTAACGTTCCTCTTGTATCATGCCACTTGTCGCCATGCAGCACGATCCTTGTAGCCTTATTCAGTGTGGTTCTGGAGCTCTAGGAAGCATTCCAGGTCTCTTAGTACTGGCGGATCTGCTCGACGATGAGAAACGTACAAGAAGGATGGCCTGTGTGTTTGGGGAGTTGTGAGCAGTGCACCCTTGGGAACAGCTAGATGCCGAGACATGGGAGGTGAAGGGCTTTTTTGTGAAACCTGTAGAATGTGGCAACTTGAAACAACTCAAGTATCTCCCTTCGAAAGCACGTTGGAGGTACTAAATAGAGGAAGAAACATGAGAGTCAGGGCTCTGCGGGCCATTTTGTATATAAGGCTGAAGGGAAACTTTATATTCCTCATTGGCGTTTAGAGAGTTGTGGGCTCAGTTCTCCCTGAGAAACTCTTTACTTGCGCATGTTCTGTTCATAGCACAATTGGCTTAGTGATGACAAGTGAGTTTCTAGGAAAGAAACTTGGAGGTTGCCATTCTTTGGTAGCTGCTCATCCTTCAGTAATCTGTAGTGAATGGGCGACCCCAAAGAACACTAGCCTCAAGCTAACGTTCCTCTTGTTTCACACCACACTTTGGCATGCAGCAGAATCCATGTAGCGTTATTCAGTGTGGTTTTGAGCTCTAGGAAGCATTCCAGGTCTCTTAGTACAAGCGGGTCTGTACCAGGATGAGAAAACTACAGGCAGGATTGCCTGTGTGTTTGGAGAGTTGTGAGCAGTGCACCACTGGGAACAGCTAGATGCCGAGTCATGGGAAGTGATTGGCTTCTTTTCTTAGATTCCAGAAGGTAGTAAATTGAAACAACTCAAGTATCTCCCTTCTAAAGCACCTTGGAAGTACAACGTAGAGAAAGAAAGAGCAGAGACAAGGCTCTGTGGGCCCTTTTGTATATAAGGCTTGAAGGGAAACTTTATGTTCCTCATTGGGATTTAGAGAGTTGCGGGCTCAATTCTCCCTGAGAAACACTGTAGTTGCACACGTTCTCTTCATAGCAGAGTTGTCTTTGTGAAGACAAGTGAGTTTCTAGGAAAGAAATATGGAGGTTGCCATTCTTTGGTAGCTGCTCATCCTTCCGTAATCTGTAGTGAATGGGCGACCCCAAAGAACACTAGCCTCAAGCTAATGTTCCTCTTGTTTCACACCACACTTTGGCATGCAGCAGAATCCATGTAGCGTTATTCAGTGTGGTTTTGAGCTCTAGGAAGCATTCCAGGTCTCTTAATACAGGCGGGTCTGTACCAGGATGAGAAAACTACAGGCAGGATTGCCTGTGTGTTTGGTGAGTTGTGAGCAGTGCACCACTGGGAACAGCTAGATGCCGAGTCATGGGAAGTGATTGGCTTCTTTTCTTAGATTCCAGAAGGTAGTAAATTGAAACAACTCAAGTATCTCCCTTCTAAAGCACCTTGGAAGTACAACGTAGAGAAAGAAACAGCAGAGACAAGGCTCTGTGGGCCCTTTTGTATATAAGGCTTGAAGGGAAACTTTATGCTCCTCATTGGGATTTAGAGAGTTGCGGGCTTAATTCTCCCTGAGAAACACTGTAGTTGCACATGTTCTCTTCAAAGCAGAGTTGTCTTTGTGATGACAAGTGAGTTTCTAGGAAAGAAATATGGAGGTTGCCATTCTTTGGTAGCTGCTCATCCTTCCGTAATCTGTAGTGAATGGGCGACCCCAAAGAACACTCGCCTCAAGCTAACGTTCCTCTTGTATCATGTCGCAGGTTGCAGGCAGCAGAATCCATGTAGCGTTATTCATTGTGGTTCTTGAGCTCTAGGTAGCATTCCAGGTCTCTTAGGACTGGCGGGTCAACACTAGGATAGGCAACGTATTAGAAGGACGGCCTGTGTGTTTGGGCCTTTGTGAGCAATGCAGCTTTTGGGAAGAGCTAGATGCCGAGTCACAGGCTGTGAAGGGCTTCTTTGCTTAAACATCTACATTTTTGCAAGTTGAAAGAACTCATGTATCTCCCTTCTAAAGCACCTTGGAGGTACAAAGTAGAGAAAGAATCAGCAAGGTCAATGCTCTGCTGGCCCCTTTGAAGATAAGTCTTGAGGGAAACTTCATTTTCCTCTTTGGGATTTAGAGAGTTGGGGGCTCAATTCTCCCTGAGAAACACTGTAGTTGCACGAGTTCCCGTCATAGCACAAATGCCTTTGTGACGACAAGTGAGTTTCTAGGAAAGAAACTCGGAGTTTGCCATTCTTTGCTGGTGCTCGTCCTTTGGTAATCTTCAGTGAATTGGTGACCCCGTTTGAGCACTAGCGTCAAGCTAACGTTCCTCTTGTATCATGCCACTTGTTGGCATGCAGCAGAATCCTTGTAGCCTTATTCAGTGTGGTTCTGGAGCTCTAGGAAGCATTCCAGGTCTCTTAGTACAGGCGGGTCTGTACTAGGATGAGAAAACTACAGGCAGGATATCCTGTGTGTTTGGTGAGTTGTCAGCAGTGCACCACTGGGAACAGCTAGATGCCGAGTCATGGGAAGTGATTGGCTTCTTTTCTTACACTCCAGGAAGTAGTCAGTTGAAACAACTCAAGTATGTCCCTTCTAAAGCACCTTGGAAGTACAACGTAGAGAAAGAAAGAACAGAGACAAGGCTCTGTGGGCCCTTTTGTATATAAGGCTTGAAGGGAAACTTTATGTTCCTCATAGGGATTTAGAGAGTTGCGGGCTCAAATCTCCCTGACAAACACTGTAGTTGAACATGTTCTCTTCATAGCACAGTTGCCTTTGTGATGACAAGTGAGTTTCTAGGAAAGAAATATGGAGGTTGCCATTCTTTGGTAGCTGCTCATCCTTCCGTAATCTGTAGTGAATGGGCGACCCCATTGAACACTAGCCTCAAGCTAACTTTCCTGTTGTATCATGCCGCAGGTTGCAGGCAGCAGAATCCATGTAGCGTTATTCATTGTGGTTCTGGAGCTCTAGGTAGCATTCTAGGTCTCAGTACTGGCGGGTCAACACTAGGATGAGCAATGTATTAGACGACAGCCTGTGTGTTTGGGCCTTGGTCAGCAATGCAGCTTTGGGAAGAGCTAGATGCCGAGTCAGAGGCTATGAAGGGCTTCTTTGGTTAAACCTCTACATTTTTGCAAGATGAAAGAACTCATGTATCTCCCTTCTAAAGCACCTTGGAGGTACAAAGTAGAGAAAGAATCAGCAAGGTCAATGATCTGCTGGCCCCTTTGAAGATAAGTCTTGAAGGGAAACGTCATTTTCCTCTTTGGGATTTAGAGAGTTGGGGGCTCAATTCTCCCTGAGAAACACTGTAGTTGCATGTGTTCCCTTCATAGCACCATTGCCTTTGTGACGACAAGTGAGTTTCTAGGAAAGAAACTCGGAGTTTGCCATTCTTTGCTGGTGCTCGTCCTTTGGTAATCTTCAGTGAATTGGTGACCCCGTTTGAGCACTAGCCTCAAGCTAACGTTCCTCTTGTATCATGCCACTTGTCGCCATGCAGCACGATCCTTGTAGCCTTATTCAGTGTGGTTCTGGAGCTCTAGGAAGCATTCCAGGTCTCTTAGTACTGGCGGATCTGCTCGACGATGAGAAACGTACAAGAAGGATGGCCTGTGTGTTTGGGGAGTTGTGAGCAGTGCACCCTTGGGAACAGCTAGATGCCGAGACATGGGAGGTGAAGGGCTTTTTTGTGAAACCTGTAGAATGTGGCAACTTGAAACAACTAAAGTATCTCCCTTCGAAAGCAGGTTGCAGGTACTAAATAGAGGAAGAAACATGAGAGTCAGGGCTCTGCGGGCCATTTTGAATATAAGGCTGAAGGGAAACTTTATATTCCTCATTGGCGTTTAGAGAGTTGTGGGCTCAGTTCTCCCTGAGAAACTCTTTACTTGCGCATGTTCTGTTCATAGCACAATTGGCTTAGTGATGACAAGTGAGTTTCTAGGAAAGAAACTTGGAGGTTGCCATTCTTTGGTAGCTGCTCATCCTTCAGTAATCTGTAGTGAATGGGCGACCCCAAAGAACACTAGCCTCAAGCTAACGTTCCTCTTGTTTCACACCACACTTTGGCATGCAGCAGAATCCATGTAGCGTTATTCAGTGTGGTTTTGAGCTCTAGGAAGCATTCCAGGTCTCTTAGTACAAGCGGGTCTGTACCAGGATGAGAAAACTACAGGCAGGATTGCCTGTGTGTTTGGAGAGTTGTGAGCAGTGCACCACTGGGAACAGCTAGATGCCGAGTCATGGGAAGTGATTGGCTTCTTTTCTTAGATTCCAGAAGGTAGTAAATTGAAACAACTCAAGTATCTCCCTTCTAAAGCACCTTGGAAGTACAACGTAGAGAAAGAAAGAGCAGAGACAAGGCTCTGTGGGCCCTTTTGTATATAAGGCTTGAAGGGAAACTTTATGTTCCTCATTGGGATTTAGAGAGTTGCGGGCTCAATTCTCCCTGAGAAACACTGTAGTTGCACATGTTCTCTTCATAGCAGAGTTGTCTTTGTGAAGACAAGTGAGTTTCTAGGAAAGAAATATGGAGGTTGCCATTCTTTGGTAGCTGCTCATCCTTCCGTAATCTGTAGTGAATGGGCGACCCCAAAGAACACTCGCCTCAAGCTAACGTTCCTCTTGTATCATGCCGCAGGTTGCAGGCAGCAGAATCCATGTAGCGTTATTCATTGTGGTTCTTGAGCTCTAGGTAGCATTCCAGGTCTCTTAGGACTGGCGGGTCAACACTAGGATAGGCAACGTATTAGAAGGACGGCCTGTGTGTTTGGGCCTTTGTGAGCAATGCAGCTTTTGGGAAGAGCTAGATGCCGAGTCACAGGCTGTGAAGGGCTTCTTTGCTTAAACATCTACATTTTTGCAAGTTGAAAGAACTCATGTATCTCCCTTCTAAAGCACCTTGGAGGTACAAAGTAGAGAAAGAATCAGCAAGGTCAATGCTCTGCTGGCCCCTTTGAAGATAAGTCTTGAGGGAAACTTCATTTTCCTCTTTGGGATTTAGAGAGTTGGGGGCTCAATTCTCCCTGAGAAACACTGTAGTTGCACGAGTTCCCGTCATAGCACAAATGCCTTTGTGACGACAAGTGAGTTTCTAGGAAAGAAACTCGGAGTTTGCCATTCTTTGCTGGTGCTCGTCCTTTGGTAATCTTCAGTGAATTGGTGACCCCGTTTGAGCACTAGCGTCAAGCTAACGTTCCTCTTGTATCATGCCACTTGTTGGCATGCAGCAGAATCCTTGTAGCCTTATTCAGTGTGGTTCTGGAGCTCTAAGAAGCATTCCAGGTCTCTTAGTACAGGCGGGTCTGTACTAGGATGAGAAAACTACAGGCAGGATGGCCTGTGTGTTTGGTGAGTTGTCAGCAGTGCACCACTGGGAACAGCTAGATGCCGAGTCATGGGAAGTGATTGGTTTCTTTTCTTACACACCAGGAAGTAGTCAGTTGAAACAACTCAAGTATCTCCCTTCTAAAGCACCTTGGAAGTACAACGTAGAGAAAGAAAGAACAGAGACAAGTCTCTGTGGGCCCTTTTGTATATAAGGCTTGAAGGGAAACTTTATGTTCCTCATAGGGATTTAGAGAGTTGCGGGCTCAAATCTCCCTGACAAACACTGTAGTTGAACATGTTCTCTTCATAGCACAGTTGCCTTTGTGATGACAAGTGAGTTTCTAGGAAGGAAATATGCAGGTTGCCATTCTTTGGAAGCTGCTCATCCTTCCATAATCTGTAGTGAATGGGCGACCCCATTGAACACTAGCCTCAAGCTAACTTTCCTGTTGTATCATGCCGCAGGTTGCAGGCAGCAGAATCCATGTAGCGTTATTCATTGTGGTTCTGGAGCTCTAGGTAGCATTCCAGGTCTCTTAGTACTGACGGGTCAACACTAGGATGAGCAATGTATTAGAAGGACAGCCTGTGTGTTTGGGCCTTGGTCAGCAATGCAGCTTTGGGAAGAGCTAGATGCCGAGTCAGAGGCTATGAAGGGCTTCTTTGGTTAAACCTCTACATTTTTGCAAGTTGAAAGAACTCATGTATCTCCCTTCTAAAGCACCTTGGAGGTACAAAGTAGAGAAAGAATCAGCAAGGTCAATGCTCTGCTGGCCCCTTTGAAGATAAGTCTTGAAGGGAAACTTCATTTTCCTCTTTGGGATTTAGAGAGTTGGGGGCTCAATTCTCCCTGAGAAACACTGTAGTTGCACGTGTTCCCTTCATAGCACAATTGCCTTTGTGACGACAAGTGAGTTTCTAGGAAAGAAACTCGGAGTTTGCCATTCTTTGCTGGTGCTCGTCCTTTGGTAATCTTCAGTGAATTGGTGACCCCGTTTGAGCACTAGCCTCAAGCTAACGTTCCTCTCGTATCATGCCACTTGTTGCCATGCAGCACAATCCTTGTAGCCTTATTCAGTGTGGTTCTGGAGCTCTAGGAAGCATTCCAGGTCTCTTAGTACTGGCGGATCTGCTCGACGATGAGAAACGTACAAGAAGGATGGCCTGTGTGTTTGGGAAGTTGTGAGCAGTGCACCCTTGGGAACAGTTAGATGCCGAGACATGGGAGGTGAAGGGCTTTTTTGTGAAACCTGTAGAATGTGGCAACTTGAAACAACTTAAGTATCTCCCTTCGAAAGCACGTTGGAGGTACTAAATAGAGGAAGAAACATGACAGTCAGGGCTCTGCGGGCCATTATGAATATAAGGCTGAAGGGAAACTTTATATTCCTCATTGGCCTTTAGAGAGTTGTGGGCTCAGTTCTCCCTGAGAAACTCTTCACTTGCGCATGTTCTCTTCATAGCACAATTGGCTTAGTGATGACAAGTGAGTTTTTAGGAAAGAAACTTGGAGGTTGCCATTCTTTGGTAGCTGCTCATCCTTCAGTAATCTGTAGTGAATGGGCGACCCCAAAGAACACTAGCCTCAAGCTAACGTTCCTCTTGTTTCACACCACACTTTGGCATGCAGCAGAATCCATGTAGCGTTATTCAGTGTGGTTTTGAGCTCTAGGAAGCATTCCAGGTCTCTTAGTACAGGCGGGTCTGTACCAGGATGAGAAAACTACAGGCAGGATTGCCTGTGTGTTTGGTGAGTTGTGAGCAGTGCACCACTGGGAACAGCTAGATGCCGAGTCATGGGAAGTGATTGGCTTCTTTTCTTAGATTCCAGAAGGTAGTAAATTGAAACAACTCAAGTATCTCCCTTCTAAAGCACCTTGGAAGTACAACGTAGAGAAAGAAACAGCAGAGACAAGGCTCTGTGGGCCCTTTTGTATATAAGGCTTGAAGGGAAACTTTATGTTCCTCATTGGGATTTAGAGAGTTGCGGGCTCAATTCTCCCTGAGAAACACTGTAGTTGCACATGTTCTCTTCATAGCAGAGTTGTCTTTGTGATGACAAGTGAGTTTCTAGGAAAGAAATATGGAGGTTGCCATTCTTTGGTAGCTGCTCATCCTTCCGTAATCTGTAGTGAATGGGCGAACCCATTGAACACTCGCCTCAAGCTAACGTTCCTCTTGTATCATGTCACAGGTTGCAGGCAGCAGAATCCATGTAGCGTTATTCATTGTGGTTCTTGAGCTCTAGGTAGCATTCCAGGTCTCTTAGGACTGGCGGGTCAATACTAGGATAGGCAACGTATTAGAAGGACGGCCTGTGTGTTTGGGCCTTTGTGAGCAATGCAGCTTTTGGGAAGAGCTAGATGCCGAGTCACAGGCTGTGAAGGGCTTCTTTGCTTAAACATCTACATTTTTGCAAGTTGAAAGAACTCATGTATCTCCCTTCTAAAGCACCTTGGAGGTACAAAGTAGAGAAAGAATCAGCAAGGTCAGTGCTCTGCTGGCCCCTTTGAAGATAAGTCTTGAGGGAAACTTCATTTTCCTCTTTGGGATTTAGAGAGTTGGGGGCTCAATTCTCCCTGAGAAACACTGTAGTTGCACGAGTTCCCGTCATAACACAAATGCCTTTGTGACGACAAGTGAGTTTCTAGGAAAGAAACTCGGAGTTTGCCATTCTTTGCTGGTGCTCGTCCTTTGGTAATCTTCAGTGAATTGGTGACCCCGTTTGAGCACTAGCGTCAAGCTAACGTTCCTCTTGTATCATACCACTTGTTGGCATGCAGCAGAATCCTTGTAGCCTTATTCAGTGTGGTTCTGGAGCTCTAGGAAGCATTCCAGGTCTCTTAGTACAGGCGGGTCTGTACTAGGATGAGAAAACTACAGGCAGGATGGCCTGTGTGTTTGGTGAGTTGTCAGCAGTGCACCACTGGGAACAGGTAGATGCCGAGTCATGGGAAGTGATTGGCTTCTTTTCTTACACTCCAGGAAGTAGTCAGTTGAAACAACTCAAGTATCTCCCTTCTAAAGCACCTTGGAAATACAACGTAGAGAAAGAAAGAGCAGAGACAAGGCTCTGTGGGCCCTTTTGTATATAAGGCTTGAAGGGAAACTTTATGTTCCTCAAAGGGATTTAGAGAGGTGCGGGCTCAATTCTCCCTGAGAAACACTGTAGTTGAACATGTTCTCTTCATAGCACAGTTGCCTTTGTGATGACAAGTTAGTTTCTAGTAAAGAAATATGCAGGTTGCCATTCTTTGGTAGCTGCTCATCCTTCCGTAATCTGTAGTGAATGGGCGACCCCATTGAACACTAGCCTCAAGCTAACTTTCCTGTTGTATCATGCCGCAGGTTGCAGGCAGCAGAATCCATGTAGCGTTATTCATTGTGGTTCTGGAGCTCTAGGTAGCATTCCAGGTCTCTTAGTACTGGCGGGTCAACACTAGGATGAGCAATGTATTAGAAGGACAGCCTGTGTGTTTGGGCCTTGGTCAGCAATGCAGCTTTGGGAAGAGCTAGATGCCGAGTCAGAGGCTATGAAGGGCTTCTTTGGTTAAACCTCTACATTTTTGCAAGTTGAAAGAACTCATGTATCTCCCTTCTAAAGCACCTTGGAGGTACAAAGTAGAGAAAGAATCAGCAAGGTCAATGCTCTGCTGGCCCCTTTGAAGATAAGTCTTGAAGGGAAACTTCATTTTCCTCTTTGGGATTTAGAGAGTTGGGGGCTCAATTCTCCCTGAGAAACACTGTAGTTGCACGTGTTCCCTTCATAGCACAATTGCCTTTGTGACGACAAGTGAGTTTCTAGGAAAGAAACTCGGAGTTTGCCATTCTTTGCTGGTGGTCGTCCTTTGGTAATCTTCAGTGAATTGGTGACCCCGTTTGAGCACTAGCGTCAAGCTAACGTTCCTCTTGTATCATGCCACTTGTCGCCATGCAGCACGATCCTTGTAGCCTTATTCAGTGTGGTTCTGGAGCTCTAGGAAGCATTCCAGGTCTCTTAGTACTGGCGGATCTGCTCGACGATGAGAAACGTACAAGAAGGATGGCCTGTGTGTTTGGGGAGTTGTGAGCAGTGCACCCTTGGGAACAGCTAGATGCCGAGACATGGGAGGTGAAGGGCTTTATTGTGAAACCTGTAGAATGTGGCAACTTGAAACAACTCAAGTATCTCCCTTCGAAAGCACGTTGGAGGTACTAAATAGAGGAAGAAACATGAGAGTCAGGGCTCTGCGGGCCATTTTGAATATAAGGCTGAAGGGAAACTTTATATTTCTCATTGGCCTTTAGAGAGTTGTGGGCTCAGTTCTCCCTGAGAAACTCTTTACTTGCGCATGTTCTCTTCATAGCACAATTGGCTTAGTGATGACAAGTGAGTTTCTAGGAAAGAAACTTGGAGATTGCCATTCTTTGGTAGGTGCTCATCCTTCAGTACTCTGTAGTGAATGGGCGACCCCAAAGAACACTAGCCTCAAGCTAACGTTCCTCTTGTTTCACACCACACTTTGGCATGCAGCAGAATCCATGTAGCGTTATTCAGTGTGGTTTTGAGCTCTAGGAAGCATTCCAGGTCTCTTAGTACAGGCGAGACTGTACCAGGATGAGAAAACTACAGGCAGGATTGCCTGTGTGTTTGTTGAGTTGTGAGCAGTGCACCACTGGGAACAGCTAGATGCCGAGTCATGGGAAGTGATTGGCTTCTTTTCTTAGATTCCAGAAGGTAGTAAATTGAAACAACTCAAGTATCTCCCTTCTAAAGCACCTTGGAAGTACAACGTAGAGAAAGAAAGAGCAGAGACAAGGCTCTGTGGGCCCTTTTGTATATAAGGCTTGAAGGGAAACTTTATGTTCCTCATTGGGATTTAGAGAGTTGCGGGCTCAATTCTCCCTGAGAAACACTGTAGTTGCACATGTTCTCTTCATAGAAGAGTTGTCTTTGTGAAGACAAGTGAGTTTCTAGGAAAGAAATTTGGAGGTTGCCATTCTTTGGTAGCTGCTCATCCTTCCGTAATCTGTAGTGAATGGGCGACCCCATTGAACACTAGCCTCAAGCTAACTTTCCTGTTGTATCATGCCGCAGGTTGCAGGCAGCAGAATCCATGTAGCGTTATTCATTGTGGTTCTGGAGCTCTAGGTAGCATTCCAGGTCTCTTAGTACTGGCGGGTCAACACTAGGATGAGCAATGTATTAGAAGGACAGCCTGTGTGTTTGGGCCTTGGTCAGCAATGCAGCTTTGGGAAGAGCTAGATGCCGAGTCAGAGGCTATGAAGGGCTTCTTTGGTTAAACCTCTACATTTTTGCAAGTTGAAAGAACTCATGTATCTCCCTTCTAAAGCACCTTGGAGGTACAAAGTAGAGAAAGAATCAGCAAGGTCAATGATCTGCTGGCCCCTTTGAAGATAAGTCTTGAAGGGAAACGTCATTTTCCTCTTTGGGATTTAGAGAGTTGGGGGCTCAATTCTCCCTGAGAAGCACTGTAGTTGCATGTGTTCCCTTCATAGCACAATTGCCTTTGTGACGACAAGTGAGTTTCTAGGAAAGAAACTCGGAGTTTGCCATTCTTTGCTGGTGCTCGTCCTTTGGTAATCTTCAGTGAATTGGTGACCCCGTTTGAGCACTAGCCTCAAGCTAACGTTCCTCTTGTATCATGCCACTTGTCGCCATGCAGCACGATCCTTGTAGCCTTATTCAGTGTGGTTCTGGAGCTCTAGGAAGCATTCCAGGTCTCTTAGTACTGGCGGATCTGCTCGACGATGAGAAACGTACAAGAAGGATGGCCTGTGTGTTTGGGGAGTTGTGAGCAGTGCACCCTTGGGAACAGCTAGATGCCGAGACATGGGAGGTGAAGGGCTTTTTTGTGAAACCTGTAGAATGTGGCAACTTGAAACAACTAAAGTATCTCCCTTCGAAAGCAGGTTGCAGGTACTAAATAGAGGAAGAAACATGAGAGTCAGGGCTCTGCGGGCCATTTTGAATATAAGGCTGAAGGGAAACTTTATATTCCTCATTGGCGTTTAGAGAGTTGTGGGCTCAGTTCTCCCTGAGAAACTCTTTACTTGCGCATGTTCTGTTCATAGCACAATTGGCTTAGTGATGACAAGTGAGTTTCTAGGAAAGAAACTTGGAGGTTGCCATTCTTTGGTAGCTGCTCATCCTTCAGTAATCTGTAGTGAATGGGCGACCCCAAAGAACACTAGCCTCAAGCTAACGTTCCTCTTGTTTCACACCACACTTTGGCATGCAGCAGAATCCATGTAGCGTTATTCAGTGTGGTTTTGAGCTCTAGGAAGCATTCCAGGTCTCTTAGTACAAGCGGGTCTGTACCAGGATGAGAAAACTACAGGCAGGATTGCCTGTGTGTTTGGAGAGTTGTGAGCAGTGCACCACTGGGAACAGCTAGATGCCGAGTCATGGGAAGTGATTGGCTTCTTTTCTTAGATTCCAGAAGGTAGTAAATTGAAACAACTCAAGTATCTCCCTTCTAAAGCACCTTGGAAGTACAACGTAGAGAAAGAAAGAGCAGAGACAAGGCTCTGTGGGCCCTTTTGTATATAAGGCTTGAAGGGAAACTTTATGTTCCTCATTGGGATTTAGAGAGTTGCGGGCTCAATTCTCCCTGAGAAACACTGTAGTTGCACATGTTCTCTTCATAGCAGAGTTGTCTTTGTGAAGACAAGTGAGTTTCTAGGAAAGAAATATGGAGGTTGCCATTCTTTGGTAGCTGCTCATCCTTCCGTAATCTGTAGTGAATGGGCGACCCCAAAGAACACTCGCCTCAAGCTAACGTTCCTCTTGTATCATGCCGCAGGTTGCAGGCAGCAGAATCCATGTAGCGTTATTCATTGTGGTTCTTGAGCTCTAGGTAGCATTCCAGGTCTCTTAGGACTGGCGGGTCAACACTAGGATAGGCAACGTATTAGAAGGACGGCCTGTGTGTTTGGGCCTTTGTGAGCAATGCAGCTTTTGGGAAGAGCTAGATGCCGAGTCACAGGCTGTGAAGGGCTTCTTTGCTTAAACATCTACATTTTTGCAAGTTGAAAGAACTCATGTATCTCCCTTCTAAAGCACCTTGGAGGTACAAAGTAGAGAAAGAATCAGCAAGGTCAATGCTCTGCTGGCCCCTTTGAAGATAAGTCTTGAGGGAAACTTCATTTTCCTCTTTGGGATTTAGAGAGTTGGGGGCTCAATTCTCCCTGAGAAACACTGTAGTTGCACGAGTTCCCGTCATAGCACAAATGCCTTTGTGACGACAAGTGAGTTTCTAGGAAAGAAACTCGGAGTTTGCCATTCTTTGCTGGTGCTCGTCCTTTGGTAATCTTCAGTGAATTGGTGACCCCGTTTGAGCACTAGCGTCAAGCTAACGTTCCTCTTGTATCATGCCACTTGTTGGCATGCAGCAGAATCCTTGTAGCCTTATTCAGTGTGGTTCTGGAGCTCTAGGAAGCATTCCAGGTCTCTTAGTACAGGCGGGTCTGTACTAGGATGAGAAAACTACAGGCAGGATGGCCTGTGTGTTTGGTGAGTTGTCAGCAGTGCACCACTGGGAACAGGTAGATGCCGAGTCATGGGAAGTGATTGGCTTCTTTTCTTACACTCCAGGAAGTAGTCAGTTGAAACAACTCAAGTATCTCCCTTCTAAAGCACCTTGGAAATACAACGTAGAGAAAGAAAGAGCAGAGACAAGGCTCTGTGGGCCCTTTTGTATATAAGGCTTGAAGGGAAACTTTATGTTCCTCAAAGGGATTTAGAGAGGTGCGGGCTCAATTCTCCCTGAGAAACACTGTAGTTGAACATGTTCTCTTCATAGCACAGTTGCCTTTGTGATGACAAGTTAGTTTCTAGTAAAGAAATATGCAGGTTGCCATTCTTTGGTAGCTGCTCATCCTTCCGTAATCTGTAGTGAATGGGCGACCCCATTGAACACTAGCCTCAAGCTAACTTTCCTGTTGTATCATGCCGCAGGTTGCAGGCAGCAGAATCCATGTAGCGTTATTCATTGTGGTTCTGGAGCTCTAGGTAGCATTCCAGGTCTCTTAGTACTGGCGGGTCAACACTAGGATGAGCAATGTATTAGAAGGACAGCCTGTGTGTTTGGGCCTTGGTCAGCAATGCAGCTTTGGGAAGAGCTAGATGCCGTGTCAGAGGCTATGAAGGGCTTCTTTGGTTAAACCTCTACATTTTTGCAAGTTGAAAGAACTCATGTATCTCCCTTCTAAAGCACCTTGGAGGTACAAAGTAGAGAAAGAATCAGCAAGGTCAATGATCTGCTGGCCCCTTTGAAGATAAGTCTTGAAGGGAAACGTCATTTTCCTCTTTGGGATTTAGAGAGTTGGGGGCTCAATTCTCCCTGAGAAACACTGTAGTTGCATGTGTTCCCTTCATAGCACAATTGCCTTTGTGACGACAAGTGAGTTTCTAGGAAAGAAACTCGGAGTTTGCCATTCTTTGCTGGTGCTCGTCCTTTGGTAATCTTCAGTGAATTGGTGACCCCGTTTGAGCACTAGCCTCAAGCTAACGTTCCTCTTGTATCATGCCACTTGTCGCCATGCAGCACGATCGTTGTAGCCTTATTCAGTGTGGTTCTGGAGCTCTAGGAAGCATTCCAGGTCTCTTAGTACTGGCGGATCTGCTCGACGATGAGAAACGTACAAGAAGGAAGGCCTGTGTGTTTGGGGAGTTGTGAGCAGTGCACCCTTGGGAACAGCTAGATGCCGAGACATGGGAGGTGAAGGGCTTTTTTGTGAAACCTGTAGAATGTGGCACCTTGAAACAACTAAAGTATCTCCCTTCGAAAGCAGGTTGCAGGTACTAAATAGAGGAAGAAACATGAGAGTCAGGGCTCTGCGGGCCATTTTGAATATAAGGCTGAAGGGAAACTTTATATTCCTCATTGGCGTTTAGAGAGTTGTGGGCTCAGTTCTCCCTGAGAAACTCTTTACTTGCGCATGTTCTCTTCATAGCACAATTGGCTTAGTGATGACAAGTGAGTTTCTAGGAAAGAAACTTGGAGGTTGCCATTCTTTGGTAGCTGCTCATCCTTCAGTAATCTGTAGTGAATGGGCGACCCCAAAGAACACTAGCCTCAAGCTAACGTTCCTCTTGTTTCACACCACACTTTGGCATGCAGCAGAATCCATGTAGCGTTATTCAGTGTGGTTTTGAGCTCTAGGAAGCATTCCAGGTCTCTTAGTACAAGCAGGTCTGTACCAGGATGAGAAAACTACAGGCAGGATTGCCTGTGTGTTTGGAGAGTTGTGAGCAGTGCACCACTGGGAACAGCTAGATGCCGAGTCATGGGAAGTGATTGGCTTCTTTTCTTAGATTCCAGAAGGTAGTAAATTGAAACAACTCAAGTATCTCCCTTCTAAAGCACCTTGGAAGTACAACGTAGAGAAAGAAAGAGCAGAGACAAGGCTCTGTGGGCCCTTTTGTATATAAGGCTTGAAGGGAAACTTCATGTTCCTCATTGGGATTTAGAGAGTTGCGGGCTCAATTCATCCTGAGAAACACTGTAGTTGCACATGTTCTCTTCATAGCAGAGTTGTCTTTGTGAAGACAAGTGAGTTTCTAGGAAAGAAATATGGAGGTTGCCATTCTTTGGTAGCTGCTCATCCTTCCGTAATCTGTAGTGAGTGGGCGACCCCAAAGAACACTCGCCTCAAGCTAACGTTCCTCTTGTATCATGCCGCAGGTTGCAGGCAGCTGAATCCATGTAGCGTTATTCATTGTGGTTCTTGAGCTCTAGGTAGCATTCCAGGTCTCTTAGGACTGGCGGGTCAACACTAGGATAGGCAACGTATTAGAAGGACGGCCTGTGTGTTTGGGCCTTTGTGAGCAATGCAGCTTTTGGGAAGAGCTAGATGCCGAGTCACAGGCTGTGAAGGGCTTCTTTGCTTAAACATCTACATTTTTGCAAGTTGAAAGAACTCATGTATCTCCCTTCTAAAGCACCTTGGAGGTACAAAGTAGAGAAAGAATCAGCAAGGTCAATGCTCTGCTCGCCCCTTTGAAGATAAGTCTTGAGGGAAACTTCATTTTCCTCTTTGGGATTTAGAGAGTTGGGGTCTCAATTCTCCCAGAGAAACACTGTAGTTGCACGAGTTCCCGTCATAGCACAAATGCCTTTGTGATGACAAGTGAGTTTCTAGGAAAGAGACTCGGAGTTTGCCATTCTTTGCTGGTGCTCATCCTTTGGTAATCTTCAGTGAATTGGTGACCCCGTTTGAGCACTAGCGTCAAGCTAACGTTCCTCTTGTATCATGCCACTTGTTGCCATGCAGCAGAATCCTTGTAGCCTTATTCAGTGTGGTTCTGGAGCTCTAGGAAGCATTCCAGGTCTCTTAGTACAGGCGGGTCTGTACTAGGATGAGAAAACTACAGGCAGGATGGCCTGTGTGTTTGGTGAGTTGTCAGCAGTGCACCACTGGGAACAGCTAGATGCCGAGTCATGGGAAGTGATTGGCTTCTTTTCTTACACTCCAGAAAGTAGTCAGTTGAAACAACTCAAGTATCTCCCTTCTAAAGCACCGTGGAAGTACAACGTAGAGAAAGAAAGAGCAGAGACAAGGCTCTGTGGGCCCTTTTGTATATAAGGCTTGAAGGGAAAGTTTATGTTCCTCATAGGGATTTAGAGAGTTGCGGGCTCAATTCTCCCTGAGAAACACTGTAGTTGAACATGTTCTCTTCATAGCACAGTTGCCTTTGTGATGACAAGTGAGTTTCTAGGAAAGAAATATGCAGGTTGCCATTCTTTGGTAGCTGCTCATCCTTCCGTAATCTGTAGTGAATGGGCGACCCCATTGAACACTAGCCTCAAGCTAACTTTCCTGTTGTATCATGCCGCAGGTTGCAGGCAGCAGAATCCATGTAGCGTTATTCATTGTGGTTCTGGAGCTCTAGGTAGCATTCCAGGTCTCTTAGTACTGGCGGGTCAACACTAGGATGAGCAATGTATTAGAAGGACAGCCTGTGTGTTTGGGCCTTGGTCAGCAATGCAGCTTTGGGAAGAGCTAGATGCCGAGTCAGAGGCTATGAAGGGTTTCTTTGGTTAAACCTCTACATTTTTGCAAGTTGAAAGAACTCATGTATCTCCCTTCTAAAGCACCTTGGAGGTACAAAGTAGAGAAAGAATCAGCAAGGTCAATGATCTGCTGGCCCCTTTGAAGATAAGTCTTGAAGGGAAACTTCATTTTCCTCTTTGGGATTTAGAGAGTTGGGGGCTCAATTCTCCCTGAGAAACACTGTAGTTGCACGTGTTCCCTTCATAGCACAATTGCCTTTGTGACGACAAGTGAGTTTCTAGGAAAGAAACTCGGAGTTTGCCATTCTTTGCTGGTGCTCGTCCTTTGGTAATCTTCAGTGAATTGGTGACCCCGTTTGAGCACTAGCCTCAAGCTAACGTTCCTCTTGTATCATGCCACTTGTCGCCATGCAGCACGATCCTTGTAGCCTTATTCAGTGTGGTTCTGGAGCTCTAGGAAGCATTCCAGGTCTCTTAGTACTGGCGGATCTGCTCGACGATGAGAAACGTACAAGAAGGAAGGCCTGTGTGTTTGGGGAGTTGTGAGCAGTGCACCCTTGGGAACAGCTAGATGCCGAGACATGGGAGGTGAAGGGCTTTTTTGTGAAACCTGTAGAATGTGGCACCTTGAAACAACTAAAGTATCTCCCTTCGAAAGCAGGTTGCAGGTACTAAATAGAGGAAGAAACATGAGAGTCAGGGCTCTGCGGGCCATTTTGAATATAAGGCTGAAGGGAAACTTTATATTCCTCATTGGCGTTTAGAGAGTTGTGGGCTCAGTTCTCCCTGAGAAACTCTTTACTTGCGCATGTTCTCTTCATAGCACAATTGGCTTAGTGATGACAAGTGAGTTTCTAGGAAAGAAACTTGGAGGTTGCCATTCTTTGGTAGCTGCTCATCCTTCAGTAATCTGTAGTGAATGGGCGACCCCAAAGAACACTAGCCTCAAGCTAACGTTCCTCTTGATTCACACCACACTTTGGCATGCAGCAGAATCCATGTAGCGTTATTCAGTGTGGTTTTGAGCTCTAGGAAGCATTCCAGGTCTCTTAGTACAAGCAGGTCTGTACCAGGATGAGAAAACTACAGGCAGGATTGCCTGTGTGTTTGGAGAGTTGTGAGCAGTGCACCACTGGGAACAGCTAGATGCCGAGTCATGGGAAGTGATTGGCTTCTTTTCTTAGATTCCAGAAGGTAGTAAATTGAAACAACTCAAGTATCTCCCTTCTAAAGCACCTTGGAAGTACAACGTAGAGAAAGAAAGAGCAGAGACAAGGCTCTGTGGGCCCTTTTGTATATAAGGCTTGAAGGGAAACTTCATGTTCCTCATTGGGATTTAGAGAGTTGCGGGCTCAATTCATCCTGAGAAACACTGTAGTTGCACATGTTCTCTTCATAGCAGAGTTGTCTTTGTGAAGACAAGTGAGTTTCTAGGAAAGAAATATGGAGGTTGCCATTCTTTGGTAGCTGCTCATCCTTCCGTAATCTGTAGTGAGTGGGCGACCCCAAAGAACACTCGCCTCAAGCTAACGTTCCTCTTGTATCATGCCGCAGGTTGCAGGCAGCTGAATCCATGTAGCGTTATTCATTGTGGTTCTTGAGCTCTAGGTAGCATTCCAGGTCTCTTAGGACTGGCGGGTCAACACTAGGATAGGCAACGTATTAGAAGGACGGCCTGTGTGTTTGGGCCTTTGTGAGCAATGCAGCTTTTGGGAAGAGCTAGATGCCGAGTCACAGGCTGTGAAGGGCTTCTTTGCTTAAACATCTACATTTTTGCAAGTTGAAAGAACTCATGTATCTCCCTTCTAAAGCACCTTGGAGGTACAAAGTAGAGAAAGAATCAGCAAGGTCAATGCTCTGCTCGCCCCTTTGAAGATAAGTCTTGAGGGAAACTTCATTTTCCTCTTTGGGATTTAGAGAGTTGGGGGCTCAATTCTCCCAGAGAAACACTGTAGTTGCACGAGTTCCCGTCATAGCACAAATGCCTTTGTGATGACAAGTGAGTTTCTAGGAAAGAGACTCGGAGTTTGCCATTCTTTGCTGGTGCTCATCCTTTGGTAATCTTCAGTGAATTGGTGACCCCGTTTGAGCACTAGCGTCAAGCTAACGTTCCTCTTGTATCATGCCACTTGTTGCCATGCAGCAGAATCCTTGTAGCCTTATTCAGTGTGGTTCTGGAGCTCTAGGAAGCATTCCAGGTCTCTTAGTACAGGCGGGTCTGTACTAGGATGAGAAAACTACAGGCAGGATGGCCTGTGTGTTTGGTGAGTTGTCAGCAGTGCACCACTGGGAACAGCTAGATGCCGAGTCATGGGAAGTGATTGGCTTCTTTTCTTACACTCCAGAAAGTAGTCAGTTGAAACAACTCAAGTATCTCCCTTCTAAAGCACCGTGGAAGTACAACGTAGAGAAAGAAAGAGCAGAGACAAGGCTCTGTGGGCCCTTTTGTATATAAGGCTTGAAGGGAAAGTTTATGTTCCTCATAGGGATTTAGAGAGTTGCGGGCTCAATTCTCCCTGAGAAACACTGTAGTTGAACATGTTCTCTTCATAGCACAGTTGCCTTTGTGATGACAAGTGAGTTTCTAGGAAAGAAATATGCAGGTTGCCATTCTTTGGTAGCTGCTCATCCTTCCGTAATCTGTAGTGAATGGGCGACCCCATTGAACACTAGCCTCAAGCTAACTTTCCTGTTGTATCATGCCGCAGGTTGCAGGCAGCAGAATCCATGTAGCGTTATTCATTGTGGTTCTGGAGCTCTAGGTAGCATTCCAGGTCTCTTAGTACTGGCGGGTCAACACTAGGATGAGCAATGTATTAGAAGGACAGCCTGTGTGTTTGGGCCTTGGTCAGCAATGCAGCTTTGGGAAGAGCTAGATGCCGAGTCAGAGGCTATGAAGGGCTTCTTTGGTTAAACCTCTACATTTTTGCAAGTTGAAAGAACTCATGTATCTCCCTTCTAAAGCACCTTGGAGGTACAAAGTAGAGAAAGAATCAGCAAGGTCAATGCTCTGCTGGCCCCTTTGAAGATACGTCTTGAAGGGAAACTTCATTTTCCTCTTTGGGATTTAGAGAGTTGGGGGCTCAATTCTCCCTGAGAAACACTGTAGTTGCACGTGTTCCCTTCATAGCACAATTGCCTTTGTGACGACAAGTGAGTTTCTAGGAAAGAAACTCGGAGTTTGCCATTCTTTTCTGGTGCTCGTCCTTTGGTAATCTTCAGTGAATTGGTGACCCCGTTTGAGCACTAGCCTCAAGCTAACGTTCCTCTTGTATCATGCCACTTGTCGCCATGCAGCACGATCCTTGTAGCCTTATTCAGTGTGGTTCTGGAGCTCTAGGAAGCATTCCAGGTCTCTTAGTACTGGCGGATCTGCTCGACGATGAGAAACGTACAAGAAGGATGGCCTGTGTGTTTGGGGAGTTGTGAGCAGTGCACCCTTGGCAACAGCTAGATGCCGAGACATGGGAGGTGAAGGGCTTTTTTGTGAAACCTGTAGAATGTGGCAACTTGAAACAACTCAAGTATCTCCCTTCGAAAGCACGTTGGAGGTACTAAATAGAGGAAGAACCATGAGAGTCAGGGCTCTGCGGGCCATTTTGAATATAAGGCTGAAGGGAAACTTTATATTCCTCATTGGCCTTTAGAGAGTTGTGGGCTCAGTTCTCCCTGAGAAACTCTTTACTTGCGCATGTTCTCTTCATAGCACAATTGGCTTAGTGATGACAAGTGAGTTTCTAGGAAAGAAACTTGGAGGTTGCCATTCTTTGGTAGCTGCTCATCCTTCAGTAATCTGTAGTGAATGGGCGACCCCAAAGAACACTAGCCTCAAGCTAACGTTCCTCTTGTTTCACACCACACTTTGGCATGCAGCAGAATCCATGTAGCGTTATTCAGTGTGGTTTTGAGCTCTAGGAAGCATTCCAGGTCTCTTAGTACAGGCGGGTCTGTACCAGGATGAGAAAACTACAGGCAGGATTGCCTGTGTGTTTGGTGAGTTGTGAGCAGTGCACCACTGGGAACAGCTAGATGCCGAGTCATGGGAAGTGATTGGCTTCTTTTCTTAGATTCCAGAAGGTAGTAAATTGAAACAACTCAAGTATCTCCCTTCTAAAGCACCTTGGAAGTACAACGTAGAGAAAGAAAGAGCAGAGACAAGGCTCTGTGGGCCCTTTTGTATATAAGGCTTGAAGGGAAACTTCATGTTCCTCATTGGGATTTAGAGAGTTGCGGGCTCAATTCATCCTGAGAAACACTGTAGTTGCACATGTTCTCTTCATAGCAGAGTTGTCTTTGTGAAGACAAGTGAGTTTCTAGGAAAGAAATATGGAGGTTGCCATTCTTTGGTAGCTGCTCATCCTTCCGTAATCTGTAGTGAGTGGGCGACCCCAAAGAACACTCGCCTCAAGCTAACGTTCCTCTTGTATCATGCCGCAGGTTGCAGGCAGCTGAATCCATGTAGCGTTATTCATTGTGGTTCTTGAGCTCTAGGTAGCATTCCAGGTCTCTTAGGACTGGCGGGTCAACACTAGGATAGGCAACGTATTAGAAGGACGGCCTGTGTGTTTGGGCCTTTGTGAGCAATGCAGCTTTTGGGAAGAGCTAGATGCCGAGTCACAGGCTGTGAAGGGCTTCTTTGCTTAAACATCTACATTTTTGCAAGTTGAAAGAACTCATGTATCTCCCTTCTAAAGCACCTTGGAGGTACAAAGTAGAGAAAGAATCAGCAAGGTCAATGCTCTGCTCGCCCCTTTGAAGATAAGTCTTGAGGGAAACTTCATTTTCCTCTTTGGGATTTAGAGAGTTGGGGGCTCAATTCTCCCAGAGAAACACTGTAGTTGCAAGAGTTCCCGTCATAGCACAAATGCCTTTGTGATGACAAGTGAGTTTCTAGGAAAGAGACTCGGAGTTTGCCATTCTTTGCTGGTGCTCATCCTTTGGTAATCTTCAGTGAATTGGTGACCCCGTTTGAGCACTAGCGTCAAGCTAACGTTCCTCTTGTATCATGCCACTTGTTGCCATGCAGCAGAATCCTTGTAGCCTTATTCAGTGTGGTTCTGGAGCTCTAGGAAGCATTCCAGGTCTCTTAGTACAGGCGGGTCTGTACTAGGATGAGAAAACTACAGGCAGGATGGCCTGTGTGTTTGGTGAGTTGTCAGCAGTGCACCACTGGGAACAGCTAGATGCCGAGTCATGGGAAGTGATTGGCTTCTTTTCTTACACTCCAGAAAGTAGTCAGTTGAAACAACTCAAGTATCTCCCTTCTAAAGCACCGTGGAAGTACAACGTAGAGAAAGAAAGAGCAGAGACAAGGCTCTGTGGGCCCTTTTGTATATAAGGCTTGAAGGGAAAGTTTATGTTCCTCATAGGGATTTAGAGAGTTGCGGGCTCAATTCTCCCTGAGAAACACTGTAGTTGAACATGTTCTCTTCATAGCACAGTTGCCTTTGTGATGACAAGTGAGTTTCTAGGAAAGAAATATGCAGGTTGCCATTCTTTGGTAGCTGCTCATCCTTCCGTAATCTGTAGTGAATGGGCGACCCCATTGAACACTAGCCTCAAGCTAACTTTCCTGTTGTATCATGCCGCAGGTTGCAGGCAGCAGAATCCATGTAGCGTTATTCATTGTGGTTCTGGAGCTCTAGGTAGCATTCCAGGTCTCTTAGTACTGGCGGGTCAACACTAGGATGAGCAATGTATTAGAAGGACAGCCTGTGTGTTTGGGCCTTGGTCAGCAATGCAGCTTTGGGAAGAGCTAGATGCCGAGTCAGAGGCTATGAAGGGCTTCTTTGGTTAAACCTCTACATTTTTGCAAGTTGAAAGAACTCATGTATCTCCCTTCTAAAGCACCTTGGAGGTACAAAGTAGAGAAAGAATCAGCAAGGTCAATGATCTGCTGGCCCCTTTGAAGATAAGTCTTGAAGGGAAACTTCATTTTCCTCTTTGGGATTTAGAGAGTTGGGGGCTCAATTCTCCCTGAGAAACACTGTAGTTGCACGTGTTCCCTTCATAGCACAATTGCCTTTGTGACGACAAGTGAGTTTCTAGGAAAGAAACTCGGAGTTTGCCATTCTTTGCTGGTGCTCGTCCTTTGGTAATCTTCAGTGAATTGGTGACCCCGTTTGAGCACTAGCCTCAAGCTAACGTTCCTCTTGTATCATGCCACTTGTCGCCATGCAGCACGATCCTTGTAGCCTTATTCAGTGTGGTTCTGGAGCTCTAGGAAGCATTCCAGGTCTCTTAGTACTGGCGGATCTGCTCGACGATGAGAAACGTACAAGAAGGAAGGCCTGTGTGTTTGGGGAGTTGTGAGCAGTGCACCCTTGGGAACAGCTAGATGCCGAGACATGGGAGGTGAAGGGCTTTTTTGTGAAACCTGTAGAATGTGGCACCTTGAAACAACTAAAGTATCTCCCTTCGAAAGCAGGTTGCAGGTACTAAATAGAGGAAGAAACATGAGAGTCAGGGCTCTGCGGGCCATTTTGAATATAAGGCTGAAGGGAAACTTTATATTCCTCATTGGCGTTTAGAGAGTTGTGGGCTCAGTTCTCCCTGAGAAACTCTTTACTTGCGCATGTTCTCTTCATAGCACAATTGGCTTAGTGATGACAAGTGAGTTTCTAGGAAAGAAACTTGGAGGTTGCCATTCTTTGGTAGCTGCTCATCCTTCAGTAATCTGTAGTGAATGGGCGACCCCAAAGAACACTAGCCTCAAGCTAACGTTCCTCTTGTTTCACACCACACTTTGGCATGCAGCAGAATCCATGTAGCGTTATTCAGTGTGGTTTTGAGCTCTAGGAAGCATTCCAGGTCTCTTAGTACAAGCAGGTCTGTACCAGGATGAGAAAACTACAGGCAGGATTGCCTGTGTGTTTGGAGAGTTGTGAGCAGTGCACCACTGGGAACAGCTAGATGCCGAGTCATGGGAAGTGATTGGCTTCTTTTCTTAGATTCCAGAAGGTAGTAAATTGAAACAACTCAAGTATCTCCCTTCTAAAGCACCTTGGAAGTACAACGTAGAGAAAGAAAGAGCAGAGACAAGGCTCTGTGGGCCCTTTTGTATATAAGGCTTGAAGGGAAACTTCATGTTCCTCATTGGGATTTAGAGAGTTGCGGGCTCAATTCATCCTGAGAAACACTGTAGTTGCACATGTTCTCTTCATAGCAGAGTTGTCTTTGTGAAGACAAGTGAGTTTCTAGGAAAGAAATATGGAGGTTGCCATTCTTTGGTAGCTGCTCATCCTTCCGTAATCTGAAGTGAGTGGGCGACCCCAAAGAACACTCGCCTCAAGCTAACGTTCCTCTTGTATCATGCCGCAGGTTGCAGGCAGCTGAATCCATGTAGCGTTATTCATTGTGGTTCTTGAGCTCTAGGTAGCATTCCAGGTCTCTTAGGACTGGCGGGTCAACACTAGGATAGGCAACGTATTAGAAGGACGGCCTGTGTGTTTGGGCCTTGTGAGCAATGCAGCTTTTGGGAAGAGCTAGATGCCGAGTCACAGGCTGTGAAGGGCTTCTTTGCTTAAACATCTACATTTTTGCAAGTTGAAAGAACTCATGTATCTCCCTTCTAAAGCACCTTGGAGGTACAAAGTAGAGAAAGAATCAGCAAGGTCAATGCTCTGCTCGCCCCTTTGAAGATAAGTCTTGAGGGAAACTTCATTTTCCTCTTTGGGATTTAGAGAGTTGGGGGCTCAATTCTCCCAGAGAAACACTGTAGTTGCACGAGTTCCCGTCATAGCACAAATGCCTTTGTGATGACAAGTGAGTTTCTAGGAAAGAGACTCGGAGTTTGCCATTCTTTGCTGGTGCTCATCCTTTGGTAATCTTCAGTGAATTGGTGACCCCGTTTGAGCACTAGCGTCAAGCTAACGTTCCTCTTGTATCATGCCACTTGTTGCCATGCAGCAGAATCCTTGTAGCCTTATTCAGTGTGGTTCTGGAGCTCTAGGAAGCATTCCAGGTCTCTTAGTACAGGCGGGTCTGTACTAGGATGAGAAAACTACAGGCAGGATGGCCTGTGTGTTTGGTGAGTTGTCAGCAGTGCACCACTGGGAACAGCTAGATGCCGAGTCATGGGAAGTGATTGGCTTCTTTTCTTACACTCCAGAAAGTAGTCAGTTGAAACAACTCAAGTATCTCCCTTCTAAAGCACCGTGGAAGTACAACGTAGAGAAAGAAAGAGCAGAGACAAGGCTCTGTGGGCCCTTTTGTATATAAGGCTTGAAGGGAAAGTTTATGTTCCTCATAGGGCTTTAGAGAGTTGCGGGCTCAATTCTCCCTGAGAAACACTGTAGTTGAACATGTTCTCTTCATAGCACAGTTGCCTTTGTGATGACAAGTGAGTTTCTAGGAAAGAAATATGCAGGTTGCCATTCTTTGGTAGCTGCTCATCCTTCCGTAATCTGTAGTGAATGGGCGACCCCATTGAACACTAGCCTCAAGCTAACTTTCCTGTTGTATCATGCCGCAGGTTGCAGGCAGCAGAATCCATGTAGCGTTATTCATTGTGGTTCTGGAGCTCTAGGTAGCATTCCAGGTCTCTTAGTACTGGCGGGTCAACACTAGGATGAGCAATGTATTAGAAGGACAGCCTGTGTGTTTGGGCCTTGGTCAGCAATGCAGCTTTGGGAAGAGCTAGATGCCGAGTCAGAGGCTATGAAGGGCTTCTTTGGTTAAACCTCTACATTTTTGCAAGTTGAAAGAACTCATGTATCTCCCTTCTAAAGCACCTTGGAGGTACAAAGTAGAGAAAGAATCAGCAAGGTCAATGCTCTGCTGGCCCCTTTGAAGATAAGTCTTGAAGGGAAACTTCATTTTCCTCTTTGGGATTTAGAGAGTTGGGGGCTCAATTCTCCCTGAGAAACACTGTAGTTGCACGTGTTCCCTTCATAGCACAATTGCCTTTGTGACGACAAGTGAGTTTCTAGGAAAGAAACTCGGAGTTTGCCATTCTTTGCTGGTGCTCGTCCTTTGGTAATCTTCAGTGAATTGGTGACCCCGTTTGAGCACTAGCCTCAAGCTAACGTTCCTCTTGTATCATGCCACTTGTCGCCATGCAGCACGATCCTTGTAGCCTTATTCAGTGTGGTTCTGGAGCTCTAGGAAGCATTCCAGGTCTCTTAGTACTGGCGGATCTGCTCGACGATGAGAAACGTACAAGAAGGATGGCCTGTGTGTTTGGGGAGTTGTGAGCAGTGCACCCTTGGGAACAGCTAGATGCCGAGACATGGGAGGTGAAGGGCTTTTTTGTGAAACCTGTAGAATGTGGCAACTTGAAACAACTCAAGTATCTCCCTTCGAAAGCACGTTGGAGGTACTAAATAGAGGAAGAAACATGAGAGTCAGGGCTCTGCGGGCCATTTTGAATATAAGGCTGAAGGGAAACTTTATATTCCTCATTGGCCTTTAGAGAGTTGTGGGCTCAGTTCTCCCTGAGAAACTCTTTACTTGCGCATGTTCTCTTCATAGCACAATTGGCTTAGTGATGACAAGTGAGTTTCTAGGAAAGAAACTTGGAGGTTGCCATTCTTTGGTAGCTGCTCATCCTTCAGTAATCTGTAGTGAATGGGCGACCCCAAAGAACACTAGCCTCAAGCTAACGTTCCTCTTGTTTCACACCACACTTTGGCATGCAGCAGAATCCATGTAGCGTTATTCAGTGTGGTTTTGAGCTCTAGGAAGCATTCCAGGTCTCTTAGTACAGGCGGGTCTGTACCAGGATGAGAAAACTACAGGCAGGATTGCCTGTGTGTTTGGTGAGTTGTGAGCAGTGCACCACTGGGAACAGCTAGATGCCGAGTCATGGGAAGTGATTGGCTTCTTTTCTTAGATTCCAGAAGGTAGTAAATTGAAACAACTCAAGTATCTCCCTTCTAAAGCACCTTGGAAGTACAACGTAGAGAAAGAAAGAGCAGAGACAAGGCTCTGTGGGCCCTTTTGTATATAAGGCTTGAAGGGAAACTTCATGTTCCTCATTGGGATTTAGAGAGTTGCGGGCTCAATTCATCCTGAGAAACACTGTAGTTGCACATGTTCTCTTCATAGCAGAGTTGTCTTTGTGAAGACAAGTGAGTTTCTAGGAAAGAAATATGGAGGTTGCCATTCTTTGGTAGCTGCTCATCCTTCCGTAATCTGTAGTGAGTGGGCGACCCCAAAGAACACTCGCCTCAAGCTAACGTTCCTCTTGTATCATGCCGCAGGTTGCAGGCAGCTGAATCCATGTAGCGTTATTCATTGTGGTTCTTGAGCTCTAGGTAGCATTCCAGGTCTCTTAGGACTGGCGGGTCAACACTAGGATAGGCAACGTATTAGAAGGACGGCCTGTGTGTTTGGGCCTTTGTGAGCAATGCAGCTTTTGGGAAGAGCTAGATGCCGAGTCACAGGCTGTGAAGGGCTTCTTTGCTTAAACATCTACATTTTTGCAAGTTGAAAGAACTCATGTATCTCCCTTCTAAAGCACCTTGGAGGTACAAAGTAGAGAAAGAATCAGCAAGGTCAATGCTCTGCTCGCCCCTTTGAAGATAAGTCTTGAGGGAAACTTCATTTTCCTCTTTGGGATTTAGAGAGTTGGGGGCTCAATTCTCCCAGAGAAACACTGTAGTTGCACGAGTTCCCGTCATAGCACAAATGCCTTTGTGATGACAAGTGAGTTTCTAGGAAAGAGACTCGGAGTTTGCCATTCTTTGCTGGTGCTCATCCTTTGGTAATCTTCAGTGAATTGGTGACCCCGTTTGAGCACTAGCGTCAAGCTAACGTTCCTCTTGTATCATGCCACTTGTTGCCATGCAGCAGAATCCTTGTAGCCTTATTCAGTGTGGTTCTGGAGCTCTAGGAAGCATTCCAGGTCTCTTAGTACAGGCGGGTCTGTACTAGGATGAGAAAACTACAGGCAGGATTGCCTGTGTGTTTGGTGAGTTGTCAGCAGTGCACCACTGGGAACAGCTAGATGCCGAGTCATGGGAAGTGATTGGCTTCTTTTCTTACACTCCAGAAAGTAGTCAGTTGAAACAACTCAAGTATCTCCCTTCTAAAGCACCGTGGAAGTACAACGTAGAGAAAGAAAGAGCAGAGACAAGGCTCTGTGGGCCCTTTTGTATATAAGGCTTGAAGGGAAAGTTTATGTTCCTCATAGGGATTTAGAGAGTTGCGGGCTCAATTCTCCCTGAGAAACACTGTAGTTGAACATGTTCTCTTCATAGCACAGTTGCCTTTGTGATGACAAGTGAGTTTCTAGGAAAGAAATATGCAGGTTGCCATTCTTTGGTAGCTGCTCATCCTTCCGTAATCTGTAGTGAATGGGCGACCCCATTGAACACTAGCCTCAAGCTAACTTTCCTGTTGTATCATGCCGCAGGTTGCAGGCAGCAGAATCCATGTAGCGTTATTCATTGTGGTTCTGGAGCTCTAGGTAGCATTCCAGGTCTCTTAGTACTGGCGGGTCAACACTAGGATGAGCAATGTATTAGAAGGACAGCCTGTGTGTTTGGGCCTTGGTCAGCAATGCAGCTTTGGGAAGAGCTAGATGCCGAGTCAGAGGCTATGAAGGGCTTCTTTGGTTAAACCTCTACATTTTTGCAAGTTGAAAGAACTCATGTATCTCCCTTCTAAAGCACCTTGGAGGTACAAAGTAGAGAAAGAATCAGCAAGGTCAATGCTCTGCTGGCCCCTTTGAAGATAAGTCTTGAAGGGAAACTTCATTTTCCTCTTTGGGATTTAGAGAGTTGGGGGCTCAATTCTCCCTGAGAAACACTGTAGTTGCACGTGTTCCCTTCATAGCACAATTGCCTTTGTGACGACAAGTGAGTTTCTAGGAAAGAAACTCGGAGTTTGCCATTCTTTGCTGGTGCTCGTCCTTTGGTAATCTTCAGTGAATTGGTGACCCCGTTTGAGCACTAGCCTCAAGCTAACGTTCCTCTTGTATCATGCCACTTGTCGCCATGCAGCACGATCCTTGTAGCCTTATTCAGTGTGGTTCTGGAGCTCTAGGAAGCATTCCAGGTCTCTTAGTACTGGCGGATCTGCTCGACGATGAGAAACGTACAAGAAGGATGGCCTGTGTGTTTGGGGAGTTGTGAGCAGTGCACCCTTGGGAACAGCTAGATGCCGAGACATGGGAGGTGAAGGGCTTTTTTGTGAAACCTGTAGAATGTGGCAACTTGAAACAACTCAAGTATCTCCCTTCGAAAGCACGTTGGAGGTACTAAATAGAGGAAGAAACATGAGAGTCAGGGCTCTGCGGGCCATTTTGAATATAAGGCTGAAGGGAAACTTTATATTCCTCATTGGCCTTTAGAGAGTTGTGGGCTCAGTTCTCCCTGAGAAACTCTTTACTTGCGCATGTTCTCTTCATAGCACAATTGGCTTAGTGATGACAAGTGAGTTTCTAGGAAAGAAACTTGGAGGTTGCCATTCTTTGGTAGCTGCTCATCCTTCAGTAATCTGTAGTGAATGGGCGACCCCAAAGAACACTAGCCTCAAGCTAACGTTCCTCTTGTTTCACACCACACTTTGGCATGCAGCAGAATCCATGTAGCGTTATTCAGTGTGGTTTTGAGCTCTAGGAAGCATTCCAGGTCTCTTAGTACAGGCGGGTCTGTACCAGGATGAGAAAACTACAGGCAGGATTGCCTGTGTGTTTGGTGAGTTGTGAGCAGTGCACCACTGGGAACAGCTAGATGCCGAGTCATGGGAAGTGATTGGCTTCTTTTCTTAGATTCCAGAAGGTAGTAAATTGAAACAACTCAAGTATCTCCCTTCTAAAGCACCTTGGAAGTACAACGTAGAGAAAGAAAGAGCAGAGACAAGGCTCTGTGGGCCCTTTTGTATATAAGGCTTGAAGGGAAACTTCATGTTCCTCATTGGGATTTAGAGAGTTGCGGGCTCAATTCATCCTGAGAAACACTGTAGTTGCACATGTTCTCTTCATAGCAGAGTTGTCTTTGTGAAGACAAGTGAGTTTCTAGGAAAGAAATATGGAGGTTGCCATTCTTTGGTAGCTGCTCATCCTTCCGTAATCTGTAGTGAGTGGGCGACCCCAAAGAACACTCGCCTCAAGCTAACGTTCCTCTTGTATCATGCCGCAGGTTGCAGGCAGCTGAATCCATGTAGCGTTATTCATTGTGGTTCTTGAGCTCTAGGTAGCATTCCAGGTCTCTTAGGACTGGCGGGTCAACACTAGGATAGGCAACGTATTAGAAGGACGGCCTGTGTGTTTGGGCCTTTGTGAGCAATGCAGCTTTTGGGAAGAGCTAGATGCCGAGTCACAGGCTGTGAAGGGCTTCTTTGCTTAAACATCTACATTTTTGCAAGTTGAAAGAACTCATGTATCTCCCTTCTAAAGCACCTTGGAGGTACAAAGTAGAGAAAGAATCAGCAAGGTCAATGCTCTGCTCGCCCCTTTGAAGATAAGTCTTGAGGGAAACTTCATTTTCCTCTTTGGGATTTAGAGAGTTGGGGGCTCAATTCTCCCAGAGAAACACTGTAGTTGCACGAGTTCCCGTCATAGCACAAATGCCTTTGTGATGACAAGTGAGTTTCTAGGAAAGAGACTCGGAGTTTGCCATTCTTTGCTGGTGCTCATCCTTTGGTAATCTTCAGTGAATTGGTGACCCCGTTTGAGCACTAGCGTCAAGCTAACGTTCCTCTTGTATCATGCCACTTGTTGCCATGCAGCAGAATCCTTGTAGCCTTATTCAGTGTGGTTCTGGAGCTCTAGGAAGCATTCCAGGTCTCTTAGTACAGGCGGGTCTGTACTAGGATGAGAAAACTACAGGCAGGATGGCCTGTGTGTTTGGTGAGTTGTCAGCAGTGCACCACTGGGAACAGCTAGATGCCGAGTCATGGGAAGTGATTGGCTTCTTTTCTTACACTCCAGAAAGTAGTCAGTTGAAACAACTCAAGTATCTCCCTTCTAAAGCACCGTGGAAGTACAACGTAGAGAAAGAAAGAGCAGAGACAAGGCTCTGTGGGCCCTTTTGTATATAAGGCTTGAAGGGAAAGTTTATGTTCCTCATAGGGATTTAGAGAGTTGCGGGCTCAATTCTCCCTGAGAAACACTGTAGTTGAACATGTTCTCTTCATAGCACAGTTGCCTTTGTGATGACAAGTGAGTTTCTAGGAAAGAAATATGCAGGTTGCCATTCTTTGGTAGCTGCTCATCCTTCCGTAATCTGTAGTGAATGGGCGACCCCATTGAACACTAGCCTCAAGCTAACTTTCCTGTTGTATCATGCCGCAGGTTGCAGGCAGCAGAATCCATGTAGCGTTATTCATTGTGGTTCTGGAGCTCTAGGTAGCATTCCAGGTCTCTTAGTACTGGCGGGTCAACACTAGGATGAGCAATGTATTAGAAGGACAGCCTGTGTGTTTGGGCCTTGGTCAGCAATGCAGCTTTGGGAAGAGCTAGATGCCGAGTCAGAGGCTATGAAGGGCTTCTTTGGTTAAACCTCTACATTTTTGCAAGTTGAAAGAACTCATGTATCTCCCTTCTAAAGCACCTTGGAGGTACAAAGTAGAGAAAGAATCAGCAAGGTCAATGCTCTGCTGGCCCCTTTGAAGATAAGTCTTGAAGGGAAACTTCATTTTCCTCTTTGGGATTTAGAGAGTTGGGGGCTCAATTCTCCCTGAGAAACACTGTAGTTGCACGTGTTCCCTTCATAGCACAATTGCCTTTGTGACGACAAGTGAGTTTCTAGGAAAGAAACTCGGAGTTTGCCATTCTTTGCTGGTGCTCGTCCTTTGGTAATCTTCAGTGAATTGGTGACCCCGTTTGAGCACTAGCCTCAAGCTAACGTTCCTCTTGTATCATGCCACTTGTCGCCATGCAGCACGATCCTTGTAGCCTTATTCAGTGTGGTTCTGGAGCTCTAGGAAGCATTCCAGGTCTCTTAGTACTGGCGGATCTGCTCGACGATGAGAAACGTACAAGAAGGATGGCCTGTGTGTTTGGGGAGTTGTGAGCAGTGCACCCTTGGGAACAGCTAGATGCCGAGACATGGGAGGTGAAGGGCTTTTTTGTGAAACCTGTAGAATGTGGCAACTTGAAACAACTCAAGTATCTCCCTTCGAAAGCACGTTGGAGGTACTAAATAGAGGAAGAAACATGAGAGTCAGGGCTCTGCGGGCCATTTTGAATATAAGGCTGAAGGGAAACTTTATATTCCTCATTGGCCTTTAGAGAGTTGTGGGCTCAGTTCTCCCTGAGAAACTCTTTACTTGCGCATGTTCTCTTCATAGCACAATTGGCTTAGTGATGACAAGTGAGTTTCTAGGAAAGAAACTTGGAGGTTGCCATTCTTTGGTAGCTGCTCATCCTTCAGTAATCTGTAGTGAATGGTCGACCCCAAAGAACACTAGCCTCAAGCTAACGTTCCTCTTGTTTCACACCACACTTTGGCATGCAGCAGAATCCATGTAGCGTTATTCAGTGTGGTTTTGAGCTCTAGGAAGCATTCCAGGTCTCTTAGTACAGGCGGGTCTGTACCAGGATGAGAAAACTACAGGCAGGATTGCCTGTGTGTTTGGTGAGTTGTGAGCAGTGCACCACTGGGAACAGCTAGATGCCGAGTCATGGGAAGTGATTGGCTTCTTTTCTTAGATTCCAGAAGGTAGTAAATTGAAACAACTCAAGTATCTCCCTTCTAAAGCACCTTGGAAGTACAACGTAGAGAAAGAAAGAGCAGAGACAAGGCTCTGTGGGCCCTTTTGTATATAAGGCTTGAAGGGAAACTTCATGTTCCTCATTGGGATTTAGAGAGTTGCGGGCTCAATTCATCCTGAGAAACACTGTAGTTGCACATGTTCTCTTCATAGCAGAGTTGTCTTTGTGAAGACAAGTGAGTTTCTAGGAAAGAAATATGGAGGTTGCCATTCTTTGGTAGCTGCTCATCCTTCCGTAATCTGTAGTGAGTGGGCGACCCCAAAGAACACTCGCCTCAAGCTAACGTTCCTCTTGTATCATGCCGCAGGTTGCAGGCAGCTGAATCCATGTAGCGTTATTCATTGTGGTTCTTGAGCTCTAGGTAGCATTCCAGGTCTCTTAGGACTGGCGGGTCAACACTAGGATAGGCAACGTATTAGAAGGACGGCCTGTGTGTTTGGGCCTTTGTGAGCAATGCAGCTTTTGGGAAGAGCTAGATGCCGAGTCACAGGCTGTGAAGGGCTTCTTTGCTTAAACATCTACATTTTTGCAAGTTGAAAGAACTCATGTATCTCCCTTCTAAAGCACCTTGCAGGTACAAAGTAGAGAAAGAATCAGCAAGGTCAATGCTCTGCTCGCCCCTTTGAAGATAAGTCTTGAGGGAAACTTCATTTTCCTCTTTGGGATTTAGAGAGTTGGGGGCTCAATTCTCCCAGAGAAACACTGTAGTTGCACGAGTTCCCGTCATAGCACAAATGCCTTTGTGATGACAAGTGAGTTTCTAGGAAAGAGACTCGGAGTTTGCCATTCTTTGCTGGTGCTCATCCTTTGGTAATCTTCAGTGAATTGGTGACCCCGTTTGAGCACTAGCGTCAAGCTAACGTTCCTCTTGTATCATGCCACTTGTTGCCATGCAGCAGAATCCTTGTAGCCTTATTCAGTGTGGTTCTGGAGCTCTAGGAAGCATTCCAGGTCTCTTAGTACAGGCGGGTCTGTACTAGGATGAGAAAACTACAGGCAGGATGGCCTGTGTGTTTGGTGAGTTGTCAGCAGTGCACCACTGGGAACAGCTAGATGCCGAGTCATGGGAAGTGATTGGCTTCTTTTCTTACACTCCAGAAAGTAGTCAGTTGAAACAACTCAAGTATCTCCCTTCTAAAGCACCGTGGAAGTACAACGTAGAGAAAGAAAGAGCAGAGACAAGGCTCTGTGGGCCCTTTTGTATATAAGGCTTGAAGGGAAAGTTTATGTTCCTCATAGGGATTTAGAGAGTTGCGGGCTCAATTCTCCCTGAGAAACACTGTAGTTGAACATGTTCTCTTCATAGCACAGTTGCCTTTGTGATGACAAGTGAGTTTCTAGGAAAGAAATATGCAGGTTGCCATTCTTTGGTAGCTGCTCATCCTTCCGTAATCTGTAGTGAATGGGCGACCCCATTGAACACTAGCCTCAAGCTAACTTTCCTGTTGTATCATGCCGCAGGTTGCAGGCAGCAGAATCCATGTAGCGTTATTCATTGTGGTTCTGGAGCTCTAGGTAGCATTCCAGGTCTCTTAGTACTGGCGGGTCAACACTAGGATGAGCAATGTATTAGAAGGACAGCCTGTGTGTTTGGGCCTTGGTCAGCAATGCAGCTTTGGGAAGAGCTAGATGCCGAGTCAGAGGCTATGAAGGGCTTCTTTGGTTAAACCTCTACATTTTTGCAAGTTGAAAGAACTCATGTATCTCCCTTCTAAAGCACCTTGGAGGTACAAAGTAGAGAAAGAATCAGCAAGGTCAATGCTCTGCTGGCCCCTTTGAAGATAAGTCTTGAAGGGAAACTTCATTTTCCTCTTTGGGATTTAGAGAGTTGGGGGCTCAATTCTCCCTGAGAAACACTGTAGTTGCACGTGTTCCCTTCATAGCACAATTGCCTTTGTGACGACAAGTGAGTTTCTAGGAAAGAAACTCGGAGTTTGCCATTCTTTGCTGGTGCTCGTCCTTTGGTAATCTTCAGTGAATTGGTGACCCCGTTTGAGCACTAGCCTCAAGCTAACGTTCCTCTTGTATCATGCCACTTGTCGCCATGCAGCACGATCCTTGTAGCCTTATTCAGTGTGGTTCTGGAGCTCTAGGAAGCATTCCAGGTCTCTTAGTACTGGCGGATCTGCTCGACGATGAGAAACGTACAAGAAGGATGGCCTGTGTGTTTGGGGAGTTGTGAGCAGTGCACCCTTGGGAACAGCTAGATGCCGAGACATGGGAGGTGAAGGGCTTTTTTGTGAAACCTGTAGAATGTGGCAACTTGAAACAACTCAAGTATCTCCCTTCGAAAGCACGTTGGAGGTACTAAATAGAGGAAGAAACATGAGAGTCAGGGCTCTGCGGGCCATTTTGAATATAAGGCTGAAGGGAAACTTTATATTCCTCATTGGCCTTTAGAGAGTTGTGGGCTCAGTTCTCCCTGAGAAACTCTTTACTTGCGCATGTTCTCTTCATAGCACAATTGGCTTAGTGATGACAAGTGAGTTTCTAGGAAAGAAACTTGGAGGTTGCCATTCTTTGGTAGCTGCTCATCCTTCAGTAATCTGTAGTGAATGGGCGACCCCAAAGAACACTAGCCTCAAGCTAACGTTCCTCTTGTTTCACACCACACTTTGGCATGCAGCAGAATCCATGTAGCGTTATTCAGTGTGGTTTTGAGCTCTAGGAAGCATTCCAGGTCTCTTAGTACAGGCGGGTCTGTACCAGGATGAGAAAACTACAGGCAGGATTGCCTGTGTGTTTGGTGAGTTGTGAGCAGTGCACCACTGGGAACAGCTAGATGCCGAGTCATGGGAAGTGATTGGCTTCTTTTCTTAGATTCCAGAAGGTAGTAAATTGAAACAACTCAAGTATCTCCCTTCTAAAGCACCTTGGAAGTACAACGTAGAGAAAGAAAGAGCAGAGACAAGGCTCTGTGGGCCCTTTTGTATATAAGGCTTGAAGGGAAACTTCATGTTCCTCATTGGGATTTAGAGAGTTGCGGGCTCAATTCATCCTGAGAAACACTGTAGTTGCACATGTTCTCTTCATAGCAGAGTTGTCTTTGTGAAGACAAGTGAGTTTCTAGGAAAGAAATATGGAGGTTGCCATTCTTTGGTAGCTGCTCATCCTTCCGTAATCTGTAGTGAGTGGGCGACCCCAAAGAACACTCGCCTCAAGCTAACGTTCCTCTTGTATCATGCCGCAGGTTGCAGGCAGCTGAATCCATGTAGCGTTATTCATTGTGGTTCTTGAGCTCTAGGTAGCATTCCAGGTCTCTTAGGACTGGCGGGTCAACACTAGGATAGGCAACGTATTAGAAGGACGGCCTGTGTGTTTGGGCCTTTGTGAGCAATGCAGCTTTTGGGAAGAGCTAGATGCCGAGTCACAGGCTGTGAAGGGCTTCTTTGCTTAAACATCTACATTTTTGCAAGTTGAAAGAACTCATGTATCTCCCTTCTAAAGCACCTTGCAGGTACAAAGTAGAGAAAGAATCAGCAAGGTCAATGCTCTGCTCGCCCCTTTGAAGATAAGTCTTGAGGGAAACTTCATTTTCCTCTTTGGGATTTAGAGAGTTGGGGGCTCAATTCTCCCAGAGAAACACTGTAGTTGCACGAGTTCCCGTCATAGCACAAATGCCTTTGTGATGACAAGTGAGTTTCTAGGAAAGAGACTCGGAGTTTGCCATTCTTTGCTGGTGCTCATCCTTTGGTAATCTTCAGTGAATTGGTGACCCCGTTTGAGCACTAGCGTCAAGCTAACGTTCCTCTTGTATCATGCCACTTGTTGCCATGCAGCAGAATCCTTGTAGCCTTATTCAGTGTGGTTCTGGAGCTCTAGGAAGCATTCCAGGTCTCTTAGTACAGGCGGGTCTGTACTAGGATGAGAAAACTACAGGCAGGATGGCCTGTGTGTTTGGTGAGTTGTCAGCAGTGCACCACTGGGAACAGCTAGATGCCGAGTCATGGGAAGTGATTGGCTTCTTTTCTTACACTCCAGAAAGTAGTCAGTTGAAACAACTCAAGTATCTCCCTTCTAAAGCACCGTGGAAGTACAACGTAGAGAAAGAAAGAGCAGAGACAAGGCTCTGTGGGCCCTTTTGTATATAAGGCTTGAAGGGAAAGTTTATGTTCCTCATAGGGATTTAGAGAGTTGCGGGCTCAATTCTCCCTGAGAAACACTGTAGTTGAACATGTTCTCTTCATAGCACAGTTGCCTTTGTGATGACAAGTGAGTTTCTAGGAAAGAAATATGCAGGTTGCCATTCTTTGGTAGCTGCTCATCCTTCCGTAATCTGTAGTGAATGGGCGACCCCATTGAACACTAGCCTCAAGCTAACTTTCCTGTTGTATCATGCCGCAGGTTGCAGGCAGCAGAATCCATGTAGCGTTATTCATTGTGGTTCTGGAGCTCTAGGTAGCATTCCAGGTCTCTTAGTACTGGCGGGTCAACACTAGGATGAGCAATGTATTAGAAGGACAGCCTGTGTGTTTGGGCCTTGGTCAGCAATGCAGCTTTGGGAAGAGCTAGATGCCGAGTCAGAGGCTATGAAGGGCTTCTTTGGTTAAACCTCTACATTTTTGCAAGTTGAAAGAACTCATGTATCTCCCTTCTAAAGCACCTTGGAGGTACAAAGTAGAGAAAGAATCAGCAAGGTCAATGCTCTGCTGGCCCCTTTGAAGATAAGTCTTGAAGGGAAACTTCATTTTCCTCTTTGGGATTTAGAGAGTTGGGGGCTCAATTCTCCCTGAGAAACACTGTAGTTGCACGTGTTCCCTTCATAGCACAATTGCCTTTGTGACGACAAGTGAGTTTCTAGGAAAGAAACTCGGAGTTTGCCATTCTTTGCTGGTGCTCGTCCTTTGGTAATCTTCAGTGAATTGGTGACCCCGTTTGAGCACTAGCCTCAAGCTAACGTTCCTCTTGTATCATGCCACTTGTCGCCATGCAGCACGATCCTTGTAGCCTTATTCAGTGTGGTTCTGGAGCTCTAGGAAGCATTCCAGGTCTCTTAGTACTGGCGGATCTGCTCGACGATGAGAAACGTACAAGAAGGATGGCCTGTGTGTTTGGGGAGTTGTGAGCAGTGCACCCTTGGGAACAGCTAGATGCCGAGACATGGGAGGTGAAGGGCTTTTTTGTGAAACCTGTAGAATGTGGCAACTTGAAACAACTCAAGTATCTCCCTTCGAAAGCACGTTGGAGGTACTAAATAGAGGAAGAAACATGAGAGTCAGGGCTCTGCGGGCCATTTTGAATATAAGGCTGAAGGGAAACTTTATATTCCTCATTGGCCTTTAGAGAGTTGTGGGCTCAGTTCTCCCTGAGAAACTCTTTACTTGCGCATGTTCTCTTCATAGCACAATTGGCTTAGTGATGACAAGTGAGTTTCTAGGAAAGAAACTTGGAGGTTGCCATTCTTTGGTAGCTGCTCATCCTTCAGTAATCTGTAGTGAATGGGCGACCCCAAAGAACACTAGCCTCAAGCTAACGTTCCTCTTGTTTCACACCACACTTTGGCATGCAGCAGAATCCATGTAGCGTTATTCAGTGTGGTTTTGAGCTCTAGGAAGCATTCCAGGTCTCTTAGTACAGGCGGGTCTGTACCAGGATGAGAAAACTACAGGCAGGATTGCCTGTGTGTTTGGTGAGTTGTGAGCAGTGCACCACTGGGAACAGCTAGATGCCGAGTCATGGGAAGTGATTGGCTTCTTTTCTTAGATTCCAGAAGGTAGTAAATTGAAACAACTCAAGTATCTCCCTTCTAAAGCACCTTGGAAGTACAACGTAGAGAAAGAAAGAGCAGAGACAAGGCTCTGTGGGCCCTTTTGTATATAAGGCTTGAAGGGAAACTTCATGTTCCTCATTGGGATTTAGAGAGTTGCGGGCTCAATTCATCCTGAGAAACACTGTAGTTGCACATGTTCTCTTCATAGCAGAGTTGTCTTTGTGAAGACAAGTGAGTTTCTAGGAAAGAAATATGGAGGTTGCCATTCTTTGGTAGCTGCTCATTCTTCCGTAATCTGTAGTGAGTGGGCGACCCCAAAGAACACTCGCCTCAAGTTAACGTTCCTCTTGTATCATGCCGCAGGTTGCAGGCAGCTGAATCCATGTAGCGTTATTCATTGTGGTTCTTGAGCTCTAGGTAGCATTCCAGGTCTCTTAGGACTGGCGGGTCAACACTAGGATAGGCAACGTATTAGAAGGACGGCCTGTGTGTTTGGGCCTTTGTGAGCAATGCAGCTTTTGGGAAGAGCTAGATGCCGAGTCACAGGCTGTGAAGGGCTTCTTTGCTTAAACATCTACATTTTTGCAAGTTGAAAGAACTCATGTATCTCCCTTCTAAAGCACCTTGGAGGTACAAAGTAGAGAAAGAATCAGCAAGGTCAATGCTCTGCTGGCCCCTTTGAAGATAAGTCTTGAGGGAAACTTCATTTTCCTCTTTGGGATTTAGAGAGTTGGGGGCTCAATTCTCCCAGAGAAACACTGTAGTTGCACGAGTTCCCGTCATAGCACAAATGCCTTTGTGATGACAAGTGAGTTTCTAGGAAAGAGACTCGGAGTTTGCCATTCTTTGCTGGTGCTCATCCTTTGGTAATCTTCAGTGAATTGGTGACCCCGTTTGAGCACTAGCGTCAAGCTAACGTTCCTCTTGTATCATGCCACTTGTTGCCATGCAGCAGAATCCTTGTAGCCTTATTCAGTGTGGTTCTGGAGCTCTAGGAAGCATTCCAGGTCTCTTAGTACAGGCGGGTCTGTACTAGGATGAGAAAACTACAGGCAGGATGGCCTGTGTGTTTGGTGAGTTGTCAGCAGTGCACCACTGGGAACAGCTAGATGCCGAGTCATGGGAAGTGATTGGCTTCTTTTCTTACACTCCAGAAAGTAGTCAGTTGAAACAACTCAAGTATCTCCCTTCTAAAGCACCTTGGAAGTACAACGTAGAGAAAGAAAGAGCAGAGACAAGGCTCTGTGGGCCCTTTTGTATATAAGGCTTGAAGGGAAACATTATGTTCCTCATAGGGATTTAGAGAGTTGCGGGCTCAATTCTCCCTGAGAAACACTGTAGTTGAACATGTTCTCTTCATAGCACAGTTGCCTTTGTGATGACAAGTGAGTTTCTAGGAAAGAAATATGCAGGTTGCCATTCTTTGGTAGCTGCTCATCCTTCCGTAATCTGTAGTGAATGGGCGACCCCATTGAACACTAGCCTCAAGCTAACTTTCCTGTTGTATCATGCCGCAGGTTGCAGGCAGCAGAATCCATGTAGCGTTATTCATTGTGTTTCTGGAGCTCTAGGTAGCATTCCAGGTCTCTTAGTACTGGCGGGTCAACACTAGGATGAGCAATGTATTAGAAGGACAGCCTGTGTGTTTGGGCCTTGGTCAGCAATGCAGCTTTGGGAAGAGCTAGATGCCGAGTCAGAGGCTATGAAGGGCTTCTTTGGTTAAACCTCTACATTTTTGCAAGTTGAAAGAACTCATGTATCTCCCTTCTTAAGCACCTTGGAGGTACAAAGTAGAGAAAGAATCAGCAAGGTCAATGCTCTGCTGGCCCCTTTGAAGATAAGTCTTGAAGGGAAACTTCATTTTCCTCTTTGGGATTTAGAGAGTTGGGGGCTCAATTCTCCCTGAGAAACACTGTAGTTGCACGTGTTCCCTTCATAGCACAATTGCCTTTGTGACGACAAGTGAGTTTCTAGGAAAGAAACTCGGAGTTTGCCATTCTTTGCTGGTGCTCGTCCTTTGGTAATCTTCAGTGAATTGGTGACCCCGTTTGAGCACTAGCCTCAAGCTAACGTTCCTCTTGTATCATGCCACTTGTCGCCATGCAGCACGATCCTTGTAGCCTTATTCAGTGTGGTTCTGGAGCTCTAGGAAGCATTCCAGGTCTCTTAGTACTGGCGGATCTGCTCGACGATGAGAAACGTACAAGAAGGATGGCCTGTGTGTTTGGGGAGTTGTGAGCAGTGCACCCTTGGGAACAGCTAGATGCCGAGACATGGGAGGTGAAGGGCTTTTTTGTGAAACCTGTAGAATGTGGCAACTTGAAACAACTCAAGCATCTCCCTTCGAAAGCACGTTGGAGGTACTAAATAGAGGAAGAAACATGAGAGTCAGGGCTCTGCGGGCCATTTTGAATATAAGGCTGAAGGGAAACTTTATATTCCTCATTGGCCTTTAGAGAGTTGTGGGCTCAGTTCTCCCTGAGAAACTCTTTACTTGCCCATGTTCTCTTCATAGCACAATTGGCTTAGTGATGACAAGTGAGTTTCTAGGAAAGAAACTTGGAGGTTGCCATTCTTTGGTAGCTGCTCATCCTTCAGTAATCTGTAGTGAATGGGCGACCCCAAAGAACACTAGCCTCAAGCTAACGTTCCTCTTGTTTCACACCACACTTTGGCATGCAGCAGAATCCATGTAGCGTTATTCAGTGTGGTTTTGAGCTCTAGGAAGCATTCCAGGTCTCTTAGTACAGGCGGGTCTGTACCAGGATGAGAAAACTACAGGCAGGATTGCCTGTGTGTTTGGTGAGTTGTGAGCAGTGCACCACTGGGAACAGCTAGATGCCGAGTCATGGGAAGTGATTGGCTTCTTTTCTTAGATTCCAGAAGGTAGTAAATTGAAACAACTCAAGTATCTCCCTTCTAAAGCACCTTGGAAGTACAACGTAGAGAAAGAAAGAGCAGAGACAAGGCTCTGTGGGCCCTTTTGTATATAAGGCTTGAAGGGAAACTTCATGTTCCTCATTGGGATTTAGAGAGTTGCGGGCTCAATTCATCCTGAGAAACACTGTAGTTGCACATGTTCTCTTCATAGCAGAGTTGTCTTTGTGAAGACAAGTGAGTTTCTAGGAAAGAAATATGGAGGTTGCCATTCTTTGGTAGCTGCTCATCCTTCCGTAATCTGTAGTGAGTGGGCGACCCCAAAGAACACTCGCCTCAAGCTAACGTTCCTCTTGTATCATGCCGCAGGTTGCAGGCAGCTGAATCCATGTAGCGTTATTCATTGTGGTTCTTGAGCTCTAGGTAGCATTCCAGGTCTCTTAGGACTGGCGGGTCAACACTAGGATAGGCAACGTATTAGAAGGACGGCCTGTGTGTTTGGGCCTTTGTGAGCAATGCAGCTTTTGGGAAGAGCTAGATGCCGAGTCACAGGCTGTGAAGGGCTTCTTTGCTTAAACATCTACATTTTTGCAAGTTGAAAGAACTCATGTATCTCCCTTCTAAAGCACCTTGGAGGTACAAAGTAGAGAAAGAATCAGCAAGGTCAATGCTCTGCTCGCCCCTTTGAAGATAAGTCTTGAGGGAAACTTCATTTTCCTCTTTGGGATTTAGAGAGTTGGGGGCTCAATTCTCCCAGAGAAACACTGTAGTTGCACGAGTTCCCGTCATAGCACAAATGCCTTTGTGATGACAAGTGAGTTTCTAGGAAAGAGACTCGGAGTTTGCCATTCTTTGCTGGTGCTCATCCTTTGGTAATCTTCAGTGAATTGGTGACCCCGTTTGAGCACTAGCGTCAAGCTAACGTTCCTCTTGTATCATGCCACTTGTTGCCATGCAGCAGAATCCTTGTAGCCTTATTCAGTGTGGTTCTGGAGCTCTAGGAAGCATTCCAGGTCTCTTAGTACAGGCGGGTCTGTACTAGGATGAGAAAACTACAGGCAGGATGGCCTGTGTGTTTGGTGAGTTGTCAGCAGTGCACCACTGGGAACAGCTAGATGCCGAGTCATGGGAAGTGATTGGCTTCTTTTCTTACACTCCAGAAAGTAGTCAGTTGAAACAACTCAAGTATCTCCCTTCTAAAGCACCGTGGAAGTACAACGTAGAGAAAGAAAGAGCAGAGACAAGGCTCTGTGGGCCCTTTTGTATATAAGGCTTGAAGGGAAAGTTTATGTTCCTCATAGGGATTTAGAGAGTTGCGGGCTCAATTCTCCCTGAGAAACACTGTAGTTGAACATGTTCTCTTCATAGCACAGTTGCCTTTGTGATGACAAGTGAGTTTCTAGGAAAGAAATATGCAGGTTGCCATTCTTTGGTAGCTGCTCATCCTTCCGTAATCTGTAGTGAATGGGCGACCCCATTGAACACTAGCCTCAAGCTAACTTTCCTGTTGTATCATGCCGCAGGTTGCAGGCAGCAGAATCCATGTAGCGTTATTCATTGTGGTTCTGGAGCTCTAGGTAGCATTCCAGGTCTCTTAGTACTGGCGGGTCAACACTAGGATGAGCAATGTATTAGAAGGACAGCCTGTGTGTTTGGGCCTTGGTCAGCAATGCAGCTTTGGGAAGAGCTAGATGCCGAGTCAGAGGCTATGAAGGGCTTCTTTGGTTAAACCTCTACATTTTTGCAAGTTGAAAGAACTCATGTATCTCCCTTCTAAAGCACCTTGGAGGTACAAAGTAGAGAAAGAATCAGCAAGGTCAATGCTCTGCTGGCCCCTTTGAAGATAAATCTTGAAGGGAAACGTCATTTTCCTCTTTGGGATTTAGAGAGTTGGGGGCTCAATTCTCCCTGAGAAACACTGTAGTTGCACGTATTCCCTTCATAGCACAATTGCCTTTGTGACGACAAGTGAGTTTCTAGGAAAGAAACTCGGAGTTTGCCATTCTTTGCTGGTGCTCGTCCTTTGGTAATCTTCAGTGAATTGGTGACCCCGTTTGAGCACTAGCCTCAAGCTAACGTTCCTCTCGTATCATGCCACTTGTCGCCATGCAGCACGATCCTTGTAGCCTTATTCAGTGTGGTTCTGGAGCTCTAGGAAGCATTCCAGGTCTCTTAGTACTGGCGGATCTGCTCGACGATGAGAAACGTACAAGAAGGATGGCCTGTGTGTTTGGGGAGTTGTGAGCAGTGCACCCTTGGGAAAAGCTAGATGCCGAGACATGGGAGGTGAAGGGCTTTTTTGTGAAACCTGTAGAATGTGGCAACTTGAAACAACTCAAGTATCTCCCTTCGAAAGCACGTTGGAGGTACTAAATAGAGGAAGAAACATGAGAGTCAGGGCTCTGCGGGCCATTTTGAATATAAGGCTGAAGGGAAACTTTATATTCCTCATTGGCCTTTAGAGAGTTGTGGGCTCAGTTCTCCCTGAGAAACTCTTTACTTGCGCATGTTCTCTTCATAGCACAATTGGCTTAGTGATGACAAGTGAGTTTCTAGGAAAGAAACTTGGAGGTTGCCATTCTTTGGTAGTTGCTCATCCTTCAGTAATCTGTAGTGAATGGGCGACCCCAAAGAACACTAGCCTCAAGCTAACGTTCCTCTTGTTTCACACCACACTTTGGCATGCAGCAGAATCCATGTAGCGTTATTCAGTGTGGTTTTGAGCTCTAGGAAGCATTCCAGGTCTCTTAGTACAGGCGGGTCTGTACCAGGATGAGAAAACTACAGGCAGGATTGCCTGTGTGTTTGGTGAGTTGTGAGCAGTGCACCACTGGGAACAGCTAGATGCCGAGTCATGGGAAGTGATTGGCTTCTTTTCTTAGATTCCAGAAGGTAGTAAATTGAAACAACTCAAGTATCTCCCTTCTAAAGCACCTTGGAAGTACAACGTAGAGAAAGAAACAGCAGAGACAAGGCTCTGTGGGCCCTTTTGTATATAAGGCTTGAAGGGAAACTTTATGCTCCTCATTGGGATTTAGAGAGTTGCGGGCTTAATTCTCCCTGAGAAACACTGTAGTTGCACATGTTCTCTTCAAAGCAGAGTTGTCTTTGTGATGACAAGTGAGTTTCTAGGAAAGAAATATGGAGGTTGCCATTCTTTGGTAGCTGCTCATCCTTCCGTAATCTGTAGTGAATGGGCGACCCCAAAGAACACTCGCCTCAAGCTAACGTTCCTCTTGTATCATGTCGCAGGTTGCAGGCAGCAGAATCCATGTAGCGTTATTCATTGTGGTTCTTGAGCTCTAGGTAGCATTCCAGGTCTCTTAGGACTGGCGGGTCAACACTAGGATAGGCAACGTATTAGAAGGACGGCCTGTGTGTTTGGGCCTTTGTGAGAAATGAGGCTTTTGGGAAGAGCTAGATGCCGAGTCACAGGCTGTGAAGGGCTTCTTTGGTTAAACCTCTACATTTTTGCAAGTTGAAAGAACTCATGTATCTCCCTTCTAAAGCACCTTGGAGGTACAAAGTAGAGAAAGAATCAGCAAGGTCAATGCTCTGCTGGCCCCTTTGAAGATAAGTCTTGAAGGGAAACGTCATTTTCCTCTTTGGGATTTAGAGAGTTGGGGGCTCAATTCTCCCTGAGAAACACTGTAGTTGCACGTGTTCCCTTCATAGCACAATTGCCTTTGTGATGACAAGTGAGTTTCTAGGAAAGAAACTCGGAGTTTGCCATTCTTTGCTGGTGCTCGTCCTTTGGTAATCTTCAGTGAATTGGTGACCCCGTTTGAGCACTAGCGTCAAGCTAACGTTCCTCTTGTATCATGCCACTTGTTGGCATGCAGCAGAATCCTTGTAGCCTTATTCAGTGTGGTTCTGGAGCTCTAGGAAGCATTCCAGGTCTCTTAGTACAGGCGGGTCTGTACTAGGATGAGAAAACTACAGGCAGGATGGCCTGTGTGTTTGGTGAGTTGTCAGCAGTGCACCACTGAGAACAGCTAGATGCCGAGTCATGGGAAGTGATTGGCTTCTTACACTCCAGGAAGTAGTCAGTTGAAACAACTCAAGTATCTCCCTTCTAAAGCACCTTGGAAGTCCAACGTAGAGAAAGAAAGAGCAGAGACAAGGCTCTGTGGGCCCTTTTGTATATAAGGCTTGAAGGGAAACTTTATGTTCCTCATAGGGATTTAGAGAGTTGCGGGCTCAATTCTCCCTGAGAAACACTGTAGTTGAACATGTTCTCTTCATAGCACAGTTGCCTTTGTGATGACAAGTGAGTTTCTAGGAAAGAAATATGCAGGTTGCCATTCTTTGGTAGCTGCTCATCCTTCCGTAATCTGTAGTGAATGGGCAACCCCTTTGAACACTAGCCTCAAGCTAACTTTCGTGTTGTATCATGCCGCAGGTTGCAGGCAGCCGAATCCATGTAGCGTTATTCATTGTGGTTCTGGAGCTCTAGGTAGCATTCCAGGTCTCTTAGTACTGGCGGGTCAACACTAGGATGAGCAATGTATTAGAAGGACAGCCTGTGTGTTTGGGCCTTGGTCAGCAATGCAGCTTTGGGAAGAGCTAGATGCCGAGTCAGAGGCTATGAAGGGCTTCTTTGGTTAAACCTCTACATTTTTGCAAGTTGAAAGAACTCATGTATCTCCCTTCTAAAGCACCTTGGAGGTACAAAGTAGAGAAAGAATCAGCAAGGTCAATGCTCTGCTGGCCCCTTTGAAGATAAGTCTTGAAGGGAAACGTCATTTTCCTCTTTGGGATTTAGAGAGTTGGGGGCTCAATTCTCCCTGAGAAAAACTGTAGTTGCACGTGTTCCCTTCATAGCACAATTGCTTTTGTGACGACAAGTGAGTTTCTAGGAAAGAAACTCGGAGTTTGCCATTCTTTGCTGGTGCTCGTCCTTTGGTAATCTTCAGTGAATTGGTGACCCCGTTTGAGCACTAGCCTCAAGCTAACGTTCCTCTTGTATCATGCTACTTGTTGCCATGCAGCACGATCCTTGTAGCCTTATTCAGTGTGGTTCTGGAGCTCTAGGAAGCATTCCAGGTCTCTTAGTACTGGCGGATCTGCTCGACGATGAGAAACGTACAAGAAGGATTGCCTGTGTGTTTGGGGAGTTGTGAGCAGTTCACCCTTGGGAACAGCTAGATGCTGAGACATGCGAGGTGAAGGGCTTTTTTGTGAAACCTGTAGAATGTGGCAACTTGAAACAACTCAAGTATCTCCCTTCGAAAGCACGTTGGAGGTACTAAATAGAGGAAGAAACATGAGAGTCAGGGCTCTGCGGGCCATTTTGAATATAAGGCTGAAGGGAAACTTTATATTCCTCATTGGCCTTTAGAGAGTTGTGGGCTCAGTTCTCCCTGAGAAACACTTTACTTGCGCATGTTCTCTTCATAGCACAATTGGCTTAGTGATGACAAGTGAGTTTCTAGGAAAGAAACTTGGAGGTTGCCATTCTTTGGTAGCTGCTCATCCTTCAGTAATCTGTAGTGAATGGGCGACCCCAAAGAACACTAGCCTCAAGCTAACGTTCCTCTTGTTTCACACCACACTTTGGCATGCAGCAGAATCCATGTAGCGTTATTCAGTGTGGTTTTGAGCTCTAGGAAGCATTCCAGGTCTCTTAGTACAGGCGGGTCTGTACCAGGATGAGAAAACTACAGGCAGGATTGCCTGTGTGTTTGGAGAGTTGTGATCAGTGCACCACTGGGAACAGCTAGATGCCGAGTCATGGGAAGTGATTGGCTTCTTTTCTTAGATTCCAGAAGGTAGTAAATTGAAACAACTCAAGTATCTCCCTTCTAAAGCACCTTGGAAGTACAACGTAGAGAAAGAAAGAGCAGAGACAAGGCTCTGTGGGCCCTTTTGTATATAAGGCTTGAAGGGAAACTTTATGTTCCTCATTGGGATTTAGAGAGTTGCGGGCTCAATTCTCCCTGAGAAACACTGTAGTTGCACATGTTCTCTTCATAGCAGAGTTGTCTTTGTGAAGACAAGTGAGTTTCTAGGAAAGAAATATGGAGGTTGCCATTCTTTGGTAGCTGCTCATCCTTCCGTAATCTGTAGTGAATGGGCGACCCCAAAGAACACTCGCCTCAAGCTAACGTTCCTCTTGTATCATGCCGCAGGTTGCAGGCAGCAGAATCCATGTAGCGTTATTCATTGTGGTTCTTGAGCTCTAGGTAGCATTCCAGGTCTCTTAGGACTGGCGGGTCAACACTAGGATAGGCAACGTATTAGAAGGACGGCCTGTGTGTTTGGGCCTTTGTGAGCAATGCAGCTTTTGGGAAGAGCTAGATGCCGAGTCACAGGCTGTGAAGGGCTTCTTTGCTTAAACATCTACATTTTTGCAAGTTGAAAGAACTCATGTATCTCCCTTCTAAAGCACCTTGGAGGTACAAAGTAGAGAAAGAATCAGCAAGGTTAATGCTCTGCTCGCCCCTTTGAAGATAAGTCTTGAGGGAAACTTCATTTTCCTCTTTGGGATTTAGAGAGTTGGGGGCTCAATTCTCCCTGAGAAACACTGTAGTTGCACGAGTTCCCGTCATAGCACAAATGCCTTTGTGACGACAAGTGAGTTTCTAGGAAAGAAACTCGGAGTTTGCCATTCTTTGCTGGTGCTCGTCCTTTGGTAATCTTCAGTGAATTGGTGACCCCGTTTGAGCACTAGCGTCAAGCTAACGTTCCTCTTGTATCATGCCACTTGTTGGCATGCAGCAGAATCCTTGTAGCCTTATTCAGTGTGGTTCTGGAGCTCTAGGAAGCATTCCAGGTCTCTTAGTACAGGCGGGTCTGTACTAGGATGAGAAAACTACAGGCAGGATGGCCTGTGTGTTTGGTGAGTTGTCAGCAGTGCACCACTGAGAACAGCTAGATGCCGAGTCATGGGAAGTGATTGGCTTCTTTTCTTACACTCCAGGAAGTAGTCAGTTGAAACAACTCAAGTATCTCCCTTCTAAAGCACCTTGGAAGTACAACGTAGAGAAAGAAAGAGCAGAGACAAGGCTCTGTGGGCCCTTTTGTATATAAGGCTTGAAGGGAAACTTTATGTTCCTCATAGGGATTTAGAGAGTTGCGGGCTCAATTCTCCCTGAGAAACACTGTAGTTGAACATGTTCTCTTCATAGCACAGTTGCCTTTGTGATGACAAGTGAGTTTCTAGGAAAGAAATATGCAGGTTGCCATTCTTTGGTAGCTGCTCATCCTTCCGTAATCTGTAGTGAATGGGCGACCCCATTGAACACTAGCCTCAAGCTAACTTTCCTGTTGTATCATGCCGCAGGTTGCAGGCAGCAGAATCCATGTAGCGTTATTCATTGTGGTTCTGGAGCTCTAGGTAGCATTCCAGGTCTCTTAGTACTGGCGGGTCAACACTAGGATGAGCAATGTATTAGAAGGACAGCCTGTGTGTTTGGGCCTTGGTCAGCAATGCAGCTTTGGGAAGAGCTAGATGCCGAGTCAGAGGCTATGAAGGGCTTCTTTGGTTAAACCTCTACATTTTTGCAAGTTGAAAGAACTCATGTATCTCCCTTCTAAAGCACCTTGGAGGTACAAAGTAGAGAAAGAATCAGCAAGGTCAATGCTCTGCTGGCCCCTTTGAAGATAAGTCTTGAAGGGAAACTTCATTTTCCTCTTTGGGATTTAGAGAGTTGGGGGCTCAATTCTCCCTGAGAAACACTGTAGTTGCACGTGTTCCCTTCATAGCACAATTGCCTTTGTGACGACAAGTGAGTTTCTAGGAAAGAAACTCGGAGTTTGCCATTCTTTGCTGGTGCTCGTCCTTTGGTAATCTTCAGTGAATTGGTGACCCCGTTTGAGCACTAGCCTCAAGCTAACGTTCCTCTTGTATCATGCCACTTGTCGCCATGCAGCACGATCCTTGTAGCCTTATTCAGTGTGGTTCTGGAGCTCTAGGAAGCATTCCAGGTCTCTTAGTACTGGCGGATCTGCTCGACGATGAGAAACGTACAAGAAGGATGGCCTGTGTGTTTGGGAAGTTGTGAGCAGTGCACCCTTGGGAACAGCTAGATGCCGAGACATGGGAGGTGAAGGGCTTTTTTGTGAAACCTGTAGAATGTGGCAACTTGAAACAACTCAAGCATCTCCCTTCGAAAGCACGTTGGAGGTACTAAATAGAGGAAGAAACATGAGAGTCAGGGCTCTGCGGGCCATTTTGAATATAAGGCTGAAGGGAAACTTTATATTCCTCATTGGCCTTTAGAGAGTTGTGGGCTCAGTTCTCCCTGAGAAACTCTTTACTTGCGCATGTTCTCTTCATAGCACAATTGGCTTAGTGATGACAAGTGAGTTTCTAGGAAAGAAACTTGGAGGTTGCCATTCTTTGGTAGCTGCTCATCCTTCAGTAATCTGTAGTGAATGGGCGACCCCAAAGAACACTAGCCTCAAGCTAACGTTCCTCTTGTTTCACACCACACTTTGGCATGCAGCAGAATCCATGTAGCGTTATTCAGTGTGGTTTTGAGCTCTAGGAAGCATTCCAGGTCTCTTAGTACAGGCGGGTCTGTACCAGGATGAGAAAACTACAGGCAGGATTGCCTGTGTGTTTGGTGAGTTGTGAGCAGTGCACCACTGGGAACAGCTAGATGCCGAGTCATGGGAAGTGATTGGCTTCTTTTCTTAGATTCCAGAAGGTAGTAAATTGAAACAACTCAAGTATCTCCCTTCTAAAGCACCTTGGAAGTACAACGTAGAGAAAGAAACAGCAGAGACAAGGCTCTGTGGGCCCTTTTGTATATAAGGCTTGAAGGGAAACTTTATGTTCCTCATTGGGATTTAGAGATTTGCGGGCTCAATTCTCCCTGAGAAACACTGTAGTTGCACATGTTCTCTTCATAGCAGAGTTGTCTTTGTGAAGACAAGTGAGTTTCTAGGAAAGAAATATGGAGGTTGCCATTCTTTGGTAGCTGCTCATCCTTCCGTAATCTGTAGTGAATGGGCGACACCAAAGAACACTCGCCTCAAGCTAACGTTCCTCTTGTATCATGCCGCAGGTTGCAGAAAGCAGAATCCATGTAGCGTTATTCATTGTGGTTCTTGAGCTCTAGGTAGCATTCCAGGTCTCTTAGGACTGGCGGGTCAACACTAGGATAGGCAACGTATTAGAAGGACGGCCTGTGTGTTTGGGCCTTTGTGAGCAATGCAGCTTTTGGGAACAGCTAGATGCCGAGTCACAGGCTGTGAAGGGCTTCTTTGCTTAAACATCTACATTTTTGCAAGTTGAAAGAACTCATGTATCTCCCTTCTAAAGCACCTTGGAGGTACAAAGAAGAGAAAGAATCAGCAAGGTCAATGCTCTGCTCGCCCCTTTGAAGATAAGTCTTGAGGGAAACTTCATTTTCCTCTTTGGGATTTAGAGAGTTGGGGGCTCAATTCTCCCTGAGAAACACTGTAGTTGCACGAGTTCCCGTCATAGCACAAATGCCTTTGTGACGACAAGTGAGTTTCTAGGAAAGAAACTCGGAGTTTTCCATTCTTTGCTGGTGCTCGTCCTTTGGTAATCTTCAGTGAATTGGTGACCCCGTTTGAGCACTAGCGTCAAGCTAACGTTCCTCTTGTATCATGCCACTTGTTGGCATGCAGCAGAATCCTTGTAGCCTTATTCAGTGTGGTTCTGGAGCTCTAGGAAGCATTCCAGGTCTCTTAGTACAGGCGGGTCTGTACTAGGATGAGAAAACTACAGGCAGGATGGCCTGTGTGTTTGGAGAGTTGTCAGCAGTGCACCACTGAGAACAGCTAGATGCCGAGTCATGGGAAGTGATTGGCTTCTTTTCTTACACTCCAGAAAGTAGTCAGTTGAAACAACTCAAGTATCTCCCTTCTAAAGCACCTTGGAAGTACAACGTAGAGAAAGAAAGAGCAGAGACAAGGCTCTGTGGGCCCTTTTGTATATAAAGCTTGAAGGGAAACTTTATGTTCCTCATAGGGATTTAGATAGTTGCGGGCTCAATTCTCCCTGAGAAACACTGTAGTTGAACATGTTCTCTTCATAGCACAGTTGCCTTTGTGATGACAAGTGAGTTTCTAGGAAAGAAATATGCAGGTTGCCATTCTTTGGTAGCTGCTCATCCTTCCGTAATCTGTAGTGAATGGGCGACCCCATTGAACACTAGCCTCAAGCTAACTTTCCTGTTGTATCATGCCGCAGGTTGCAGGCAGCAGAATCCATGTAGCGTTATTCATTGTGGTTCTGGAGCTCTAGGTAGCATTCCAGGTCTCTTAGTACTGGCGGGTCAACACTAGGATGAGCAATGTATTAGAAGGACAGCCTGTGTGTTTGGGCCTTGGTCAGCAATGCAGCTTTGGGAAGAGCTAGATGCCGAGTCAGAGGCTATGAAGGGCTTCTTTGGTTAAACCTCTACATTTTTGCAAGTTGAAAGAACTCATGTATCTCCCTTCTAAAGCACCTTGGAGGTACAAAGTAGAGAAAGAATCAGCAAGGTCAATGCTCTGCTGGCCCCTTTGAAGATAAGTCTTGAAGGGAAACTTCATTTTCCTCTTTGGGATTTAGAGAGTTGGGGGCTCAATTCTCCCTGAGAAACACTGTAGTTGCACGTGTTCCCTTCATAGCACAATTGCCTTTGTGACGACAAGTGAGTTTCTAGGAAAGAAACTCGGAGTTTGCCATTCTTTGCTGGTGCTCGTCCTTTGGTAATCTTCAGTGAATTGGTGACCCCGTTTGAGCACTAGCCTCAAGCTAACGTTCCTCTTGTATCATGCCACTTGTCGCCATGCAGCACGATCCTTGTAGCCTTATTCAGTGTGGTTCTGGAGCTCTAGGAAGCATTCCAGGTCTCTTAGTACTGGCGGATCGGCTCGACGATGAGAAACGTACAAGAAGGATGGCCTGTGTGTTTGGGAAGTTGTGAGCAGTGCACCCTTGGGAACAGCTAGATGCCGAGACATGGGAGGTGAAGGGCTTTTTTGTGAAACCTGTAGAATGTGGCAACTTGAAACAACTCAAGTATCTCCCTTCGAAAGCACGTTGGAGGTACTAAATAGAGGAAGAAACATGAGAGTCAGGGCTCTGCGGGCCATTTTGAATATAAGGCTGAAGGGAAACTTTATATTCCTCATTGGCCTTTAGAGAGTTGTGGGCTCAGTTCTCCCTGAGAAACTCTTTACTTGCGCATGTTCTCTTCATAGCACAATTGGCTTAGTGATGACAAGTGAGTTTCTAGGAAAGAAACTTGGAGGTTGCCATTCTTTGGTAGCTGCTCATCCTTCAGTAATCTGTAGTGAATGGGCGACCCCAAAGAACACTAGCCTCAAGCTAACGTTCCTCTTGTTTCACACCACACTTTGGCATGCAGCAGAATCCATGTAGCGTTATTCAGTGTGGTTTTGAGCTCTAGGAAGCATTCCAGGTCTCTTAGTACAGGCGGGTCTGTACCAGGATGAGAAAACTACAGGCAGGATTGCCTGTGTGTTTGGTGAGTTGTGAGCAGTGCACCACTGGGAACAGCTAGATGCCGAGTCATGGGAAGTGATTGGCTTCTTTTCCTAGATTCCAGAAGGTAGTAAATTGAAACAACTCAAGTATCTCCCTTCTAAAGCACCTTGGAAGTACAACGTAGAGAAAGAAACAGCAGAGACAAGGCTCTGTGGGCCCTTTTGTATATAAGGCTTGAAGGGAAACTTTATGTTCCTCATTGGGATTTAGAGAGTTGTGGGCTCAATTCTCCCTGAGAAACACTGTAGTTGCACATGTTCTCTTCATAGCAGAGTTGTCTTTGTGATGACAAGTGAGTTTCTAGGAAAGAAATATGGAGGTTGCCATTCTTTGGTAGCTGCTCATCCTTCCGTAATCTGTAGTGAATCGGCGACCCCAAAGAACACTCGCCTCAAGCTAACGTTCCTCTTGTATCATGCCGCAGGTTGCAGGAAGCAGAATCCATGTAGCGTTATTCATTGTGGTTCTTGAGCTCTAGGTAGCATTCCAGGTCTCTTAGGACTGGCGGGTCAACACTAGGATAGGCAACGTATTAGAAGGACGGCCTGTGTGTTTGGGCCTTTGTGAGCAATGCAGCTTTTGGGAAGAGCTAGATGCCGAGTCACAGGCTGTGAAGTGCTTCTTTGCTTAAACATCTACATTTTTGCAAGTTGAAAGAACTCATGTATCTCCCTTCTAAAGCACCTTGGAGGTACAAAGTAGAGAAAGAATCAGCAAGGTCAATGCTCTGCTCGCCCCTTTGAAGATAAGTCTTGAGGGAAACTTCATTTTCCTCTTTGGGATTTAGAGAGTTGGGGTCTCAATTCTCCCTGAGTAACACTGTAGTTGCACGAGTTCCCGTCATAGCACAAATGCCTTTGTGACGACAAGTGAGTTTCTAGGAAAGAAACTCGGAGTTTGCCATTCTTTGCTGGTGCTCGTCCTTTGGTAATCTTCAGTGAATTGGTGGCCCCGTTTGAGCACTAGCGTCAAGCTAACGTTCCTCTTGTATCATGCCACTTGTTGGCATGCAGCAGAATCCTTGTAGCCTTATTCAGTGTGGTTCTGGAGCTCTAGGAAGCATTCCAGGTCTCTTAGTACAGGCGGGTCTGTACTAGGATGAGAAAACTACAGGCAGGATGGCCTGTGTGTTTGGTGAGTTGTCAGCAGTGCACCACTGAGAACAGCTAGATGCCGAGTCATGGGAAGTGATTGGCTTCTTTTCTTACACTCCAGGAAGTAGTCAGTTGAAACAACTCAAATATCTCCCTTGTAAAGCACCTTGGAAGTACAACGTAGAGAAAGAAAGAGCAGAGACAAGGCTCTGTGGGCCCTTTTGTATATAAGGCTTGAAGGGAAACTTTATGTTCCTCATAGGGATTTAGAGAGTTGCGGGCTCAATTCTCCCTGAGAAACACTGTAGTTGAACATGTTCTCTTCATAGCACAGTTGCCTTTGTGATGACAAGTGAGTTTCTAGGAAAGAAATATGCAGGTTGCCATTCTTTGGTAGCTGCTCATCCTTCCGTAATCTGTAGTGAATGGGCGACCCCATTGAACACTAGCCTCAAGCTAACTTTCCTGTTGTATCATGCCGCAGGTTGCAGGCAGCAGAATCCATGTAGCGTTATTCATTGTGGTTCTGGAGCTCTAGGTAGCATTCCAGGTCTCTTAGTACTGGCGGGTCAACACTAGGATGAGCAATGTATTAGAAGGACAGCCTGTGTGTTTGGGCCTTGGTCAGCAATGCAGCTTTGGGAAGAGCTAGATGCCGAGTCAGAGGCTATGAAGGGCTTCTTTGGTTAAACCTCTACATTTTTGCAAGTTGAAAGAACTCATGTATCTCCCTTCTAAAGCACCTTGGAGGTACAAAGTAGAGAAAGAATCAGCAAGGTCAATGCTCTGCTGGCCCCTTTGAAGATAAGTCTTGAAGGGAAACTTCATTTTCCTCTTTGGGATTTAGAGAGTTGGGGGCTCAATTCTCCCTGAGAAACACTGTAGTTGCACGTGTTCCCTTCATAGCACAATTGCCTTTGTGACGACAAGTGAGTTTCTAGGAAAGAAACTCGGAGTTTGCCATTCTTTGCTGGTGCTCGTCCTTTGGTAATCTTCAGTGAATTGGTGACCCCGTTTGAGCACTAGCCTCAAGCTAACGTTCCTCTTGTATCATGCCACTTGTCGCCATGCAGCACGATCCTTGTAACCTTATTCAGTGTGGTTCTGGAGCTCTAGGAAGCATTCCAGGTCTCTTAGTACTGGCGGATCTGCTCGACGATGAGAAACGTACAAGAACGATGGCCTGTGTGTTTGGGGAGTTGTGAGCAGTGCACCCTTGGGAACAGCTAGATGCCGAGACATGGGAGGTGAAGGGCTTTTTTGTGAAACCTGTAGAATGTGGCAACTTGAAACAACTCAAGTATCTCCCTTCGAAAGCACGTTGGAGGTACTAAATAGAGGAAGAAACATGAGAGTCAGGGCTCTGCGGGCCATTTTGAATATAAGGCTGAAGGGAAACTTTATATTCCTCATTGGCCTTTAGAGAGTTGTGGGCTCAGTTCTCCCTGAGAAACTCTTTACTTGCGCATGTTCTCTTCATAGCACAATTGGCTTAGTGATGACAAGTGAGTTTCTAGGAAAGAAACTTGGAGGTTGCCATTCTTTGGTAGCTGCTCATCCTTCAGTAATCTGTAGTGAATGGGCGACCCCAAAGAACACTAGCCTCAAGCTAACGTTCCTCTTGTTTCACACCACACTTTGGCATGCAGCAGAATCCATGTAGCGTTATTCAGTGTGGTTTTGAGCTCTAGGAAGCATTCCAGGTCTCTTAGTACAGGCGGGTCTGTACCAGGATGAGAAAACTACAGGCAGGATTGCCTGTGTGTTTGGTGAGTTGTGAGCAGTGCACCACTGGGAACAGCTAGATGCCGAGTCATGGGAAGTGATTGGCTTCTTTTCTTAGATTCCAGAAGGTAGTAAATTGGAACAACTCAAGTATCTCCCTTCTAAAGCACCTTGGAAGTACAACGTAGAGAAAGAAACAGCAGAGACAAGGCTCTGTGGGCCCTTTTGTATATAAGGCTTGAAGGGGAACTTTATGTTCCTCATTGGGATTTAGAGAGTTGCGGGCTCAATTCTCCCTGAGAAACACTGTAGTTGCACATGTTCTCTTCATAGCAGAGTTGTCTTTGTGAAGACAAGTGAGTTTCTAGGAAAGAAATATGGAGGTTGCCATTCTTTGGTAGCTGCTCATCCTTCCGTAATCTGTAGTGAATGGGCGACCCCAAAGAACACTCGCCTCAAGCTAACGTTCCTCTTGTATCATGCCGCAGGTTGCAGGCAGCAGAATCCATGTAGCGTTATTCATTGTGGTTCTTGAACTCTAGGTAGCATTCCAGGTCTCTTAGGACTGGCGGGTCAACACTAGGATAGGCAACGTATTAGAAGGACGGCCTGTGTGTTTGGGCCTTTGTGAGCAATGCAGCTTTTGGGAAGAGCTAGATGCCGAGTCACAGGCTGTGAAGGGCTTCTTTGCTTAAACATCTACATTTTTGCAAGTTGAAAGAACTCATGTATCTCCCTTCTAAAGCACCTTGGAGGTAGAAAGTAGAGAAAGAATCAGCAAGGTCAATGCTCTGCTCGCCCCTTTGAAGATAAGTCTTGAGGGAAACTTCATTTTCCTCTTTGGGATTTAGAGAGTTGGGGGATCAATTCTCCCTGAGAAACACTGTAGTTGCACGAGTTCCCGTCATAGCACAAATGCCTTTGTGACGACAAGTGAGTTTCTAGGAAAGAAACTCGGAGTTTGCCATTCTTTGCTGGTGCTCGTCCTTTGGTAATCTTCAGTGAATTGGTGACCCCGTTTGAGCACTAGCGTCAAGCTAACGTTCCTCTTGTATCATGCCACTTGTTGGCATGCAGCAGAATCCTTGTAGCCTTATTCAGTGTGGTTCTGGAGCTCTAGGAAGCATTCCAGGTCTCTTAGTACAGGCGGGTCTGTACTAGGATGAGAAAACTACAGGCAGGATGGCCTGTGTGTTTGGTGAGTTGTCAGCAGTGCACCACTGAGAACAGCTAGATGCCGAGTCATGGGAAGTGATTGGCTTCTTTTCTTACACTCCAGGAAGTAGTCAGTTGAAACAACTCAAGTATCTCCCTTCTAAAGCACCTTGGAAGTACAACGTAGAGAAAGAAAGAGCAGAGACAAGGCTCTGTGGGCCCTTTTGTATATAAGGCTTGAAGGGAAACTTTATGTTCCTCATAGGGATTTAGAGAGTTGCGGGCTCAATTCTCCCTGAGAAACACTGTAGTTGAACATGTTCTCTTCATAGCACAGTTGCCTTTGTGATGACAAGTGAGTTTCTAGGAAAGAAATATGCAGGTTGCCATTCTTTGGTAGCTGCTCATCCTTCCGTAATCTGTAGTGAATGGGCGACCCCATTGAACACTAGCCTCAAGCTAACTTTCCTGTTGTATCATGCCGCAGGTTGCAGGCAGCAGAATCCATGTAGCGTTATTCATTGTGGTTCTGGAGCTCTAGGTAGCATTCCAGGTCTCTTAGTACTGGCGGGTCAACACTAGGATGAGCAATGTATTAGAAGGACAGCCTGTGTGTTTGGGCCTTGGTCAGCAATGCAGCTTTGGGAAGAGCTAGATGCCGAGTCAGAGGCTATGAAGGGCTTCTTTGGTTAAACCTCTACATTTTTGCAAGTTGAAAGAACTCATGTATCTCCCTTCTAAAGCACCTTGGAGGTACAAAGTAGAGAAAGAATCAGCAAGGTCAATGCTCTGCTGGCCCCTTTGAAGATAAGTCTTGAAGGGAAACTTCATTTTCCTCTTTGGGATTTAGAGAGTTGGGGGCTCAATTCTCCCTGAGAAACACTGTAGTTGCACGTGTTCCCTTCATAGCACAATTGCCTTTGTGACGACAAGTGAGTTTCTAGGAAAGAAACTCCGAGTTTGCCATTCTTTGCTGGTGCTCGTCCTTTGGTAATCTTCAGTGAATTGGTGACCCCGTTTGAGCACTAGCCTCAAGCTAACGTTCCTCTTGTATCATGCCACTTGTCGCCATGCAGCACGATCCTTGTAGCCTTATTCAGTGTGGTTCTGGAGCTCTAGGAAGCATTCCAGGTCTCTTAGTACTGGCGGATCTGCTCGACGATGAGAAACGTACAAGAAGGAAGGCCTGTGTGTTTCGGGAGTTGTGAGCAGTGCACCCTTGGGAACAGCTAGATGCCGAGACATGGGAGGTGAAGGGCTTTTTTGTGAAACCTGTAGAATGTGGCAACTTGAAACAACTCAAGTATCTCCCTTCGAAAGCACGTTGGAGGTACTAAATAGAGGAAGAAACATGAGAGTCAGGGCTCTGCGGGCCATTTTGAATATAAGGCTGAAGGGAAACTTTATATTCCTCATTGGCCTTTAGAGAGTTGTGGGCTCAGTTCTCCCTGAGAAACTCTTTACTTGCGCATGTTCTCTTCATAGCACAATTGGCTTAGTGATGACAAGTGAGTTTCTAGGAAAGAAACTTGGAGGTTGCCATTCTTTGGTAGCTGCTCATCCTTCAGTAATCTGTAGTGAATGGGCGACCCCAAAGAACACTAGCCTCAAGCTAACGTTCCTCTTGTTTCACACCACACTTTGGCATGCAGCAGAATCCATGTAGCGTTATTCAGTGTGGTTTTGAGCTCTAGGAAGCATTCCAGGTCTCTTAGTACAGGCGGGTCTGTACCAGGATGAGAAAACTACAGGCAGGATTGCCTGTGTGTTTGGAGAGTTGTGAGCAGTGCACCACAGGGAACAGCTAGATGCCGAGTCATGGGAAGTGATTGGCTTCTTTTCTTAGATTCCAGAAGGTAGTAAATTGAAACAACTCAAGTATCTCCCTTCTAAAGCACCTTGGAAGTACAACGTAGAGAAAGAAACAGCAGAGACAAGGCTCTGTGGGCCCTTTTGTATATAAGGCTTGAAGGGAAACTTTATGTTCCTCATTGGGATTTAGAGAGTTGCGGGCTCAATTCTCCCTGAGAAACACTGTAGTTGCACATGTTCTCTTCATAGCAGAGTTGTCTTTGTGAAGACAAGTGAGTTTCTAGGAAAGAAATATGGAGGTTGCCATTCTTTGGTAGCTGCTCATCCTTCCGTAATCTGTAGTGAATGGGCGACCCCAAAGAACACTCGCCTCAAGCTAACGTTCCTCTTGTATCATGCCGCAGGTTGCAGGCAGCAGAATCCATGTAGCGTTATTCATTGTGGTTCTTGAGCTCTAGGTAGCATTCCAGGTCTCTTAGGACTGGCGGGTCAACACTAGGATAGGCAACGTATTAGAAGGACGGCCTGTGTGTTTGGGCCTTTGTGAGCAATGCAGCTTTTGGGAAGAGCTAGATGCCGAGTCACAGGCTGTGAAGGGCTTCTTTGCTTAAACATCTACATTTTTGCAAGTTGAAAGAACTCATGTATCTCCCTTCTAAAGCACCTTGGAGGTAGAAAGTAGAGAAAGAATCAGCAAGGTCAATGCTCTGCTCGCCCCTTTGAAGATAAGTCTTGAGGGAAACTTCATTTTCCTCTTTGGGATTTAGAGAGTTGGGGGATCAATTCTCCCTGAGAAACACTGTAGTTGCACGAGTTCCCGTCATAGCACAAATGCCTTTGTGACGACAAGTGAGTTTCTAGGAAAGAAACTCGGAGTTTGCCATTCTTTGCTGGTGCTCGTCCTTTGGTAATCTTCAGTGAATTGGTGACCCCGTTTGAGCACTAGCGTCAAGCTAACGTTCCTCTTGTATCATGCCACTTGTTGGCATGCAGCAGAATCCTTGTAGCCTTATTCAGTGTGGTTCTGGAGCTCTAGGAAGCATTCCAGGTCTCTTAGTACAGGCGGGTCTGTACTAGGATGAGAAAACTACAGGCAGGATGGCCTGTGTGTTTGGTGAGTTGTCAGCAGTGCACCACTGAGAACAGCTAGATGCCGAGTCATGGGAAGTGATTGGCTTCTTTTCTTACACTCCAGGAAGTAGTCAGTTGAAACAACTCAAGTATCTCCCTTCTAAAGCACCTTGGAAGTACAACGTAGAGAAAGAAAGAGCAGAGACAAGGCTCTGTGGGCCCTTTTGTATATAAGGCTTGAAGGGAAACTTTATGTTCCTCATAGGGATTTAGAGAGTTGCGGGCTCAATTCTCCCTGAGAAACACTGTAGTTGAACATGTTCTCTTCATAGCACAGTTGCCTTTGTGATGACAAGTGAGTTTCTAGGAAAGAAATATGGAGGTTGCCATTCTTTGGTAGCTGCTCATCCTTCCGTAATCTGTAGTGAATGGGCGACCCCATTGAACACTAGCCTCAAGCTAACTTTCCTGTTGTATCATGCCGCAGGTTGCAGGCAGCAGAATCCATGTAGCGTTATTCATTGTGGTTCTGGAGCTCTAGGTAGCATTCCAGGTCTCTTAGGACTGGCGGGTCAACACTAGGATGAGCAATGTATTAGAAGGACAGCCTGTGTGTTTGGGCCTTGGTCAGCAATGCAGCTTTGGGAAGAGCTAGATGCCGAGTCAGAGGCTATGAAGGGCTTCTTTGGTTAAACCTCTACATTTTTGCAAGTTGAAAGAACTCATGTATCTCCCTTCTAAAGCACCTTGGAGGTACAAAGTAGAGAAAGAATCAGCAAGGTCAATGCTCTGCTGGCCCCTTTGAAGATAAGTCTTGAAGGGAAACTTCATTTTCCTCTTTGGGATTTAGAGAGTTGGGGGCTCAATTCTCCCTGAGAAACACTGTAGTTGCACGTGTTCCCTTCATAGCACAATTGCCTTTGTGACGACAAGTGAGTTTCTAGGAAAGAAACTCGGAGTTTGCCATTCTTTGCTGGTGCTCGTCCTTTGGTAATCTTCAGTGAATTGGTGACCCCGTTTGAGCACTAGCCTCAAGCTAACGTTCCTCTTGTATCATGCCACTTGTCGCCATGCAGCACGATCCTTGTAGCCTTATTCAGTGTGGTTCTGGAGCTCTAGGAAGCATTCCAGGTCTCTTAGTACTGGCGGATCTGCTCGACGATGAGAAACGTACAAGAACGATGGCCTGTGTGTTTGGGGAGTTGTGAGCAGTGCACCCTTGGGAACAGCTAGATAAAGAGACATGGGAGGTGAAGGGCTTTTTTGTGAAACCTGTAGAATGTGGCAACTTGAAACAACTCAAGTATCTCCCTTCGAAAGCACGTTGGAGGTACTAAATAGAGGAAGAAACATGAGAGTCAGGGCTCTGCGGGCCATTTTGAATATAAGGCTGAAGGGAAACTTTATATTCCTCATTGGCCTTTAGAGAGTTGTGGGCTCAGTTCTCCCTGAGAAACTCTTTACTTGCGCATGTTCTCTTCATAGCACAATTGGCTTAGTGATGACAAGTGAGTTTCTAGGAAAGAAACTTGGAGGTTGCCATTCTTTGGTAGCTGCTCATCCTTCAGTAATCTGTAGTGAATGGGCGACCCCAAAGAACACTAGCCTCAAGCTAACGTTCCTCTTGTTTCACACCACACTTTGGCATGCAGCAGAATCCATGTAGCGTTATTCAGTGTGGTTTTGAGCTCTAGGAAGCATTCCAGGTCTCTTAGTACAGGCGGGTCTGTACCAGGATGAGAAAACTACAGGCAGGATTGCCTGTGTGTTTGGTGAGTTGTGAGCAGTGCACCACTGGGAACAGCTAGATGCCGAGTCATGGGAAGTGATTGGCTTCTTTTCTTAGATTCCAGAAGGTAGTAAATTGGAACAACTCAAGTATCTCCCTTCTAAAGCACCTTGGAAGTACAACGTAGAGAAAGAAACAGCAGAGACAAGGCTCTGTGGGCCCTTTTGTATATAAGGCTTGAAGGGGAACTTTATGTTCCTCATTGGGATTTAGAGAGTTGCGGGCTCAATTCTCCCTGAGAAACACTGTAGTTGCACATGTTCTCTTCATAGCAGAGTTGTCTTTGTGAAGACAAGTGAGTTTCTAGGAAAGAAATATGGAGGTTGCCATTCTTTGGTAGCTGCTCATCCTTCCGTAATCTGTAGTGAATGGGCGACCCCAAAGAACACTCGCCTCAAGCTAACGTTCCTCTTGTATCATGCCGCAGGTTGCAGGCAGCAGAATCCATGTAGCGTTATTCATTGTGGTTCTTGAACTCTAGGTAGCATTCCAGGTCTCTTAGGACTGGCGGGTCAACACTAGGATAGGCAACGTATTAGAAGGACGGCCTGTGTGTTTGGGCCTTTGTGAGCAATGCAGCTTTTGGGAAGAGCTAGATGCCGAGTCACAGGCTGTGAAGGGCTTCTTTGCTTAAACATCTACATTTTTGCAAGTTGAAAGAACTCATGTATCTCCCTTCTAAAGCACCTTGGAGGTAGAAAGTAGAGAAAGAATCAGCAAGGTCAATGCTCTGCTCGCCCCTTTGAAGATAAGTCTTGAGGGAAACTTCATTTTCCTCTTTGGGATTTAGAGAGTTGGGGGATCAATTCTCCCTGAGAAACACTGTAGTTGCACGAGTTCCCGTCATAGCACAAATGCCTTTGTGACGACAAGTGAGTTTCTAGGAAAGAAACTCGGAGTTTGCCATTCTTTGCTGGTGCTCGTCCTTTGGTAATCTTCAGTGAATTGGTGACCCCGTTTGAGCACTAGCGTCAAGCTAACGTTCCTCTTGTATCATGCCACTTGTTGGCATGCAGCAGAATCCTTGTAGCCTTATTCAGTGTGGTTCTGGAGCTCTAGGAAGCATTCCAGGTCTCTTAGTACAGGCGGGTCTGTACTAGGATGAGAAAACTACAGGCAGGATGGCCTGTGTGTTTGGTGAGTTGTCAGCAGTGCACCACTGAGAACAGCTAGATGCCGAGTCATGGGAAGTGATTGGCTTCTTTTCTTACACTCCAGGAAGTAGTCAGTTGAAACAACTCAAGTATCTCCCTTCTAAAGCACCTTGGAAGTACAACGTAGAGAAAGAAAGAGCAGAGACAAGGCTCTGTGGGCCCTTTTGTATATAAGGCTTGAAGGGAAACTTTATGTTCCTCATAGGGATTTAGAGAGTTGCGGGCTCAATTCTCCCTGAGAAACACTGTAGTTGAACACGTTCTCTTCATAGCACAGTTGCCTTTGTGATGACAAGTGAGTTTCTAGGAAAGAAATATGCAGGTTGCCATTCTTTGGTAGCTGCTCATCCTTCCGTAATCTGTAGTGAATGGGCGACCCCATTGAACACTAGCCTCAAGCTAACTTTCCTGTTGTATCATGCCGCAGGTTGCAGGCAGCAGAATCCATGTAGCGTTATTCATTGTGGTTCTGGAGCTCTAGGTAGCATTCCAGGTCTCTTAGTACTGGCGGGTCAACACTAGGATGAGCAATGTATTAGAAGGACAGCCTGTGTGTTTGGGCCTTGGTCAGCAATGCAGCTTTGGGAAGAGCTAGATGCCGAGTCAGAGGCTATGAAGGGCTTCTTTGGTTAAACCTCTACATTTTTGCAAGTTGAAAGAACTCATGTATCTCCCTTCTAAAGCACCTTGGAGGTACAAAGTAGAGAAAGAATCAGCAAGGTCAATGCTCTGCTGGCCCCTTTGAAGATAAGTCTTGAAGGGAAACTTCATTTTCCTCTTTGGGATTTAGAGAGTTGGGGGCTCAATTCTCCCTGAGAAACACTGTAGTTGCACGTGTTCCCTTCATAGCACAATTGCCTTTGTGACGACAAGTGAGTTTCTAGGAAAGAAACTCCGAGTTTGCCATTCTTTGCTGGTGCTCGTCCTTTGGTAATCTTCAGTGAATTGGTGACCCCGTTTGAGCACTAGCCTCAAGCTAACGTTCCTCTTGTATCATGCCACTTGTCGCCATGAAGCACAATCCTTGTAGCCTTATTCAGTGTGGTTCTGGAGCTCTAGGAAGCATTCCAGGTCTCTTAGTACTGGCGGATCTGCTCGACGATGAGAAACGTACAAGAAGGAAGGCCTGTGTGTTTCGGGAGTTGTGAGCAGTGCACCCTTGGGAACAGCTAGATGCCGAGACATGGGAGGTGAAGGGCTTTTTTGTGAAACCTGTAGAATGTGGCAACTTGAAACAACTCAAGTATCTCCCTTCGAAAGCACGTTGGAGGTACTAAATAGAGGAAGAAACATGAGAGTCAGGGCTCTGCGGGCCATTTTGAATATAAGGCTGAAGGGAAACTTTATATTCCTCATTGGCCTTTAGAGAGTTGTGGGCTCAGTTCTCCCTGAGAAACTCTTTACTTGCGCATGTTCTCTTCATAGCACAATTGGCTTAGTGATGACAAGTGAGTTTCTAGGAAAGAAACTTGGAGGTTGCCATTCTTTGGTAGCTGCTCATCCTTCAGTAATCTGTAGTGAATGGGCGACCCCAAAGAACACTAGCCTCAAGCTAACGTTCCTCTTGTTTCACACCACACTTTGGCATGCAGCAGAATCCATGTAGCGTTATTCAGTGTGGTTTTGAGCTCTAGGAAGCATTCCAGGTCTCTTAGTACAGGCGGGTCTGTACCAGGATGAGAAAACTACAGGCAGGATTGCCTGTGTGTTTGGAGAGTTGTGAGCAGTGCACCACAGGGAACAGCTAGATGCCGAGTCATGGGAAGTGATTGGCTTCTTTTCTTAGATTCCAGAAGGTAGTAAATTGAAACAACTCAAGTATCTCCCTTCTAAAGCACCTTGGAAGTACAACGTAGAGAAAGAAACAGCAGAGACAAGGCTCTGTGGGCCCTTTTGTATATAAGGCTTGAAGGGAAACTTTATGTTCCTCATTGGGATTTAGAGAGTTGCGGGCTCAATTCTCCCTGAGAAACACTGTAGTTGCACATGTTCTCTTCATAGCAGAGTTGTCTTTGTGAAGACAAGTGAGTTTCTAGGAAAGAAATATGGAGGTTGCCATTCTTTGGTAGCTGCTCATCCTTCCGTAATCTGTAGTGAATGGGCGACCCCAAAGAACACTCGCCTCAAGCTAACGTTCCTCTTGTATCATGCCGCAGGTTGCAGGCAGCAGAATCCATGTAGCGTTATTCATTGTGGTTCTTGAGCTCTAGGTAGCATTCCAGGTCTCTTAGGACTGGCGGGTCAACACTAGGATAGGCAACGTATTAGAAGGACGGCCTGTGTGTTTGGGCCTTTGTGAGCAATGCAGCTTTTGGGAAGAGCTAGATGCCGAGTCACAGGCTGTGAAGGGCTTCTTTGCTTAAACATCTACATTTTTGCAAGTTGAAAGAACTCATGTATCTCCCTTCTAAAGCACCTTGGAGGTAGAAAGTAGAGAAAGAATCAGCAAGGTCAATGCTCTGCTCGCCCCTTTGAAGATAAGTCTTGAGGGAAACTTCATTTTCCTCTTTGGGATTTAGAGAGTTGGGGGATCAATTCTCCCTGAGAAACACTGTAGTTGCACGAGTTCCCGTCATAGCACAAATGCCTTTGTGACGACAAGTGAGTTTCTAGGAAAGAAACTCGGAGTTTGCCATTCTTTGCTGGTGCTCGTCCTTTGGTAATCTTCAGTGAATTGGTGACCCCGTTTGAGCACTAGCGTCAAGCTAACGTTCCTCTTGTATCATGCCACTTGTTGGCATGCAGCAGAATCCTTGTAGCCTTATTCAGTGTGGTTCTGGAGCTCTAGGAAGCATTCCAGGTCTCTTAGTACAGGCGGGTCTGTACTAGGATGAGAAAACTACAGGCAGGATGGCCTGTGTGTTTGGTGAGTTGTCAGCAGTGCACCACTGAGAACAGCTAGATGCCGAGTCATGGGAAGTGATTGGCTTCTTTTCTTACACTCCAGGAAGTAGTCAGTTGAAACAACTCAAGTATCTCCCTTCTAAAGCACCTTGGAAGTACAACGTAGAGAAAGAAAGAGCAGAGACAAGGCTCTGTGGGCCCTTTTGTATATAAGGCTTGAAGGGAAACTTTATGTTCCTCATAGGGATTTAGAGAGTTGCGGGCTCAATTCTCCCTGAGAAACACTGTAGTTGAACATGTTCTCTTCATAGCACAGTTGCCTTTGTGATGACAAGTGAGTTTCTAGGAAAGAAATATGGAGGTTGCCATTCTTTGGTAGCTGCTCATCCTTCCGTAATCTGTAGTGAATGGGCGACCCCATTGAACACTAGCCTCAAGCTAACTTTCCTGTTGTATCATGCCGCAGGTTGCAGGCAGCAGAATCCATGTAGCGTTATTCATTGTGGTTCTGGAGCTCTAGGTAGCATTCCAGGTCTCTTAGGACTGGCGGGTCAACACTAGGATGAGCAATGTATTAGAAGGACAGCCTGTGTGTTTGGGCCTTGGTCAGCAATGCAGCTTTGGGAAGAGCTAGATGCCGAGTCAGAGGCTATGAAGGGCTTCTTTGGTTAAACCTCTACATTTTTGCAAGTTGAAAGAACTCATGTATCTCCCTTCTAAAGCACCTTGGAGGTACAAAGTAGAGAAAGAATCAGCAAGGTCAATGCTCTGCTGGCCCCTTTGAAGATAAGTCTTGAAGGGAAACTTCATTTTCCTCTTTGGGATTTAGAGAGTTGGGGGCTCAATTCTCCCTGAGAAACACTGTAGTTGCACGTGTTCCCTTCATAGCACAATTGCCTTTGTGACGACAAGTGAGTTTCTAGGAAAGAAACTCGGAGTTTGCCATTCTTTGCTGGTGCTCGTCCTTTGGTAATCTTCAGTGAATTGGTGACCCCGTTTGAGCACTAGCCTCAAGCTAACGTTCCTCTTGTATCATGCCACTTGTCGCCATGCAGCACGATCCTTGTAGCCTTATTCAGTGTGGTTCTGGAGCTCTAGGAAGCATTCCAGGTCTCTTAGTACTGGCGGATCTGCTCGACGATGAGAAACGTACAAGAACGATGGCCTGTGTGTTTGGGGAGTTGTGAGCAGTGCACCCTTGGGAACAGCTAGATGCCGAGACATGGGAGGTGAAGGGCTTTTTTGTGAAACCTGTAGAATGTGGCAACTTGAAACAACTCAAGTATCTCCCTTCGAAAGCACGTTGGAGGTACTAAATAGAGGAAGAAACATGAGAGTCAGGGCTCTGCGGGCCATTTTGAATATAAGGCTGAAGGGAAACTTTATATTCCTCATTGGCCTTTAGAGAGTTGTGGGCTCAGTTCTCCCTGAGAAACTCTTTACTTGCGCATGTTCTCTTCATAGCACAATTGGCTTAGTGATGACAAGTGAGTTTCTAGGAAAGAAACTTGGAGGTTGCCATTCTTTGGTAGCTGCTCATCCTTCAGTAATCTGTAGTGAATGGGCGACCCCAAAGAACACTAGCCTCAAGCTAACGTTCCTCTTGTTTCACACCACACTTTGGCATGCAGCAGAATCCATGTAGCGTTATTCAGTGTGGTTTTGAGCTCTAGGAAGCATTCCAGGTCTCTTAGTACAGGCGGGTCTGTACCAGGATGAGAAAACTACAGGCAGGATTGCCTGTGTGTTTGGTGAGTTGTGAGCAGTGCACCACTGGGAACAGCTAGATGCCGAGTCATGGGAAGTGATTGGCTTCTTTTCTTAGATTCCAGAAGGTAGTAAATTGGAACAACTCAAGTATCTCCCTTCTAAAGCACCTTGGAAGTACAACGTAGAGAAAGAAACAGCAGAGACAAGGCTCTGTGGGCCCTTTTGTATATAAGGCTTGAAGGGGAACTTTATGTTCCTCATTGGGATTTAGAGAGTTGCGGGCTCAATTCTCCCTGAGAAACACTGTAGTTGCACATGTTCTCTTCATAGCAGAGTTGTCTTTGTGAAGACAAGTGAGTTTCTAGGAAAGAAATATGGAGGTTGCCATTCTTTGGTAGCTGCTCATCCTTCCGTAATCTGTAGTGAATGGGCGACCCCAAAGAACACTCGCCTCAAGCTAACGTTCCTCTTGTATCATGCCGCAGGTTGCAGGCAGCAGAATCCACGTAGCGTTATTCATTGTGGTTCTTGAACTCTAGGTAGCATTCCAGGTCTCTTAGGACTGGCGGGTCAACACTAGGATAGGCAACGTATTAGAAGGACGGCCTGTGTGTTTGGGCCTTTGTGAGCAATGCAGCTTTTGGGAAGAGCTAGATGTCGAGTCACAGGCTGTGAAGGGCTTCTTTGCTTAAACATCTACATTTTTGCAAGTTGAAAGAACTCATGTATCTCCCTTCTAAAGCACCTTGGAGGTAGAAAGTAGAGAAAGAATCAGCAAGGTCAATGCTCTGCTCGCCCCTTTGAAGATAAGTCTTGAGGGAAACTTCATTTTCCTCTTTGGGATTTAGAGAGTTGGGGGATCAATTCTCCCTGAGAAACACTGTAGTTGCACGAGTTCCCGTCATAGCACAAATGCCTTTGTGACGACAAGTGAGTTTCTAGGAAAGAAACTCGGAGTTTGCCATTCTTTGCTGGTGCTCGTCCTTTGGTAATCTTCAGTGAATTGGTGACCCCGTTTGAGCACTAGCGTCAAGCTAACGTTCCTCTTGTATCATGCCACTTGTTGGCATGCAGCAGAATCCTTGTAGCCTTATTCAGTGTGGTTCTGGAGCTCTAGGAAGCATTCCAGGTCTCTTAGTACAGGCGGGTCTGTACTAGGATGAGAAAACTACAGGCAGGATGGCCTGTGTGTTTGGTGAGTTGTCAGCAGTGCACCACTGAGAACAGCTAGATGCCGAGTCATGGGAAGTGATTGGCTTCTTTTCTTACACTCCAGGAAGTAGTCAGTTGAAACAACTCAAGTATCTCCCTTCTAAAGCACCTTGGAAGTACAACGTAGAGAAAGAAAGAGCAGAGACAAGGCTCTGTGGGCCCTTTTGTATATAAGGCTTGAAGGGAAACTTTATGTTCCTCATAGGGATTTAGAGAGTTGCGGGCTCAATTCTCCCTGAGAAACACTGTAGTTGAACATGTTCTCTTCATAGCACAGTTGCCTTTGTGATGACAAGTGAGTTTCTAGGAAAGAAATATGCAGGTTGCCATTCTTTGGTAGCTGCTCATCCTTCCGTAATCTGTAGTGAATGGGCGACCCCATTGAACACTAGCCTCAAGCTAACTTTCCTGTTGTATCATGCCGCAGGTTGCAGGCAGCAGAATCCATGTAGCGTTATTCATTGTGGTTCTGGAGCTCTAGGTAGCATTCCAGGTCTCTTAGTACTGGCGGGTCAACACTAGGATGAGCAATGTATTAGAAGGACAGCCTGTGTGTTTGGGCCTTGGTCAGCAATGCAGCTTTGGGAAGAGCTAGATGCCGAGTCAGAGGCTATGAAGGGCTTCTTTGGTTAAACCTCTACATTTTTGCAAGTTGAAAGAACTCATGTATCTCCCTTCTAAAGCACCTTGGAGGTACAAAGTAGAGAAAGAATCAGCAAGGTCAATGCTCTGCTGGCCCCTTTGAAGATAAGTCTTGAAAGGAAACTTCATTTTCCTCTTTGGGATTTAGAGAGTTGGGGGCTCAATTCTCCCTGAGAAACACTGTAGTTGCACGTGTTCCCTTCATAGCACAATTGCCTTTGTGACGACAAGTGAGTTTCTAGGAAAGAAACTCCGAGTTTGCCATTCTTTGCTGGTGCTCGTCCTTTGGTAATCTTCAGTGAATTGGTGACCCCGTTTGAGCACTAGCCTCAAGCTAACGTTCCTCTTGTATCATGCCACTTGTCGCCATGCAGCACAATCCTTGTAGCCTTATTCAGTGTGGTTCTGGAGCTCTAGGAAGCATTCCAGGTCTCTTAGTACTGGCGGATCTGCTCGACGATGAGAAACGTACAAGAAGGAAGGCCTGTGTGTTTCGGGAGTTGTGAGCAGTGCACCCTTGGGAACAGCTAGATGCCGAGACATGGGAGGTGAAGGGCTTTTTTGTGAAACCTGTAGAATGTGGCAACTTGAAACAACTCAAGTATCTCCCTTCGAAAGCACGTTGGAGGTACTAAATAGAGGAAGAAACATGAGAGTCAGGGCTCTGCGGGCCATTTTGAATATAAGGCTGAAGGGAAACTTTATATTCCTCATTGGCCTTTAGAGAGTTGTGGGCTCAGTTCTCCCTGAGAAACTCTTTACTTGTGCATGTTCTCTTCATAGCACAATTGGCTTAGTGATGACAAGTGAGTTTCTAGGAAAGAAACTTGGAGGTTGCCATTCTTTGGTAGCTGCTCATCCTTCAGTAATCTGTAGTGAATGGGCGACCCGAAAGAACACTAGCCTCAAGCTAACGTTCCTCTTGTTTCACACCACACTTTGGCATGCAGCAGAATCCATGTAGCGTTATTCAGTGTGGTTTTGAGCTCTAGGAAGCATTCCAGGTCTCTTAGTACAGGCGGGTCTGTACCAGGATGAGAAAACTACAGGCAGGATTGCCTGTGTGTTTGGAGAGTTGTGAGCAGTGCACCACAGGGAACAGCTAGATGCCGAGTCATGGGAAGTGATTGGCTTCTTTTCTTAGATTCCGGAAGGTAGTAAATTGAAACAACTCAAGTATCTCCCTTCTAAAGCACCTTGGAAGTACAACGTAGAGAAAGAAACAGCAGAGACAAGGCTCTGTGGGCCCTTTTGTATATAAGGCTTGAAGGGAAACTTTATGTTCCTCATTGGGATTTAGAGAGTTGCGGGCTCAATTCTCCCTGAGAAACACTGTAGTTGCACATGTTCTCTTCATAGCAGAGTTGTCTTTGTGAAGACAAGTGAGTTTCTAGGAAAGAAATATGGAGGTTGCCATTCTTTGGTAGCTGCTCATCCTTCCGTAATCTGTAGTGAATGGGCGACCCCAAAGAACACTCGCCTCAAGCTAACGTTCCTCTTGTATCATGCCGCAGGTTGCAGGCAGCAGAATCCATGTAGCGTTATTCATTGTGGTTCTTGAGCTCTAGGTAGCATTCCAGGTCTCTTAGGACTGGCGGGTCAACACTAGGATAGGCAACGTATTAGAAGGACGGCCTGTGTGTTTGGGCCTTTGTGAGCAATGCAGCTTTAGGAAGAGCTAGATGCCGAGTCACAGGCTGTGAAGGGCTTCTTTGCTTAAACATCTACATTTTTGCAAGTTGAAAGAACTCATGTATCTCCCTTCTAAAGCACCTTGGAGGTAGAAAGTAGAGAAAGAATCAGCAAGGTCAATGCTCTGCTCGCCCCTTTGAAGATAAGTCTTGAGGGAAACTTCATTTTCCTCTTTGGGATTTAGAGAGTTGGGGGCTCAATTCTCCCTGAGAAACACTGTAGTTGCACGAGTTCCCGTCATAGCACAAATGCCTTTGTGACGACAAGTGAGTTTCTAGGAAAGAAACTCGGAGTTTGCCATTCTTTGCTGGTGCTCGTCCTTTGGTAATCTTCAGTGAATTGGTGACCCCGTTTGAGCACTAGCGTCAAGCTAACGTTCCTCTTGTATCATGCCACTTGTTGGCATGCAGCAGAATCCTTGTAGCCTTATTCAGTGTGGTTCTGGAGCTCTAGGAAGCATTCCAGGTCTCTTAGTACAGGCGGGTCTGTACTAGGATGAGAAAACTACAGGCAGGATGGCCTGTGTGTTTGGTGAGTTGTCAGCAGTGCACCACTGAGAACAGCTAGATGCCGAGTCATGGGAAGTGATTGGCTTCTTTTCTTACACTCCAGGAAGTAGTCAGTTGAAACAACTCAAGTATCTCCCTTCTAAAGCACCTTGGAAGTACAACGTAGAGAAAGAAAGAGCAGAGACAAGGCTCTGTGGGCCCTTTTGTATATAAGGCTTGAAGGGAAACTTTATGTTCCTCATAGGGATTTAGAGAGTTGCGGGCTCAATTCTCCCTGAGAAACACTGTAGTTGAACATGTTCTCTTCATAGCACAGTTGCCTTTGTGATGACAAGTGAGTTTCTAGGAAAGAAATATGGAGGTTGCCATTCTTTGGTAGCTGCTCATCCTTCCGTAATCTGTAGTGAATGGGCGACCCCATTGAACACTAGCCTCAAGCTAACTTTCCTGTTGTATCATGCCGCAGGTTGCAGGCAGCAGAATCCATGTAGCGTTATTCATTGTGGTTCTGGAGCTCTAGGTAGCATTCCAGGTCTCTTAGGACTGGCGGGTCAACACTAGGATGAGCAATGTATTAGAAGGACAGCCTGTGTGTTTGGGCCTTGGTCAGCAATGCAGCTTTGGGAAGAGCTAGATGCCGAGTCAGAGGCTATGAAGGGCTTCTTTGGTTAAACCTCTACATTTTTGCAAGTTGAAAGAACTCATGTATCTCCCTTCTAAAGCACCTTGGAGGTACAAAGTAGAGAAAGAATCAGCAAGGTCAATGCTCTGCTGGCCCCTTTGAAGATAAGTCTTGAAGGGAAACTTCATTTTCCTCTTTGGGATTTAGAGAGTTGGGGGCTCAATTCTCCCTGAGAAACACTGTAGTTGCACGTGTTCCCTTCATAGCACAATTGCCTTTGTGACGACAAGTGAGTTTCTAGGAAAGAAACTCGGAGTTTGCCATTCTTTGCTGGTGCTCGTCCTTTGGTAATCTTCAGTGAATTGGTGACCCCGTTTGAGCACTAGCCTCAAGCTAACGTTCCTCTTGTATCATGCCACTTGTCGCCATGCAGCACGATCCTTGTAGCCTTATTCAGTGTGGTTCTGGAGCTCTAGGAAGCATTCCAGGTCTCTTAGTACTGGCGGATCTGCTCGACGATGAGAAACGTACAAGAAGGATGGCCTGTGTGTTTGGGGAGTTGTGAGCAGTGCACCCTTGGGAACAGCTAGATGCCGAGACATGGGAGGTGAAGGGCTTTTTTGTGAAACCTGTAGAATGTGGCAACTTGAAACAACTCAAGTATCTCCCTTCAAAAGCACGTTGGAGGTACTAAATAGAGGAAGAAACATGAGAGTCAGGGCTCTGCGGGCCATTTTGAATATAAGGCTGAAGGGAAACTTTATATTCCTCATTGGCCTTTAGAGAGTTGTGGGCTCAGTTCTCCCTGAGAAACTCTTTACTTGCGCATGTTCTCTTCATAGCACAATTGGCTTAGTGATGACAAGTGAGTTTCTAGGAAAGAAACTTGGAGGTTGCCATTCTTTGTTAGCTGCTCATCCTTCAGTAATCTGTAGTGAATGGGCGACCCCAAAGAACACTAGCCTCAAGCTAACGTTCCTCTTGTTTCACACCACACTTTGGCATGCAGCAGAATCCATGTAGCGTTATTCAGTGTGGTTTTGAGCTCTAGGAAGCATTCCAGGTCTCTTAGTACAGGCGGGTCTGTACCAGGATGAGAAAACTACAGGCAGGATTGCCTGTGTGTTTGGAGAGTTGTGAGCAGTGCACCACTGGGAACAGCTAGATGCCGAGTCATGGGAAGTGATTGGCTTCTTTTCTTACACTCCAGAAAGTAGTCAGTTGAAACAACTCAAGTATCTCCCTTCTAAAGCACCTTGGAAGTACAACGTAGAGAAAGAAAGAGCAGAGACAAGGCTCTGTGGGCCCTTTTGTATATAAGGCTTGAAGGGAAACTTTATGTTCCTCATAGGGATTTAGATAGTTGCGGGCTCAATTCTCCCTGAGAAACACTGTAGTTGAACATGTTCTCTTCATAGCACAGTTGCCTTTGTGATGACAAGTGAGTTTCTAGGAAAGAAATATGCAGGTTGCCATTCTTTGGTAGCTGCTCATCCTTCCGTAATCTGTAGTGAATGGGCGACCCCATTGAACACTAGCCTCAAGCTAACTTTCCTGTTGTATCATGCCGCAGGTTGCAGGCAGCAGAATCCATGTAGCGTTATTCATTGTGGTTCTGGAGCTCTAGGTAGCATTCCAGGTCTCTTAGTACTGGCGGGTCAACACTAGGATGAGCAATGTATTAGAAGGACAACCTGTGTGTTTGGGCCTTGGTCAGCAATGCAGCTTTGGGAAGAGCTAGATATCGAGTCAGAGGCTATGAAGGGCTTCTTTGGTTAAACCTCTACATTTTTGCAAGTTGAAAGAACTCATGTATCTCCCTTCTAAAGCACCTTGGAGGTACAAAGTAGAGAAAGAATCAGCAAGGTCAATGCTCTGCTGGCCCCTTTGAAGATAAGTCTTGAAGGGAAACTTCATTTTCCTCTTTGGGATTTAGAGAGTTGGGGGCTCAATTCTCCCTGAGAAACACTGTAGTTGCACGTGTTCCCTTCATAGCACAATTGCCTTTGTGACGACAAGTGAGTTTCTAGGAAAGAAACTCGGAGTTTGCCATTCTTTGCTGGTGCTCGTCCTTTGGTAATCTTCAGTGAATTGGTGACCCCGTTTGAGCACTAGCCTCAAGCTAACGTTCCTCTTGTATCATGCCACTTGTTGCCATGCAGCACAATCCTTGTAGCCTTATTCAGTGTGGTTCTGGAGCTCTAGGAAGCATTCCAGGTCTCTTAGTACTGGCGGATCTGCTCGACGATGAGAAACGTACAAGAAGGATGGCCTGTGTGTTTGGGGAGTTGTGAGCAGTGCACCCTTGGCAACAGCTAGATGCCGAGACATGGGAGGTGAAGGGCTTTTTTGTGAAACCTGTAGAATGTGGCAACTTGAAACAACTCAAGTATCTCCCTTCGAAAGCACGTTGGAGGTACTAAATAGAGGAAGAAACATGAGAGTCAGGGCTCTGCGGGCCATTTTGAATATAAGGCTGAAGGGAAACTTTATATTCCTCATTGGCCTTTAGAGAGTTGTGGGCTCAGTTCTCCCTGAGAAACTCTTTACTTGCGCATGTTCTCTTCATAGCACAATTGGCTTAGTGATGACAAGTGAGTTTCTAGGAAAGAAACTTGGAGGTTGCCATTCTTTGGTAGCTGCTCATCCTTCAGTAATCTGTAGTGAATGGGCGACCCCAAAGAACACTAGCCTCAAGCTAACGTTCCTCTTGTTTCACACCACACTTTGGCATGCAGCAGAATCCATGTAGCGTTATTCAGTGTGGTTTTGAGCTCTAGGAAGCATTCCAGGTCTCTTAGTACAGGCGGGTCTGTACCAGGATGAGAAAACTACAGGCAGGATTGCCTGTGTGTTTGGTGAGTTGTGAGCAGTGCACCACTGGGAACAGCTAGATGCCGAGTCATGGGAAGTGATTGGCTTCTTTTCTTAGATTCCAGAAGGTAGTAAATTGAAACAACTCAAGTATCTCCCTTCTAAAGCACCTTGGAAGTACAACGTAGAGAAAGAAACAGCAGAGACAAGGCTCTGTGGGCCCTTTTGTATATAAGGCTTGAAGGGAAACTTTATGTTCCTCATTGGGATTTAGAGAGTTGCGGGCTCAATTCTCCCTGAGAAACACTGTAGTTGCACATGTTCTCTTCATAGCAGAGTTGTCTTTGTGAAGACAAGTGAGTTTCTAGGAAAGAAATATGGAGGTTGCCATTCTTTGGTAGCTGCTCATCCTTCCGTAATCTGTAGTGAATGGGCGACCCCAAAGAACACTCGCCTCAAGCTAACGTTCCTCTTGTATCATGCCGCAGGTTGCAGGCAGCAGAATCCATGTAGCGTTATTCATTGTGGTTCTTGAGCTCTAGGTAGCATTCCAGGTCTCTTAGGACTGGCGGGTCAACACTAGGATAGGCAACGTATTAGAAGGACGGCCTGTGTGTTTGGGCCTTTGTGAGCAATGCAGCTTTTGGGAAGAGCTAGATGCCGAGTCACAGGCTGTGAAGGGCTTCTTTGCTTAAACATCTACATTTTTGCAAGTTGAAAGAACTCATGTATCTCCCTTCTAAAGCACCTTGGAGGTAGAAAGTAGAGAAAGAATCAGCAAGGTCAATGCTCTGCTCGCCCCTTTGAAGATAAGTCTTGAGGGAAACTTCATTTTCCTCTTTGGGATTTAGAGAGTTGGGGGATCAATTCTCCCTGAGAAACACTGTAGTTGCACGAGTTCCCGTCATAGCACAAATGCCTTTGTGACGACAAGTGAGTTTCTAGGAAAGAAACTCGGAGTTTGCCATTCTTTGCTGGTGCTCGTCCTTTGGTAATCTTCAGTGAATTGGTGACCCCGTTTGAGCACTAGCGTCAAGCTAACGTTCCTCTTGTATCATGCCACTTGTTGGCATGCAGCAGAATCCTTGTAGCCTTATTCAGTGTGGTTCTGGAGCTCTAGGAAGCATTCCAGGTCTCTTAGTACAGGCGGGTCTGTACTAGGATGAGAAAACTACAGGCAGGATGGCCTGTGTGTTTGGTGAGTTGTCAGCAGTGCACCACTGAGAACAGCTAGATGCCGAGTCATGGGAAGTGATTGGCTTCTTTTCTTACACTCCAGGAAGTAGTCAGTTGAAACAACTCAAGTATCTCCCTTCTAAAGCACCTTGGAAGTACAACGTAGAGAAAGAAAGAGCAGAGACAAGGCTCTGTGGGCCCTTTTGTATATAAGGCTTGAAGGGAAACTTTATGTTCCTCATAGGGATTTAGAGAGTTGCGGGCTCAATTCTCCCTGAGAAACACTGTAGTTGAACATGTTCTCTTCATAGCACAGTTGCCTTTGTGATGACAAGTGAGTTTCTAGGAAAGAAATATGGAGGTTGCCATTCTTTGGTAGCTGCTCATCCTTCCGTAATCTGTAGTGAATGGGCGACCCCATTGAACACTAGCCTCAAGCTAACTTTCCTGTTGTATCATGCCGCAGGTTGCAGGCAGCAGAATCCATGTAGCGTTATTCATTGTGGTTCTGGAGCTCTAGGTAGCATTCCAGGTCTCTTAGGACTGGCGGGTCAACACTAGGATGAGCAATGTATTAGAAGGACAGCCTGTGTGTTTGGGCCTTGGTCAGCAATGCAGCTTTGGGAAGAGCTAGATGCCGAGTCAGAGGCTATGAAGGGCTTCTTTGGTTAAACCTCTACATTTTTGCAAGTTGAAAGAACTCATGTATCTCCCTTCTAAAGCACCTTGGAGGTACAAAGTAGAGAAAGAATCAGCAAGGTCAATGCTCTGCTGGCCCCTTTGAAGATAAGTCTTGAAGGGAAACTTCATTTTCCTCTTTGGGATTTAGAGAGTTGGGGGCTCAATTCTCCCTGAGAAACACTGTAGTTGCACGTGTTCCCTTCATAGCACAATTGCCTTTGTGACGACAAGTGAGTTTCTAGGAAAGAAACTCGGAGTTTGCCATTCTTTGCTGGTGCTCGTCCTTTGGTAATCTTCAGTGAATTGGTGACCCCGTTTGAGCACTAGCCTCAAGCTAACGTTCCTCTTGTATCATGCCACTTGTCGCCATGCAGCACGATCCTTGTAGCCTTATTCAGTGTGGTTCTGGAGCTCTAGGAAGCATTCCAGGTCTCTTAGTACTGGCGGATCTGCTCGACGATGAGAAACGTACAAGAACGATGGCCTGTGTGTTTGGGGAGTTGTGAGCAGTGCACCCTTGGGAACAGCTAGATGCCGAGACATGGGAGGTGAAGGGCTTTTTTGTGAAACCTGTAGAATGTGGCAACTTGAAACAACTCAAGTATCTCCCTTCGAAAGCACGTTGGAGGTACTAAATAGAGGAAGAAACATGAGAGTCAGGGCTCTGCGGGCCATTTTGAATATAAGGCTGAAGGGAAACTTTATATTCCTCATTGGCCTTTAGAGAGTTGTGGGCTCAGTTCTCCCTGAGAAACTCTTTACTTGCGCATGTTCTCTTCATAGCACAATTGGCTTAGTGATGACAAGTGAGTTTCTAGGAAAGAAACTTGGAGGTTGCCATTCTTTGGTAGCTGCTCATCCTTCAGTAATCTGTAGTGAATGGGCGACCCCAAAGAACACTAGCCTCAAGCTAACGTTCCTCTTGTTTCACACCACACTTTGGCATGCAGCAGAATCCATGTAGCGTTATTCAGTGTGGTTTTGAGCTCTAGGAAGCATTCCAGGTCTCTTAGTACAGGCGGGTCTGTACCAGGATGAGAAAACTACAGGCAGGATTGCCTGTGTGTTTGGTGAGTTGTGAGCAGTGCACCACTGGGAACAGCTAGATGCCGAGTCATGGGAAGTGATTGGCTTCTTTTCTTAGATTCCAGAAGGTAGTAAATTGGAACAACTCAAGTATCTCCCTTCTAAAGCACCTTGGAAGTACAACGTAGAGAAAGAAACAGCAGAGACAAGGCTCTGTGGGCCCTTTTGTATATAAGGCTTGAAGGGGAACTTTATGTTCCTCATTGGGATTTAGAGAGTTGCGGGCTCAATTCTCCCTGAGAAACACTGTAGTTGCACATGTTCTCTTCATAGCAGAGTTGTCTTTGTGAAGACAAGTGAGTTTCTAGGAAAGAAATATGGAGGTTGCCATTCTTTGGTAGCTGCTCATCCTTCCGTAATCTGTAGTGAATGGGCGACCCCAAAGAACACTCGCCTCAAGCTAACGTTCCTCTTGTATCATGCCGCAGGTTGCAGGCAGCAGAATCCATGTAGCGTTATTCATTGTGGTTCTTGAACTCTAGGTAGCATTCCAGGTCTCTTAGGACTGGCGGGTCAACACTAGGATAGGCAACGTATTAGAAGGACGGCCTGTGTGTTTGGGCCTTTGTGAGCAATGCAGCTTTTGGGAAGAGCTAGATGCCGAGTCACAGGCTGTGAAGGGCTTCTTTGCTTAAACATCTACATTTTTGCAAGTTGAAAGAACTCATGTATCTCCCTTCTAAAGCACCTTGGAGGTAGAAAGTAGAGAAAGAATCAGCAAGGTCAATGCTCTGCTCGCCCCTTTGAAGATAAGTCTTGAGGGAAACTTCATTTTCCTCTTTGGGATTTAGAGAGTTGGGGGATCAATTCTCCCTGAGAAACACTGTAGTTGCACGAGTTCCCGTCATAGCACAAATGCCTTTGTGACGACAAGTGAGTTTCTAGGAAAGAAACTCGGAGTTTGCTATTCTTTGCTGGTGCTCGTCCTTTGGTAATCTTCAGTGAATTGGTGACCCCGTTTGAGCACTAGCGTCAAGCTAACGTTCCTCTTGTATCATGCCACTTGTTGGCATGCAGCAGAATCCTTGTAGCCTTATTCAGTGTGGTTCTGGAGCTCTAGGAAGCATTCCAGGTCTCTTAGTACAGGCGGGTCTGTACTAGGATGAGAAAACTACAGGCAGGATGGCCTGTGTGTTTGGTGAGTTGTCAGCAGTGCACCACTGAGAACAGCTAGATGCCGAGTCATGGGAAGTGATTGGCTTCTTTTCTTACACTCCAGGAAGTAGTCAGTTGAAACAACTCAAGTATCTCCCTTCTAAAGCACCTTGGAAGTACAACGTAGAGAAAGAAAGAGCAGAGACAAGGCTCTGTGGGCCCTTTTGTATATAAGGCTTGAAGGGAAACTTTATGTTCCTCATAGGGATTTAGAGAGTTGCGGGCTCAATTCTCCCTGAGAAACACTGTAGTTGAACACGTTCTCTTCATAGCACAGTTGCCTTTGTGATGACAAGTGAGTTTCTAGGAAAGAAATATGCAGGTTGCCATTCTTTGGTAGCTGCTCATCCTTCCGTAATCTGTAGTGAATGGGCGACCCCATTGAACACTAGCCTCAAGCTAACTTTCCTGTTGTATCATGCCGCAGGTTGCAGGCAGCAGAATCCATGTAGCGTTATTCATTGTGGTTCTGGAGCTCTAGGTAGCATTCCAGGTCTCTTAGTACTGGCGGGTCAACACTAGGATGAGCAATGTATTAGAAGGACAGCCTGTGTGTTTGGGCCTTGGTCAGCAATGCAGCTTTGGGAAGAGCTAGATGCCGAGTCAGAGGCTATGAAGGGCTTCTTTGGTTAAACCTCTACATTTTTGCAAGTTGAAAGAACTCATGTATCTCCCTTCTAAAGCACCTTGGAGGTACAAAGTAGAGAAAGAATCAGCAAGGTCAATGCTCTGCTGGCCCCTTTGAAGATAAGTCTTGAAGGGAAACTTCATTTTCCTCTTTGGGATTTAGAGAGTTGGGGGCTCAATTCTCCCTGAGAAACACTGTAGTTGCACGTGTTCCCTTCATAGCACAATTGCCTTTGTGACGACAAGTGAGTTTCTAGGAAAGAAACTCCGAGTTTGCCATTCTTTGCTGGTGCTCGTCCTTTGGTAATCTTCAGTGAATTGGTGACCCCGTTTGAGCACTAGCCTCAAGCTAACGTTCCTCTTGTATCATGCCACTTGTCGCCATGAAGCACAATCCTTGTAGCCTTATTCAGTGTGGTTCTGGAGCTCTAGGAAGCATTCCAGGTCTCTTAGTACTGGCGGATCTGCTCGACGATGAGAAACGTACAAGAAGGAAGGCCTGTGTGTTTCGGGAGTTGTGAGCAGTGCACCCTTGGGAACAGCTAGATGCCGAGACATGGGAGGTGAAGGGCTTTTTTGTGAAACCTGTAGAATGTGGCAACTTGAAACAACTCAAGTATCTCCCTTCGAAAGCACGTTGGAGGTACTAAATAGAGGAAGAAACATGAGAGTCAGGGCTCTGCGGGCCATTTTGAATATAAGGCTGAAGGGAAACTTTATATTCCTCATTGGCCTTTAGAGAGTTGTGGGCTCAGTTCTCCCTGAGAAACTCTTTACTTGCGCATGTTCTCTTCATAGCACAATTGGCTTAGTGATGACAAGTGAGTTTCTAGGAAAGAAACTTGGAGGTTGCCATTCTTTGGTAGCTGCTCATCCTTCAGTAATCTGTAGTGAATGGGCGACCCCAAAGAACACTAGCCTCAAGCTAACGTTCCTCTTGTTTCACACCACACTTTGGCATGCAGCAGAATCCATGTAGCGTTATTCAGTGTGGTTTTGAGCTCTAGGAAGCATTCCAGGTCTCTTAGTACAGGCGGGTCTGTACCAGGATGAGAAAACTACAGGCAGGATTGCCTGTGTGTTTGGAGAGTTGTGAGCAGTGCACCACAGGGAACAGCTAGATGCCGAGTCATGGGAAGTGATTGGCTTCTTTTCTTAGATTCCAGAAGGTAGTAAATTGAAACAACTCAAGTATCTCCCTTCTAAAGCACCTTGGAAGTACAACGTAGAGAAAGAAACAGCAGAGACAAGGCTCTGTGGGCCCTTTTGTATATAAGGCTTGAAGGGAAACTTTATGTTCCTCATTGGGATTTAGAGAGTTGCGGGCTCAATTCTCCCTGAGAAACACTGTAGTTGCACATGTTCTCTTCATAGCAGAGTTGTCTTTGTGAAGACAAGTGAGTTTCTAGGAAAGAAATATGGAGGTTGCCATTCTTTGGTAGCTGCTCATCCTTCCGTAATCTGTAGTGAATGGGCGACCCCAAAGAACACTCGCCTCAAGCTAACGTTCCTCTTGTATCATGCCGCAGGTTGCAGGCAGCAGAATCCATGTAGCGTTATTCATTGTGGTTCTTGAGCTCTAGGTAGCATTCCAGGTCTCTTAGGACTGGCGGGTCAACACTAGGATAGGCAACGTATTAGAAGGACGGCCTGTGTGTTTGGGCCTTTGTGAGCAATGCAGCTTTTGGGAAGAGCTAGATGCCGAGTCACAGGCTGTGAAGGGCTTCTTTGCTTAAACATCTACATTTTTGCAAGTTGAAAGAACTCATGTATCTCCCTTCTAAAGCACCTTGGAGGTAGAAAGTAGAGAAAGAATCAGCAAGGTCAATGCTCTGCTCGCCCCTTTGAAGATAAGTCTTGAGGGAAACTTCATTTTCCTCTTTGGGATTTAGAGAGTTGGGGGATCAATTCTCCCTGAGAAACACTGTAGTTGCACGAGTTCCCGTCATAGCACAAATGCCTTTGTGACGACAAGTGAGTTTCTAGGAAAGAAACTCGGAGTTTGCCATTCTTTGCTGGTGCTCGTCCTTTGGTAATCTTCAGTGAATTGGTGACCCCGTTTGAGCACTAGCGTCAAGCTAACGTTCCTCTTGTATCATGCCACTTGTTGGCATGCAGCAGAATCCTTGTAGCCTTATTCAGTGTGGTTCTGGAGCTCTAGGAAGCATTCCAGGTCTCTTAGTACAGGCGGGTCTGTACTAGGATGAGAAAACTACAGGCAGGATGGCCTGTGTGTTTGGTGAGTTGTCAGCAGTGCACCACTGAGAACAGCTAGATGCCGAGTCATGGGAAGTGATTGGCTTCTTTTCTTACACTCCAGGAAGTAGTCAGTTGAAACAACTCAAGTATCTCCCTTCTAAAGCACCTTGGAAGTACAACGTAGAGAAAGAAAGAGCAGAGACAAGGCTCTGTGGGCCCTTTTGTATATAAGGCTTGAAGGGAAACTTTATGTTCCTCATAGGGATTTAGAGAGTTGCGGGCTCAATTCTCCCTGAGAAACACTGTAGTTGAACATGTTCTCTTCATAGCACAGTTGCCTTTGTGATGACAAGTGAGTTTCTAGGAAAGAAATATGGAGGTTGCCATTCTTTGGTAGCTGCTCATCCTTCCGTAATCTGTAGTGAATGGGCGACCCCATTGAACACTAGCCTCAAGCTAACTTTCCTGTTGTATCATGCCGCAGGTTGCAGGCAGCAGAATCCATGTAGCGTTATTCATTGTGGTTCTGGAGCTCTAGGTAGCATTCCAGGTCTCTTAGGACTGGCGGGTCAACACTAGGATGAGCAATGTATTAGAAGGACAGCCTGTGTGTTTGGGCCTTGGTCAGCAATGCAGCTTTGGGAAGAGCTAGATGCCGAGTCAGAGGCTATGAAGGGCTTCTTTGGTTAAACCTCTACATTTTTGCAAGTTGAAAGAACTCATGTATCTCCCTTCTAAAGCACCTTGGAGGTACAAAGTAGAGAAAGAATCAGCAAGGTCAATGCTCTGCTGGCCCCTTTGAAGATAAGTCTTGAAGGGAAACTTCATTTTCCTCTTTGGGATTTAGAGAGTTGGGGGCTCAATTCTCCCTGAGAAACACTGTAGTTGCACGTGTTCCCTTCATAGCACAATTGCCTTTGTGACGACAAGTGAGTTTCTAGGAAAGAAACTCGGAGTTTGCCATTCTTTGCTGGTGCTCGTCCTTTGGTAATCTTCAGTGAATTGGTGACCCCGTTTGAGCACTAGCCTCAAGCTAACGTTCCTCTTGTATCATGCCACTTGTCGCCATGCAGCACGATCCTTGTAGCCTTATTCAGTGTGGTTCTGGAGCTCTAGGAAGCATTCCAGGTCTCTTAGTACTGGCGGATCTGCTCGACGATGAGAAACGTACAAGAACGATGGCCTGTGTGTTTGGGGAGTTGTGAGCAGTGCACCCTTGGGAACAGCTAGATGCCGAGACATGGGAGGTGAAGGGCTTTTTTGTGAAACCTGTAGAATGTGGCAACTTGAAACAACTCAAGTATCTCCCTTCGAAAGCACGTTGGAGGTACTAAATAGAGGAAGAAACATGAGAGTCAGGGCTCTGCGGGCCATTTTGAATATAAGGCTGAAGGGAAACTTTATATTCCTCATTGGCCTTTAGAGAGTTGTGGGCTCAGTTCTCCCTGAGAAACTCTTTACTTGCGCATGTTCTCTTCATAGCACAATTGGCTTAGTGATGACAAGTGAGTTTCTAGGAAAGAAACTTGGAGGTTGCCATTCTTTGGTAGCTGCTCATCCTTCAGTAATCTGTAGTGAATGGGCGACCCCAAAGAACACTAGCCTCAAGCTAACGTTCCTCTTGTTTCACACCACACTTTGGCATGCAGCAGAATCCATGTAGCGTTATTCAGTGTGGTTTTGAGCTCTAGGAAGCATTCCAGGTCTCTTAGTACAGGCGGGTCTGTACCAGGATGAGAAAACTACAGGCAGGATTGCCTGTGTGTTTGGTGAGTTGTGAGCAGTGCACCACTGGGAACAGCTAGATGCCGAGTCATGGGAAGTGATTGGCTTCTTTTCTTAGATTCCAGAAGGTAGTAAATTGGAACAACTCAAGTATCTCCCTTCTAAAGCACCTTGGAAGTACAACGTAGAGAAAGAAACAGCAGAGACAAGGCTCTGTGGGCCCTTTTGTATATAAGGCTTGAAGGGGAACTTTATGTTCCTCATTGGGATTTAGAGAGTTGCGGGCTCAATTCTCCCTGAGAAACACTGTAGTTGCACATGTTCTCTTCATAGCAGAGTTGTCTTTGTGAAGACAAGTGAGTTTCTAGGAAAGAAATATGGAGGTTGCCATTCTTTGGTAGCTGCTCATCCTTCCGTAATCTGTAGTGAATGGGCGACCCCAAAGAACACTCGCCTCAAGCTAACGTTCCTCTTGTATCATGCCGCAGGTTGCAGGCAGCAGAATCCATGTAGCGTTATTCATTGTGGTTCTTGAACTCTAGGTAGCATTCCAGGTCTCTTAGGACTGGCGGGTCAACACTAGGATAGGCAACGTATTAGAAGGACGGCCTGTGTGTTTGGGCCTTTGTGAGCAATGCAGCTTTTGGGAAGAGCTAGATGCCGAGTCACAGGCTGTGAAGGGCTTCTTTGCTTAAACATCTACATTTTTGCAAGTTGAAAGAACTCATGTATCTCCCTTCTAAAGCACCTTGGAGGTAGAAAGTAGAGAAAGAATCAGCAAGGTCAATGCTCTGCTCGCCCCTTTGAAGATAAGTCTTGAGGGAAACTTCATTTTCCTCTTTGGGATTTAGAGAGTTGGGGGATCAATTCTCCCTGAGAAACACTGTAGTTGCACGAGTTCCCGTCATAGCACAAATGCCTTTGTGACGACAAGTGAGTTTCTAGGAAAGAAACTCGGAGTTTGCCATTCTTTGCTGGTGCTCGTCCTTTGGTAATCTTCAGTGAATTGGTGACCCCGTTTGAGCACTAGCGTCAAGCTAACGTTCCTCTTGTATCATGCCACTTGTTGGCATGCAGCAGAATCCTTGTAGCCTTATTCAGTGTGGTTCTGGAGCTCTAGGAAGCATTCCAGGTCTCTTAGTACAGGCGGGTCTGTACTAGGATGAGAAAACTACAGGCAGGATGGCCTGTGTGTTTGGTGAGTTGTCAGCAGTGCACCACTGAGAACAGCTAGATGCCGAGTCATGGGAAGTGATTGGCTTCTTTTCTTACACTCCAGGAAGTAGTCAGTTGAAACAACTCAAGTATCTCCCTTCTAAAGCACCTTGGAAGTACAACGTAGAGAAAGAAAGAGCAGAGACAAGGCTCTGTGGGCCCTTTTGTATATAAGGCTTGAAGGGAAACTTTATGTTCCTCATAGGGATTTAGAGAGTTGCGGGCTCAATTCTCCCTGAGAAACACTGTAGTTGAACATGTTCTCTTCATAGCACAGTTGCCTTTGTGATGACAAGTGAGTTTCTAGGAAAGAAATATGCAGGTTGCCATTCTTTGGTAGCTGCTCATCCTTCCGTAATCTGTAGTGAATGAGCGACCCCATTGAACACTAGCCTCAAGCTAACTTTCCTGTTGTATCATGCCGCAGGTTGCAGGCAGCAGAATCCATGTAGCGTTATTCATTGTGGTTCTGGAGCTCTAGGTAGCATTCCAGGTCTCTTAGTACTGGCGGGTCAACACTAGGATGAGCAATGTATTAGAAGGACAGCCTGTGTGTTTGGGCCTTGGTCAGCAATGCAGCTTTGGGAAGAGCTAGATGCCGAGTCAGAGGCTATGAAGGGCTTCTTTGGTTAAACCTCTACATTTTTGCAAGTTGAAAGAACTCATGTATCTCCCTTCTAAAGCACCTTGGAGGTACAAAGTAGAGAAAGAATCAGCAAGGTCAATGCTCTGCTGGCCCCTTTGAAGATAAGTCTTGAAGGGAAACTTCATTTTCCTCTTTGGGATTTAGAGAGTTGGGGGCTCAATTCTCCCTGAGAAACACTGTAGTTGCACGTGTTCCCTTCATAGCACAATTGCCTTTGTGACGACAAGTGAGTTTCTAGGAAAGAAACTCCGAGTTTGCCATTCTTTGCTGGTGCTCGTCCTTTGGTAATCTTCAGTGAATTGGTGACCCCGTTTGAGCACTAGCCTCAAGCTAACGTTCCTCTTGTATCATGCCACTTGTCGCCATGCAGCACAATCCTTGTAGCCTTATTCAGTGTGGTTCTGGAGCTCTAGGAAGCATTCCAGGTCTCTTAGTACTGGCGGATCTGCTCGACGATGAGAAACGTACAAGAAGGAAGGCCTGTGTGTTTCGGGAGTTGTGAGCAGTGCACCCTTGGGAACAGCTAGATGCCGAGACATGGGAGGTGAAGGGCTTTTTTGTGAAACCTGTAGAATGTGGCAACTTGAAACAACTCAAGTATCTCCCTTCGAAAGCACGTTGGAGGTACTAAATAGAGGAAGAAACATGAGAGTCAGGGCTCTGCGGGCCATTTTGAATATAAGGCTGAAGGGAAACTTTATATTCCTCATTGGCCTTTAGAGAGTTGTGGGCTCAGTTCTCCCTGAGAAACTCTTTACTTGCGCATGTTCTCTTCATAGCACAATTGGCTTAGTGATGACAAGTGAGTTTCTAGGAAAGAAACTTGGAGGTTGCCATTCTTTGGTAGCTGCTCATCCTTCAGTAATCTGTAGTGAATGGGCGACCCGAAAGAACACTAGCCTCAAGCTAACGTTCCTCTTGTTTCACACCACACTTTGGCATGCAGCAGAATCCATGTAGCGTTATTCAGTGTGGTTTTGAGCTCTAGGAAGCATTCCAGGTCTCTTAGTACAGGCGGGTCTGTACCAGGATGAGAAAACTACAGGCAGGATTGCCTGTGTGTTTGGAGAGTTGTGAGCAGTGCACCACAGGGAACAGCTAGATGCCGAGTCATGGGAAGTGATTGGCTTCTTTTCTTAGATTCCGGAAGGTAGTAAATTGAAACAACTCAAGTATCTCCCTTCTAAAGCACCTTGGAAGTACAACGTAGAGAAAGAAACAGCAGAGACAAGGCTCTGTGGGCCCTTTTGTATATAAGGCTTGAAGGGAAACTTTATGTTCCTCATTGGGATTTAGAGAGTTGCGGGCTCAATTCTCCCTGAGAAACACTGTAGTTGCACATGTTCTCTTCATAGCAGAGTTGTCTTTGTGAAGACAAGTGAGTTTCTAGGAAAGAAATATGGAGGTTGCCATTCTTTGGTAGCTGCTCATCCTTCCGTAATCTGTAGTGAATGGGCGACCCCAAAGAACACTCGCCTCAAGCTAACGTTCCTCTTGTATCATGCCGCAGGTTGCAGGCAGCAGAATCCATGTAGCGTTATTCATTGTGGTTCTTGAGCTCTAGGTAGCATTCCAGGTCTCTTAGGACTGGCGGGTCAACACTAGGATAGGCAACGTATTAGAAGGACGGCCTGTGTGTTTGGGCCTTTGTGAGCAATGCAGCTTTAGGAAGAGCTAGATGCCGAGTCACAGGCTGTGAAGGGCTTCTTTGCTTAAACATCTACATTTTTGCAAGTTGAAAGAACTCATGTATCTCCCTTCTAAAGCACCTTGGAGGTAGAAAGTAGAGAAAGAATCAGCAAGGTCAATGCTCTGCTCGCCCCTTTGAAGATAAGTCTTGAGGGAAACTTCATTTTCCTCTTTGGGATTTAGAGAGTTGGGGGCTCAATTCTCCCTGAGAAACACTGTAGTTGCACGAGTTCCCGTCATAGCACAAATGCCTTTGTGACGACAAGTGAGTTTCTAGGAAAGAAACTCGGAGTTTGCCATTCTTTGCTGGTGCTCGTCCTTTGGTAATCTTCAGTGAATTGGTGACCCCGTTTGAGCACTAGCGTCAAGCTAACGTTCCTCTTGTATCATGCCACTTGTTGGCATGCAGCAGAATCCTTGTAGCCTTATTCAGTGTGGTTCTGGAGCTCTAGGAAGCATTCCAGGTCTCTTAGTACAGGCGGGTCTGTACTAGGATGAGAAAACTACAGGCAGGATGGCCTGTGTGTTTGGTGAGTTGTCAGCAGTGCACCACTGAGAACAGCTAGATGCCGAGTCATGGGAAGTGATTGGCTTCTTTTCTTACACTCCAGGAAGTAGTCAGTTGAAACAACTCAAGTATCTCCCTTCTAAAGCACCTTGGAAGTACAACGTAGAGAAAGAAAGAGCAGAGACAAGGCTCTGTGGGCCCTTTTGTATATAAGGCTTGAAGGGAAACTTTATGTTCCTCATAGGGATTTAGAGAGTTGCGGGCTCAATTCTCCCTGAGAAACACTGTAGTTGAACATGTTCTCTTCATAGCACAGTTGCCTTTGTGATGACAAGTGAGTTTCTAGGAAAGAAATATGGAGGTTGCCATTCTTTGGTAGCTGCTCATCCTTCCGTAATCTGTAGTGAATGGGCGACCCCATTGAACACTAGCCTCAAGCTAACTTTCCTGTTGTATCATGCCGCAGGTTGCAGGCAGCAGAATCCATGTAGCGTTATTCATTGTGGTTCTGGAGCTCTAGGTAGCATTCCAGGTCTCTTAGGACTGGCGGGTCAACACTAGGATGAGCAATGTATTAGAAGGACAGCCTGTGTGTTTGGGCCTTGGTCAGCAATGCAGCTTTGGGAAGAGCTAGATGCCGAGTCAGAGGCTATGAAGGGCTTCTTTGGTTAAACCTCTACATTTTTGCAAGTTGAAAGAACTCATGTATCTCCCTTCTAAAGCACCTTGGAGGTACAAAGTAGAGAAAGAATCAGCAAGGTCAATGCTCTGCTGGCCCCTTTGAAGATAAGTCTTGAAGGGAAACTTCATTTTCCTCTTTGGGATTTAGAGAGTTGGGGGCTCAATTCTCCCTGAGAAACACTGTAGTTGCACGTGTTCCCTTCATAGCACAATTGCCTTTGTGACGACAAGTGAGTTTCTAGGAAAGAAACTCGGAGTTTGCCATTCTTTGCTGGTGCTCGTCCTTTGGTAATCTTCAGTGAATTGGTGACCCCGTTTGAGCACTAGCCTCAAGCTAACGTTCCTCTTGTATCATGCCACTTGTCGCCATGCAGCACGATCCTTGTAGCCTTATTCAGTGTGGTTCTGGAGCTCTAGGAAGCATTCCAGGTCTCTTAGTACTGGCGGATCTGCTCGACGATGAGAAACGTACAAGAAGGATGGCCTGTGTGTTTGGGGAGTTGTGAGCAGTGCACCCTTGGGAACAGCTAGATGCCGAGACATGGGAGGTGAAGGGCTTTTTTGTGAAACCTGTAGAATGTGGCAACTTGAAACAACTCAAGTATCTCCCTTCAAAAGCACGTTGGAGGTACTAAATAGAGGAAGAAACATGAGAGTCAGGGCTCTGCGGGCCATTTTGAATATAAGGCTGAAGGGAAACTTTATATTCCTCATTGGCCTTTAGAGAGTTGTGGGCTCAGTTCTCCCTGAGAAACTCTTTACTTGCGCATGTTCTCTTCATAGCACAATTGGCTTAGTGATGACAAGTGAGTTTCTAGGAAAGAAACTTGGAGGTTGCCATTCTTTGGTAGCTGCTCATCCTTCAGTAATCTGTAGTGAATGGGCGACCCCAAAGAACACTAGCCTCAAGCTAACGTTCCTCTTGTTTCACACCACACTTTGGCATGCAGCAGAATCCATGTAGCGTTATTCAGTGTGGTTTTGAGCTCTAGGAAGCATTCCAGGTCTCTTAGTACAGGCGGGTCTGTACCAGGATGAGAAAACTACAGGCAGGATTGCCTGTGTGTTTGGAGAGTTGTGAGCAGTGCACCACTGGGAACAGCTAGATGCCGAGTCATGGGAAGTGATTGGCTTCTTTTCTTACACTCCAGAAAGTAGTCAGTTGAAACAACTCAAGTATCTCCCTTCTAAAGCACCTTGGAAGTACAACGTAGAGAAAGAAAGAGCAGAGACAAGGCTCTGTGGGCCCTTTTGTATATAAGGCTTGAAGGGAAACTTTATGTTCCTCATAGGGATTTAGATAGTTGCGGGCTCAATTCTCCCTGAGAAACACTGTAGTTGAACATGTTCTCTTCATAGCACAGTTGCCTTTGTGATGACAAGTGAGTTTCTAGGAAAGAAATATGCAGGTTGCCATTCTTTGGTAGCTGCTCATCCTTCCGTAATCTGTAGTGAATGGGCGACCCCATTGAACACTAGCCTCAAGCTAACTTTCCTGTTGTATCATGCCGCAGGTTGCAGGCAGCAGAATCCATGTAGCGTTATTCATTGTGGTTCTGGAGCTCTAGGTAGCATTCCAGGTCTCTTAGTACTGGCGGGTCAACACTAGGATGAGCAATGTATTAGAAGGACAACCTGTGTGTTTGGGCCTTGGTCAGCAATGCAGCTTTGGGAAGAGCTAGATATCGAGTCAGAGGCTATGAAGGGCTTCTTTGGTTAAACCTCTACATTTTTGCAAGTTGAAAGAACTCATGTATCTCCCTTCTAAAGCACCTTGGAGGTACAAAGTAGAGAAAGAATCAGCAAGGTCAATGCTCTGCTGGCCCCTTTGAAGATAAGTCTTGAAGGGAAACTTCATTTTCCTCTTTGGGATTTAGAGAGTTGGGGGCTCAATTCTCCCTGAGAAACACTGTAGTTGCACGTGTTCCCTTCATAGCACAATTGCCTTTGTGACGACAAGTGAGTTTCTAGGAAAGAAACTCGGAGTTTGCCATTCTTTGCTGGTGCTCGTCCTTTGGTAATCTTCAGTGAATTGGTGACCCCGTTTGAGCACTAGCCTCAAGCTAACGTTCCTCTTGTATCATGCCACTTGTTGCCATGCAGCACAATCCTTGTAGCCTTATTCAGTGTGGTTCTGGAGCTCTAGGAAGCATTCCAGGTTTCTTAGTACTGGCGGATCTGCTCGACGATGAGAAACGTACAAGAAGGATGGCCTGTGTGTTTGGGGAGTTGTGAGCAGTGCACCCTTGGCAACAGCTAGATGCCGAGACATGGGAGGTGAAGGGCTTTTTTGTGAAACCTGTAGAATGTGGCAACTTGAAACAACTCAAGTATCTCCCTTCGAAAGCACGTTGGAGGTACTAAATAGAGGAAGAAACATGAGAGTCAGGGCTCTGCGGGCCATTTTGAATATAAGGCTGAGGGGAAACTTTATATTCCTCATTGGCCTTTAGAGAGTTGTGGGCTCAGTTCTCCCTGAGAAACTCTTTACTTGCGCATGTTCTCTTCATAGCACAATTGGCTTAGTGATGACAAGTGAGTTTCTAGGAAAGAAACTTGGAGGTTGCCATTCTTTGGTAGCTGCTCATCCTTCAGTAATCTGTAGTGAATGGGCGACCCCAAAGAACACTAGCCTCAAGCTAACGTTCCTCTTGTTTCACACCACACTTTGGCATGCAGCAGAATCCATGTAGCGTTATTCAGTGTGGTTTTGAGCTCTAGGAAGCATTCCAGGTCTCTTAGTACAGGCGGGTCTGTACCAGGATGAGAAAACTACAGGCAGGATTGCCTGTGTGTTTGGTGAGTTGTGAGCAGTGCACCACTGGGAACAGCTAGATGCCGAGTCATGGGAAGTGATTGGCTTCTTTTCTTAGATTCCAGAAGGTAGTAAATTGAAACAACTCAAGTATCTCCCTTCTAAAGCACCTTGGAAGTACAACGTAGAGAAAGAAACAGCAGAGACAAGGCTCTGTGGGCCCTTTTGTATATAAGGCTTGAAGGGAAACTTTATGTTCCTCATTGGGATTTAGAGAGTTGCGGGCTCAATTCTCCCTGAGAAACACTGTAGTTGCACATGTTCTCTTCATAGCAGAGTTGTCTTTGTGAAGACAAGTGAGTTTCTAGGAAAGAAATATGGAGGTTGCCATTCTTTGGTAGCTGCTCATCCTTCCGTAATCTGTAGTGAATGGGCGACCCCAAAGAACACTCGCCTCAAGCTAACGTTCCTCTTGTATCATGCCGCAGGTTGCAGGCAGCAGAATCCATGTAGCGTTATTCATTGTGGTTCTTGAGCTCTAGGTAGCATTCCAGGTCTCTTAGGACTGGCGGGTCAACACTAGGATAGGCAACGTATTAGAAGGACGGCCTGTGTGTTTGGGCCTTTGTGGGCAATGCAGCTTTTGGGAAGAGCTAGATGCCGAGTCACAGGCTGTGAAGGGCTTCTTTGCTTAAACATCTACATTTTTGCAAGTTGAAAGAACTCATGTATCTCCCTTCTAAAGCACCTTGGAGGTAGAAAGTAGAGAAAGAATCAGCAAGGTCAATGCTCTGCTCGCCCCTTTGAAGATAAGTCTTGAGGGAAACTTCATTTTCCTCTTTGGGATTTAGAGAGTTGGGGGCTCAATTCTCCCTGAGAAACACTGTAGTTGCACGAGTTCCCGTCATAGCACAAATGCCTTTGTGACGACAAGTGAGTTTCTAGGAAAGAAACTCGGAGTTTGCCATTCTTTGCTGGTGCTCGTCCTTTGGTAATCTTCAGTGAATTGGTGACCCCGTTTGAGCACTAGCGTCAAGCTAACGTTCCTCTTGTATCATGCCACTTGTTGGCATGCAGCAGAATCCTTGTAGCCTTATTCAGTGTGGTTCTGGAGCTCTAGGAAGCATTCCAGGTCTCTTAGTACAGGCGGGTCTGTACTAGGATGAGAAAACTACAGGCAGGATGGCCTGTGTGTTTGGTGAGTTGTCAGCAGTGCACCACTGAGAACAGCTAGATGCCGAGTCATGGGAAGTGATTGGCTTCTTTTCTTACACTCCAGGAAGTAGTCAGTTGAAACAACTCAAGTATCTCCCTTCTAAAGCACCTTGGAAGTACAACGTAGAGAAAGAAAGAGCAGAGACAAGGCTCTGTGGGCCCTTTTGTATATAAGGCTTGAAGGGAAACTTTATGTTCCTCATAGGGATTTAGAGAGTTGCGGGCTCAATTCTCCCTGAGAAACACTGTAGTTGAACATGTTCTCTTCATAGCACAGTTGCCTTTGTGATGACAAGTGAGTTTCTAGGAAAGAAATATGGAGGTTGCCATTCTTTGGTAGCTGCTCATCCTTCCGTAATCTGTAGTGAATGGGCGACCCCATTGAACACTAGCCTCAAGCTAACTTTCCTGTTGTATCATGCCGCAGGTTGCAGGCAGCAGAATCCATGTAGCGTTATTCATTGTGGTTCTGGAGCTCTAGGTAGCATTCCAGGTCTCTTAAGACTGGCGGGTCAACACTAGGATGAGCAATGTATTAGAAGGACAGCCTGTGTGTTTGGGCCTTGGTCAGCAATGCAGCTTTGGGAAGAGCTAGATGCCGAGTCAGAGGCTATGAAGGGCTTCTTTGGTTAAACCTCTACATTTTTGCAAGTTGAAAGAACTCATGTATCTCCCTTCTAAAGCACCTTGGAGGTACAAAGTAGAGAAAGAATCAGCAAGGTCAATGCTCTGCTGGCCCCTTTGAAGATAAGTCTTGAAGGGAAACTTCATTTTCCTCTTTGGGATTTAGAGAGTTGGGGGCTCAATTCTCCCTGAGAAACACTGTAGTTGCACGTGTTCCCTTCATAGCACAATTGCCTTTGTGACGACAAGTGAGTTTCTAGGAAAGAAACTCCGAGTTTGCCATTCTTTGCTGGTGCTCGTCCTTTGGAAATCTTCAGTGAATTGGTGACCCCGTTTGAGCACTAGCCTCAAGCTAACGTTCCTCTTGTATCATGCCACTTGTCGCCATGCAGCACGATCCTTGTAGCCTTATTCAGTGTGGTTCTGGAGCTCTAGGAAGCATTCCAGGTCTCTTAGTACTGGCGGATCTGCTCGACGATGAGAAACGTACAAGAAGGATGGCCTGTGTGTTTGGGGAGTTGTGAGCAGTGCACCCTTGGGAACAGCTAGATGCCGAGACATGGGAGGTGAAGGGCTTTTTTGTGAAACCTGTAGAATGTGGCAACTTGAAACAACTCAAGTATCTCCCTTCGAAAGCACGTTGGAGGTACTAAATAGAGGAAGAAACATGAGAGTCAGGGCTCTGCGGGCCATTTTGAATATAAGGCTGAAGGGAAACTTTATATTCCTCATTGGCCTTTAGAGAGTTGTGGGCTCAGTTCTCCCTGAGAAACTCTTTACTTGCGCATGTTCTCTTCATAGCACAATTGGCTTAGTGATGACAAGTGAGTTTCTAGGAAAGAAACTTGGAGGTTGCCATTCTTTGGTAGCTGCTCATCCTTCAGTAATCTGTAGTGAATGGGCGACCCCAAAGAACACTAGCCTCAAGCTAACGTTCCTCTTGTTTCACACCACACTTTGGCATGCAGCAGAATCCATGTAGCGTTATTCAGTGTGGTTTTGAGCTCTAGGAAGCATTCCAGGTCTCTTAGTACAGGCGGGTCTGTACCCGGATGAGAAAACTACAGGCAGGATTGCCTGTGTGTTTGGTGAGTTGTGAGCAGTGCACCACTGGGAACAGCTAGATGCCGAGTCATGGGAAGTGATTGGCTTCTTTTCCTAGATTCCAGAAGGTAGTAAATTGAAACAACTCAAGTATCTCCCTTCTAAAGCACCTTGGAAGTACAACGTAGAGAAAGAAACAGCAGAGACAAGGCTCTGTGGGCCCTTTTGTATATAAGGCTTGAAGGGAAACTTTATGTTCCTCATTGGGATTTAGAGAGTTGCGGGCTCAATTCTCCCTGAGAAACACTGTAGTTGCACATGTTCTCTTCATAGCAGAGTTGTCTTTGTGATGACAAGTGAGTTTCTAGGAAAGAAATATGGAGGTTGCCATTCTTTGGTAGCTGCTCATCCTTCCGTAATCTGTAGTGAATGGGCGACCCCAAAGAACACTCGCCTCAAGCTAACGTTCCTCTTGTATCATGCCGCAGGTTGCAGGCAGCAGAATCCATGTAGCGTTATTCATTGTGGTTCTTGAGCTCTAGGTAGCATTCCAGGTCTCTTAGGACTGGCGGGTCAACACTAGGATAGGCAACGTATTAGAAGGACGGCCTGTGTGTTTGGGCCTTTGTGAGCAATGCAGCTTTTGGGAAGAGCTAGATGCCGAGTCACAGGCTGTGAAGTGCTTCTTTGCTTAAACATCTACATTTTTGCAAGTTGAAAGAACTCATGTATCTCCCTTCTAAAGCACCTTGGAGGTACAAAGTAGAGAAAGAATCAGCAAGGTCAATGCTCTGCTCGCCCCTTTGAAGATAAGTCTTGAGGGAAACTTCATTTTCCTCTTTGGGATTTAGAGAGTTGGGGTCTCAATTCTCCCTGAGTAACACTGTAGTTGCACGAGTTCCCGTCATAGCACAAATGCCTTTGTGACGACAAGTGAGTTTCTAGGAAAGAAACTCGGAGTTTGCCATTCTTTGCTGGTGCTCGTCCTTTGGTAATCTTCAGTGAATTGGTGGCCCCGTTTGAGCACTAGCGTCAAGCTAACGTTCCTCTTGTATCATGCCACTTGTTGGCATGCAGCAGAATCCTTGTAGCCTTATCCAGTGTGGTTCTGGAGCTCTAGGAAGCATTCCAGGTCTCTTAGTACAGGCGGGTCTGTACTAGGATGAGAAAACTACAGGCAGGATGGCCTGTGTGTTTGGTGAGTTGTCAGCAGTGCACCACTGAGAACAGCTAGATGCCGAGTCATGGGAAGTGATTGGCTTCTTTTCTTACACTCCAGGAAGTAGTCAGTTGAAACAACTCAAATATCTCCCTTCTAAAGCACCTTGGATGTACAACGTAGAGAAAGAAAGAGCAGAGACAAGGCTCTGTGGGCCCTTTTGTATATAAGGCTTGAAGGGAAACTTTATGTTCCTCATAGGGATTTAGAGGGTTGCGGGCTCAATTCTCCCTGAGAAACACTGTAGTTGAACATGTTCTCTTCATAGCACAGTTGCCTTTGTGATGACAAGTGAGTTTCTAGGAAAGAAATATGCAGGTTGCCATTCTTTGGAAGCTGCTCATCCTTCCATAATCTGTAGTGAATGGGCGACCCCATTGAACACTAGCCTCAAGCTAACTTTCCTGTTGTATCATGCCGCAGGTTGCAGGCAGCAGAATCCATGTAGCGTTATTCATTGTGGTTCTGGAGCTCTAGGTAGCATTCCAGGTCTCTTAGTACTGGCGGGTCAACACTAGGATGAGCAATGTATTAGAAGGACAGCCTGTGTGTTTGGGCCTTGGTCAGCAATGCAGCTTTGGGAAGAGCTAGATGCCGAGTCAGAGGCTATGAAGGGCTTCTTTGGTTAAACCTCTACATTTTTGCAAGTTGAAAGAACTCATGTATCTCCCTTCTAAAGCACCTTGGAGGTACAAAGTAGAGAAAGAATCAGCAAGGTCAATGCTCTGCTGGCCCCTTTGAAGATAAGTCTTGAAGGGAAACTTCATTTTCCTCTTTGGGATTTAGAGAGTTGGGGGCTCAATTCTCCCTGAGAAACACTGTAGTTTCACGTGTTCCCTTCATAGCACAATTGCCTTTGTGACGACAAGTGAGTTTCTAGGAAAGAAACTCGGAGTTTGCCATTCTTTGCTGGTGCTCGTCCTTTGGTAATCTTCAGTGAATTGGTGACCCCGTTTGAGCACTAGCCTCAAGCTAACGTTCCTCTTGTATCATGCCACTTGTTGCCATGCAGCACAATCCTTGTAGCCTTATTCAGTGTGGTTCTGGAGCTCTAGGAAGCATTCCAGGTCTCTTAGTACTGGCGGATCTGCTCGACGATGAGAAACGTACAAGAAGGAAGGCCTGTGTGTTTGGGGAGTTGTGAGCAGTGCACCCTTGGGAACAGCTAGATGCCGAGACATGGGAGGTGAAGGGCTTTTTTGTGAAACCTGTAGAATGTGGCAACTTGAAACAACTCAAGTATCTCCCTTCGAAAGCACGTTGGAGGTACTAAATAGAGGAAGAAACATGAGAGTCAGGGCTCTGCGGGCCATTTTGAATATAAGGCTGAAGGGAAACTTTATATTCCTCATTGGCCTTTAGAGAGTTGTGGGCTCAGTTCTCCCTGAGAAACTCTTTACTTGCGCATGTTCTCTTCATAGCACAATTGGCTTAGTGATGACAAGTGAGTTTCTAGGAAAGAAACTTGGAGGTTGCCATTCTTTGGTAGCTGCTCATCCTTCAGTAATCTGTAGTGAATGGGCGACCCCAAAGAACACTAGCCTCAAGCTAACGTTCCTCTTGTTTCACACCACACTTTGGCATGCAGCAGAATCCATGTAGCGTTATTCAGTGTGGTTTTGAGCTCTAGGAAGCATTCCAGGTCTCTTAGTACAGGCGGGTCTCTACCAGGATGAGAAAACTACAGGCAGGATTGCCTGTGTGTTTGGAGAGTTGTGAGCAGTGCACCACAGGGAACAGCTAGATGCCGAGTCATGGGAAGTGATTGGCTTCTTTTCTTAGATTCCAGAAGGTAGTAAATTGAAACAACTCAAGTATCTCCCTTCTAAAGCACCTTGGAAGTACAACGTAGAGAAAGAAACAGCAGAGACAAGGCTCTGTGGGCCCTTTTGTATATAAGGCTTGAAGGGAAACTTTATGTTCCTCATTGGGATTTAGAGAGTTGCGGGCTCAATTCTCCCTGAGAAACACTGTAGTTGCACATGTTCTGTTCATAGCAGAGTTGTCTTTGTGAAGACAAGTGAGTTTCTAGGAAAGAAATATGGAGGTTGCCATTCTTTGGTAGCTGCTCATCCTTCCGTAATCTGTAGTGAATGGGCGACCCCAAAGAACACTCGCCTCAAGCTAACGTTCCTCTTGTATCATGCCGCAGGTTGCAGGCAGCAGAATCCATGTAGCGTTATTCATTGTGGTTCTTGAGCTCTAGGTAGCATTCCAGGTCTCTTAGGACTGGCGGGTCAACACTAGGATAGGCAACGTATTAGAAGGACGGCCTGTGTGTTTGGGCCTTTGTGAGCAATGCAGCTTTTGGGAAGAGCTAGATGCCTAGTCACAGGCTGTGAAGGGCTTCTTTGCTTAAACATCTACATTTTTGCAAGTTGAAAGAACTCATGTATCTCCCTTCTAAAGCACCTTGGAGGTAGAAAGTAGAGAAAGAATCAGCAAGGTCAATGCTCTGCTCGCCCCTTTGAAGATAAGTCTTGAGGGAAACTTCATTTTCCTCTTTGGGATTTAGAGAGTTGGGGGCTCAATTCTCCCTGAGAAACACTGTAGTTGCACGAGTTCCCGTCATAGCACAAATGCCTTTGTGACGACAAGTGAGTTTCTAGGAAAGAAACTCGGAATTTGCCATTCTTTGCTGGTGCTCGTCCTTTGGTAATCTTCAGTGAATTGGTGACCCCGTTTGAGCACTAGCGTCAAGCTAACGTTCCTCTTGTATCATGCCACTTGTTGGCATGCAGCAGAATCCTTGTAGCCTTATTCAGTGTGGTTCTGGAGCTCTAGGAAGCATTCCAGGTCTCTTAGTACAGGCGGGTCTGTACTAGGATGAGAAAACTACAGGCAGGATGGCCTGTGTGTTTGGTGAGTTGTCAGCAGTGCACCACTGAGAACAGCTAGATGCCGAGTCATGGGAAGTGATTGGCTTCTTTTCTTACACTCCAGGAAGTAGTCAGTTGAAACAACTCAAGTATCTCCCTTCTAAAGCACCTTGGAAGTACAACGTAGAGAAAGAAAGAGCAGAGACAAGGCTCTGTGGGCCCTTTTGTATATAAGGCTTGAAGGGAAACTTTATGTTCCTCATAGGGATTTAGAGAGTTGCGGGCTCAATTCTCCCTGAGAAACACTGTAGTTGAACATGTTCTCTTCATAGCACAGTTGCCTTTGTGATGACAAGTGAGTTTCTAGGAAAGAAATATGGAGGTTGCCATTCTTTGGTAGCTGCTCATCCTTCCGTAATCTGTAGTGAATGGGCGACCCCATTGAACACTAGCCTCAAGCTAACTTTCCTGTTGTATCATGCCGCAGGTTGCAGGCAGCAGAATCCATGTAGCGTTATTCATTGTGGTTCTGGAGCTCTAGGTAGCATTCCAGGTCTCTTAGTACTGGCGGGTCAACACTAGGATGAGCAATGTATTAGAAGGACAGCCTGTGTGTTTGGGCCTTGGTCAGCAATGCAGCTTTGGGAAGAGCTAGATGCCGAGTCAGAGGCTATGAAGGGCTTCTTTGGTTAAACCTCTACATTTTTGCAAGTTGAAAGAACTCATGTATCTCCCTTCTAAAGCACCTTGGAGGTACAAAGTAGAGAAAGAATCAGCAAGGTCAATGCTCTGCTGGCCCCTTTGAAGATAAGTCTTGAAGGGAAACTTCATTTTCCTCTTTGGGATTTAGAGAGTTGGGGGCTCAATTCTCCCTGAGAAACACTGTAGTTGCACGTGTTCCCTTCATAGCACAATTGCCTTTGTGACGACAAGTGAGTTTCTAGGAAAGAAACTCGGAGTTTGCCATTCTTTGCTGGTGCTCGTCCTTTGGTAATCTTCAGTGAATTGGTGACCCCGTTTGAGCACTAGCCTCAAGCTAACGTTCCTCTTGTATCATGCCACTTGTCGCCATGCAGCACGATCCTTGTAGCCTTATTCAGTGTGGTTCTGGAGCTCTAGGAAGCATTCCAAGTCTCTTAGTACTGGCGGATCTGCTCGACGATGAGAAACGTACAAGAAGGATGGCCTGTGTGTTTGGGGAGTTGTGAGCAGTGCACCCTTGGGAACAGCTAGATGCCGAGACATGGGAGGTGAAGGGCTTTTTTGTGAAACCTGTAGAATGTGGCAACTTGAAACAACTCAAGTATCTCCCTTCGAAAGCACGTTGGAGGTACTAAATAGAGGAAGAAACATGAGAGTCAGGGCTCTGCGGGCCATTTTGAATATAAGGCTGAAGGGAAACTTTATATTCCTCATTGGCCTTTAGAGAGTTGTGGGCTCAGTTCTCCCTGAGAAACTCTTTACTTGCGCATGTTCTCTTCATAGCACAATTGGCTTAGTGATGACAAGTGAGTTTCTAGGAAAGAAACTTGGAGGTTGCCATTCTTTGGTAGCTGCTCATCCTTCAGTAATCTGTAGTGAATGGGCGACCCCAAAGAACACTAGCCTCAAGCTAACGTTCCTCTTGTTTCACACCACACTTTGGCATGCAGCAGAATCCATGTAGCGTTATTCAGTGTGGTTTTGAGCTCTAGGAAGCATTCCAGGTCTCTTAGTACAGGCGGGTCTGTACCCGGATGAGAAAACTACAGGCAGGATTGCCTGTGTGTTTGGTGAGTTGTGAGCAGTGCACCACTGGGAACAGCTAGATGCCGAGTCATGGGAAGTGATTGGCTTCTTTTCTTAGATTCCAGAAGGTAGTAAATTGAAACAACTCAAGTATCTCCCTTCTAAAGCATCTTGGAAGTACAACGTAGAGAAAGAAACAGCAGAGACAAGGCTCTGTGGGCCCTTTTGTATATAAGGCTTGAAGGGAAACTTTATGTTCCTCATTGGGATTTAGAGAGTTGCAGGCTCAATTCTCCCTGAGAAACACTGTAGTTGCACATGTTCTCTTCATAGCAGAGTTGTCTTTGTGAAGACAAGTGAGTTTCTAGGAAAGAAATATGGAGGTTGCCATTCTTTGGTAGCTGCTCATCCTTCCGTAATCTGTAGTGAATGGGCGACCCCAAAGAACACTCGCCTCAAGCTAACGTTCCTCTTGTATCATGCCGCAGGTTGCAGGCAGCAGAATCCATGTAGCGTTATTCATTGTGGTTCTTGAGCTCTAGGTAGCATTCCAGGTCTCTTAGGACTGGCGGGTCAACACTAGGATAGGCAACGTATTAGAAGGACGGCCTGTGTGTTTGGGCCTTTGTGAGCAATGCAGCTTTTGGGAAGAGCTAGATGCCGAGTCACAGGCTGTGAAGGGCTTCTTTGCTTAAACATCTACATTTTTGCAAGTTGAAAGAACTCATGTATCTCCCTTCTAAAGCACCTTGGAGGTACAAAGTAGAGAAAGAATCAGCAAGGTCAATGCTCTGCTGGCCCCTTTGAAGATAAGTCTTGAGGGAAACTTCATTTTCCTCTTTGGGATTTAGAGAGTTGGGGGCTCAATTCTCCCTGAGAAACACTGTAGTTGCACGAGTTCCCGTCATAGCACAAATGCCTTTGTGACGACAAGTGAGTTTCTAGGAAAGAAACTCGGAGTTTGCCATTCTTTGCTGGTGCTCGTCCTTTGGTAATCTTCAGTGAATTGGTGACCCCGTTTGAGCACTAGCGTCAAGCTAACGTTCCTCTTGTATCATGCCACTTGTTGGCATGCAGCAGAATCCTTGTAGCCTTATTCAGTGTGCTTCTGGAGCTCTAGGAAGCATTCCAGGTCTCTTAGTACAGGCGGTTTCTGTACTAGGATGAGAAAACTACAGGCAGGATGGCCTGTGTGTTTGGTGAGTTGTCAGCAGTGCACCACTGAGAACAGCTAGATGCCGAGTCATGGGAAGTGATTGGCTTCTTTTCTTACACTCCAGAAAGTAGTCAGTTGAAACAACTCAAGTATCTCCCTTCTAAAGCACCTTGGAAGTACAACGTAGAGAAAGAAAGAGCAGAGACAAGGCTCTGTGGCCCCTTTTGTATATAAGGCTTGAAGGGAAACTTTATGTTCCTCATAGGGATTTAGAGAGTTGCGGGCTCAATTCTCCCTGAGAAACACTGTAGTTGAACATGTTCTCTTCATAGCACAGTTGCCTTTGTGATGACAAGTGAGTTTCTAGGAAAGAAATATGCAGGTTGCCATTCTTTGGAAGCTGCTCATCCTTCCATAATCTGTAGTGAATGGGCGACCCCATTGAACACTAGCCTCAAGCTAACTTTCCTGTTGTATCATGCCGCAGGTTGCAGGCAGCAGAATCCATGTAGCGTTATTCATTGTGGTTCTGGAGCTCTAGGTAGCATTCCAGGTCTCTTAGTACTGGCGGGTCAACACTAGGATGAGCAATGTATTAGAAGGACAGCCTGTGTGTTTGGGCCTTGGTCAGCAATGCAGCTTTGGGAAGAGCTAGATGCCGAGTCAGAGGCTATGAAGGGCTTCTTTGGTTAAACCTCTACATTTTTGCAAGTTGAAAGAACTCATGTATCCCCCTTCTAAAGCACCATGGAAGTACAAAGTAGAGAAAGAATCAGCAAGGTCAATGCTCTGCTGGCCCCTTTGAAGATAAGTCTTGAAGGGAAACTTCATTTTCCTCTTTGGGATTTATAGAGTTGGGGGCTCAATTCTCCCTGAGAAACACTGTAGTTGCACGTGTTCCCTTCATAGCACAATTGCCTTTGTGATGACAAGTGAGTTTCTAGGAAAGAAACTCGGAGTTTGCCATTCTTTGCTGGTGCTCGTCCTTTGGTAATCTTCAGTGAATTGGTGACCCCGTTTGAGCACTAGCCTCAAGCTAACGTTCCTCTTGTATCATGCCACTTGTTGCTATGCAGCACAATCCTTGTAGCCTTATTCAGTGTGGTTCTGGAGCCCTAGGAAGCATTCCAGGTCTCTTAGTACTGGCGGATCTGCTCGACGATGAGAAACGTACAAGAAGGATGGCCTGTGTGTTTGGGGAGTTGTGAGCAGTGCACCCTTGGGAACAGCTAGATGCCGAGACATGGGAGGTGAAGGGCTTTTTTGTGAAACCTGTAGAATGTGGCAACTTGAAACAACTCAAGTATCTCCCTTCGAAAGCACGTTGGAGGTCCTAAATAGAGGAAGAAACATGACAGTCAGGGCTCTGCGGGCCATTTTGAATATAAGGCTGAAGGGAATCTTTATATTCCTCATTGGCCTTTAGAGAGTTGTGGGCTCAGTTCTCCCTGAGAAACTCTTTACTTGCGCATGTTCTCTTCATAGCACAATTGGCTTAGTGATGACAAGTGAGTTTCTAGGAAAGAAACTTGGAGGTTGCCATTCTTTGGTAGCTGCTCATCCTTCAGTAATCTGTAGTGAATGGGCGACCCCAAAGAACACTAGCCTCAAGCTAACGTTCCTCTTGTTTCACACCACACTTTGGCATGCAGCAGAATCCATGTAGCGTTATTCAGTGTGGTTTTGAGCTCTAGGAAGCATTCCAGGTCTCTTAGTACAGGCGGGTCTGTACCAGGATGAGAAAACTACAGGCAGGATTGCCTGTGTGTTTGGAGAGTTGTGAGCAGTGCACCACTGGGAACAGCTAGATGCCGAGTCATGGGAAGTGATTGGCTTCTTTTCTTAGATTCCAGAAGGTAGTAAATTGAAACAACTCAAGTATCTCCCTTCTAAAGCACCTTGGAAGTACAACGTAGAGAAAGAAACAGCAGAGACAAGGCTCTGTGGGCCCTTTTGTATATAAGGCTTGAAGGGGAACTTTATGTTCCTCATTGGGATTTAGAGAGTTGCGGGCTCAATTCTCCCTGAGAAACACTGTAGTTGCACATGTTCTCTTCATAGCAGAGTTGTCTTTGTGAAGACAAGTGAGTTTCTAGGAAAGAAATATGGAGGTTGCCATTCTTTGGTAGCTGCTCATCCTTCCGTAATCTGTAGTGAATGGGCGACCCCAAAGAACACTCGCCTCAAGCTAACGTTCCTCTTGTATCATGCCGCAGGTTGCAGGCAGCAGAATCCATGTAGCGTTATTCATTGTGGTTCTTGAGCTCTAGGTAGCATTCCAGGTCTCTTAGGACTGGCGGGTCAACACTAGGATAGGCAACGTATTAGAAGGACGGCCTGTGTGTTTGGGCCTTTGTGAGCAATGCAGCTTTTGGGAAGAGCTAGATGCCGAGTCACAGGCTGTGAAGGGCTTCTTTGCTTAAACATCTACATTTTTGCAAGTTGAAAGAACTCATGTATCTCCCTTCTAAAGCACCTTGGAGGTACAAAGTGGAGAAAGAATCAGCAAGGTCAATGCTCTGCTGGCCCCTCTGAAGATAATTCTTGAGGGAAACTTCATTTTCCTCTTTGGGATTTAGAGAGTTGGGGGCTCAATTCTCCCTGAGAAACACTGTAGTTGCACGAGTTCCCGTCATAGCACAAATGCCTTTGTGACGACAAGTGAGTTTCTAGGAAAGAAGCTCGCAGTTTGCCATTCTTTGCTGGTGCTCGTCCTTTGGTAATCTTCAGTGAATTGGTGACCCCGTTTGAGCACTAGCGTCAAGCTAACGTTCCTCTTGTATCATGCCACTTGTTGGCATGCAGCAGAATCCTTGTAGCCTTATTCAGTGTGGTTCTGGAGCTCTAGGAAGCATTCCAGGTCTCTTAGTACAGGCGGGTCTGTACTAGGATGAGAAAACTACAGGCAGGATGGCCTGTGTGTTTGGTGAGTTGTCAGCAGTGCACCACTGAGAACAGCTAGATGCCGAGTCATGGGAAGTGATTGGCTTCTTTTCTTACACTCCAGGAAGTAGTCAGTTGAAACAACTCAAGTATCTCCCTTCTAAAGCACCTTGGAAGTACAACGTAGAGAAAGAAAGAGCAGAGACAAGGCTCTGTGGGCCCTTTTGTATATAAGGCTTGAAGGGAAACTTTATGTTCCTCATAGGGATTTAGATAGTTGCGGGCTCAATTCTCCCTGAGAAACACTGTAGTTGAACATGTTCTCTTCATAGCACAGTTGCCTTTGTGATGACAAGTGAGTTTCTAGGAAAGAAATATGCAGGTTGCCATTCTTTGGAAGCTGCTCATCCTTCCGTAATCTGTAGTGAATGGGCGACCCCATTGAACACTAGCCTCAAGCTAACTTTCCTGTTGTATCATGCCGCAGGTTGCAGGCAGCAGAATCCATGTAGCGTTATTCATTGTGGTTCTGGAGCTCTAGGTAGCATTCCAGGTCTCTTAGTACTGGCGGGTCAACACTAGGATGAGCAATGTATTAGAAGGACAGCCTGTGTGTTAGGGCCTTGGTCAGCAATGCAGCTTTGGGAAGAGCTAGATGCCGAGTCAGAGGCTATGAAGGGCTTCTTTGGTTAAACCTCTACATTTTTGCAAGTTGAAAGAACTCATGTATCTCCCTTCTAAAGCACCTTGGAGGTACAAAGTAGAGAAAGAATCAGCAAGGTCAATGCTCTGCTGGCCCCTTTGAAGATAAGTCTTGAAGGGAAACTTCATTTTCCTCTTTGGGATTTAGAGAGTTGGGGGCTCAATTCTCCCTGAGAAACACTGTAGTTGCACGTGTTCACTTCATAGCACAATTGCCTTTGTGACGACAAGTGAGTTTCTAGGAAAGAAACTCGGAGTTTGCCATTCTTTGCTGGTGCTCGTCCTTTGGTAATCTTCAGTGAATTGGTGACCCCGTTTGAGCACTAGCCTCAAGCTAACGTTCCTCTTGTATCATGCCACTTGTCGCCATGCAGCACGATCCTTGTAGCCTTATTCAGTGTGGTTCTGGAGCTCTAGGAAGCATTCCAGGTCTCTTAGTACTGGCGGATCTGCTGGACGATGAGAAACGTACAAGAAGGATGGCCTGTGTGTTTGGGGAGTTGTGAGCAGTGCACCCTTGGGAACAGCTAGATGCCGAGACATGGGAGGTGAAGGGCTTTTTTGTGAAACCTGTAGAATGTGGCAACTTGAAACAACTCAAGTATCTCCCTTCGAAAGCACGTTGGAGGTACTAAATAGAGGAAGAAACATGAGAGTCAGGGCTCTGCGGGCCATTTTGAATATAAGGCTGAAGGGAAACTTTATATTCCTCATTGGCCTTTAGAGAGTTGTGGGCTCAGTTCTCCCTGAGAAACTCTTTACTTGCGCATGTTCTCTTCATAGCACAATTGGCTTAGTGATGACAAGTGAGTTTCTAGGAAAGAAACTTGGAGGTTGCCATTCTTTGGTAGCTGCTCATCCTTCAGTAATCTGTAGTGAATGGGCGACCCCAAAGAACACTAGCCTCAAGCTAACGTTCCTCTTGTTTCACACCACACTTTGGCATGCAGCAGAATCCATGTAGCGTTATTCAGTGTGGTTTTGAGCTCTAGGAAGCATTCCAGGTCTCTTAGTACAGGCGGGTCTGTACCAGGATGAGAAAACTACAGGCAGGATTGCCTGTGTGTTTGGTGAGTTGTGAGCAGTGCACCACTGGGAACAGCTAGATGCCGAGTCATGGGAAGTGATTGGCTTCTTTTCTTAGATTCCAGAAGGTAGTAAATTGAAACAACTCAAGTATCTCCCTTCTAAAGCACCTTGGAAGTACAACGTAGAGAAAGAAACAGCAGAGACAAGGCTCTGTGGGCCCTTTTGTATATAAGGCTTGAAGGGAAACTTTATGTTCCTCATTGGGATTTAGAGAGTTGCGGGCTCAATTCTCCCTGAGAAACACTGTAGTTGCACATGTTCTCTTCATAGCAGAGTTGTCTTTGTGATGACAAGTGAGTTTCTAGGAAAGAAATATGCAGGTTGCCATTCTTTGGTAGCTGCTCATCCTTCCGTAATCTGTAGTGAATGGGCGACCCCAAAGAACACTCGCCTCAAGCTAACTTTCCTCTTGTATCATGCCGCAGGTTGCAGGCAGCAGAATCCATGTAGCATTATTCATTGTGGTTCTTGAGCTCTAGGTAGCATTCCAGGTCTCTTAGGACTGGCGGGTCAACACTAGGATAGGCAACGTATTAGAAGGACGGCCTGTGTGTTTGGGCCTTTGTGAGCAATGCAGCTTTTGGGAAGAGCTAGATGCCGAGTCACAGGCTGTGAAGGGCTTCTTTGCTTAAACATCTACATTTTTGCAAGTTGAAAGAACTCATGTATCTCCCTTCTAAAGCACCTGGGAGGTACAAAGTGGAGAAAGAATCAGCAAGGTCAATGCTCTGCTCGCCCCTTTGAAGATAAGTCTTGAGGGAAACTTCATTTTCCTCTTTGGGATTTAGAGAGTTGGGGGCTCAATTCTCCCTGAGAATCACTGCAGTTGCACAAGTTCCCGTCATAGCACAAATGCCTTTGTGACGACAAGTGAGTTTCTAGGAAAGAAACTCGGAGTTTGCCATTCTTTGCTGGTGCTCGTCCTTTGGTAATCTTCAGTGAATTGGTGACCCCGTTTGAGCACTAGCGTCAAGCTAACGTTCCTCTTGTATCATGCCACTTGTTGGCATGCAGCAGAATCCTTGTAGCCTTATTCATTGTGGTTCTGGAGCTCTAGGAAGCATTCCAGGTCTCTTAGTACAGGCGGGTCTGTACTAGGATGAGAAAACTACAGGCAGGATGGCCTGTGTGTTTGGTGAGTTGTCAGCAGTGCACCACTGAGAACAGCTAGATGCCGAGTCATGGGAAGTGATTGGCTTCTTTTCTTACACTCCAGGAAGTAGTCAGTTGAAACAACTCAAGTATCTCCCTTCTAAAGCACCTTGGAAGTACAACGTAGAGAAAGAAAGAGCAGAGACAAGGCTCTGTGGGCCCTTTTGTATATAAGGCTTGAAGGGAAACTTTATGTTCCTCATAGGGATTTAGATAGTTGCGGGCTCAATTCTCCCTGAGAAACACTGTAGTTGAACATGTTCTCTTCATAGCACAGTTGCCTTTGTGATGACAAGTGAGTTTCTAGGAAAGAAATATGCAGGTTGCCATTCTTTGGAAGCTGCTCATCCTTCCGTAATCTGTAGTGAATGGGCGACCCCATTGAACACTAGCCTCAAGCTAACTTTCCTGTTGTATCATGCCGCAGGTTGCAGGCAGCAGAATCCATGTAGCGTTATTCATTGTGGTTCTGGAGCTCTAGGTAGCATTCCAGGTCTCTTAGTACTGGCGGGTCAACACTAGGATGAGCAATGTATTAGAAGGACAGCCTGTGTGTTAGGGCCTTGGTCAGCAATGCAGCTTTGGGAAGAGCTAGATGCCGAGTCAGAGGCTATGAAGGGCTTCTTTGGTTAAACCTCTACATTTTTGCAAGTTGAAAGAACTCATGTATCTCCCTTCTAAAGCACCTTGGAGGTACAAAGTAGAGAAAGAATCAGCAAGGTCAATGCTCTGCTGGCCCCTTTGAAGATAAGTCTTGAAGGGAAACTTCATTTTCCTCTTTGGGATTTAGAGAGTTGGGGGCTCAATTCTCCCTGAGAAACACTGTAGTTGCACGTGTTCCCTTCATAGCACAATTTCCTTTGTGACGACAAGTGAGTTTCTAGGAAAGAAACTCGGAGTTTGCCATTCTTTGCTGGTGCTCGTCCTTTGGTAATCTTCAGTGAATTGGTGACCCCGTTTGAGCACTAGCCTCAAGCTAACGTTCCTCTTGTATCATGCCACTTGTCGCCATGCAGCACGATCCTTGTAGCCTTATTCAGTGTGGTTCTGGAGCTCTAGGAAGCATTCCAGGTCTCTTAGTACTGGCGGATCTGCTCGACGATGAGAAACGTACAAGAAGGATGGCCTGTGTGTTTGGGGAGTTGTGAGCAGTGCACCCTTGGGAACAGCTAGATGCCGAGACATGGGAGGTGAAGGGCTTTTTTGTGAAACCTGTAGAATGTGGCAACTTGAAACAACTCAAGTATCTCCCTTCGAAAGCACGTTGGAGGTACTAAATAGAGGAAGAAACATGAGAGTCAGGGCTCTGCGGGCCATTTTGAATATAAGGCTGAAGGGAAACTTTATATTCCTCATTGGCCTTTAGAGAGTTGTGGGCTCAGTTCTCCCTGAGAAACTCTTTACTTGCGCATGTTCTCTTCATAGCACAATTGGCTTAGTGATGACAAGTGAGTTTCTAGGAAAGAAACTTGGAGGTTGCCATTCTTTGGTAGCTGCTCATCCTTCAGTAATCTGTAGTGAATGGGCGACCCCAAAGAACACTAGCCTCAAGCTAACGTTCCTCTTGTTTCACACCACACTTTGGCATGCAGCAGAATCCATGTAGCGTTATTCAGTGTGGTTTTGAGCTCTAGGAAGCATTCCAGGTCTCTTAGTACAGGCGGGTCTGTACCAGGATGAGAAAACTACAGGCAGGATTGCCTGTGTGTTTGGTGAGTTGTGAGCAGTGCACCACTGGGAACAGCTAGATGCCGAGTCATGGGAAGTGATTGGCTTCTTTTCTTAGATTCCAGAAGGTAGTAAATTGAAACAACTCAAGTATCTCCCTTCTAAAGCACCTTGGAAGTACAACGTAGAGAAAGAAACAGCAGAGACAAGGCTCTGTGGGCCCTTTTGTATATAAGGCTTGAAGGGAAACTTTATGTTCCTCATTGGGATTTAGAGAGTTGCGGGCTCAATTCTCCCTGAGAAACACTGTAGTTGCACATGTTCTCTTCATAGCAGAGTTGTCTTTGTGATGACAAGTGAGTTTCTAGGAAAGAAATATGCAGGTTGCCATTCTTTGGTAGCTGCTCATCCTTCCGTAATCTGTAGTGAATGGGTGACCCCAAAGAACACTCGCCTCAAGCTAACGTTCCTCTTGTATCATGCCGCAGGTTGCAGGCAGCAGAATCCATGTAGCGTTATTCATTGTGGTTCTTGAGCTCTAGGTAGCATTCCAGGTCTCTTAGGACTGGCGGGTCAACACTAGGATAGGCAACGTATTAGAAGGACGGCCTGTGTGTGTGGGCCTTTGTGAGCAATGCAGCTTTTGGGAAGAGCTAGATGCCGAGTCACAGGCTGTGAAGGGCTTCTTTGCTTAAACATCTACATTTTTGCAAGTTGAAAGAACTCATGTATCTCCCTTCTAAAGCACCTGGGAGGTACAAAGTAGAGAAAGAATCAGCAAGGTCAATGCTCTGCTCGCCCCTTTGAAGATAAGTCTTGAGGGAAACTTCATTTTCCTCTTTGGGATTTAGAGAGTTGGGGGCTCAATTATCCCTGAGAATCACTGTAGTTGCACAAGTTCCCGTCATAGCACAAATGCCTTTGTGACGACAAGTGAGTTTCTAGGAAAGAAACTCGGAGTTTGCCATTCTTTGCTGGTGCTCGTCCTTTGGTAATCTTCAGTGAATTGGTGACCCCGTTTGAGCACTAGCGTCAAGCTAACGTTCCTCTTGTATCATGCCACTTGTTGGCATGCAGCAGAATCCTTGTAGCCTTATTCAGTGTGGTTCTGGAGCTCTAGGAAGCATTCCAGGTCTCTTAGTACAGGCGGGTCTGTACTAGGATGAGAAAACTACAGGCAGAATGGCCTGTGTGTTTGGTGAGTTGTCAGCAGTGCACCACTGAGAACAGCTAGATGCCGAGTCATGGGAAGTGATTGGCTTCTTTTCTTACACTCCAGGAAGTAGTCAGTTGAAACAACTCAAGTATCTCCCTTCTAAAGCACCTTGGAAGTACAACGTAGAGAAAGAAAGAGCAGAGACAAGGCTCTGTGGGCCCTTTTGTATATAAGGCTTGAAGGGAAACTTTATGTTCCTCATAGGGATTTAGATAGTTGCGGGCTCAATTCTCCCTGAGAAACACTGTAGTTGAACATGTTCTCTTCATAGCACAGTTGCCTTTGTGATGACAAGTGAGTTTCTAGGAAAGAAATATGCAGGTTGCCATTCTTTGGAAGCTGCTCATCCTTCCGTAATCTGTAGTGAATGGGCGACCCCATTGAACACTAGCCTCAAGCTAACTTTCCTGTTGTATCATGCCGCAGGTTGCAGGCAGCAGAATCCATGTAGCGTTATTCATTGTGGTTCTGGAGCTCTAGGTAGCATTCCAGGTCTCTTAGTACTGGCGGGTCAACACTAGGATGAGCAATGTATTAGAAGGACAGCCTGTGTGTTAGGGCCTTGGTCAGCAATGCAGCTTTGGGAAGAGCTAGATGCCGAGTCAGAGGCTATGAAGGGCTTCTTTGGTTAAACCTCTACATTTTTGCAAGGTGAAAGAACTCATGTATCTCCCTTCTAAAGCACCTTGGAGGTACAAAGTAGAGAAAGAATCAGCAAGGTCAATGCTCTGCTGGCCCCTTTGAAGATAAGTCTTGAAGGGAAACTTCATTTTCCTCTTTGGGATTTAGAGAGTTGGGGGCTCAATTCTCCCTGAGAAACACTGTAGTTGCACGTGTTCCCTTCATAGCACAATTTCCTTTGTGACGACAAGTGAGTTTCTAGGAAAGAAACTCGGAGTTTGCCATTCTTTGCTGGTGCTCGTCCTTTGGTAATCTTCAGTGAATTGGTGACCCCGTTTGAGCACTAGCCTCAAGCTAACGTTCCTCTTGTATCATGCCACTTGTCGCCATGCAGCACGATCCTTGTAGCCTTATTCAGTGTGGTTCTGGAGCTCTAGGAAGCATTCCAGGTCTCTTAGTACTGGCGGATCTGCTCGACGATGAGAAACGTACAAGAAGGATGGCCTGTGTGTTTGGGGAGTTGTGAGCAGTGCACCCTTGGGAACAGCTAGATGCCGAGACATGGGAGGTGAAGGGCTTTTTTGTGAAACCTGTAGAATGTGGCAACTTGAAACAACTCAAGTATCTCCCTTCGAAAGCACGTTGGAGGTACTAAATAGAGGAAGAAACATGAGAGTCAGGGCTCTGCGGGCCATTTTGAATATAAGGCTGAAGGGAAACTTTATATTCCTCATTGGCCTTTAGAGAGTTGTGGGCTCAGTTCTCCCTGAGAAACTCTTTACTTGCGCATGTTCTCTTCATAGCACAATTGGCTTAGTGATGACAAGTGAGTTTCTAGGAAAGAAACTTGGAGGTTGCCATTCTTTGGTAGCTGCTCATCCTTCAGTAATCTGTAGTGAATGGCCGACCCCAAAGAACACTAGCCTCAAGCTAACGTTCCTCTTGTTTCACACCACACTTTGGCATGCAGCAGAATCCATGTAGCGTTATTCAGTGTGGTTTTGAGCTCTAGGAAGCATTCCAGGTCTCTTAGTACAGGCGGGTCTGTACCAGGATGAGAAAACTACAGGCAGGATTGCCTGTGTGTTTGGTGAGTTGTGAGCAGTGCACCACTGGGAACAGCTAGATGCCGAGTCATGGGAAGTGATTGGCTTCTTTTCCTACATTCCAGAAGGTAGTAAATTGAAACAACTCAAGTATCTCCCTTCTAAAGCACCTTGGAAGTACAACGTAGAGAAAGAAACAGCAGAGACAAGGCTCTGTGGGCCCTTTTGTATATAAGGCTTGAAGGGAAACTTTATGTTCCTCATTGGGATTTAGAGAGTTGCGGGCTCAATTCTCCCTGAGAAACACTGTAGTTGCACATGTTCTCTTCATAGCAGAGTTGTCTTTGTGATGACAAGTGAGTTTCTAGGAAAGAAATATGCAGGTTGCCATTCTTTGGTAGCTGCTCATCCTTCCGTAATCTGTAGTGAATGGGCGACCCCAAAGAACACTCGCCTCAAGCTAACGTTCCTCTTGTATCATGCCGCAGGTTGCAGGCAGCAGAATCCATGTAGCGTTATTCATTGTGGTTCTTGAGCTCTAGGTAGCATTCCAGGTCTCTTAGGACTGGCGGGTCAACACTAGGATAGGCAACGTATTAGAAGGACGGCCTGTGTGTTTGGGCCTTTGTGAGCAATGCAGCTTTTGGGAAGAGCTAGATGCCGAGTCACAGGCTGTGAAGGGCTTCTTTGCTTAAACATCTACATTTTTGCAAGTTGAAAGAACTCATGTATCTCCCTTCTAAAGCACCTGGGAGGTACAAAGTAGAGAAAGAATCAGCAAGGTCAATGCTCTGCTCGCCCCTTTGAAGATAAGTCTTGAGGGAAACTTCATTTTCCTCTTTGGGATTTAGAGAGTTGGGGGCTCAATTATCCCTGAGAATCACTGTAGTTGCACAAGTTCCCGTCATAGCACAAATGCCTTTGTGACGACAAGTGAGTTTCTAGGAAAGAAACTCGGAGTTTGCCATTCTTTGCTGGTGCTCGTCCTTTGGTAATCTTCAGTGAATTGGTGACCCCGTTTGAGCACTAGCGTCAAGCTAACGTTCCTCTTGTATCATGCCACTTGTTGGCATGCAGCAGAATCCTTGTAGCCTTATTCAGTGTGGTTCTGGAGCTCTAGGAAGCATTCCAGGTCTCTTAGTACAGGCGGGTCTGTACTAGGATGAGAAAACTACAGGCAGGATGGCCTGTGTGTTTGGTGAGTTGTCAGCAGTGCACAACTGAGAACAGCTAGATGCCGAGTCATGGGAAGTGATTGGCTTCTTTTCTTACACTCCAGGAAGTAGTCAGTTGAAACAACTCAAGTATCTCCCTTCTAAAGCACCTTGGAAGTACAACGTAGAGAAAGAAAGAGCAGAGACAAGGCTCTGTGGGCCCTTTTGTATATAAGGCTTGAAGGGAAACTTTATGTTCCTCATAGGGATTTAGATAGTTGCGGGCTCAATTCTCCCTGAGAAACACTGTAGTTGAACATGTTCTCTTCATAGCACAGTTGCCTTTGTGATGACAAGTGAGTTTCTAGGAAAGAAATATGCAGGTTGCCATTCTTTGGAAGCTGCTCATCCTTCCGTAATCTGTAGTGAATGGGCGACCCCATTGAACACTAGCCTCAAGCTAACTTTCCTGTTGTATCATGCCGCAGGTTGCAGGCAGCAGAATCCATGTAGCGTTATTCATTGTGGTTCTGGAGCTCTAGGTAGCATTCCAGGTCTCTTAGTACTGGCGGGTCAACACTAGGATGAGCAATGTATTAGAAGGACAGCCTGTGTGTTAGGGCCTTGGTCAGCAATGCAGCTTTGGGAAGAGCTAGATGCCGAGTCAGAGGCTATGAAGGGCTTCTTTGGTTAAACCTCTACATTTTTGCAAGTTGAAAGAACTCATGTATCTCCCTTCTAAAGCACCTTGGAGGTACAAAGTAGAGAAAGAATCAGCAAGGTCAATGCTCTGCTGGCCCCTTTGAAGATAAGTCTTGAAGGGAAACTTCATTTTCCTCTTTGGGATTTAGAGAGTTGGGGGCTCAATTCTCCCTGAGAAACACTGTAGTTGCACGTGTTCCCTTCATAGCACAATTTCCTTTGTGACGACAAGTGAGTTTCTAGGAAAGAAACTCGGAGTTTGCCATTCTTTGCTGGTGCTCGTCCTTTGGTAATCTTCAGTGAATTGGTGACCCCGTTTGAGCACTAGCCTCAAGCTAACGTTCCTCTTGTATCATGCCACTTGTCGCCATGCAGCACGATCCTTGTAGCCTTATTCAGTGTGGTTCTGGAGCTCTAGGAAGCATTCCAGGTCTCTTAGTACTGGCGGATCTGCTCGACGATGAGAAACGTACAAGAAGGATGGCCTGTGTGTTTGGGGAGTTGTGAGCAGTGCACCCTTGGGAACAGCTAGATGCCGAGACATGGGAGGTGAAGGGCTTTTTTGTGAAACCTGTAGAATGTGGCAACTTGAAACAACTCAAGTATCTCCCTTCGAAAGCACGTTGGAGGTACTAAATAGAGGAAGAAACATGAGAGTCAGGGCTCTGCGGGCCATTTTGAATATAAGGCTGAAGGGAAACTTTATATTCCTCATTGGCCTTTAGAGAGTTGTGGGCTCAGTTCTCCCTGAGAAACTCTTTACTTGCGCATGTTCTCTTCATAGCACAATTGGCTTAGTGATGACAAGTGAGTTTCTAGGAAAGAAACTTGGAGGTTGCCATTCTTTGGTAGCTGCTCATCCTTCAGTAATCTGTAGTGAATGGGCGACCCCAAAGAACACTAGCCTCAAGCTAACGTTCCTCTTGTTTCACACCACACTTTGGCATGCAGCAGAATCCATGTAGCGTTATTCAGTGTGGTTTTGAGCTCTAGGAAGCATTCCAGGTCTCTTAGTACAGGCGGGTCTGTACCAGGATGAGAAAACTACAGGCAGGATTGCCTGTGTGTTTGGTGAGTTGTGAGCAGTGTACCACTGGGAACAGCTAGATGCCGAGTCATGGGAAGTGATTGGCTTCTTTTCTTAGATTCCAGAAGGTAGTAAATTGAAACAACTCAAGTATCTCCCTTCTAAAGCACCTTGGAAGTACAACGTAGAGAAAGAAACAGCAGAGACAAGGCTCTGTGGGCCCTTTTGTATATAAGGCTTGAAGGGAAACTTTATGTTCCTCATTGGGATTTAGAGAGTTGCGGGCTCAATTCTCCCTGAGAAACACTGTAGTTGCACATGTTCTCTTCATAGCAGAGTTGTCTTTGTGATGACAAGTGAGTTTCTAGGAAAGAAATATGCAGGTTGCCATTCTTTGGTAGCTGCTCATCCTTCCGTAATCTGTAGTGAATGGGCGACCCCAAAGAACACTCGCCTCAAGCTAACGTTCCTCTTGTATCATGCCGCAGGTTGCAGGCAGCAGAATCCATGTAGCGTTATTCATTGTGGTTCTTGAGCTCTAGGTAGCATTCCAGGTCTCTTAGGACTGGCGGGTCAACACTAAGATAGGCAACGTATTAGAAGGACGGCCTGTGTGTTTGGGCCTTTGTGAGCAATGCAGCTTTTGGGAAGAGCTAGATGCCGAGTCACAGGCTGTGAAGGGCTTCTTTGCTTAAACATCTACATTTTTGCAAGTTGAAAGAACTCATGTATCTCCCTTCTAAAGCACCTGGGAGGTACAAAGTAGAGAAAGAATCAGCAAGGTCAATGCTCTGCTCGCCCCTTTGAAGATAAGTCTTGAGGGAAACTTCATTTTCCTCTTTGGGATTTAGAGAGTTGGGGGCTCAATTATCCCTGAGAATCACTGTAGTTGCACAAGTTCCCGTCATAGCACAAATGCCTTTGTGACGACAAGTGAGTTTCTAGGAAAGAAACTCGGAGTTTGCCATTCTTTGCTGGTGCTCGTCCTTTGGTAATCTTCAGTGAATTGGTGACCCCGTTTGAGCACTAGCGTCAAGCTAACGTTCCTCTTGTATCATGCCACTTGTTGGCATGCAGCAGAATCCTTGTAGCCTTATTCAGTGTGGTTCTGGAGTTCTAGGAAGCATTCCAGGTCTCTTAGTACAGGCGGGTCTGTACTAGGATGAGAAAACTACAGGCAGGATGGCCTGTGTGTTTGGTGAGTTGTCAGCAGTGCACCACTGAGAACAGCTAGATGCCGAGTCATGGGAAGTGATTGGCTTCTTTTCTTACACTCCAGGAAGTAGTCAGTTGAAACAACTCAAGTATCTCCCTTCTAAAGCACCTTGGAAGTACAACGTAGAGAAAGAAAGAGCAGAGACAAGGCTCTGTGGGCCCTTTTGTATATAAGGCTTGAAGGGAAACTTTATGTTCCTCATAGGGATTTAGATAGTTGCGGGCTCAATTCTCCCTGAGAAACACTGTAGTTGAACATGTTCTCTTCATAGCACAGTTGCCTTTGTGATGACAAGTGAGTTTCTAGGAAAGAAATATGCAGGTTGCCATTCTTTGGAAGCTGCTCATCCTTCCGTAATCTGTAGTGAATGGGCGACCCCATTGAACACTAGCCTCAAGCTAACTTTCCTGTTGTATCATGCCGCAGGTTGCAGGCAGCAGAATCCATGTAGCGTTATTCATTGTGGTTCTGGAGCTCTAGGTAGCATTCCAGGTCTCTTAGTACTGGCGGGTCAACACTAGGATGAGCAATGTATTAGAAGGACAGCCTGTGTGTTAGGGCCTTGGTCAGCAATGCAGCTTTGGGAAGAGCTAGATGCCGAGTCAGAGGCTATGAAGGGCTTCTTTGGTTAAACCTCTACATTTTTGCAAGGTGAAAGAACTCATGTATCTCCCTTCTAAAGCACCTTGGAGGTACAAAGTAGAGAAAGAATCAGCAAGGTCAATGCTCTGCTGGCCCCTTTGAAGATAAGTCTTGAAGGGAAACTTCATTTTCCTCTTTGGGATTTAGAGAGTTGGGGGCTCAATTCTCCCTGAGAAACACTGTAGTTGCACGTGTTCCCTTCATAGCACAATTTCCTTTGTGACGACAAGTGAGTTTCTAGGAAAGAAACTCGGAGTTTGCCATTCTTTGCTGGTGCTCGTCCTTTGGTAATCTTCAGTGAATTGGTGACCCCGTTTGAGCACTAGCCTCAAGCTAACGTTCCTCTTGTATCATGCCACTTGTCGCCATGCAGCACGATCCTTGTAGCCTTATTCAGTGTGGTTCTGGAGCTCTAGGAAGCATTCCAGGTCTCTTAGTACTGGCGGATCTGCTCGACGATGAGAAACGTACAAGAAGGATGGCCTGTGTGTTTGGGGAGTTGTGAGCAGTGCACCCTTGGGAACAGCTAGATGCCGAGACATGGGAGGTGAAGGGCTTTTTTGTGAAACCTGTAGAATGTGGCAACTTGAAACAACTCAAGTATCTCCCTTCGAAAGCACGTTGGAGGTACTAAATAGAGGAAGAAACATGAGAGTCAGGGCTCTGCGGGCCATTTTGAATATAAGGCTGAAGGGAAACTTTATATTCCTCATTGGCCTTTAGAGAGTTGTGGGCTCAGTTCTCCCTGAGAAACTCTTTACTTGCGCATGTTCTCTTCATAGCACAATTGGCTTAGTGATGACAAGTGAGTTTCTAGGAAAGAAACTTGGAGGTTGCCATTCTTTGGTAGCTGCTCATCCTTCAGTAATCTGTAGTGAATGGCCGACCCCAAAGAACACTAGCCTCAAGCTAACGTTCCTCTTGTTTCACACCACACTTTGGCATGCAGCAGAATCCATGTAGCGTTATTCAGTGTGGTTTTGAGCTCTAGGAAGCATTCCAGGTCTCTTAGTACAGGCGGGTCTGTACCAGGATGAGAAAACTACAGGCAGGATTGCCTGTGTGTTTGGTGAGTTGTGAGCAGTGCACCACTGGGAACAGCTAGATGCCGAGTCATGGGAAGTGATTGGCTTCTTTTCCTACATTCCAGAAGGTAGTAAATTGAAACAACTCAAGTATCTCCCTTCTAAAGCACCTTGGAAGTACAACGTAGAGAAAGAAACAGCAGAGACAAGGCTCTGTGGGCCCTTTTGTATATAAGGCTTGAAGGGAAACTTTATGTTCCTCATTGGGATTTAGAGAGTTGCGGGCTCAATTCTCCCTGAGAAACACTGTAGTTGCACATGTTCTCTTCATAGCAGAGTTGTCTTTGTGATGACAAGTGAGTTTCTAGGAAAGAAATATGCAGGTTGCCATTCTTTGGTAGCTGCTCATCCTTCCGTAATCTGTAGTGAATGGGCGACCCCAAAGAACACTCGCCTCAAGCTAACGTTCCTCTTGTATCATGCCGCAGGTTGCAGGAAGCAGAATCCATGTAGCGTTATTCATTGTGGTTCTTGAGCTCTAGGTAGCATTCCAGGTCTCTTAGGGCTGGCGGGTCAACACTAGGATAGGCAACGTATTAGAAGGACGGCCTGTGTGTGTGGGCCTTTGTGAGCAATGCAGCTTTTGGGAAGAGCTAGATGCCGAGTCACAGGCTGTGAAGGGCTTCTTTGCTTAAACATCTACATTTTTGCAAGTTGAAAGAACTCATGTATCTCCCTTCTAAAGCACCTGGGAGGTACAAAGTAGAGAAAGAATCAGCAAGGTCAATGCTCTGCTCGCCCCTTTGAAGATAAGTCTTGAGGGAAACTTCATTTTCCTCTTTGGGATTTAGAGAGTTGGGGGCTCAATTATCCCTGAGAATCACTGTAGTTGCACAAGTTCCCGTCATAGCACAAATGCCTTTGTGACGACAAGTGAGTTTCTAGGAAAGAAACTCGGAGTTTGCCATTCTTTGCTGGTGCTCGTCCTTTGGTAATCTTCAGTGAATTGGTGACCCCGTTTGAGCACTAGCGTCAAGCTAACGTTCCTCTTGTATCATGCCACTTGTTGGCATGCAGCAGAATCCTTGTAGCCTTATTCAGTGTGGTTCTGGAGCTCTAGGAAGCATTCCAGGTCTCTTAGTACAGGCGGGTCTGTACTAGGATGAGAAAACTACAGGCAGGATGGCCTGTGTGTTTGGTGAGTTGTCAGCAGTGCACCACTGAGAACAGCTAGATGCCGAGTCATGGGAAGTGATTGGCTTCTTTTCTTACACTCCAGGAAGTAGTCAGTTGAAACAACTCAAGTATCTCCCTTCTAAAGCACCTTGGAAGTACAACATAGAGAAAGAAAGAGCAGAGACAAGGCTCTGTGGGCCCTTTTGTATATAAGGCTTGAAGGGAAACTTTATGTTCCTCATAGGGATTTAGATAGTTGCGGGCTCAATTCTCCCTGAGAAACACTGTAGTTGAACATGTTCTCTTCATAGCACAGTTGCCTTTGTGATGACAAGTGAGTTTCTAGGAAAGAAATATGCAGGTTGCCATTCTTTGGAAGCTGCTCATCCTTCCGTAATCTGTAGTGAATGGGCGACCCCATTGAACACTAGCCTCAAGCTAACTTTCCTGTTGTATCATGCCGCAGGTTGCAGGCAGCAGAATCCATGTAGCGTTATTCATTGTGGTTCTGGAGCTCTAGGTAGCATTCCAGGTCTCTTAGTACTGGCGGGTCAACACTAGGATGAGCAATGTATTAGAAGGACAGCCTGTGTGTTAGGGCCTTGGTCAGCAATGCAGCTTTGGGAAGAGCTAGATGCCGAGTCAGAGGCTATGAAGGGCTTCTTTGGTTAAACCTCTACATTTTTGCAAGTTGAAAGAACTCATGTATCTCCCTTCTAAAGCACCTTGGAGGTACAAAGTAGAGAAAGAATCAGCAAGGTCAATGCTCTGCTGGCCCCTTTGAAGATAAGTCTTGAAGGGAAACTTCATTTTCCTCTTTGGGATTTAGAGAGTTGGGGGCTCAATTCTCCCTGAGAAACACTGTAGTTGCACGTGTTCCCTTCATAGCACAATTTCCTTTGTGACGACAAGTGAGTTTCTAGGAAAGAAACTCGGAGTTTGCCATTCTTTGCTGGTGCTCGTCCTTTGGTAATCTTCAGTGAATTGGTGACCCCGTTTGAGCACTAGCCTCAAGCTAACGTTCCTCTTGTATCATGCCACTTGTCGCCATGCAGCACGATCCTTGTAGCCTTATTCAGTGTGGTTCTGGAGCTCTAGGAAGCATTCCAGGTCTCTTAGTACTGGCGGATCTGCTCGACGATGAGAAACGTACAAGAAGGATGGCCTGTGTGTTTGGGGAGTTGTGAGCAGTGCACCCTTGGGAACAGCTAGATGCCGAGACATGGGAGGTGAAGGGCTTTTTTGTGAAACCTGTAGAATGTGGCAACTTGAAACAACTCAAGTATCTCCCTTCGAAAGCACGTTGGAGGTACTAAATAGAGGAAGAAACATGAGAGTCAGGGCTCTGCGGGCCATTTTGAATATAAGGCTGAAGGGAAACTTTATATTCCTCATTGGCCTTTAGAGAGTTGTGGGCTCAGTTCTCCCTGAGAAACTCTTTACTTGCGCATGTTCTCTTCATAGCACAATTGGCTTAGTGATGACAAGTGAGTTTCTAGGAAAGAAACTTGGAGGTTGCCATTCTTTGGTAGCTGCTCATCCTTCAGTAATCTGTAGTGAATGGCCGACCCCAAAGAACACTAGCCTCAAGCTAACGTTCCTCTTGTTTCACACCACACTTTGGCATGCAGCAGAATCCATGTAGCGTTATTCAGTGTGGTTTTGAGCTCTAGGAAGCATTCCAGGTCTCTTAGTACAGGCGGGTCTGTACCAGGATGAGAAAACTACAGGCAGGATTGCCTGTGTGTTTGGTGAGTTGTGAGCAGTGCACCACTGGGAACAGCTAGATGCCGAGTCATGGGAAGTGATTGGCTTCTTTTCCTACATTCCAGAAGGTAGTAAATTGAAACAACTCAAGTATCTCCCTTCTAAAGCACCTTGGAAGTACAACGTAGAGAAAGAAACAGCAGAGACAAGGCTCTGTGGGCCCTTTTGTATATAAGGCTTGAAGGGAAACTTTATGTTCCTCATTGGGATTTAGAGAGTTGCGGGCTCAATTCTCCCTGAGAAACACTGTAGTTGCACATGTTCTCTTCATAGCAGAGTTGTCTTTGTGATGACAAGTGAGTTTCTAGGAAAGAAATATGCAGGTTGCCATTCTTTGGTAGCTGCTCATCCTTCCGTAATCTGTAGTGAATGGGCGACCCCAAAGAACACTCGCCTCAAGCTAACGTTCCTCTTGTATCATGCCGCAGGTTGCAGGAAGCAGAATCCATGTAGCGTTATTCATTGTGGTTCTTGAGCTCTAGGTAGCATTCCAGGTCTCTTAGGGCTGGCGGGTCAACACTAGGATAGGCAACGTATTAGAAGGACGGCCTGTGTGTGTGGGCCTTTGTGAGCAATGCAGCTTTTGGGAAGAGCTAGATGCCGAGTCACAGGCTGTGAAGGGCTTCTTTGCTTAAACATCTACATTTTTGCAAGTTGAAAGAACTCATGTATCTCCCTTCTAAAGCACCTGGGAGGTACAAAGTAGAGAAAGAATCAGCAAGGTCAATGCTCTGCTCGCCCCTTTGAAGATAAGTCTTGAGGGAAACTTCATTTTCCTCTTTGGGATTTAGAGAGTTGGGGGCTCAATTATCCCTGAGAATCACTGTAGTTGCACAAGTTCCCGTCATAGCACAAATGCCTTTGTGACGACAAGTGAGTTTCTAGGAAAGAAACTCGGAGTTTGCCATTCTTTGCTGGTGCTCGTCCTTTGGTAATCTTCAGTGAATTGGTGACCCCGTTTGAGCACTAGCGTCAAGCTAACGTTCCTCTTGTATCATGCCACTTGTTGGCATGCAGCAGAATCCTTGTAGCCTTATTCAGTGTGGTTCTGGAGCTCTAGGAAGCATTCCAGGTCTCTTAGTACAGGCGGGTCTGTACTAGGATGAGAAAACTACAGGCAGGATGGCCTGTGTGTTTGGTGAGTTGTCAGCAGTGCACCACTGAGAACAGCTAGATGCCGAGTCATGGGAAGTGATTGGCTTCTTTTCTTACACTCCAGGAAGTAGTCAGTTGAAACAACTCAAGTATCTCCCTTCTAAAGCACCTTGGAAGTACAACATAGAGAAAGAAAGAGCAGAGACAAGGCTCTGTGGGCCCTTTTGTATATAAGGCTTGAAGGGAAACTTTATGTTCCTCATAGGGATTTAGATAGTTGCGGGCTCAATTCTCCCTGAGAAACACTGTAGTTGAACATGTTCTCTTCATAGCACAGTTGCCTTTGTGATGACAAGTGACTTTCTAGGAAAGAAATATGCAGGTTGCCATTCTTTGGAAGCTGCTCATCCTTCCGTAATCTGTAGTGAATGGGCGACCCCATTGAACACTAGCCTCAAGCTAACTTTCCTGTTGTATCATGCCGCAGGTTGCAGGCAGCAGAATCCATGTAGCGTTATTCATTGTGGTTCTGGAGCTCTAGGTAGCATTCCAGGTCTCTTAGTACTGGCGGGTCAACACTAGGATGAGCAATGTATTAGAAGGACAGCCTGTGTGTTAGGGCCTTGGTCAGCAATGCAGCTTTGGGAAGAGCTAGATGCCGAGTCAGAGGCTATGAAGGGCTTCTTTGGTTAAACCTCTACATTTTTGCAAGTTGAAAGAACTCATGTATCTCCCTTCTAAAGCACCTTGGAGGTACAAAGTAGAGAAAGAATCAGCAAGGTCAATGCTCTGCTGGCCCCTTTGAAGATAAGTCTTGAAGGGAAACTTCATTTTCCTCTTTGGGATTTAGAGAGTTGGGGGCTCAATTCTCCCTGAGAAACACTGTAGTTGCACGTGTTCCCTTCATAGCACAATTTCCTTTGTGACGACAAGTGAGTTTCTAGGAAAGAAACTCGGAGTTTGCCATTCTTTGCTGGTGCTCGTCCTTTGGTAATCTTCAGTGAATTGGTGACCCCGTTTGAGCACTAGCCTCAAGCTAACGTTCCTCTTGTATCATGCCACTTGTCGCCATGCAGCACGATCCTTGTAGCCTTATTCAGTGTGGTTCTGGAGCTCTAGGAAGCATTCCAGGTCTCTTAGTACTGGCGGATCTGCTCGACGATGAGAAACGTACAAGAAGGATGGCCTGTGTGTTTGGGGAGTTGTGAGCAGTGCACCCTTGGGAACAGCTAGATGCCGAGACATGGGAGGTGAAGGGCTTTTTTGTGAAACCTGTAGAATGTGGCAACTTGAAACAACTCAAGTATCTCCCTTCGAAAGCACGTTGGAGGTACTAAATAGAGGAAGAAACATGAGAGTCAGGGCTCTGCGGGCCATTTTGAATATAAGGCTGAAGGGAAACTTTATATTCCTCATTGGCCTTTAGAGAGTTGTGGGCTCAGTTCTCCCTGAGAAACTCTTTACTTGCGCATGTTCTCTTCATAGCACAATTGGCTTAGTGATGACAAGTGAGTTTCTAGGAAAGAAACTTGGAGGTTGCCATTCTTTGGTAGCTGCTCATCCTTCAGTAATCTGTAGTGAATGGGCGACCCCAAAGAACACTAGCCTCAAGCTAACGTTCCTCTTGTTTCACACCACACTTTGGCATGCAGCAGAATCCATGTAGCGTTATTCAGTGTGGTTTTGAGCTCTAGGAAGCATTCCAGGTCTCTTAGTACAGGCGGGTCTGTACCAGGATGAGAAAACTACAGGCAGGATTGCCTGTGTGTTTGGTGAGTTGTGAGCAGTGCACCACTGGGAACAGCTAGATGCCGAGTCATGGGAAGTGATTGGCTTCTTTTCTTAGATTCCAGAAGGTAGTAAATTGAAACAACTCAAGTATCTCCCTTCTAAAGCACCTTGGAAGTACAACGTAGAGAAAGAAACAGCACAGACAAGGCTCTGTGGGCCCTTTTGTATATAAGGCTTGAAGGGAAACTTTATGTTCCTCATTGGGATTTAGAGAGTTGCGGGCTCAATTCTCCCTGAGAAACACTGTAGTTGCACATGTTCTCTTCATAGCAGAGTTGTCTTTGTGATGACAAGTGAGTTTCTAGGAAAGAAATATGCAGGTTGCCATTCTTTGGTAGCTGCTCATCCTTCCGTAATCTGTAGTGAATGGGCGACCCCAAAGAACACTCGCCTCAAGCTAACGTTCCTCTTGTATCATGCCGCAGGTTGCAGGCAGCAGAATCCATGTAGCGTTATTCATTGTGGTTCTTGAGCTCTAGGTAGCATTCCAGGTCTCTTAGGACTGGCGGGTCAACACTAGGATAGGCAACGTATTAGAAGGACGGCCTGTGTGTTTGGGCCTTTGTGAGCAATGCAGCTTTTGGGAAGAGCTAGATGCCGAGTCACAGGCTGTGAAGGGCTTCTTTGCTTAAACATCTACATTTTTGCAAGTTGAAAGAACTCATGTATCTCCCTTCTAAAGCACCTGGGAGGTACAAAGTAGAGAAAGAATCAGCAAGGTCAATGCTCTGCTCGCCCCTTTGAAGATAAGTCTTGAGGGAAACTTCATTTTCCTCTTTGGGATTTAGAGAGTTGGGGGCTCAATTCTCCCTGAGAATCACTGTAGTTGCACAAGTTCCCGTCATAGCACAAATGCCTTTGTGACGACAAGTGAGTTTCTAGGAAAGAAACTCGGAGTTTGCCATTCTTTGCTGGTGCTCGTCCTTTGGTAATCTTCAGTGAATTGGTGACCCCGTTTGAGCACTAGCGTCAAGCTAACGTTCCTCTTGTATCATGCCACTTGTTGGCATGCAGCAGAATCCTTGTAGCCTTATTCAGTGTGGTTCTGGAGCTCTAGGAAGCATTCCAGGTCTCTTAGTACAGGCGGGTCTGTACTAGGATGAGAAAACTACAGGCAGGATGGCCTGTGTGTTTGGTGAGTTGTCAGCAGTGCACCACTGAGAACAGCTAGATGCCGAGTCATGGGAAGTGATTGGCTTCTTTTCTTACACTCCAGGAAGTAGTCAGTTGAAACAACTCAAGTATCTCCCTTCTAAAGCACCTTGGAAGTACAACATAGAGAAAGAAAGAGCAGAGACAAGGCTCTGTGGGCCCTTTTGTATATAAGGCTTGAAGGGAAACTTTATGTTCCTCATAGGGATTTAGATAGTTGCGGGCTCAATTCTCCCTGAGAAACACTGTAGTTGAACATGTTCTCTTCATAGCACAGTTGCCTTTGTGATGACAAGTGAGTTTCTAGGAAAGAAATATGCAGGTTGCCATTCTTTGGAAGCTGCTCATCCTTCCGTAATCTGTAGTGAATGGGCGACCCCATTGAACACTAGCCTCAAGCTAACTTTCCTGTTGTATCATGCCGCAGGTTGCAGGCAGCAGAATCCATGTAGCGTTATTCATTGTGGTTCTGGAGCTCTAGGTAGCATTCCAGGTCTCTTAGTACTGGCGGGTCAACACTAGGATGAGCAATGTATTAGAAGGACAGCCTGTGTGTTAGGGCCTTGGTCAGCAATGCAGCTTTGGGAAGAGCTAGATGCCGAGTCAGAGGCTATGAAGGGCTTCTTTGGTTAAACCTCTACATTTTTGCAAGTTGAAAGATCTCATGTATCTCCCTTCTAAAGCACCTTGGAGGTACAAAGTAGAGAAAGAATCAGCAAGGTCAATGCTCTGCTGGCCCCTTTGAAGATAAGTCTTGAAGGGAAACTTCATTTTCCTCTTTGGGATTTAGAGAGTTGGGGGCTCAATTCTCCCTGAGAAACACTGTAGTTGCACGTGTTCCCTTCATAGCACAATTTCCTTTGTGACGACAAGTGAGTTTCTAGGAAAGAAACTCGGAGTTTGCCATTCTTTGCTGGTGCTCGTCCTTTGGTAATCTTCAGTGAATTGGTGACCCCGTTTGAGCACTAGCCTCAAGCTAACGTTCCTCTTGTATCATGCCACTTGTCGCCATGCAGCACGATCCTTGTAGCCTTATTCAGTGTGGTTCTGGAGCTCTAGGAAGCATTCCAGGTCTCTTAGTACTGGCGGATCTGCTCGACGATGAGAAACGTACAAGAAGGATGGCCTGTGTGTTTGGGGAGTTGTGAGCAGTGCACCCTTGGGAACAGCTAGATGCCGAGACATGGGAGGTGAAGGGCTTTTTTGTGAAACCTGTAGAATGTGGCAACTTGAAACAACTCAAGTATCTCCCTTCGAAAGCACGTTGGAGGTACTAAATAGAGGAAGAAACATGAGAGTCAGGGCTCTGCGGGCCATTTTGAATATAAGGCTGAAGGGAAACTTTATATTCCTCATTGGCCTTTAGAGAGTTGTGGGCTCAGTTCTCCCTGAGAAACTCTTTACTTGCGCATGTTCTCTTCATAGCACAATTGGCTTAGTGATGACAAGTGAGTTTCTAGGAAAGAAACTTGGAGGTTGCCATTCTTTGGTAGCTGCTCATCCTTCAGTAATCTGTAGTGAATGGGCGACCCCAAAGAACACTAGCCTCAAGCTAACGTTCCTCTTGTTTCACACCACACTTTGGCATGCAGCAGAATCCATGTAGCGTTATTCAGTGTGGTTTTGAGCTCTAGGAAGCATTCCAGGTCTCTTAGTACAGGCGGGTCTGTACCAGGATGAGAAAACTACAGGCAGGATTGCCTGTGTGTTTGGTGAGTTGTGAGCAGTGCACCACTGGGAACAGCTAGATGCCGAGTCATGGGAAGTGATTGGCTTCTTTTCTTAGATTCCAGAAGGTAGTAAATTGAAACAACTCAAGTATCTCCCTTCTAAAGCACCTTGGAAGTACAACGTAGAGAAAGAAACAGCACAGACAAGGCTCTGTGGGCCCTTTTGTATATAAGGCTTGAAGGGAAACTTTATGTTCCTCATTGGGATTTAGAGAGTTGCGGGCTCAATTCTCCCTGAGAAACACTGTAGTTGCACATGTTCTCTTCATAGCAGAGTTGTCTTTGTGATGACAAGTGAGTTTCTAGGAAAGAAATATGCAGGTTGCCATTCTTTGGTAGCTGCTCATCCTTCCGTAATCTGTAGTGAATGGGCGACCCCAAAGAACACTCGCCTCAAGCTAACGTTCCTCTTGTATCATGCCGCAGGTTGCAGGCAGCAGAATCCATGTAGCGTTATTCATTGTGGTTCTTGAGCTCTAGGTAGCATTCCAGGTCTCTTAGGACTGGCGGGTCAACACTAGGATAGGCAACGTATTAGAAGGACGGCCTGTGTGTTTGGGCCTTTGTGAGCAATGCAGCTTTTGGGAAGAGCTAGATGCCGAGTCACAGGCTGTGAAGGGCTTCTTTGCTTAAACATCTACATTTTTGCAAGTTGAAAGAACTCATGTATCTCCCTTCTAAAGCACCTGGGAGGTACAAAGTAGAGAAAGAATCAGCAAGGTCAATGCTCTGCTCGCCCCTTTGAAGATAAGTCTTGAGGGAAACTTCATTTTCCTCTTTGGGATTTAGAGAGTTGGGGGCTCAATTCTCCCTGAGAATCACTGTAGTTGCACAAGTTCCCGTCATAGCACAAATGCCTTTGTGACGACAAGTGAGTTTCTAGGAAAGAAACTCGGAGTTTGCCATTCTTTGCTGGTGCTCGTCCTTTGGTAATCTTCAGTGAATTGGTGACCCCGTTTGAGCACTAGCGTCAAGCTAACGTTCCTCTTGTATCATGCCACTTGTTGGCATGCAGCAGAATCCTTGTAGCCTTATTCAGTGTGGTTCTGGAGCTCTAGGAAGCATTCCAGGTCTCTTAGTACAGGCGGGTCTGTACTAGGATGAGAAAACTACAGGCAGGATGGCCTGTGTGTTTGGTGAGTTGTCAGCAGTGCACCACTGAGAACAGCTAGATGCCGAGTCATGGGAAGTGATTGGCTTCTTTTCTTACACTCCAGGAAGTAGTCAGTTGAAACAACTCAAGTATCTCCCTTCTAAAGCACCTTGGAAGTACAACATAGAGAAAGAAAGAGCAGAGACAAGGCTCTGTGGGCCCTTTTGTATATAAGGCTTGAAGGGAAACTTTATGTTCCTCATAGGGATTTAGATAGTTGCGGGCTCAATTCTCCCTGAGAAACACTGTAGTTGAACATGTTCTCTTCATAGCACAGTTGCCTTTGTGATGACAAGTGAGTTTCTAGGAAAGAAATATGCAGGTTGCCATTCTTTGGAAGCTGCTCATCCTTCCGTAATCTGTAGTGAATGGGCGACCCCATTGAACACTAGCCTCAAGCTAACTTTCCTGTTGTATCATGCCGCAGGTTGCAGGCAGCAGAATCCATGTAGCGTTATTCATTGTGGTTCTGGAGCTCTAGGTAGCATTCCAGGTCTCTTAGTACTGGCGGGTCAACACTAGGATGAGCAATGTATTAGAAGGACAGCCTGTGTGTTAGGGCCTTGGTCAGCAATGCAGCTTTGGGAAGAGCTAGATGCCGAGTCAGAGGCTATGAAGGGCTTCTTTGGTTAAACCTCTACATTTTTGCAAGTTGAAAGAACTCATGTATCTCCCTTCTAAAGCACCTTGGAGGTACAAAGTAGAGAAAGAATCAGCAAGGTCAATGCTCTGCTGGCCCCTTTGAAGATAAGTCTTGAAGGGAAACTTCATTTTCCTCTTTGGGATTTAGAGAGTTGGGGGCTCAATTCTCCCTGAGAAACACTGTAGTTGCACGTGTTCCCTTCATAGCACAATTGCCTTTGTGACGACAAGTGAGTTTCTAGGAAAGAAACTCGGAGTTTGCCATTCTTTGCTGGTGCTCGTCCTTTGGTAATCTTCAGTGAATTGGTGACCCCGTTTGAGCACTAGCCTCAAGCTAACGTTCCTCTTGTATCATGCCACTTGTCGCCATGCAGCACGATCCTTGTAGCCTTATTCAGTGTGGTTCTGGAGATCTAGGAAGCATTCCAGGTCTCTTAGTACTGGCGGATCTGCTCGACGATTAGAAACGTACAAGAAGGATGGCCTGTGTGTTTGGGGAGTTGTGAGCAGTGCACCCTTGGGAACAGCTAGATGCCGAGACATGGGAGGTGAAGGGCTTTTTTGTGAAACCTGTAGAATGTGGCAACTTGAAACAACTCAAGTATCTCCCTTCGAAAGCACGTTGGAGGTACTAAATAGAGGAAGAAACATGAGAGTCAGGGCTCTGCGGGCCATTTTGAATATAAGGCTGAAGGGAAACTTTATATTCCTCATTGGCCTTTAGAGAGTTGTGGGCTCAGTTCTCCCTGAGAAACTCTTTACTTGCGCATGTTCTCTTCATAGCACAATTGGCTTAGTGATGACAAGTGAGTTTCTAGGAAAGAAACTTGGAGGTTGCCATTCTTTGGTAGCTGCTCATCCTTCAGTAATCTGTAGTGAATGGGCGACCCCAAAGAACACTAGCCTCAAGCTAACGTTCCTCTTGTTTCACACCACACTTTGGCATGCAGCAGAATCCATGTAGCGTTATTCAGTGTGGTTTTGAGCTCTAGGAAGCATTCCAGGTCTCTTAGTACAGGCGGGTCTGTACCAGGATGAGAAAACTACAGGCAGGATTGCCTGTGTGTTTGGTGAGTTGTGAGCAGTGCACCACTGGGAACAGCTAGATGCCGAGTCATGGGAAGTGATTGGCTTCTTTTCTTAGATTCCAGAAGGTAGTAAATTGAAACAACTCAAGTATCTCCCTTCTAAAGCACCTTGGAAGTACAACGTAGAGAAAGAAACAGCAGAGACAAGGCTCTGTGGGCCCTTTTGTATATAAGGCTTGAAGGGAAACTTTATGTTCCTCATTGGGATTTAGAGAGTTGCGGGCTCAATTCTCCCTGAGAAACACTGTAGTTGCACATGTTCTCTTCATAGCAGAGTTGTCTTTGTGATGACAAGTGAGTTTCTAGGAAAGAAATATGCAGGTTGCCATTCTTTGGTAGCTGCTCATCCTTCCGTAATCTGTAGTGAATGGGCGACCCCAAAGAACACTCGCCTCAAGCTAACGTTCCTCTTGTATCATGCCGCAGGTTGCAGGCAGCAGAATCCATGTAGCGTTATTCATTGTGGTTCTTGAGCTCTAGGTAGCATTCCAGGTCTCTTAGGACTGGCGGGTCAACACTAGGATAGGCAACGTATTAGAAGGACGGCCTGTGTGTTTGGGCCTTTGTGAGCAATGCAGCTTTTGGGAAGAGCTAGATGCCGAGTCACAGGCTGTGAAGGGCTTCTTTGCTTAAACATCTACATTTTTGCAAGTTGAAAGAACTCATGTATCTCCCTTCTAAAGCACCTGGGAGGTACAAAGTAGAGAAAGAATCAGCAAGGTCAATGCTCTGCTCGCCCCTTTGAAGATAAGTCTTGAGGGAAACTTCATTTTCCTCTTTGGGATTTAGAGAGTTGGGGGCTCAATTCTCCCTGAGAATCACTGTAGTTGCACAAGTTCCCGTCATAGCACAAATGCCTTTGTGACGACAAGTGAGTTTCTAGGAAAGAAACTCGGAGTTTGCCATTCTTTGCTGGTGCTCGTCCTTTGGTAATCTTCAGTGAATTGGTGACCCCGTTTGAGCACTAGCGTCAAGCTAACGTTCCTCTTGTATCATGCCACTTGTTGGCATGCAGCAGAATCCTTGTAGCCTTATTCAGTGTGGTTCTGGAGCTCTAGGAAGCATTCCAGGTCTCTTAGTACAGGCGGGTCTGTACTAGGATGAGAAAACTACAGGCAGGATGGCCTGTGTGTTTGGTGAGTTGTCAGCAGTGCACCACTGAGAACAGCTAGATGCCGAGTCATGGGAAGTGATTGGCTTCTTTTCTTACACTCCAGGAAGTAGTCAGTTGAAACAACTCAAGTATCTCCCTTCTAAAGCACCTTGGAAGTACAACATAGAGAAAGAAAGAGCAGAGACAAGGCTCTGTGGGCCCTTTTGTATATAAGGCTTGAAGGGAAACTTTATGTTCCTCATAGGGATTTAGATAGTTGCGGGCTCAATTCTCCCTGAGAAACACTGTAGTTGAACATGTTCTCTTCATAGCACAGTTGCCTTTGTGATGACAAGTGAGTTTCTAGGAAAGAAATATGCAGGTTGCCATTCTTTGGAAGCTGCTCATCCTTCCGTAATCTGTAGTGAATGGGCGACCCCATTGAACACTAGCCTCAAGCTAACTTTCCTGTTGTATCATGCCGCAGGTTGCAGGCAGCAGAATCCATGTAGCGTTATTCATTGTGGTTCTGGAGCTCTAGGTAGCATTCCAGGTCTCTTAGTACTGGCGGGTCAACACTAGGATGAGCAATGTATTAGAAGGACAGCCTGTGTGTTAGGGCCTTGGTCAGCAATGCAGCTTTGGGAAGAGCTAGATGCCGAGTCAGAGGCTATGAAGGGCTTCTTTGGTTAAACCTCTACATTTTTGCAAGTTGAAAGATCTCATGTATCTCCCTTCTAAAGCACCTTGGAGGTACAAAGTAGAGAAAGAATCAGCAAGGTCAATGCTCTGCTGGCCCCTTTGAAGATAAGTCTTGAAGGGAAACTTCATTTTCCTCTTTGGGATTTAGAGAGTTGGGGGCTCAATTCTCCCTGAGAAACACTGTAGTTGCACGTGTTCCCTTCATAGCACAGTTGCCTTTGTGACGACAAGTGAGTTTCTAGGAAAGAAACTCGGAGTTTGCCATTCTTTGCTGGTGCTCGTCCTTTGGTAATCTTCAGTGAATTGGTGACCCCGTTTGAGCACTAGCCTCAAGCTAACGTTCCTCTTGTATCATGCCACTTGTTGGCATGCAGCATAATCCTTGTAGCCTTATTCAGTGTGGTTCTGGAGCTCTAGGAAGCATTCCAGGTCTCTTAGTACTGGCGGATCTGCTCGACGATGAGAAACGTACAAGAAGGATGGCCTGTGTGTTTGGGGAGTTGTGAGCAGTGCACCCTTGGGAACAGCTAGATGCCGAGACATGGGAGGTGAAGGGCTTTTTTGTGAAACCTGTAGAATGTGGCAACTTGAAACAACTCAAGTATCTCCCTTCGAAAGCACGTTGGAGGTACTAAATAGAGGAAGAAACATGAGAGTCAGGGCTCTGCGGGCCATTTTGAATATAAGGCTGAAGGGAAACTTTATATTCCTCATTGGCCTTTAGAGAGTTGTGGGCTCAGTTCTCCCTGAGAAACTCTTTACTTGCGCATGTTCTCTTCATAGCACAATTGGCTTAGTGATGACAAGTGAGTTTCTAGGAAAGAAACTTGGAGGTTGCCATTCTTTGGTAGCTGCTCATCCTTCAGTAATCTGTAGTGAATGGGCGACCCCAAAGAACACTAGCCTCAAGCTAACGTTCCTCTTGTTTCACACCACACTTTGGCATGCAGCAGAATCCATGTAGCGTTATTCAGTGTGGTTTTGAGCTCTAGGAAGCATTCCAGGCCTCTTAGTACAGGCGGGTCTGTACCAGGATGAGAAAACTACAGGCAGGATTGCCTGTGTGTTTGGTGAGTTGTGAGCAGTGCACCACTGGGAACAGCTAGATGCCGAGTCATGGGAAGTGATTGGCTTCTTTTCTTAGATTCCAGAAGGTAGTAAATTGAAACAACTCAAGTATCTCCCTTCTAAAGCACCTTGGAAGTACAACGTAGAGAAAGAAACAGCACAGACAAGGCTCTGTGGTCCCTTTTGTATATAAGGCTTGAAGGGAAACTTTATGTTCCTCATTGGGATTTAGAGAGTTGCGGGCTCAATTCTCCCTGAGAAACACTGTAGTTGCACATGTTCTCTTCATAGCAGACTTGTATTTGTGAAGACAAGTGAGTTTCTAGGAAAGAAATATGGAGGTTGCCATTCTTTGGTAGCTGCTCATCCTTCCGTAATCTGTAGTGGATGGGCGACCCCAAAGAACACTCGCCTCAAGCTAACGTTCCTCTTGTATCATGCCGCAGGTTGCAGGCAGCAGAATCCATGTAGCGTTATTCATTGTGGTTCTTGAGCTCTAGGTAGCATTCCAGGTCTCTTAGGACTTTCGGGTCAACACTAGGATAGGCAACGTATTAGAAGGACGGCCTGTGTGTTTGGGCCTTTGTGAGCAATGCAGCTTTTGGGAAGAGCTAGATGCCGAGTCACAGGCTGTGAAGGGCTTCTTTGCTTAAACATCTACATTTTTGCAAGTTGAAAGAACTCATGCACCTCCCTTCTAAAGCACCTTGGAGGTACAAAGTAGAGAAAGAATCAGCAAGGTCAATGCTCTGCTCGCCCCTTTGAAGATAAGTCTTGAGGGAAACTTCATTTTCCTCTTTGGGATTTAGAGAGTTGGGGGCTCAATTCTCCCTGAGAATCACTGTAGTTGCACAAGTTCCCGTCATAGCACAAATGCCTTTGTGACGACAAGTGAGTTTCTAGGAAAGAAACTCGGAGTTTGCCATTCTTTGCTGGTGCTCGTCCTTTGGTAATCTTCAGTGAATTGGTGACCCCGTTTGAGCACTAGCGTCAAGCTAACGTTCCTCTTGTATCATGCCACTTGTTGGCATGCAGCAGAATCCTTGTAGCCTTATTCAGTGTGGTTCTGGAGCTCTAGGAAGCATTCCAGGTCTCTTAGTACAGGCGGGTCTGTACTAGGATGAGAAAACTACAGGCAGGATGGCCTGTGTGTTTGGTGAGTTGTCAGCAGTGCACCACTGAGAACAGCTAGATGCCGAGTCATGGGAAGTGATTGGCTTCTTTTCTTACACTCCAGGAAGTAGTCAGTTGAAACAACTCAAGTATCTCCCTTCTAAAGCACCTTGGAAGTACAACATAGAGAAAGAAAGAGCAGAGACAAGGCTCTGTGGGCCCTTTTGTATATAAGGCTTGAAGGGAAACTTTATGTTCCTCATAGGGATTTAGATAGTTGCGGGCTCAATTCTCCCTGAGAAACACTGTAGTTGAACATGTTCTCTTCATAGCACAGTTGCCTTTGTGATGACAAGTGAGTTTCTAGGAAAGAAATATGCAGGTTGCCATTCTTTGGAAGCTGCTCATCCTTCCGTAATCTGTAGTGAATGGGCGACCCCATTGAACACTAGCCTCAAGCTAACTTTCCTGTTGTATCATGCCGCAGGTTGCAGGCAGCAGAATCCATGTAGCGTTATTCATTGTGGTTCTGGAGCTCTAGGTAGCATTCCAGGTCTCTTAGTACTGGCGGGTCAACACTAGGATGAGCAATGTATTAGAAGGACAGCCTGTGTGTTAGGGCCTTGGTCAGCAATGCAGCTTTGGGAAGAGCTAGATGCCGAGTCAGAGGCTATGAAGGGCTTCTTTGGTTAAACCTCTACATTTTTGCAAGTTGAAAGATCTCATGTATCTCCCTTCTAAAGCACCTTGGAGGTACAAAGTAGAGAAAGAATCAGCAAGGTCAATGCTCTGCTGGCCCCTTTGAAGATAAGTCTTGAAGGGAAACTTCATTTTCCTCTTTGGGATTTAGAGAGTTGGGGGCTCAATTCTCCCTGAGAAACACTGTAGTTGCACGTGTTCCCTTCATAGCACAGTTGCCTTTGTGACGACAAGTGAGTTTCTAGGAAAGAAACTCGGAGTTTGCCATTCTTTGCTGGTGCTCGTCCTTTGGTAATCTTCAGTGAATTGGTGACCCCGTTTGAGCACTAGCCTCAAGCTAACGTTCCTCTTGTATCATGCCACTTGTTGGCATGCAGCATAATCCTTGTAGCCTTATTCAGTGTGGTTCTGGAGCTCTAGGAAGCATTCCAGGTCTCTTAGTACTGGCGGATCTGCTCGACGATGAGAAACGTACAAGAAGGATGGCCTGTGTGTTTGGGGAGTTGTGAGCAGTGCACCCTTGGGAACAGCTAGATGCCGAGACATGGGAGGTGAAGGGCTTTTTTGTGAAACCTGTAGAATGTGGCAACTTGAAACAACTCAAGTATCTCCCTTCGAAAGCACGTTGCAGGTACTAAATAGAGGAAGAAACATGAGAGTCAGGGCTCTGCGGGCCATTTTGAATATAAGGCTGAAGGGAAACTTTATATTCCTCATTGGCCTTTAGAGAGTTGTGGGCTCAGTTCTCCCTGAGAAACTCTTTACTTGCGCATGTTCTCTTCATAGCACAATTGGCTTAGTGATGACAAGTGAGTTTCTAGGAAAGAAACTTGGAGGTTGCCATTCTTTGGTAGCTGCTCATCCTTCAGTAATCTGTAGTGAATGGGCGACCCCAAAGAACACTAGCCTCAAGCTAACGTTCCTCTTGTTTCACACCACACTTTGGCATGCAGCAGAATCCATGTAGCGTTATTCAGTGTGGTTTTGAGCTCTAGGAAGCATTCCAGGCCTCTTAGTACAGGCGGGTCTGTACCAGGATGAGAAAACTACAGGCAGGATTGCCTGTGTGTTTGGTGAGTTGTGAGCAGTGCACCACTGGGAACAGCTAGATGCCGAGTCATGGGAAGTGATTGGCTTCTTTTCTTAGATTCCAGAAGGTAGTAAATTGAAACAACTCAAGTATCTCCCTTCTAAAGCACCTTGGAAGTACAACGTAGAGAAAGAAACAGCACAGACAAGGCTCTGTGGTCCCTTTTGTATATAAGGCTTGAAGGGAAACTTTATGTTCCTCATTGGGATTTAGAGAGTTGCGGGCTCAATTCTCCCTGAGAAACACTGTAGTTGCACATGTTCTCTTCATAGCAGACTTGTATTTGTGAAGACAAGTGAGTTTCTAGGAAAGAAATATGGAGGTTGCCATTCTTTGGTAGCTGCTCATCCTTCCGTAATCTGTAGTGGATGGGCGACCCCAAAGAACACTCGCCTCAAGCTAACGTTCCTCTTGTATCATGCCGCAGGTTGCAGGCAGCAGAATCCATGTAGCGTTATTCATTGTGGTTCTTGAGCTCTAGGTAGCATTCCAGGTCTCTTAGGACTTTCGGGTCAACACTAGGATAGGCAACGTATTAGAAGGACGGCCTGTGTGTTTGGGCCTTTGTGAGCAATGCAGCTTTTGGGAAGAGCTAGATGCCGAGTCACAGGCTGTGAAGGGCTTCTTTGCTTAAACATCTACATTTTTGCAAGTTGAAAGAACTCATGCACCTCCCTTCTAAAGCACCTTGGAGGTACAAAGTAGAGAAAGAATCAGCAAGGTCAATGCTCTGCTCGCCCCTTTGAAGATAAGTCTTGAGGGAAACTTCATTTTCCTCTTTGGGATTTAGAGAGTTGGGGGCTCAATTCTCCCTGAGAAACACTGTATTTGCACGAGTTCCCGTCATAGCACAAATGCCTTTGTGACGACAAGTGAGTTTCTAGGAAAGAAACTCGGAGTTTACCATTCTTTGCTGATGCTCGTCCTTTGGTAATCTTCAGTGAATTGGTGACCCCGTTTGAGCACTAGCGTCAAGCTAACGTTCCTCTTGTATCATGCCAATTGTTGGCATGCAGCAGAATCCTTGTAGCCTTATTCAGTGTGGTTCTGGAGCTCTAGGAAGCATTCCAGGTCTCTTAGTACAGGCGGGTCTGTACCAGGATGAGAAAACTACAGGCAGGATGGCCTGTGTGTTTGGTGAGTTGTCAGCAGTGCACCACTGAGAACAGCTAGATGCCGAGTCATGGGAAGTGATTGGCTTCTTTTCTTACACTCCAGGAAGTAGTCAGTTGAAACAACTCAAGTATCTCCCTTCTAAAGCACCTTGGAAGTACAACGTAGAGAAAGAAAGAGCAGAGACAAGGCTCTGTGGGCCCTTTTGTACATAAGGCTTGAAGGGAAACTTTATGTTCCTCATAGGGATTTAGAGAGTTGCGGGCTCAATTCTCCCTGAGAAACACTGTAGTTGAACATGTTCTCTTCATAGCACAGTTGCCTTTGTGATGACAAGTGAGTTTCTAGGAAAGAAATATGCAGGTTGCCATTCTTTGGAAGCTGCTCATCCTTCCATAATCTGTAGTGAATGGGCGACCCCATTGAACACTAGCCTCAAGCTAACTTTCCTGTTGTATCATGCCGCAGGTTGCAGGCAGCAGAATCCATGTAGCGTTATTCATTGTGGTTCTGGAGCTCTAGGTAACATTCCAGGTCTCTTAGTACTGGCGGGTCAACACTAGGATGAGCAATGTATTAGAAGGACAGCCTGTGTGTTTGGGCCTTGGTCAGCAATGCAGCTTTGGGAAGAGCTAGATGCCGAGTCAGAGGCTATGAAGGGCTTCTTTGGTTAAACCTCTACATTTTTGCAAGTTGAAAGAACTCATGTATCTCCCTTCTAAAGCACCTTGGAGGTACAAAGTAGAGAAAGAATCAGCAAGGTCAATGCTCTGCTGGCCCCTTTGAAGATAAGTCTTGAAGGGAAACTTCATTTTCCTCTTTGGTATTTAGAGAGTTGGGGGCTCAATTCTCCCTGAGAAACACTGTAGTTGCACGTGTTCCCTTCATAGCACAATTGCCTTTGTGACGACAAGTGAGTTTCTAGGAAAGAAACTCGGAGTTTGCCATTCTTTGCTGGTGCTCGTCCTTTGGTAATCTTCAGTGAATTGGTGACCCCGTTTGAGCACTAGCCTCAAGCTAACGTTCCTCTTGTATCATGCCACTTGTTGCCATTCAGCACAATCCTTGTAGCCTTATTCAGTGTGGTTCTGGAGCTCTAGGAAGCATTCCAGGTCTCTTAGTACTGGCGGATCTGCTCGACGATGAGAAACGTACAAGAAGGATGGCCTGTGTGTTTGGGGAGTTGTGAGCAGTGCACCCTTGGGAACAGCTAGATGCCGAGACATGGGAGGTGAAGGGCTTTTTTGTGAAACCTGTAGAATGTGGCAACTTGAAACAACTCAAGTATCTCCCTTCGAAAGCACGTTGGAGGTACTAAATAGAGGAAGAAACATGAGAGTCAGGGCTCTGCGGGCCATTTTGAATATAAGGCTGAAGGGAAACTTTATATTCCTCATTGGCCTTTAGAGAGTTGTGGGCTCAGTTCTCCCTGAGAAACTCTTTACTTGCGCATGTTCTCTTCATAGCACAATTGGCTTAGTGATGACAAGTGAGTTTCTAGGAAAGAAACTTGGAGGTTGCCATTCTTTGGTAGCTGCTCATCCTTCAGTAATCTGTAGTGAATGGGCGACCCCAAAGAACACTAGCCTCAAGCTAACGTTCCTCTTGTTTCACACCACACTTTGGCATGCAGCAGAATCCATGTAGCGTTATTCAGTGTGGTTTTGAGCTCTAGGAAGCATTCCAGGTCTCTTAGTACAGGCGGGTCTGTACCAGGATGAGAAAACTACAGGCAGGATTGCCTGTGTGTTTGGTGAGTTGTGAGCAGTGCACCACTGGGAACAGCTAGATGCCGAGTCATGGGAATTGATTGGCTTCTTTTCTTAGATTCCAGAAGGTAGTAAATTGAAACAACTCAAGTATCTCCCTTCTAAAGCACCTTGGAAGTACAACGTAGAGAAGGAAACAGCAGAGACAAGGCTCTGTGGGCCCTTTTGTATATAAGGCTTGAAGGGAAACTTTATGTTCCTCATTGGGATTTAGAGAGTTGCGGGCTCAATTCTCCCTGAGAAACACTGTAGTTGCACATGTTCTCTTCATAGCAGAGTTGTCTTTGTGATGACAAGTGAGTTTCTAGGAAAGAAATATGGAGGTTGCCATTCTTTGGTAGCTGCTCATCCTTCCGTAATCTGTAGTGAATGGGCGACCCCAAAGAACACTCGCCTCAAGCTAACGTTCCTCTTGTATCATGCCGCAGGTTGCAGGCAGCAGAATCCATGTAGCGTTATTCATTGTGGTTCTTGAGCTCTAGGTAGCATTCCAGGTCTCTTAGGACTGGCGGGTCAACACTAGGATAGGCAACGTATTAGAAGGACGGCCTGTGTGTTTGGGCCTTTGTGAGCAATGCAGCTTTTGGGAAGAGCTAGATGCCGAGTCACAGGCTGTGAAGGGCTTCTTTGCTTAAACATCTACATTTTTGCAAGTTGAAAGAACTCATGTATCTCCCTTCTAAAGCACCTTGGAGGTACAAAGTAGAGAAAGAATCAGCAAGGTCAATGCTGTGCTCGCCCCTTTGAAGATAAGTCTTGAGGGAAACTTCATTTTCCTCTTTGGGATTTAGAGAGTTGGGGGCTCAATTCTCCCTGAGAAACACTGTAGTTGCACGAGTTCCCGTCATAGCACAAATGCCTTTGTGACGACAAGTGAGTTTCTAGGAAAGAAACTCGGAGTTTGCCATTCTTTGCTGGTGCTCGTCCTTTGGTAATCTTCAGTGAATTGGTGACCCCGTTTGAGCACTAGCGTCAAGCTAACGTTCCTCTTGTATCATGCCACTTGTTGGCATGCAGCAGAATCCTTGTAGCCTTATTCAGTGTGGTTCTGGAGCTCTAGGAAGCATTCCAGGTCTCTTAGTACAGGCGGGTCTGTACTAGGATGAGAAAACTACAGGCAGGATGGCTTGTGTGTTTGGTGAGTTGTCAGCAGTGCACCACTGAGAACAGCTAGATGCCGAGTCATGGGAAGTGATTGGCTTCTTTTCTTACACTCCAGGAAGTAGTCAGTTGAAACAACTCAAGTATCTCCCTTCTAAAGCACCTTGGAAGTACAACGTAGAGAAAGAAAGAGCAGAGACAAGGCTCTGTGGGCCCTTTTGTATATAAGGCTTGAAGGGAAACTTTATGTTCCTCATAGGGATTTAGAGAGTTGCGGGCTCAATTCTCCCTGAGAAACACTGTAGTTGAACATGTTCTCTTCATAGCACAGTTGCCTTTGTGATGACAAGTGAGTTTCTAGGAAGGAAATATGCAGGTTGCCATTCTTTGGAAGCTGCTCATCCTTCCATAATCTGTAGTGAATGGGCGACCCCATTGAACACTAGCCTCAAGCTAACTTTCCTGTTGTATCATGCCGCAGGTTGCAGGCAGCAGAATCCATGTAGCGTTATTCATTGTGGTTCTGGAGCTCTAGGTAGCATTCCAGGTCTCTTAGTACTGGCGGGTCAACACTAGGATGAGCAATGTATTAGAAGGACAGCCTGTGTGTTTGGGCCTTGGTCAGCAATGCAGCTTTGGGAAGAGCTAGATGCCGAGTCAGAGGCTATGAAGGGCTTCTTTGGTTAAACCTCTACATTTTTGCAAGTTGAAAGAACTCATGTATCTCCCTTCTAAAGCACCTTGGAGGTACAAAGTAGAGAAAGAATCAGCAAGGTCAATGCTCTGCTGGCCCCTTTGAAGATAAGTCTTGAAGGGAAACTTCATTTTCCTCTTTGGGATTTAGAGAGTTGGGGGCTCAATTCTCCCTGAGAAACACTGTAGTTGCACGTGTTCCCTTCATAGCACAATTGCCTTTGTGCCGACAAGTGAGTTTCTAGGAAAGAAACTCGGAGTTTGCCATTCTTTGCTGGTGCTCGTCCTTTGGTAATCTTCAGTGAATTGGTGACCCCGTTTGAGCACTAGCGTCAAGCTAACGTTCCTCTTGTATCATGCCACTTGTTGGCATGCAGCAGAATCCTTGTAGCCTTATTCAGTGTGGTTCTGGAGCTCTAGGAAGCATTCCAGGTCTCTTAGTACAGGCGGGTCTGTACTAGGATGAGAAAACTACAGGCAGGATGGCCTGTGTGTTTGGTGAGTTGTCAGCAGTGCACCACTGAGAACAGCTAGATGCCGAGTCATGGGAAGTGATTGGCTTCTTTTCTTACACTCCAGGAAGTAGTCAGTTGAAACAACTCAAGTATCTCCCTTCTAAAGCACCTTGGAAGTACAACATAGAGAAAGAAAGAGCAGAGACAAGGCTCTGTGGGCCCTTTTGTATATAAGGCTTGAAGGGAAACTGTATGTTCCGCATAGGGATTTAGATAGTTGCGGGCTCAATTCTCCCTGAGAAACACTGTAGTTGAACATGTTCTCTTCATAGCACAGTTGCCTTTGTGATGACAAGTGAGTTTCTAGGAAAGAAATATGCAGGTTGCCATTCTTTGGAAGCTGCTCATCCTTCCGTAATCTGTAGTGAATGGGCGACCCCATTGAACACTAGCCTCAAGCTAACTTTCCTGTTGTATCATGCCGCAGGTTGCAGGCAGCAGAATCCATGTAGCGTTATTCATTGTGGTTCTGGAGCTCTAGGTAGCATTCCAGGTCTCTTAGTACTGGCGGGTCAACACTAGGATGAGCAATGTATTAGAAGGACAGCCTGTGTGTTAGGGCCTTGGTCAGCAATGCAGCTTTGGGAAGAGCTAGATGCCGAGTCAGAGGCTATGAAGGGCTTCTTTGGTTAAACCTCTACATTTTTGCAAGTTGAAAGAACTCATGTATCTCCCTTCTAAAGCACCTTGGAGGTACAAAGTAGAGAAAGAATCAGCAAGGTCAATGCTCTGCTGGCCCCTTTGAAGATAAGTCTTGAAGGGAAACTTCATTTTCCTCTTTGGGATTTAGAGAGTTGGGGGCTCAATTCTCCCTGAGAAACACTGTAGTTGCACGTGTTCCCTTCATAGCACAATTGCCTTTGTGCCGACAAGTGAGTTTCTAGGAAAGAAACTCGGAGTTTGCCATTCTTTGCTGGTGCTCGTCCTTTGGTAATCTTCAGTGAATTGGTGACCCCGTTTGAGCACTAGCGTCAAGCTAACGTTCCTCTTGTATCATGCCACTTGTTGGCATGCAGCAGAATCCTTGTAGCCTTATTCAGTGTGGTTCTGGAGCTCTAGGAAGCATTCCAGGTCTCTTAGTACTGGCGGATCTGCTCGACGATGAGAAACGTAACAGAAGGATGGCCTGTGTGTTTGGTGAGTTGTCAGCAGTGCACCACTGAGAACAGCTAGATGCCGAGTCATGGGAAGTGATTGGCTTCTTTTCTTACACTCCAGGAAGTAGTCAGTTGAAACAACTCAAGTATCTCCCTTCTAAAGCACCTTGGAAGTACAACGTAGAGAAAGAAAGAGCAGAGACAAGGCTCTGTGGGCCCTTTTGTACATAAGGCTTGAAGGGAAACTTTATGTTCCTCATAGGGATTTAGAGAGTTGCGGGCTCAATTCTCCCTGAGAAACACTGTAGTTGAACATGTTCTCTTCATAGCACAGTTGCCTTTGTGATGACAAGTGAGTTTCTAGGAAAGAAATATGCAGGTTGCCATTCTTTGGAAGCTGCTCATCCTTCCATAATCTGTAGTGAATGGGCGACCCCATTTAACACTAGCCTCAAGCTAACTTTCCTGTTGTATCATGCCGCAGGTTGCAGGCAGCAGAATCCATGTAGCGTTATTCATTGTGGTTCTGGAGCTCTAGGTAGCATTCCAGGTCTCTTAGTACTGGCGGGTCAACACTAGGATGAGCAATGTATTAGAAGGACAGCCTGTGTGTTTGGGCCTTGGTCAGCAATGCAGCTTTGGGAAGAGCTAGATGCCGAGTCAGAGGCTATGAAGGGCTTCTTTGGTTAAACCTCTACATTTTTGCAAGTTGAAAGAACTCATGTATCTCCCTTCTAAAGCACCTTGGAGGTACAAAGTAGAGAAAGAATCAGCAAGGTCAATGCTCTGCTGGCCCCTTTGAAGATAAGTCTTGAAGGGAAACTTCATTTTCCTCTTTGGGATTTAGAGAGTTGGGGGCTCAATTCTCCCTGAGAAACACTGTAGTTGCACGTGTTCCCTTCATAGCACAATTGCCTTTGTGACGACAAGTGAGTTTCTAGGAAAGAAACTCGGAGTTTGCCATTCTTTGCTGGTGCTCGTCCTTTGGTAATCTTCAGTGAATTGGTGACCCCGTTTGAGCACTAGCCTCAAGCTAACGTTCCTCTTGTATCATGCCACTTGTTGCCATTCAGCACAATCCTTGTAGCCTTATTCAGTGTGGTTCTGGAGCTCTAGGAAGCATTCCAGGTCTCTTAGTACTGGCGGATCTGCTCGACGATGAGAAACGTACAAGAAGGATGGCCTGTGTGTTTGGGGAGTTGTGAGCAGTGCACCCTTGGGAACAGCTAGATGCCGAGACATGGGAGGTGAAGGGCTTTTTTGTGAAACCTGTAGAATGTGGCAACTTGAAACAACTCAAGTATCTCCCTTCGAAAGCACGTTGGAGGTACTAAATAGAGGAAGAAACATGAGAGTCAGGGCTCTGCGGGCCATTTTGAATATAAGGCTGAAGGGAAACTTTATATTCCTCATTGGCCTTTAGAGAGTTGTGGGCTCAGTTCTCCCTGAGAAACTCTTTACTTGCGCATGTTCTCTTCATAGCACAATTGGCTTAGTGATGACAAGTGAGTTTCTAGGAAAGAAACTTGGAGGTTGCCATTCTTTGGTAGCTGCTCATCCTTCAGTAATCTGTAGTGAATGGGCGACCCCAAAGAACACTAGCCTCAAGCTAACGTTCCTCTTGTTTCACACCACACTTTGGCATGCAGCAGAATCCATGTAGCGTTATTCAGTGTGGTTTTGAGCTCTAGGAAGCATTCCAGGTCTCTTAGTACAGGCGGGTCTGTACCAGGATGAGAAAACTACAGGCAGGATTGCCTGTGTGTTTGGTGAGTTGTGAGCAGTGCACCACTGGGAACAGCTAGATGCCGAGTCATGGGAAGTGATTGGCTTCTTTTCTTAGATTCCAGAAGGTAGTAAATTGAAACAACTCAAGTATCTCCCTTCTAAAGCACCTTGGAAGTACAACGTAGAGAAGGAAACAGCAGAGACAAGGCTCTGTGGGCCCCTTTGTATATAAGGCTTGAAGGGAAACTTTATGTTCCTCATTGGGATTTAGAGAGTTGCGGGCTCAATTCTCCCTGAGAAACACTGTAGTTGCACATGTTCTCTTCATAGCAGAGTTGTCTTTGTGATGACAAGTGATTTTCTAGGAAAGAAATATGGAGGTTGCCATTCTTTGGTAGCTGCTCATCCTTCCGTAATCTGTAGTGAATGGGCGACCCCAAAGAACACTCGCCTCAAGCTAACGTTCCTCTTGTATCATGCCGCAGGTTGCAGGCAGCAGAATCCATGTAGCGTTATTCATTGTGGTTCTTGAGCTCTAGGTAGCATTCCAGGTCTCTTAGGACTGGCGGGTCAACACTAGGATAGGCAAAGTATTAGAAGGACGGCCTGTGTGTTTGGGCCTTTGTGAGCAATGCAGCTTTTGGGAAGAGCTAGATGCCGAGTCACAGGCTGTGAAGGGCTTCTTTGCTTAAACATCTACATTTTTGCAAGTTGAAAGAACTCATGTATCTCCCTTCTAAAGCACCTTGGAGGTACAAAGTAGAGAAAGAATCAGCAAGGTCAATGCTGTGCTCGCCCCTTTGAAGATAAGTCTTGAGGGAAACTTCATTTTCCTCTTTGGGATTTAGAGAGTTGGGGGCTCAATTCTCCCTGAGAAACACTGTAGTTGCACGAGTTCCCGTCATAGCACAAATGCCTTTGTGACGACAAGTGAGTTTCTAGGAAAGAAACTCGGAGTTTGCCATTCTTTGCTGGTGCTCGTCCTTTGGTAATCTTCAGTGAATTGGTGACCCCGTTTGAGCACTAGCGTCAAGCTAACGTTCCTCTTGTATCATGCCACTTGTTGGCATGCAGCAGAATCCTTGTAGCCTTATTCAGTGTGGTTCTGGAGCTCTAGGAAGCATTCCAGGTCTCTTAGTACAGGCGGGTCTGTACTAGGATGAGAAAACTACAGGCAGGATGGCTTGTGTGTTTGGTGAGTTGTCAGCAGTGCACCACTGAGAACAGCTAGATGCCGAGTCATGGGAAGTGATTGGCTTCTTTTCTTACACTCCAGGAAGTAGTCAGTTGAAACAACTCAAGTATCTCCCTTCTAAAGCACCTTGGAAGTACAACGTAGAGAAAGAAAGAGCAGAGACAAGGCTCTGTGGGCCCTTTTGTATATAAGGCTTGAAGGGAAACTTTATGTTCCTCATAGGGATTTAGAGAGTTGCGGGCTCAATTCTCCCTGAGAAACACTGTAGTTGAACATGTTCTCTTCATAGCACAGTTGCCTTTGTGATGACAAGTGAGTTTCTAGGAAGGAAATATGCAGGTTGCCATTCTTTGGAAGCTGCTCATCCTTCCATAATCTGTAGTGAATGGGCGACCCCATTGAACACTAGCCTCAAGCTAACTTTCCTGTTGTATCATGCCGCAGGTTGCAGGCAGCAGAATCCATGTAGCGTTATTCATTGTGGTTCTGGAGCTCTGGGTAGCATTCCAGGTCTCTTAGTACTGGCGGGTCAACACTAGGATGAGCAATGTATTAGAAGGACAGCCTGTGTGTTTGGGCCTTGGTCAGCAATGCAGCTTTGGGAAGAGCTAGATGCCGAGTCAGAGGCTATGAAGGGCTTCTTTGGTTAAACCTCTACATTTTTGCAAGTTGAAAGAACTCATGTATCTCCCTTCTAAAGCACCTTGGAGGTACAAAGTAGAGAAAGAATCAGCAAGGTCAATGCTCTGCTGGCCCCTTTGAAGATAAGTCTTGAAGGGAAACTTCATTTTCCTCTTTGGGATTTAGAGAGTTGGGGGCTCAATTCTCCCTGAGAAACACTGTAGTTGCACGTGTTCCCTTCATAGCACAATTGCCTTTGTGCCGACAAGTGAGTTTCTAGGAAAGAAACTCGGAGTTTGCCATTCTTTGCTGGTGCTCGTCCTTTGGTAATCTTCAGTGAATTGGTGACCCCGTTTGAGCACTAGCCTCAAGCTAACGTTCCTCTTGTATCATGCCACTTGTTGCCATGCAGCACAATCCTTGTAGCCTTATTCAGTGTGGTTCTGGAGCTCTAGGAAGCATTCCAGGTCTCTTAGTACTGGCGGATCTGCTCGACGATGAGAAACGTACAAGAAGGATGGCCTGTGTGTTTGGGGAGTTGTGAGCAGTGCACCCTTGGGAACAGCTAGATGCCGAGACATGGGAGGTGAAGGGCTTTTTTGTGAAACCTGTAGAATGTGGCAACTTGAAACAACTCAAGTATCTCCCTTCGAAAGCACGTTGGAGGTACTAAATAGAGGAAGAAACATGAGAGTCAGGGCTCTGTGGGCCATTTTGAATATAAGGCTGAAGGGAAACTTTATATTCCTCATTGGTCTTTAGAGAGTTGTGGGCTCAGTTCTCCCTGAGAAACTCTTTACTTGCGCATGTTCTCTTCATAGCACAATTGGCTTAGTGATGACAAGTGAGTTTCTAGGAAAGAAACTTGGAGGTTGCCATTCTTTGGTAGCTGCTCATCCTTCAGTAATCTGTAGTGAATGGGCGACCCCAAAGAACACTAGCCTCAAGCTAACGTTCCTCTTGTTTCACACCACACTTTGGCATGCAGCAGAATCCATGTAGCGTTATTCAGTGTGGTTTTGAGCTCTAGGAAGCATTCCAGGTCTCTTAGTACAGGCGGGTCTGTACCAGGATGAGAAAACTACAGGCAGGATTGCCTGTGTGTTTGGTGAGTTGTGAGCAGTGCACCACTGGGAACAGCTAGATGCCGAGTCATGGGAAGTGATTGGCTTCTTTTCTTAGATTCCAGAAGGTAGTAAATTGAAACAACTCAAGTATCTCCCTTCTAAAGCACCTTGGAAGTACAACGTAGAGAAAGAAACAGCACAGACAAGGCTCTGTGGTCCCTTTTGTATATAAGGCTTGAAGGGAAACTTTATGTTCCTCATTGGGATTTAGAGAGTTGCGGGCTCAATTCTCCCTGAGAAACACTGTAGTTGCACATGTTCTCTTCATAGCAGAGTTGTATTTGTGAAGACAAGTGAGTTTCTAGGAAAGAAATATTGAGGTTGCCATTCTTTGGTAGCTGCTCATCCTTCCGTAATCTGTAGTGAATGGGCGACCCCAAAGAACACTCGCCTCAAGCTAACGTTCCTCTTGTATCATGCCGCAGGTTGCAGGAAGCAGAATCCATGTAGCGTTATTCATTGTGGTTCTTGAGCTCTAGGTAGCATTCCAGGTCTCTTAGGACTGGCGGGTCAACACTAGGATAGGCAACGTATTAGAAGGACGGCCTGTGTGTTTGGGCCTTTGTGAGCAATGCAGCTTTTGGGAAGAGCTAGATGCCGAGTCACAGGCTGTGAAGGGCTTCTTTGCTTAAACATCTACATTTTTGCAAGTTGAAAGAACTCATGCATCTCCCTTCTAAAGCACCTTGGAGGTACAAAGTAGAGAAAGAATCAGCAAGGTCAATGCTCTGCTCGCCCCTTTGAAGATAAGTCTTGAGGGAAACTTCATTTTCCTCTTTGGGATTTAGAGAGTTGGGTGCTCAATTCTCCCTGGGAAACACTGTAGTTTCACGAGTTCCCGTCATAGCACAAATGCCTTTGTGACGACAAGTGAGTTTCTAGGAAAGAAACTCGGAGTTTACCATTCTTTGCTGGTGCTCGTCCTTTGGTAATCTTCAGTGAATTGGTGACCCCGTTTGAGCACTAGTGTCAAGCTAACGTTCCTCTTGTATCATGCCACTTGTTGGCATGCAGCAGAATCCTTGTAGCCTTATTCAGTGTGGTTCTGGAGCTCTAGGAAGCATTCCAGGTCTCTTAGTACAGGCGGGTCTGTACCAGGATGAGAAAACTACAGGCAGGATGGCCTGTGTGTTTGGTGAGTTGTCAGCAGTGCACCACTGAGAACAGCTAGATGCCGAGTCATGGGAAGTGATTGGCTTCTTTTCTTACACTCCAGGAAGTAGTCAGTTGAAACAACTCAAGTATCTCCCTTCTAAAGCACCTTGGAAGTACAACGTAGAGAAAGAAAGAGCAGAGACAAGGCTCTGTGGGCCCTTTTGTACATAAGGTTTGAAGGGAAACTTTATGTTCCTCATAGGGATTTAGAGAGTTGCGGGCTCAATTCTCCCTGAGAAACACTGTAGTTGAACATGTTCTCTTCATAGCACAGTTGCCTTTGTGATGACAAGTGAGTTTCTAGGAAAGAAATATGCAGGTTGCCATTCTTTGGAAGCTGCTCATCCTTCCATAATCTGTAGTGAATGGGCGACCCCATTGAACACTAGCCTCAAGCTAACTTTCCTGTTGTATCATGCCGCAGGTTGCAGGCAGCAGAATCCATGTAGCGTTATTCATTGTGGTTCTGGAGCTCTAGGTAGCATTCCAGGTCTCTTAGTACTGGCGGGTCAACACTAGGATGAGCAATGTATTAGAAGGACAGCCTGTGTGTTTGGGCCTTGGTCAGCAATGCAGCTTTGGGAAGAGCTAGATGCCGAGTCAGAGGCTACGAAGGGCTTCTTTGGTTAAACCTCTACATTTTTGCAAGTTGAAAGAACTCATGTATCTCCCTTCTAAAGCACCTTGGAGGTACAAAGTAGAGAAAGAATCAGCAAGGTCAATGCTCTGCTGGCCCCTTTGAAGATAAGTCTTGAAGGGAAACTTCATTTTCCTCTTTGGGATTTAGAGAGTTGGGGGCTCAATTCTCCCTGAGAAACACTGTAGTTGCACGTGTTCCCTTCATAGCACAATTGCCTTTGTGACGACAAGTGAGTTTCTAGGAAAGAAACTCGGAGTTTGCCATTCTTTGCTGGTGCTCGTCCTTTGGTAATCTTCAGTGAATTGGTGACCCCGTTTGAGCACTAGCCTCAAGCTAACGTTCCTCTTGTATCATGCCACTTGTCGCCATGCAGCACGATCCTTGTAGCCTTATTCAGTGTGGTTCTGGAGATCTAGGAAGCATTCCAGGTCTCTTAGTACTGGCGGATCTGCTCGACGATGAGAAACGTACAAGAAGGATGGCCTGTGTGTTTGGGGAGTTGTGAGCAGTGCACCCTTGGGAACAGCTAGATGCCGAGACATGGGAGGTGAAGGGCTTTTTTGTGAAACCTGTAGAATGTGGCAACTTGAAACAACTCAAGTATCTCCCTTCGAAAGCACGTTGGAGGTACTAAATAGAGGAAGAAACATGAGAGTCAGGGCTCTGCGGGCCATTTTGAATATAAGGCTGAAGGGAAACTTTATATTCCTCATTGGCCTTTAGAGAGTTGTGGGCTCAGTTCTCCCTGAGAAACTCTTTACTTGCGCATGTTCTCTTCATAGCACAATTGGCTTAGTGATGACAAGTGAGTTTCTAGGAAAGAAACTTGGAGGTTGCCATTCTTTGGTAGCTGCTCATCCTTCAGTAATCTGTAGTGAATGGGCGACCCCAAAGAACACTAGCCTCAAGCTAACGTTCCTCTTGTTTCACACCACACTTTGGCATGCAGCAGAATCCATGTAGCGTTATTCAGTGTGGTTTTGAGCTCTAGGAAGCATTCCAGGTCTCTTAGTACAGGCGGGTCTGTACCAGGATGAGAAAACTACAGGCAGGATTGCCTGTGTGTTTGGTGAGTTGTGAGCAGTGCACCACTGGGAACAGCTAGATGCCGAGTCATGGGAAGTGATTGGCTTCTTTTCTTAGATTCCAGAAGGTAGTAAATTGAAACAACTCAAGTATCTCCCTTCTAAAGCACCTTGGAAGTACAACGTAGAGAAAGAAACAGCAGAGACAAGGCTCTGTGGGCCCTTTTGTATATAAGGCTTGAAGGGAAACTTTATGTTCCTCATTGGGATTTAGAGAGTTGCGGGCTCAATTCTCCCTGAGAAACACTGTAGTTGCACATGTTCTCTTCATAGCACAGTTGTCTTTGTGATGACAAGTGAGTTTCTAGGAAAGAAATATGCAGGTTGCCATTCTTTGGTAGCTGCTCATCCTTCCGTAATCTGTAGTGAATGGGCGACCCCAAAGAACACTCGCCTCAAGCTAACGTTCCTCTTGTATCATGCCGCAGGTTGCAGGCAGCAGAATCCATGTAGCGTTATTCATTGTGGTTCTTGAGCTCTAGGTAGCATTCCAGGTCTCTTAGGACTGGCAGGTCAACACTAGGATAGGCAACGTATTAGAAGGACGGCCTGTGTGTTTGGGCCTTTGTGAGCAATGCAGCTTTTGGGAAGAGCTAGATGCCGAGTCACAGGCTGTGAAGGGCTTCTTTGCTTAAACATCTACATTTTTGCAAGTTGAAAGAACTCATGTATCTCCCTTCTAAAGCACCTGGGAGGTACAAAGTAGAGAAAGAATCAGCAAGGTCAAAGCTCTGCTCGCCCTTTGAAGATAAGTCTTGAGGGAAACTTCATTTTCCTCTTTGGGATTTAGAGAGTTGGGGGCTCAATTCTCCCTGAGAATCACTGTAGTTGCACAAGTTCCCGTCATAGCACAAATGCCTTTGTGACGACAAGTGAGTTTCTAGGAAAGAAACTCGGAGTTTGCCATTCTTTGCTGGTGCTCGTCCTTTGGTAATCTTCAGTGAATTGGTGACCCCGTTTGAGCACTAGCGTCAAGCTAACGTTCCTCTTGTATCATGCCACTTGTTGGCATGCAGCAGAATCCTTGTAGCCTTATTCAGTGTGGTTCTGGAGCTCTAGGAAGCATTCCAGGTCTCTTAGTACAGGCGGGTCTGTACTAGGATGAGAAAACTACAGGCAGGATGGCCTGTGTGTTTGGTGAGTTGTCAGCAGTGCACCACTGAGAACAGCTAGATGCCGAGTCATGGGAAGTGATTGGCTTCTTTTCTTACACTCCAGGAAGTAGTCAGTTGAAACAACTCAAGTATCTCCCTTCTAAAGCACCTTGGAAGTACAACATAGAGAAAGAAAGAGCAGAGACAAGGCTCTGTGGGCCCTTTTGTATATAAGGCTTGAAGGGAAACTTTATGTTCCTCATAGGGATTTAGATAGTTGCGGGCTCAATTCTCCCTGAGAAACACTGTAGTTGAACATGTTCTCTTCATAGCACAGTTGCCTTTGTGATGACAAGTGAGTTTCTAGGAAAGAAATATGCAGGTTGCCATTCTTTGGAAGCTGCTCATCCTTCCGTAATCTGTAGTGAATGGGCGACCCCATTGAACACTAGACTCAAGCTAACTTTCCTGTTGTATCATGCCGCAGGTTGCAGGCAGCAGAATCCATGTAGCGTTATTCATTGTGGTTCTGGAGCTCTAGGTAGCATTCCAGGTCTCTTAGTACTGGCGGGTCAACACTAGGATGAGCAATGTATTAGAAGGACAGCCTGTGTGTTAGGGCCTTGGTCAGCAATGCAGCTTTGGGAAGAGCTAGATGCCGAGTCAGAGGCTATGAAGGGCTTCTTTGGTTAAACCTCTACATTTTTGCAAGTTGAAAGATCTCATGTATCTCCCTTCTAAAGCACCTTGGAGGTACAAAGTAGAGAAAGAATCAGCAAGGTCAATGCTCTGCTGGCCCCTTTGAAGATAAGTCTTGAAGGGAAACTTCATTTTCCTCTTTGGGATTTAGAGAGTTGGGGGCTCAATTCTCCCTGAGAAACACTGTAGTTGCACGTGTTCCCTTCATAGCACAATTGCCTTTGTGACGACAAGTGAGTTTCTAGGAAAGAAACTCGGAGTTTGCCATTCTTTGCTGGTGCTCGTCCTTTGGTAATCTTCAGTGAATTGGTGACCCCGTTTGAGCACTAGCCTCAAGCTAACGTTCCTCTTGTATCATGCCACTTGTCGCCATGCAGCACGATCCTTGTAGCCTTATTCAGTGTGGTTCTGGAGATCTAGGAAGCATTCCAGGTCTCATAGTACTGGCGGATCTGCTCGACGATGAGAAACGTACAAGAAGGATGGCCTGTGTGTTTGGGGAGTTGTGAGCAGTGCACCCTTGGGAACAGCTAGATGCCGAGACATGGGAGGTGAAGGGCTTTTTTGTGAAACCTGTAGAATGTGGCAACTTGAAACAACTCAAGTATCTCCCTTCGAAAGCACGTTGGAGGTACTAAATAGAGGAAGAAACATGAGAGTCAGGGCTCTGCGGGCCATTTTGAATATAAGGCTGAAGGGAAACTTTATATTCCTCATTGGCCTTTAGAGAGTTGTGGGCTCAGTTCTCCCTGAGAAACTCTTTACTTGCGCATGTTCTCTTCATAGCACAATTGGCTTAGTGATGACAAGTGAGTTTCTAGGAAAGAAACTTGGAGGTTGCCATTCTTTGGTAGCTGCTCATCCTTCAGTAATCTGTAGTGAATGGGCGACCCCAAAGAACACTAGCCTCAAGCTAACGTTCCTCTTGTTTCACACCACACTTTGGCATGCAGCAGAATCCATGTAGCGTTATTCAGTGTGGTTTTGAGCTCTAGGAAGCATTCCAGGTCTCTTAGTACAGGCGGGTCTGTACCAGGATGAGAAAAGTACAGGCAGGATTGCCTGTGTGTTTGGTGAGTTGTGAGCAGTGCACCACTGGGAACAGCTAGATGCCGAGTCATGGGAAGTGATTGGCTTCTTTTCCTACATTCCAGAAGGTAGTAAATTGAAACAACTCAAGTATCTCCCTTCTAAAGCACCTTGGAAGTACAACGTAGAGAAAGAAACAGCAGAGACAAGGCTCTGTGGGCCCTTTTGTATATAAGGCTTGAAGGGAAACTTTATGTTCCTCATTGGGATTTAGAGAGTTGCGGGCTGAATTCTCCCTGAGAAACACTGTAGTTGCACATGTTCTCTTCATAGCAGAGTTGTCTTTGTGATGACAAGTGAGTTTCTAGGAAAGAAATATGGAGGTTGCCATTCTTTGGTAGCTGCTCATCCTTCCGTAATCTGTAGTGAATGGGCGACCCCAAAGAACACTCGCCTCAAGCTAACGTTCCTCTTGTATCATGCCGCAGGTTGCAGGAAGCAGAATCCATGTAGCGTTATTCATTGTGGTTCTTGAGCTCTAGGTAGCATTCCAGGTCTCTTAGGGCTGGCGGGTCAACACTAGGATAGGCAACGTATTAGAAGGACGGCCTGTGTGTGTGGGCCTTTGTGAGCAATGCAGCTTTTGGGAAGAGCTAGATGCCGAGTCACAGGCTGTGAAGGGCTTCTTTGCTTAAACATCTACATTTTTGCAAGTTGAAAGAACTCATGTATCTCCCTTCTAAAGCACCTTGGAGGTAGAAAGTAGAGAAAGAATCAGCAAGGTCAATGCTCTGCTCGCCCCTTTGAAGATAAGTCTTGAGGGAAACTTCATTTTCCTCTTTGGGATTTAGAGAGATGGGGGCTCAATTCTCCATGAGAAACACTGTAGTTGCACGAGTTCCCGTCATAGCACAAATGCCTTTGTGACGACAAGTGAGTTTCTAGGAAATTAACTCGGAGTTTGCCATTCTTTGCTGGTGCTCGTCCTTTGGTAATCTTCAGTGAATTGGTGACCCCGTTTGAGCACTAGCGTCAAGCTAACGTTCCTCTTGTATCATGCCACTTGTTGGCATGCAGCAGAATCCTTGTAGCCTTATTCAGTGTGGTTCTGGAGCTCTAGGAAGCATTCCAGGTCTCTTAGTACAGGCGGGTCTGTACTAGGATGAGAAAACTACAGGCAGGATGGCCTGGGTGTTTGGTGAGTTGTCAGCAGTGCACCACTGAGAACAGCTAGATGCCGAGTCATGGGAAGTGATTGGCTTCTTTTCTTACACTCCAGGAAGTAGTCAGTTGAAACAACTCAAGTATCTCCCTTCTAAAGCACCTTGGAAGTACAACGTAGAGAAAGAAAGAGCAGAGACAAGGCTCTGTGGGCCCTTTTGTATATAAGGCTTGAAGGGAAAATTTATGTTCCTCATAGGGATTTAGATAGTTGCGGGCTCAATTCTCCCTGAGAAACACTGTAGTTGAACATGTTCTCTTCATAGCACAGTTGCCTTTGTGATGACAAGTGAGTTTCTAGGAAAGAAATATGCAGGTTGCCATTCTTTGGAAGCTGCTCATCCTTCCATAATCTGTAGTGAATGGGCGACCCCATTGAACACTAGCCTCAAGCTAACTTTCCTGTTGTATCATGCCGCAGGTTGCAGGCAGCAGAATCCATGTAGCGTTATTCATTGTGGTTCTGGAGCTCTAGGTAGCATTCCAGGTCTCTTAGTACTGGCGGGTCAACACTAGGATGAGCAATGTATTAGAAGGACAGCCTGTGTGTTAGGGCCTTGGTCAGCAATGCAGCTTTGGGAAGAGATAGATGCCGAGTCAGAGGCTATGAAGGGCTTCTTTGGTTAAACCTCTACATTTTTGCAAGTTGAAAGAACTCATGTATCTCGCTTCTAAAGCACCTTGGAGGTACAAAGTAGAGAAAGAATCAGCAAGGTCAATGCTCTGCTGGCCCCTTTGAAGATAAGTGTTGAAGGGAAACTTCATTTTCCTCTTTGGGATTTAGAGAGTTGGGGGCTCAATTCTCCCTGAGAAACACTGTAGTTGCACGTGTTCCCTTCATAGCACAATTGCCTTTGTGACGACAAGTGAGTTTCTAGGAAAGAAACTCGGAGTTTGCCATTCTTTGCTGGTGCTCGTCCTTTGGTAATCTTCAGTGAATTGGTGACCCCTTTTGAGCACTAGCCTCAAGCTAACGTTCCTCTTGTATCATGCCACTTGTTGCCATGCAGCACAATCCTTGTAGCCTTATTCAGTGTGGTTCTGGAGCTCTAGGAAGCATTCCAGGTCTCTTAGTACTGGCGGATCTGCTCGACGATGAGAAACGTACAAGACGGATGGCCTGTGTGTTTGGGGAGTTGTGAGCAGTGCACCCTTGGGAACAGCTAGATGCCGAGACATGGGAGGTGAAGGGCTTTTTTGTGAAACCTGTAGAATGTGGCAACTTGAAACAACTCAAGTATCTCCCTTCGAAAGCACGTTGGAGGTACTAAATAGAGGAAGAAACATGAGAGTCAGGGCTCTGCGGGCCATTTTGAATATAAGGCTGAAGGGAAACTTTATATTCCTCATTGGCCTTTAGAGAATTGTGGGCTCAGTTCTCCCTGAGAAACTCTTTACTTGCGCATGTTCTCTTCATAGCACAATTGGCTTAGTGATGACAAGTGAGTTTCTAGGAAAGAAACTTGGAGGTTGCCATTCTTTGGTAGCTGCTCATCCTTCAGTAATCTGTAGTGAATGGGCGACCCCAAAGAACACTAGCCTCAAGCTAACGTTCCTCTTGTTTCACACCACACTTTGGCATGCAGCAGAATCCATGTAGCGTTATTCAGTGTGGTTTTGAGCTCTAGGAAGCATTCCAGGTCTCTTAGTACAGGCGGGTCTGTACCAGGATGAGAAAACTACAGGCAGGATTGCCTGTGTGTTTGGTGAGTTGTGAGCAGTGCACCACTGGGAACAGCTAGATGCCGAGTCATGGGAATTGATTGGCTTCTTTTCTTAGATTCCAGAAGGTAGTAAATTGAAACAACTCAAGTATCTCCCTTCTAAAGCACCTTGGAAGTACAACGTAGAGAAAGAAACAGCAGAGACAAGGCTCTGTGGGCCCTTTTGTATATAAGGCTTGAAGGGAAACTTTATGTTCCTCATTGGGATTTAGAGAGTTGCGGGCTCAATTCTCCCTGAGAAACACTGTAGTTGCACATGTTCTCTTCATAGCAGAGTTGTCTTTGTGAAGACAAGTGAGTTTCTAGGAAAGAAATATGGAGGTTGCCATTCTTTGGTAGCTGCTCATCCTTCCGTAATCTGTAGTGAATGGGCGACCCCAAAGAACACTCGCCTCAAGCTAACGTTCCTCTTGTATCAAGCCGCAGGTTGCAGGCAGCAGAATCCATGTAGCGTTATTCATTGTGGTTCTTGAGCTCTAGGTAGCATTACAGGTCTCTTAGGACTGGCGGGTCAACACTAGGATATGCAACGTATTAGAAGGACGGCCTGTGTGTTTGGGCCTTTGTGAGCAATGCAGCTTTTGGGAAGAGCTAGATGCCGAGTCACAGGCTGTGAAGGGCTTCTTTGCTTAAACATCTACATTTTTGCAAGTTGAAAGAACTCATGTATCTCCCTTCTAAAGCACCTTGGAGGTACAAAGTAGAGAAAGAATCAGCAAGGTCAATTCTCTGCTGGCCCCTTTGAAGATAAGTCTTGAGGGAAACTTCATTTTCCTCTTTGGGATTTAGAGAGTTGGGGGCTCAATTCTCCCTGAGAAACACTGTAGTTGCACGAGTTCCCGTCATAGCACAAATGCCTTTGTGACGACAAGTGAGTTTCTAGGAAAGAAACTCGGAGTTTGCCATTCTTTGCTGGTGCTCGTCCTTTGGTAATCTTCAGTGAATTGGTGACCCCGTTTGAGCACTAGCCTCAAGCTAACGTTCCTCTTGTATCATGCCACTTGTTGGCATGCAGCACAATCCTTGTAGCCTTATTCAGTGTGGTTCTGGAGCTCTAGGAAGCATTCCAGGTCTCTTAGTACTGGCGGATCTGCTCGACGATGAGAAACGTACAAGAAGGATGGCCTGTGTGTTTGGGGAGTTGTGAGCAGTGCACCCTTGGGAACAGCTAGATGCCGAGACATGGGAGGTGAAGGGCTTTTTTGTGAAACCTGTAGAATGTGGCAACTTGAAACAACTCAAGTATCTCCCTTCGAAAGCACGTTGGAGGTACTAAATAGAGGAAGAAACATGAGAGTCAGGGCTCTGCGGGCCATTTTGAATATAAGGCTGAAGGGAAACTTTATATTCCTCATTGGCCTTTAGAGAGTTGTGGGCTCAGTTCTCCCTGAGAAACTCTTTACTTGCGCATGTTCTCTTCATAGCACAATTGGCTTAGTGATGACAAGTGAGTTTCTAGGAAAGAAACTTGGAGGTTGCCATTCTTTGGTAGCTGCTCATCCTTCAGTAATCTGTAGTGAATGGGCGACCCCAAAGAACACTAGCCTCAAGCTAACGTTCCTCTTGTTTCACACCACACTTTGGCATGCAGCAGAATCCATGTAGCGTTATTCAGTGTGGTTTTGAGCTCTAGGAAGCATTCCAGGCCTCTTAGTACAGGCGGGTCTGTACCAGGATGAGAAAACTACAGGCAGGATTGCCTGTGTGTTTGGTGAGTTGTGAGCAGTGCACCACTGGGAACAGCTAGATGCCGAGTCATGGGAAGTGATTGGCTTCTTTTCTTAGATTCCAGAAGGTAGTAAATTGAAACAACTCAAGTATCTCCCTTCTAAAGCACCTTGGAAGTACAACGTAGAGAAAGAAACAGCACAGACAAGGCTCTGTGGTCCCTTTTGTATATAAGGCTTGAAGGGAAACTTTATGTTCCTCATTGGGATTTAGAGAGTTGCGGGCTCAATTCTCCCTGAGAAACACTGTAGTTGCACATGTTCTCTTCATAGCAGACTTGTATTTGTGAAGACAAGTGAGTTTCTAGGAAAGAAATATGGAGGTTGCCATTCTTTGGTAGCTGCTCATCCTTCCGTAATCTGTAGTGGATGGGCGACCCCAAAGAACACTCGCCTCAAGCTAACGTTCCTCTTGTATCATGCCGCAGGTTGCAGGCAGCAGAATCCATGTAGCGTTATTCATTGTGGTTCTTGAGCTCTAGGTAGCATTCCAGGTCTCTTAGGACTGGCGGGTCAACACTAGGATAGGCAACGTATTAGAAGGACGGCCTGTGTGTTTGGGCCTTTGTGAGCAATGCAGCTTTTGGGAAGAGCTAGATGCCGAGTCACAGGCTGTGAAGGGCTTCTTTGCTTAAACATCTACATTTTTGCAAGTTGAAAGAACTCATGCACCTCCCTTCTAAAGCACCTTGGAGGTACAAAGTTGAGAAAGAATCAGCAAGGTCAATGCTCTGCTCGCCCCTTTGAAGATAAGTCTTGAGGGAAACTTCATTTTCCTCTTTGGGATTTAGAGAGTTGGGGGCTCAATTCTCCCTGAGAAACACTGTATTTGCACGAGTTCCCGTCATAGCACAAATGCCTTTGTGACGACAAGTGAGTTTCTAGGAAAGAAACTCGGAGTTTACCATTCTTTGCTGATGCTCGTCCTTTGGTAATCTTCAGTGAATTGGTGACCCCGTTTGAGCACTAGCGTCAAGCTAACGTTCCTCTTGTATCATGCCAATTGTTGGCATGCAGCAGAATCCTTGTAGCCTTATTCAGTGTGGTTCTGGAGCTCTAGGAAGCATTCCAGGTCTCTTAGTACAGGCGGGTCTGTACCAGGATGAGAAAACTACAGGCAGGATGGCCTGTGTGTTTGGTGAGTTGTCAGCAGTGCACCACTGAGAACAGCTAGATGCCGAGTCATGGGAAGTGATTGGCTTCTTTTCTTACACTCCAGGAAGTAGTCAGTTGAAACAACTCAAGTATCTCCCTTCTAAAGCACCTTGGAAGTACAACGTAGAGAAAGAAAGAGCAGAGACAAGGCTCTGTGGGCCCTTTTGTACATAAGGCTTGAAGGGAAACTTTATGTTCCTCATAGGGATTTAGAGAGTTGCGGGCTCAATTCTCCCTGAGAAACACTGTAGTTGAACATGTTCTCTTCATAGCACAGTTGCCTTTGTGATGACAAGTGAGTTTCTAGGAAAGAAATATGCAGGTTGCCATTCTTTGGAAGCTGCTCATCCTTCCATAATCTGTAGTGAATGGGCGACCCCATTGAACACTAGCCTCAAGCTAACTTTCCTGTTGTATCATGCCGCAGGTTGCAGGCAGCAGAATCCATGTAGCGTTATTCATTGTGGTTCTGGAGCTCTAGGTAGCATTCCAGGTCTCTTAGTACTGGCGGGTCAACACTAGGATGAGCAATGTATTAGAAGGACAGCCTGTGTGTTTGGGCCTTGGTCAGCAATGCAGCTTTGGGAAGAGCTAGATGCCGAGTCAGAGGCTATGAAGGGCTTCTTTGGTTAAACCTCTACATTTTTGCAAGTTGAAAGAACTCATGTATCTCCCTTCTAAAGCACCTTGGAGGTACAAAGTAGAGAAAGAATCAGCAAGGTCAATGCTCTGCTGGCCCCTTTGAAGATAAGTCTTGAAGGGAAACGTCATTTTCCTCTTTGGGATTTAGAGAGTTGGGGGCTCAATTCTCCCTGAGAAACACTGTAGTTGCACGTGTTCCCTTCATAGCACAATTGCCTTTGTGACGACAAGTGAGTTTCTAGGAAAGAAACTCGGAGTTTGCCATTCTTTGCTGGTGCTCGTCCTTTGGTAATCTTCAGTGAATTGGTGACCCCGTTTGAGCACTAGCCTCAAGCTAACGTTCCTCTTGTATCATGCCACTTGTTGCCATGCAGCACAATCCTTGTAGCCTTATTCAGTGTGGTTCTGGAGCTCTAGGAAGCATTCCAGGTCTCTTAGTACTGGCGGATCTGCTCGACGATGAGAAACGTACAAGAAGGATGGCCTGTGTGTTTGGGGAGTTGTGAGCAGTGCACCCTTGGGAACAGCTAGATGCCGAGACATGGGAGGTGAAGGGCTTTTTTGTGAAACCTGTAGAATGTGGCAACTTGAAACAACTCAAGTATCTCCCTTCGAAAGCACGTTGGAGGTACTAAATAGAGGAAGAAACATGAGAGTCAGGGCTCTGCGGGCCATTTTGAATATAAGGCTGAAGGGAAACTTTATATTCCTCATTGGCCTTTAGAGAGTTGTGGGCTCAGTTCTCCCTGAGAAACTCTTTACTTGCGCATGTTCTCTTCATAGCACAATTGGCTTAGTGATGACAAGTGAGTTTCTAGGAAAGAAACTTGGAGGTTGCCATTCTTTGGTAGCTGCTCATCCTTCAGTAATCTGTAGTGAATGGGCGACCCCAAAGAACACTAGCCTCAAGCTAACGTTCCTCTTGTTTCACACCACACTTTGGCATGCAGCAGAATCCATGTAGCGTTATTCAGTGTGGTTTTGAGCTCTAGGAAGCATTCCAGGTCTCTTAGGACAGGCGGGTCTGTACCAGGATGAGAAAACTACAGGCAGGATTGCCTGTGTGTTTGGTGAGTTGTGAGCAGTGCACCACTGGGAACAGCTAGATGCCGAGTCATGGGAATTGATTGGCTTCTTTTCTTAGATTCCAGAAGGTAGTAAATTGAAACAACTCAAGTATCTCCCTTCTAAAGCACCTTGGAAGTACAACGTAGAGAAGGAAACAGCAGAGACAAGGCTCTGTGGGCCCTTTTGTATATAAGGCTTGAAGGGAAACTTTATGTTCCTCATTGGGATTTAGAGAGTTGCGGGCTCAATTCTCCCTGAGAAACACTGTAGTTGCACATGTTCTCTTCATAGCAGAGTTGTCTTTGTGATGACAAGTGAGTTTCTAGGAAAGAAATATGGAGGTTGCCATTCTTTGGTAGCTGCTCATCCTTCCGTAATCTGTAGTGAATGGGCGACCCCAAAGAACACTCGCCTCAAGCTAACGTTCCTCTTGTATCATGCCGCAGGTTGCAGGCAGCAGAATCCATGTAGCGTTATTCATTGTGGTTCTTGAGCTCTAGGTAGCATTCCAGGTCTCTTAGGACTGGCGGGTCAACACTAGGATAGGCAACGTATTAGAAGGACGGCCTGTGTGTTTGGGCCTTTGTGAGCAATGCAGCTTTTGGGAAGAGCTAGATGCCGAGTCACAGGCTGTGAAGGGCTTCTTTGCTTAAACATCTACATTTTTGCAAGTTGAAAGAACTCATGTATCTCCCTTCTAAAGCACCTTGGAGGTACAAAGTAGAGAAAGAATCAGCAAGGTCAATGCTGTGCTCGCCCCTTTGAAGATAAGTCTTGAGGGAAACTTCATTTTCCTCTTTGGGATTTAGAGAGTTGGGGGCTCAATTCTCCCTGAGAAACACTGTAGTTGCACGAGTTCCCGTCATAGCACAAATGCCTTTGTGACGACAAGTGAGTTTCTAGGAAAGAAACTCGGAGTTTGCCATTCTTTGCTGGTGCTCGTCCTTTGGTAATCTTCAGTGAATTGGTGACCCCGTTTGAGCACTAGCGTCAAGCTAACGTTCCTCTTGTATCATGCCACTTGTTGGCATGCAGCAGAATCCTTGTAGCCTTATTCAGTGTGGTTCTGGAGCTCTAAGAAGCATTCCAGGTCTCTTAGTACAGGCGGGTCTGTACTAGGATGAGAAAACTACAGGCAGGATGGCTTGTGTGTTTGGTGAGTTGTCAGCAGTGCACCACTGAGAACAGCTAGATGCCGAGTCATGGGAAGTGATTGGCTTCTTTTCTTACACTCCAGGAAGTAGTCAGTTGAAACAACGCAAGTATCTCCCTTCTAAAGCACCTTGGAAGTACAACGTAGAGAAAGAAAGAGCAGAGACAAGGCTCTGTGGGCCCTTTTGTATATAAGGCTTGAAGGGAAACTTTATGTTCCTCATAGGGATTTAGAGAGTTGCGGGCTCAATTCTCCCTGAGAAACACTGTAGTTGAACATGTTCTCTTCATAGCACAGTTGCCTTTGTGATGACAAGTGAGTTTCTAGGAAGGAAATATGCAGGTTGCCATTCTTTGGAAGCTGCTCATCCTTCCATAATCTGTAGTGAATGGGCGACCCCATTGAACACTAGCCTCAAGCTAACTTTCCTGTTGTATCATGCCGCAGGTTGCAAGCAGCAGAATCCATGTAGCGTTATTCATTGTGGTTCTGGAGCTCTAGGTAGCATTCCAGGTCTCTTAGTACTGGCGGGTCAACACTAGGATGAGCAATGTATTAGAAGGACAGCCTGTGTGTTTGGGCCTTGGTCAGCAATGCAGCTTTGGGAAGAGCTAGATGCCGAGTCAGAGGCTATGAAGGGCTTCTTTGGTTAAACCTCTACATTTTTGCAAGTTGAAAGAACTCATGTATCTCCCTTCTAAAGCACCTTGGAGGTACAAAGTAGAGAAAGAATCAGCAAGGTCAATGCTCTGCTGGCCCCTTTGAAGATAAGTCTTGAAGGGAAACTTCATTTTCCTCTTTGGGATTTAGAGAGTTGGGGGCTCAATTCTCCCTGAGAAACACTGTAGTTGCACGTGTTCCCTTCATAGCACAATTGCCTTTGTGCCGACAAGTGAGTTTCTAGGAAAGAAACTCGGAGTTTGCCATTCTTTGCTGGTGCTCGTCCTTTGGTAATCTTCAGTGAATTGGTGACCCCGTTTGAGCACTAGCGTCAAGCTAACGTTCCTCTTGTATCATGCCACTTGTTGGCATGCAGCAGAATCCTTGTAGCCTTATTCAGTGTGGTTCTGGAGCTCTAGGAAGCATTCCAGGTCTCTTAGTACAGGCGGGTCTGTACTAGGATGAGAAAACTACAGGCAGGATGGCCTGTGTGTTTGGTGAGTTGTCAGCAGTGCACCACTGAGAACAGCTAGATGCCGAGTCATGGGAAGTGATTGGCTTCTTTTCTTACACTCCAGGAAGTAGTCAGTTGAAACAACTCAAGTATCTCCCTTCTAAAGCACCTTGGAAGTACAACATAGAGAAAGAAAGAGCAGAGACAAGGCTCTGTGGGCCCTTTTGTATATAAGGCTTGAAGGGAAACTGTATGTTCCGCATAGGGATTTAGATAGTTGCGGGCTCAATTCTCCCTGAGAAACACTGTAGTTGAACATGTTCTCTTCATAGCACAGTTGCCTTTGTGATGACAAGTGAGTTTCTAGGAAAGAAATATGCAGGTTGCCATTCTTTGGAAGCTGCTCATCCTTCCGTAATCTGTAGTGAATGGGCGACCCCATTGAACACTAGCCTCAAGCTAACTTTCCTGTTGTATCATGCCGCAGGTTGCAGGCAGCAGAATCCATGTAGCGTTATTCATTGTGGTTCTGGAGCTCTAGGTAGCATTCCAGGTCTCTTAGTACTGGCGGGTCAACACTAGGATGAGCAATGTATTAGAAGGACAGCCTGTGTGTTAGGGCCTTGGTCAGCAATGCAGCTTTGGGAAGAGCTAGATGCCGAGTCAGAGGCTATGAAGGGCTTCTTTGGTTAAACCTCTACATTTTTGCAAGTTGAAAGAACTCATGTATCTCCCTTCTAAAGCACCTTGGAGGTACAAAGTAGAGAAAGAATCAGCAAGGTCAATGCTCTGCTGGCCCCTTTGAAGATAAGTCTTGAAGGGAAACTTCATTTTCCTCTTTGGGATTTAGAGAGTTGGGGGCTCAATTCTCCCTGAGAAACACTGTAGTTGCACGTGTTCCCTTCATAGCACAATTGCCTTTGTGCCGACAAGTGAGTTTCTAGGAAAGAAACTCGGAGTTTGCCATTCTTTGCTGGTGCTCGTCCTTTGGTAATCTTCAGTGAATTGGTGACCCCGTTTGAGCACTAGCGTCAAGCTAACGTTCCTCTTGTATCATGCCACTTGTTGGCATGCAGCAGAATCCTTGTAGCCTTATTCAGTGTGGTTCTGGAGCTCTAGGAAGCATTCCAGGTCTCTTAGTACTGGCGGATCTGCTCGACGATGAGAAACGTAACAGAAGGATGGCCTGTGTGTTTGGTGAGTTGTCAGCAGTGCACCACTGAGAACAGCTAGATGCCGAGTCATGGGAAGTGATTGGCTTCTTTTCTTACACTCCAGGAAGTAGTCAGTTGAAACAACTCAAGTATCTCCCTTCTAAAGCACCTTGGAAGTACAACGTAGAGAAAGAAAGAGCAGAGACAAGGCTCTGTGGGCCCTTTTGTACATAAGGCTTGAAGGGAAACTTTATGTTCCTCATAGGGATTTAGAGAGTTGCGGGCTCAATTCTCCCTGAGAAACACTGTAGTTGAACATGTTCTCTTCATAGCACAGTTGCCTTTGTGATGACAAGTGAGTTTCTAGGAAAGAAATATGCAGGTTGCCATTCTTTGGAAGCTGCTCATCCTTCCATAATCTGTAGTGAATGGGCGACCCCATTGAACACTAGCCTCAAGCTAACTTTCCTGTTGTATCATGCCGCAGGTTGCAGGCAGCAGAATCCATGTAGCGTTATTCATTGTGGTTCTGGAGCTCTAGGTAGCATTCCAGGTCTCTTAGTACTGGCGGGTCAACACTAGGATGAGCAATGTATTAGAAGGACAGCCTGTGTGTTTGGGCCTTGGTCAGCAATGCAGCTTTGGGAAGAGCTAGATGCCGAGTCAGAGGCTATGAAGGGCTTCTTTGGTTAAACCTCTACATTTTTGCAAGTTGAAAGAACTCATGTATCTCCCTTCTAAAGCACCTTGGAGGTACAAAGTAGAGAAAGAATCAGCAAGGTCAATGCTCTGCTGGCCCCTTTGAAGATAAGTCTTGAAGGGAAACTTCATTTTCCTCTTTGGGATTTAGAGAGTTGGGGGCTCAATTCTCCCTGAGAAACACTGTAGTTGCACGTGTTCCCTTCATAGCACAATTGCCTTTGTGACGACAAGTGAGTTTCTAGGAAAGAAACTCGGAGTTTGCCATTCTTTGCTGGTGCTCGTCCTTTGGTAATCTTCAGTGAATTGGTGACCCCGTTTGAGCACTAGCCTCAAGCTAACGTTCCTCTTGTATCATGCCACTTGTTGCCATTCAGCACAATCCTTGTAGCCTTATTCAGTGTGGTTCTGGAGCTCTAGGAAGCATTCCAGGTCTCTTAGTACTGGCGGATCTGCTCGACGATGAGAAACGTACAAGAAGGATGGCCTGTGTGTTTGGGGAGTTGTGAGCAGTGCACCCTTGGGAACAGCTAGATGCCGAGACATGGGAGGTGAAGGGCTTTTTTGTGAAACCTGTAGAATGTGGCAACTTGAAACAACTCAAGTATCTCCCTTCGAAAGCACGTTGGAGGTACTAAATAGAGGAAGAAACATGAGAGTCAGGGCTCTGCGGGCCATTTTGAATATAAGGCTGAAGGGAAACTTTATATTCCTCATTGGCCTTTAGAGAGTTGTGGGCTCAGTTCTCCCTGAGAAACTCTTTACTTGCGCATGTTCTCTTCATAGCACAATTGGCTTAGTGATGACAAGTGAGTTTCTAGGAAAGAAACTTGGAGGTTGCCATTCTTTGGTAGCTGCTCATCCTTCAGTAATCTGTAGTGAATGGGCGACCCCAAAGAACACTAGCCTCAAGCTAACGTTCCTCTTGTTTCACACCACACTTTGGCATGCAGCAGAATCCATGTAGCGTTATTCAGTGTGGTTTTGAGCTCTAGGAAGCATTCCAGGTCTCTTAGTACAGGCGGGTCTGTACCAGGATGAGAAAACTACAGGCAGGATTGCCTGTGTGTTTGGTGAGTTGTGAGCAGTGCACCACTGGGAACAGCTAGATGCCGAGTCATGGGAAGTGATTGGCTTCTTTTCTTAGATTCCAGAAGGTAGTAAATTGAAACAACTCAAGTATCTCCCTTCTAAAGCACCTTGGAAGTACAACGTAGAGAAGGAAACAGCAGAGACAAGGCTCTGTGGGCCCTTTTGTATATAAGGCTTGAAGGGAAACTTTATGTTCCTCATTGGGATTTAGAGAGTTGCGGGCTCAATTCTCCCTGAGAAACACTGTAGTTGCACATGTTCTCTTCATAGCAGAGTTGTCTTTGTGATGACAAGTGAGTTTCTAGGAAAGAAATATGGAGGTTGCCATTCTTTGGTAGCTGCTCATCCTTCCGTAATCTGTAGTGAATGGGCGACCCCAAAGAACACTCGCCTCAAGCTAACGTTCCTCTTGTATCATGCCGCAGGTTGCAGGCAGCAGAATCCATGTAGCGTTATTCATTGTGGTTCTTGAGCTCTAGGTAGCATTCCAGGTCTCTTAGGACTGGCGGGTCAACACTAGGATAGGCAACGTATTAGAAGGACGGCCTGTGTGTTTGGGCCTTTGTGAGCAATGCAGCTTTTGGGAAGAGCTAGATGCCGAGTCACAGGCTGTGAAGGGCCTCTTTGCTTAAACATCTACATTTTTGCAAGTTGAAAGAACTCATGTATCTCCCTTCTAAAGCACCTTGGAGGTACAAAGTAGAGAAAGAATCAGCAAGGTCAATGCTGTGCTCGCCCCTTTGAAGATAAGTCTTGAGGGAAACTTCATTTTCCTCTTTGGGATTTAGAGAGTTGGGGGCTCAATTCTCCCTGAGAAACACTGTAGTTGCACGAGTTCCCGTCATAGCACAAATGCCTTTGTGAGGACAAGTGAGTTTCTAGGAAAGAAACTCGGAGTTTGCCATTCTTTGCTGGTGCTCGTCCTTTGGTAATCTTCAGTGAATTGGTGACCCCGTTTGAGCACTAGCGTCAAGCTAACGTTCCTCTTGTATCATGCCACTTGTTGGCATGCAGCAGAATCCTTGTAGCCTTATTCAGTGTGGTTCTGGAGCTCTAGGAAGCATTCCAGGTCTCTTAGTACAGGCGGGTCTGTACTAGGATGAGAAAACTACAGGCAGGATGGCTTGTGTGTTTGGTGAGTTGTCAGCAGTGCACCACTGAGAACAGCTAGATGCCGAGTCATGGGAAGTGATTGGCTTCTTTTCTTACACTCCAGGAAGTAGTCAGTTGAAACAACTCAAGTATCTCCCTTCTAAAGCACCTTGGAAGTACAACGTAGAGAAAGAAAGAGCAGAGACAAGGCTCTGTGGGCCCTTTTGTATATAAGGCTTGAAGGGAAACTTTATGTTCCTCATAGGGATTTAGAGAGTTGCGGGCTCAATTCTCCCTGAGAAACACTGTAGTTGAACATGTTCTCTTCATAGCACAGTTGCCTTTGTGATGACAAGTGAGTTTCTAGGAAGGAAATATGCAGGTTGCCATTCTTTGGAAGCTGCTCATCCTTCCATAATCTGTAGTGAATGGGCGACCCCATTGAACACTAGCCTCAAGCTAACTTTCCTGTTGTATCATGCCGCAGGTTGCAGGCAGCAGAATCCATGTAGCGTTATTCATTGTGGTTCTGGAGCTCTGGGTAGCATTCCAGGTCTCTTAGTACTGGCGGGTCAACACTAGGATGAGCAATGTATTAGAAGGACAGCCTGTGTGTTTGGGCCTTGGTCAGCAATGCAGCTTTGGGAAGAGCTAGATGCCGAGTCAGAGGCTATGAAGGGCTTCTTTGGTTAAACCTCTACATTTTTGCAAGTTGAAAGAACTCATGTATCTCCCTTCTAAAGCACCTTGGAGGTACAAAGTAGAGAAAGAATCAGCAAGGTCAATGCTCTGCTGGCCCCTTTGAAGATAAGTCTTGAAGGGAAACTTCATTTTCCTCTTTGGGATTTAGAGAGTTGGGGGCTCAATTCTCCCTGAGAAACACTGTAGTTGCACGTGTTCCCTTCATAGCACAATTGCCTTTGTGCCGACAAGTGAGTTTCTAGGAAAGAAACTCGGAGTTTGCCATTCTTTGCTGGTGCTCGTCCTTTGGTAATCTTCAGTGAATTGGTGACCCCGTTTGAGCACTAGCCTCAAGCTAACGTTCCTCTTGTATCATGCCACTTGTTGCCATGCAGCACAATCCTTGTAGCCTTATTCAGTGTGGTTCTGGAGCTCTAGGAAGCATTCCAGGTCTCTTAGTACTGGCGGATCTGCTCGACGATGAGAAACGTACAAGAAGGATGGCCTGTGTGTTTGGGGAGTTGTGAGCAGTGCACCCTTGGGAACAGCTAGATGCCGAGACATGGGAGGTGAAGGGCTTTTTTGTGAAACCTGTAGAATGTGGCAACTTGAAACAACTCAAGTATCTCCCTTCGAAAGCACGTTGGAGGTACTAAATAGAGGAAGAAACATGAGAGTCAGGGCTCTGTGGGCCATTTTGAATATAAGGCTGAAGGGAAACTTTATATTCCTCATTGGGCTTTAGAGGGTTGTGGGCTCAGTTCTCCCTGAGAAACTCTTTACTTGCGCATGTTCTCTTCATAGCACAATTGGCTTAGTGATGACAAGTGAGTTTCTAGGAAAGAAACTTGGAGGTTGCCATTCTTTGGTAGCTGCTCATCCTTCAGTAATCTGTAGTGAATGGGCGACCCCAAAGAACACTAGCCTCAAGCTAACGTTCCTCTTGTTTCACACCACACTTTGGCATGCAGCAGAATCCATGTAGCGTTATTCAGTGTGGTTTTGAGCTCTAGGAAGCATTCCAGGTCTCTTAGTACAGGCGGGTCTGTACCAGGATGAGAAAACTACAGGCAGGATTGCCTGTGTGTTTGGTGAGTTGTGAGCAGTGCACCACTGGGAACAGCTAGATGCCGAGTCATGGGAAGTGATTGGCTTCTTTTCTTAGATTCCAGATGGTAGTAAATTGAAACAACTCAAGTATCTCCCTTCTAAAGCACCTTGGAAGTACAACGTAGAGAAAGAAACAGCACAGACAAGGCTCTGTGGTCCCTTTTGTATATAAGGCTTGAAGGGAAACTTTATGTTCCTCATTGGGATTTAGAGAGTTGCGGGCTCAATTCTCCCTGAGAAACACTGTAGTTGCACATGTTCTCTTCATAGCAGAGTTGTATTTGTGAAGACAAGTGAGTTTCTAGGAAAGAAATATGGAGGTTGCCATTCTTTGGTAGCTGCTCATCCTTCCGTAATCTGTAGTGAATGGGCGACCCCAAAGAACACTCGCCTCAAGCTAACGTTCCTCTTGTATCATGCCGCAGGTTGCAGGAAGCAGAATCCATGTAGCGTTATTCATTGTGGTTCTTGAGCTCTAGGTAGCATTCCAGGTCTCTTAGGACTGGCGGGTCAACACTAGGATAGGCAACGTATTAGAAGGACGGCCTGTGTGTTTGGGCCTTTGTGAGCAATGCAGCTTTTGGGAAGAGCTAGATGCCGAGTCACAGGCTGTGAAGGGCTTCTTTGCTTAAACATCTACATTTTTGCAAGTTGAAAGAACTCATGCATCTCCCTTCTAAAGCACCTTGGAGGTACAAAGTAGAGAAAGAATCAGCAAGGTCAATGCTCTGCTCGCCCCTTTGAAGATAAGTCTTGAGGGAAACTTCATTTTCCTCTTTGGGATTTAGAGAGTTGGGTGCTCAATTCTCCCTGAGAAACACTGTAGTTGCACGAGTTCCCGTCATAGCACAAATGCCTTTGTGACGACAAGTGAGTTTCTAGGAAAGAAACTCGGAGTTTACCATTCTTTGCTGGTGCTCGTCCTTTGGTAATCTTCAGTGAATTGGTGACCCCGTTTGAGCACTAGTGTCAAGCTAACGTTCCTCTTGTATCATGCCACTTGTTGGCATGCAGCAGAATCCTTGTAGCCTTATTCAGTGTGGTTCTGGAGCTCTAGGAAGCATTCCAGGTCTCTTAGTACAGGCGGGTCTGTACCAGGATGAGAAAACTACAGGCAGGATGGCCTGTGTGTTTGGTGAGTTGTCAGCAGTGCACCACTGAGAACAGCTAGATGCCGAGTCATGGGAAGTGATTGGCTTCTTTTCTTACACTCCAGGAAGTAGTCAGTTGAAACAACTCAAGTATCTCCCTTCTAAAGCACCTTGGAAGTACAACGTAGAGAAAGAAAGAGCAGAGACAAGGCTCTGTGGGCCCTTTTGTACATAAGGTTTGAAGGGAAACTTTATGTTCCTCATAGGGATTTAGAGAGTTGCGGGCTCAATTCTCCCTGAGAAACACTGTAGTTGAACATGTTCTCTTCATAGCACAGTTGCCTTTGTGATGACAAGTGAGTTTCTAGGAAAGAAATATGCAGGTTGCCATTCTTTGGAAGCTGCTCATCCTTCCATAATCTGTAGTGAATGGGCGACCCCATTGAACACTAGCCTCAAGCTAACTTTCCTGTTGTATCATGCCGCAGGTTGCAGGCAGCAGAATCCATGTAGCGTTATTCATTGTGGTTCTGGAGCTCTAGGTAGCATTCCAGGTCTCTTAGTACTGGCGGGTCAACACTAGGATGAGCAATGTATTAGAAGGACAGCCTGTGTGTTTGGGCCTTGGTCAGCAATGCAGCTTTGGGAAGAGCTAGATGCCGAGTCAGAGGCTACGAAGGGCTTCTTTGGTTAAACCTCTACATTTTTGCAAGTTGAAAGAACTCATGTATCTCCCTTCTAAAGCACCTTGGAGGTACAAAGTAGAGAAAGAATCAGCAAGGTCAATGCTCTGCTGGCCCCTTTGAAGATAAGTCTTGAAGGGAAACTTCATTTTCCTCTTTGGGATTTAGAGAGTTGGGGGCTCAATTCTCCCTGAGAAACACTGTAGTTGCACGTGTTCCCTTCATAGCACAATTGCCTTTGTGACGACAAGTGAGTTTCTAGGAAAGAAACTCGGAGTTTGCCATTCTTTGCTGGTGCTCGTCCTTTGGTAATCTTCAGTGAATTGGTGACCCCGTTTGAGCACTAGCCTCAAGCTAACGTTCCTCTTGTATCATGCCACTTGTTGCCATTCAGCACAATCCTTGTAGCCTTATTCAGTGTGGTTCTGGAGCTCTAGGAAGCATTCCAGGTCTCTTAGTACTGGCGGATCTGCTCGACGATGAGAAACGTACAAGAAGGATGGCCTGTGTGTTTGGGGAGTTGTGAGCAGTGCACCCTTGGGAACAGCTAGATGCCAAGACATGGGAGGTGAAGGGCTTTTTTGTGAAACCTGTAGAATGTGGCAACTTGAAACAACTCAAGTATCTCCCTTCGAAAGCACGTTGGAGGTACTAAATAGAGGAAGAAACATGAGAGTCAGGGCTCTGCGGGCCATTTTGAATATAAGGCTGAAGGGAAACTTTATATTCCTCATTGGCCTTTAGAGAGTTGTGGGCTCAGTTCTCCCTGAGAAACTCTTTACTTGCGCATGTTCTCTTCATAGCACAATTGGCTTAGTGATGACAAGTGAGTTTCTAGGAAAGAAACTTGGAGGTTGCCATTCTTTGGTAGCTGCTCATCCTTCAGTAATCTGTAGTGAATGGGCGACCCCAAAGAACACTAGCCTCAAGCTAACGTTCCTCTTGTTTCACACCACACTTTGGCATGCAGCAGAATCCATGTAGCGTTATTCAGTGTGGTTTTGAGCTCTAGGAAGCATTCCAGGTCTCTTAGTACAGGCGGGTCTGTACCAGGATGAGAAAACTACAGGCAGGATTGCCTGTGTGTTTGGTGAGTTGTGAGCAGTGCACCACTGGGAACAGCTAGATGCCGAGTCATGGGAAGTGATTGGCTTCTTTTCTTAGATTCCAGAAGGTAGTAAATTGAAACAACTCAAGTATCTCCCTTCTAAAGCACCTTGGAAGAACAACGTAGAGAAGGAAACAGCAGAGACAAGGCTCTGTGGGCCCTTTTGTATATAAGGCTTGAAGGGAAACTTTATGTTCCTCATTGGGATTTAGAGAGTTGCAGGCTCAATTCTCCCTGAGAAACACTGTAGTTGCACATGTTCTCTTCATAGCAGAGTTGTCTTTGTGATGACAAGTGAGTTTCTAGGAAAGAAATATGGAGGTTGCCATTCTTTGGTAGCTGCTCATCCTTCCGTAATCTGTAGTGAATGGGCAACCCCAAAGAACACTCGCCTCAAGCTAACGTTCCTCTTGTATCATGCCGCAGGTTGCAGGCAGCAGAATCCATGTAGCGTTATTCATTGTGGTTCTTGAGCTCTAGGTAGCATTCCAGGTCTCTTAGGACTGGCGGGTCAACACTAGGATAGGCAACGTATTAGAAGGACGGCCTGTGTGTTTGGGCCTTTGTGAGCAATGCAGCTTTTGGGAAGAGCTAGATGCCGAGTCACAGGCTGTGAAGGGCCTCTTTGCTTAAACATCTACATTTTTGCAAGTTGAAAGAACTCATGTATCTCCCTTCTAAAGCACCTTGGAGGTACAAAGTAGAGAAAGAATCAGCAAGGTTAATGCTGTGCTCGCCCCTTTGAAGATAAGTCTTGAGAGAAACTTCATTTTCCTCTTTGGGATTTAGAGAGTTGGGGGCTCAATTCTCCCTGAGAAACACTGTAGTTGCACGAGTTCCCGTCATAGCACAAATGCCTTTGTGACGACAAGTGAGTTTCTAGGAAAGAAACTCGGAGTTTGCCATTCTTTGCTGGTGCTCGTCCTTTGGTAATCTTCAGTGAATTGGTGACCCCGTTTGAGCACTAGCGTCAAGCTAACGTTCCTCTTGTATCATGCCACTTGTTGGCATGCAGCAGAATCCTTGTAGCCTTATTCAGTGTGGTTCTGGAGCTCTAGGAAGCATTCCAGGTCTCTTAGTACAGGCGGGTCTGTACTAGGATGAGAAAACTACAGGCAGGATGGCCTGTGTGTTTGGTGAGTTGTCAGCAGTGCACCACTGAGAACAGCTAGATGCCGAGTCATGGGAAGTGATTGGCTTCTTTTCTTACACTCCAGGAAGTAGTCAGTTGAAACAACTCAAGTATCTCCCTTCTAAAGCACCTTGGAAGTACAACGTAGAGAAAGAAAGAGCAGAGACAAGGCTCTGTGGGCCCTTTTGTATATAAGGCTTGAAGGGAAACTTTATGTTCCTCATAGGGATTTAGAGAGTTGCGGGCTCAATTCTCCCTGAGAAACACTGTAGTTGAACATGTTCTCTTCATAGCACAGTTGCCTTTGTGATGACAAGTGAGTTTCTAGGAAGGAAATATGCAGGTTGCCATTCTTTGGAAGCTGCTCATCCTTCCATAATCTGTAGTGAATGGGCGACCCCATTGAACACTAGCCTCAAGCTAACTTTCCTGTTGTATCATGCCGCAGGTTGCAGGCAGCAGAATCCATGTAGCGTTATTCATTGTGGTTCTGGAGCTCTAGGTAGCATTCCAGGTCTCTTAGTACTGGCGGGTCAACACTAGGATGAGCAATGTATTAGAAGGACAGCCTGTGTGTTTGGGCCTTGGTCAGCAATGCAGCTTTGGGAAGAGCTAGATGCCGAGTCAGAGGCTACGAAGGGCTTCTTTGGTTAAACCTCTACATTTTTGCAAGTTGAAAGAACTCATGTATCTCCCTTCTAAAGCACCTTGGAGGTACAAAGTAGAGAAAGAATCAGCAAGGTCAATGCTCTGCTGGCCCCTTTGAAGATAAGTCTTGAAGGGAAACTTCATTTTCCTCTTTGGGATTTAGAGAGTTGGGGGCTCAATTCTCCCTGAGAAACACTGTAGTTGCACGTGTTCCCTTCATAGCACAATTGCCTTTGTGACGACAAGTGAGTTTCTAGGAAAGAAACTCGGAGTTTGCCATTCTTTGCTGGTGCTCGTCCTTTGGTAATCTTCAGTGAATTGGTGACCCCGTTTGAGCACTAGCCACAAGCTAACGTTCCTCATGTATCATGCCACTTGTTGCCATTCAGCACAATCCTTGTAGCCTTATTCAGTGTGGTTCTGGAGCTCTAGGAAGCATTCCAGGTCTCTTAGTACTGGCGGATCTGCTCGACGATGAGAAACGTACAAGAAGGATGGCCTGTGTGTTTGGGGAGTTGTGAGCAGTGCACCCTTGGGAACAGCTAGATGCCGAGACATGGGAGGTGAAGGGCTTTTTTGTGAAACCTGTAGAATGTGGCAACTTGAAACAACTCAAGTATCTCCCTTCGAAAGCACGTTGGACGTACTAAATAGAGGAAGAAACATGAGAGTCAGGGCTCTGCGGGCCATTTTGAATATAAGGCTGAAGGGAAACTTTATATTCCTCATTGGCCTTTAGAGAGTTGTGGGCTCAGTTCTCCCTGAGAAACTCTTTACTTGCGCATGTTCTCTTCATAGCACAATTGGCTTAGTGATGACAAGTGAGTTTCTAGGAAAGAAACTTGGAGGTTGCCATTCTTTGGTAGCTGCTCATCCTTCAGTAATCTGTAGTGAATGGGCGACCCCAAAGAACACTAGCCTCAAGCTAACGTTCCTCTTGTTTCACACCACACTTTGGCATGCAGCAGAATCCATGTAGCGTTATTCAGTGTGGTTTTGAGCTCTAGGAAGCATTCCAGGTCTCTTAGTACAGGCGGGTCTGTACCAGGATGAGAAAACTACAGGCAGGATTGCCTGTGTGTTTGGTGAGTTGTGAGCAGTGCACCACTGGGAACAGCTAGATGCCGAGTCATGGGAAGTGATTGGCTTCTTTTCTTAGATTCCAGAAGGTAGTAAATTGAAACAACTCAAGTATCTCCCTTCTAAAGCACCTTGGAAGTACAACGTAGAGAAAGAAACAGCACAGACAAGGCTCTGTGGTCCCTTTTGTATATAAGGCTTGAAGGGAAACTTTATGTTCCTCATTGGGATTTAGAGAGTTGCGGGCTCAATTCTCCCTGAGAAACACTGTAGTTGCACATGTTCTCTTCATAGCAGAGTTGTATTTGTGAAGACAAGTGAGTTTCTAGGAAAGAAATATGGAGGTTGCCATTCTTTGGTAGCTGCTCATCCTTCCGTAATCTGTAGTGAATGGGCGACCCCAAAGAACACTCGCCTCAAGCTAACGTTCCTCTTGTATCATGCCGCAGGTTGCAGGAAGCAGAATCCATGTAGCGTTATTCATTGTGGTTCTTGAGCTCTAGGTAGCATTCCAGGTCTCTTAGGACTGGCGGGTCAACACTAGGATAGGCAACGTATTAGAAGGACGGCCTGTGTGTTTGGGCCTTTGTGAGCAATGCAGCTTTTGGGAAGAGCTAGATGCCGAGTCACAGGCTGTGAAGGGCTTCTTTGCTTAAACATCTACATTTTTGCAAGTTGAAAGAACTCATGCATCTCCCTTCTAAAGCACCTTGGAGGTACAAAGTAGAGAAAGAATCAGCAAGGTCAATGCTCTGCTCGCCCCTTTGAAGATAAGTCTTGAGGGAAACTTCATTTTCCTCTTTGGGATTTAGAGAGTTGGGTGCTCAATTCTCCCTGAGAAACACTGTAGTTGCACGAGTTCCCGTCATAGCACAAATGCCTTTGTGACGACAAGTGAGTTTCTAGGAAAGAAACTCGGAGTTTACCATTCTTTGCTGGTGCTCGTCCTTTGGTAATCTTCAGTGAATTGGTGACCCCGTTTGAGCACTAGTGTCAAGCTAACGTTCCTCTTGTATCATGCCACTTGTTGGCATGCAGCAGAATCCTTGTAGCCTTATTCAGTGTGGTTCTGGAGCTCTAGGAAGCATTCCAGGTCTCTTAGTACAGGCGGGTCTGTACCAGGATGAGAAAACTACAGGCAGGATGGCCTGTGTGTTTGGTGAGTTGTCAGCAGTGCACCACTGAGAACAGCTAGATGCCGAGTCATGGGAAGTGATTGGCTTCTTTTCTTACACTCCAGGAAGTAGTCAGTTGAAACAACTCAAGTATCTCCCTTCTAAAGCACCTTGGAAGTACAACGTAGAGAAAGAAAGAGCAGAGACAAGGCTCTGTGGGCCCTTTTGTACATAAGGTTTGAAGGGAAACTTTATGTTCCTCATAGGGATTTAGAGAGTTGCGGGCTCAATTCTCCCTGAGAAACACTGTAGTTGAACATGTTCTCTTCATAGCACAGTTGCCTTTGTGATGACAAGTGAGTTTCTAGGAAAGAAATATGCAGGTTGCCATTCTTTGGAAGCTGCTCATCCTTCCATAATCTGTAGTGAATGGGCGACCCCATTGAACACTAGCCTCAAGCTAACTTTCCTGTTGTATCATGCCGCAGGTTGCAGGCAGCAGAATCCATGTAGCGTTATTCATTGTGGTTCTGGAGCTCTAGGTAGCATTCCAGGTCTCTTAGTACTGGCGGGTCAACACTAGGATGAGCAATGTATTAGAAGGACAGCCTGTGTGTTTGGGCCTTGGTCAGCAATGCAGCTTTGGGAAGAGCTAGATGCCGAGTCAGAGGCTACGAAGGGCTTCTTTGGTTAAACCTCTACATTTTTGCAAGTTGAAAGAACTCATGTATCTCCCTTCTAAAGCACCTTGGAGGTACAAAGTAGAGAAAGAATCAGCAAGGTCAATGCTCTGCTGGCCCCTTTGAAGATAAGTCTTGAAGGGAAACTTCATTTTCCTCTTTGGGATTTAGAGAGTTGGGGGCTCAATTCTCCCTGAGAAACACTGTAGTTGCACGTGTTCCCTTCATAGCACAATTGCCTTTGTGACGACAAGTGAGTTTCTAGGAAAGAAACTCGGAGTTTGCCATTCTTTGCTGGTGCTCGTCCTTTGGTAATCTTCAGTGAATTGGTGACCCCGTTTGAGCACTAGCCTCAAGCTAACGTTCCTCTTGTATCATGCCACTTGTTGCCATTCAGCACAATCCTTGTAGCCTTATTCAGTGTGGTTCTGGAGCTCTAGGAAGCATTCCAGGTCTCTTAGTACTGGCGGATCTGCTCGACGATGAGAAACGTACAAGAAGGATGGCCTGTGTGTTTGGGGAGTTGTGAGCAGTGCACCCTTGGGAACAGCTAGATGCCAAGACATGGGAGGTGAAGGGCTTTTTTGTGAAACCTGTAGAATGTGGCAACTTGAAACAACTCAAGTATCTCCCTTCGAAAGCACGTTGGAGGTACTAAATAGAGGAAGAAACATGAGAGTCAGGGCTCTGCGGGCCATTTTGAATATAAGGCTGAAGGGAAACTTTATATTCCTCATTGGCCTTTAGAGAGTTGTGGGCTCAGTTCTCCCTGAGAAACTCTTTACTTGCGCATGTTCTCTTCATAGCACAATTGGCTTAGTGATGACAAGTGAGTTTCTAGGAAAGAAACTTGGAGGTTGCCATTCTTTGGTAGCTGCTCATCCTTCAGTAATCTGTAGTGAATGGGCGACCCCAAAGAACACTAGCCTCAAGCTAACGTTCCTCTTGTTTCACACCACACTTTGGCATGCAGCAGAATCCATGTAGCGTTATTCAGTGTGGTTTTGAGCTCTAGGAAGCATTCCAGGTCTCTTAGTACAGGCGGGTCTGTACCAGGATGAGAAAACTACAGGCAGGATTGCCTGTGTGTTTGGTGAGTTGTGAGCAGTGCACCACTGGGAACAGCTAGATGCCGAGTCATGGGAAGTGATTGGCTTCTTTTCTTAGATTCCAGAAGGTAGTAAATTGAAACAACTCAAGTATCTCCCTTCTAAAGCACCTTGGAAGAACAACGTAGAGAAGGAAACAGCAGAGACAAGGCTCTGTGGGCCCTTTTGTATATAAGGCTTGAAGGGAAACTTTATGTTCCTCATTGGGATTTAGAGAGTTGCAGGCTCAATTCTCCCTGAGAAACACTGTAGTTGCACATGTTCTCTTCATAGCAGAGTTGTCTTTGTGATGACAAGTGAGTTTCTAGGAAAGAAATATGGAGGTTGCCATTCTTTGGTAGCTGCTCATCCTTCCGTAATCTGTAGTGAATGGGCAACCCCAAAGAACACTCGCCTCAAGCTAACGTTCCTCTTGTATCATGCCGCAGGTTGCAGGCAGCAGAATCCATGTAGCGTTATTCATTGTGGTTCTTGAGCTCTAGGTAGCATTCCAGGTCTCTTAGGACTGGCGGGTCAACACTAGGATAGGCAACGTATTAGAAGGACGGCCTGTGTGTTTGGGCCTTTGTGAGCAATGCAGCTTTTGGGAAGAGCTAGATGCCGAGTCACAGGCTGTGAAGGGCCTCTTTGCTTAAACATCTACATTTTTGCAAGTTGAAAGAACTCATGTATCTCCCTTCTAAAGCACCTTGGAGGTACAAAGTAGAGAAAGAATCAGCAAGGTTAATGCTGTGCTCGCCCCTTTGAAGATAAGTCTTGAGGGAAACTTCATTTTCCTCTTTGGGATTTAGAGAGTTGGGGGCTCAATTCTCCCTGAGAAACACTGTAGTTGCACGAGTTCCCGTCATAGCACAAATGCCTTTGTGACGACAAGTGAGTTTCTAGGAAAGAAACTCGGAGTTTGCCATTCTTTGCTGGTGCTCGTCCTTTGGTAATCTTCAGTGAATTGGTGACCCCGTTTGAGCACTAGCGTCAAGCTAACGTTCCTCTTGTATCATGCCACTTGTTGGCATGCAGCAGAATCCTTGTAGCCTTATTCAGTGTGGTTCTGGAGCTCTAGGAAGCATTCCAGGTCTCTTAGTACAGGCGGGTCTGTACTAGGATGAGAAAACTACAGGCAGGATGGCCTGTGTGTTTGGTGAGTTGTCAGCAGTGCACCACTGAGAACAGCTAGATGCCGAGTCATGGGAAGTGATTGGCTTCTTTTCTTACACTCCAGGAAGTAGTCAGTTGAAACAACTCAAGTATCTCCCTTCTAAAGCACCTTGGAAGTACAACGTAGAGAAAGAAAGAGCAGAGACAAGGCTCTGTGGGCCCTTTTGTATATAAGGCTTGAAGGGAAACTTTATGTTCCTCATAGGGATTTAGAGAGTTGCGGGCTCAATTCTCCCTGAGAAACACTGTAGTTGAACATGTTCTCTTCATAGCACAGTTGCCTTTGTGATGACAAGTGAGTTTCTAGGAAGGAAATATGCAGGTTGCCATTCTTTGGAAGCTGCTCATCCTTCCATAATCTGTAGTGAATGGGCGACCCCATTGAACACTAGCCTCAAGCTAACTTTCCTGTTGTATCATGCCGCAGGTTGCAGGCAGCAGAATCCATGTAGCGTTATTCATTGTGGTTCTGGAGCTCTAGGTAGCATTCCAGGTCTCTTAGTACTGGCGGGTCAACACTAGGATGAGCAATGTATTAGAAGGACAGCCTGTGTGTTTGGGCCTTGGTCAGCAATGCAGCTTTGGGAAGAGCTAGATGCCGAGTCAGAGGCTACGAAGGGCTTCTTTGGTTAAACCTCTACATTTTTGCAAGTTGAAAGAACTCATGTATCTCCCTTCTAAAGCACCTTGGAGGTACAAAGTAGAGAAAGAATCAGCAAGGTCAATGCTCTGCTGGCCCCTTTGAAGATAAGTCTTGAAGGGAAACTTCATTTTCCTCTTTGGGATTTAGAGAGTTGGGGGCTCAATTCTCCCTGAGAAACACTGTAGTTGCACGTGTTCCCTTCATAGCACAATTGCCTTTGTGACGACAAGTGAGTTTCTAGGAAAGAAACTCGGAGTTTGCCATTCTTTGCTGGTGCTCGTCCTTTGGTAATCTTCAGTGAATTGGTGACCCCGTTTGAGCACTAGCCACAAGCTAACGTTCCTCATGTATCATGCCACTTGTTGCCATTCAGCACAATCCTTGTAGCCTTATTCAGTGTGGTTCTGGAGCTCTAGGAAGCATTCCAGGTCTCTTAGTACTGGCGGATCTGCTCGACGATGAGAAACGTACAAGAAGGATGGCCTGTGTGTTTGGGGAGTTGTGAGCAGTGCACCCTTGGGAACAGCTAGATGCCGAGACATGGGAGGTGAAGGGCTTTTTTGTGAAACCTGTAGAATGTGGCAACTTGAAACAACTCAAGTATCTCCCTTCGAAAGCACGTTGGACGTACTAAATAGAGGAAGAAACATGAGAGTCAGGGCTCTGCGGGCCATTTTGAATATAAGGCTGAAGGGAAACTTTATATTCCTCATTGGCCTTTAGAGAGTTGTGGGCTCAGTTCTCCCTGAGAAACTCTTTACTTGCGCATGTTCTCTTCATAGCACAATTGGCTTAGTGATGACAAGTGAGTTTCTAGGAAAGAAACTTGGAGGTTGCCATTCTTTGGTAGCTGCTCATCCTTCAGTAATCTGTAGTGAATGGGCGACCCCAAAGAACACTAGCCTCAAGCTAACGTTCCTCTTGTTTCACACCACACTTTGGCATGCAGCAGAATCCATGTAGCGTTATTCAGTGTGGTTTTGAGCTCTAGGAAGCATTCCAGGTCTCTTAGTACAGGCGGGTCTGTACCAGGATGAGAAAACTACAGGCAGGATTGCCTGTGTGTTTGGTGAGTTGTGAGCAGTGCACCACTGGGAACAGCTAGATGCCGAGTCATGGGAAGTGATTGGCTTCTTTTCTTAGATTCCAGAAGGTAGTAAATTGAAACAACTCAAGTATCTCCCTTCTAAAGCACCTTGGAAGTACAACGTAGAGAAGGAAACAGCAGAGACAAGGCTCTGTGGGCCCTTTTGTATATAAGGCTTGAAGGGAAACTTTATGTTCCTCATTGGGATTTAGAGAGTTGCGGGCTCAATTCTCCCTGAGAAACACTGTAGTTGCACATGTTCTCTTCATAGCAGAGTTGTCTTTGTGATGACAAGTGAGTTTCTAGGAAAGAAATATGGAGGTTGCCATTCTTTGGTAGCTGCTCATCCTTCCGTAATCTGTAGTGAATGGGCAACCCCAAAGAACACTCGCCTCAAGCTAACGTTCCTCTTGTATCATGCCGCAGGTTGCAGGCAGCAGAATCCATGTAGCGTTATTCATTGTGGTTCTTGAGCTCTAGGTAGCATTCCAGGTCTCTTAGGACTGGCGGGTCAACACTAGGATAGGCAACGTATTAGAAGGACGGCCTGTGTGTTTGGGCCTTTGTGAGCAATGCAGCTTTTGGGAAGAGCTAGATGCCGAGTCACAGGCTGTGAAGGGCCTCTTTGCTTAAACATCTACATTTTTGCAAGTTGAAAGAACTCATGTATCTCCCTTCTAAAGCACCTTGGAGGTACAAAGTAGAGAAAGAATCAGCAAGGTCAATGCTGTGCTCGCCCCTTTGAAGATAAGTCTTGAGGGAAACTTCATTTTCCTCTTTGGGATTTAGAGAGTTGGGGGCTCAATTCTCCCTGAGAAACACTGTAGTTGCACGAGTTCCCGTCATAGCACAAATGCCTTTGTGACGACAAGTGAGTTTCTAGGAAAGAAACTCGGAGTTTGCCATTCTTTGCTGGTGCTCGTCCTTTGGTAATCTTCAGTGAATTGGTGACCCCGTTTGAGCACTAGCGTCAAGCTAACGTTCCTCTTGTATCATGCCACTTGTTGGCATGCAGCAGAATCCTTGTAGCCTTATTCAGTGTGGTTCTGGAGCTCTAGGAAGCATTCCAGGTCTCTTAGTACAGGCGGGTCTGTACTAGGATGAGAAAACTACAGGCAGGATGGCCTGTGTGTTTGGTGAGTTGTCAGCAGTGCACCACTGAGAACAGCTAGATGCCGAGTCATGGGAAGTGATTGGCTTCTTTTCTTACACTCCAGGAAGTAGTCAGTTGAAACAACTCAAGTATCTCCCTTCTAAAGCACCTTGGAAGTACAACGTAGAGAAAGAAAGAGCAGAGACAAGGCTCTGTGGGCCCTTTTGTATATAAGGCTTGAAGGGAAACTTTATGTTCCTCATAGGGATTTAGAGAGTTGCGGGCTCAATTCTCCCTGAGAAACACTGTAGTTGAACATGTTCTCTTCATAGCACAGTTGCCTTTGTGATGACAAGTGAGATTCTAGGAAGGAAATATGCAGGTTGCCATTCTTTGGAAGCTGCTCATCCTTCCATAATCTGTAGTGAATAGGCGACCCCATTGAACACTAGCCTCAAGCTAACTTTCCTGTTGTATCATGCCGCAGGTTGCAGGCAGCAGAATCCATGTAGCGTTATTCATTGTGGTTCTGGAGCTCTAGGTAGCATTCCAGGTCTCTTAGTACTGGCGGGTCAACACTAGGATGAGCAATGTATTAGAAGGACAGCCTGTGTGTTTGGGCCTTGGTCAGCAATGCAGCTTTGGGAAGAGCTAGATGCCGAGTCAGAGGCTATGAAGGGCTTCTTTGGTTAAACCTCTACATTTTTGCAAGTTGAAAGAACTCATGTATCTCCCTTCTAAAGCACCTTGGAGGTACAAAGTAGAGAAAGAATCAGCAAGGTCAATGCTCTGCTGGCCCCTTTGAAGATAAGTCTTGAAGGGAAACTTCATTTTCCTCTTTGGGATTTAGAGAGTTGGGGGCTCAATTCTCCCTGAGAAACACTGTAGTTGCACGTGTTCCCTTCATAGCACAATTGCCTTTGTGACGACAAGTGAGTTTCTAGGAAAGAAACTCGGAGTTTGCCATTCTTTGCTGGTGCTCGTCCTTTGGTAATCTTCAGTGAATTGGTGACCCCGTTTGAGCACTAGCCTCAAGCTAACGTTCCTCTTGTATCATGCCACTTGTTGCCATGCAGCACAATCCTTGTAGCCTTATTCAGTGTGGTTCTGGAGCTCTAGGAAGCATTCCAGGTCTCTTAGTACTGGCGGATCTGCTCGACGATGAGAAACGTACAAGAAGGATGGCCTGTGTGTTTGGGGAGTTGTGAGCAGTTCACCCTTGGGAACAGCTAGATACCGAGACATGGGAGGTGAAGGGCTTTTTTGTGAAACCTGTAGAATGTGGCAACTTGAAACAACTCAAGTATCTCCCTTCGAAAGCACGTTGGAGGTACTAAATAGAGGAAGAAACATGAGAGTCAGGGCTCTGTGGGCCATTTTGAATATAAGGCTGAAGGGAAACTTTATATTCCTCATTGGCCTTTAGAGAGTTGTGGGCTCAGTTCTCCCTGAGAAACTCTTTACTTGCGCATTTTCTCTTCATAGCACAATTGGCTTAGTGATGACAAGTGAGTTTCTAGGAAAGAAACTTGGAGGTTGCCATTCTTTGGTAGCTGCTCATCCTTCAGTAATCTGTAGTGAATGGGCGACCCCAAAGAACACTAGCCTCAAGCTAACGTTCCTCTTGTTTCACACCACACTTTGGCATGCAGCAGAATCCATGTAGCGTTATTCAGTGTGGTTTTGAGCTCTAGGAAGCATTCCAGGTCTCTTAGTACAGGCGGGTCTGTACCAGGATGAGAAAACTACAGGCAGGATTGCCTGTGTGTTTGGTGAGTTGTGAGCAGTGCACCACTGGGAACAGCTAGATGCCGAGTCATGGGAAGTGATTGGCTTCTTTTCTTAGATTCCAGAAGGTAGTAAATTGAAACAACTCAAGTATCTCCCTTCTAAAGCACCTTGGAAGTACAACGTAGAGAAAGAAACAGCACAGACAAGGCTCTGTGGTCCCTTTTGTATATAAGGCTTGAAGGGAAACTTTATGTTCCTCATTGGGATTTAGAGAGTTGCGGGCTCAATTCTCCCTGAGAAACACTGTAGTTGCACATGTTCTCTTCATAGCAGAGTTGTATTTGTGAAGACAAGTGAGTTTCTAGGAAAGAAATATGGAGGTTGCCATTCTTTGGTAGCTGCTCATCCTTCCGTAATCTGTAGTGAATGGGCGACCCCAAAGAACACTCGCCTCAAGCTAACGTTCCTCTTGTATCATGCCGCAGGTTGCAGGTAGCAGAATCCATGTAGCGTTATTCATTGTGGTTCTTGAGCTCTAGGTAGCATTCCAGGTCTCTTAGGACTGGCGGGTCAACACTAGGATAGGCAACGTATTAGAAGGACGGCCTGTGTGTTTGGGCCTTTGTGAGCAATGCAGCTTTTGGGAAGAGCTAGATGCCGAGTCACAGGCTGTGAAGGGCTTCTTTGCTTAAACATCTACATTTTTGCACGTTGAAAGAACTCATGCATCTCCCTTCTAAAGCACCTTGGAGGTACAAAGTAGAGAAAGAATCAGCAAGGTCAATGCTCTGCTCGCCCCTTTGAAGATAAGTCTTGAGGGAAACTTCATTTTCCTCTTTGGGATTTAGAGAGTTGGGTGCTCAATTCTCCCTGAGAAACACTGTAGTTGCACGAGTTCCCGTCATAGCACAAATGCCTTTGTGACGACAAGTGAGTTTCTAGGAAAGAAACTCGGAGTTTGCCATTCTTTGCTGGTGCTCGTCCTTTGGTAATCTTCAGTGAATTGGTGACCCCGTTTGAGCACTAGCGTCAAGCTAACGTTCCTCTTGTATCATGCCACTTGTTGGCATGCAGCAGAATCCTTGTAGCCTTATTCAGTGTGGTTCTGGAGCTCTAGGAAGCATTCCAGGTCTCTTAGTACAGGCGGGTCTGTACTAGGATGAGAAAACTACAGGCAGGATGGCCTGTGTGTTTGGTGAGTTGTCAGCAGTGCACCACTGAGAACAGCTAGATGCCGAGTCATGGGAAGTGATTGGCTTCTTTTCTTACACTCCAGGAAGTAGTCAGTTGAAACAACTCAAGTATCTCCCTTCTAAAGCACCTTGGAAGTACAACGTAGAGAAAGAAAGAGCAGAGACAAGGCTCTGTGGGCCCTTTTGTACATAAGGCTTGAAGGGAAACTTTATGTTCCTCATAGGGATTTAGAGAGTTGCGGGCTCAATTCTCCCTGAGAAACACTGTAGTTGAACATGTTCTCTTCATAGCACAGTTGCCTTTGTGATGACAAGTGAGTTTCTAGGAAGGAAATATGCAGGTTGCCATTCTTTGGAAGCTGCTCATCCTTCCATAATCTGTAGTGAATGGGTGACCCCATTGAACACTAGCCTCAAGCTAACTTTCCTGTTGTATCATGCCGCAGGTTGCAGGCAGCAGAATCCATGTAGCGTTATTCATTGTGGTTCTGGAGCTCTAGGTAGCATTCCAGGTCTCTTAGTACTGGCGGGTCAACACTAGGATGAGCAATGTATTAGAAGGACAGCCTGTGTGTTTGGGCCTTGGTCAGCAATGCAGCTTTGGGAAGAGCTAGATGCCGAGTCAGAGGCTACGAAGGGCTTCTTTGGTTAAACCTCTACATTTTTGCAAGTTGAAAGAACTCATGTATCTCCCTTCTAAAGCACCTTGGAGGTACAAAGTAGAGAAAGAATCAGCAAGGTCAATGCTCTGCTGGCCCCTTTGAAGATAAGTCTTGAAGGGAAACTTCATTTTCCTCTTTGGGATTTAGAGAGTTGGGGGCTCAATTCTCCCTGAGAAACACTGTAGTTGCACGTGTTCCCTTCATAGCACAATTGCCTTTCTGACGACAAGTGAGTTTCTAGGAAAGAAACTCGGAGTTTGCCATTCTTTGCTGGTGCTCGTCCTTTGGTAATCTTCAGTGAATTGGTGACCCCGTTTGAGCACTAGCCACAAGCTAACGTTCCTCTTGTATCATGCCACTTGTTGCCATTCAGCACAATCCTTGTAGCCTTATTCAGTGTGGTTCTGGAGCTCTAGGAAGCATTCCAGGTCTCTTAGTACTGGCGGATCTGCTCGACGATGAGAAACGTACAAGAAGGATGGCCTGTGTGTTTGGGGAGTTGTGAGCAGTGCACCCTTGGGAACAGCTAGATGCCGAGACATGGGAGGTGAAGGGCTTTTTTGTGAAACCTGTAGAATGTGGCAACTTGAAACAACTCAAGTATCTCCCTTCGAAAGCACGTTGGAGGTACTAAATAGAGGAAGAAACATGAGAGTCAGGGCTCTGCGGGCCATTTTGAATATAAGGCTGAAGGGAAACTTTATATTCCTCATTGGCCTTTAGAGAGTTGTGGGCTCAGTTCTCCCTGAGAAACTCTTTACTTGCGCATGTTCTCTTCATAGCACAATTGGCTTAGTGATGACAAGTGAGTTTCTAGGAAAGAAACTTGGAGGTTGCCATTCTTTGGTAGCTGCTCATCCTTCAGTAATCTGTAGTGAATGGGCGACCCCAAAGAACACTAGCCTCAAGCTAACGTTCCTCTTGTTTCACACCACACTTTGGCATGCAGCAGAATCCATGTAGCGTTATTCAGTGTGGTTTTGAGCTCTAGGAAGCATTCCAGGTCTCTTAGTACAGGCGGGTCTGTACCAGGATGAGAAAACTACAGGCAGGATTGCCTGTGTGTTTGGTGAGTTGTGAGCAGTGCACCACTGGGAACAGCTAGATGCCGAGTCATGGGAAGTGATTGGCTTCTTTTCTTAGATTCCAGAAGGTAGTAAATTGAAACAACTCAAGTATCTCCCTTCTAAAGCACCTTGGAAGTACAACGTAGAGAAGGAAACAGCAGAGACAAGGCTCTGTGGGCCCTTTTGTATATAAGGCTTGAAGGGAAACTTTATGTTCCTCATTGGGATTTAGAGAGTTGCGGGCTCAATTCTCCCTGAGAAACACTGTAGTTGCACATGTTCTCTTCATAGCAGAGTTGTCTTTGTGATGACAAGTGAGTTTCTAGGAAAGAAATATGGAGGTTGCCATTCTTTGGTAGCTGCTCATCCTTCCGTAATCTATAGTGAATGGGCGACCCCAAAGAACACTCGCCTCAAGCTAACGTTCCTCTTGTATCATGCCGCAGGTTGCAGGAAGCAGAATCCATGTAGCGTTATTCATTGTGGTTCTTGAGTTCTAGGTAGCATTCCAGGTCTCTTAGGACTGGCGGGTCAACACTAGGATAGGCAACGTATTAGAAGGACGGCCTGTGTGTTTGGGCCTTTGTGAGCAATGCAGCTTTTGGGAAGAGCTAGATGCCGAGTCACAGGCTGTGAAGGGCCTCTTTGCTTAAACATCTACATTTTTGCAAGTTGAAAGAACTCATGTATCTCCCTTCTAAAGCACCTTGGAGGTACAAAGTAGAGAAAGAATCAGCAAGGTCAATGCTGTGCTCGCCCCTTTGAAGATAAGTCTTGAGGGAAACTTCATTTTCCTCTTTGGGATTTAGAGAGTTGGGGGCTCAATTCTCCCTGAGAAACACTGTAGTTGCACGAGTTCCCGTCATAGCACAAATGCCTTTGTGACGACAAGTGAGTTTCTAGGAAAGAAACTCGGAGTTTGCCATTCTTTGCTGGTGCTCGTCCTTTGGTAATCTTCAGTGAATTGGTGACCCCGTTTGAGCACTAGCGTCAAGCTAACGTTCCTCTTGTATCATGCCACTTGTTGGCATGCAGCAGAATCCTTGTAGCCTTATTCAGTGTGGTTCTGGAGCTCTAGGAAGCATTCCAGGTCTCTTAGTACAGGCGGGTCTGTACTAGGATGAGAAAACTACAGGCAGGATGGCCTGTGTGTTTGGTGAGTTGTCAGCAGTGCACCACTGAGAACAGCTAGATGCCGAGTCATGGGAAGTGATTGGCTTCTTTTCTTACACTCCAGGAAGTAGTCAGTTGAAACAACTCAAGTATCTCCCTTCTAAAGCACCTTGGAAGTACAACGTAGAGAAAGAAAGAGCAGAGACAAGGCTCTGTGGGCCCTTTTGTATATAAGGCTTGAAGGGAAACTTTATGTTCCTCATAGGGATTTAGAGAGTTGCGGGCTCAATTCTCCCTGAGAAACACTGTAGTTGAACATGTTCTCTTCATAGCACAGTTGCCTTTGTGATGACAAGTGAGTTTCTAGGAAGGAAATATGCAGGTTGCCATTCTTTGGAAGCTGCTCATCCTTCCATAATCTGTAGTGAATAGGCGACCCCATTGAACACTAGCCTCAAGCTAACTTTCCTGTTGTATCATGCCGCAGGTTGCAGGCAGCAGAATCCATGTAGCGTTATTCATTGTGGTTCTGGAGCTCTAGGTAGCATTCCAGGTCTCTTAGTACTGGCGGGTCAACACTAGGATGAGCAATGTATTAGAAGGACAGCCTGTGTGTTTGGGCCTTGGTCAGCAATGCAGCTTTGGGAAGAGCTAGATGCCGAGTCAGAGGCTATGAAGGCCTTCTTTGGTTAAACCTCTACATTTTTGCAAGTTGAAAGAACTCATGTATCTCCCTTCTAAAGCACCTTGGAGGTACAAAGTAGAGAAAGAATCAGCAAGGTCAATGCTCTGCTGGCCCCTTTGAAGATAAGTCTTGAAGGGAAACTTCATTTTCCTCTTTGGGATTTAGAGAGTTGGGGGCTCAATTCTCCCTGAGAAACACTGTAGTTGCACGTGTTCCCTTCATAGCACAATTGCCTTTGTGACGACAAGTGAGTTTCTAGGAAAGAAACTCGGAGTTTGCCATTCTTTGCTGGTGCTCGTCCTTTGGTAATCTTCAGTGAATTGGTGACCCCGTTTGAGCACTAGCCTCAAGCTAACGTTCCTCTTGTATCATGCCACTTGTTGCCATGCAGCACAATCCTTGTAGCCTTATTCAGTGTGGTTCTGGAGCTCTAGGAAGCATTCCAGGTCTCTTAGTACTGGCGGATCTGCTCGACGATGAGAAACGTACAAGAAGGATGGCCTGTGTGTTTGGGGAGTTGTGAGCAGTTCACCCTTGGGAACAGCTAGATGCCGAGACATGGGAGGTGAAGGGCTTTTTTGTGAAACCTGTAGAATGTGGCAACTTGAAACAACTCAAGTATCTCCCTTCGAAAGCACGTTGGAGGTACTAAATAGAGGAAGAAACATGAGAGTCAGGGCTCTGTGGGCCATTTTGAATATAAGGCTGAAGGGAAACTTTATATTCCTCATTGGCCTTTAGAGAGTTGTGGGCTCAGTTCTCCCTGAGAAACTCTTTACTTGCGCATGTTCTCTTCATAGCACAATTGGCTTAGTGATGACAAGTGAGTTTCTAGGAAAGAAACTTGGAGGTTGCCATTCTTTGGTAGCTGCTCATCCTTCAGTAATCTGTAGTGAATGGGCGACCCCAAAGAACACTAGCCTCAAGCTAACGTTCCTCTTGTTTCACACCACACTTTGGCATGCAGCAGAATCCATGTAGCGTTATTCAGTGTGGTTTTGAGCTCTAGGAAGCATTCCAGGTCTCTTAGTACAGGCGGGTCTGTACCAGGATGAGAAAACTACAGGCAGGATTGCCTGTGTGTTTGGTGAGTTGTGAGCAGTGCACCACTGGGAACAGCTAGATGCCGAGTCATGGGAAGTGATTGGCTTCTTTTCTTAGATTCCAGAAGGTAGTAAATTGAAACAACTCAAGTATCTCCCTTCTAAAGCACCTTGGAAGTACAACGTAGAGAAAGAAACAGCACAGACAAGGCTCTGTGGTCCCTTTTGTATATAAGGCTTGAAGGGAAACTTTATGTTCCTCATTGGGATTTAGAGAGTTGCGGGCTCAATTCTCCCTGAGAAACACTGTAGTTGCACATGTTCTCTTCATAGCAGAGTTGTATTTGTGAAGACAAGTGAGTTTCTAGGAAAGAAATATGGAGGTTGCCATTCTTTGGTAGCTGCTCATCCTTCCGTAATCTGTAGTGAATGGGCGACCCCAAAGAATACTCGCCTCAAGCTAACGTTCCTCTTGTATCATGCCGCAGGTTGCAGGTAGCAGAATCCATGTAGCGTTATTCATTGTGGTTCTTGAGCTCTAGGTAGCATTCCAGGTCTCTTAGGACTGGCGGGTCAACACTAGGATAGGCAACGTATTAGAAGGACGGCCTGTGTGTTTGGGCCTTTGTGAGCAATGCAGCTTTTGGGAAGAGCTAGATGCCGAGTCACAGGCTGTGAAGGGCTTCTTTGCTTAAACATCTACATTTTTGCAAGTTGAAAGAACTCATGCATCTCCCTTCTAAAGCACCTTGGAGGTACAAAGTAGAGAAAGAATCAGCAAGGTCAATGCTCTGCTCGCCCCTTTGAAGATAAGTCTTGAGGGAAACTTCATTTTCCTCTTTGGGATTTAGAGAGTTGGGTGCTCAATTCTCCCTGAGAAACACTGTAGTTGCACGAGTTCCCGTCATAGCACAAATGCCTTTGTGACGACAAGTGAGTTTCTAGGAAAGAAACTCGGAGTTTACCATTCTTTGCTGGTGCTCGTCCTTTGGTAATCTTCAGTGAATTGGTGACCCCGTTTGAGCACTAGCGTCAAGCTAACGTTCCTCTTGTATCATGCCACTTGTTGGCATGCAGCAGAATCCTTGTAGCCTTATTCAGTGTGGTTCTGGAGCTCTAGGAAGCATTCCAGGTCTCTTAGTACAGGCGGGTCTGTACCAGGATGAGAAAACTACAGGCAGGATGGCCTGTGTGTTTGGTGAGTTGTCAGCAGTGCACCACTGAGAACAGCTAGATGCCGAGTCATGGGAAGTGATTGGCTTCTTTTCTTACACTCCAGGAAGTAGTCAGTTGAAACAACTCAAGTATCTCCCTTCTAAAGCACCTTGGAAGTACAACGTAGAGAAAGAAAGAGCAGAGACAAGGCTCTGTGGGCCCTTTTGTACATAAGGCTTGAAGGGAAACTTTATGTTCCTCATAGGGATTTAGAGAGTTGCGGGCTCAATTCTCCCTGAGAAACACTGTAGTTGAACATGTTCTCTTCATAGCACAGTTGCCTTTGTGATGACAAGTGAGTTTCTAGGAAAGAAATATGCAGGTTGCCATTCTTTGGAAGCTGCTCATCCTTCCATAATCTGTAGTGAATGGGCGACCCCATTGAACACTAGCCTCAAGCTAACTTTCCTGTTGTATCATGCCGCAGGTTGCAGGCAGCAGAATCCATGTAGCGTTATTCATTGTGGTTCTGGAGCTCTAGGTAGCATTCCAGGTCTCTTAGTACTGGCGGGTCAACACTAGGATGAGCAATGTATTAGAAGGACAGCCTGTGTGTTTGGGCCTTGGTCAGCAATGCAGCTTTGGGAAGAGCTAGATGCCGAGTCAGAGGCTACGAAGGGCTTCTTTGGTTAAACCTCTACATTTTTGCAAGTTGAAAGAACTCATGTATCTCCCTTCTAAAGCACCTTGGAGGTACAAAGTAGAGAAAGAATCAGCAAGGTCAATGCTCTGCTGGCCCCTTTGAAGATAAGTCTTGAAGGGAAACTTCATTTTCCTCTTTGGTATTTAGAGAGTTGGGGGCTCAATTCTCCCTGAGAAACACTGTAGTTGCACGTGTTCCCTTCATAGCACAATTGCCTTTGTGACGACAAGTTAGTTTCTAGGAAAGAAACTCGGAGTTTGCCATTCTTTGCTGGTGCTCGTCCTTCGGTAATCTTCAGTGAATTGGTGACCCCGTTTGAGCACTAGCCTCAAGCTAACGTTCCTCTTGTATCATGCCACTTGTTGCCATTCAGCACAATCCTTGTAGCCTTATTCAGTGTGGTTCTGGAGCTCTAGGAAGCATTCCAGGTCTCTTAGTACTGGCGGATCTGCTCGACGATGAGAAACGTACAAGAAGGATGGCCTGTGTGTTTGGGGAGTTGTGAGCAGTGCACCCTTGGGAACAGCTAGATGCCGAGACATGGGAGGTGAAGGGCTTTTTTGTGAAACCTGTAGAATGTGGCAACTTGAAACAACTCAAGTATCTCCCTTCGAAAGCACGTTGGAGGTACTAAATAGAGGAAGAAACATGAGAGTCAGGGCTCTGCGGGCCATTTTGAATATAAGGCTGAAGGGAAACTTTATATTCCTCATTGGCCTTTAGAGAGTTGTGGGCTCAGTTCTCCCTGAGAAACTCTTTACTTGCGCATGTTCTCTTCATAGCACAATTGGCTTAGTGATGACAAGTGAGTTTCTAGGAAAGAAACTTGGAGGTTGCCATTCTTTGGTAGCTGCTCATCCTTCAGTAATCTGTAGTGAATGGGCGACCCCAAAGAACACTAGCCTCAAGCTAACGTTCCTCTTGTTTCACACCACACTTTGGCATGCAGCAGAATCCATGTAGCGTTATTCAGTGTGGTTTTGAGCTCTAGGAAGCATTCCAGGTCTCTTAGTACAGGCGGGTCTGTACCAGGATGAGAAAACTACAGGCAGGATTGCCTGTGTGTTTGGTGAGTTGTGAGCAGTGCACCACTGGGAACAGCTAGATGCCGAGTCATGGGAAGTGATTGGCTTCTTTTCTTAGATTCCAGAAGGTAGTAAATTGAAACAACTCAAGTATCTCCCTTCTAAAGCACCTTGGAAGTACAACGTAGAGAAGGAAACAGCAGAGACAAGGCTCTGTGGGCCCTTTTGTATATAAGGCTTGAAGGGAAACTTTATGTTCCTCATTGGGATTTAGAGAGTTGCGGGCTCAATTCTCCCTGAGAAACACTGTAGTTGCACATGTTCTCTTCATAGCAGAGTTGTCTTTGTGATGACAAGTGAGTTTCTAGGAAAGAAATATGGAGGTTGCCATTCTTTGGTAGCTGCTCATCCTTCCGTAATCTATAGTGAATGGGCGACCCCAAAGAACACTCGCCTCAAGCTAACGTTCCTCTTGTATCATGCCGCAGGTTGCAGGAAGCAGAATCCATGTAGCGTTATTCATTGTGGTTCTTGAGCTCTAGGTAGCATTCCAGGTCTCTTAGGACTGGCGGGTCAACACTAGGATAGGCAACGTATTAGAAGGACGGCCTGTGTGTTTGGGCCTTTGTGAGCAATGCAGCTTTTGGGAAGAGCTAGATGCCGAGTCACAGGCTGTGAAGGGCTTCTTTGCTTAAACATCTACATTTTTGCAAGTTGAAAGAACTCATGTATCTCCCTTCTAAAGCACCTTGGAGGTACAAAGTAGAGAAAGAATCAGCAAGGTCAATGCTGTGCTCGCCCCTTTGAAGATAAGTCTTGAGGGAAACTTCATTTTCCTCTTTGGGATTTAGAGAGTTGGGGGCTCAATTCTCCCTGAGAAACACTGTAGTTGCACGAGTTCCCGTCATAGCACAAATGCCTTTGTGACGACAAGTGAGTTTCTAGGAAAGAAACTCGGAGTTTGCCATTCTTTGCTGGTGCTCGTCCTTTGGTAATCTTCAGTGAATTGGTGACCCCGTTTGAGCACTAGAGTCAAGCTAACGTTCCTCTTGTATCATGCCTCTTGTTGGCATGCAGCAGAATCCTTGTAGCCTTATTCAGTGTGGTTCTGGAGCTCTAGGAAGCATTCCAGGTCTCTTAGTACAGGCGGGTCTGTACTAGGATGAGAAAACTACAGGCAGGATGGCCTGTGTGTTTGGTGAGTTGTCAGCAGTGCACCACTGAGAACAGCTATATGCCGAGTCATGGGAAGTGATTGGCTTCTTTTCTTACACTCCAGGAAGTAGTCAGTTGAAACAACTCAAGTATCTCCCTTCTAAAGCACCTTGGAAGTACAACGTAGAGAAAGAAAGAGCAGAGACAAGGCTCTGTGGGCCCTTTTGTATATAAGGCTTGAAGGGAAACTTTATGTTCCTCATAGGGATTTAGATAGTTGCGGGCTCAATTCTCCCTGAGAAACACTGTAGTTGAACATGTTCTCTTCATAGCACAGTTGCCTTTGTGATGACAAGTGAGTTTCTAGGAAGGAAATATGCAGGTTGCCATTCTTTGGAAGCTGCTCATCCTTCCATAATCTGTAGTGAATGGGCGACCCCATTGAACACTAGCCTCAAGCTAACTTTCCTGTTGTATCATGCCGCAGGTTGCAGGCAGCAGAATCCATGTAGCGTTATTCATTGTGGTTCTGGAGCTCTAGGTAGCATTCCAGGTCTCTTAGTACTGGCGGGTCAACACTAGGATGAGCAATGTATTAGAAGGACAGCCTGTGTGTTTGGGCCTTGGTCAGCAATGCAGCTTTGGGAAGAGCTAGATGCCGAGTCAGAGGCTATGAAGGGCTTCTTTGGTTAAACCTCTACATTTTTGCAAGTTGAAAGAACTCATGTATCTCCCTTCTAAAGCACCTTGGAGGTACAAAGTAGAGAAAGAATCAGCAAGGTCAATGCTCTGCTGGCCCCTTTGAAGATAAGTCTTGAAGGGAAACTTCATTTTCCTCTTTGGGATTTAGAGAGTTGGGGGCTCAATTCTCCCTGAGAAACACTGTAGTTGCACGTGTTCACTTCATAGCACAATTGCCTTTGTGACGACAAGTGAGTTTCTAGGAAAGAAACTCGGAGTTTGCCATTCTTTGCTGGTGCTCGTCCTTTGGTAATCTTCAGTGAATTGGTGACCCCGTTTGAGCACTAGCCTCAAGCTAACGTTCCTCTTGTATCATGCCACTTGTTGCCATGCAGCACAATCCTTGTAGCATTATTCAGTGTGGTTCTGGAGCTCTAGGAAGCATTCCAGGTCTCTTAGTACTGGCGGATCTGCTCGACGATGAGAAACGTACAAGAAGGATGGCCTGTGTGTTTGGGGAGTTGTGAGCAGTGCACCCTTGGGAACAGCTAGATGCCGAGACATGGGAGGTGAAGGGCTTTTTTGTGAAACCTGTAGAATGTGGCAACTTGAAACAACTCAAGTATCTCCCTTCGAAAGCACGTTGGAGGTACTAAATAGAGGAAGAAACATGAGAGTCAGGGCTCTGCGGGCCATTTTGAATATAAGGCTGAAGGGAAACTTTATATTCCTCATTGGCCTTTAGAGAGTTGTGGGCTCAGTTCTCCCTGAGAAACTCTTTACTTGCGCATGTTCTCTTCATAGCACAATTGGCTTAGTGATGACAAGTGAGTTTCTAGGAAAGAAACTTGGAGGTTGCCATTCTTTGGTAGCTGCTCATCCTTCAGTAATCTGTAGTGAATGGGCGACCCCAAAGAACACTAGCCTCAAGCTAACGTTCCTCTTGTTTCACACCACACTTTGGCATGCAGCAGAATCCATGTAGCGTTATTCAGTGTGGTTTTGAGCTCTAGGAAGCATTCCAGGTCTCTTAGTACAGGCGGGTCTGTACCAGGATGAGAAAACTACAGGCAGGATTGCCTGTGTGTTTGGTGAGTTGTGAGCAGTGCACCACTGGGAACAGCTAGATGCCGAGTCATGGGAAGTGATTGGCTTCTTTTCTTAGATTCCAGAAGGTAGTAAATTGAAACAACTCAAGTATCTCCCTTCTAAAGCACCTTGGAAGTACAACGTAGAGAAAGAAACAGCAGAGACAAGGCTCTGTGGTCCCTTTTGTATATAAGGCTTGAAGGGAAACTTTATGTTCCTCATTGGGATTTAGAGAGTTGCGGGCTCAATTCTCCCTGAGAAACACTGTAGTTGCACATGTTCTCTTCATAGCAGAGTTGTCTTTGTGAAGACAAGTGAGTTTCTAGGAAAGAAATATGGAGGTTGCCATTCTTTGGTAGCTGCTCATCCTTCCGTAATCTGTAGTGAATGGGCGACCCCAAAGAACACTCGCCTCAAGCTAACGTTCCTCTTGTATCATGCCGCAGGTTGCAGGCAGCAGAATCCATGTAGCGTTATTCATTGTGGTTCTTGAGCTCTAGGTAGCATTCCAGGTCTCTTAGGACTGGCGGGTCAACACTAGGATAGGCAACGTATTAGAAGGACGGCCTGTGTGTTTGGGCCTTTGTGAGCAATGCAGCTTTTGGGAAGAGCTAGATGCCGAGTCACAGGCTGTGAAGGGCTTCTTTGCTTAAACATCTACATTTTTGCAAGTTGAAAGAACTCATGTATCTCCCTTCTAAAGCACCTTGGAGGTACAAAGTAGAGAAAGAATCAGCAAGGTCAATGCTCTGCTGGCCCCGTTGAAGATAAGTCTTGAGGGAAACTTCATTTTCCTCTTTGGGATTTAGAGAGTTGGGGGCTCAATTCTCCCTGAGAAACACTGTAGTTGCACGAGTTCCCGTCATAGCACAAATGCCTTTGTGACGACAAGTGAGTTTCTAGGAAAGAAACTCGGAGTTTGCCATTCTTTGCTGGTGCTCGTCCTTTGGTAATCTTCAGTGAATTGGTGACCCCGTTTGAGCACTAGCGTCAAGCTAACGTTCCTCTTGTATCATGCCACTTGTTGGCATGCAGCAGAATCCTTGTAGCCTTATTCAGTGTGGTTCTGGAGCTCTAGGAAGCATTCCAGGTCTCTTAGTACAGGCGGGTCTGTACTAGGATGAGAAAACTACAGGCAGGATGGCCTGTGTGTTTGGTGAGTTGTCAGCAGTGCACCACTGAGAACAGCTAGATGCCGAGTCATGGGAAGTGATTGGCTTCTTTTCTTACACTCCAGGAAGTAGTCAGTTGAAACAACTCAAGTATCTCCCTTCTAAAGCACCTTGGAAGTACAACGTAGAGAAAGAAACAGCAGAGACAAGGCTCTGTGGGCCCTTTTGTACATAAGGCTTGAAGGGAAACTTTATGTTCCTCATAGGGATTTAGAGAGTTGCGGGCTCAATTCTCCCTGAGAAACACTGTAGTTGAACATGTTCTCTTCATAGCACAGTTGCCTTTGTGATGACAAGTGAGTTTCTAGGAAAGAAATATGCAGGTTGCCATTCTTTGGAAGCTGCTCATCCTCCCATAATCTGTAGTGAATGGGCGACCCCATTGAACACTAGCCTCAAGCTAACTTTCCTGTTGTATCATGCCGCAGGTTGCAGGCAGCAGAATCCATGTAGCGTTATTCATTGTGGTTCTGGAGCTCTAGGTAGCATTCCAGGTCTCTTAGTACTGGCGGGTCAACACTAGGATGAGCAATGTATTAGAAGGACAGCCTGTGTGTTTGGGCCTTGGTCAGCAATGCAGCTTTGGGAAGAGCTAGATGCCGAGTCAGAGGCTATGAAGGGCTTCTTTGGTTAAACCTCTACATTTTTGCAAGTTGAAAGAACTCATGTATCTCCCTTCTAAAGCACCTTGGAGGTACAAAGTAGAGAAAGAATCAGCAAGGTCAATGCTCTGCTGGCCCCTTTGAAGATAAGTCTTGAGGGAAACTTCATTTTCCTCTTTGGGATTTAGAGAGTTGGGGGCTCAATTCTCCCTGAGAAACACTGTAGTTGCACGTGTTCCCTTCATAGCACAATTGCCTTTGTGACGACAAGTGAGTTTCTAGGAAAGAAACTCGGAGTTTGCCATTCTTTGCTGGTGCTCGTCCTTTGGTAATCTTCAGTGAATTGGTGACCCCGTTTGAGCCCTAGCCTCAAGCTAACGTTCCTCTTGTATCATGCCACTTGTTGCCATGCAGCACGATCCTTGTAGCCTTATTCAGTGTGGTTCTGGAGCTCTAGGAAGCATTCCAGGTCTCTTAGTACTGGCGGATCTGCTCGACGATGAGAAACGTACAAGAAGGATGGCCTGTGTGTTTGGGGAGTTGTGAGCAGTGCACCCTTGGCAACAGCTAGATGTCGAGACATGGGAGGTGAAGGGCTATTTTGTGAAACCTGTAGAATGTGGCAACTTGAAACAACTCAAGTATCTCCCTTCGAAAGCACGTTGGAGGTACTAAATAGAGGAAGAAACATGAGAGTCAGGGCTCTGCGGGCCATTTTGAATATAAGGCTGAAGGGAAACTTTATATTCCTCATTGGCCTTTAGAGAGTTGTGGGCTCAGTTCTCCCTGAGAAACTCTTTACTTGCGCATGTTCTCTTCATAGCACAATTGGCTTAGTGATGACAAGTGAGTTTCTAGGAAAGAAACTTGGAGGTTGCCATTCTTTGGTAGCTGCTCATCCTTCAGTAATCTGTAGTGAATGGGCGACCCCAAAGAACACTAGCCTCAAGCTAACGTTCCTCTTGTTTCACACCACACTTTGGCATGCAGCAGAATCCATGTAGCGTTATTCAGTGTGGTTTTGAGCTCTAGGAAGCATTCCAGGTCTCTTAGTACAGGCGGGTCTGTACCAGGATGAGAAAACTACAGGCAGGTTTGCCTGTGCGTTTGGTGAGTTGTGAGCAGTGCACCACTGGGAACAGCTAGATGCCGAGTCATGGGAAGTGATTGGCTTCTTTTCTTAGATTCCAGAAGGTAGTAAATTGAAACAACTCAAGTATCTCCCTTCTAAAGCACCTTGGAAGTACAACGTAGAGAAAGAAACAGCAGAGACAAGGCTCTGTGGGCCCTTTTGTATATAAGGCTTGCAGGGAAACTTTATGTTCCTCATTGGGATTTAGAGAGTTGCGGGCTCAATTCTCCCTGAGAAACACTGTAGTTGCACATGTTCTCTTCATAGCAGAGTTGTCTTTGTGAAGACAAGTGAGTTTCTAGGAAAGAAATATGGTGGTTGCCATTCTTTGGTAGCTGCTCATCCTTCCGTAATCTGTAGTGAATGGGTGACCCCAAAGAACACTCGCCTCAAGCTAATGTTCCTCTTGTATCATGCCGCAGGTTGCAGGCAGCAGAATCCATGTAGCGTTATTCATTGTGGTTCTTGAGCTCTAGGTAGCATTCCAGGTCTCTTAGGACTGTCGGTTCAACACTAGGATAGGCAACGTATTAGAAGGACGGCCTGTGTGTTTGGGCCTTTGTGAGCAATGCAGCTTTTGGGAAGAGCTAGATGCCGAGTCACAGGCTGTGAAGGGCTTCTTTGCTTAAACATCTACATTTTTGCAAGTTGAAAGAACTCATGTATCTCCCTTCTAAAGCACCTTGGAGGTACAAAGTAGAGAAAGAATCAGCAAGGTCAATGCTCTGCTCGCCCCTTTGAAGATGTCTTGAGGGAAATTTCATTTTCCTCTTTGGGATTTAGAGAGTTGGGGGCTCAATTCTCCCTGAGAAACACTGTAGTTGCACGAGTTCCCGTCATAGCACAAAGGCCTTTGTGACGACAAGTGAGTTTCTAGGAAAGAAACTCGGAGTTTGCCATTCTTTGCTGGTGCTCGTCCTTTGGTAATCTTCAGTGAATTGGTGACCCCGTTTGAGCACTAGCGTCAAGCTAACGTTCCTCTTGTATCATGCCACTTGTTGGCATGCAGCAGAATCCTTGTAGCCTTATTCAGTGTGGTTCTGGAGCTCTAGGAAGCATTCCAGGTCTCTTAGTACAGGCGGGTCTGTACTAGGATGAGAAAACTACAGGCAGGATGGCCTGTGTGTTTGGTGAGTTGTCAGCAGTGCACCACTGAGAACAGCTAGATGCCGAGTCATGGGAAGTGATTGGCTTCTTTTCTTACACTCCAGAAAGTAGTCAGTTGAAACAACTCAAGTATCTCCCTTCTAAAGCACCTTGGAAGTACAACGTAGAGAAAGAAAGAGCAGAGACAAGGCTCTGTGGGCCCTTTTGTATATAAGGCTTGAAGGGAAACTTTATGTTCCTCATAGGGATTTAGAGAGTTGCGGGCTCAATTCTCCCTGAGAAACACTGTAGTTGAACATGTTCTCTTCATAGCACAGTTGCCTTTGTGATGACAAGTGAGTTTCTAGGAAAGAAATATGCAGGTTGCCATTCTTTGGAAGCTGCTCATCCTTCCATAATCTGTAGTGAATGGGCGACCCCATTGAACACTAGCCTCAAGCTAACTTTCCTGTTGTATCATGCCGCAGGTTGCAGGCAGCAGAATCCATGTAGCGTTATTCATTGTGGTTCTGGAGCTCTAGGTAGCATTCCAGGTCTCTTAGTACTGGCGGGTCAACACTAGGATGAGCAATGTATTAGAAGGACAGCCTGTGTGTTTGGGCCTTGGTCAGCAATGCAGCTTTGGGAAGAGCTAGATGCCGAGTCAGAGGCTATGAAGGGCTTCTTTGGTTAAACCTCTACATTTTTGCAAGTTGAAAGAACTCATGTATCTCCCTTCTAAAGCACCTTGGAGGTACAAAGTAGAGAAAGAATCAGCAAGGTCAATGCTCTGCTGGCCCCTTTGAAGATAAGTCTTGAAGGGAAACTTCATTTTCCTCTTTGGGATTTAGAGAGTTGGGGGCTCAATTCTCCCTGAGAAACACTGTAGTTGCACGTGTTCCCTTCATAGCACAATTGCCTTTGTGACGACAAGTGAGTTTCTAGGAAAGAAACTCGGAGTTTGCCATTCTTTGCTGGTGCTCGTCCTTTGGTAATCTTCAGTGAATTGGTGACCCCGTTTGAGCCCTAGCCTCAAGCTAACGTTCCTCTTGTATCATGCCACTTGTTGCCATGCAGCACGATCCTTGTAGCCTTATTCAGTGTGGTTCTGGAGCTCTAGGAAGCATTCCAGGTCTCTTAGTACTGGCGGATCTGCTCGACGATGAGAAACGTACAAGAAGGATGGCCTGTGTGTTTGGGGAGTTGTGAGCAGTGCACCCTTGGCAACAGCTAGATGTCGAGACATGGGAGGTGAAGGGCTATTTTGTGAAACCTGTAGAATGTGGCAACTTGAAACAACTCAAGTATCTCCCTTCGAAAGCACGTTGGAGGTACTAAATAGAGGAAGAAACATGAGAGTCAGGGCTCTGCGGGCCATTTTGAATATAAGGCTGAAGGGAAACTTTATATTCCTCATTGGCCTTTAGAGAGTTGTGGGCTCAGTTCTCCCTGAGAAACTCTTTACTTGCGCATGTTCTCTTCATAGCACAATTGGCTTAGTGATGACAAGTGAGTTTCTAGGAAAGAAACTTGGAGGTTGCCATTCTTTGGTAGCTGCTCATCCTTCAGTAATCTGTAGTGAATGGGCGACCCCAAAGAACACTAGCCTCAAGCTAACGTTCCTCTTGTTTCACACCACACTTTGGCATGCAGCAGAATCCATGTAGCGTTATTCAGTGTGGTTTTGAGCTCTAGGAAGCATTCCAGGTCTCTTAGTACAGGCGGGTCTGTACCAGGATGAGAAAACTACAGGCAGGATTGCCTGTGTGTTTGGTGAGTTGTGAGCAGTGCACCACTGGGAACAGCTAGATGCCGAGTCATGGGAAGTGATTGGCTTCTTTTCTTAGATTCCAGAAGGTAGTAAATTGAAACAACTCAAGTATCTCCCTTCTAAAGCACCTTGGAAGTACAACGTAGAGAAAGAAACAGCAGAGACAAGGCTCTGTGGTCCCTTTTGTATATAAGGCTTGAAGGGAAACTTTATGTTCCTCATTGGGATTTAGAGAGTTGCGGGCTCAATTCTCCCTGAGAAACACTGTAGTTGCACATGTTCTCTTCATAGCAGAGTTGTCTTTGTGAAGACAAGTGAGTTTCTAGGAAAGAAATATGGAGGTTGCCATTCTTTGGTAGCTGCTCATCCTTCCGTAATCTGTAGTGAATGGGCGACCCCAAAGAACACTCGCCTCAAGCTAACGTTCCTCTTGTATCATGCCGCAGGTTGCAGGCAGCAGAATCCATGTAGCGTTATTCATTGTGGTTCTTGAGCTCTAGGTAGCATTCCAGGTCTCTTAGGACTGGCGGGTCAACACTAGGATAGGCAACGTATTAGAAGGACGGCCTGTGTGTTTGGGCCTTTGTGAGCAATGCAGCTTTTGGGAAGAGCTAGATGCCGAGTCACAGGCTGTGAAGGGCTTCTTTGCTTAAACATCTACATTTTTGCAAGTTGAAAGAACTCATGTATCTCCCTTCTAAAGCACCTTGGAGGTACAAAGTAGAGAAAGAATCAGCAAGGTCAATGCTCTGCTGGCCCCGTTGAAGATAAGTCTTGAGGGAAACTTCATTTTCCTCTTTGGGATTTAGAGAGTTGGGGGCTCAATTCTCCCTGAGAAACACTGTAGTTGCACGAGTTCCCGTCATAGCACAAATGCCTTTGTGACGACAAGTGAGTTTCTAGGAAAGAAACTCGGAGTTTGCCATTCTTTGCTGGTGCTCGTCCTTTGGTAATCTTCAGTGAATTGGTGACCCCGTTTGAGCACTAGCGTCAAGCTAACGTTCCTCTTGTATCATGCCACTTGTTGGCATGCAGCAGAATCCTTGTAGCCTTATTCAGTGTGGTTCTGGAGCTCTAGGAAGCATTCCAGGTCTCTTAGTACAGGCGGGTCTGTACTAGGATGAGAAAACTACAGGCAGGATGGCCTGTGTGTTTGGTGAGTTGTCAGCAGTGCACCACTGAGAACAGCTAGATGCCGAGTCATGGGAAGTGATTGGCTTCTTTTCTTACACTCCAGGAAGTAGTCAGTTGAAACAACTCAAGTATCTCCCTTCTAAAGCACCTTGGAAGTACAACGTAGAGAAAGAAACAGCAGAGACAAGGCTCTGTGGGCCCTTTTGTACATAAGGCTTGAAGGGAAACTTTATGTTCCTCATAGGGATTTAGAGAGTTGCGGGCTCAATTCTCCCTGAGAAACACTGTAGTTGAACATGTTCTCTTCATAGCACAGTTGCCTTTGTGATGACAAGTGAGTTTCTAGGAAAGAAATATGCAGGTTGCCATTCTTTGGAAGCTGCTCATCCTCCCATAATCTGTAGTGAATGGGCGACCCCATTGAACACTAGCCTCAAGCTAACTTTCCTGTTGTATCATGCCGCAGGTTGCAGGCAGCAGAATCCATGTAGCGTTATTCATTGTGGTTCTGGAGCTCTAGGTAGCATTCCAGGTCTCTTAGTACTGGCGGGTCAACACTAGGATGAGCAATGTATTAGAAGGACAGCCTGTGTGTTTGGGCCTTGGTCAGCAATGCAGCTTTGGGAAGAGCTAGATGCCGAGTCAGAGGCTATGAAGGGCTTCTTTGGTTAAACCTCTACATTTTTGCAAGTTGAAAGAACTCATGTATCTCCCTTCTAAAGCACCTTGGAGGTACAAAGTAGAGAAAGAATCAGCAAGGTCAATGCTCTGCTGGCCCCTTTGAAGATAAGTCTTGAGGGAAACTTCATTTTCCTCTTTGGGATTTAGAGAGTTGGGGGCTCAATTCTCCCTGAGAAACACTGTAGTTGCACGTGTTCCCTTCATAGCACAATTGCCTTTGTGACGACAAGTGAGTTTCTAGGAAAGAAACTCGGAGTTTGCCATTCTTTGCTGGTGCTCGTCCTTTGGTAATCTTCAGTGAATTGGTGACCCCGTTTGAGCCCTAGCCTCAAGCTAACGTTCCTCTTGTATCATGCCACTTGTTGCCATGCAGCACGATCCTTGTAGCCTTATTCAGTGTGGTTCTGGAGCTCTAGGAAGCATTCCAGGTCTCTTAGTACTGGCGGATCTGCTCGACGATGAGAAACGTACAAGAAGGATGGCCTGTGTGTTTGGGGAGTTGTGAGCAGTGCACCCTTGGCAACAGCTAGATGTCGAGACATGGGAGGTGAAGGGCTATTTTGTGAAACCTGTAGAATGTGGCAACTTGAAACAACTCAAGTATCTCCCTTCGAAAGCACGTTGGAGGTACTAAATAGAGGAAGAAACATGAGAGTCAGGGCTCTGCGGGCCATTTTGAATATAAGGCTGAAGGGAAACTTTATATTCCTCATTGGCCTTTAGAGAGTTGTGGGCTCAGTTCTCCCTGAGAAACTCTTTACTTGCGCATGTTCTCTTCATAGCACAATTGGCTTAGTGATGACAAGTGAGTTTCTAGGAAAGAAACTTGGAGGTTGCCATTCTTTGGTAGCTGCTCATCCTTCAGTAATCTGTAGTGAATGGGCGACCCCAAAGAACACTAGCCTCAAGCTAACGTTCCTCTTGTTTCACACCACACTTTGGCATGCAGCAGAATCCATGTAGCGTTATTCAGTGTGGTTTTGAGCTCTAGGAAGCATTCCAGGTCTCTTAGTACAGGCGGGTCTGTACCAGGATGAGAAAACTACAGGCAGGTTTGCCTGTGCGTTTGGTGAGTTGTGAGCAGTGCACCACTGGGAACAGCTAGATGCCGAGTCATGGGAAGTGATTGGCTTCTTTTCTTAGATTCCAGAAGGTAGTAAATTGAAACAACTCAAGTATCTCCCTTCTAAAGCACCTTGGAAGTACAACGTAGAGAAAGAAACAGCAGAGACAAGGCTCTGTGGGCCCTTTTGTATATAAGGCTTGCAGGGAAACTTTATGTTCCTCATTGGGATTTAGAGAGTTGCGGGCTCAATTCTCCCTGAGAAACACTGTAGTTGCACATGTTCTCTTCATAGCAGAGTTGTCTTTGTGAAGACAAGTGAGTTTCTAGGAAAGAAATATGGTGGTTGCCATTCTTTGGTAGCTGCTCATCCTTCCGTAATCTGTAGTGAATGGGTGACCCCAAAGAACACTCGCCTCAAGCTAATGTTCCTCTTGTATCATGCCGCAGGTTGCAGGCAGCAGAATCCATGTAGCGTTATTCATTGTGGTTCTTGAGCTCTAGGTAGCATTCCAGGTCTCTTAGGACTGTCGGTTCAACACTAGGATAGGCAACGTATTAGAAGGACGGCCTGTGTGTTTGGGCCTTTGTGAGCAATGCAGCTTTTGGGAAGAGCTAGATGCCGAGTCACAGGCTGTGAAGGGCTTCTTTGCTTAAACATCTACATTTTTGCAAGTTGAAAGAACTCATGTATCTCCCTTCTAAAGCACCTTGGAGGTACAAAGTAGAGAAAGAATCAGCAAGGTCAATGCTCTGCTCGCCCCTTTGAAGATGTCTTGAGGGAAATTTCATTTTCCTCTTTGGGATTTAGAGAGTTGGGGGCTCAATTCTCCCTGAGAAACACTGTAGTTGCACGAGTTCCCGTCATAACACAAATGCCTTTGTGACGACAAGTGAGTTTCTAGGAAAGAAACTCGGAGTTTGCCATTCTTTGCTGGTGCTCGTCCTTTGGTAATCTTCAGTGAATTGGTGACCCCGTTTGAGCACTAGCGTCAAGCTAACGTTCCTCTTGTATCATGCCACTTGTTGGCATGCAGCAGAATCCTTGTAGCCTTATTCAGTGTGGTTCTGGAGCTCTAGGAAGCATTCCAGGTCTCTTAGTACAGGCGGGTCTGTACTAGGATGAGAAAACTACAGGCAGGATGGCCTGTGTGTTTGGTGAGTTGTCAGCAGTGCACCACTGAGAACAGCTAGATGCCGAGTCATGGGAAGTGATTGGCTTCTTTTCTTACACTCCAGAAAGTAGTCAGTTGAAACAACTCAAGTATCTCCCTTCTAAAGCACCTTGGAAGTACAACGTAGAGAAAGAAAGAGCAGAGACAAGGCTCTGTGGGCCCTTTTGTATATAAGGCTTGAAGGGAAACTTTATGTTCCTCATAGGGATTTAGAGAGTTGCGGGCTCAATTCTCCCTGAGAAACACTGTAGTTGAACATGTTCTCTTCATAGCACAGTTGCCTTTGTGATGACAAGTGAGTTTCTAGGAAAGAAATATGCAGGTTGCCATTCTTTGGAAGCTGCTCATCCTTCCATAATCTGTAGTGAATGGGCGACCCCATTGAACACTAGCCTCAAGCTAACTTTCCTGTTGTATCATGCCGCAGGTTGCAGGCAGCAGAATCCATGTAGCGTTATTCATTGTGGTTCTGGAGCTCTAGGTAGCATTCCAGGTCTCTTAGTACTGGCGGGTCAACACTAGGATGAGCAATGTATTAGAAGGACAGCCTGTGTGTTTGGGCCTTGGTCAGCAATGCAGCTTTGGGAAGAGCTAGATGCCGAGTCAGAGGCTATGAAGGGCTTCTTTGGTTAAACCTCTACATTTTTGCAAGTTGAAAGAACTCATGTATCTCCCTTCTAAAGCACCTTGGAGGTACAAAGTAGAGAAAGAATCAGCAAGGTCAATGCTCTGCTGGCCCCTTTGAAGATAAGTCTTGAAGGGAAACTTCATTTTCCTCTTTGGGATTTAGAGAGTTGGGGGCTCAATTCTCCCTGAGAAACACTGTAGTTGCACGTGTTCCCTTCATAGCACAATTGCCTTTGTGACGACAAGTGAGTTTCTAGGAAAGAAACTCGGAGTTTGCCATTCTTTGCTGGTGCTCGTCCTTTGGTAATCTTCAGTGAATTGGTGACCCCGTTTGAGCCCTAGCCTCAAGCTAACGTTCCTCTTGTATCATGCCACTTGTTGCCATGCAGCACGATCCTTGTAGCCTTATTCAGTGTGGTTCTGGAGCTCTAGGAAGCATTCCAGGTCTCTTAGTACTGGCGGATCTGCTCGACGATGAGAAACGTACAAGAAGGATGGCCTGTGTGTTTGGGGAGTTGTGAGCAGTGCACCCTTGGCAACAGCTAGATGTCGAGACATGGGAGGTGAAGGGCTATTTTGTGAAACCTGTAGAATGTGGCAACTTGAAACAACTCAAGTATCTCCCTTCGAAAGCACGTTGGAGGTACTAAATAGAGGAAGAAACATGAGAGTCAGGGCTCTGCGGGCCATTTTGAATATAAGGCTGAAGGGAAACTTTATATTCCTCATTGGCCTTTAGAGAGTTGTGGGCTCAGTTCTCCCTGAGAAACTCTTTACTTGCGCATGTTCTCTTCATAGCACAATTGGCTTAGTGATGACAAGTGAGTTTCTAGGAAAGAAACTTGGAGGTTGCCATTCTTTGGTAGCTGCTCATCCTTCAGTAATCTGTAGTGAATGGGCGACCCCAAAGAACACTAGCCTCAAGCTAACGTTCCTCTTGTTTCACACCACACTTTGGCATGCAGCAGAATCCATGTAGCGTTATTCAGTGTGGGTTTGAGCTCTAGGAAGCATTTCAGGTCTCTTAGTACAGGCGGGTCTGTACCAGGATGAGAAAACTACAGGCAGGATTGCCTGTGTGTTTGGTGAGTTGTGAGCAGTGCACCACTGGGAACAGCTAGATGCCGAGTCATGGGAAGTGATTGGCTTCTTTTCTTAGATTCCAGAAGGTAGTAAATTGAAACAACTCAAGTATCTCCCTTCTAAAGCACCTTGGAAGTACAACGTAGAGAAAGAAACAGCAGAGACAAGGCTCTGTGGGCCCTTTTGTATATAAGGCTTGAAGGGAAACTTTATGTTCCTCATTGGGATTTAGAGAGTTGCGGGCTCAATTCTCCCTGAGAAACACTGTAGTTGCACATGTTCTCTTCATAGCAGAGTTGTCTTTGTGAAGACAAGTGAGTTTCTAGGAAAGAAATATGGAGGTTGCCATTCTTTGGTAGCTGCTCATCCTTCCGTAATCTGTAGTGAATGGGCGACCCCAAAGAACACTCGCCTCAAGCTAACGTTCCTCTTGTATCATGCCGCAGGTTGCAGGCAGCAGAATCCATGTAGCGTTATTCATTGTGGTTCTTGAGCTCTAGGTAGCATTCCAGGTCTCTTAGGACTGGCGGGTCAACACTAGGATAGGCAACGTATTAGAAGGACGGCCTGTGTGTTTGGGCCTTTGTGAGCAATGCAGCTTTTGGGAAGAGCTAGATGCCGAGTCACAGGCTGTGAAGGGCTTCTTTGCTTAAACATCTACATTTTTGCAAGTTGAAAGAACTCATGTATCTCCCTTCTAAAGCACCTTGGAGGTACAAAGTAGAGAAAGAATCAGCAAGGTCAATGCTCTGCTGGCCCCGTTGAAGATAAGTCTTGAGGGAAACTTCATTTTCCTCTTTGGGATTTAGAGAGTTGGGGGCTCAATTCTCACTGAGAAACACTGTAGTTGCACGAGTTCCCGTCATAGCACAAATGCCTTTGTGACGACAAGTGAGTTTCTAGGAAAGAAACTCGGAGTTTGCCATTCTTTGCTGGTGCTCGTCCTTTGGTAATCTTCAGTGATTTGGTGACCCCGTTTGAGCACTAGCGTCAAGCTAACGTTCCTCTTGTATCATGCCACTTGTTGGCATGCAGCAGAATCCTTGTAGCCTTATTCAGTGTGGTTCTGGAGCTCTAGGAAGCATTCCAGGTCTCTTAGTACAGGCGGGTCTGTACTAGGATGAGAAAACTACAGGCAGGATGGCCTGTGTGTTTGGTGAGTTGTCAGCAGTGCACCACTGAGAACAGCTAGATGCCGAGTCATGGGAAGTGATTGGCTTCTTTTCTTACACTCCAGAAAGTAGTCAGTTGAAACAACTCAAGTATCTCCCTTCTAAAGCACCTTGGAAGTACAACGTAGAGAAAGAAAGAGCAGAGACAAGGCTCTGTGGGCCCTTTTGTACATAAGGCTTGAAGGGAAACTTTATGTTCCTCATAGGGATTTAGAGAGTTGCGGGCTCAATTCTCCCTGAGAAACACTGTAGTTGAACATGTTCTCTTCATAGCACAGTTGCCTTTGTGATGACAAGTGAGTTTCTAGGAAAGAAATATGCAGGTTGCCATTCTTTGGAAGCTGGTCATCCTCCCATAATCTGTAGTGAATGGGCGACCCCATTGAACACTAGCCTCAAGCTAACTTTCCTGTTGTATCATGCCGCAGGTTGCAGGCAGCAGAATCCATGTAGCGTTATTCATTGTGGTTCTGGAGCTCTAGGTAGCATTCCAGGTCTCTTAGTACTGGCGGGTCAACACTAGGATGAGCAATGTATTAGAAGGACAGCCTGTGTGTTTGGGCCTTGGTCAGCAATGCAGCTTTGGGAAGAGCTAGATGCCGAGTCAGAGGCTATGAAGGGCTTCTTTGGTTAAACCTCTACATTTTTGCAAGTTGAAAGAACTCATGTATCTCCCTTCTAAAGCACCTTGGAGGTACAAAGTAGAGAAAGAATCAGCAAGGTCAATGCTCTGCTGGCCCCTTTGAAGATAAGTCTTGAAGGGAAACTTCATTTTCCTCTTTGGGATTTAGAGAGTTGGGGGCTCAATTCTCCCTGAGAAACACTGTAGTTGCACGTGTTCCCTTCATAGCACAATTGCCTTTGTGACGACAAGTGAGTTTCTAGGAAAGAAACTCGGAGTTTGCCATTCTTTGCTGGTGCTCGTCCTTTGGTAATCTTCAGTGAATTGGTGACCCCGTTTGAGCACTAGCCTCAAGCTAACGTTCCTCTTGTATCATGCCACTTGTTGCCATGCAGCACAATCCTTGTAGCCTTATTCAGTGTGGTTCTGGAGCTCTAGGAAGCATTCCAGGTCTCTTAGTACTGGCGGATCTGCTCGACGATGAGAAACGTACAAGAAGGATGGCCTGTGTGTTTGGGGAGTTGTGAGCAGTGCACCCTTGGCAACAGCTAGATGCCGAGACATGGGAGGTGAAGGGCTTTTTTGTGAAACCTGTAGAATGTGGCAACTTGAAACAACTCAAGTATCTCCCTTCGAAAGCACGTTGGAGGTACTAAATAGAGGAAGAAACATGAGAGTCAGGGCTCTGCGGGCCATTTTGAATATAAGGCTGAAGGGAAACTTTATATTCCTCATTGGCCTTTAGAGAGTTGTGGGCTCAGTTCTCCCTGAGAAACTCTTTACTTGCGCATGTTCTCTTCATAGCACAATTGGCTTAGTGATGACAAGTGAGTTTCTAGGAAAGAAACTTGGAGGTTGCCATTCTTTGGTAGCTGCTCATCCTTCAGTAATCTGTAGTGAATGGGCGACCCCAAAGAACACTAGCCTCAAGCTAACGTTCCTCTTGTTTCACACCACACTTTGGCATGCAGCAGAATCCATGTAGCGTTATTCAGTGTGGGTTTGAGCTCTAGGAAGCATTTCAGGTCTCTTAGTACAGGCGGGTCTGTACCAGGATGAGAAAACTACAGGCAGGATTGCCTGTGTGTTTGGTGAGTTGTGAGCAGTGCACCACTGGGAACAGCTAGATGCCGAGTCATGGGAAGTGATTGGCTTCTTTTCTTAGATTCCAGAAGGTAGTAAATTGAAACAACTCAAGTATCTCCCTTCTAAAGCACCTTGGAAGTACAACGTAGAGAAAGAAACAGCAGAGACAAGGCTCTGTGGGCCCTTTTGTATATAAGGCTTGAAGGGAAACTTTATGTTCCTCATTGGGATTTAGAGAGTTGCGGGCTCAATTCTCCCTGAGAAACACTGTAGTTGCACATGTTCTCTTCATAGCAGAGTTGTCTTTGTGAAGACAAGTGAGTTTCTAGGAAAGAAATATGGAGGTTGCCATTCTTTGGTAGCTGCTCATCCTTCCGTAATCTGTAGTGAATGGGCGACCCCAAAGAACACTCGCCTCAAGCTAACGTTCCTCTTGTATCATGCCGCAGGTTGCAGGCAGCAGAATCCATGTAGCGTTATTCATTGTGGTTCTTGAGCTCTAGGTAGCATTCCAGGTCTCTTAGGACTGGCGGGTCAACACTAGGATAGGCAACGTATTAGAAGGACGGCCTGTGTGTTTGGGCCTTTGTGAGCAATGCAGCTTTTGGGAAGAGCTAGATGCCGAGTCACAGGCTGTGAAGGGCTTCTTTGCTTAAACATCTACATTTTTGCAAGTTGAAAGAACTCATGTATCTCCCTTCTAAAGCACCTTGGAGGTACAAAGTAGAGAAAGAATCAGCAAGGTCAATGCTCTGCTGGCCCCGTTGAAGATAAGTCTTGAGGGAAACTTCATTTTCCTCTTTGGGATTTAGAGAGTTGGGGGCTCAATTCTCACTGAGAAACACTGTAGTTGCACGAGTTCCCGTCATAGCACAAATGCCTTTGTGACGACAAGTGAGTTTCTAGGAAAGAAACTCGGAGTTTGCCATTCTTTGCTGGTGCTCGTCCTTTGGTAATCTTCAGTGATTTGGTGACCCCGTTTGAGCACTAGCGTCAAGCTAACGTTCCTCTTGTATCATGCCACTTGTTGGCATGCAGCAGAATCCTTGTAGCCTTATTCAGTGTGGTTCTGGAGCTCTAGGAAGCATTCCAGGTCTCTTAGTACAGGCGGGTCTGTACTAGGATGAGAAAACTACAGGCAGGATGGCCTGTGTGTTTGGTGAGTTGTCAGCAGTGCACCACTGAGAACAGCTAGATGCCGAGTCATGGGAAGTGATTGGCTTCTTTTCTTACACTCCAGGAAGTAGTCAGTTGAAACAACTCAAGTATCTCCCTTCTAAAGCACCTTGGAAGTACAACGTAGAGAAAGAAAGAGCAGAGACAAGGCTCTGTGGGCCCTTTTGTACATAAGGCTTGAAGGGAAACTTTATGTTCCTCATAGGGATTTAGAGAGTTGCGGGCTCAATTCTCCCTGAGAAACACTGTAGTTGAACATGTTCTCTTCATAGCACAGTTGCCTTTGTGATGACAAGTGAGTTTCTAGGAAAGAAATATGCAGGTTGCCATTCTTTGGAAGCTGCTCATCCTCCCATAATCTGTAGTGAATGGGCGACCCCATTGAACACTAGCCTCAAGCTAACTTTCCTGTTGTATCATGCCGCAGGTTGCAGGCAGCAGAATCCATGTAGCGTTATTCATTGTGGTTCTGGAGCTCTAGGTAGCATTCCAGGTCTCTTAGTACTGGCGGGTCAACACTAGGATGAGCAATGTATTAGAAGGACAGCCTGTGTGTTTGGGCCTTGGTCAGCAATGCAGCTTTGGGAAGAGCTAGATGCCGAGTCAGAGGCTATGAAGGGCTTCTTTGGTTAAACCTCTACATTTTTGCAAGTTGAAAGAACTCATGTATCTCCCTTCTAAAGCACCTTGGAGGTACAAAGTAGAGAAAGAATCAGCAAGGTCAATGCTCTGCTGGCCCCTTTGAAGATAAGTCTTGAAGGGAAACTTCATTTTCCTCTTTGGGATTTAGAGAGTTGGGGGCTCAATTCTCCCTGAGAAACACTGTAGTTGCACGTGTTCCCTTCATAGCACAATTGCCTTTGTGACGACAAGTGAGTTTCTAGGAAAGAAACTCGGAGTTTGCCATTCTTTGCTGGTGCTCGTCCTTTGGTAATCTTCAGTGAATTGGTGACCCCGTTTGAGCACTAGCCTCAAGCTAACGTTCCTCTTGTATCATGCCACTTGTTGCCATGCAGCACAATCCTTGTAGCCTTATTCAGTGTGGTTCTGGAGCTCTAGGAAGCATTCCAGGTCTCTTAGTACTGGCGGATCTGCTCGACGATGAGAAACGTACAAGAAGGATGGCCTGTGTGTTTGGGGAGTTGTGAGCAGTGCACCCTTGGCAACAGCTAGATGCCGAGACATGGGAGGTGAAGGGCTTTTTTGTGAAACCTGTAGAATGTGGCAACTTGAAACAACTCAAGTATCTCCCTTCGAAAGCACGTTGGAGGTCCTAAATAGAGGAAGAAACATGAGAGTCAGGGCTCTGTGGGCCATTTTGAATATAAGGCTGAAGGGAAACTTTATATTCCTCATTGGCCTTTAGAGAGTTGTGGGCTCAGTTCTCCCTGAGAAACTCTTTACTTGCGCATGTTCTCTTCATAGCACAATTGGCTTAGTGATGACAAGTGAGTTTCTAGGAAAGAAACTTGGAGGTTGCCATTCTTTGGTAGCTGCTCATCCTTCAGTAATCTGTAGTGAATGGGCGACCCCAAAGAACACTAGCCTCAAGCTAACGTTCCTCTTGTTTCACACCACACTTTGGCATGCAGCAGAATCCATGTAGCGTTATTCAGTGTGGTTTTGAGCTCTAGGAAGCATTCCAGGTCTCTTAGTACAGGCGGGTCTGTACCAGGATGAGAAAACTACAGGCAGGATTGCCTGTGTGTTTGGTGAGTTGTGAGCAGTGCACCACTGGGAACAGCTAGATGCCGAGTCATGGGAAGTGATTGGCTTCTTTTCTTAGATTCCAGAAGGTAGTAAATTGAAACAACTCAAGTATCTCCCTTCTAAAGCACCTTGGAAGTACAACGTAGAGAAAGAAACAGCACAGACAAGGCTCTGTGGTCCCTTTTGTATATAAGGCTTGAAGGGAAACTTTATGTTCCTCATTGGGATTTAGAGAGTTGCGGGCTCAATTCTCCCTGAGAAACACTGTAGTTGCACATGTTCTCTTCATAGCAGAGTTGTATTTGTGAAGACAAGTGAGTTTCTAGGAAAGAAATATGGAGGTTGCCATTCTTTGGTAGCTGCTCATCCTTCCGTAATCTGTAGTGAATGGGCGACCCCAAAGAACACTCGCCTCAAGCTAACGTTCCTCTTGTATCATGCCGCAGGTTGCAGGCAGCAGAATCCATGTAGCGTTATTCATTGTGGTTCTTGAGTTCTAGGTAGCATTCCAGGTCTCTTAGGACTGGCGGGTCAACACTAGGATAGGCAACGTATTAGAAGGACGGCCTGTGTGTTTGGGCCTTTGTGAGCAATGCAGCTTTTGGGAAGAGCTAGATGCCGAGTCACAGGCTGTGAAGGGCTTCTTTGCTTAAACATCTACATTTTTGCAAGTTGAAAGAACTCATGTATCTCCCTTCTAAAGCACCGTGGAGGTACAAAGTAGAGAAAGAATCAGCAAGGTCAATGCTCTGCTGGCCCCTTTGAAGATAAGTCTTGAGGGAAACTTCATTTTCCTCTTTGGGATTTAGAGAGTTGGGGGCTCAATTCTCCCTGAGAAACACTGTAGTTGCACGAGTTCCCGTCATAGCACAAATGCCTTTGTGACGACAAGTGAGTTTCTAGGAAAGAAACTCGGAGTTTGCCATTCTTTGCTGGTGCTCGTCCTTTGGTAATCTTCAGTGAATTGGTGACCCCGTTTGAGCACTAGCGTCAAGCTAACGTTCCTCTTGTATCATGCCACTTGTTGGCATGCAGCAGAATCCTTGTAGCCTTATTCAGTGTGGTTCTGGAGCTCTAGGAAGCATTCCAGGTCTCTTAGTACAGGCGGGTCTGTACTAGGATGAGAAAACTACAGGCAGGATGGCCTGTGTGTTTGGTGAGTTGTCAGCAGTGCACCACTGGGAACAGCTAGATGCCGAGTCATGGGAAGTGATTGGCTTCTTTTCTTACACTCCAGAAAGTAGTCAGTTGAAACAACTCAAGTATCTCCCTTCTAAAGCACCTTGGAAGTACAACGTAGAGAAAGAAAGAGCAGAGACAAGGCTCTGTGGGCCCTTTTGTATATAAGGCTTGAAGGGAAACGTTATGTTCCTCATAGGTATTTAGATAGTTGCGGGCTCAATTCTCCCTGAGAAACACTGTAGTTGAACATGTTCTCTTCATAGCACAGTTGCCTTTGTGATGACAAGTGAGTTTCTAGGAAAGAAATATGCAGGTTGCCATTCTTTGGTAGCTGCTCATCCTTCCGTAATCTGTAGTGAATGGGCGACCCCATTGAACACTAGCCTCAAGCTAACTTTCCTGTTGTATCATGCCGCAGGTTGCAGGCAGCAGAATCCATGTAGCGTTATTCATTGTGGTTCTGGAGCTCTAGGTAGCATTCCAGGTCTCTTAGTACTGGCGGGTCAACACTAGGATGAGCAATGTATTAGAAGGACAGCCTGTGTGTTTGGGCCTTGGTCAGCAATGCAGCTTTGGGAAGAGCTAGATATCGAGTGAGAGGCTATGAAGGGCTTCTTTGGTTAAACCTCTACATTTTTGCAAGTTGAAAGAACTCATGTATCTCCCTTCTAAAGCACCTTGGAGGTACAAAGTAGAGAAAGAATCAGCAAGGTCAATGCTCTGCTGGCCCCTTTGAAGATAAGTCTTGAAGGGAAACTTCATTTTCCTCTTTGGGATTTAGAGAGTTGGGGGCTCAATTCTCCCTGAGAAACACTGTAGTTGCACGTGTTCCCTTCATAGCACAATTGCCTTTGTGACGACAAGTGAGTTTCTAGGAAAGAAACTCGGAGTTTGCCATTCTTTGCTGGTGCTCGTCCTTTGGTAATCTTCAGTGAATTGGTGACCCCGTTTGAGCACTAGCCTCAAGCTAACGTTCCTCTTGTATCATGCCACTTGTTGCCATGCAGCACAATCCTTGTAGCCTTATTCAGTGTGGTTCTGGAGCTCTAGGAAGCATTCCAGGTCTCTTAGTACTGGCGGATCTGCTCGACGATGAGAAACGTACAAGAAGGATGGCCTGTGTGTTTGGGGAGTTGTGAGCAGTGCACCCTTGGCAACAGCTAGATGCCGAGACATGGGAGGTGAAGGGCTTTTTTGTGAAACCTGTAGAATGTGGCAACTTGAAACAACTCAAGTATCTCCCTTCGAAAGCACGTTGGAGGTACTAAATAGAGGAAGAAACATGAGAGTCAGGGCTCTGCGGGCCATTTTGAATATAAGGCTGAAGGGAAACTTTATATTCCTCATTGGCCTTTAGAGAGTTGTGGGCTCAGTTCTCCCTGAGAAACTCTTTACTTGCGCATGTTCTCTTCATAGCACAATTGGCTTAGTGATGACAAGTGAGTTTCTAGGAAAGAAACTTGGAGGTTGCCATTCTTTGGTAGCTGCTCATCCTTCAGTAATCTGTAGTGAATGGGCGACCCCAAAGAACACTAGCCTCAAGCTAACGTTCCTCTTGTTTCACACCACACTTTGGCATGCAGCAGAATCCATGTAGCGTTATTCAGTGTGGGTTTGAGCTCTAGGAAGCATTTCAGGTCTCTTAGTACAGGCGGGTCTGTACCAGGATGAGAAAACTACAGGCAGGATTGCCTGTGTGTTTGGTGAGTTGTGAGCAGTGCACCACTGGGAACAGCTAGATGCCGAGTCATGGGAAGTGATTGGCTTCTTTTCTTAGATTCCAGAAGGTAGTAAATTGAAACAACTCAAGTATCTCCCTTCTAAAGCACCTTGGAAGTACAACGTAGAGAAAGAAACAGCAGAGACAAGGCTCTGTGGGCCCTTTTGTATATAAGGCTTGAAGGGAAACTTTATGTTCCTCATTGGGATTTAGAGAGTTGCGGGCTCAATTCTCCCTGAGAAACACTGTAGTTGCACATGTTCTCTTCATAGCAGAGTTGTCTTTGTGAAGACAAGTGAGTTTCTAGGAAAGAAATATGGAGGTTGCCATTCTTTGGTAGCTGCTCATCCTTCCGTAATCTGTAGTGAATGGGCGACCCCAAAGAACACTCGCCTCAAGCTAACGTTCCTCTTGTATCATGCCGCAGGTTGCAGGCAGCAGAATCCATGTAGCGTTATTCATTGTGGTTCTTGAGCTCTAGGTAGCATTCCAGGTCTCTTAGGACTGGCGGGTCAACACTAGGATAGGCAACGTATTAGAAGGACGGCCTGTGTGTTTGGGCCTTTGTGAGCAATGCAGCTTTTGGGAAGAGCTAGATGCCGAGTCACAGGCTGTGAAGGGCTTCTTTGCTTAAACATCTACATTTTTGCAAGTTGAAAGAACTCATGTATCTCCCTTCTAAAGCACCTTGGAGGTACAAAGTAGAGAAAGAATCAGCAAGGTCAATGCTCTGCTGGCCCCGTTGAAGATAAGTCTTGAGGGAAACTTCATTTTCCTCTTTGGGATTTAGAGAGTTGGGGGCTCAATTCTCACTGAGAAACACTGTAGTTGCACGAGTTCCCGTCATAGCACAAATGCCTTTGTGACGACAAGTGAGTTTCTAGGAAAGAAACTCGGAGTTTGCCATTCTTTGCTGGTGCTCGTCCTTTGGTAATCTTCAGTGATTTGGTGACCCCGTTTGAGCACTAGCGTCAAGCTAACGTTCCTCTTGTATCATGCCACTTGTTGGCATGCAGCAGAATCCTTGTAGCCTTATTCAGTGTGGTTCTGGAGCTCTAGGAAGCATTCCAGGTCTCTTAGTACAGGCGGGTCTGTACTAGGATGAGAAAACTACAGGCAGGATGGCCTGTGTGTTTGGTGAGTTGTCAGCAGTGCACCACTGAGAACAGCTAGATGCCGAGTCATGGGAAGTGATTGGCTTCTTTTCTTACACTCCAGGAAGTAGTCAGTTGAAACAACTCAAGTATCTCCCTTCTAAAGCACCTTGGAAGTACAACGTAGAGAAAGAAAGAGCAGAGACAAGGCTCTGTGGGCCCTTTTGTACATAAGGCTTGAAGGGAAACTTTATGTTCCTCATAGGGATTTAGAGAGTTGCGGGCTCAATTCTCCCTGAGAAACACTGTAGTTGAACATGTTCTCTTCATAGCACAGTTGCCTTTGTGATGACAAGTGAGTTTCTAGGAAAGAAATATGCAGGTTGCCATTCTTTGGAAGCTGCTCATCCTCCCATAATCTGTAGTGAATGGGCGACCCCATTGAACACTAGCCTCAAGCTAACTTTCCTGTTGTATCATGCCGCAGGTTGCAGGCAGCAGAATCCATGTAGCGTTATTCATTGTGGTTCTGGAGCTCTAGGTAGCATTCCAGGTCTCTTAGTACTGGCGGGTCAACACTAGGATGAGCAATGTATTAGAAGGACAGCCTGTGTGTTTGGGCCTTGGTCAGCAATGCAGCTTTGGGAAGAGCTAGATGCCGAGTCAGAGGCTATGAAGGGCTTCTTTGGTTAAACCTCTACATTTTTGCAAGTTGAAAGAACTCATGTATCTCCCTTCTAAAGCACCTTGGAGGTACAAAGTAGAGAAAGAATCAGCAAGGTCAATGCTCTGCTGGCCCCTTTGAAGATAAGTCTTGAAGGGAAACTTCATTTTCCTCTTTGGGATTTAGAGAGTTGGGGGCTCAATTCTCCCTGAGAAACACTGTAGTTGCACGTGTTCCCTTCATAGCACAATTGCCTTTGTGACGACAAGTGAGTTTCTAGGAAAGAAACTCGGAGTTTGCCATTCTTTGCTGGTGCTCGTCCTTTGGTAATCTTCAGTGAATTGGTGACCCCGTTTGAGCACTAGCCTCAAGCTAACGTTCCTCTTGTATCATGCCACTTGTTGCCATGCAGCACAATCCTTGTAGCCTTATTCAGTGTGGTTCTGGAGCTCTAGGAAGCATTCCAGGTCTCTTAGTACTGGCGGATCTGCTCGACGATGAGAAACGTACAAGAAGGATGGCCTGTGTGTTTGGGGAGTTGTGAGCAGTGCACCCTTGGCAACAGCTAGATGCCGAGACATGGGAGGTGAAGGGCTTTTTTGTGAAACCTGTAGAATGTGGCAACTTGAAACAACTCAAGTATCTCCCTTCGAAAGCACGTTGGAGGTCCTAAATAGAGGAAGAAACATGAGAGTCAGGGCTCTGTGGGCCATTTTGAATATAAGGCTGAAGGGAAACTTTATATTCCTCATTGGCCTTTAGAGAGTTGTGGGCTCAGTTCTCCCTGAGAAACTCTTTACTTGCGCATGTTCTCTTCATAGCACAATTGGCTTAGTGATGACAAGTGAGTTTCTAGGAAAGAAACTTGGAGGTTGCCATTCTTTGGTAGCTGCTCATCCTTCAGTAATCTGTAGTGAATGGGCGACCCCAAAGAACACTAGCCTCAAGCTAACGTTCCTCTTGTTTCACACCACACTTTGGCATGCAGCAGAATCCATGTAGCGTTATTCAGTGTGGTTTTGAGCTCTAGGAAGCATTCCAGGTCTCTTAGTACAGGCGGGTCTGTACCAGGATGAGAAAACTACAGGCAGGATTGCCTGTGTGTTTGGTGAGTTGTGAGCAGTGCACCACTGGGAACAGCTAGATGCCGAGTCATGGGAAGTGATTGGCTTCTTTTCTTAGATTCCAGAAGGTAGTAAATTGAAACAACTCAAGTATCTCCCTTCTAAAGCACCTTGGAAGTACAACGTAGAGAAAGAAACAGCACAGACAAGGCTCTGTGGTCCCTTTTGTATATAAGGCTTGAAGGGAAACTTTATGTTCCTCATTGGGATTTAGAGAGTTGCGGGCTCAATTCTCCCTGAGAAACATTGTAGTTGCACATGTTCTCTTCATAGCAGAGTTGTATTTGTGAAGACAAGTGAGTTTCTAGGAAAGAAATATGGAGGTTGCCATTCTTTGGTAGCTGCTCATCCTTCCGTAATCTGTAGTGAATGGGCGACCCCAAAGAACACTCGCCTCAAGCTAACGTTCCTCTTGTATCATGCCGCAGGTTGCAGGCAGCAGAATCCATGTAGCGTTATTCATTGTGGTTCTTGAGTTCTAGGTAGCATTCCAGGTCTCTTAGGACTGGCGGGTCAACACTAGGATAGGCAACGTATTAGAAGGACGGCCTGTGTGTTTGGGCCTTTGTGAGCAATGCAGCTTTTGGGAAGAGCTAGATGCCGAGTCACAGGCTGTGAAGGGCTTCTTTGCTTAAACATCTACATTTTTGCAAGTTGAAAGAACTCATGTATCTCCCTTCTAAAGCACCGTGGAGGTACAAAGTAGAGAAAGAATCAGCAAGGTCAATGCTCTGCTGGCCCCTTTGAAGATAAGTCTTGAGGGAAACTTCATTTTCCTCTTTGGGATTTAGAGAGTTGGGGGCTCAATTCTCCCTGAGAAACACTGTAGTTGCACGAGTTCCCGTCATAGCACAAATGCCTTTGTGACGACAAGTGAGTTTCTAGGAAAGAAACTCGGAGTTTGCCATTCTTTGCTGGTGCTCGTCCTTTGGTAATCTTCAGTGAATTGGTGACCCCGTTTGAGCACTAGCGTCAAGCTAACGTTCCTCTTGTATCATGCCACTTGTTGGCATGCAGCAGAATCCTTGTAGCCTTATTCAGTGTGGTTCTGGAGCTCTAGGAAGCATTCCAGGTCTCTTAGTACAGGCGGGTCTGTACTAGGATGAGAAAACTACAGGCAGGATGGCCTGTGTGTTTGGTGAGTTGTCAGCAGTGCACCACTGGGAACAGCTAGATGCCGAGTCATGGGAAGTGATTGGCTTCTTTTCTTACACTCCAGAAAGTAGTCAGTTGAAACAACTCAAGTATCTCCCTTCTAAAGCACCTTGGAAGTACAACGTAGAGAAAGAAAGAGCAGAGACAAGGCTCTGTGGGCCCTTTTGTATATAAGGCTTGAAGGGAAACGTTATGTTCCTCATAGGTATTTAGATAGTTGCGGGCTCAATTCTCCCTGAGAAACACTGTAGTTGAACATGTTCTCTTCATAGCACAGTTGCCTTTGTGATGACAAGTGAGTTTCTAGGAAAGAAATATGCAGGTTGCCATTCTTTGGTAGCTGCTCATCCTTCCGTAATCTGTAGTGAATGGGCGACCCCATTGAACACTAGCCTCAAGCTAACTTTCCTGTTGTATCATGCCGCAGGTTGCAGGCAGCAGAATCCATGTAGCGTTATTCATTGTGGTTCTGGAGCTCTAGGTAGCATTCCAGGTCTCTTAGTACTGGCGGGTCAACACTAGGATGAGCAATGTATTAGAAGGACAGCCTGTGTGTTTGGGCCTTGGTCAGCAATGCAGCTTTGGGAAGAGCTAGATATCGAGTGAGAGGCTATGAAGGGCTTCTTTGGTTAAACCTCTACATTTTTGCAAGTTGAAAGAACTCATGTATCTCCCTTCTAAAGCACCTTGGAGGTACAAAGTAGAGAAAGAATCAGCAAGGTCAATGCTCTGCTGGCCCCTTTGAAGATAAGTCTTGAAGGGAAACTTCATTTTCCTCTTTGGGATTTAGAGAGTTGGGGGCTCAATTCTCCCTGAGAAACACTGTAGTTGCACGTGTTCCCTTCATAGCACAATTGCCTTTGTGACGACAAGTGAGTTTCTAGGAAAGAAACTCGGAGTTTGCCATTCTTTGCTGGTGCTCGTCCTTTGGTAATCTTCAGTGAATTGGTGACCCCGTTTGAGCACTAGCCTCAAGCTAACGTTCCTCTTGTATCATGCCACTTGTTGCCATGCAGCACAATCCTTGTAGCCTTATTCAGTGTGGTTCTGGAGCTCTAGGAAGCATTCCAGGTCTCTTAGTACTGGCGGATCTGCTCGACGATGAGAAACGTACAAGAAGGATGGCCTGTGTTTTTGGGGAGTTGTGAGCAGTGCACCCTTGGCAACAGCTAGATGCCGAGACATGGGAGGTGAAGGGCTTTTTTGTGAAACCTGTAGAATGTGGCAACTTGAAACAACTCAAGTATCTCCCTTCGAAAGCACGTTGGAGGTACTAAATAGAGGAAGAAACATGAGAGTCAGGGCTCTGCGGGCCATTTTGAATATAAGGCTGAAGGGAAACTTTATATTCCTCATTGGCCTTTAGAGAGTTGTGGGCTCAGTTCTCCCTGAGAAACTCTTTACTTGCGCATGTTCTCTTCATAGCACAATTGGCTTAGTGATGACAAGTGAGTTTCTAGGAAAGAAACTTGGAGGTTGCCATTCTTTGGTAGCTGCTCATCCTTCAGTAATCTGTAGTGAATGGGCGACCCCAAAGAACACTAGCCTCAAGCTAACGTTCCTCTTGTTTCACACCACACTTTGGCATGCAGCAGAATCCATGTAGCGTTATTCAGTGTGGTTTTGAGCTCTAGGAAGCATTCCAGGTCTCTTAGTACAGGCGGGTCTGTACCAGGATGAGAAAACTACAGGCAGGATTGCCTGTGTGTTTGGTGAGTTGTGAGCAGTGTACCACTGGGAACAGCTAGATGCCGAGTCATGGGAAGTGATTGGCTTCTTTTCTTAGATTCCAGAAGGTAGTAAATTGAAACAACTCAAGTATCTCCCTTCTAAAGCACCTTGGAAGTACAACGTAGAGAAAGAAACAGCACAGACAAGGCTCTGTGGTCCCTTTTGTATATAAGGCTTGAAGGGAAACTTTATGTTCCTCATTGGGATTTAGAGAGTTGCGGGCTCAATTCTCCCTGAGAAACATTGTAGTTGCACATGTTCTCTTCATAGCAGAGTTGTATTTGTGAAGACAAGTGAGTTTCTAGGAAAGAAATATGGAGGTTGCCATTCTTTGGTAGCTGCTCATCCTTCCGTAATCTGTAGTGAATGGGCGACCCCAAAGAACACTCGCCTCAAGCTAACGTTCCTCTTGTATCATGCCGCAGGTTGCAGGCAGCAGAATCCATGTAGCGTTATTCATTGTGGTTCTTGAGTTCTAGGTAGCATTCCAGGTCTCTTAGGACTGGCGGGTCAACACTAGGATAGGCAACGTATTAGAAGGACGGCCTGTGTGTTTGGGCCTTTGTGAGCAATGCAGCTTTTGGGAAGAGCTAGATGCCGAGTCACAGGCTGTGAAGGGCTTCTTTGCTTAAACATCTACATTTTTGCAAGTTGAAAGAACTCATGTATCTCCCTTCTAAAGCACCGTGGAGGTACAAAGTAGAGAAAGAATCAGCAAGGTCAATGCTCTGCTGGCCCCTTTGAAGATAAGTCTTGAGGGAAACTTCATTTTCCTCTTTGGGATTTAGAGAGTTGGGGGCTCAATTCTCCCTGAGAAACACTGTAGTTGCACGAGTTCCCGTCATAGCACAAATGCCTTTGTGACGACAAGTGAGTTTCTAGGAAAGAAACTCGGAGTTTGCCATTCTTTGCTGGTGCTCGTCCTTTGGTAATCTTCAGTGAATTGGTGACCCCGTTTGAGCACTAGCGTCAAGCTAACGTTCCTCTTGTATCATGCCACTTGTTGGCATGCAGCAGAATCCTTGTAGCCTTATTCAGTGTGGTTCTGGAGCTCTAGGAAGCATTCCAGGTCTCTTAGTACAGGCGGGTCTGTACTAGGATGAGAAAACTACAGGCAGGATGGCCTGTGTGTTTGGTGAGTTGTCAGCAGTGCACCACTGGGAACAGCTAGATGCCGAGTCATGGGAAGTGATTGGCTTCTTTTCTTACACTCCAGAAAGTAGTCAGTTGAAACAACTCAAGTATCTCCCTTCTAAAGCACCTTGGAAGTACAACGTAGAGAAAGAAAGAGCAGAGACAAGGCTCTGTGGGCCCTTTTGTATATAAGGCTTGAAGGGAAACGTTATGTTCCTCATAGGTATTTAGATAGTTGCGGGCTCAATTCTCCCTGAGAAACACTGTAGTTGAACATGTTCTCTTCATAGCACAGTTGCCTTTGTGATGACAAGTGAGTTTCTAGGAAAGAAATATGCAGGTTGCCATTCTTTGGTAGCTGCTCATCCTTCCGTAATCTGTAGTGAATGGGCGACCCCATTGAACACTAGCCTCAAGCTAACTTTCCTGTTGTATCATGCCGCAGGTTGCAGGCAGCAGAATCCATGTAGCGTTATTCATTGTGGTTCTGGAGCTCTAGGTAGCATTCCAGGTCTCTTAGTACTGGCGGGTCAACACTAGGATGAGCAATGTATTAGAAGGACAGCCTGTGTGTTTGGGCCTTGGTCAGCAATGCAGCTTTGGGAAGAGCTAGATATCGAGTGAGAGGCTATGAAGGGCTTCTTTGGTTAAACCTCTACATTTTTGCAAGTTGAAAGAACTCATGTATCTCCCTTCTAAAGCACCTTGGAGGTACAAAGTAGAGAAAGAATCAGCAAGGTCAATGCTCTGCTGGCCCCTTTGAAGATAAGTCTTGAAGGGAAACTTCATTTTCCTCTTTGGGATTTAGAGAGTTGGGGGCTCAATTCTCCCTGAGAAACACTATAGTTGCACGTGTTCCCTTCATAGCACAATTGCCTTTGTGACGACAAGTGAGTTTCTAGGAAAGAAACTCGGAGTTTGCCATTCTTTGCTGGTGCTCGTCCTTTGGTAATCTTCAGTGAATTGGTGACCCCGTTTGAGCACTAGCCTCAAGCTAACGTTCCTCTTGTATCATGCCACTTGTTGCCATGCAGCACAATCCTTGTAGCCTTATTCAGTGTGGTTCTGGAGCTCTAGGAAGCATTCCAGGTCTCTTAGTACTGGCGGATCTGCTCGACGATGAGAAACGTACAAGAAGGATGGCCTGTGTTTTTGGGGAGTTGTGAGCAGTGCACCCTTGGCAACAGCTAGATGCCGAGACATGGGAGGTGAAGGGCTTTTTTGTGAAACCTGTAGAATGTGGCAACTTGAAACAACTCAAGTATCTCCCTTCGAAAGCACGTTGGAGGTACTAAATAGAGGAAGAAACATGAGAGTCAGGGCTCTGCGGGCCATTTTGAATATAAGGCTGAAGGGAAACTTTATATTCCTCATTGGCCTTTAGAGAGTTGTGGGCTCAGTTCTCCCTGAGAAACTCTTTACTTGCGCATGTTCTCTTCATAGCACAATTGGCTTAGTGATGACAAGTGAGTTTCTAGGAAAGAAACTTGGAGGTTGCCATTCTTTGGTAGCTGCTCATCCTTCAGTAATCTGTAGTGAATGGGCGACCCCAAAGAACACTAGCCTCAAGCTAACGTTCCTCTTGTTTCACACCACACTTTGGCATGCAGCAGAATCCATGTAGCGTTATTCAGTGTGGTTTTGAGCTCTAGGAAGCATTCCAGGTCTCTTAGTACAGGCGGGTCTGTACCAGGATGAGAAAACTACAGGCAGGATTGCCTGTGTGTTTGGTGAGTTGTGAGCAGTGTACCACTGGGAACAGCTAGATGCCGAGTCATGGGAAGTGATTGGCTTCTTTTCTTAGATTCCAGAAGGTAGTAAATTGAAACAACTCAAGTATCTCCCTTCTAAAGCACCTTGGAAGTACAACGTAGAGAAAGAAACAGCAGAGACAAGGCTCTGTGGGCCCTTTTGTATATAAGGCTTGAAGGGAAACTTTATGTTCCTCATTGGGATTTAGAGAGTTGCGGGCTCAATTCTCCCTGAGAAACACTGTAGTTGAACATGTTCTCTTCATAGCACAGTTGCCTTTGTGATGACAAGTGAGTTTCTAGGAAAGAAATATGCAGGTTGCCATTCTTTGGTAGCTGCTCATCCTTCCGTAATCTGTAGTGAATGGGCGACCCCATTGAACACTAGCCTCAAGCTAACTTTCCTGTTGTATCATGCCGCAGGTTGCAGGCAGCAGAATCCATGTAGCGTTATTCATTGTGGTTCTGGAGCTCTAGGTAGCATTCCAGGTCTCTTAGTACTGGCGGGTCAACACTAGGATGAGCAATGTATTAGAAGGACAGCCTGTGTGTTTGGGCCTTGGTCAGCAATGCAGCTTTGGGAAGAGCTAGATGCCGAGTCAGAGGCTATGAAGGGCTTCTTTGGTTAAACCTCTACATTTTTGCAAGTTGAAAGAACTCATGTATCTCCCTTCTAAAGCACCTTGGAGGTACAAAGTAGAGAAAGAATCAGCAAGGTCAATGCTCTGCTGGCCCCTTTGAAGATAAGTCTTGAAGGGAAACTTCATTTTCCTCTTTTGGATTTAGAGAGTTGGGGGCTCAATTCTCCCTGAGAAACACTGTAGTTGCACGTGTTCCCTTCATAGCACAATTGCCTTTGTGACGACAAGTGACTTTCTAGGAAAGAAACTCGGAGTTTGCCATTCTTTGCTGGTGCTCGTCCTTTGGTAATCTTCAGTGAATTGGTGACCCCGTTTGAGCACTAGCCTCAAGCTAACGTTCCTCTTGTATCATGCCACTTGTCGCCATGCAGCACGATCCTTGTAGCCTTATTCAGTGTGGTTCTGGAGCTCTAGGAAGCATTCCAGGTCTCTTAGTACTGGCGGATCTGCTCGACGATGAGAAACGTACAAGAAGGATGGCCTGTGTGTTTGGGGAGTTGTGAGCAGTGCACCCTTGGGAACAGCTAGATGCCGAGACATGGGAGTTGAAGGGCTTTTTTGTGAAACCTGTAGAATGTGGCAACTTGAAACAACTCAAGTATCTCCCTTCGAAAGCACGTTGGAGGTCCTAAATAGAGAAAGAAACATGAGAGTCAGGGCTCTGCGGGCCATTTTGAATATATGGCTGAAGGGAAACTTTATATTCCTCATTGGCCTTTAGAGAGTTGTGGGCTCAGTTCTCCCTGAGAAACTCTTTACTTGCGCATGTTCTCTTCATAGCACAATAGGCTTAGTGATGACAAGTGAGTTTCTAGGAAAGAAACTTGGAGGTTGCCATTCTTTGGTAGCTGCTCATCCTTCAGTAATCTGTAGTGAATGGGCGACCCCAAAGAACACTAGCCTCAAGGTAAAGTTCCTCTTGTTTCACACCACACTTTGGCATGCAGCAGAATCCATGTAGCGTTATTCAGGGTGGTTTTGAGCTCTAGGAAGCATTCCAGGTCTCTTAGTACAGGCGGGTCTGTACCAGGATGAGAAAACTGCAGGCAGGATTGCCTGTGTGTTTGGTGAGTTGTGAGCAGTGCACCACTGGGAACAGCTAGATGCCGAGTCATGGGAAGTGATTGGCTTCTTTTCTTAGATTCCAGAAGGTAGTAAATTGAAACAACTCAAGTATCTCCCTTTTAAAGCACCTTGGAAGTACAACGTAGAGAAAGAAACAGCAGAGACAAGGCTCTGTGGGCCCTTTTGTATATAAGGCTTGAAGGGAAACTTTATGTTCCTCATTGGGATTTAGAGAGTTGCGGGCTCAATTCTCCCTGAGAAACACTGTAGTTGCACATGTTCTCTTCATAGCAGAGTTGTCTTTGTGAAGACAAGTGAGTTTCTAGGAAAGAAATATGGAGGTTGCCATTCTTTGGTAGCTGCTCATCCTTCCGTAATCTGTAGTGAATGGGCGACCCCAAAGAACACTCGCCTCAAGCTAACGTTCCTCTTGTATCATGCCGCAGGTTGCAGGCAGCAGAATCCATGTAGCGTTATTCATTGTGGTTCTTGAGCTCTAGGTAGCATTCCAGGTCTCTTAGGACTGGCGGGTCAACACTAGGATAGGCAACGTATTAGAAGGACGGCCTGTGTGTTTGGGCCTTTGTGAGCAATGCAGCTTTTGGGAAGAGCTAGATGCCGAGTCACAGGCTGTGAAGGGCTTCTTTGCTTAAACATCTACATTTTTGCAAGTTGAAAGAACTCATGTATCTCCCTTCTAAAGCACCTTGGAGGTACAAAGTGGAGAAAGAATCAGCAAGGTCAATGCTCTGCTGGCCCCTTTGAAGATAATTCTTGAGGGAAACTTCATTTTCCTCTTTGGGATTTAGAGAGTTAGGGGCTCAATTCTCCCTGAGAAACACTGTAGTTGCACGAGTTCCCGTCATAGCACAAATGCCTTTGTGACGACAAGTGAGTTTCTAGGAAAGAAACTCGGAGTTTGCCATTCTTTGCTGGTGCTCGTCCTTTGGTAATCTTCAGTGAATTGGTGACCCCGTTTGAGCACTAGCGTCAAGCTAACGTTCCTCTTGTATCATGCCACTTGTTGGCATGCAGCAGAATCCTTGTAGCCTTATTCAGTGTGGTTCTGGAGCTCTAGGAAGCATTCCAGGTCTCTTAGTACAGGCGGGTCTGTACTAGGATGAGAAAACTACAGGCAGGATGGCCTGTGTGTTTGGTGAATTGTCAGCAGTGCACCACTGAGAACAGCTAGATGCCGAGTCATGGGAAGTGATTGGCTTCTTTTCTTACACTCCAGAAAGTAGTCAGTTGAAACAACTCAAGTATCTCCCTTCTAAAGCACCTTGGAAGTACAACGTAGAGAAAGAAAGAGCAGAGACAAGGCTCTGTGGGCCCTTTTGTATATAAGGCTTGAAGGGAAACTTTATGTTCCTCATAGGGATTTAGAGAGTTGCGGGCTCAATTCTCCCTGAGAAACACTGTAGTTGAACATGTTCTCTTCATAGCACAGTTGCCTTTGTGATGACAAGTGAGTTTCTAGGAAAGAAATATGCAGGTTGCCATTCTTTGGAAGCTGCTCATCCTTCCATAATCTGTAGTGAATGGGCGACCCCATTGAACACTAGCCTCAAGCTAACTTTCCTGTTGTATCATGCCGCAGGTTGCAGGCAGCAGAATCCATGTAGCGTTATTCATTGTGGTTCTGGAGCTCTAGGTAGCATTCCAGGTCTCTTAGTACTGGCGGGTCAACACTAGGATGAGCAATGTATTAGAAGGACAGCCTGTGTGTTTGGGCCTTGGTCAGCAATGCAGCTTTGGGAAGAGCTAGATGCCGAGTCAGAGGCTATGAAGGGCTTCTTTGGTTAAACCTCTACATTTTTGCAAGTTGAAAGAACTCATGTATCTCCCTTCTAAAGCACCTTGGAGGTACAAAGTAGAGAAAGAATCAGCAAGGTCAATGCTCTGCTGGCCCCTTTGAAGATAAGTCTTGAAGGGAAACTTCATTTTCCTCTTTTGGATTTAGAGAGTTGGGGGCTCAATTCTCCCTGAGAAACACTGTAGTTGCACGTGTTCCCTTCATAGCACAATTGCCTTTGTGACGACAAGTGAGTTTCTAGGAAAGAAACTCGGAGTTTGCCATTCTTTGCTGGTGCTCGTCCTTTGGTAATCTTCAGTGAATTGGTGACCCCGTTTGAGCACTAGCCTCAAGCTAACGTTCCTCTTGTATCATGCCACTTGTTGCCATGAAGCACAATCCTTGTAGCCTTATTCAGTGTGGTTCTGGAGCTCTAGGAAGCATTCCAGGTCTCTTAGTACTGGCGGATCTGCTCGACGATGAGAAACGTACAAGAAGGATGGCCTGTGTGTTTGGGGAGTTGTGAGCAGTGCACCCTTGGCAACAGCTAGATGCCGAGACATGGGAGGTGAAGGGCTTTTTTGTGAAACCTGTAGAATGTGGCAACTTGAAACAACTCAAGTATCTCCCTTCGAAAGCACGTTGGAGGTCCTAAATAGAGGAAGAAACATGAGAGTCAGGGCTCTGTGGGCCATTTTGAATATAAGGCTGAAGGGAAACTTTATATTCCTCATTGGCCTTTAGAGAGTTGTGGGCTCAGTTCTCCCTGAGAAACTCTTTACTTGTGCATGTTCTCTTCATAGCACAATTGGCTTAGTGATGACAAGTGAGTTTCTAGGAAAGAAACTTGGAGGTTGCCATTCTTTGGTAGCTGCTCATCCTTCAGTAATCTGTAGTGAATGGGCGACCCCAAAGAACACTAGCCTCAAGCTAACGTTCCTCTTGTTTCACACCACACTTTGGCATGCAGCAGAATCCATGTAGCGTTATTCAGTGTGGTTTTGAGCTCTAGGAAGCATTCCAGGTCTCTTAGTACAGGCGGGTCTGTACCAGGATGAGAAAACTACAGGCAGGATTGCCTGTGTGTTTGGTGAGTTGTGAGCAGTGCACCACTGGGAACAGCTAGATGCCGAGTCATGGGAAGTGATTGGCTTCTTTTCTTAGATTCCAGAAGGTAGTAAATTGAAACAACTCAAGTATCTCCCTTCTAAAGCACCTTGGAAGTACAACGTAGAGAAAGAAACAGCAGAGACAAGGCTCTTTGGGCCCTTTTGTATATAAGGCTTGAAGGGAAACTTTATGTTCCTCATTGGGATTTAGAGAGTTGCGGGCTCAATTCTCCCTGAGAAACACTGTAGTTGCACATGTTCTCTTCATAGCAGAGTTGTATTTGTGAAGACAAGTGAGTTTCTAGGAAAGAAATATGGAGGTTGCCATTCTTTGGTAGCTGCTCATCCTTCCGTAATCTGTAGTGAATGGGCGACCCCAAAGAACACTCGCCTCAAGCTAACGTTCCTCTTGTATCATGCCGCAGGTTGCAGGAAGCAGAATCCATGTAGCGTTATTCATTGTGGTTCTTGAGCTCTAGGTAGCATTCCAGGTCTCTTAGGACTGGCGGGTCAACACTAGGATAGGCAACGTATTAGAAGGACGGCCTGTGTGTTTGGGCCTTTGTGAGCAATGCAGCTTTTGGGAAGAGCTAGATGCCGAGTCACAGGCTGTGAAGGGCTTCTTTGCTTAAACATCTACATTTTTGCAAGTTGAAAGAACTCATGTATCTCCCTTCTAAAGCACCTTGGAGGTACAAAGTAGAGAAAGAATCAGCAAGGTCAATGCTCTGCTGGCCCCTTTGAAGATAAGTCTTGAGGGAAACTTCATTTTCCTCTTTGGGATTTAGAGAGTTGGGGGCTCAATTCTCCCTGAGAAACACTGTAGTTGCACGAGTTCCCGTCATAGCACAAATGCCTTTGTGACGACAAGTGAGTTTCTAAGAAAGAAACTCGGAGTTTGCCGTTCTTTGCTGGTGCTCGTCCTTTGGTAATCTTCAGTGAATTGGTGACCCCGTTTGAGCACTAGCGTCAAGCTAACGTTCCTCTTGTATCATGCCACTTGTTGGCATGCAGCAGAATCCTTGTAGCCTTATTCAGTGTGGTTCTGGAGCTCTAGGAAGCATTCCAGGTCTCTTAGTACAGGCGGGTCTGTACTAGGATGAGAAAACTACAGGCAGGATGGCCTGTGTGTTTGGTGAGTTGTCAGCAGTGCACCACTGGGAACAGCTAGATGCCGAGTCATGGGAAGTGATTGGCTTCTTTTCTTACACTCCAGAAAGTAGTCAGTTGAAACAACTCAAGTATCTCCCTTCTAAAGCACCTTGGAAGTACAACATAGAGAAAGAAAGAGCAGAGACAAGGCTCTGTGGGCCCTTTTGTATATAAGGCTTGAAGGGAAACTTTATGTTCCTCATAGGGATTTAGATAGTTGCGGGCTCAATTCTCCCTGAGAAACACTGTAGTTGAACATGTTCTCTTCATAGCACAGTTGCCTTTGTGATGACAAGTGAGTTTCTAGGAAAGAAATATGCAGGTTGCCATTCTTTGGTAGCTGCTCATCCTTCCGTAATCTGTAGTGAATGGGCGACCCCATTGAACACTAGCCTCAAGCTAACTTTCCTGTTGTATCATGCCGCAGGTTGCAGGCAGCAGAATCCATGTAGCGTTATTCATTGTGGTTCTGGAGCTCTAGGTAGCATTCCAGGTCTCTTAGTACTGGCGGGTCAACACTAGGATGAGCAATGTATTAGAAGGACAGCCTGTGTGTTTGGGCCTTGGTCAGCAATGCAGCTTTGGGAAGAGCTAGATATCGAGTCAGAGGCTATGAAGGGCTTCTTTGGTTAAACCTCTACATTTTTGCAAGTTGAAAGAACTCATGTATCTCCCTTCTAAAGCACCTTGGAGGTACAAAGTAGAGAAAGAATCAGCAAGGTCAATGCTCTGCTGGCCCCTTTGAAGATAAGTCTTGAAGGGAAACTTCATTTTCCTCTTTGGGATTTAGAGAGTTGGGGGCTCAATTCTCCCTGAGAAACACTGTAGTTGCACGTGTTCCCTTCATAGCACAATTGCCTTTGTGACGACAAGTGAGTTTCTAGGAAAGAAACTCGGAGTTTGCCATTCTTTGCTGGTGCTCGTCCTTTGGTAATCTTCAGTGAATTGGTGACCCCGTTTGAGCACTAGCCTCAAGCTAACGTTCCTCTTGTATCATGCCACTTGTTGCCATGCAGCACAATCCTTGTAGCCTTATTCAGTGTGGTTCTGGAGCTCTAGGAAGCATTCCAGGTCTCTTAGTACTGGCGGATCTGCTCGACGATGAGAAACGTACAAGAAGGATGGCCTGTGTGTTTGGGGAGTTGTGAGCAGTGCACCCTTGGCAACAGCTAGATGCCGAGACATGGGAGGTGAAGGGCTTTTTTGTGAAACCTGTAGAATGTGGCAACTTGAAACAACTCAAGTATCTCCCTTCGAAAGCACGTTGGAGGTACTAAATAGAGGAAGAAACATGAGAGTCAGGGCTCTGCGGGCCATTTTGAATATAAGGCTGAAGGGAAACTTTATATTCCTCATTGGCCTTTAGAGAGTTGTGGGCTCAGTTCTCCCTGAGAAACTCTTTACTTGCGCATGTTCTCTTCATAGCACAATTGGCTTAGTGATGACAAGTGAGTTTCTAGGAAAGAAACTTGGAGGTTGCCATTCTTTGGTAGCTGCTCATCCTTCAGTAATCTGTAGTGAATGGGCGACCCCAAAGAACACTAGCCTCAAGCTAACGTTCCTCTTGTTTCACACCACACTTTGGCATGCAGCAGAATCCATGTAGCGTTATTCAGTGTGGTTTTGAGCTCTAGGAAGCATTCCAGGTCTCTTAGTACAGGCGGGTCTGTACCAGGATGAGAAAACTACAGGCAGGATTGCCTGTGTGTTTGGTGAGTTGTGAGCAGTGTACCACTGGGAACAGCTAGATGCCGAGTCATGGGAAGTGATTGGCTTCTTTTCTTAGATTCCAGAAGGTAGTAAATTGAAACAACTCAAGTATCTCCCTTCTAAAGCACCTTGGAAGTACAACGTAGAGAAAGAAACAGCAGAGACAAGGCTCTGTGGGCCCTTTTGTATATAAGGCTTGAAGGGAAACTTTATGTTCCTCATTGGGATTTAGAGAGTTGCGGGCTCAATTCTCCCTGAGAAACACTGTAGTTGAACATGTTCTCTTCATAGCACAGTTGCCTTTGTGATGACAAGTGAGTTTCTAGGAAAGAAATATGCAGGTTGCCATTCTTTGGTAGCTGCTCATCCTTCCGTAATCTGTAGTGAATGGGCGACCCCATTGAACACTAGCCTCAAGCTAACTTTCCTGTTGTATCATGCCGCAGGTTGCAGGCAGCAGAATCCATGTAGCGTTATTCATTGTGGTTCTGGAGCTCTAGGTAGCATTCCAGGTCTCTTAGTACTGGCGGGTCAACACTAGGATGAGCAATGTATTAGAAGGACAGCTTGTGTGTTTGGGCCTTGGTCAGCAATGCAGCTTTGGGAAGAGCTAGATGCCGAGTCAGAGGCTATGAAGGGCTTCTTTGGTTAAACCTCTACATTTTTGCAAGTTGAAAGAACTCATGTATCTCCCTTCTAAAGCACCTTGGAGGTACAAAGTAGAGAAAGAATCAGCAAGGTCAATGCTCTGCTGGCCCCTTTGAAGATAAGTCTTGAGGGAAACTTCATTTTCCTCTTTGGGATTTAGAGAGTTGGGGGCTCAATTCTCCCTGAGAAACACTGTAGTTGCACGAGTTCCCGTCATAGCACAAATGCCTTTGTGACGACAAGTGAGTTTCTAAGAAAGAAACTCGGAGTTTGCCATTCTTTGCTGGTGCTCGTCCTTTGGTAATCTTCAGTGAATTGGTGACCCCGTTTGAGCACTAGCGTCAAGCTAACGTTCCTCTTGTATCATGCCACTTGTTGGCATGCAGCAGAATCCTTGTAGCCTTATTCAGTGTGGTTCTGGAGCTCTAGGAAGCATTCCAGGTCTCTTAGTACAGGCGGGTCTGTACTAGGATGAGAAAACTACAGGCAGGATGGCCTGTGTGTTTGGTGAGTTGTCAGCAGTGCACCACTGGGAACAGCTAGATGCCAAGTCATGGGAAGTGATTGGCTTCTTTTCTTACACTCCAGAAAGTAGTCAGTTGAAACAACTCAAGTATCTCCCTTCTAAAGCACCTTGGAAGTACAACGTAGAGAAAGAAAGAGCAGAGACAAGGCTCTGTGGGCCCTTTTGTATATAAGGCTTGAAGGGAAACTTTATGTTCCTCATAGGGATTTAGATAGTTGCGGGCTCAATTCTCCCTGAGAAACACTGTAGTTGAACATGTTCTCTTCATAGCACAGTTGCCTTTGTGATGACAAGTGAGTTTCTAGGAAAGAAATATGCAGGTTGCCATTCTTTGGTAGCTGCTCATCCTTCCGTAATCTGTAGTGAATGGGCGACCCCATTGAACACTAGCCTCAAGCTAACTTTCCTGTTGTATCATGCCGCAGGTTGCAGGCAGCAGAATCCATGTAGCGTTATTCATTGTGGTTCTGGAGCTCTAGGTAGCATTCCAGGTCTCTTAGTACTGGCGGGTCAACACTAGGATGAGCAATGTATTAGAAGGACAGCCTGTGTGTTTGGGCCTTGGTCAGCAATGCAGCTTTGGGAAGAGCTAGATATCGAGTCAGAGGCTATGAAGGGCTTCTTTGGTTAAACCTCTACATTTTTGCAAGTTGAAAGAACTCATGTATCTCCCTTCTAAAGCACCTTGGAGGTACAAAGTAGAGAAAGAATCAGCAAGGTCAATGCTCTGCTGGCCCCTTTGAAGATAAGTCTTGAAGGGAAACTTCATTTTCCTCTTTGGGATTTAGAGAGTTGGGGGCTCAATTCTCCCTGAGAAACACTGTAGTTGCACGTGTTCCCTTCATAGCACAATTGCCTTTGTGACGACAAGTGAGTTTCTAGGAAAGAAACTCGGAGTTTGCCATTCTTTGCTGGTGCTCGTCCTTTGGTAATCTTCAGTGAATTGGTGACCCCGTTTGAGCACTAGCCTCAAGCTAACGTTCCTCTTGTATCATGCCACTTGTTGCCATGCAGCACAATCCTTGTAGCCTTATTCAGTGTGGTTCTGGAGCTCTAGGAAGCATTCCAGGTCTCTTAGTACTGGCGGATCTGCTCGACGATGAGAAACGTACAAGAAGGATGGCCTGTGTGTTTGGGGAGTTGTGAGCAGTGCACCCTTGGCAACAGCTAGATGCCGAGACATGGGAGGTGAAGGGCTTTTTTGTGAAACCTGTAGAATGTGGCAACTTGAAACAACTCAAGTATCTCCCTTCGAAAGCACGTTGGAGGTACTAAATAGAGGAAGAAACATGAGAGTCAGGGCTCTGCGGGCCATTTTGAATATAAGGCTGAAGGGAAACTTTATATTCCTCATTGGCCTTTAGAGAGTTGTGGGCTCAGTTCTCCCTGAGAAACTCTTTACTTGCGCATGTTCTCTTCATAGCACAATTGGCTTAGTGATGACAAGTGAGTTTCTAGGAAAGAAACTTGGAGGTTGCCATTCTTTGGTAGCTGCTCATCCTTCAGTAATCTGTAGTGAATGGGCGACCGCAAAGAACACTAGCCTCAAGCTAACGTTCCTCTTGTTTCACACCACACTTTGGCATGCAGCAGAATCCATGTAGCGTTATTCAGTGTGGTTTTGAGCTCTAGGAAGCATTCCAGGTCTCTTAGTACAGGCGGGTCTGTACCAGGATGAGAAAACTACAGGCAGGATTGCCTGTGTGTTTGGTGAGTTGTGAGCAGTGTACCACTGGGAACAGCTAGATGCCGAGTCATGGGAAGTGATTGGCTTCTTTTCTTAGATTCCAGAAGGTAGTAAATTGAAACAACTCAAGTATCTCCCTTCTAAAGCACCTTGGAAGTACAACGTAGAGAAAGAAACAGCAGAGACAAGGCTCTGTGGGCCCTTTTGTATATAAGGCTTGAAGGGAAACTTTATGTTCCTCATTGGGATTTAGAGAGTTGCGGGCTCAATTCTCCCTGAGAAACACTGTAGTTGAACATGTTCTCTTCATAGCACAGTTGCCTTTGTGATGACAAGTGAGTTTCTAGGAAAGAAATATGCAGGTTGCCATTCTTTGGTAGCTGCTCATCCTTCCGTAATCTGTAGTGAATGGGCGACCCCATTGAACACTAGCCTCAAGCTAACTTTCCTGTTGTATCATGCCGCAGGTTGCAGGCAGCAGAATCCATGTAGCGTTATTCATTGTGGTTCTGGAGCTCTAGGTAGCATTCCAGGTCTCTTAGTACTGGCGGGTCAACACTAGGATGAGCAATGTATTAGAAGGACAGCTTGTGTGTTTGGGCCTTGGTCAGCAATGCAGCTTTGGGAAGAGCTAGATGCCGAGTCAGAGGCTATGAAGGGCTTCTTTGGTTAAACCTCTACATTTTTGCAAGTTGAAAGAACTCATGTATCTCCCTTCTAAAGCACCTTGGAGGTACAAAGTAGAGAAAGAATCAGCAAGGTCAATGCTCTGCTGGCCCCTTTGAAGATAAGTCTTGAGGGAAACTTCATTTTCCTCTTTGGGATTTAGAGAGTTGGGGGCTCAATTCTCCCTGAGAAACACTGTAGTTGCACGAGTTCCCGTCATAGCACAAATGCCTTTGTGACGACAAGTGAGTTTCTAAGAAAGAAACTCGGAGTTTGCCATTCTTTGCTGGTGCTCGTCCTTTGGTAATCTTCAGTGAATTGGTGACCCCGTTTGAGCACTAGCGTCAAGCTAACGTTCCTCTTGTATCATGCCACTTGTTGGCATGCAGCAGAATCCTTGTAGCCTTATTCAGTGTGGTTCTGGAGCTCTAGGAAGCATTCCAGGTCTCTTAGTACAGGCGGGTCTGTACTAGGATGAGAAAACTACAGGCAGGATGGCCTGTGTGTTTGGTGAGTTGTCAGCAGTGCACCACTGGGAACAGCTAGATGCCGAGTCATGGGAAGTGATTGGCTTCTTTTCTTACACTCCAGAAAGTAGTCAGTTGAAACAACTCAAGTATCTCCCTTCTAAAGCACCTTGGAAGTACAACGTAGAGAAAGAAAGAGCAGAGACAAGGCTCTGTGGGCCCTTTTGTATATAAGGCTTGAAGGGAAACTTTATGTTCCTCATAGGGATTTAGATAGTTGCGGGCTCAATTCTCCCTGAGAAACACTGTAGTTGAACATGTTCTCTTCATAGCACAGTTGCCTTTGTGATGACAAGTGAGTTTCTAGGAAAGAAATATGCAGGTTGCCATTCTTTGGTAGCTGCTCATCCTTCCGTAATCTGTAGTGAATGGGCGACCCCATTGAACACTAGCCTCAAGCTAACTTTCCTGTTGTATCATGCCGCAGGTTGCAGGCAGCAGAATCCATGTAGCGTTATTCATTGTGGTTCTGGAGCTCTAGGTAGCATTCCAGGTCTCTTAGTACTGGCGGGTCAACACTAGGATGAGCAATGTATTAGAAGGACAGCCTGTGTGTTTGGGCCTTGGTCAGCAATGCAGCTTTGGGAAGAGCTAGATATCGAGTCAGAGGCTATGAAGGGCTTCTTTGGTTAAACCTCTACATTTTTGCAAGTTGAAAGAACTCATGTATCTCCCTTCTAAAGCACCTTGGAGGTACAAAGTAGAGAAAGAATCAGCAAGGTCAATGCTCTGCTGGCCCCTTTGAAGATAAGTCTTGAAGGGAAACTTCATTTTCCTCTTTGGGATTTAGAGAGTTGGGGGCTCAATTCTCCCTGAGAAACACTGTAGTTGCACGTGTTCCCTTCATAGCACAATTGCCTTTGTGACGACAAGTGAGTTTCTAGGAAAGAAACTCGGAGTTTGCCATTCTTTGCTGGTGCTCGTCCTTTGGTAATCTTCAGTGAATTGGTGACCCCGTTTGAGCACTAGCCTCAAGCTAACGTTCCTCTTGTATCATGCCACTTGTTGCCATGCAGCACAATCCTTGTAGCCTTATTCAGTGTGGTTCTGGAGCTCTAGGAAGCATTCCAGGTCTCTTAGTACTGGCGGATCTGCTCGACGATGAGAAACGTACAAGAAGGATGGCCTGTGTGTTTGGGGAGTTGTGAGCAGTGCACCCTTGGCAACAGCTAGATGCCGAGACATGGGAGGTGAAGGGCTTTTTTGTGAAACCTGTAGAATGTGGCAACTTGAAACAACTCAAGTATCTCCCTTCGAAAGCACGTTGGAGGTACTAAATAGAGGAAGAAACATGAGAGTCAGGGCTCTGCGGGCCATTTTGAATATAAGGCTGAAGGGAAACTTTATATTCCTCATTGGCCTTTAGAGAGTTGTGGGCTCAGTTCTCCCTGAGAAACTCTTTACTTGCGCATGTTCTCTTCATAGCACAATTGGCTTAGTGATGACAAGTGAGTTTCTAGGAAAGAAACTTGGAGGTTGCCATTCTTTGGTAGCTGCTCATCCTTCAGTAATCTGTAGTGAATGGGCGACCCCAAAGAACACTAGCCTCAAGCTAACGTTCCTCTTGTTTCACACCACACTTTGGCATGCAGCAGAATCCATGTAGCGTTATTCAGTGTGGTTTTGAGCTCTAGGAAGCATTCCAGGTCTCTTAGTACAGGCGGGTCTGTACCAGGATGAGAAAACTACAGGCAGGATTGCCTGTGTGTTTGGTGAGTTGTGAGCAGTGTACCACTGGGAACAGCTAGATGCCGAGTCATGGGAAGTGATTGGCTTCTTTTCTTAGATTCCAGAAGGTAGTAAATTGAAACAACTCAAGTATCTCCCTTCTAAAGCACCTTGGAAGTACAACGTAGAGAAAGAAACAGCAGAGACAAGGCTCTGTGGGCCCTTTTGTATATAAGGCTTGAAGGGAAACTTTATGTTCCTCATTGGGATTTAGAGAGTTGCGGGCTCAATTCTCCCTGAGAAACACTGTAGTTGAACATGTTCTCTTCATAGCACAGTTGCCTTTGTGATGACAAGTGAGTTTCTAGGAAAGAAATATGCAGGTTGCCATTCTTTGGTAGCTGCTCATCCTTCCGTAATCTGTAGTGAATGGGCGACCCCATTGAACACTAGCCTCAAGCTAACTTTCCTGTTGTATCATGCCGCAGGTTGCAGGCAGCAGAATCCATGTAGCGTTATTCATTGTGGTTCTGGAGCTCTAGGTAGCATTCCAGGTCTCTTAGTACTGGCGGGTCAACACTAGGATGAGCAATGTATTAGAAGGACAGCTTGTGTGTTTGGGCCTTGGTCAGCAATGCAGCTTTGGGAAGAGCTAGATGCCGAGTCAGAGGCTATGAAGGGCTTCTTTGGTTAAACCTCTACATTTTTGCAAGTTGAAAGAACTCATGTATCTCCCTTCTAAAGCACCTTGGAGGTACAAAGTAGAGAAAGAATCAGCAAGGTCAATGCTCTGCTGGCCCCTTTGAAGATAAGTCTTGAAGGGAAACTTCATTTTCCTCTTTTGGATTTAGAGAGTTGGGGGCTCAATTCTCCCTGAGAAACACTGTAGTTGCACGTGTTCCCTTCATAGCACAATTGCCTTTGTGACGACAAGTGACTTTCTAGGAAAGAAACTCGGAGTTTGCCATTCTTTGCTGGTGCTCGTCCTTTGGTAATCTTCAGTGAATTGGTGACCCCGTTTGAGCACTAGCCTCAAGCTAACGTTCCTCTTGTATCATGCCACTTGTCGCCATGCAGCACGATCCTTGTAGCCTTATTCAGTGTGGTTCTGGAGCTCTAGGAAGCATTCCAGGTCTCTTAGTACTGGCGGATCTGTTCGACGATGAGAAACGTACAAGAAGGATGGCCTGTGTGTTTGGGGAGTTGTGAGCAGTGCACCCTTGGCAACAGCTAGATGCCGAGACATGGGAGTTGAAGGGCTTTTTTGTGAAACCTGTAGAATGTGGCAACTTGAAACAACTCAAGTATCTCCCTTCGAAAGCACGTTGGAGGTCCTAAATAGAGAAAGAAACATGAGAGTCAGGGCTCTGCGGGCCATTTTGAATATAAGGCTGAAGGGAAACTTTATATTCCTCATTGGCCTTTAGAGAGTTGTGGGCTCAGTTCTCCCTGAGAAACTCTTTACATGCGCATGTTCTCTTCATAGCACAATAGGCTTAGTGATGACAAGTGAGTTTCTAGGAAAGAAACTTGGACGTTGCCATTCTTTGGTAGCTGCTCATCCTTCAGTAATCTGTAGTGAATGGGCGACCCCAAAGAACACTAGCCTCAAGGTAACGTTCCTCTTGTTTCACACCACACTTTGGCATGCAGCAGAATCCATGTAGCGTTATTCAGTGTGGTTTTGAGCTCTAGGAAGCATTCCAGGTCTCTTAGTACAGGCGGGTCTGTACCAGGATGAGAAAACTGCAGGCAGGATTGCCTGTGTGTTTGGTGAGTTGTGAGCAGTGCACCACTGGGAACAGCTAGATGCCGAGTCATGGGAAGTGATTGGCTTCTTTTCTTAGATTCCAGAAGGTAGTAAATTGAAACAACTCAAGTATCTCCCTTCTAAAGCACCTTGGATGTACAACGTAGAGAAAGAAACAGCAGAGACAAGGCTCTGTGGGCCCTTTTGTATATAAGGCTTGAAGGGAAACTTTATGTTCCTCATTGGGATTTAGAGAGTTGCGGGCTCAATTCTCCCTGAGAAACACTGTAGTTGCACATGTTCTCTTCATAGCAGAGTTGTCTTTGTGAAGACAAGTGAGTTTCTAGGAAAGAAATATGGAGGTTGCCATTCTTTGGTAGCTGCTCATCCTTCCGTAATCTGTAGTGAATGGGCGACCCCAAGGAACACTCGCCTCAAGCTAACGTTCCTCTTGTGTCATGCCGCAGGTTGCAGGCAGCAGAATCCATGTAGCGTTATTCATTGTGGTTCTTGAGCTCTAGGTAGCATTCCAGGTCTCTTAGGACTGGCGGGTCAACACTAGGATAGGCAACGTATTAGAAGGACGGCCTGTGTGTTTGGGCCTTTGTGAGCAATGCAGCTTTTGGGAAGAGCTAGATGCCGAGTCACAGGCTGTGAAGGGCTTCTTTGCTTAAACATCTACATTTTTGCAAGTTGAAAGAACTCATGTATCTCCCTTCTAAAGCACCTTGGAGGTACAAAGTGGAGAAAGAATCAGCAAGGTCAATGCTCTGCTGGCCCCTTTGAAGGTAATTCTTGAGGGAAACTTCATTTTCCTCTTTGGGATTTAGAGAGTTAGGGGCTCAATTCTCCCTGAGAAACACTGTAGTTGCACGAGTTCCCGTCATAGCACAAATGCCTTTGTGACGACAAGTGAGTTTCTAGGAAAGAAACTCGGAGTTTGCCATTCTTTGCTGGTGCTCGTCCTTTGGTAATCTTCAGTGAATTGGTGACCCCGTTTGAGCACTAGCGTCAAGCTAACGTTCCTCTTGTATCATGCCACTTGTTGGCATGCAGCAGAATCCTTGTAGCCTTATTCAGTGTGGTTCTGGAGCTCTAGGAAGCATTCCAGGTCTCTTAGTACAGGCGGGTCTGTACTAGGATGAGAAAACTACAGGCAGGATGGCCTGTGTGTTTGGTGAGTTGTCAGCAGTGCACCACTGAGAACAGCTAGATGCCGAGTCATGGGAAGTGATTGGCTTCTTTTCTTACACTCCAGAAAGTAGTCAGTTGAAACAACTCAAGTATCTCCCTTCTAAAGCACCTTGGAAGTACAACGTAGAGAAAGAAAGAGCAGAGACAAGGCTCTGTGGGCCCTTTTGTATATAAGGCTTGAAGGGAAACTTTATGTTCCTCATAGGGATTTAGAGAGTTGCGGGCTCAATTCTCCCTGAGAAACACTGTAGTTGAACATGTTCTCTTCATAGCACAGTTGCCTTTGTGATGACAAGTGAGTTTCTAGGAAAGAAATATGCAGGTTGCCATTCTTTGGTAGCTGCTCATCCTTCCGTAATCTGTAGTGAATGGGCGACCCCATTGAACACTAGCCTCAAGCTAACTTTCCTGTTGTATCATGCCGCAGGTTGCAGGCAGCAGAATCCATGTAGCGTTATTCATTGTGGTTCTGGAGCTCTAGGTAGCATTCCAGGTCTCTTAGTACTGGCGGGTCAACACTAGGATGAGCAATGTATTAGAAGGACAGCCTGTGTGTTTGGGCCTTGGTCAGCAATGCAGCTTTGGGAAGAGCTAGATATCGAGTCAGAGGCTATGAAGGGCTTCTTTGGTTAAACCTCTACATTTTTGCAAGTTGAAAGAACTCATGTATCTCCCTTCTAAAGCACCTTGGAGGTACAAAGTAGAGAAAGAATCAGCAAGGTCAATGCTCTGCTGGCCCCTTTGAAGATAAGTCTTGAAGGGAAACTTCATTTTCCTCTTTGGGATTTAGAGAGTTGGGGGCTCAATTCTCCCTGAGAAACACTGTAGTTGCACGTGTTCCCTTCATAGCACAATTGCCTTTGTGACGACAAGTGAGTTTCTAGGAAAGAAACTCGGAGTTTGCCATTCTTTGCTGGTGCTCGTCCTTTGGTAATCTTCAGTGAATTGGTGACCCCGTTTGAGCACTAGCCTCAAGCTAACGTTCCTCTTGTATCATGCCACTTGTTGCCATGCAGCACAATCCTTGTAGCCTTATTCAGTGTGGTTCTGGAGCTCTAGGAAGCATTCCAGGTCTCTTAGTACTGGCGGATCTGCTCGACGATGAGAAACGTACAAGAAGGATGGCCTGTGTGTTTGGGGAGTTGTGAGCAGTGCACCCTTGGCAACAGCTAGATGCCGAGACATGGGAGGTGAAGGGCTTTTTTGTGAAACCTGTAGAATGTGGCAACTTGAAACAACTCAAGTATCTCCCTTCGAAAGCACGTTGGAGGTACTAAATAGAGGAAGAAACATGAGAGTCAGGGCTCTGCGGGCCATTTTGAATATAAGGCTGAAGGGAAACTTTATATTCCTCATTGGCCTTTAGAGAGTTGTGGGCTCAGTTCTCCCTGAGAAACTCTTTACTTGCGCATGTTCTCTTCATAGCACAATTGGCTTAGTGATGACAAGTGAGTTTCTAGGAAAGAAACTTGGAGGTTGCCATTCTTTGGTAGCTGCTCATCCTTCAGTAATCTGTAGTGAATGGGCGACCGCAAAGAACACTAGCCTCAAGCTAACGTTCCTCTTGTTTCACACCACACTTTGGCATGCAGCAGAATCCATGTAGCGTTATTCAGTGTGGTTTTGAGCTCTAGGAAGCATTCCAGGTCTCTTAGTACAGGCGGGTCTGTACCAGGATGAGAAAACTACAGGCAGGATTGCCTGTGTGTTTGGTGAGTTGTGAGCAGTGTACCACTGGGAACAGCTAGATGCCGAGTCATGGGAAGTGATTGGCTTCTTTTCTTAGATTCCAGAAGGTAGTAAATTGAAACAACTCAAGTATCTCCCTTCTAAAGCACCTTGGAAGTACAACGTAGAGAAAGAAACAGCAGAGACAAGGCTCTGTGGGCCCTTTTGTATATAAGGCTTGAAGGGAAACTTTATGTTCCTCATTGGGATTTAGAGAGTTGCGGGCTCAATTCTCCCTGAGAAACACTGTAGTTGAACATGTTCTCTTCATAGCACAGTTGCCTTTGTGATGACAAGTGAGTTTCTAGGAAAGAAATATGCAGGTTGCCATTCTTTGGTAGCTGCTCATCCTTCCGTAATCTGTAGTGAATGGGCGACCCCATTGAACACTAGCCTCAAGCTAACTTTCCTGTTGTATCATGCCGCAGGTTGCAGGCAGCAGAATCCATGTAGCGTTATTCATTGTGGTTCTGGAGCTCTAGGTAGCATTCCAGGTCTCTTAGTACTGGCGGGTCAACACTAGGATGAGCAATGTATTAGAAGGACAGCTTGTGTGTTTGGGCCTTGGTCAGCAATGCAGCTTTGGGAAGAGCTAGATGCCGAGTCAGAGGCTATGAAGGGCTTCTTTGGTTAAACCTCTACATTTTTGCAAGTTGAAAGAACTCATGTATCTCCCTTCTAAAGCACCTTGGAGGTACAAAGTAGAGAAAGAATCAGCAAGGTCAATGCTCTGCTGGCCCCTTTGAAGATAAGTCTTGAGGGAAACTTCATTTTCCTCTTTGGGATTTAGAGAGTTGGGGGCTCAATTCTCCCTGAGAAACACTGTAGTTGCACGAGTTCCCGTCATAGCACAAATGCCTTTGTGACGACAAGTGAGTTTCTAAGAAAGAAACTCGGAGTTTGCCATTCTTTGCTGGTGCTCGTCCTTTGGTAATCTTCAGTGAATTGGTGACCCCGTTTGAGCACTAGCGTCAAGCTAACGTTCCTCTTGTATCATGCCACTTGTTGGCATGCAGCAGAATCCTTGTAGCCTTATTCAGTGTGGTTCTGGAGCTCTAGGAAGCATTCCAGGTCTCTTAGTACAGGCGGGTCTGTACTAGGATGAGAAAACTACAGGCAGGATGGCCTGTGTGTTTGGTGAGTTGTCAGCAGTGCACCACTGGGAACAGCTAGATGCCGAGTCATGGGAAGTGATTGGCTTCTTTTCTTACACTCCAGAAAGTAGTCAGTTGAAACAACTCAAGTATCTCCCTTCTAAAGCACCTTGGAAGTACAACGTAGAGAAAGAAAGAGCAGAGACAAGGCTCTGTGGGCCCTTTTGTATATAAGGCTTGAAGGGAAACTTTATGTTCCTCATAGGGATTTAGATAGTTGCGGGCTCAATTCTCCCTGAGAAACACTGTAGTTGAACATGTTCTCTTCATAGCACAGTTGCCTTTGTGATGACAAGTGAGTTTCTAGGAAAGAAATATGCAGGTTGCCATTCTTTGGTAGCTGCTCATCCTTCCGTAATCTGTAGTGAATGGGCGACCCCATTGAACACTAGCCTCAAGCTAACTTTCCTGTTGTATCATGCCGCAGGTTGCAGGCAGCAGAATCCATGTAGCGTTATTCATTGTGGTTCTGGAGCTCTAGGTAGCATTCCAGGTCTCTTAGTACTGGCGGGTCAACACTAGGATGAGCAATGTATTAGAAGGACAGCCTGTGTGTTTGGGCCTTGGTCAGCAATGCAGCTTTGGGAAGAGCTAGATATCGAGTCAGAGGCTATGAAGGGCTTCTTTGGTTAAACCTCTACATTTTTGCAAGTTGAAAGAACTCATGTATCTCCCTTCTAAAGCACCTTGGAGGTACAAAGTAGAGAAAGAATCAGCAAGGTCAATGCTCTGCTGGCCCCTTTGAAGATAAGTCTTGAAGGGAAACTTCATTTTCCTCTTTGGGATTTAGAGAGTTGGGGGCTCAATTCTCCCTGAGAAACACTGTAGTTGCACGTGTTCCCTTCATAGCACAATTGCCTTTGTGACGACAAGTGAGTTTCTAGGAAAGAAACTCGGAGTTTGCCATTCTTTGCTGGTGCTCGTCCTTTGGTAATCTTCAGTGAATTGGTGACCCCGTTTGAGCACTAGCCTCAAGCTAACGTTCCTCTTGTATCATGCCACTTGTTGCCATGCAGCACAATCCTTGTAGCCTTATTCAGTGTGGTTCTGGAGCTCTAGGAAGCATTCCAGGTCTCTTAGTACTGGCGGATCTGCTCGACGATGAGAAACGTACAAGAAGGATGGCCTGTGTGTTTGGGGAGTTGTGAGCAGTGCACCCTTGGCAACAGCTAGATGCCGAGACATGGGAGGTGAAGGGCTTTTTTGTGAAACCTGTAGAATGTGGCAACTTGAAACAACTCAAGTATCTCCCTTCGAAAGCACGTTGGAGGTCCTAAATAGAGGAAGAAACATGAGAGTCAGGGCTCTGCGGGCCATTTTGAATATAAGGCTGAAGGGAAACTTTATATTCCTCATTGGCCTTTAGAGAGTTGTGGGCTCAGTTCTCCCTGAGAAACTCTTTACTTGCGCATGTTCTCTTCATAGCACAATTGGCTTAGTGATGACAAGTGAGTTTCTAGGAAAGAAACTTGGAGGTTGCCATTCTTTGGTAGCTGCTCATCCTTCAGTAATCTGTAGTGAATGGGCGACCCCAAAGAACACTAGCCTCAAGCTAACGTTCCTCTTGTTTCACACCACACTTTGGCATGCAGCAGAATCCATGTAGCGTTATTCAGTGTGGTTTTGAGCTCTAGGAAGCATTCCAGGTCTCTTAGTACAGGCGGGTCTGTACCAGGATGAGAAAACTACAGGCAGGATTGCCTGTGTGTTTGGTGAGTTGTGAGCAGTGTACCACTGGGAACAGCTAGATGCCGAGTCATGGGAAGTGATTGGCTTCTTTTCTTAGATTCCAGAAGGTAGTAAATTGAAACAACTCAAGTATCTCCCTTCTAAAGCACCTTGGAAGTACAACGTAGAGAAAGAAACAGCAGAGACAAGGCTCTGTGGGCCCTTTTGTATATAAGGCTTGAAGGGAAACTTTATGTTCCTCATTGGGATTTAGAGAGTTGCGGGCTCAATTCTCCCTGAGAAACACTGTAGTTGAACATGTTCTCTTCATAGCACAGTTGCCTTTGTGATGACAAGTGAGTTTCTAGGAAAGAAATATGCAGGTTGCCATTCTTTGGTAGCTGCTCATCCTTCCGTAATCTGTAGTGAATGGGCGACCCCATTGAACACTAGCCTCAAGCTAACTTTCCTGTTGTATCATGCCGCAGGTTGCAGGCAGCAGAATCCATGTAGCGTTATTCATTGTGGTTCTGGAGCTCTAGGTAGCATTCCAGGTCTCTTAGTACTGGCGGGTCAACACTAGGATGAGCAATGTATTAGAAGGACAGCTTGTGTGTTTGGGCCTTGGTCAGCAATGCAGCTTTGGGAAGAGCTAGATGCCGAGTCAGAGGCTATGAAGGGCTTCTTTGGTTAAACCTCTACATTTTTGCAAGTTGAAAGAACTCATGTATCTCCCTTCTAAAGCACCTTGGAGGTACAAAGTAGAGAAAGAATCAGCAAGGTCAATGCTCTGCTGGCCCCTTTGAAGATAAGTCTTGAAGGGAAACTTCATTTTCCTCTTTTGGATTTAGAGAGTTGGGGGCTCAATTCTCCCTGAGAAACACTGTAGTTGCACGTGTTCCCTTCATAGCACAATTGCCTTTGTGACGACAAGTGACTTTCTAGGAAAGAAACTCGGAGTTTGCCATTCTTTGCTGGTGCTCGTCCTTTGGTAATCTTCAGTGAATTGGTGACCCCGTTTGAGCACTAGCCTCAAGCTAACGTTCCTCTTGTATCATGCCACTTGTCGCCATGCAGCACGATCCTTGTAGCCTTATTCAGTGTGGTTCTGGAGCTCTAGGAAGCATTCCAGGTCTCTTAGTACTGGCGGATCTGCTCGACGATGAGAAACGTACAAGAAGGATGGCCTGTGTGTTTGGGGAGTTGTGAGCAGTGCACCCTTGGCAACAGCTAGATGCCGAGACATGGGAGTTGAAGGGCTTTTTTGTGAAACCTGTAGAATGTGGCAACTTGAAACAACTCAAGTATCTCCCTTCGAAAGCACGTTGGAGGTCCTAAATAGAGAAAGAAACATGAGAGTCAGGGCTCTGCGGGCCATTTTGAATATAAGGCTGAAGGGAAACTTTATATTCCTCATTGGCCTTTAGAGAGTTGTGGGCTCAGTTCTCCCTGAGAAACTCTTTACATGCGCATGTTCTCTTCATAGCACAATAGGCTTAGTGATGACAAGTGAGTTTCTAGGAAAGAAACTTGGACGTTGCCATTCTTTGGTAGCTGCTCATCCTTCAGTAATCTGTAGTGAATGGGCGACCCCAAAGAACACTAGCCTCAAGGTAACGTTCCTCTTGTTTCACACCACACTTTGGCATGCAGCAGAATCCATGTAGCGTTATTCAGTGTGGTTTTGAGCTCTAGGAAGCATTCCAGGTCTCTTAGTACAGGCGGGTCTGTACCAGGATGAGAAAACTGCAGGCAGGATTGCCTGTGTGTTTGGTGAGTTGTGAGCAGTGCACCACTGGGAACAGCTAGATGCCGAGTCATGGGAAGTGATTGGCTTCTTTTCTTAGATTCCAGAAGGTAGTAAATTGAAACAACTCAAGTATCTCCCTTCTAAAGCACCTTGGATGTACAACGTAGAGAAAGAAACAGCAGAGACAAGGCTCTGTGGGCCCTTTTGTATATAAGGCTTGAAGGGAAACTTTATGTTCCTCATTGGGATTTAGAGAGTTGCGGGCTCAATTCTCCCTGAGAAACACTGTAGTTGCACATGTTCTCTTCATAGCAGAGTTGTCTTTGTGAAGACAAGTGAGTTTCTAGGAAAGAAATATGGAGGTTGCCATTCTTTGGTAGCTGCTCATCCTTCCGTAATCTGTAGTGAATGGGCGACCCCAAAGAACACTCGCCTCAAGCTAACGTTCCTCTTGTGTCATGCCGCAGGTTGCAGGCAGCAGAATCCATGTAGCGTTATTCATTGTGGTTCTTGAGCTCTAGGTAGCATTTCAGGTCTCTTAGGACTGGCGGGTCAACACTAGGATAGGCAACGTATTAGAAGGACGGCCTGTGTGTTTGGGCCTTTGTGAGCAATGCAGCTTTTGGGAAGAGCTAGATGCCGAGTCACAGGCTGTGAAGGGCTTCTTTGCTTAAACATCTACATTTTTGCAAGTTGAAAGAACTCATGTATCTCCCTTCTAAAGCACCTTGGAGGTACAAAGTGGAGAAAGAATCAGCAAGGTCAATGCTCTGCTGGCCCCTTTGAAGGTAATTCTTGAGGGAAACTTCATTTTCCTCTTTGGGATTTAGAGAGTTAGGGGCTCAATTCTCCCTGAGAAACACTGTAGTTGCACGAGTTCCCGTCATAGCACAAATGCCTTTGTGACGACAAGTGAGTTTCTAGGAAAGAAACTCGGAGTTTGCCATTCTTTGCTGGTGCTCGTCCTTTGGTAATCTTCAGTGAATTGGTGACCCCGTTTGAGCACTAGCGTCAAGCTAACGTTCCTCTTGTATCATGCCACTTGTTGGCATGCAGCAGAATCCTTGTAGCCTTATTCAGTGTGGTTCTGGAGCTCTAGGAAGCATTCCAGGTCTCTTAGTACAGGCGGGTCTGTACTAGGATGAGAAAACTACAGGCAGGATGGCCTGTGTGTTTGGTGAGTTGTCAGCAGTGCACCACTGAGAACAGCTAGATGCCGAGTCATGGGAAGTGATTGGCTTCTTTTCTTACACTCCAGAAAGTAGTCAGTTGAAACAACTCAAGTATCTCCCTTCTAAAGCACCTTGGAAGTACAACGTAGAGAAAGAAAGAGCAGAGACAAGGCTCTGTGGGCCCTTTTGTATATAAGGCTTGAAGGGAAACTTTATGTTCCTCATAGGGATTTAGAGAGTTGCGGGCTCAATTCTCCCTGAGAAACACTGTAGTTGAACATGTTCTCTTCATAGCACAGTTGCCTTTGTGATGACAAGTGAGTTTCTAGGAAAGAAATATGCAGGTTGCCATTCTTTGGAAGCTGCTCATCCTTCCATAATCTGTAGTGAATGGGCGACCCCATTGAACACTAGCCTCAAGCTAACTTTCCTGTTGTATCATGCCGCAGGTTGCAGGCAGCAGAATCCATGTAGCGTTATTCATTGTGGTTCTGGAGCTCTAGGTAGCATTCCAGGTCTCTTAGTACTGGCGGGTCAACACTAGGATGAGCAATGTATTAGAAGGACAGCCTGTGTGTTTGGGCCTTGGTCAGCAATGCAGCTTTGGGAAGAGCTAGATGCCGAGTCAGAGGCTATGAAGGGCTTCTTTGGTTAAACCTCTACATTTTTGCAAGTTGAAAGAACTCATGTATCTCCCTTCTAAAGCACCTTGGAGGTACAAAGTAGAGAAAGAATCAGCAAGGTCAATGCTCTGCTGGCCCCTTTGAAGATAAGTCTTGAAGGGAAACTTCATTTTCCTCTTTGGGATTTAGAGAGTTGGGGGCTCAATTCTCCCTGAGAAACACTGTAGTTGCACGTGTTCCCTTCATAGCACAATTGCCTTTGTGACGACAAGTGAGTTTCTAGGAAAGAAACTCGGAGTTTGCCATTCTTTGCTGGTGCTCGTCCTTTGGTAATCTTCAGTGAATTGGTGACCCCGTTTGAGCACTAGCCTCAAGCTAACGTTCCTCTTGTATCATGCCACTTGTTGCCATGCAGCACAATCCTTGTAGCCTTATTCAGTGTGGTTCTGGAGCTCTAGGAAGCATTCCAGGTCTCTTAGTACTGGCGGATCTGCTCGACGATGAGAAACGTACAAGAAGGATGGCCTGTGTGTTTGGGGAGTTGTGAGCAGTGCACCCTTGGCAACAGCTAGATGCCGAGACATGGGAGGTGAAGGGCTTTTTTGTGAAACCTGTAGAATGTGGCAACTTGAAACAACTCAAGTATCTCCCTTCGAAAGCACGTTGGAGGTCCTAAATAGAGGAAGAAACATGAGAGTCAGGGCTCTGTGGGCCATTTTGAATATAAGGCTGAAGGGAAACTTTATATTCCTCATTGGCCTTTAGAGAGTTGTGGGCTCAGTTCTCCCTGAGAAACTCTTTACTTGCGCATGTTCTCTTCATAGCACAATTGGCTTAGTGATGACAAGTGAGTTTCTAGGAAAGAAACTTGGAGGTTGCCATTCTTTGGTAGCTGCTCATCCTTCAGTAATCTGTAGTGAATGGGCGACCCCAAAGAACACTAGCCTCAAGCTAACGTTCCTCTTGTTTCACACCACACTTTGGCATGCAGCAGAATCCATGTAGCGTTATTCAGTGTGGTTTTGAGCTCTAGGAAGCATTCCAGGTCTCTTAGTACAGGCGGGTCTGTACCAGGATGAGAAAACTACAGGCAGGATTGCCTGTGTGTTTGGTGAGTTGTGAGCAGTGCACCACTGGGAACAGCTAGATGCCGAGTCATGGGAAGTGATTGGCTTCTTTTCTTAGATTCCAGAAGGTAGTTAATTGAAACAACTCAAGTATCTCCCTTCTAAAGCACCTTGGAAGTACAACGTAGAGAAAGAAACAGCACAGACAAGGCTCTGTGGTCCGTTTTGTATATAAGGCTTGAAGGGAAACTTTATGTTCCTCATTGGGATTTAGAGAGTTGCGGGCTCAATTCTCCCTGAGAAACACTGTAGTTGCACATGTTCTCTTCATAGCAGAGTTGTCTTTGTGAAGACAAGTGAGTTTCTAGGAAAGAAATATGGAGGTTGCCATTCTTTGGTAGCTGCTCATCCTTCCGTAATCTGTAGTGAATGGGCGACCCCAAAGAACACTCGCCTCAAGCAAACGTTCCTCTTGTATCATTCCGCAGGTTGCAGGCAGCAGAATCCATGTAGCGTTATTCATTGTGGTTCTTGAGCTCTAGGTAGCATTCCAGGTCTCTTAGGACTGGCGGGTCAACACTAGGATAGGCAACGTATTAGAAGGACGGCCTGTGTGTTTGGGCCTTTGTGAGCAATGCAGCTTTTGGGAAGAGCTAGATGCCGAGTCACAGGCTGTGAAGGGCTTCTTTGCTTAAACATCTACATTTTTGCAAGTTGAAAGAACTCATGTATCTCCCTTCTAAAGCACCTTGGAGGTACAAAGTAGAGAAAGAATCAGCAAGGTCAATGCTCTGCTGGCCCCTTTGAAGATAAGTCTTGAGGGAAACTTCATTTTCCTCTTTGGGATTTAGAGAGTTGGGGGCTCAATTCTCCCTGAGAAACACTGTAGTTGCACGAGTTCCCGTCATAGCACAAATGCCTTTGTGACGACAAGTGAGTTTCTAGGAAAGAAACTCGGAGTTTGCCATTCTTTGCTGGTGCTCGTCCTTTGGTAATCTTCAGTGAATTGGTGACCCCGTTTGAGCACTAGCGTCAAGCTAACGTTCCTCTTGTATCATGCCACTTGTTGGCATGCAGCAGAATCCTTGTAGCCTTATTCAGTGTGGTTCTGGAGCTCTAGGAAGCATTCCAGGTCTCTTAGTACAGGCGGGTCTGTACTAGGATGAGAAAACTACAGGCAGGATGGCCTGTGTGTTTGGTGAGTTGTCAGCAGTGCACCACTGGGAACAGCTAGATGCCGAGTCATGTGAAGTGATTGGCTTCTTTTCTTACACTCCAGAAAGTAGTCAGTTGAAACAACTCAAGTATCTCCCTTCTAAAGCACCTTGGAAGTACAACGTAGAGAAAGAAAGAGCAGAGACAAGGCTCTGTGGGCCCTTTTGTATATAAGGCTTGAAGGGAAACTTTATGTTCCTCATAGGGATTTAGATAGTTGCGGGCTCAATTCTCCCTGAGAAACACTGTAGTTGAACATGTTCTCTTCATAGCACAGTTGCCTTTGTGATGACAAGTGAGTTTCTAGGAAAGAAATATGCAGGTTGCCATTCTTTGGTAGCTGCTCATCCTTCCGTAATCTGTAGTGAATGGGCGACCCCATTGAACACTAGCCTCAAGCTAACTTTCCTGTTGTATCATGCCGCAGGTTGCAGGCAGCAGAATCCATGTAGCGTTATTCATTGTGGTTCTGGAGCTCTAGGTAGCATTCCAGGTCTCTTAGTACTGGCGGGTCAACACTAGGATGAGCAATGTATTAGAAGGACAGCCTGTGTGTTTGGGCCTTGGTCAGCAATGCAGCTTTGGGAAGAGCTAGATGCCGAGTCAGAGGCTATGAAGGGCTTATTTGGTTAAACCTCTACATTTTTGCAAGTTGAAAGAACTCATGTATCTCCCTTCTAAAGCACCTTGGAGGTACAAAGTAGAGAAAGAATCAGCAAGGTCAATGCTCTGCTGGCCCCTTTGAAGATAAGTCTTGAAGGGAAACTTCATTTTCCTCTTTGGGATTTAGAGAGTTGGGGGCTCAATTCTCCCTGAGAAACACTGTAGTTGCACGTGTTCCCTTCATAGCACAATTGCCTTTGTGACGACAAGTGAGTTTCTAGGAAAGAAACTCGGAGTTTGCCATTCTTTGCTGGTGCTCGTCCTTTGGTAATCTTCAGTGAATTGGTGACCCCGTTTGAGCACTAGCCTCAAGCTAACGTTCCTCTTGTATCATGCCACTTGTTGCCATGCAGCACAATCCTTGTAGCCTTATTCAGTGTGGTTCTGGAGCTCTAGGAAGCATTCCAGGTCTCTTAGTACTGGCGGATCTGCTCGACGATGAGAAACGTACAAGAAGGATGGCCTGTGTGTTTGGGGAGTTGTGAGCAGTGCACCCTTGGCAACAGCTAGATGCCGAGACATGGGAGGTGAAGGGCTTTTTTGTGAAACCTGTGGAATGTGGCAACTTGAAACAACTCAAGTATCTCCCTTCGAAAGCATGTTGGAGGTCCTAAATAGAGGAAGAAACATGAGAGTCAGGGCTCTGTGGGCCATTTTGAATATAAGGCTGAAGGGAAACTTTATATTCCTCATTGGCCATTAGAGAGTTGTGGGCTCAGTTCTCCCTGAGAAACTCTTTACTTGCGCATGTTCTCTTCATAGCACAATTGGCTTAGTGATGACAAGTGAGTTTCTAGGAAAGAAACTTGGAGGTTGCCATTCTTTGGTAGCTGCTCATCCTTCAGTAATCTGTAGTGAATGGGCGACCCCAAAGAACACTAGCCTCAAGCTAACGTTCCTCTTGTTTCACACCACACTTTGGCATGCAGCAGAATCCATGTAGCGTTATTCAGTGTGGTTTTGAGCTCTAGGAAGCATTCCAGGTCTCGTAGTACAGGCGGGTCTGTACCAGGATGAGAAAACTACAGGCAGGATTGCCTGTGTGTTTGGTGAGTTGTGAGCAGTGCACCACTGGGAACAGCTAGATGCCAAGTCATGGGAAGTGATTGGCTTCTTTTCTTAGATTCCAGAAGGTAGTAAATTGAAACAACTCAAGTATCTCCCTTCTAAAGCACCTTGGAAGTACAACGTAGAGAAAGAAACAGCACAGACAAGGCTCTGTGGTCCTTTTGTATATAAGGCTTGAAGGGAAACTTTATGTTCCTCATTGGGATTTAGAGAGTTGCGGGCTCAATTCTCCCTGAGAAACACTGTAGTTGCACATGTTCTCTTCATAGCAGAGTTGTATTTGTGAAGACAAGTGAGTTTCTAGGAAAGAAATATGGAGGTTGCCATTCTTTGGTAGCTGCTCATCCTTCCGTAATCTGTAGTGAATGGGCGACCCCAAAGAACACTCGCCTCAAGCTAACGTTCCTCTTGTATCATGCCGCAGGTTGCAGGCAGCAGAATCCATGTAGCGTTATTCATTGTGGTTCTTGAGCTCTAGGTAGCATTCCAGGTCTCTTAGGACTGGCGGGTCAACACTAGGATAGGCAACGTATTAGAAGGACGGCCTGTGTGTTTGGGCCTTTGTGAGCAATGCAGCTTTTGGGAAGAGCTAGATGCCGAGTCACAGGCTGTGTAGGGCTTCTTTGCTTAAACATCTACATTTTTGCAAGTTGAAAGAACTCATGTATCTCCCTTCTAAAGCACCTTGGAGGTACAAAGTAGAGAAAGAATCAGCAAGGTCAATGCTCTGCTGGCCCCTTTGAAGATAAGTCTTGAGGGAAACTTCATTTTCCTCTTTGGGATTTAGAGAGTTGGGGGCTCAATTCTCCCTGAGAAACACTGTAGTTGCACGAGTTCCCGTCATAGCACAAATGCCTTTGTGACGACAAGTGAGTTTCTAGGAAAGAAACTCGCAGTTTGCCATTCTTTGCTGGTGCTCGTCCTTTGGTAATCTTCAGTGAATTGGTGACCCCGTTTGAGCACTAGCGTCAAGCTAACGTTCCTCTTGTATCATGCCACTTGTTGGCATGCAGCAGAATCCTTGTAGCCTTATTCAGTGTGGTTCTGGAGCTCTAGGAAGCATTCCAGGTCTCTTAGTACAGGCGGGTCTGTACTAGGATGAGAAAACTACAGGCAGGATGGCCTGTGTGTTTGGTGAGTTGTCAGCAGTGCACCACTGGGAACAGCTAGATGCCGAGTCATGGGAAGTGATTGGCTTCTTTTCTTTCACTCCAGAAAGTAGTCAGTTGAAACAACTCAAGTATCTCCCTTCTAAAGCACCTTGGAAGTACAACGTAGAGAAAGAAAGAGCAGAGACAAGGCTCTGTGGGCCCTTTTGTATATAAGGCTTGAAGGGAAACTTTATGTTCCTCCTAGGGATTTAGATAGTTGCGGGCTCAATTCTCCCTGAGAAACACTGTAGTTGAACATGTTCTCTTCATAGCACAGTTGCCTTTGTGATGACAAGTGAGTTTCTAGGAAAGAAATATGCAGGTTGCCATTCTTCGGTAGCTGCTCATCCTTCCGTAATCTGTAGTGAATGGGCGACCCCATTGAACACTAGCCTCAAGCTAACTTTCCTGTTGTATCATGCCGCAGGTTGCAGGCAGCAGAATCCATGTAGCGTTATTCATTGTGGTTCTGGAGCTCTAGGTAGCATTCCAGGTCTCTTAGTACTGGCGGGTCAACACTAGGATGAGCAATGTATTAGAAGGACAGCCTGTGTGTTTGGGCCTTGGTCAGCAATGCAGCTTTGGGAAGAGCTAGATGCCGAGTCAGAGGCTATGAAGGGCTTCTTTGGTTAAACCTCTACATTTTTGCAAGTTGAAAGAACTCATGTATCTCCCTTCTAAAGCACCTTGGAGGTACAAAGTAGAGAAAGAATCAGCAAGGTCAATGCTCTGCTGGCCCCTTTGAAGATAAGTCTTGAAGGGAAACTTCATTTTCCTCTTTTGGATTTAGAGAGTTGGGGGCTCAATTCTCCCTGAGAAACACTGTAGTTGCACGTGTTCCCTTCATAGCACAATTGCCTTTGTGACAAGTGACTTTCTAGGAAATAAACTCGGAGTTTGCCATTCTTTGCTGGTGCTCGTCCTTTGGTAATCTTCAGTGAATTGGTGACCCCGTTTGAGCACTAGCCTCAAGCTAACGTTCCTCTTGTATCATGCCACTTGTTGCCATGCAGCACGATCCTTGTAGCCTTATTCAGTGTGGTTCTGGAGCTCTAGGAAGCATTCCAGGTCTCTTAGTACTGGCGGATCTGCTCGACGATGAGAAACGTACAAGAAGGATGGCCTGTGTGTTTGGGGAGTTGTGAGCAGTGCACCCTTGGGAACAGCTAGATGCCGAGACATGGGAGGTGAAGGGCTTTTTTGTGAAACCTGTAGAATGTGGCAACTTGAAACAACTCAAGTATCTCCCTTCGAAAGCACGTTGGAGGTACTAAATAGAGGAAGAAACATGAGAGTCAGGGCTCTGCGGGCCATTTTGAATATAAGGCTGAAGGGAAACTTTATATTCCTCATTGGCCTTTAGAGAGTTGTGGGCTCAGTTCTCCCTGAGAAACTCTTTACTTGCGCATGTTCTCTTCATAGCACAATTGGCTTAGTGATGACAAGTGAGTTTCTAGGAAAGAAACTTGGAGGTTGCCATTCTTTGGTAGCTGCTCATCCTTCAGTAATCTGTAGTGAATGGGCGACCCCAAAGAACACTAGCCTCAAGCTAACGTTCCTCTTGTTTCACACCACACTTTGGCATGCAGCAGAATCCATGTAGCGTTATTCAGTGTGGTTTTGAGCTCTAGGAAGCATTCCAGGTCTCTTAGTACAGGCGGGTCTGTACCAGGATGAGAAAACTGCAGGCAGGATTGCCTGTGTGTTTGGTGAGTTGTGAGCAGTGCACCACTGGGAACAGCTAGATGCCGAGTCATGGGAAGTGATTGGTTTCTTTTCTTAGATTCCAGAAGGTAGTAAATTGAAACAACTCAAGTATCTCCCTTCTAAAGCACCTTGGAAGTACAACGTAGAGAAAGAAACAGCAGAGACAAGGCTCTGTGGGCCCTTTGGTATATAAGGCTTGAAGGGAAACTTTATGTTCCTCATTGGGATTTAGAGAGTTGCGGGCTCAATTCTCCCTGAGAAACACTGTAGTTGCACATGTTCTCTTCATAGCAGAGTTGTCTTTGTGATGACAAGTGAGTTTCTAGGAAAGAAATATGGAGGTTGCCATTCTTTGGTAGCTGCTCATCCTTCCGTAATCTGTAGTGAATGGGCGACCCCAAAGAACACTCGCCTCAAGCTAACGTTCCTCTTGTATCATGCCGCAGGTTGCAGGCAGCAGAATCCATGTAGCGTTATTCATTGTGGTTCTTGAGCTCTAGGTAGCATTCCAGGTCTCTTAGGACTGGCGGGTCAACACTAGGATAGGCAACGTATTAGAAGGACGGCCTGTGTGTTTGGGCCTTTGTGAGCAATGCAGCTTTTGGGAAGAGCTAGATGCCGAGTCACAGGCTGTGAAGGGCTTCTTTGCTTAAACATCTACATTTTTGCAAGTTGAAAGAACTCATGTATCTCCCTTCTAAAGCACCTTGGAGGCGCAAAGTAGAGAAAGAATCAGCAAGGTCAATGCTCTGCTGACCCCTTTGAACATAAGTCTTGAGGGAAACTTCATTTTCCTCTTTGGGATTTAGAGAGTTGGGGGCTCAATTCTCCCTGAGAAACACTGTAGTTGCACGAGTTCCCGTCATAGCACAAATGCCTTTGTGACGACAAGTGAGTTTCTAGGAAAGAAACTCGCAGTTTGCCATTCTTTGCTGGTGCTCGTCCTTTGGTAATCTTCAGTGAATTGGTGACCCCGTTTGAGCACTAGCGTCAAGCTAACGTTCCTCTTGTATCATGCCACTTGTTGGCATGCAGCAGAATCCTTGTAGCCTTATTCAGTGTGGTTCTGGAGCTCTAGGAAGCATTCCAGGTCTCTTAGTACAGGCGGGTCTGTACTAGGATGAGAAAACTACAGGCAGGATGGCCTGTGTGTTTGGTGAGTTGTCAGCAGTGCACCACTGGGAACAGCTAGATGCCGAGTCATGGGAAGTGATTGGCTTCTTTTCTTTCACTCCAGAAAGTAGTCAGTTGAAACAACTCAAGTATCTCCCTTCTAAAGCACCTTGGAAGTACAACGTAGAGAAAGAAAGAGCAGAGACAAGGCTCTGTGGGCCCTTTTGTATATAAGGCTTGAAGGGAAACTTTATGTTCCTCCTAGGGATTTAGATAGTTGCGGGCTCAATTCTCCCTGAGAAACACTGTAGTTGAACATGTTCTCTTCATAGCACAGTTGCCTTTGTGATGACAAGTGAGTTTCTAGGAAAGAAATATGCAGGTTGCCATTCTTCGGTAGCTGCTCATCCTTCCGTAATCTGTAGTGAATGGGCGACCCCATTGAACACTAGCCTCAAGCTAACTTTCCTGTTGTATCATGCCACAGGTTGCAGGCAGCAGAATCCATGTAGCGTTATTCATTGTGGTTCTGGAGCTCTAGGTAGCATTCCAGGTCTCTTAGTACTGGCGGGTCAACACTAGGATGAGCAATGTATTAGAAGGACAGCCTGTGTGTTTGGGCCTTGGTCAGCAATGCAGCTTTGGGAAGAGCTAGATGCCGAATCAGAGGCTATGAAGGGCTTCTTTGGTTAAACCTCTACATTTTTGCAAGTTGAAAGAACTCATGTATCTCCCTTCTAAAGCACCTTGGAGGTACAAAGTAGAGAAAGAATCAGCAAGGTCAATGCTCTGCTGGCCCCTTTGAAGATTAGTCTTGAAGGGAAACTTCATTTTCCTCTTTGGTATTTAGAGAGTTGGGGGCTCAATTCTCCCTGAGAAACTCTTTACTTGCGCATGTTCTCTTCATAGCACAATTGGCTTAGTGATGACAAGTGAGTTTCTAGGAAAGAAACTTGGAGGTTGCCATTCATTGGTAGCTGCTCATCCTTCAGTAATCTGTAGTGAATGGGCGACCCCAAAGAACACTAGCCTCAAGCTAACGTTCCTCTTGTTTCACACCACACTTTGGCATGCAGCAGAATCCATGTAGCGTTATTCAGTGTGGTTTTGAGCTCTAGGAAGCATTCCAGGTCTCTTAGTACAGGCGGGTCTGTACGAGGATGAGAAAACTACAGGCAGGATTGCCTGTGTGTTTGGTGAGTTGTGAGCAGTGCACCACTGGGAACAGCTAGATGCCGAGTCATGGGAAGTGATTGGTTTCTTTTCTTAGATTCCAGAAGGTACTAAATTGAAACAACTCAAGTATCTCCCTTCTAAAGCACCTTGGAAGTACAACGTAGAGAAAGAAACAGCAGAGACAAGGCTCTGTGGGCCCTTTTGTATATAAGGCTTGAAGGGAAACTTTATGTTCCTCATTGGGATTTAGAGAGTTGCGGGCTCAATTCTCCCTGAGAAACACTGTAGTTGCACATGTTCTCTTCATAGCAGAGTTGTCTTTGTGATGACAAGTGAGTTTCTAGGAAAGAAATATGGAGGTTGCCATTCTTTGGTAGCTGCTCATCCTTCCGTAATCTGTAGTGAATGGGCGACCCCAAAGAACACTCGCCTCAAGCTAACGTTCCTCTTGTATCATGCCGCAGTTTGCAGGCAGCAGAATCCATGTAGCGTTATTCATTGTGGTTCTTGAGCTCTAGGTAGCATTCCAGGTCTCTTAGGACTGGCGGGTCAACACTAGGATAGGAAACGTATTAGAAGGACGGCCTGTGTGTTTGGGCCTTTGTGAGCAATGCAGCTTTTGGGAAGAGCTAGATGCCGAGTCACAGGCTGTGAAGGGCTTCTTTGCTTAAACATCTACATTTTTGCAAGTTGAAAGAACTCATGTATCTCCCTTCTAAAGCACCTTGGAGCTACAAAGTAGAAAAAGAATCAGCAAGGTCAATGCTCTGCTGGCCCCTTTGAAGATAAGTCTTGAGGGAAACTTCATTTTCCTCTTTGGGATTTAGAGAGTTGGGGGCTCAATTCTCCCTGAGAAATACTGTAGTTGCACGAGTTCCCGTCATAGCACAAATGCCTTTGTGACGACAAGTGAGTTTCTAGGAAAGAAGCTCGCAGTTTGCCATTCTTTGCTGGTGCTCGTCCTTTGGTAATCTTCAGTGAATTGGTGACCCCGTTTGAGCACTAGCGTCAAGCTAACGTTCCTCTTGTATCATGCCACTTGTTGACATGCAGCAGAATCCTTGTAGCCTTATTCAGTGTGGTTCTGGAGCTCTAGGAAGCATTCCAGGTCTCTTAGTACAGGCGGGTCTGTACTAGGATCAGAAAACTACAGGCAGGATGGCCTGTGTGTTTGGTGAGTTGTCAGCAGTGCACCACTGGGAACAGCTAGATGCCGAGTCACGGGAAGTGATTGGCTTCTTTTCTTACACTCCAGAAAGTAGTCAGTTGAAACAACTCAAGTATCTCCCTTCTAAAGCACCTTGGAAGTACAACGTAGAGAAAGAAAGAGCAGAGACAAGGCTCTGTTGGCCCTTTTGTATATAAGGCTTGAAGGGAAACTTTATGTTCCTCCTAGGGATTTAGATAGTTGCGGGCTTAATTCTCCCTGAGAAACACTGTAGTTGAAGATGTTCTCTTCATAGCACAGTTGCCTTTGTGATGACAAGTGAGTTTCTAGGAAAGAAATATGCAGGTTGCCATTCTTCGGTAGCTGCTCATCCTTCCGTAATCTGTAGTGAATGGGCGACCCCATTGAACACTAGCCTCAAGCTAACTTTCCTGTTGTATCATGCCGCAGGTTGCAGGCAGCAGAATCCATGTAGCGTTATTCATTGCGGTTCTGGAGCTCTAGGTAGCATTCCAGGTCTCTTAGTACTGGCGGGTCAACACTAGGATGAGCAATGTATTAGAAGGACAGCCTGTGTGTTTGGGCCTTGGTCAGCAATGCAGCTTTGGGAAGAGCTAGATGCCGAGTCAGAGGCTATGAAGGGCTTCTTTGGTTAAACCTCTACATTTTTGCAAGTTGAAAGAACTCATGTATCTCCCTTCTAAAGCACCTTGCAGGTACAAAGTAGAGAAAGAATCAGCAAGGTCAATGCTCTGCTGGCCCCTTTGAAGATAAGTCTTGAAGGGAAACTTCATTTTCCTCTTTGGGATTTAGAGAGTTGGGGGCTCAATTCTCCCTGAGAAACACTGTAGTTGCACGTGTTCCCTTCATAGCACAATTGCCTTTGTGACGACAAGTGAGTTTCTAGGAAAGAAACTCGGAGTTTGCCATTCTTTGCTGGTGCTCGTCCTTTGGTAATCTTCAGTGAATTGGTGACCCCGTTTGAGCACTAGCCTCAAGCTAACGTTCCTCTTGTATCATGCCACTTGTTGCCATGCAGCACGATCCTTGTAGCCTTATTCAGTGTGGTTCTGGAGCTCTAGGAAGCATTCCAGGTCTCTTAGTACTGGCGGATCTGCTCGACGATGAGAAACGTACAAGAAGGATGGCCTGTGTGTTTGGGGAGTTGTGAGCAGTGCACCCTTGGGAACAGCTAGATGCCGAGACATGGGAGGTGAAGGGCTTTTTTGTGAAACCTGTAGAATGTGGCAACTTGAAACAACTCAAGTATCTCCCTTCAAAAGCACGTTGGAGGTCCTAAATAGAGGAAGAAACATGAGAGTCAGGGCTCTGCGGGCCATTTTGAATATAAGGCTGAAGGGAAACTTTATATTCCTCATTGGCCTTTAGAGAGTTGTGGGCTCAGTTCTCCCTGAGAAACTCTTTACTTGCGCATGTTCTCTTCATAGCACAATTGGCTTAGTGATGACAAGTGAGTTTCTAGGAAAGAAACTTGGAGGTTGCCATTCTTTGGTAGCTGCTCATCCTTCAGTAATCTGTAGTGAATGGGCGACCCCAAAGAACACTAGCCTCAAGCTAACGTTCCTCTTGTTTCACACCACACTTTGGCATGCAGCAGAATCCATGTAGCGTTATTCAGTGTGGTTTTGAGCTCTAGGAAGCATTCCAGGTCTCTTAGTACAGGCGGGTCTGTACCAGGATGAGAAAACTACAGGCAGGATTGCCTGTGTGTTTGGTGAGTTGTGAGCAGTGCACCACTGGGAACAGCTAGATGCCGAGTCATGGGAAGTGATTGGTTTCTTTTCTTAGATTCCAGAAGGTAGTAAATTGAAACAACTCAAGTATCTCCCTTCTAAAGCACCTTGGAAGTACAACGTAGAGAAAGAAACAGCAGAGACAAGGCTCTGTGGGCCCTTTTGTATATAAAGCTTGAAGGGAAACTTTATGTTCCTCATAGGGATTTAGAGAGTTGCGGGCTCAATTCTCCCTGAGAAACACTGTAGTTGCACATGTTCTCTTCATAGCAGAGTTGTCTTTGTGATGACAAGTGAGTTTCTAGGAAAGAAATATGGAGGTTGCCATTCTTTGGTAGCTGCTCATCCTTCCGTAATCTGTAGTGAATGGGCGACCCCAAAGAACACTCGCATCAAGCTAACGTTCCTCTTGTATCATGCCGCAGGTTGCAGGCAGCAGAATCGATGTAGCGTTATTCATTGTGGTTCTTGAGCTCTAGGTAGCATTCCAGGTCTCATGGTACTGGCGGGTCAACACTAGGATGAGCAATGTATTAGAAGGACAGCCTGTGTGTTTGGGCCTTGGTCAGCAATGCAGTTTTGGGAAGAGCTAGATGCCGAGTCAGAGGCTATGAAGGGCTTCTTTGGTTAAACCTCTACATTTTTGCAAGTTGAAAGAACTCATGTATCTCCCTTCTAAAACACCTTGGATGTACAAAGTAGAGATAGAATCAGCAAGGTCAATGCTCTGCTGGCCCCTTTGAAGATAAGTCTTGAAGGGAAACTTCATTTTCCTCTTTGGGATTTAGAGAGTTGGGGGCTCAATTCTCTCTGAGAAACACTGTAGTTGCACGTGTTCCCTTCATAGCACAATTGCCTTTGTGACGACAAGTGAGTTTCTAGGAAAGAAACTCGGAGTTTGCCATTCTTTGCTGGTGCTCGTCCTTTGGTAATCTTCAGTGAATTGGTGACCCCGTTTGAGCACTACCCTCAAGCTAACGTTCCTCTTTTATCATGCCACTTGTTGCCATGCAGCACAATCCTTGTAGCCTTATTCAGTGTGGTTCTGGAGCTCTAGGAAGCATTCCAGGTTTCTTAGTACTGGCGGATCTGCTCGACGATGAGAAACGTAGAAGAAGGATGGCCTGTGTGTTTGGGGAGTTGTGAGCAGTGCACCCTTGGGAACAGCTAGATGTCGAGACATGGGAGGTGAAGGGCTTTTTTGTGAAACCTGTAGAATGTGGCAACTTGAAACAACTCAAGTATCTCCCTTCGAAAGCACGTTGGAGGTCCTAAATAGAGGAAGAAACATGAGAGTCAGGGCTCTGCGGGCCATTTTGAATATAAGGCTGAAGGGAAACTTTATATTCCTCATTGGCCTTTAGAGAGTTTTCGGCTCAGTTCTCCCTGAGAAACTCTTTACTTGCGCATGTTCTCTTCATAGCACAATTGGCTTAGTGATGACAAGTGAGTTTCTAGGAACAAACTTGGAGGTTGTCATTCTTTGGTAGCTGTTCATCCTTCAGTAATCTGTAGTGAATGGGCGACCCCAAAGAACACTAGCCTCAAGCTAACGTTCCTCTTGTTTCACACCACACTTTGGCATGCAGCAGAATCCATGTAGCGTTATTCAGTGTGGTTTTGATCTCTAGGAAGCATTCCAGGTCTCTTAGTACAGGCGGGTCTGTACCAGGATGAGAAAACTACAGGCAGGATTGCCTGTGTGTTTGGTGAGTTGTGAGCAGTGCACCACTGGGAACAGCTAGATGCCGAGTCATGGGAAGTGATTGGCTTCTTTTCTTAGATTCCAGAAGGTAGTAAATTGAAACAACTCAAGTATCTCCCTTCTAAAGCACCTTGGAAGTACAACGTAGAGAAAGAAACAGCAGAGACAAGGCTCTGTGGGCCCTTTTGTATATAAGGCTTGAAGGGAAACTTTATGTTCCTCATTGGGATTTAGAGAGTTGCGGGCTCAATTCTCCCTGAGAAACACTGTAGTTGCACATGTTCTCTTCATAGCAGAGTTGTCTTTGTGATGACAAGTGAGTTTCTAGGAAAGAAATATGGAGGTTGCCATTCTTTGGTAGCTGCTCATCCTTCCGTAATCTGTAGTGAATGGGCGACCCCAAAGAACACTCGCCTCAAGCTAACGTTCCTCTTGTATCATGCCGCAGGTTGCAGGCAGCAGAATCGATGTAGCGTTATTCATTGTGGTTCTTGAGCTCTAGGTAGCATTCCAGGTCTCTTAGTACTGGCGGGTCAACACTAGGATGAGCAATGTATTAGAAGGACAGCCTGTGTGTTTGGGCCTTGGTCAGCAATGCAGTTTTGGGAAGAGCTAGATGCCGAGTCAGAGGCTATGAAGGGCTTCTTTGGTTAAACCTCTACATTTTTGCAAGTTGAAAGAACTCATGTATCTCCCTTCTAAAACACCTTGGATGTACAAAGTAGAGATAGAATCAGCAAGGTCAATGCTCTGCTGGCCCCGTTGAAGATAAGTCTTGAAGGGAAACTTCATTTTCCTCTTTGGGATTTAGAGAGTTGGGGGCTCAATTCTCTCTGAGAAACACTGTAGTTGCACGTGTTCCCTTCATAGCACAATTGCCTTTGTGACGACAAGTGAGTTTCTAGGAAAGAAACTCGGAGTTTGCCATTCTTTGCTGGTGCTCGTCCTTTGGTAATCTTCAGTGAATTGGTGACCCCGTTTGAGCACTACCCTCAAGCTAACGTTCCTCTTTTATCATGCCACTTGTTGCCATGCAGCACAATCCTTGTAGCCTTATTCAGTGTGGTTCTGGAGCTCTAGGAAGCATTCCAGGTTTCTTAGTACTGGCGGATCTGCTCGACGATGAGAAACGTAGAAGAAGGATGGCCTGTGTGTTTGGGGAGTTGTGAGCAGTGCACCCTTGGGAACAGCTAGATGTCGAGACATGGGAGGTGAAGGGCTTTTTTGTGAAACCTGTAGAATGTGGCAACTTGAAACAACTCAAGTATCTCCCTTCGAAAGCACGTTGGAGGTACTAAATGGAGGAAGAAACATGAGAGTCAGGGCTCTGCGGGCCATTTTGAATATAAGGCTGAAGGGAAACTTTATATTCCTCATTGGCCTTTAGAGAGTTTTCGGCTCAGTTCTCCCTGAGAAACTCTTTACTTGCGCATGTTCTCTTCATAGCACAATTGGCTTAGTGATGACAAGTGAGTTTCTAGGAACAAACTTGGAGGTTGTCATTCTTTGGTAGCTGTTCATCCTTCAGTAATCTGTAGTGAATGGGCGACCCCAAAGAACACTAGCCTCAAGCTAACGTTCCTCTTGTTTCACACCACACTTTGGCATGCAGCAGAATCCATGTAGCGTTATTCAGTGTGGTTTTGAGCTCTAGGAAGCATTCCAGGTCTCTTAGTACAGGCGGGTCTGTACCAGGATGAGAAAACTACAGGCAGGATTGCCTGTGTGTTTGGTGAGTTGTGAGCAGTGCACCACTGGGAACAGCTAGATGCCGAGTCATGGGAAGTGATTGGCTTCTTTTCTTAGATTCCAGAAGGTAGTAAATTGAAACAACTCAAGTATCTCCCTTCTAAAGCACCTTGGAAGTACAACGTAGAGAAAGAAACAGCAGAGACAAGGCTCTGTGGGCCCTTTTGTATATAAGGCTTGAAGGGAAACTTTATGTTCCTCATTGGGATTTAGAGAGTTGCGGGCTCAATTCTCCCTGAGAAACACTGTAGTTGCACATGTTCTCTTCATAGCAGAGTTGTCTTTGTGATGACAAGTGAGTTTCTAGGAAAGAAATATGGAGGTTGCCATTCTTTGGTAGCTGCTCATCCTTCCGTAATCTGTAGTGAATGGGCGACCCCAAAGAACACTCGCCTCAAGCTAACGTTCCTCTTGTATCATGCCGCAGGTTGCAGGAAGCAGAATCCATGTAGCGTTATTCATTGTGGTTCTTGAGCTCTAGGTAGCATTCCAGGTCTCTTAGGACTGGCGGGTCAACACTAGGATAGGCAACGTATTAGAAGGACGGCCTGTGTGTTTGGGCCTTTGTGAGCAATGCAGCTTTTGGGAAGAGCTAGATGCCGAGTCACAGGCTGTGAAGGGCTTCTTTGCTTAAACGTCTACATTTTTGCAAGTTGAAAGAACTCATGTATCTCCCTTCTAAAGCACCTTGGAATTACAAAGTAGAGAAAGAATCAGCAAGGTCAATGCTCTGCTGGCCCCTTTGAAGATAAGTCTTGAGGGAAACTTCATTTTCCTCTTTGGGATTTAGAGAGTTGGGGGCTCAATTCTCCCTGAGAAACACTGTAGTTGCACGAGTTCCCGTCATAGCACAAATGCCTTTGTGACGACAAGTGAGTTTCTAGGAAAGAAACTCGGAGTTTGCCATTCTTTGCTGGTGCTCGTCCTTTGGTAATCTTCAGTGAATTGGTGACCCCGTTTGAGCACTAGCGTCAAGCTAACGTTCCTCTTGTATCATGCCACTTGTTGGCATGCAGCAGAATCCTTGTAGCCTTATTCAGTGTGGTTCTGGAGCTCTAGGAAGCATTCCAGGTCTCTTAGTACAGGCGGGTCTGTACTAGGATGAGAAAACTACAGGCAGGATGGCCTGTGTGTTTGGTGAGTTGTCAGCAGTGCACCACTGGGAACAGCTAGATGCCGAGTCATGGGAAGTGATTGGCTTCTTTTCTTACACTCCAGAAAGTAGTCAGTTGAAACAACTCAAGTATCTCCCTTCTAAAGCACCTTGGAAGTAAAACGTAAAGAAAGAAACAGCAGACACAAGGCTCTGTGGGCCCTTTTGTATATAAGGCTTGAAGGGAAACTTTATGTTCCTCATAGGGATTTAGATAGTTGCGGGCTCAATTCTCCCTGAGAAACACTGTAGTTGAACATGTTCTCTTCATAGCACATTTGCCTTTGTGATGACAAGTGAGTTTCTAGGAAAGAAATATGCAGGTTGCCATTCTTTGGTAGCTGCTCATCCTTCCGTAATCTGTAGTGAATGGGCGACCCCATTGAACACTAGCCTCAAGCAAACTTTCCTGTTGTATCATGCCGCAGGTTGCAGGCAGCAGAATCCATGTAGCGTTATTCATTGTGGTTCTGGAGCTCTAGGTAGCATTCCAGGTCTCTTAGTACTGGCGGGTCAACACTAGGATGAGAAATGTATTAGAAGGACAGCCTGTGTGTTTGGGCCTTGGTCAGCAATGCAGCTTTGGGAAGAGCTAGATGCCGAGTGAGAGGCTATGAAGGGCTTCTTTGGTTAAACCTCTACATTTTTGCAAGTTGAAAGAACTCATGTATCTCCCTTCTAAAGCACCTTGGAGGTACAAAGTAGAGAAAGAATCAGCAAGGTCAATGCTCTGCTGGCCCCTTTGAAGATAAGTCTTGAAGGGAAACTTCATTTTCCTCTTTGGGATTTAGAGAGTTGGGGGCTCAATTCTCCCTGAGAAACACTGTAGTTGCACGTGTTCCCTTCATAGCACAATTGCCTTTGTGACGACAAGTGAGTTTCTAGGAAAGAAACTCGGAGTTTGCCATTCTTTGCTGGTGCTCGTCCTTTGGTAATCTTCAGTGAATTGGTGACCCCGTTTGAGCACTAGCCTCAAGCTAACGTTCCTCTTGTATCATGCCACTTGTTGCCATGCAGCACAATCCTTGTAGCCTTATTCAGTGTGGTTCTGGAGCTCTAGGAAGCATTCCAGGTCTCTTAGTACAGGCGGGTCTGTACTAGGATGAGAAAACTACAGGCAGGATGGCCTGTGTGTTTGGTGAGTTGTCAGCAGTGCACCACTGGGAACAGCTAGATGCCGAGTCATGGGAAGTGATTGGCTTCTTTTCTTACACTCCAGGAAGTAGTCAGTTGAAACAACTCAAGTATCTCCCTTCTAAAGCACCTTGGAAGTACAACGTAGAGAAAGAAAGAGCAGAGACAAGGCTCTGTGGGCCCTTTTGTATATAAAGCTTGAAGGGAAACTTTATGTTCCTCATAGGGATTTAGAGAGTTGCGGGCTCAATTCTCCCTGAGAAACACTGTAGTTGCACATGTTCTCTTCATAGCAGAGTTGTCTTTGTGATGACAAGTGAGTTTCTAGGAAAGAAATATGGAGGTTGCCATTCTTTGGTAGCTGCTCATCCTTCCGTAATCTGTAGTGAATGGGCGACCCCAAAGAACACTCGCCTCAAGCTAACGTTCCTCTTGTATCATGCCGCAGGTTGCAGGCAGCAGAATCGATGTAGCGTTATTCATTGTGGTTCTTGAGCTCTAGGTAGCATTCCAGGTCTCTTAGTACTGGCGAGTCAACACTAGGATGAGCAATGTATTAGAAGGACAGCCTGTGTGTTTGGGCCTTGGTCAGCAATGCAGTTTTGGGAAGAGCTAGATGCCGAGTCAGAGGCTATGAAGGGCTTCTTTGGTTAAACCTCTACATTTTTGCAAGTTGAAAGAACTCATGTATCTCCCTTCTAAAACACCTTGGATGTACAAAGTAGAGATAGAATCAGCAAGGTCAATGCTCTGCTGGCCCCTTTGAAGATAAGTCTTGAAGGGAAACTTCATTTTTCTCTTTGGGATTTAGAGAGTTGGGGGCTCAATTCTCTCTGAGAAACACTGTAGTTGCACGTGTTCCCTTCATAGCACAATTGCCTTTGTGACGACAAGTGAGTTTCTAGGAAAGAAACTCGGAGTTTGCCATTCTTTGCTGGTGCTCGTCCTTTGGTAATCTTCAGTGAATTGGTGACCCCGTTTGAGCACTACCCTCAAGCTAACGTTCCTCTTTTATCATGCCACTTGTTGCCATGCAGCACAATCCTTGTAGCCTTATTCAGTGTGGTTCTGGAGCTCTAGGAAGCATTCCAGGTTTCTTAGTACTGGCGGATCTGCTCGACGATGAGAAACGTAGAAGAAGGATGGCCTGTGTGTTTGGGGAGTTGTGAGCAGTGCACCCTTGGGAACAGCTAGATGTCGAGACATGGGAGGTGAAGGGCTTTTTTGTGAAACCTGTAGAATGTGGCAACTTGAAACAACTCAAGTATCTCCCTTCGAAAGCACGTTGGAGGTACTAAATGGAGGAAGAAACATGAGAGTCAGGGCTCTGCGGGCCATTTTGAATATAAGGCTGAAGGGAAACTTTATATTCCTCATTGGCCTTTAGAGAGTTTTCGGCTCAGTTCTCCCTGAGAAACTCTTTACTTGCGCATGTTCTCTTCATAGCACAATTGGCTTAGTGATGACAAGTGAGTTTCTAGGAACAAACTTGGAGGTTGTCATTCTTTGGTAGCTGTTCATCCGTCAGTAATCTGTAGTGAATGGGCGACCCCAAAGAACACTAGCCTCAAGCTAACGTTCCTCTTGTTTCACACCACACTTTGGCATGCAGCAGAATCCATGTAGCGTTATTCAGTGTGGTTTTGATCTCTAGGAAGCATTCCAGGTCTCTTAGTACAGGCGGGTCTGTACCAGGATGAGAAAACTACAGGCAGGATTGCCTGTGTGTTTGGTGAGTTGTGAGCAGTGCACCACTGGGAACAGCTAGATGCCGAGTCATGGGAAGTGATTGGCTTCTTTTCTTAGATTCCAGAAGGTAGTAAATTGAAACAACTCAAGTATCTCCCTTCTAAAGCACCTTGGAAGTACAACGTAGAGAAAGAAACAGCAGAGACAAGGCTCTGTGGGCCCTTTTGTATATAAGGCTTGAAGGGAAACTTTATGTTCCTCATTGGGATTTAGAGAGTTGCGGGCTCAATTCTCCCTGAGAAACACTGTAGTTGCACATGTTCTCTTCATAGCAGAGTTGTCTTTGTGATGACAAGTGAGTTTCTAGGAAAGAAATATGGAGGTTGCCATTCTTTGGTAGCTGCTCATCCTTCCGTAATCTGTAGTGAATGGGCGACCCCAAAGAACACTCGCCTCAAGCTAACGTTCCTCTTGTATCATGCCGCAGGTTGCAGGCAGCAGAATCGATGTAGCGTTATTCATTGTGGTTCTTGAGCTCTAGGTAGCATTCCAGGTCTCTTAGTACTGGCGGGTCAACACTAGGATGAGCAATGTATTAGAAGGACAGCCTGTGTGTTTGGGCCTTGGTCAGCAATGCAGTTTTGGGAAGAGCTAGATGCCGAGTCAGAGGCTATGAAGGGCTTCTTTGGTTAAACCTCTACATTTTTGCAAGTTGAAAGAACTCATGTATCTCCCTTCTAAAACACCTTGGATGTACAAAGTAGAGATAGAATCAGCAAGGTCAATGCTCTGCTGGCCCCTTTGAAGATAAGTCTTGAAGGGAAACTTCATTTTCCTCTTTGGGATTTAGAGAGTTGGGGGCTCAATTCTCTCTGAGAAACACTGTAGTTGCACGTGTTCCCTTCATAGCACAATTGCCTTTGTGACGACAAGTGAGTTTCTAGGAAAGAAACTCGGAGTTTGCCATTCTTTGCTGGTGCTCGTCCTTTGGTAATCTTCAGTGAATTGGTGACCCCGTTTGAGCACTACCCTCAAGCTAACGTTCCTCTTTTATCATGCCACTTGTTGCCATGCAGCACAATCCTTGTAGCCTTATTCAGTGTGGTTCTGGAGCTCTAGGAAGCATTCCAGGTTTCTTAGTACTGGCGGATCTGCTCGACGATGAGAAACGTAGAAGAAGGATGGCCTGTGTGTTTGGGGAGTTGTGAGCAGTGCACCCTTGGGAACAGCTAGATGTCGAGACATGGGAGGTGAAGGGCTTTTTTGTGAAACCTGTAGAATGTGGCAACTTGAAACAACTCAAGTATCTCCCTTCGAAAGCACGTTGGAGGTACTAAATGGAGGAAGAAACATGAGAGTCAGGGCTCTGCGGGCCATTTTGAATATAAGGCTGAAGGGAAACTTTATATTCCTCATTGGCCTTTAGAGAGTTTTCGGCTCAGTTCTCCCTGAGAAACTCTTTACTTGCGCATGTTCTCTTCATAGCACAATTGGCTTAGTGATGACAAGTGAGTTTCTAGGAACAAACTTGGAGGTTGTCATTCTTTGGTAGCTGTTCATCCTTCAGTAATCTGTAGTGAATGGGCGACCCCAAAGAACACTAGCCTCAAGCTAACGTTCCTCTTGTTTCACACCACACTTTGGCATGCAGCAGAATCCATGTAGCGTTATTCAGTGTGGTTTTGAGCTCTAGGAAGCATTCCAGGTCTCTTAGTACAGGCGGGTCTGTACCAGGATGAGAAAACTACAGGCAGGATTGCCTGTGTGTTTGGTGAGTTGTGAGCAGTGCACCACTGGGAACAGCTAGATGCCGAGTCATGGGAAGTGATTGGCTTCTTTTCTTAGATTCCAGAAGGTAGTAAATTGAAACAACTCAAGTATCTCCCTTCTAAAGCACCTTGGAAGTACAACGTAGAGAAAGAAACAGCAGAGACAAGGCTCTGTGGGCCCTTTTGTATATAAGGCTTGAAGGGAAACTTTATGTTCCTCATTGGGATTTAGAGAGTTGCGGGCTCAATTCTCCCTGAGAAACACTGTAGTTGCACATGTTCTCTTCATAGCAGAGTTGTCTTTGTGATGACAAGTGAGTTTCTAGGAAAGAAATATGGAGGTTGCCATTCTTTGGTAGCTGCTCATCCTTCCGTAATCTGTAGTGAATGGGCGACCCCAAAGAACACTCGCCTCAAGCTAACGTTCCTCTTGTATCATGCCGCAGGTTGCAGGAAGCAGAATCCATGTAGCGTTATTCATTGTGGTTCTTGAGCTCTAGGTAGCATTCCAGGTCTCTTAGGACTGGCGGGTCAACACTAGGATAGGCAACGTATTAGAAGGACGGCCTGTGTGTTTGGGCCTTTGTGAGCAATGCAGCTTTTGGGAAGAGCTAGATGCCGAGTCACAGGCTGTGAAGGGCTTCTTTGCTTAAACGTCTACATTTTTGCAAGTTGAAAGAACTCATGTATCTCCCTTCTAAAGCACCTTGGAATTACAAAGTAGAGAAAGAATCAGCAAGGTCAATGCTCTGCTGGCCCCTTTGAAGATAAGTCTTGAGGGAAACTTCATTTTCCTCTTTGGGATTTAGAGAGTTGGGGGCTCAATTCTCCCTGAGAAACACTGTAGTTGCACGAGTTCCCGTCATAGCACAAATGCCTTTGTGACGACAAGTGAGTTTCTAGGAAAGAAACTCGGAGTTTGCCATTCTTTGCTGGTGCTCGTCCTTTGGTAATCTTCAGTGAATTGGTGACCCCGTTTGAGCACTAGCGTCAAGCTAACGTTCCTCTTGTATCATGCCACTTGTTGGCATGCAGCAGAATCCTTGTAGCCTTATTCAGTGTGGTTCTGGAGCTCTAGGAAGCATTCCAGGTCTCTTAGTACAGGCGGGTCTGTACTAGGATGAGAAAACTACAGGCAGGATGGCCTGTGTGTTTGGTGAGTTGTCAGCAGTGCACCACTGGGAACAGCTAGATGCCGAGTCATGGGAAGTGATTGGCTTCTTTTCTTACACTCCAGAAAGTAGTCAGTTGAAACAACTCAAGTATCTCCCTTCTAAAGCACCTTGGAAGTACAACGTAGAGAAAGAAACAGCAGACACAAGGCTCTGTGGGCCCTTTTGTATATAAGGCTTGAAGGGAAACTTTATGTTCCTCATAGGGATTTAGATAGTTGCGGGCTCAATTCTCCCTGAGAAACACTGTAGTTGAACATGTTCTCTTCATAGCACATTTGCCTTTGTGATGACAAGTGAGTTTCTAGGAAAGAAATATGCAGGTTGCCATTCTTTGGTAGCTGCTCATCCTTCCGTAATCTGTAGTGAATGGGCGACCCCATTGAACACTAGCCTCAAGCAAACTTTCCTGTTGTATCATGCCGCAGGTTGCAGGCAGCAGAATCCATGTAGCGTTATTCATTGTGGTTCTGGAGCTCTAGGTAGCATTCCAGGTCTCTTAGTACTGGCGGGTCAACACTAGGATGAGAAATGTATTAGAAGGACAGCCTGTGTGTTTGGGCCTTGGTCAGCAATGCAGCTTTGGGAAGAGCTAGATGCCGAGTGAGAGGCTATGAAGGGCTTCTTTGGTTAAACCTCTACATTTTTGCAAGTTGAAAGAACTCATGTATCTCCCTTCTAAAGCACCTTGGAGGTACAAAGTAGAGAAAGAATCAGCAAGGTCAATGCTCTGCTGGCCCCTTTGAAGATAAGTCTTGAAGGGAAACTTCATTTTCCTCTTTGGGATTTAGAGAGTTGGGGGCTCAATTCTCCCTGAGAAACACTGTAGTTGCACGTGTTCCCTTCATAGCACAATTGCCTTTGTGACGACAAGTGAGTTTCTAGGAAAGAAACTCGGAGTTTGCCATTCTTTGCTGGTGCTCGTCCTTTGGTAATCTTCAGTGAATTGGTGACCCCGTTTGAGCACTAGCCTCAAGCTAACGTTCCTCTTGTATCATGCCACTTGTTGCCATGCAGCACAATCCTTGTAGCCTTATTCAGTGTGGTTCTGGAGCTCTAGGAAGCATTCCAGGTCTCTTAGTACAGGCGGGTCTGTACTAGGATGAGAAAACTACAGGCAGGATGGCCTGTGTGTTTGGTGAGTTGTCAGCAGTGCACCACTGGGAACAGCTAGATGCCGAGTCATGGGAAGTGATTGGCTTCTTTTCTTACACTCCAGGAAGTAGTCAGTTGAAACAACTCAAGTATCTCCCTTCTAAAGCACCTTGGAAGTACAACGTAGAGAAAGAAAGAGCAGAGACAAGGCTCTGTGGGCCCTTTTGTATATAAAGCTTGAAGGGAAACTTTATGTTCCTCATAGGGATTTAGAGAGTTGCGGGCTCAATTCTCCCTGAGAAACACTGTAGTTGCACATGTTCTCTTCATAGCAGAGTTGTCTTTGTGATGACAAGTGAGTTTCTAGGAAAGAAATATGGAGGTTGCCATTCTTTGGTAGCTGCTCATCCTTCCGTAATCTGTAGTGAATGGGCGACCCCAAAGAACACTCGCCTCAAGCTAACGTTCCTCTTGTATCATGCCGCAGGTTGCAGGCAGCAGAATCGATGTAGCGTTATTCATTGTGGTTCTTGAGCTCTAGGTAGCATTCCAGGTCTCTTAGTACTGGCGAGTCAACACTAGGATGAGCAATGTATTAGAAGGACAGCCTGTGTGTTTGGGCCTTGGTCAGCAATGCAGTTTTGGGAAGAGCTAGATGCCGAGTCAGAGGCTATGAAGGGCTTCTTTGGTTAAACCTCTACATTTTTGCAAGTTGAAAGAACTCATGTATCTCCCTTCTAAAACACCTTGGATGTACAAAGTAGAGATAGAATCAGCAAGGTCAATGCTCTGCTGGCCCCTTTGAAGATAAGTCTTGAAGGGAAACTTCATTTTCCTCTTTGGGATTTAGAGAGTTGGGGGCTCAATTCTCTCTGAGAAACACTGTAGTTGCACGTGTTCCCTTCATAGCACAATTGCCTTTGTGACGACAAGTGAGTTTCTAGGAAAGAAACTCGGAGTTTGCCATTCTTTGCTGGTGCTCGTCCTTTGGTAATCTTCAGTGAATTGGTGACCCCGTTTGAGCACTACCCTCAAGCTAACGTTCCTCTTTTATCATGCCACTTGTTGCCATGCAGCACAATCCTTGTAGCCTTATTCAGTGTGGTTCTGGAGCTCTAGGAAGCATTCCAGGTTTCTTAGTACTGGCGGATCTGCTCGACGATGAGAAACGTAGAAGAAGGATGGCCTGTGTGTTTGGGGAGTTGTGAGCAGTGCACCCTTGGGAACAGCTAGATGTCGAGACATGGGAGGTGAAGGGCTTTTTTGTGAAACCTGTAGAATGTGGCAACTTGAAACAACTCAAGTATCTCCCTTCGAAAGCACGTTGGAGGTACTAAATGGAGGAAGAAACATGAGAGTCAGGGCTCTGCGGGCCATTTTGAATATAAGGCTGAAGGGAAACTTTATATTCCTCATTGGCCTTTAGAGAGTTTTCGGCTCAGTTCTCCCTGAGAAACTCTTTACTTGCGCATGTTCTCTTCATAGCACAATTGGCTTAGTGATGACAAGTGAGTTTCTAGGAACAAACTTGGAGGTTGTCATTCTTTGGTAGCTGTTCATCCTTCAGTAATCTGTAGTGAATGGGCGACCCCAAAGAACACTAGCCTCAAGCTAACGTTCCTCTTGTTTCACACCACACTTTGGCATGCAGCAGAATCCATGTAGCGTTATTCAGTGTGGTTTTGAGCTCTAGGAAGCATTCCAGGTCTCTTAGTACAGGCGGGTCTGTACCAGGATGAGAAAACTACAGGCAGGATTGCCTGTGTGTTTGGTGAGTTGTGAGCAGTGCACCACTGGGAACAGCTAGATGCCGAGTCATGGGAAGTGATTGGCTTCTTTTCTTAGATTCCAGAAGGTAGTAAATTGAAACAACTCAAGTATCTCCCTTCTAAAGCACCTTGGAAGTACAACGTAGAGAAAGAAACAGCAGAGACAAGGCTCTGTGGGCCCTTTTGTATATAAGGCTTGAAGGGAAACTTTATGTTCCTCATTGGGATTTAGAGAGTTGCGGGCTCAATTCTCCCTGAGAAACACTGTAGTTGCACATGTTCTCTTCATAGCAGAGTTGTCTTTGTGATGACAAGTGAGTTTCTAGGAAAGAAATATGGAGGTTGCCATTCTTTGGTAGCTGCTCATCCTTCCGTAATCTGTAGTGAATGGGCGACCCCAAAGAACACTCGCCTCAAGCTAACGTTCCTCTTGTATCATGCCGCAGGTTGCAGGCAGCAGAATCCATGTAGCGTTATTCATTGTGGTTCTTGAGCTCTAGGTAGCATTCCAGGTCTCTTAGGACTGGCGGGTCAACACTAGGATAGGCAACGTATTAGAAGGACGGCCTGTGTGTTTGGGCCTTTGTGAGCAATGCAGCTTTTGGGAAGAGCTAGATGCCGAGTCACAGGCTGTGAAGGGCTTCTTTGCTTGAACGTCTACATTTTTGCAAGTTGAAAGAACTCATGTATCTCCCTTCTAAAGCACCTTGGAATTACAAAGTAGAGAAAGAATCAGCAAGGTCAATGCTCTGCTGGCCCCTTTGAAGATAAGTCTTGAGGGAAACTTCATTTTCCTCTTTGGGATTTAGAGAGTTGGGGGCTCAATTCTCCCTGAGAAACACTGTAGTTGCACGAGTTCCCGTCATAGCACAAATGCCTTTGTGACGACAAGTGAGTTTCTAGGAAAGAAACTCGGAGTTTGCCATTCTTTGCTGGTGCTCGTCCTTTGGTAATCTTCAGTGAATTGGTGACCCCGTTTGAGCACTAGCGTCAAGCTAACGTTCCTCTTGTATCATGCCACTTGTTGGCATGCAGCAGAATCCTTGTAGCCTTATTCAGTGTGGTTCTGGAGCTCTAGGAAGCATTCCAGGTCTCTTAGTACAGGCGGGTCTGTACTAGGATGAGAAAACTACAGGCAGGATGGCCTGTGTGTTTGGTGAGTTGTCAGCAGTGCACCACTGGGAACAGCTAGATGCCGAGTCATGGGAAGTGATTGGCTTCTTTTCTTACACTCCAGAAAGTAGTCAGTTGAAACAACTCAAGTATCTCCCTTCTAAAGCACCTTGGAAGTACAACGTAGAGAAAGAAACAGCAGACACAAGGCTCTGTGGGCCCTTTTGTATATAAGGCTTGAAGGGAAACTTTATGTTCCTCATAGGGATTTAGATAGTTGCGGGCTCAATTCTCCCTGAGAAACACTGTAGTTGAACATGTTCTCTTCATAGCACATTTGCCTTTGTGATGACAAGTGAGTTTCTAGGAAAGAAATATGCAGGTTGCCATTCTTTGGTAGCTGCTCATCCTTCCGTAATCTGTAGTGAATGGGCGACCCCATTGAACACTAGCCTCAAGCAAACTTTCCTGTTGTATCATGCCGCAGGTTGCAGGCAGCAGAATCCATGTAGCGTTATTCATTGTGGTTCTGGAGCTCTAGGTAGCATTCCAGGTCTCTTAGTACTGGCGGGTCAACACTAGGATGAGAAATGTATTAGAAGGACAGCCTGTGTGTTTGGGCCTTGGTCAGCAATGCAGCTTTGGGAAGAGCTAGATGCCGAGTGAGAGGCTATGAAGGGCTTCTTTGGTTAAACCTCTACATTTTTGCAAGTTGAAAGAACTCATGTATCTCCCTTCTAAAGCACCTTGGAGGTACAAAGTAGAGAAAGAATCAGCAAGGTCAATGCTCTGCTGGCCCCTTTGAAGATAAGTCTTGAAGGGAAACTTCATTTTCCTCTTTGGGATTTAGAGAGTTGGGGGCTCAATTCTCCCTGAGAAACACTGTAGTTGCACGTGTTCCCTTCATAGCACAATTGCCTTTGTGACGACAAGTGAGTTTCTAGGAAAGAAACTCGGAGTTTGCCATTCTTTGCTGGTGCTCGTCCTTTGGTAATCTTCAGTGAATTGGTGACCCCGTTTGAGCACTAGCCTCAAGCTAACGTTCCTCTTGTATCATGCCACTTGTTGCCATGCAGCACAATCCTTGTAGCCTTATTCAGTGTGGTTCTGGAGCTCTAGGAAGCATTCCAGGTCTCTTAGTACAGGCGGGTCTGTACTAGGATGAGAAAACTACAGGCAGGATGGCCTGTGTGTTTGGTGAGTTGTCAGCAGTGCACCACTGGGAACAGCTAGATGCCGAGTCATGGGAAGTGATTGGCTTCTTTTCTTACACTCCAGGAAGTAGTCAGTTGAAACAACTCAAGTATCTCCCTTCTAAAGCACCTTGGAAGTACAACGTAGAGAAAGAAAGAGCAGAGACAAGGCTCTGTGGGCCCTTTTGTATATAAAGCTTGAAGGGAAACTTTATGTTCCTCATAGGGATTTAGAGAGTTGCGGGCTCAATTCTCCCTGAGAAACACTGTAGTTGCACATGTTCTCTTCATAGCAGAGTTGTCTTTGTGATGACAAGTGAGTTTCTAGGAAAGAAATATGGAGGTTGCCATTCTTTGGTAGCTGCTCATCCTTCCGTAATCTGTAGTGAATGGGCGACCCCAAAGAACACTCTCCTCAAGCTAACGTTCCTCTTGTATCATGCCGCAGGTTGCAGGCAGCAGAATCCTTGTAGCGTTATTCATTGTGGTTCTTGAGCTCTAGGTAGCATTCCAGGTCTCTTAGGACTGGCGGGTCAACACTAGGATAGGCAACGTATTAGAAGGACGGCCTGTGTGTTTGGGCCTTTGTGAGCAATGCAGCTTTTGGGAAGAGCTAGATGCCGAGTCACAGGCTGTGAAGGGCTTCTTTGCTTAAACATCTACATTTTTGGAAGTTGAAAGAACTCATGTATCTCCCTTCTAAAGCACCTTGGAGGTACAAAGTAGAGAAAGAATCAGCAAGGTCAATGCTCTGCTGGCCCCTTTGAAGATAAGTCTTGAGGGAAACTTCATTTTCCTCTTTGGGATTTAGAGAGTTGGGGGCTCAATTCTCCCTGAGAAACACTGTAGTTGCACGAGTTCCCGTCATAGCACAAATGCCTTTGTGACGACAAGTGAGTTTCTAGGAAAGAAACTCGGAGTTTGCCATTCTTTGCTGGTGCTCCTCCTTTGGTAATCTTCAGTGAATTGGTGACCCCGTTTGAGCACTAGCGTCAAGCTAACGTTCCTCTTGTATCATGCCACTTGTTGGCATGCAGCAGATTCCTTGTAGCCTTATTCAGTGTGGTTCTGGAGCTCTAGGAAGCATTCCAGGTCTCTTAGTACAGGCGGGTCTGTACTAGGATGAGAAAACTACAGGCAGGATGGCCTGTGTGTTTGGTGAGTTGTCAGCAGTGCACCACTGGGAACAGCTAGATGCCGAGACATGGGAAGTGATTGGCTTCTTTTCTTACACTCCAGAAAGTAGTCAGTTGAAACAACTCAAGTATCTCCCTTCTAAAGCACCTTGGAAGTACAACGTAGAGAAAGAAACAGCAGAGACAAGGCTCTGTGGGCCCTTTTGTATATAAGGCTTGAAGGGAAACTTTATGTTCCTCATAGGGATTTAGATAGTTGCGGGCTCAATTCTCCCTGAGAAACACTGTAGTTGAACATGTTCTCTTCATAGCACAGTTGCCTTTGTGATGACAAGTGAGTTTCTAGGAAAGAAATATGCAGGTTGCCATTCTTTGGTAGCTGCTCATCCTTCCATAATCTGTAGTGAATCGGCGACCCCATTGAACACTAGCCTCAAGCTAACTTTCCTGTTGTATCATGCCGCAGGTTGCAGGCAGCAGAATCCATGTAGCGTTATTCATTGTGGTTCTGGAGCTCTAGGTAGCATTCCAGGTCTCTTAGTACTGGCGGGTCAACACTAGGATGAGAAATGTATTAGAAGGACAGCCTGTGTGTTTGGGCCTTGGTCAGCAATGCAGCTTTGGGAAGAGCTAGATGCCGAGTCAGAGGCTATGAAGGGCTTCTTTGGTTAAACCTCTACATTTTTGCAAGTTGAAAGAACTCATGTATCTCCCTTCTAAAGCACCTTGGAGGTACAAAGTAGAGAAAGAATCAGCAAGGTCAATGCTCTGCTGGCCCCTTTGAAGATAAGTCTTGAAGGGAAACTTCATTTTCCTCTTTGGCATTTAGAGAGTTGGGGGCTCAATTCTCCCTGAGAAACACTGTAGTTGCACGTGTTCCCTTCATAGCACAATTGCCTTTGTGACGACAAGTGAGTTTCTAGGAAAGAAACTCGGAGTTTGCCATTCTTTGCTGGTGCTCGTCCTTTGGTAATCTTCAGTGAATTGGTGACCCCGTTTGAGCACTAGCCTCAAGCTAACGTTCCTCTTGTATCATGCCACTTGTTGCCATGCAGCACAATCCTTGTAGCCTTATTCAGTGTGGTTCTGGAGCTCTAGGAAGCATTCCAGGTCTCTTAGTACAGGCGGGTCTGTACTAGGATGAGAAAACTACAGGCAGGATGGCCTGTGTGTTTGGTGAGTTGTCAGCAGTGCACCACTGGGAACAGCTAGATGCCGAGTCATGGGAAGTGATTGGCTTCTTTTCTTACACTCCAGGAAGTAGTCAGTTGAAACAACTCAAGTATCTCCCTTCTAAAGCACCTTGGAAGTACAACGTAGAGAAAGAAAGAGCAGAGACAAGGCTCTGTGGGCCCTTTTGTATATAAAGCTTGAAGGGAAACTTTATGTTCCTCATAGGGATTTAGAGAGTTGCGGGCTCAATTCTCCCTGAGAAACACTGTAGTTGCACATGTTCTCTTCATAGCAGAGTTGTCTTTGTGATGACAAGTGAGTTTCTAGGAAAGAAATATGGAGGTTGCCATTCTTTGGTAGCTGCTCATCCTTCCGTAATCTGTAGTGAATGGGCGACCCCAAAGAACACTCGCATCAAGCTAACGTTCCTCTTGTATCATGCCGCAGGTTGCAGGCAGCAGAATCGATGTAGCGTTATTCATTGTGGTTCTTGAGCTCTAGGTAGCATTCCAGGTCTCTTGGTACTGGCGGGTCAACACTAGGATGAGCAATGTATTAGAAGGACAGCCTGTGTGTTTGGGCCTTGGTCAGCAATGCAGTTTTGGGAAGAGCTAGATGCCGAGTCAGAGGCTATGAAGGGCTTCTTTGGTTAAACCTCTACATTTTTGCAAGTTGAAAGAACTCATGTATCTCCCTTCTAAAACACCTTGGATGTACAAAGTAGAGATAGAATCAGCAAGGTCAATGCTCTGCTGGCCCCTTTGAAGATAAGTCTTGAAGGGAAACTTCATTTTCCTCTTTGGGATTTAGAGAGTTGGGGGCTCAATTCTCTCTGAGAAACACTGTAGTTGCACGTGTTCCCTTCATAGCACAATTGCCTTTGTGACGACAAGTGAGTTTCTAGGAAAGAAACTCGGAGTTTGCCATTCTTTGCTGGTGCTCGTCCTTTGGTAATCTTCAGTGAATTGGTGACCCCGTTTGAGCACTACCCTCAAGCTAACGTTCCTCTTTTATCATGCCACTTGTTGCCATGCAGCACAATCCTTGTAGCCTTATTCAGTGTGGTTCTGGAGCTCTAGGAAGCATTCCAGGTTTCTTAGTACTGGCGGATCTGCTCGACGATGAGAAACGTAGAAGAAGGATGGCCTGTGTGTTTGGGGAGTTGTGAGCAGTGCACCCTTGGGAACAGCTAGATGTCGAGACATGGGAGGTGAAGGGCTTTTTTGTGAAACCTGTAGAATGTGGCAACTTGAAACAACTCAAGTATCTCCCTTCGAAAGCACGTTGGAGGTACTAAATGGAGGAAGAAACATGAGAGTCAGGGCTCTGCGGGCCATTTTGAATATAAGGCTGAAGGGAAACTTTATATTCCTCATTGGCCTTTAGAGAGTTTTCGGCTCAGTTCTCCCTGAGAAACTCTTTACTTGCGCATGTTCTCTTCATAGCACAATTGGCTTAGTGATGACAAGTGAGTTTCTAGGAACAAACTTGGAGGTTGTCATTCTTTGGTAGCTGTTCATCCTTCAGTAATCTGTAGTGAATGGGCGACCCCAAAGAACACTAGCCTCAAGCTAACGTTCCTCTTGTTTCACACCACACTTTGGCATGCAGCAGAATCCATGTAGCGTTATTCAGTGTGGTTTTGAGCTCTAGGAAGCATTCCAGGTCTCTTAGTACAGGCGGGTCTGTACCAGGATGAGAAAACTACAGGCAGGATTGCCTGTGTGTTTGGTGAGTTGTGAGCAGTGCACCACTGGGAACAGCTAGATGCCGAGTCATGGGAAGTGATTGGCTTCTTTTCTTAGATTCCAGAAGGTAGTAAATTGAAACAACTCAAGTATCTCCCTTCTAAAGCACCTTGGAAGTACAACGTAGAGAAAGAAACAGCAGAGACAAGGCTCTGTGGGCCCTTTTGTATATAAGGCTTGAAGGGAAACTTTATGTTCCTCATTGGGATTTAGAGAGTTGCGGGCTCAATTCTCCCTGAGAAACACTGTAGTTGCACATGTTCTCTTCATAGCAGAGTTGTCTTTGTGATGACAAGTGAGTTTCTAGGAAAGAAATATGGAGGTTGCCATTCTTTGGTAGCTGCTCATCCTTCCGTAATCTGTAGTGAATGGGCGACCCCAAAGAACACTCGCCTCAAGCTAACGTTCCTCTTGTATCATGCCGCAGGTTGCAGGCAGCAGAATCCATGTAGCGTTATTCATTGTGGTTCTTGAGCTCTAGGTAGCATTCCAGGTCTCTTAGGACTGGCGGGTCAACACTAGGATAGGCAACGTATTAGAAGGACGGCCTGTGTGTTTGGGCCTTTGTGAGCAATGCAGCTTTTGGGAAGAGCTAGATGCCGAGTCACAGGCTGTGAAGGGCTTCTTTGCTTAAACGTCTACATTTTTGCAAGTTGAAAGAACTCATGTATCTCCCTTCTAAAGCACCTTGGAATTACAAAGTAGAGAAAGAATCAGCAAGGTCAATGCTCTGCTGGCCCCTTTGAAGATAAGTCTTGAGGGAAACTTCATTTTCCTCTTTGGGATTTAGAGAGTTGGGGGCTCAATTCTCCCTGAGAAACACTGTAGTTGCACGAGTTCCCGTCATAGCACAAATGCCTTTGTGACGACAAGTGAGTTTCTAGGAAAGAAACTCGGAGTTTGCCATTCTTTGCTGGTGCTCGTCCTTTGGTAATCTTCAGTGAATTGGTGACCCCGTTTGAGCACTAGCGTCAAGCTAACGTTCCTCTTGTATCATGCCACTTGTTGGCATGCAGCAGAATCCTTGTAGCCTTATTCAGTGTGGTTCTGGAGCTCTAGGAAGCATTCCAGGTCTCTTAGTACAGGCGGGTCTGTACTAGGATGAGAAAACTACAGGCAGGAAGGCCTGTGTGTTTGGTGAGTTGTCAGCAGTGAACCACTGGGAACAGCTAGATGCCGAGTCATTGGAAGTGATTGGCTTCTTTTCTTACACTCCAGAAAGTAGTCAGTTGAAACAACTCAAGTATCTCCCTTCTAAAGCACCTTGGAAGTACAACGTAGAGAAAGAAACAGCAGACACAAGGCTCTGTGGGCCCTTTTGTATATAAGGCTTGAAGGGAAACTTTATGTTCCTCATAGGGATTTAGATAGTTGCGGGCTCAATTCTCCCTGAGAAAAACTGTAGTTGAACATGTTCTCTTCATAGCACATTTGCCTTTGTGATGACAAGTGAGTTTCTAGGAAAGAAATATGCAGGTTGCCATTCTTTGGTAGCTGCTCATCCTTCCGTAATCTGTAGTGAATGGGCGACCCCATTGGACACTAGCCTCAAGCAAACTTTCCTGTTGTATCATGCCGCAGGTTGCAGGCAGCAGAATCCATGTAGCGTTATTCATTGTGGTTCTGGAGCTCTAGGTAGCATTCCAGGTCTCTTAGTACTGGCGGGTCAACACTAGGATGAGAAATGTATTAGAAGGACAGCCTGTGTGTTTGGGCCTTGGTCAGCAATGCAGCTTTGGGAAGAGCTAGATGCCGAGTGAGAGGCTATGAAGGGCTTCTTTGGTTAAACCTCTACATTTTTGCAAGTTGAAAGAACTCATGTATCTCCCTTCTAAAGCACCTTGGAGGTACAAAGTAGAGAAAGAATCAGCAAGGTCAATGCTCTGCTGGCCCCTTTGAAGATAAGTCTTGAAGGGAAACTTCATTTTCCTCTTTGGGATTTAGAGAGTTGGGGGCTCAATTCTCCCTGAGAAACACTGTAGTTGCACGAGTTCCCTTCATAGCACAATTGCCTTTGTGACGACAAGTGAGTTTCTAGGAAAGAAACTCGGAGTTTGCCATTCTTTGCTGGTGCTCATCCTTTGGTAATCTTCAGTGAATTGGTGACCCCGTTTGAGCACTAGCCTCAAGCTAACGTTCCTCTTGCATCATGCCACTTGTTGCCATGCAGCACAATCCTTGTAGCCTTATTCAGTGTGGTTCTGGAGCTCTAGGAAGCATTCCAGGTCTCTTAGTACTGGCGGATCTGCTCGACGATGAGAAACGTACAAGAAGGATGGCCTGTGTGTTTGGGGAGTTGTGAGCAGTGCACCCTTGGGAACAGCTAGATGCCGAGACATGGGAGGTGAAGGGCTTTTTTGTGAAACCTGTAGAATGTGGCAACTTGAAACAACTCAAGTATCTCCCTTCGAAAGCACGTTGGAGGTACTAAATAGAGGAAGAAACATGAGAGTCAGGGCTCTGCGGGCCATTTTGAATATAAGGCTGAAGGGAAACTTTATATTCCTCATTGGCCTTTAGAGAGTTGTGGGCTCAGTTCTCCCTGAGAAACTCTTTACTTGCGCATGTTCTCTTCATAGCACAATTGGCTTAGTGATGACAAGTGAGTTTCTAGGAAAGAGACTTGGAGGTTGCCATTCTTTGGTAGCTGCTCATCCTTCAGTAATCTGTAGTGAATGGGCGACCCCAAAGAACACTAGCCTCAAGGTAACGTTCCTCTTGTTTCACACCACACTTTGGCATGCAGCAGAATCCATGTAGCGTTATTCAGTGTGGTTTTGAGCTCTAGGAAGCATTCCAGGTCTCTTAGTACAGGCGGGTCTGTACCAGGATGAGAAAACTACAGGCAGGATTGCCTGTGTGTTTGGTGAGTTGTGAGCAGTGCACCACTGGGAACAGCTAGATGCCGAGTCATGGGAAGTGATTGGCTTCTTTTCTTAGATTCCAGAAGGTAGTAAATTGAAACAACTCAAGTATCTCCCTTCTAAAGCACCTTGGAAGTACAACGTAGAGAAAGAAACAGCAGAGACAAGGCTCTGTGGGCCCTTTTGTATATAAGGCTTGAAGGGAAACTTTATGTTCCTCATTGGGATTTAGAGAGTTGCGGGCTCAATTCTCCCTGAGAAACACTGTAGTTGCACATGTTCTCTTCATAGCAGAGTTGTCTTTGTGATGACAAGTGAGTTTCTAGGAAAGAAATATGGAGGTTGCCATTCTTTGGTAGCTGCTCATCCTTCCGTAATCTGTAGTGAATGGGCGACCCCAAAGAACACTCGCCTCAAGCTAACGTTCCTCTTGTATCATGCCGCAGGTTGCAGGCAGCAGAATCCATGTAGCGTTATTCATTGTGGTTCTTGAGCTCTAGGTAGCATTCCAGGTCTCTTAGGACTGGCGGGTCAACACTAGGATAGGCAACGTATTAGAAGGACGGCCTGTGTGTTTGGGCCTTTGTGAGCAATGCAGCTTTTGGGAAGAGCTAGATGCCGAGTCACAGGCTGTGAAGGGCTTCTTTGCTTAAACGTCTACATTTTTGCAAGTTGAAAGAACTCATGTATCTCCCTTCTAAAGCACCTTGGAATTACAAAGTAGAGAAAGAATCAGCAAGGTCAATGCTCTGCTGGCCCCTTTGAAGATAAGTCTTGAGGGAAACTTCATTTTCCTCTTTGGGATTTAGAGAGTTGGGGGCTCAATTCTCCCTGAGAAACACTGTAGTTGCACGAGTTCCCGTCATAGCACAAATGCCTTTGTGACGACAAGTGAGTTTCTAGGAAAGAAACTCGGAGTTTGCCATTCTTTGCTGGTGCTCGTCCTTTGGTAATCTTCAGTGAATTGGTGACCCCGTTTGAGCACTAGCGTCAAGCTAACGTTCCTCTTGTATCATGCCACTTGTTGGCATGCAGCAGAATCCTTGTAGCCTTATTCAGTGTGGTTCTGGAGCTCTAGGAAGCATTCCAGGTCTCTTAGTACAGGCGGGTCTGTACTAGGATGAGAAAACTACAGGCAGGAAGGCCTGTGTGTTTGGTGAGTTGTCAGCAGTGAACCACTGGGAACAGCTAGATGCCGAGTCATTGGAAGTGATTGGCTTCTTTTCTTACACTCCAGAAAGTAGTCAGTTGAAACAACTCAAGTATCTCCCTTCTAAAGCACCTTGGAAGTACAACGTAGAGAAAGAAACAGCAGACACAAGGCTCTGTGGGCCCTTTTGTATATAAGGCTTGAAGGGAAACTTTATGTTCCTCATAGGGATTTAGATAGTTGCGGGCTCAATTCTCCCTGAGAAAAACTGTAGTTGAACATGTTCTCTTCATAGCACATTTGCCTTTGTGATGACAAGTGAGTTTCTAGGAAAGAAATATGCAGGTTGCCATTCTTTGGTAGCTGCTCATCCTTCCGTAATCTGTAGTGAATGGGCGACCCCATTGGACACTAGCCTCAAGCAAACTTTCCTGTTGTATCATGCCGCAGGTTGCAGGCAGCAGAATCCATGTAGCGTTATTCATTGTGGTTCTGGAGCTCTAGGTAGCATTCCAGGTCTCTTAGTACTGGCGGGTCAACACTAGGATGAGAAATGTATTAGAAGGACAGCCTGTGTGTTTGGGCCTTGGTCAGCAATGCAGCTTTGGGAAGAGCTAGATGCCGAGTGAGAGGCTATGAAGGGCTTCTTTGGTTAAACCTCTACATTTTTGCAAGTTGAAAGAACTCATGTATCTCCCTTCTAAAGCACCTTGGAGGTACAAAGTAGAGAAAGAATCAGCAAGGTCAATGCTCTGCTGGCCCCTTTGAAGATAAGTCTTGAAGGGAAACTTCATTTTCCTCTTTGGGATTTAGAGAGTTGGGGGCTCAATTCTCCCTGAGAAACACTGTAGTTGCACGAGTTCCCTTCATAGCACAATTGCCTTTGTGACGACAAGTGAGTTTCTAGGAAAGAAACTCGGAGTTTGCCATTCTTTGCTGGTGCTCATCCTTTGGTAATCTTCAGTGAATTGGTGACCCCGTTTGAGCACTAGCCTCAAGCTAACGTTCCTCTTGCATCATGCCACTTGTTGCCATGCAGCACAATCCTTGTAGCCTTATTCAGTGTGGTTCTGGAGCTCTAGGAAGCATTCCAGGTCTCTTAGTACTGGCGGATCTGCTCGACGATGAGAAACGTACAAGAAGGATGGCCTGTGTGTTTGGGGAGTTGTGAGCAGTGCACCCTTGGGAACAGCTAGATGCCGAGACATGGGAGGTGAAGGGCTTTTTTGTGAAACCTGTAGAATGTGGCAACTTGAAACAACTCAAGTATCTCCCTTCGAAAGCACGTTGGAGGTACTAAATAGAGGAAGAAACATGAGAGTCAGGGCTCTGCGGGCCATTTTGAATATAAGGCTGAAGGGAAACTTTATATTCCTCATTGGCCTTTAGAGAGTTGTGGGCTCAGTTCTCCCTGAGAAACTCTTTACTTGCGCATGTTCTCTTCATAGCACAATTGGCTTAGTGATGACAAGTGAGTTTCTAGGAAAGAGACTTGGAGGTTGCCATTCTTTGGTAGCTGCTCATCCTTCAGTAATCTGTAGTGAATGGGCGACCCCAAAGAACACTAGCCTCAAGGTAACGTTCCTCTTGTTTCACACCACACTTTGGCATGCAGCAGAATCCATGTAGCGTTATTCAGTGTGGTTTTGAGCTCTAGGAAGCATTCCAGGTCTCTTAGTACAGGCGGGTCTGTACCAGGATGAGAAAACTACAGGCAGGATTGCCTGTGTGTTTGGTGAGTTGTGAGCAGTGCACCACTGGGAACAGCTAGATGCCGAGTCATGGGAAGTGATTGGCTTCTTTTCTTAGATTCCAGAAGGTAGTAAATTGAAACAACTCAAGTATCTCCCTTCTAAAGCACCTTGGAAGTACAACGTAGAGAAAGAAACAGCAGAGACAAGGCTCTGTGGGCCCTTTTGTATATAAGGCTTGAAGGGAAACTTTATGTTCCTCATTGGGATTTAGAGAGTTGCGGGCTCAATTCTCCCTGAGAAACACTGTAGTTGCACATGTTCTCTTCATAGCAGAGTTGTCTTTGTGATGACAAGTGAGTTTCTAGGAAAGAAATATGGAGGTTGCCATTCTTTGGTAGCTGCTCATCCTTCCGTAATCTGTAGTGAATGGGCGACCCCAAAGAACACTCGCCTCAAGCTAACGTTCCTCTTGTATCATGCCGCAGGTTGCAGGCAGCAGAATCCATGTAGCGTTATTCATTGTGGTTCTTGAGCTCTAGGTAGCATTCCAGGTCTCTTAGGACTGGCGGGTCAACACTAGGATAGGCAACGTATTAGAAGGACGGCCTGTGTGTTTGGGCCTTTGTGAGCAATGCAGCTTTTGGGAAGAGCTAGATGCCGAGTCACAGGCTGTGAAGGGCTTCTTTGCTTAAACGTCTACATTTTTGCAAGTTGAAAGAACTCATGTATCTCCCTTCTAAAGCACCTTGGAATTACAAAGTAGAGAAAGAATCAGCAAGGTCAATGCTCTGCTGGCCCCTTTGAAGATAAGTCTTGAGGGAAACTTCATTTTCCTCTTTGGGATTTAGAGAGTTGGGGGCTCAATTCTCCCTGAGAAACACTGTAGTTGCACGAGTTCCCGTCATAGCACAAACGCCTTTGTGACGACAAGTGAGTTTCTAGGAAAGAAACTCGGAGTTTGCCATTCTTTGCTGGTGCTCGTCCTTTGGTAATCTTCAGTGAATTGGTGACCCCGTTTGAGCACTAGCGTCAAGCTAACGTTCCTCTTGTATCATGCCACTTGTTGGCATGCAGCAGAATCCTTGTAGCCTTATTCAGTGTGGTTCTGGAGCTCTAGGAAGCATTCCAGGTCTCTTAGTACAGGCGGGTCTGTACTAGGATGAGAAAACTACAGGCAGGATGGCCTGTGTGTTTGGTGAGTTGTCAGCAGTGCACCACTGGGAACAGCTAGATGCCGAGTCATGGGAAGTGATTGGCTTCTTTTCTTACACTCCAGAAAGTAGTCAGTTGAAACAACTCAAGTATCTCCCTTCTAAAGCACCTTGGAAGTACAACGTAGAGAAAGAAACAGCAGACACAAGGCTCTGTGGGCCCTTTTGTATATAAGGCTTGAAGGGAAACTTTATGTTCCTCATAGGGATTTAGATAGTTGCGGGCTCAATTCTCCCTGAGAAACACTGTAGTTGAACATGTTCTCTTCATAGCACATTTGCCTTTGTGATGACAAGTGAGTTTCTAGGAAAGAAATATGCAGGTTGCCATTCTTTGGTAGCTGCTCATCCTTCCGTAATCTGTAGTGAATGGGCGACCCCATTGAACACTAGCCTCAAGCAAACTTTCCTGTTGTATCATGCCGCAGGTTGCAGGCAGCAGAATCCATGTAGCGTTATTCATTGTGGTTCTGGAGCTCTAGGTAGCATTCCAGGTCTCTTAGTACTGGCGGGTCAACACTAGGATGAGAAATGTATTAGAAGGACAGCCTGTGTGTTTGGGCCTTGGTCAGCAATGCAGCTTTGGGAAGAGCTAGATGCCGAGTGAGAGGCTATGAAGGGCTTCTTTGGTTAAACCTCTACATTTTTGCAAGTTGAAAGAACTCATGTATCTCCCTTCTAAAGCACCTTGGAGGTACAAAGTAGAGAAAGAATCAGCAAGGTCAATGCTCTGCTGGCCCCTTTGAAGATAAGTCTTGAAGGGAAACTTCATTTTCCTCTTTGGGATTTAGAGAGTTGGGGGCTCAATTCTACCTGAGAAACACTGTAGTTGCACGTGTTCCCTTCATAGCACAATTGCCTTTGTGACGACAAGTGAGTTTCTAGGAAAGAAACTCGGAGTTTGCCATTCTTTGCTGGTGCTCGTCCTTTGGTAATCTTCAGTGAATTGGTGACCCCGTTTGAGCACTAGCCTCAAGCTAACGTTCCTCTTGTATCATGCCACTTGTTGCCATGCAGCACAATCCTTGTAGCCTTATTCAGTGTGGTTCTGGAGCTCTAGGAAGCATTCCAGGTCTCTTAGTACAGGCGGGTCTGTACTAGGATGAGAAAACTACAGGCAGGAAGGCCTGTGTGTTTGGTGAGTTGTCAGCAGTGCACCACTGGGAACAGCTAGATGCCGAGTCATTGGAAGTGATTGGCTTCTTTTCTTACACTCCAGAAAGTAGTCAGTTGAAACAACTCAAGTATCTCCCTTCTAAAGCACCTTGGAAGTACAACGTAGAGAAAGAAACAGCAGACACAAGGCTCTGTGGGCCCTTTTGTATATAAGGCTTGAAGGGAAACTTTATGTTCCTCATAGGGATTTAGATAGTTGCGGGCTCAATTCTCCCTGAGAAAAACTGTAGTTGAACATGTTCTCTTCATAGCACATTTGCCTTTGTGATGACAAGTGAGTTTCTAGGAAAGAAATATGCAGGTTGCCATTCTTTGGTAGCTGCTCATCCTTCCGTAATCTGTAGTGAATGGGCGACCCCATTGAACACTAGCCTCAAGCAAACTTTCCTGTTGTATCATGCCGCAGGTTGCAGGCAGCAGAATCCATGTAGCGTTATTCATTGTGGTTCTGGAGCTCTAGGTAGCATTCCAGGTCTCTTAGTACTGGCGGGTCAACACTAGGATGAGAAATGTATTAGAAGGACAGCCTGTGTGTTTGGGCCTTGGTCAGCAATGCAGCTTTGGGAAGAGCTAGATGCCGAGTGAGAGGCTATGAAGGGCTTCTTTGGTTAAACCTCTACATTTTTGCAAGTTGAAAGAACTCATGTATCTCCCTTCTAAAGCACCTTGGAGGTACAAAGTAGAGAAAGAATCAGCAAGGTCAATGCTCTGCTGGCCCCTTTGAAGATAAGTCTTGAAGGGAAACTTCATTTTCCTCTTTGGGATTTAGAGAGTTGGGGGCTCAATTCTCCCTGAGAAACACTGTAGTTGCACGAGTTCCCTTCATAGCACAATTGCCTTTGTGACGACAAGTGAGTTTCTAGGAAAGAAACTCGGAGTTTGCCATTCTTTGCTGGTGCTCGTCCTTTGGTAATCTTCAGTGAATTGGTGACCCCGTTTGAGCACTAGCCTCAAGCTAACGTTCCTCTTGCATCATGCCACTTGTTGCCATGCAGCACAATCCTTGTAGCCTTATTCAGTGTGGTTCTGGAGCTCTAGGAAGCATTCCAGGTCTCTTAGTACTGGCGGATCTGCTCGACGATGAGAAACGTACAAGAAGGATGGCCTGTGTGTTTGGGGAGTTGTGAGCAGTGCACCCTTGGGAACAGCTAGATGCCGAGACATGGGAGGTGAAGGGCTTTTTTGTGAAACCTGTAGAATGTGGCAACTTGAAACAACTCAAGTATCTCCCTTCGAAAGCACGTTGGAGGTACTAAATAGAGGAAGAAACATGAGAGTCAGGGCTCTGCGGGCCATTTTGAATATAAGGCTGAAGGGAAACTTTATATTCCTCATTGGCCTTTAGAGAGTTGTGGGCTCAGTTCTCCCTGAGAAACTCTTTACTTGCGCATGTTCTCTTCATAGCACAATTGGCTTAGTGATGACAAGTGAGTTTCTAGGAAAGAGACTTGGAGGTTGCCATTCTTTGGTAGCTGCTCATCCTTCAGTAATCTGTAGTGAATGGGCGACCCCAAAGAACACTAGCCTCAAGGTAACGTTCCTCTTGTTTCACACCACACTTTGGCATGCAGCAGAATCCATGTAGCGTTATTCAGTGTGGTTTTGAGCTCTAGGAAGCATTCCAGGTCTCTTAGTACAGGCGGGTCTGTACCAGGATGAGAAAACTACAGGCAGGATTGCCTGTGTGTTTGGTGAGTTGTGAGCAGTGCACCACTGGGAACAGCTAGATGCCGAGTCATGGGAAGTGATTGGCTTCTTTTCTTAGATTCCAGAAGGTAGTAAATTGAAACAACTCAAGTATCTCCCTTCTAAAGCACCTTGGAAGTACAACGTAGAGAAAGAAACAGCAGAGACAAGGCTCTGTGGGCCCTTTTGTATATAAGGCTTGAAGGGAAACTTTATGTTCCTCATTGGGATTTAGAGAGTTGCGGGCTCAATTCTCCCTGAGAAACACTGTAGTTGCACATGTTCTCTTCATAGCAGAGTTGTCTTTGTGATGACAAGTGAGTTTCTAGGAAAGAAATATGGAGGTTGCCATTCTTTGGTAGCTGCTCATCCTTCCGTAATCTGTAGTGAATGGGCGACCCCAAAGAACACTCGCCTCAAGCTAACGTTCCTCTTGTATCATGCCGCAGGTTGCAGGCAGCAGAATCCATGTAGCGTTATTCATTGTGGTTCTTGAGCTCTAGGTAGCATTCCAGGTCTCTTAGGACTGGCGGGTCAACACTAGGATAGGCAACATATTAGAAGGACGGCCTGTGTGTTTGGGCCTTTGTGAGCAATGCAGCTTTTGGGAAGAGCTAGATGCCGAGTCACAGGCTGTGAAGGGCTTCTTTGCTTAAACGTCTACATTTTTGCAAGTTGAAAGAACTCATGTATCTCCCTTCTAAAGCACCTTGGAATTACAAAGTAGAGAAAGAATCAGCAAGGTCAATGCTCTGCTGGCCCCTTTGAAGATAAGTCTTGAGGGAAACTTCATTTTCCTCTTTGGGATTTAGAGAGTTGGGGGCTCAATTCTCCCTGAGAAACACTGTAGTTGCACGAGTTCCCGTCATAGCACAAATGCCTTTGTGACGACAAGTGAGTTTCTAGGAAAGAAACTCGGAGTTTGCCATTCTTTGCTGGTGCTCGTCCTTTGGTAATCTTCAGTGAATTGGTGACCCCGTTTGAGCACTAGCGTCAAGCTAACGTTCCTCTTGTATCATGCCACTTGTTGGCATGCAGCAGAATCCTTGTAGCCTTATTCAGTGTGGTTCTGGAGCTCTAGGAAGCATTCCAGGTCTCTTAGTACAGGCGGGTCTGTACTAGGATGAGAAAACTACAGGCAGGATGGCCTGTGTGTTTGGTGAGTTGTCAGCAGTGCACCACTGGGAACAGCTAGATGCCGAGTCATGGGAAGTGATTGGCTTCTTTTCTTACACTCCAGAAAGTAGTCAGTTGAAACAACTCAAGTATCTCCCTTCTAAAGCACCTTGGAAGTACAACGTAGAGAAAGAAACAGCAGACACAAGGCTCTGTGGGCCCTTTTGTATATAAGGCTTGAAGGGAAACTTTATGTTCCTCATAGGGATTTAGATAGTTGCGGGCTCAATTCTCCCTGAGAAACACTGTAGTTGAACATGTTCTCTTCATAGCACATTTGCCTTTGTGATGACAAGTGAGTTTCTAGGAAAGAAATATGCAGGTTGCCATTCTTTGGTAGCTGCTCATCCTTCCGTAATCTGTAGTGAATGGGCGACCCCATTGAACACTAGCCTCAAGCAAACTTTCCTGTTGTATCATGCCGCAGGTTGCAGGCAGCAGAATCCATGTAGCGTTATTCATTGTGGTTCTGGAGCTCTAGGTAGCATTCCAGGTCTCTTAGTACTGGCGGGTCAACACTAGGATGAGAAATGTATTAGAAGGACAGCCTGTGTGTTTGGGCCTTGGTCAGCAATGCAGCTTTGGGAAGAGCTAGATGCCGAGTGAGAGGCTATGAAGGGCTTCTTTGGTTAAACCTCTACATTTTTGCAAGTTGAAAGAACTCATGTATCTCCCTTCTAAAGCACCTTGGAGGTACAAAGTAGAGAAAGAATCAGCAAGGTCAATGCTCTGCTGGCCCCTTTGAAGATAAGTCTTGAAGGGAAACTTCATTTTCCTCTTTGGGATTTAGAGAGTTGGGGGCTCAATTCTCCCTGAGAAACACTGTAGTTGCACGTGTTCCCTTCATAGCACAATTGCCTTTGTGACGACAAGTGAGTTTCTAGGAAAGAAACTCGGAGTTTGCCATTCTTTGCTGGTGCTCGTCCTTTGGTAATCTTCAGTGAATTGGTGACCCCGTTTGAGCACTAGCCTCAAGCTAACGTTCCTCTTGTATCATGCCACTTGTTGGCATGCAGCAGAATCCTTGTAGCCTTATTCAGTGTGGTTCTGGAGCTCTAGGAAGCATTCCAGGTCTCTTAGTACAGGCGGGTCTGTACTAGGATGAGAAAACTACAGGCAGGATGGCCTGTGTGTTTGGTGAGTTGTCAGCAGTGCACCACTGGGAACAGCTAGATGCCGAGTCATGGGAAGTGATTGGCTTCTTTTCTTACACTCCAGGAAGTAGTCAGTTGAAACAACTCAAGTATCTCCCTTCTAAAGCACCTTGGAAGTACAACGTAGAGAAAGAAAGAGCAGAGACAAGGCTCTGTGGGCCCTTTTGTATATAAAGCTTGAAGGGAAACTTTATGTTCCTCATAGGGATTTAGAGAGTTGCGGGCTCAATTCTCCCTGAGAAACACTGTAGTTGCACATGTTCTCTTCATAGCAGAGTTGTCTTTGTGATGACAAGTGAGTTTCTAGGAAAGAAATATGGAGGTTGCCATTCTTTGGTAGCTGCTCATCCTTCCGTAATCTGTAGTGAATGGGCGACCCCAAAGAACACTCGCCTCAAGCTAATGTTCCTCTTGTATCATGCCGCAGGTTGCAGGCAGCAGAATCGATGTAGCGTTATTCATTGTGGTTCTTGAGCTCTAGGTAGCATTCCAGGTCTCTTAGTACTGGCGGGTCAACACTAGGATGAGCAATGTATTAGAAGGACAGCCTGTGTGTTTGGGCCTTGGTCAGCAATGCAGTTTTGGGAAGAGCTAGATGCCGAGTCAGAGGCTATGAAGGGCTTCTTTGGTTAAACCTCTACATTTTTGCAAGTTGAAAGAACTCATGTATCTCCCTTCTAAAACACCTTGGATGTACAAAGTAGAGATAGAATCAGCAAGGTCAATGCTCTGCTGGCCCCTTTGAAGATAAGTCTTGAAGGGAAACTTCATTTTCCTCTTTGGGATTTAGAGAGTTGGGGGCTCAATTCTCTCTGAGAAACACTGTAGTTGCACGTGTTCCCTTCATAGCACAATTGCTTTTGTGACGACAAGTGAGTTTCTAGGAAAGAAACTCGGAGTTTGCCATTCTTTGCTGGTGCTCGTCCTTTGGTAATCTTCAGTGAATTGGTGACCCCGTTTGAGCACTAGCCTCAAGCTAACGTTCCTCTTGTATCATGCCACTTGTCGCCATGCAGCACAATCCTTGTAGCCTTATTCAGTGTGGTTCTGGAGCTCTAGGAAGCATTCCAGGTCTCTTAGTACTGGCGGATCTGCTCGACGATGAGAAACGTACAAGAAGGAAGGCCTGTGTGTTTCGGGAGTTGTGAGCAGTGCACCCTTGGGAACAGCTAGATGTCGAGACATGGGAGGTGAAGGGCTTTTTTGTGAAACCTGTAGAATGTGGCAACTTGAAACAACTCAAGTATCTCCCTTCGAAAGCACGTTGGAGGTACTAAATGGAGGAAGAAACATGAGCGTCAGGGCTCTGCGGGCCATTTTGAATATAAGGCTGAAGGGAAACTTTATATTCCTCATTGGCCTTTAGAGAGTTTTCGGCTCAGTTCTCCCTGAGAAACTCTTTACTTGCGCATGTTCTCTTCATAGCACAATTGGCTTAGTGATGACAAGTGAGTTTCTAGGAACAAACTTGGAGGTTGTCATTCTTTGGTAGCTGTTCATCCTTCAGTAATCTGTAGTGAATGGGCGACCCCAAAGAACACTAGCCTCAAGCTAACGTTCCTCTTGTTTCACACCACACTTTGGCATGCAGCAGAATCCATGTAGCGTTATTCAGTGTGGTTTTGATCTCTAGGAAGCATTCCAGGTCTCTTAGTACAGGCGGGTCTGTACCAGGATGAGAAAACTACAGGCAGGATTGCCTGTGTGTTTGGTGAGTTGTGAGCAGTGCACCACTGGGAACAGCTAGATGCCGAGTCATGGGAAGTGATTGGCTTCTTTTCTTAGATTCCAGAAGGTAGTAAATTGAAACAACTCAAGTATCTCCCTTCTAAAGCACCTTGGAAGTACAACGTAGAGAAAGAAACAGCAGAGACAAGGCTCTGTGGGCCCTTTTGTATATAAGGCTTGAAGGGAAACTTTATGTTCCTCATTGGGATTTAGAGAGTTGCGGGCTCAATTCTCCCTGAGAAACACTGTAGTTGCACATGTTCTCTTCATAGCAGAGTTGTCTTTGTGATGACAAGTGAGTTTCTAGGAAAGAAATATGGAGGTTGCCATTCTTTGGTAGCTGCTCATCCTTCCGTAATCTGTAGTGAATGGGCGACCCCAAAGAACACTCGCCTCAAGCTAACGTTCCTCTTGTATCATGCCGCAGGTTGCAGGCAGCAGAATCCATGTAGCGTTATTCATTGTGGTTCTTGAGCTCTAGGTAGCATTCCAGGTCTCTTAGGACTGGCGGGTCAACACTAGGATAGGCAACGTATTAGAAGGACGGCCTGTGTGATTGGGCCTTTGTGAGCAATGCAGCTTTTGGGAAGAGCTAGATGCCGAGTCACAGGCTGTGAAGGGCTTCTTTGCTTAAACGTCTACATTTTTGCAAGTTGAAAGAACTCATGTATCTCCCTTCTAAAACACCTTGGATGTACAAAGTAGAGAAAGAATCAGCAAGGTCAATGCTCTGCTGGCCCCTTTGAAGATAAGTCTTGAGGGAAACTTCATTTTCCTCTTTGGGATTTAGAGAGTTGGGGGCTCAATTCTCCCTGAGAAACACTGTAGTTGCACGAGTTCCCGTCATAGCACAAATGCCTTTGTGACGACAAGTGAGTTTCTAGGAAAGAAACTCGGAGTTTGCCATTCTTTGCTGGTGCTCGTCCTTTGGTAATCTTCAGTGAATTGGTGACCCCGTTTGAGCACTAGCGTCAAGCTAACGTTCCTCTTGTATCATGCCACTTGTTGGCATGCAGCAGAATCCTTGTAGCCTTATTCAGTGTGGTTCTGGAGCTCTAGGAAGCATTCCAGGTCTCTTAGTACAGGCGGGTCTGTACTAGGATGAGAAAACTACAGGCAGGATGGCCTGTGTGTTTGGTGAGTTGTCAGCAGTGCACCACTGGGAACAGCTAGATGCCGAGTCATGGGAAGTGATTGGCTTCTTTTCTTACACTCCAGAAAGTAGTCAGTTGAAACAACTCAAGTATCTCCCTTCTAAAGCACCTTGGAAGTACAACGTAGAGAAAGAAACAGCAGACACAAGGCTCTGTGGGCCCTTTTGTATATAAGGCTTGAAGGGAAACTTTATGTTCCTCATAGGGATTTAGATAGTTGCGGGCTCAATTCTCCCTGAGAAACACTGTAGTTGAACATGTTCTCTTCATAGCACATTTGCCTTTGTGATGACAAGTGAGTTTCTAGGAAAGAAATATGCAGGTTGCCATTCTTTGGTAGCTGCTCATCCTTCCGTAATCTGTAGTGAATGGGCGACCCCATTGAACACTAGCCTCAAGCAAACTTTCCTGTTGTATCATGCCGCAGGTTGCAGGCAGCAGAATCCATGTAGCGTTATTCATTGTGGTTCTGGAGCTCTAGGTAGCATTCCAGGTCTCTTAGTACTGGCGGGTCAACACTAGGATGAGAAATGTATTAGAAGGACAGCCTGTGTGTTTGGGCCTTGGTCAGCAATGCAGCTTTGGGAAGAGCTAGATGCCGAGTGAGAGGCTATGAAGGGCTTCTTTGGTTAAACCTCTACATTTTTGCAAGTTGAAAGAACTCATGTATCTCCCTTCTAAAGCACCTTGGAGGTACAAAGTAGAGAAAGAATCAGCAAGGTCAATGCTCTGCTGGCCCCTTTGAAGATAAGTCTTGAAGGGAAACTTCATTTTCCTCTTTGGGATTTAGAGAGTTGGGGGCTCAATTCTCCCTGAGAAACACTGTAGTTGCACGTGTTCCCTTCATAGCACAATTGCCTTTGTGACGACAAGTGAGTTTCTAGGAAAGAAACTCGGAGTTTGCCATTCTTTGCTGGTGCTCGTCCTTTGGTAATCTTCAGTGAATTGGTGACCCCGTTTGAGCACTAGCCTCAAGCTAACGTTCCTCTTGTATCATGCCACTTGTTGCCATGCAGCACAATCCTTGTAGCCTTATTCAGTGTGGTTCTGGAGCTCTAGGAAGCATTCCAGGTCTCTTAGTACAGGCGGGTCTGTACTAGGATGAGAAAACTACAGGCAGGATGGCCTGTGTGTTTGGTGAGTTGTCAGCAGTGCACCACTGGGAACAGCTAGATGCCGAGTCATGGGAAGTGATTGGCTTCTTTTCTTACACTCCAGGAAGTAGTCAGTTGAAACAACTCAAGTATCTCCCTTCTAAAGCACCTTGGAAGTACAACGTAGAGAAAGAAAGAGCAGAGACAAGGCTCTGTGGGCCCTTTTGTATATAAAGCTTGAAGGGAAACTTTATGTTCCTCATAGGGATTTAGAGAGTTGCGGGCTCAATTCTCCCTGAGAAACACTGTAGTTGCACATGTTCTCTTCATAGCAGAGTTGTCTTTGTGATGACAAGTGAGTTTCTAGGAAAGAAATATGGAGGTTGCCATTCTTTGGTAGCTGCTCATCCTTCCGTAATCTGTAGTGAATGGGCGACCCCAAAGAACACTCTCCTCAAGCTAACGTTCCTCTTGTATCATGCCGCAGGTTGCAGGCAGCAGAATCCATGTAGCGTTATTCATTGTGGTTCTTGAGCTCTAGGTAGCATTCCAGGTCTCTTAGGACTGGCGGGTCAACACTAGGATAGGCAACGTATTAGAAGGACGGCCTGTGTGTTTGGGCCTTTGTGAGCAATGCAGCTTTTGGGAAGAGCTAGATGCCGAGTCACAGGCTGTGAAGGGCTTCTTTGCTTAAACATCTACATTTTTGCAAGTTGAAAGAACTCATGTATCTCCCTTCTAAAGCACCTTGGAGGTACAAAGTAGAGAAAGAATCAGCAAGGTCAATGCTCTGCTGGCCCCTTTGAAGATAAGTCTTGAGGGAAACTTCATTTTCCTCTTTGGGATTTAGAGAGTTGGGGGCTCAATTCTCCCTGAGAAACACTGTAGTTGCACGAGTTCCCGTCATAGCACAAATGCCTTTGTGACGACAAGTGAGTTTCTAGGAAAGAAACTCGGAGTTTGCCATTCTTTGCTGGTGCTCCTCCTTTGGTAATCTTCAGGGAATTGGTGACCCCGTTTGAGCACTAGCGTCAAGCTAACGTTCCTCTTGTATCATGCCACTTGTTGGCATGCAGCAGATTCCTTGTAGCCTTATTCAGTGTGGTTCTGGAGCTCTAGGAAGCATTCCAGGTCTCTTAGTACAGGCGGGTCTGTACTAGGATGAGAAAACTACAGGCAGGATGGCCTGTGTGTTTGGTGAGTTGTCAGCAGTGCACCACTGGGAACAGCTAGATGCCGAGACATGGGAAGTGATTGGCTTCTTTTCTTACACTCCAGAAAGTAGTCAGTTGAAACAACTCAAGTATCTCCCTTCTAAAGCACCTTGGAAGTACAATGTAGAGAAAGAAACAGCAGAGACAAGGCTCTGTGGGCCCTTTTGTATATAAGGCTTGAAGGGAAACTTTATGTTCCTCATAGGGATTTAGAGAGTTGCGGGCTCAATTCTCCCTGAGAAACACTGTAGTTGAACATGTTCTCTTCATAGCACAGTTGCCTTTGTGATGACAAGTGAGTTTCTAGGAAAGAAATATGCAGGTTGCCATTCTTTGGTAGCTGCTCATCCTTCCGTAATCTGTAGTGAATCGGCGACCCCATTGAACACTAGCCTCAAGCTAACTTTCCTGTTGTATCATGCCGCAGGTTGCAGGCAGCAGAATCCATGTAGCGTTATTCATTGTGGTTCTGGAGCTCTAGGTAGCATTCCAGGTCTCTTAGTACTGGCGGGTCAACACTAAGATGAGAAATGTATTAGAAGGACAGCCTGTGTGTTTGGGCCTTGGTCAGCAATGCAGCTTTGGGAAGAGCTAGATGCCGAGTCAGAGGCTATGAAGGGCTTCTTTGGTTAAACCTCTACATTTTTGCAAGTTGAAAGAACTCATGTATCTCCCTTCTAAAGCACCTTGGAGGTACAAAGTAGAGAAAGAATCAGCAAGGTCAATGCTCTGCTGGCCCCTTTGAAGATAAGTCTTGAAGGGAAACTTCATTTTCCTCTTTGAGATTTAGAGAGTTGGGGGCTCAATTCTCCCTGAGAAACACTGTAGTTGCACGTGTTCCCTTCATAGCACAATTGCCTTTGTGACGACAAGTGAGTTTCTAGGAAAGAAACTCGGAGTTTGCCATTCTTTGCTGGTGCTCATCCTTTGGTAATCTTCAGTGAATTCGTGACCCCGTTTGAGCACTAGCCTCAAGCTAACGTTCCTCTTGTATCATGCCACTTGTTGCCATGCAGCACAATCCTTGTAGCCTTATTCAGTGTGGTTCTGGAGCTCTAGGAAGCATTCCAGGTCTCTTAGTACAGGCGGGTCTGTACTAGGATGAGAAAACTACAGGCAGGATGGCCTGTGTGTTTGGTGAGTTGTCAGCAGTGCACCACTGGGAACAGCTAGATGCCGAGTCATGGGAAGTGATTGGCTTCTTTTCTTACACTCCAGGAAGTAGTCAGTTGAAACAACTCAAGTATCTCCCTTCTAAAGCACCTTGGAAGTACAACGTAGAGAAAGAAAGAGCAGAGACAAGGCTCTGTGGGCCCTTTTGTATATAAAGCTTGAAGGGAAACTTTATGTTCCTCATAGGGATTTAGAGAGTTGCGGGCTCAATTCTCCCTGAGAAACACTGTAGTTGCACATGTTCTCTTCATAGCAGAGTTGTCTTTGTGATGACAAGTGAGTTTCTAGGAAAGAAATATGGAGGTTGCCATTCTTTGGTAGCTGCTCATCCTTCCGTAATCTGTAGTGAATGGGCGACCCCAAAGAACACTCTCCTCAAGCTAACGTTCCTCTTGTATCATGCCGCAGGTTGCAGGCAGCAGAATCCTTGTAGCGTTATTCATTGTGGTTCTTGAGCTCTAGGTAGCATTCCAGGTCTCTTAGGACTGGCGGGTCAACACTAGGATAGGCAACGTATTAGAAGGACGGCCTGTGTGTTTGGGCCTTTGTGAGCAATGCAGCTTTTGGGAAGAGCTAGATGCCGAGTCACAGGCTGTGAAGGGCTTCTTTGCTTAAACATCTACATTTTTGGAAGTTGAAAGAACTCATGTATCTCCCTTCTAAAGCACCTTGGAGGTACAAAGTAGAGAAAGAATCAGCAAGGTCAATGCTCTGCTGGCCCCTTTGAAGATAAGTCTTGAGGGAAACTTCATTTTCCTCTTTGGGATTTAGAGAGTTGGGGGCTCAATTCTCCCTGAGCAACACTGTAGTTGCACGAGTTCCCGTCATAGCACAAATGCCTTTGTGACGACAAGTGAGTTTCTAGGAAAGAAACTCGGAGTTTGCCATTCTTTGCTGGTGCTCCTCCTTTGGTAATCTTCAGTGAATTGGTGACCCCGTTTGAGCACTAGCGTCAAGCTAACGTTCCTCTTGTATCATGCTACTTGTTGGCATGCAGCAGATTCCTTGTAGCCTTATTCAGTGTGGTTCTGGAGCTCTAGGAAGCATTCCAGGTCTCTTAGTACAGGCGGGTCTGTACTAGGATGAGAAAACTACAGGCAGGATGGCCTGTGTGTTTGGTGAGTTGTCAGCAGTGCACCACTGGGAACAGCTAGATGCCGAGACATGGGAAGTGATTGGCTTCTTTTCTTACACTCCAGAAAGTAGTCAGTTGAAACAACTCAAGTATCTCCCTTCTAAAGCACCTTGGAAGTACAACGTAGAGAAAGAAACAGCAGAGACAAGGCTCTGTGGGCCCTTTTGTATATAAGGCTTGAAGGGAAACTTTATGTTCCTCATAGGGATTTAGATAGTTGCGGGCTCAATTCTCCCTGAGAAACACTGTAGTTGAACATGTTCTCTTCATAGCACAGTTGCCTTTGTGATGACAAGTGAGTTTCTAGGAAAGAAATATGGAGGTTGCCATTCTTTGGTAGCTGCTCATCCTTCCGTAATCTGTAGTGAATGGGCGACCCCATTGAACACTAGCCTCAAGCTAACTTTCCTGTTGTATCATGCCGCAGGTTGCAGGCAGCAGAATCCATGTAGCGTTATTCATTGTGGTTCTGGAGCTCTAGGTAGCATTCCAGGTCTCTTAGTACTGGCGGGTCAACACTAGGATGAGAAATGTATTAGAAGGACAGCCTGTGTGTTTGGGCCTTGGTCAGCAATGCAGCTTTGGGAAGAGCTAGATGCCGAGTCAGAGGCTATGAAGGGCTTCTTTGGTTAAACCTCTACATTTTTGCAAGTTGAAAGAACTCATGTATCTCCCTTCTAAAGCACCTTGGAGGTACAAAGTAGAGAAAGAATCAGCAAGGTCAATGCTCTGCTGGCCCCTTTGAAGATAAGTCTTGAAGGGAAACTTCATTTTCCTCTTTGGGATTTAGAGAGTTGGGGGCTCAATTCTCCCTGAAAAACACTGTAGTTGCACGTGTTCCCTTCATAGCACAATTGCCTTTGTGACGACAAGTGAGTTTCTAGGAAAGAAACTCGGAGTTTGCCATTCTTTGCTGGTGCTAGTCCTTTGGTAATCTTCAGTGAATTGGTGACCCCGTTTAGAGCACTAGCCTCAAGCTAACGTTCCTCTTGTATCATGCCACTTGTTGCCATGCAGCACAATCCTTGTAGCCTTATTCAGTGTGGTTCTGGAGCTCTAGGTAGCATTCCAGGTCTCATAGTACAGGCGGGTCTGTACTAGGATGAGAAAACTACAGGCAGGATGGCCTGTGTGTTTGGTGAGTTGTCAGCAGTGCACCACTGGGAACAGCTAGATGCCGAGTCATGGGAAGTGATTGGCTTCTTTTCTTACACTCCAGGAAGTAGTCAGTTGAAACAACTCAAGTATCTCCCTTCTAAAGCACCTTGGAAGTACAACGTAGAGAAAGAAAGAGCAGAGACAAGGCTCTGTGGGCCCTTTTGTATATAAAGCTTGAAGGGAAACTTTATGTTCCTCATAGGGATTTAGAGAGTTGCGGGCTCAATTCTCCCTGAGAAACACTGTAGTTGAACATGTTCTCTTCATAGCACAGTTGCCTTTGTGATGACAAGTGAGTTTCTAGGAAAGAAATATGCAGGTTGCCATTCTTTGGTAGCTGCTCATCCTTCCGTAATCTGTAGTGAATGGGTGACCCCATTGAACACTAGCCTCAAGCTAACATTCCTGTTGTATCATGCCGCAGGTTGCAGGCAGCAGAATCCATGTAGCGTTATTCATTGTGGTTCTGGAGCTCTAGGTAGCATTCCAGGTCTCTTAGTACTGGCGGGTCAACACTAGGATGCGCAATGTATTAGAAGGACAGCCTGTGTGTTTGGGCCTTGGTCAGCAATGCAGCTTTGGGAAGAGCTAGATGCCGAGTCAGAGGCTATGAAGGGCTTCTTTGGTTAAACCTCTACATTTTTGCAAGTTGAAAGAACTCATGTATCTCCCTTCTAAAGCACCTTGGAGGTACAAAGTAGAGAAAGAATCAGCAAGGTCAATGCTCTGCTGGCCCCTTTGAAGATAAGTCTTGAAGGGAAACTTCATTTTCCTCTTTGGGATTTAGAGAGTTGGGGGCTCAATTCTCCCTGAGAAACACTGTAGTTGCACGTGTTCCCTTCATAGCACAATTGCCTTTGTGACGACAAGTGAGTTTCTAGGAAAGAAACTCGGAGTTTGCCATTCTTTGCTGGTGCTCATCCTTTGGTAATCTTCAGTGAATTGGTGACCCCGTTTGAGCACTAGCCTCAAGCTAACGTTCCTCTTGTATCATGCCACTTGTTGCCATGCAGCACAATCCTTGTAGCCTTATTCAGTGTGGTTCTGGAGCTCTAGGAAGCATTCCAGGTCTCTTAGTACAGGCGGGTCTGTACTAGGATGAGAAAACTACAGGCAGGATGGCCTGTGTGTTTGGTGAGTTGTCAGCAGTGCACCACTGGGAACAGCTAGATGCCGAGTCATGGGAAGTGATTGGCTTCTTTTCTTACACTCCAGGAAGTAGTCAGTTGAAACAACTCAAGTATCTCCCTTCTAAAGCACCTTGGAAGTACAACGTAGAGAAAGAAAGAGCAGAGACAAGGCTCTGTGGGCCCTTTTGTATATAAAGCTTGAAGGGAAACTTTATGTTCCTCATAGGGATTTAGAGAGTTGCGGGCTCAATTCTCCCTGAGAAACACTGTAGTTGCACATGTTCTCTTCATAGCACAGTTGCCTTTGTGATGACAAGTGAGTTTCTAGGAAAGAAATATGGAGGTTGCCATTCTTTGGTAGCTGCTCATCCTTCCGTAATCTGTAGTGAATGGGCGACCCCAAAGAACACTCGCCTCAAGCTAACGTTCCTCTTGGATCATGCCGCAGGTTGCAGGCAGCAGAATCCATGTAGCGTTATTCATTGTGGTTCTTGAGCTCTAGGTAGCATTCCAGGTCTCTTAGGACTGGCGGGTCAACACTAGGATAGGCAACGTATTAGAAGGACGGCCTGTGTGTTTGGGCCTTTGTGAGCAATGCAGCTTTTGGGAAGAGCTAGATGCCGAGTCACAGGCTGTGAAGGGCTTCTTTGCTTAAACATCTACATTTTTGCAAGTTGAAAGAACTCATGTATCTCCCTTCTAAAGCACCTTGGAGGTACAAAGTAGAGAAAGAATCAGCAAGGTCAATGCTCTGCTGGCCCCTTTGAAGATAAGTCTTGAGGGAAACTTCATTTTCCTCTTTGGGATTTAGAGAGTTGGGGGCTCAATTCTCCCTGAGAAACACTGTAGTTGCACGAGTTCCCGTCATAGCACAAATGCCTTTGTGACGACAAGTGAGTTTCTAGGAAAGAAACTCGGAGTTTGCCATTCTTTGCTGGTGCTCGTCCTTTGGTAATCTTCAGTGAATTGGTGACCCCGTTTGAGCACTAGCGTCAAGCTAACGTTCCTCTTGTATCATGCCACTTCTTGGCATGCAGCAGATTCCTTGTAGCCTTATTCAGTGTGGTTCTGGAGCTCTAGGAAGCATTCCAGGTCTCTTAGTACAGGCGGGTCTGTACTAGGATGAGAAAACTACAGGCAGGATGGCCTGTGTGTTTGGTGAGTTGTCAGCAGTGCACCACTGGGAACAGCTAGATGCCGAGACATGGGAAGTGATTGGCTTCTTTTCTTACACTCCAGGAAGTAGTCAGTTGAAACAACTCAAGTATCTCCCTTCTAAAGCACCTTGGAAGTACAACGTAGAGAAAGAAAGAGCAGAGACAAGGCTCTGTGGGCCCTTTTGTATATAAGGCTTGAAGGGAAACTGTATGTTCCTCATAGGGATTTAGAGAGTTGCGGGCTCAATTCTCCCTGAGAAACACTGTAGTTGAACATGTTCTCTTCATAGCACAGTTGCCTTTGTGATGACAAGTGAGTTTCTAGGAAAGAAATATGCAGGTTGCCATTCTTTGGTAGCTGCTCATCCTTCCGTAATCTGTAGTGAATGGGTGACCCCATTGAACACTAGCCTCAAGCTAACATTCCTGTTGTATCATGCCGCAGGTTGCAGGCAGCAGAATCCATGTAGCGTTATTCATTGTGGTTCTGGAGCTCTAGGTAGCATTCCAGGTCTCTTAGTACTGGCGGGTCAACACTAGGATGAGAAATGTATTAGAAGGACAGCCTGTGTGTTTGGGCCTTGGTCAGCAATGCAGCTTTGGGAAGAGCTAGATGCCGAGTCAGAGGCTATGAAGGGCTTCTTTGGTTAAACCTCTACATTTTTGCAAGTTGAAAGAACTCATGTATCTCCCTTCTAAAGCACCTTGGAGGTACAAAGTAGAGAAAGAATCAGCAAGGTCAATGCTCTGCTGGCCCCTTTGAAGATAAGTCTTGAAGGGAAACTTCATTTTCCTCTTTGGGATTTAGAGAGTTGGGGGCTCAATTCTCCCTGAGAAACACTGTAGTTGCACGTGTTCCCTTCATAGCACAATTGCCTTTGTGACGACAAGTGAGTTTCTAGGAAAGAAACTCGGAGTTTGCCATTCTTTGCTGGTGCTCGTCGTTTGGTAATCTTCAGTGAATTGGTGACCCCGTTTGAGCACTAGCCTCAAGCTAACGTTCCTCTTGTATCATGCCACTTGTTGCCATGCAGCACAATCCTTGTAGCCTTATTCAGTGTGGTTCTGGAGCTCTAGGTAGCATTCCAGGTCTCTTAGTACAGGCGGGTCTGTACTAGGATGAGAAAACTACAGGCAGGATGGCCTGTGTGTTTGGTGAGTTGTCAGCAGTGCTCCACTGGGAACAGCTAGATGCCGAGTCATGGGAAGTGATTGGCTTCTTTTCTTACACTCCAGGAAGTAGTCAGTTGAAACAACTCAAGTATCTCCCTTCTAAAGCACCTTGGAAGTACAACGTAGAGAAAGAAAGAGCAGAGACAAGGCTCTGTGGGCCCTTTTGTATATAAAGCTTGAAGGGAAACTTTATGTTCCTCATAGGGATTTAGAGAGTTGCGGGCTCAATTCTCCCTGAGAAACACTGTAGTTGAACATGTTCTCTTCATAGCACAGTTGCCTTTGTGATGACAAGTGAGTTTCTAGGAAAGAAATATGCAGGTTGCCATTCTTTGGTAGCTGCTAATCCTTCCGTAATCTGTAGTGAATGGGCGACCCCATTGAACACTAGCCTCAAGCTAACATTCCTGTTGTATCATGCCGCAGGTTGCAGGCAGCAGAATCCATGTAGCGTTATTCATTGTGGTTCTGGAGCTCTAGGTAGCATTCCAGGTCTCTTAGTACTGGCGGGTCAACACTAGGATGAGCAATGTATTAGAAGGACAGCCTGTGTGTTTGGGCCTTGATCAGCAATGCAGCTTTGGGAAGAGCTAGATGCCGAGTGAGAGGCTATGAAGGGCTTCTTTGGTTAAACCTCTACATTTTTGCAAGTTGAAAGAACTCATGTATCTCCCTTCTAAAGCACCTTGGAGGTACAAAGTAGAGAAAGAATCAGCAAGGTCAATGCTCTGCTGGCCCCTTTGAAGATAAGTCTTGAAGGGAAACTTCATTTTCCTCTTTGGGATTTAGAGAGTTGGGGGCTCAATTCTCCCTGAGAAACACTGTAGTTGCACGTGTTCCCTTCATAGCACAATTGCCTTTGTGACGACAAGTGAGTTTCTAGGAAAGAAACTCGGAGTTTGCCATTCTTTGCTGGTGCTCATCCTTTGGTAATCTTCAGTGAATTGGTGACCCCGTTTGAGCACTAGCCTCAAGCTAACGTTCCTCTTGTATCATGCCACTTGTTGCCATGCAGCACAATCCTTGTAGCCTTATTCAGTGTGGTTCTGGAGCTCTAGGAAGCATTCCAGGTCTCTTAGTACAGGCGGGTCTGTACTAGGATGAGAAAATTACAGGCAGGATGGCCTGTGTGTTTGGTGAGTTGTCAGCAGTGCACCACTGGGAACAGCTAGATGCCGAGTCATGGGAAGTGATTGGCTTCTTTTCTTACACTCCAGGAAGTAGTCAGTTGAAACAACTCAAGTATCTCCCTTCTAAAGCACCTTGGAAGTACAACGTAGAGAAAGAAAGAGCAGAGACAAGGCTCTGTGGGCCCTTTTGTATATAAAGCTTGAAGGGAAACTTTATGTTCCTCATAGGGATTTAGAGAGTTGCGGGCTCAATTCTCCCTGAGAAACACTGTAGTTGCACATGTTCTCTTCATAGCACAGTTGCCTTTGTGATGACAAGTGAGTTTCTAGGAAAGAAATATGGAGGTTGCCATTCTTTGGTAGCTGCTCATCCTTCCGTAATCTGTAGTGAATGGGCGACCCCAAAGAACACTCGCCTCAAGCTAACGTTCCTCTTGGATCATGCCGCAGGTTGCAGGCAGCAGAATCCATGTAGCGTTATTCATTGTGGTTCTTGAGCTCTAGGTAGCATTCCAGGTCTCTTAGGACTGGCGGGTCAACACTAGGATAGGCAACGTATTAGAAGGACGGCCTGTGTGTTTGGGCCTTTGTGAGCAATGCAGCTTTTGGGAAGAGCTAGATGCCGAGTCACAGGCTGTGAAGGGCTTCTTTGCTTAAACATCTACATTTTTGCAAGTTGAAAGAACTCATGTATCTCCCTTCTAAAGCACCTTGGAGGTACAAAGTAGAGAAAGAATCAGCAAGGTCAATGCTCTGCTGGCCCCTTTGAAGATAAGTCTTGAGGGAAACTTCATTTTCCTCTTTGGGATTTAGAGAGTTGGGGGCTCAATTCTCCCTGAGAAACACTGTAGTTGCACGAGTTCCCGTCATAGCACAAATGCCTTTGTGACGACAAGTGAGTTTCTAGGAAAGAAACTCGGAGTTTGCCATTCTTTGCTGGTGCTCGTCCTTTGGTAATCTTCAGTGAATTGGTGACCCCGTTTGAGCACTAGCGTCAAGCTAACGTTCCTCTTGTATCATGCCACTTCTTGGCATGCAGCAGATTCCTTGTAGCCTTATTCAGTGTGGTTCTGGAGCTCTAGGAAGCATTCCAGGTCTCTTAGTACAGGCGGGTCTGTACTAGGATGAGAAAACTACAGGCAGGATGGCCTGTGTGTTTGGTGAGTTGTCAGCAGTGCACCACTGGGAACAGCTAGATGCCGAGACATGGGAAGTGATTGGCTTCTTTTCTTACACTCCAGGAAGTAGTCAGTTGAAACAACTCAAGTATCTCCCTTCTAAAGCACCTTGGAAGTACAACGTAGAGAAAGAAAGAGCAGAGACAAGGCTCTGTGGGCCCTTTTGTATATAAGGCTTGAAGGGAAACTTTATGTTCCTCATAGGGATTTAGAGAGTTGCGGGCTCAATTCTCCCTGAGAAACACTGTAGTTGAACATGTTCTCTTCATAGCACAGTTGCCTTTGTGATGACAAGTGAGTTTCTAGGAAAGAAATATGCAGGTTGCCATTCTTTGGTAGCTGCTCATCCTTCCGTAATCTGTAGTGAATGGGTGACCCCATTGAACACTAGCCTCAAGCTAACATTCCTGTTGTATCATGCCGCAGGTTGCAGGGAGCAGAATCCATGTAGCGTTATTCATTGTGGTTCTGGAGCTCTAGGTAGCATTCCAGGTCTCTTAGTACTGGCGGGTCAACACTAGGATGAGAAATGTATTAGAAGGACAGCCTGTGTGTTTGGGCCTTGGTCAGCAATGCAGCTTTGGGAAGAGCTAGATGCCGAGTCAGAGGCTATGAAGGGCTTCTTTGGTTAAACCTCTACATTTTTGCAAGTTGAAAGAACTCATGTATCTCCCTTCTAAAGCACCTTGGAGGTACAAAGTAGAGAAAGAATCAGCAAGGTCAATGCTCTGCTGGCCCCTTTGAAGATAAGTCTTGAAGGGAAACTTCATTTTCCTCTTTGGGATTTAGAGAGTTGGGGGCTCAATTCTCCCTGAGAAACACTGTAGTTGCACGTGTTCCCTTCATAGCACAATTGCCTTTGTGACGACAAGTGAGTTTCTAGGAAAGAAACTCGGAGTTTGGCATTCTTTGATGGTGCTCATCCTTTGGTAATCTTCAGTGAATTGGTGACCCCGTTTGAGCACTAGCCTCAAGCTAACGTTCCTCTTGTATCATGCCACTTGTTGCCATGCAGCACAATCCTTGTAGCCTTATTCAGTGTGGTTCTGGAGCTCTAGGAAGCATTCCAGGTCTCTTAGTACAGGCGGGTCTGTACTAGGATGAGAAAACTACAGGCAGGATGGCCTGTGTGTTTGGTGAGTTGTCAGCAGTGCACCACTGGGAACAGCTAGATGCCGAGTCATGGGAAGTGATTGGCTTCTTTTCTTACACTCCAGGAAGTAGTCAGTTGAAACAACTCAAGTATCTCCCTTCTAAAGCACCTTGGAAGTACAACGTAGAGAAAGAAAGAGCAGAGACAAGGCTCTGTGGGCCCTTTTGTATATAAAGCTTGAAGGGAAACTTTATGTTCCTCATAGGGATTTAGAGAGTTGCGGGCTCAATTCTCCCTGAGAAACACTGTAGTTGCACATGTTCTCTTCATAGCACAGTTGCCTTTGTGATGACAAGTGAGGTTCTAGGAAAGAAATATGGAGGTTGCCATTCTTTGGTAGCTGCTCATCCTTCCGTAATCTGTAGTGAATGGGCGACCCCAAAGAACACTCGCCTCAAGCTAACGTTCCTCTTGTATCATGCCGCAGGTTGCAGGCAGCAGAATCCATGTAGCGTTATTCATTGTGGTTCTTGAGCTCTAGGTAGCATTCCAGGTCTCTTAGGACTGGCGGGTCAACACTAGGATAGGCAACGTATTAGAAGGACGGCCTGTGTGTTTGGGCCTTTGTGAGCAATGCAGCTTTTGGGAAGAGCTAGATGCCGAGTCACAGGCTGTGAAGGGCTTCTTTGCTTAAACATCTACATTTTTGCAAGTTGAAAGAACTCATGTATCTCCCTTCTAAAGCACCTTGGAGGTACAAAGTAGAGAAAGAATCAGCAAGGTCAATGCTCTGCTGGCCCCTTTGAAGATAAGTCTTGAGGGAAACTTCATTTTCCTCTTTGGGATTTAGAGAGTTGGGGGCTCAATTCTCCCTGAGAAACACTGTAGTTGCACGAGTTCCCGTCATAGCACAAATGCCTTTGTGACGACAAGTGAGTTTCTAGGAAAGAAACTCGGAGTTTGCCATTCTTTGCTGGTGCTCGTCCTTTGGTAATCTTCAGTGAATTGGTGACCCCGTTTGAGCACTAGCGTCAAGCTAACGTTCCTCTTGTATCATGCCACTTCTTGGCATGCAGCAGATTCCTTGTAGCCTTATTCAGTGTGGTTCTGGAGCTCTAGGAAGCATTCCAGGTCTCTTAGTACAGGCGGGTCTGTACTAGGATGAGAAAACTACAGGCAGGATGGCCTGTGTGTTTGGTGATTTGTCAGCAGTGCACCACTGGGAACAGCTAGATGCCGAGACATGGGAAGTGATTGGCTTCTTTTCTTACACTCCAGGAAGTAGTCAGTTGAAACAACTCAAGTATCTCCCTTCTAAAGCACCTTGGAAGTACAACGTAGAGAAAGAAACAGCAGAGACAAGGCTCTGTGGGCCCTTTTGTATATAAGGCTTGAAGGGAAACTTTATGTTCCTCATAGGGATTTAGAGAGTTGCGGGCTCAATTCTCCCTGAGAAACACTGTAGTTGAACATGTTCTCTTCATAGCACAGTTGCCTTTGTGGTGACAAGTGAGTTTCTAGGAAAAAAATATGCAGGTTGCCATTCTTTGGTAGCTGCTCATCCTTCCGTAATCTGTAGTGAATCGGCGACCCCATTGAACACTAGCCTCAAGCTAACTTTCCTGTTGTATCATGCCGCAGGTTGCAGGCAGCAGAATCCATGTAGCGTTATTCATTGTGGTTCTGGAGCTCTAGGTAGCATTCCAGGTCTCTTAGTACTGGCGGGTCAACACTAGGATGAGAAATGTATTAGAAGGACAGCCTGTGTGTTTGGGCCTTGGTCAGCAATGCAGGTTTGGGAAGAGCTAGATGCCGAGTCAGAGGCTATGAAGGGCTTCTTTGGTTAAACCTCTACATTTTTGCAAGTTGAAAGAACTCATGTATCTCCCTTCTAAAGCACCTTGGAGGTACAAAGTAGAGAAAGAATCAGCAAGGTCAATGCTCTGCTGGCCCCTTTGAAGATAAGTCTTGAAGGGAAACTTCATTTTCCTCTTTGGGATTTAGAGAGTTGGGGGCTCAATTCTCCCTGAGAAACACTGTAGTTGCACGTGTTCCCTTCATAGCACAATTGCCTTTGTGACGACAAGTGAGTTTCTAGGAAAGAAACTCGGAGTTTGCCATTCTTTGCTGGTGCTAGTCCTTTGGTAATCTTCAGTGAATTGGTGACCCCGTTTGAGCACTAGCCTCAAGCTAACGTTCCTCTTGTATCATGCCACTTGTTGCCATGCAGCACAATCCTTGTAGCCTTATTCAGTGTGGTTCTGGAGCTCTAGGAAGCATTCCAGGTCTCTTAGTACAGGCGGGTCTGTACTAGGATGAGAAAACTACAGGCAGGATGGCCTGTGTGTTTGGTGAGTTGTCAGCAGTGCACCACTGGGAACAGCTAGATGCCGAGTCATGGGAAGTGATTGGCTTCTTTTCTTACACTCCAGGAAGTAGTCAGTTGAAACAACTCAAGTATCTCCCTTCTAAAGCACCTTGGAAGTACAACGTAGAGAAAGAAAGAGCAGAGACAAGGCTCTGTGGGCCCTTTTGTATATAAAGCTTGAAGGGAAACTTTATGTTCCTCATAGGGATTTAGAGAGTTGCGGGCTCAATTCTCCCTGAGAAACACTGTAGTTGCACATGTTCTCTTCATAGCACAGTTGCCTTTGTGATGACAAGTGAGTTTCTAGGAAAGAAATATGGAGGTTGCCATTCTTTGGTAGCTGCTCATCCTTCCGTAATCTGTAGTGAATGGGCGACCCCAAAGAACACTCGCCTCAAGCTAACGTTCCTCTTGTATCATGCCGCAGGTTGCAGGCAGCAGAATCCATGTAGCGTTATTCATTGTGGTTCTTGAGCTCTAGGTAGCATTCCAGGTCTCTTAGGACTGGCGGGTCAACACTAGGATAGGCAACGTATTAGAAGGACGGCCTGTGTGTTTGGGCCTTTGTGAGCAATGCAGCTTTTGGGAAGAGCTAGATGCCGAGTCACAGGCTGTGAAGGGCTTCTTTGCTTAAACATCTACATTTTTGCAAGTTGAAAGAACTCATGTATCTCCCTTCTAAAGCACCTTGGAGGTACAAAGTAGAGAAAGAATCAGCAAGGTCAATGCTCTGCTGGCCCCTTTGAAGATAAGTCTTGAGGGAAACTTCATTTTCCTCTTTGGGATTTAGAGAGTTGGGGGCTCAATTCTCCCTGAGAAACACTGTAGTTGCACGAGTTCCCGTCATAGCACAAATGCCTTTGTGACGACAAGTGAGTTTCTAGGAAAGAAACTCGGAGTTTGCCATTCTTTGCTGGTGCTCGTCCTTTGGTAATCTTCAGTGAATTGGTGACCCCGTTTGAGCACTAGCGTCAAGCTAACGTTCCTCTTGTATCATGCCACTTCTTGGCATGCAGCAGATTCCTTGTAGCCTTATTCAGTGTGGTTCTGGAGCTCTAGGAAGCATTCCAGGTCTCTTAGTACAGGCGGGTCTGTACTAGGATGAGAAAACTACAGGCAGGATGGCCTGTGTGTTTGGTGATTTGTCAGCAGTGCACCACTGGGAACAGCTAGATGCCGAGACATGGGAAGTGATTGGCTTCTTTTCTTACACTCCAGGAAGTAGTCAGTTGAAACAACTCAAGTATCTCCCTTCTAAAGCACCTTGGAAGTACAACGTAGAGAAAGAAACAGCAGAGACAAGGCTCTGTGGGCCCTTTTGTATATAAGGCTTGAAGGGAAACTTTATGTTCCTCATAGGGATTTAGAGAGTTGCGGGCTCAATTCTCCCTGAGAAACACTGTAGTTGAACATGTTCTCTTCATAGCACAGTTGCCTTTGTGGTGACAAGTGAGTTTCTAGGAAAAAAATATGCAGGTTGCCATTCTTTGGTAGCTGCTCATCCTTCCGTAATCTGTAGTGAATCGGCGACCCCATTGAACACTAGCCTCAAGCTAACTTTCCTGTTGTATCATGCCGCAGGTTGCAGGCAGCAGAATCCATGTAGCGTTATTCATTGTGGTTCTGGAGCTCTAGGTAGCATTCCAGGTCTCTTAGTACTGGCGGGTCAACACTAGGATGAGAAATGTATTAGAAGGACAGCCTGTGTGTTTGGGCCTTGGTCAGCAATGCAGGTTTGGGAAGAGCTAGATGCCGAGTCACAGGCTGTGAAGGGCTTCTTTGCTTAAACATCTACATTTTTGCAAGTTGAAAGAACTCATGTATCTCCCTTCTAAAGCACCTTGGAGGTACAAAGTAGAGAAAGAATCAGCAAGGTCAATGCTCTGCTGGCCCCTTTGAAGATAAGTCTTGAAGGGAAACTTCATTTTCCTCTTTGGGATTTAGAGAGTTGGGGGCTCAATTCTCCCTGAGAAACACTGTAGTTGCACGTGTTCCCTTCATAGCACAATTGCCTTTGTGACGACAAGTGAGTTTCTAGGAAAGAAACTCGGAGTTTGCCATTCTTTGCTGGTGCTAGTCCTTTGGTAATCTTCAGTGAATTGGTGACCCCGTTTGAGCACTAGCCTCAAGCTAACGTTCCTCTTGTATCATGCCACTTGTTGCCATGCAGCACAATCCTTGTAGCCTTATTCAGTGTGGTTCTGGAGCTCTAGGAAGCATTCCAGGTCTCTTAGTACAGGCGGGTCTGTACTAGGATGAGAAAACTACAGGCAGGATGGCCTGTGTGTTTGGTGAGTTTTCAGCAGTGCACCACTGGGAACAGCTAGATGCCGAGTCATGGGAAGTGATTGGCTTCTTTTCTTACACTCCAGGAAGTAGTCAGTTGAAACAACTCAAGTATCTCCCTTCTAAAGCACCTTGGAAGTACAACGTAGAGAAAGAAAGAGCAGAGACAAGGCTCTGTGGGCCCTTTTGTATATAAAGCTTGAAGGGAAACTTTATGTTCCTCATAGGGATTTAGAGAGTTGCGGGCTCAATTCTCCCTGAGAAACACTGTAGTGGAACATGTTCTCTTCATAGCACAGTTGCCTTTGTGATGACAAGTGAGTTTCTAGGAAAGAAATATGCAGGTTGCCATTCTTTGGTAGCTGCTCATCCTTCCGTAATCTGTAGTGAATGGGCGACCCCATTGAACACTAGCCTCAAGCTAACATTCCTGTTGTATCATGCCGCAGGTTGCAGGCAGCAGAATCCATGTAGCGTTATTCATTGTGGTTCTGGAGCTCTAGGTAGCATTCCAGGTCTCTTAGTACTGGCGGGTCAACACTAGGATGAGCAATGTATTAGAAGGACAGCCTGTGTGTTTGGGCCTTGGTCAGCAATGCAGTTTTGGGAAGAGCTAGATGCCGAGTCAGAGGCTATGAAGGGCTTCTTTGGTTAAACCTCTACATTTTTGCAAGTTGAAAGAACTCATGTATCTCCCTTCTAAAACACCTTGGATGTACAATGTAGAGATAGAATCAGCAAGGTCAATGCTCTGCTGGCCCCTTTGAAGATAAGTGTTGAAGGGAAACTTCATTTTCCTCTTTGGGATTTAGAGAGTTGGGGGCTCAATTCTCCCTGAGAAACACTGTAGTTGCACGTGTTCCCTTCATAGCACAATTGCCTTTGTGACGACAAGTGAGTTTCTAGGAAAGAAACTCGGAGTTTGCCAATCTTTGCTGGTGCTCGTCCTTTGGTAATCTTCAGTGAATTGGTGACCCCGTTTGAGCACTAGCTTCAAGCTAACGTTCCTTTTGTATCATGCCACTTGTTGCCATGCAGCACAATCCTTGTAGCCTTATTCAGTGTGGTTCTGAAGCTCTAGGAAGCATTCCAGGTCTCTTAGTACTGGCGGATCTGCTCGACGATGAGAAACGTACAAGAAGGATGGCCTGTGTGTTTGGGGAGTTGTGAGCAGTGCACCCTTGGGAACAGCTAGATGTCGAGACATGGGAGGTGAAGGGCTTTTTTGTGAAACCTGTAGAATGTGGCAACTTGAAACAAGTCAAGTATCTCCCTTCGAAAGCACGTTGGAGGTACTAAATAGAGGAAGAAACATGAGAGTCAGGGCTCTGCGGGCCATTTTGAATATAAGGCTGAAGGGAAACTTTATATTCCTCATTGGCCTTTAGAGAGTTTTGGGCTCAGTTCTCCCTGAGAAACTCTTTACTTGCGCATGTTCTCTTCATAGCACAATTGGCTTAGTGATGACAAGTGAGTTTCTAGGAAAGAAACTTGGAGGTTGCCATTCTTTGGTAGCTGCTCATCCTTCAGTAATCTGTAGTGAATGGGCGACCCCAAAGAACACTAGCCTCAAGCTAACGTTCCTCTTATTTCACACCACACTTTGGCATGCAGCAGAATCCATGTAGCGTTATTCAGTGTGCTTTTGAGCTCTAGGAAGCATTCCAGGTCTCTTAGTACAGGCGGGTCTGTACCAGGATGAGAAAACTACAGGCAGGATTGCCTGTGTGTTTGGTGAGTTGTGAGCAGTGCACCACTGGGAACAGCTAGATGCCGAGTCATGGGAAGTGATTGGCTTCTTTTCTTAGATTCCAGAAGGTAGTAAATTGAAACAACTCAAGTATCTCCCTTCTAAAGCACCTTGGAAGTACAACGTAGAGAAAGAAACAGCAGAGACAAGGCTCTGTGGGCCCTTTTGTATATAAGGCTTGAAGGGAAACATTATGTTCCTCATTGGGATTTAGAGAGTTGCAGGCTCAATTCTCCCTGAGAAACACTGTAGTTGCACATGTTCTCTTCATAGCAGAGTTGTCTTTGTGATGACAAGTGAGTTTCTAGGAAAGAAATATGGAGGTTGCCATTCTTTGGTAGCTGCTCATCCTTCCGTAATCTGTAGTGAATGGGCGACCCCAAAGAACACTCACCTCAAGCTAACGTTCCTCTTGTATCATGCCGCAGGTTGCAGGCAGCAGAATCCATGTAGCGTTATTCATTGTGGTTCTTGAGCTCTAGGTAGCATTCCAGGTCTCTTAGGACTGGCGGGTCAACACTAGGATAGGCAACGTATTAGAAGGACGGCCTGTGTGTTTGGGCCTTTGTGAGCAATGCAGCTTTTGGGAAGAGCTAGATGCCGAGTCACAGGCTGTGAAGGGCTTCTTTGCTTAAACATCTACATTTTTGCAAGTTGAAAGAACTCATGTATCTCCCTTCTAAAGCACCTTGGAGGTACAAAGTAGAGAAAGAATCAGCAAGGTCAATGCTCTGCTGGCCCCTTTGAAGATAAGTCTTGAAGGGAAACTTCATTTTCCTCTTTGGGATTTAGAGAGTTGGGGGCTCAATTCTCCCTGAGAAACACTGTAGTTGCACGTGTTCCCTTCATAGCACAATTGCCTTTGTGACGACAAGTGAGTTTCTAGGAAAGAAACTCGGAGTTTGCCATTCTTTGCTGGTGCTCGTCCTTTGGTAATCTTCAGTGAATTGGTGACCCCGTTTGAGCACTAGCTTCAAGCTAATGTTCCTTTTGTATCATGCCACTTGTTGTCATGCAGCACAATCCTTGTAGCCTTTTCAGTGTGGTTCTGGAGCTCTAGGAAGCATTCCAGGTCTCTTAGTACTGGCGGATCTGCTCGACGATGAGAAACGTACAAGAAGGATGGCCTGTGTGTTTGGGGAGTTGTGAGCAGTGCACCCTTAGGAACAGCTAGATGTCGAGACATGTGATGTGAAGGGCTTTTTTGTGAAACCTGTAGAATGTGGCAACTTGAAACAACTCAAGTATCTCCCTTCGAAAGCACGTTGGAGGTACTAAATAGAGGAAGAAACATGAGAGTCAGGGCTCTGCGGGCCATTTTGAATATAAGGCTGAAGGGAAACTTTATATTCCTCATTGGCCTTTAGAGAGTTTTGGGCTCAGTTCTCCCTGAGAAACTCTTTACTTGCGCATGTTCTCTTCATAGCACAATTGGCTTAGTGATGACAAGTGAGTTTCTAGGAAAGAAACTTGGAGGTTGCCATTCTTTGGTAGCTGCTCATCCTTCAGTAATCTGTAGTGAATGGGCGACCCCAAAGAACACTAGCCTCAAGCTAACGTTCCTCTTATTTCACACCACACTTTGGCATGCAGCAGAATCCATGTAGCGTTATTCAGTGTGCTTTTGAGCTCTAGGAAGCATTCCAGGTCTCTTAGTACAGGCGGGTCTGTACCAGGATGAGAAAACTACAGGCAGGATTGCCTGTGTGTTTGGTGAGTTGTGAGCAGTGCACCACTGGGAACAGCTAGATGCCGAGTCATGGGAAGTGATTGGCTTCTTTTCTTAGATTCCAGAAGGTAGTAAATTGAAACAACTCAAGTATCTCCCTTCTAAAGCACCTCGGAAGTACAACGTAGAGAAAGAAACAGCAGAGACAAGGCTCTGTGGGCCCTTTTGTATATAAGGCTTGAAGGGAAACATTATGTTCCTCATAGGGATTAAATAGTTGCGGGCTCAATTCTCCCTGAGAAACACTGTAGTTGAACATGTTCTCTTCATAGCACAGTTGCCTTTGTGATGACAAGTGAGTTTCTAGGAAAAAAATATGCAGGTTGCCATTCTTTGGTAGCTGCTCATCCTTCCGTAATCTGTAGTGAATCGGCGACCCCATTGAACACTAACCTCAAGCTAACTTTCCTGTTGTATCATGCCGCAGGTTGCAGGCAGCAGAATCCATGTAGCGTTATTCATTGTGGTTCTGGAGCTCTAGGTAGCATTCCAGGTCTCTTAGTACTGGCGGGTCAACACTAGGATGAGAAATGTATTAGAAGGACAGCCTGTGTGTTTGGGCCTTGGTCAGCAATGCAGCTTTGGGAAGAGCTAGATGCCGAGTCAGAGGCTATGAAGGGCTTCTTTGGTTAAACCTCTACATTTTTGCAAGTTGAAAGAACTCATGTATCTCCCTTCTAAAGCACCTTGGAGGTACAAAGTAGAGAAAGAATCAGCAAGGTCAATGCTCTGCTGGCCCCTTTGAAGATAAGTCTTGAAGGGAAACTTCATTTTCCTCTTTGGGATTTAGAGAGTTGGGGGCTCAATTCTCCCTGAGAAACACTGTAGTTGCACGTGTTCCCTTCATAGCACAATTGCCTTTGTGACGACAAGTGAGTTTCTAGGAAAGAAACTCGGAGTTTGCCATTCTTTGCTGGTGCTCATCCTTTGGTAATCTTCAGTGAATTGGTGACCCCGTTTGAGCACTAGCGTCAAGCTAACGTTCCTCTTGTATCATGCCACTTGTTGGCATGCAGCAGATTCCTTGTAGCCTTATTCAGTGTGGTTCTGGAGCTCTAGGAAGCATTCCAGGTCTCTTAGTACAGGCGGGTCTGTACCAGGATGAGAAAACTACAGGCAGGATTGCCTGTGTGTTTGGTGAGTTGTGAGCAGTGCACCACTGGGAACAGCTAGATGCCGAGTCATGGGAAGTGATTGGCTTCTTTTCTTAGATTCCAGAAGGTAGTCAGTTGAAACAACTCAAGTATCTCCCTTCTAAAGCACCTTGGAAGTACAACGTAGAGAAAGAAAGAGCAGAGACAAGGCTCTGTGGGCCCTTTTGTATATAAAGCTTGAAGGGAAACTTTATGTTCCTCATAGGGATTTAGAGAGTTGCGGGCTCAATTCTCCCTGAGAAACACTGTAGTTGCACATGTTCTCTTCATAGCAGAGTTGTCTTTGTGATGACAAGTGAGTTTCTAGGAAAGAAATATGGAGGTTGCCATTCTTTGGTAGCTGCTCATCCTTCCGTAATCTGTAGTGAATGGGCGACCCCAAAGAACACTCTCCTCAAGCTAACGTTCCTCTTGTATCATGCCGCAGGTTGCAGGCAGCAGAATCCATGTAGCGTTATTCATTGTGGTTCTTGAGCTCTAGGTAGCATTCCAGGTCTCTTAGGACTGGCGGGTCAACACTAGGATAGGCAACGTATTAGAAGGACGGCCTGTGTGTTTGGGCCTTTGTGAGCAATGCAGCTTTTGGGAAGAGCTAGATGCCGAGTCACAGGCTGTGAAGGGCTTCTTTGCTTAAACATCTACATTTTTGCAAGTTGAAAGAACTCATGTATCTCCCTTCTAAAGCACCTTGGAGGTACAAAGTAGAGAAAGAATCAGCCAGGTCAATGCTCTGCTGGCCCCTTTGAAGATAAGTCTTGAGGGAAACTTCATTTTCCTCTTTGGGATTTAGAGAGTTGGGGGCTCAATTCTCCCTGAGAAACACTGTAGTTGCACGAGTTCCCGTCATAGCACAAATGCCTTTGTGACGACAAGTGAGTTTCTAGGAAAGAAACTCGGAGTTTGCCATTCTTTGCTGGTGCTCCTCCTTTGGTAATCTTCAGGGAATTGGTGACCCCGTTTGAGCACTAGCGTCAAGCTAACGTTCCTCTTGTATCATGCCACTTGTTGGCATGCAGCAGATTCCTTGTAGCCTTATTCAGTGTGGTTCTGGAGCTCTAGGAAGCATTCCAGGTCTCTTAGTAGAGGCGGGTCTGTACTAGGATGAGAAAACTACAGGCAGGATGGCCTGTGTGTTTGGTGAGTTGTCAGCAGTGCACCACTGAGAACAGCTAGATGCCGAGTCATGGGAAGTGATTGGCTTCTTTTCTTACACTCCAGGAAGTAGTCAGTTGAAACAACTCAAGTATCTCCCTTCTAAAGCACCTTGGAAGTACAACGTAGAGAAAGAAACAGCAGAGACAAGGCTCTGTGGGCCCTTTTGTATATAAGGCTTGAAGGGAAACTTTATGTTCCTCATAGGGATTTAGAGAGTTGCGGGCTCAATTCTCCCTGAGAAACACTGTAGTTGAACATGTTCTCTTCATAGCACAGTTGCCTTTGTGATGACAAGTGAGTTTCTAGGAAAGAAATATGCAGGTTGCCATTCTTTGGTAGCTGCTCATCCTTCCATAATCTGTAGTGAATCGGCGACCCCATTGAACACTAGCCTCAAGCTAACTTTCCTGTTGTATCATGCCGCAGGTTGCAGGCAGCAGAATCCATGTAGCGTTATTCATTGTGGTTCTGGAGCTCTAGGTAGCATTCCAGGTCTCTTAGTACTGGCGGGTCAACACTAGGATGAGAAATGTATTAGAAGGACAGCCTGTGTGTTTGGGCCTTGGTCAGCAATGCAGCTTTGGGAAGAGCTAGATGCCGAGTCAGAGGCTATGAAGGGCTTCTTTCGTTAAACCTCTACATTTTTGCAAGTTGAAAGAACTCATGTATCTCCCTTCTAAAGCACCTTGGAGGTACAAAGTAGAGAAAGAATCAGCAAGGTCAATGCTCTGCTGGCCCCTTTGAAGATAAGTGTTGAAGGGAAACTTCATTTTCCTCTTTGGGATTTAGAGAGTTGGGGGCTCAATTCTCCCTGAGAAACACTGTAGTTGCACGTGTTCCCTTCATAGCACAATTGCCTTTGTGACGACAAGTGAGTTTCTAGGAAAGAAACTCGGAGTTTGCCAATCTTTGCTGGTGCTCGTCCTTTGGTAATCTTCAGTGAATTGGTGACCCCGTTTGAGCACTAGCTTCAAGCTAACGTTCCTTTTGTATCATGCCACTTGTTGCCATGCAGCACAATCCTTGTAGCCTTATTCAGTGTGGTTCTGAAGCTCTAGGAAGCATTCCAGGTCTCTTAGTACTGGCGGATCTGCTCGACGATGAGAAACGTACAAGAAGGATGGCCTGTGTGTTTGGGGAGTTGTGAGCAGTGCACCCTTGGGAACAGCTAGATGTCGAGACATGGGAGGTGAAGGGCTTTTTTGTGAAACCTGTAGAATGTGGCAACTTGAAACAAGTCAAGTATCTCCCTTCGAAAGCACGTTGGAGGTACTAAATAGAGGAAGAAACATGAGAGTCAGGGCTCTGCGGGCCATTTTGAATATAAGGCTGAAGGGAAACTTTATATTCCTCATTGGCCTTTAGAGAGTTTTGGGCTCAGTTCTCCCTGAGAAACTCTTTACTTGCGCATGTTCTCTTCATAGCACAATTGGCTTAGTGATGACAAGTGAGTTTCTAGGAAAGAAACTTGGAGGTTGCCATTCTTTGGTAGCTGCTCATCCTTCAGTAATCTGTAGTGAATGGGCGACCCCAAAGAACACTAGCCTCAAGCTAACGTTCCTCTTATTTCACACCACACTTTGGCATGCAGCAGAATCCATGTAGCGTTATTCAGTGTGCTTTTGAGCTCTAGGAAGCATTCCAGGTCTCTTAGTACAGGCGGGTCTGTACCAGGATGAGAAAACTACAGGCAGGATTGCCTGTGTGTTTGGTGAGTTGTGAGCAGTGCACCACTGGGAACAGCTAGATGCCGAGTCATGGGAAGTGATTGGCTTCTTTTCTTAGATTCCAGAAGGTAGTAAATTGAAACAACTCAAGTATCTCCCTTCTAAAGAACCTTGGAAGTACAACGTAGAGAAAGAAACAGCAGAGACAAGGCTCTGTGGGCCCTTTTGTATATAAGGCTTGAAGGGAAACATTATGTTCCTCATTGGGATTTAGAGAGTTGCAGGCTCAATTCTCCCTGAGAAACACTGTAGTTGCACATGTTCTCTTCATAGCAGAGTTGTCTTTGTGATGACAAGTGAGTTTCTAGGAAAGAAATATGGAGGTTGCCATTCTTTGGTAGCTGCTCATCCTTCCGTAATCTGTAGTGAATGGGCGACCCCAAAGAACACTCGCCTCAAGCTAACGTTCCTCTTGTATCATGCCGCAGGTTGCAGGCAGCAGAATCCATGTAGCGTTATTCATTGTGGTTCTTGAGCTCTAGGTAGCATTCCAGGTCTCTTAGGACTGGCGGGTCAACACTAGGATAGGCAACGTATTAGAAGGACGGCCTGTGTGTTTGGGCCTTTGTGAGCAATGCAGCTTTTGGGAAGAGCTAGATGCCGAGTCACAGGCTGTGAAGGGCTTCTTTGCTTAAACATCTACATTTTTGCAAGTTGAAAGAACTCATGTATCTCCCTTCTAAAGCACCTTGGAGGTACAAAGTAGAGAAAGAATCAGCAAGGTCAATGCTCTGCTGGCCCCTTTGAAGATAAGTCTTGAAGGGAAACTTCATTTTCCTCTTTGGGATTTAGAGAGTTGGGGGCTCAATTCTCCCTGAGAAACACTGTAGTTGCACGTGTTCCCTTCATAGCACAATTGCCTTTGTGACGACAAGTGAGTTTCTAGGAAAGAAACTCGGAGTTTGCCATTCTTTGCTGGTGCTCGTCCTTTGGTAATCTTCAGTGAATTGGTGACCCCGTTTGAGCACTAGCTTCAAGCTAACGTTCCTTTTGTATCATGCCACTTGTTGTCATGCAGCACAATCCTTGTAGCCTTTTCAGTGTGGTTCTGGAGCTCTAGGAAGCATTCCAGGTCTCTTAGTACTGGCGGATCTGCTCGACGATGAGAAACGTACAAGAAGGATGGCCTGTGTGTTTGGGGAGTTGTGAGCAGTGCACCCTTAGGAACAGCTAGATGTCGAGACATGGGATGTGAAGGGCTTTTTTGTGAAACCTGTAGAATGTGGCAACTTGAAACAACTCAAGTATCTCCCTTCGAAAGCACGTTGGAGGTACTAAATAGAGGAAGAAACATGAGAGTCAGGGCTCTGCGGGCCATTTTGAATATAAGGCTGAAGGGAAACTTTATATTCCTCATTGGCCTTTAGAGAGTTTTGGGCTCAGTTCTCCCTGAGAAACTCTTTACTTGCGCATGTTCTCTTCATAGCACAATTGGCTTAGTGATGACAAGTGAGTTTCTAGGAAAGAAACTTGGAGGTTGCCATTCTTTGGTAGCTGCTCATCCTTCAGTAATCTGTAGTGAATGGGCGACCCCAAAGAACACTAGCCTCAAGCTAACGTTCCTCTTATTTCACACCACACTTTGGCATGCAGCAGAATCCATGTAGCGTTATTCAGTGTGGTTTTGAGCTCTAGGAAGCATTCCAGGTCTCTTAGTACAGGCGGGTCTGTACCAGGATGAGAAAACTACAGGCAGGATTGCCTGTGTGTTTGGTGAGTTGTGAGCAGTGCACCACTGGGAACAGCTAGATGCCGAGTCATGGGAAGTGATTGGCTTCTTTTCTTAGATTCCAGAAGGTAGTAAATTGAAACAACTCAAGTATCTCCCTTCTAAAGCACCTCGGAAGTACAACGTAGAGAAAGAAACAGCAGAGACAAGGCTCTGTGGGCCCTTTTGTATATAAGGCTTGAAGGGAAACATTATGTTCCTCATAGGGATTAAATAGTTGCGGGCTCAATTCTCCCTGAGAAACACTGTAGTTGAACATGTTCTCTTCATAGCACAGTTGCCTTTGTGATGACAAGTGAGTTTCTAGGAAAAAAATATGCAGGTTGCCATTCTTTGGTAGCTGCTCATCCTTCCGTAATCTGTAGTGAATCGGCGACCCCATTGAACACTAACCTCAAGCTAACTTTCCTGTTGTATCATGCCGCAGGTTGCAGGCAGCAGAATCCATGTAGCGTTATTCATTGTGGTTCTGGAGCTCTAGGTAGCATTCCAGGTCTCTTAGTACTGGCGGGTCAACACTAGGATGAGAAATGTATTAGAAGGACAGCCTGTGTGTTTGGGCCTTGGTCAGCAATGCAGCTTTGGGAAGAGCTAGATGCCGAGTCAGAGGCTATGAAGGGCTTCTTTGGTTAAACCTCTACATTTTTGCAAGTTGAAAGAACTCATGTATCTCCCTTCTAAAGCACCTTGGAGGTACAAAGTAGAGAAAGAATCAGCAAGGTCAATGCTCTGCTGGCCCCTTTGAAGATAAGTCTTGAAGGGAAACTTCATTTTCCTCTTTGGGATTTAGAGAGTTGGGGGCTCAATTCTCCCTGAGAAACACTGTAGTTGCACGTGTTCCCTTCATAGCACAATTGCCTTTGTGACGACAAGTGAGTTTCTAGGAAAGAAACTCGGAGTTTGCCATTCTTTGCTGGTGCTCATCCTTTGGTAATCTTCAGTGAATTGGTGACCCCGTTTGAGCACTAGCGTCAAGCTAACGTTCCTCTTGTATCATGCCACTTGTTGGCATGCAGCAGATTCCTTGTAGCCTTATTCAGTGTGGTTCTGGAGCTCTAGGAAGCATTCCAGGTCTCTTAGTACAGGCGGGTCTGTACCAGGATGAGAAAACTACAGGCAGGATTGCCTGTGTGTTTGGTGAGTTGTGAGCAGTGCACCACTGGGAACAGCTAGATGCCGAGTCATGGGAAGTGATTGGCTTCTTTTCTTAGATTCCAGAAGGTAGTCAGTTGAAACAACTCAAGTATCTCCCTTCTAAAGCACCTTGGAAGTACAACGTAGAGAAAGAAAGAGCAGAGACAAGGCTCTGTGGGCCCTTTTGTATATAAAGCTTGAAGGGAAACTTTATGTTCCTCATAGGGATTTAGAGAGTTGCGGGCTCAATTCTCCCTGAGAAACACTGTAGTTGCACATGTTCTCTTCATAGCAGAGTTGTCTTTGTGATGACAAGTGAGTTTCTAGGAAAGAAATATGGAGGTTGCCATTCTTTGGTAGCTGCTCATCCTTCCGTAATCTGTAGTGAATGGGCGACCCCAAAGAACACTCTCCTCAAGCTAACGTTCCTCTTGTATCATGCCGCAGGTTGCAGGCAGCAGAATCCATGTAGCGTTATTCATTGTGGTTCTTGAGCTCTAGGTAGCATTCCAGGTCTCTTAGGACTGGCGGGTCAACACTAGGATAGGCAACGTATTAGAAGGACGGCCTGTGTGTTTGGGCCTTTGTGAGCAATGCAGCTTTTGGGAAGAGCTAGATGCCGAGTCACAGGCTGTGAAGGGCTTCTTTGCTTAAACATCTACATTTTTGCAAGTTGAAAGAACTCATGTATCTCCCTTCTAAAGCACCTTGGAGGTACAAAGTAGAGAAAGAATCAGCCAGGTCAATGCTCTGCTGGCCCCTTTGAAGATAAGTCTTGAGGGAAACTTCATTTTCCTCTTTGGGATTTAGAGAGTTGGGGGCTCAATTCTCCCTGAGAAACACTGTAGTTGCACGAGTTTCCGTCATAGCACAAATGCCTTTGTGACGACAAGTGAGTTTCTAGGAAAGAAACTCGGAGTTTGCCATTCTTTGCTGGTGCTCCTCCTTTGGTAATCTTCAGGGAATTGGTGACCCCGTTTGAGCACTAGCGTCAAGCTAACGTTCCTCTTGTATCATGCCACTTGTTGGCATGCAGCAGATTCCTTGTAGCCTTATTCAGTGTGGTTCTGGAGCTCTAGGAAGCATTCCAGGTCTCTTAGTAGAGGCGGGTCTGTACTAGGATGAGAAAACTACAGGCAGGATGGCCTGTGTGTTTGGTGAGTTGTCAGCAGTGCACCACTGAGAACAGCTAGATGCCGAGTCATGGGAAGTGATTGGCTTCTTTTCTTACACTCCAGGAAGTAGTCAGTTGAAACAACTCAAGTATCTCCCTTCTAAAGCACCTTGGAAGTACAACGTAGAGAAAGAAACAGCAGAGACAAGGCTCTGTGGGCCCTTTTGTATATAAGGCTTGAAGGGAAACTTTATGTTCCTCATAGGGATTTAGAGAGTTGCGGGCTCAATTCTCCCTGAGAAACACTGTAGTTGAACATGTTCTCTTCATAGCACAGTTGCCTTTGTGATGACAAGTGAGTTTCTAGGAAAGAAATATGCAGGTTGCCATTCTTTGGTAGCTGCTCATCCTTCCATAATCTGTAGTGAATCGGCGACCCCATTGAACACTAGCCTCAAGCTAACTTTCCTGTTGTATCATGCCGCAGGTTGCAGGCAGCAGAATCCATGTAGCGTTATTCATTGTGGTTCTGGAGCTCTAGGTAGCATTCCAGGTCTCTTAGTACTGGCGGGTCAACACTAGGATGAGAAATGTATTAGAAGGACAGCCTGTGTGTTTGGGCCTTGGTCAGCAATGCAGCTTTGGGAAGAGCTAGATGCCGAGTCAGAGGCTATGAAGGGCTTCTTTCGTTAAACCTCTACATTTTTGCAAGTTGAAAGAACTCATGTATCTCCCTTCTAAAGCACCTTGGAGGTACAAAGTAGAGAAAGAATCAGCAAGGTCAATGCTCTGCTGGCCCCTTTGAAGATAAGTCTTGAAGGGAAACTTCATTTTCCTCTTTGGGATTTAGAGAGTTGGGGGCTCAATTCTCCCTGAAAAACACTGTAGTTGCACGTGTTCCCTTCATAGCACAATTGCCTTTGTGACGACAAGTGAGTTTCTAGGAAAGAAACTCGGAGTTTGCCATTCTTTGCTGGTGCTAGTCCTTTGGTAATCTTCAGTGAATTGGTGACCCCGTTTGAGCACTAGCCTCAAGCTAACGTTCCTCTTGTATCATGCCACTTGTTGCCATGCAGCACAATCCTTGTAGCCTTATTCAGTGTGGTTCTGGAGCTCTAGGTAGCATTCCAGGTCTCATAGTACAGGCGGGTCTGTACTAGGATGAGAAAACTACAGGCAGGATGGCCTGTGTGTTTGGTGAGTTGTCAGCAGTGCACCACTGGGAACAGCTAGATGCCGAGTCATGGGAAGTGATTGGCTTCTTTTCTTACACTCCAGGAAGTAGTCAGTTGAAACAACTCAAGTATCTCCCTTCTAAAGCACCTTGGAAGTACAACGTAGAGAAAGAAAGAGCAGAGACAAGGCTCTGTGGGCCCTTTTGTATATAAAGCTTGAAGGGAAACTTTATGTTCCTCATAGGGATTTAGAGAGTTGCGGGCTCAATTCTCCCTGAGAAACACTGTAGTTGAACATGTTCTCTTCATAGCACAGTTGCCTTTGTGATGACAAGTGAGTTTCTAGGAAAGAAATATGCAGGTTGCCATTCTTTGGTAGCTGCTCATCCTTCCGTAATCTGTAGTGAATGGGTGACCCCATTGAACATTAGCCTCAAGCTAACATTCCTGTTGTATCATGCCGCAGGTTGCAGGCAGCAGAATCCATGTAGCGTTATTCATTGTGGTTCTGGAGCTCTAGGTAGCATTCCAGGTCTCTTAGTACTGGCGGGTCAACACTAGGATGAGAAATGTATTAGAAGGACAGCCTGTGTGTTTGGGCCTTGGTCAGCAATGCAGCTTTGGGAAGAGCTAGATGCCGAGTCAGAGGCTATGAAGGGCTTCTTTGGTTAAACCTCTACATTTTTGCAAGTTGAAAGAACTCATGTATCTCCCTTCTAAAGCACCTTGGAGGTACAAAGTAGAGAAAGAATCAGCAAGGTCAATGCTCTGCTGGCCCCTTTGAAGATAAGTCTTGAAGGGAAACTTCATTTTCCTCTTTGGGATTTAGAGAGTTGGGGGCTCAATTCTCCCTGAGAAACACTGTAGTTGCACGTGTTCCCTTCATAGCACAATTGCCTTTGTGACGACAAGTGAGTTTCTAGGAAAGAAACTCGGAGTTTGCCATTCTTTGCTGGTGCTCATCCTTTGGTAATCTTCAGTGAATTGGTGATCCCGTTTGAGCACTAGCCTCAAGCTAACGTTCCTCTTGTATCATGCCACTTGTTGCCATGCAGCACAATCCTTGTAGCCTTATTCAGTGTGGTTCTGGAGCTCTAGGAAGCATTCCAGGTCTCTTAGTACAGGCGGGTCTGTACTAGGATGAGAAAACTACAGGCAGGATGGCCTGTGTGTTTGGTGAGTTGTCAGCAGTGCACCACTGGGAACAGCTAGATGCCGAGTCATGGGAAGTGATTGGCTTCTTTTCTTACACTCCAGGAAGTAGTCAGTTGAAACAACTCAAGTATCTCCCTTCTAAAGCACCTTGGAAGTACAACGTAGAGAAAGAAAGAGCAGAGACAAGGCTCTGTGGGCCCTTTTGTATATAAAGCTTGAAGGGAAACTTTATGTTCCTCATAGGGATTTAGAGAGTTGCGGGCTCAATTCTCCCTGAGAAACACTGTAGTTGCACATGTTCTCTTCATAGCAGAGTTGTCTTTGTGATGACAAGTGAGTTTCTAGGAAAGAAATATGGAGGTTGCCATTCTTTGGTAGCTGCTCATCCTTCCGTAATCTGTAGTGAATGGGCGACCCCAAAGAACACTCGCCTCAAGCTAACGTTCCTCTTGTATCATGCAGCAGGTTGCAGGCAGCAGAATCCATGCAGCGTTATTCATTGTGGTTCTTGAGCTCTAGGTAGCATTCCAGGTCTCTTAGGACTGGCGGGTCAACACTAGGATAGGCAACGTATTAGAAGGACGGCCTGTGTGTTTGGGCCTTTGTGAGCAATGCAGCTTTTGGGAAGAGCTAGATGCCGAGTCACAGGCTGTGAAGGGCTTCTTTGCTTAAACATCTACATTTTTGCAAGTTGAAAGAACTCATGTATCTCCCTTCTAAAGCACCTTGGAGGTACAAAGTAGAGAAAGAATCAGCAAGGTCAATGCTCTGCTGGCCCCTTTGAAGATAAGTCTTGAGGGAAACTTCATTTTCCTCTTTGGGATTTAGAGAGTTGGGGGCTCAATTCTCCCTGAGAAACACTGTAGTTGCACGAGTTCCCGTCATAGCACAAATGCCTTTGTGACGACAAGTGAGTTTCTAGGAAAGAAACTCGGAGTTTGCCATTCTTTGCTGGTGCTCCTCCTTTGGTAATCTTCAGTGAATTGGTGACCCCGTTTGAGCACTAGCGTCAAGCTAACGTTCCTCTTGTATCATGCCACTTGTTGGCATGCAGCAGATTCCTTGTAGCCTTATTCAGTGTGGTTCTGGAGCTCTAGGAAGCATTCCAGGTCTCTTAGTACAGGCGGGTCTGTACTAGGATGAGAAAACTACAGGCAGGATGGCCTGTGTGTTTGGTGAGTTGTCAGCAGTGCACCACTGGGAACAGCTAGATGCCGAGACATGGGAAGTGATTGGCTTCTTTTCTTACACTCCAGAAAGTAGTCAGTTGAAACAACTCAAGTATCTCCCTTCTAAAGCACCTTGGAAGTACAACGTAGAGAAAGAAACAGCAGAGACAAGGCTCTGTGGGCCCTTTTGTATATAAGGCTTGAAGGGAAACTTTATGTTCCTCATAGGGATTTAGATAGTTGCGGGCTCAATTCTCCCTGAGAAACACTGTAGTTGAACATGTTCTTTTCATAGCACAGTTGCCTTTGTGATGACAAGTGAGTTTCTAGGAAAGAAATATGCAGGTTGCCATTCTTTGGTAGCTGCTCATCCTTCCATAATCTGTAGTGAATCGGCGACCCCATTGAACACTAGCCTCAAGCTAACTTTCCTGTTGTATCATGCCGCAGGTTGCAGGCAGCAGAATCCATGTAGCGTTATTCATTGTGGTTCTGGAGCTCTAGGTAGCATTCCAGGTCTCTTAGTACTGGCGGGTCAACACTAGGATGAGAAATGTATTAGAAGGACAGCCTGTGTGTTTGGGCCTTGGTCAGCAATGCAGCTTTGGGAAGAGCTAGATGCCGAGTCAGAGGCTATGAAGGGCTTCTTTGGTTAAACCTCTACATTTTTGCAAGTTGAAAGAACTCATGTATCTCCCTTCTAAAGCACCTTGGAGGTACAAAGTAGAGAAAGAATCAGCAAGGTCAATGCTCTGCTGGCCCCTTTGAAGATAAGTCTTGAAGGGAAACTTCATTTTCCTCTTTGGGATTTAGAGAGTTGGGGGCTCAATTCTCCCTGAAAAACACTGTAGTTGCACGTGTTCCCTTCATAGCACAATTGCCTTTGTGACGACAAGTGAGTTTCTAGGAAAGAAACTCGGAGTTTGCCATTCTTTGCTGGTGCTAGTCCTTTGGTAATCTTCAGTGAATTGGTGACCCCGTTTAGAGCACTAGCCTCAAGCTAACGTTCCTCTTGTATCATGCCACTTGTTGCCATGCAGCACAATCCTTGTAGCCTTATTCAGTGTGGTTCTGGAGCTCTAGGTAGCATTCCAGGTCTCTTAGTACAGGCGGGTCTGTACTAGGATGAGAAAACTACAGGCAGGATGGCCTGTGTGTTTGGTGAGTTGTCAGCAGTGCACCACTGGGAACAGCTAGATGCCGAGTCATGGGAAGTGATTGGCTTCTTTTCTTACACTCCAGGAAGTAGTCAGTTGAAACAACTCAAGTATCTCCCTTCTAAAGCACCTTGGAAGTACAACGTAGAGAAAGAAAGAGCAGAGACAAGGCTCTGTGGGCCCTTTTGTATATAAAGCTTGAAGGGAAACTTTATGTTCCTCATAGGGATTTAGAGAGTTGCGGGCTCAATTCTCCCTGAGAAACACTGTAGTTGAACATGTTCTCTTCATAGCACAGTTGCCTTTGTGATGACAAGTGAGTTTCTAGGAAAGAAATATGCAGGTTGCCATTCTTTGGTAGCTGCTCATCCTTCCGTAATCTGTAGTGAATGGGTGACCCCATTGAACACTAGCCTCAAGCTAACATTCCTGTTGTATCATGCCGCAGGTTGCAGGCAGCAGAATCCATGTAGCGTTATTCATTGTGGTTCTGGAGCTCTAGGTAGCATTCCAGGTCTCTTAGTACTGGCGGGTCAACACTAGGATGCGCAATGTATTAGAAGGACAGCCTGTGTGTTTGGGCCTTGGTCAGCAATGCAGCTTTGGGAAGAGCTAGATGCCGAGTCAGAGGCTATGAAGGGCTTCTTTGGTTAAACCTCTACATTTTTGCAAGTTGAAAGAACTCATGTATCTCCCTTCTAAAGCACCTTGGAGGTACAAAGTAGAGAAAGAATCAGCAAGGTCAATGCTCTGCTGGCCCCTTTGAAGATAAGTCTTGAAGGGAAACTTCATTTTCCTCTTTGGGATTTAGAGAGTTGGGGGCTCAATTCTCCCTGAGAAACACTGTAGTTGCACGTGTTCCCTTCATAGCACAATTGCCTTTGTGACGACAAGTGAGTTTCTAGGAAAGAAACTCGGAGTTTGCCATTCTTTGCTGGTGCTCATCCTTTGGTAATCTTCAGTGAATTGGTGACCCCGTTTGAGCACTAGCCTCAAGCTAACGTTCCTCTTGTATCATGCCACTTGTTGCCATGCAGCACAATCCTTGTAGCCTTATTCAGTGTGGTTCTGGAGCTCTAGGAAGCATTCCAGGTCTCTTAGTACAGGCGGGTCTGTACTAGGATGAGAAAACTACAGGCAGGATGGCCTGTGTGTTTGGTGAGTTGTCAGCAGTGCACCACTGGGAACAGCTAGATGCCGAGTCATGGGAAGTGATTGGCTTCTTTTCTTACACTCCAGGAAGTAGTCAGTTGAAACAACTCAAGTATCTCCCTTCTAAAGCACCTTGGAAGTACAACGTAGAGAAAGAAAGAGCAGAGACAAGGCTCTGTGGGCCCTTTTGTATATAAAGCTTGAAGGGAAACTTTATGTTCCTCATAGGGATTTAGAGAGTTGCGGGCTCAATTCTCCCTGAGAAACACTGTAGTTGCACATGTTCTCTTCATAGCACAGTTGCCTTTGTGATGACAAGTGAGTTTCTAGGAAAGAAATATGGAGGTTGCCATTCTTTGGTAGCTGCTCATCCTTCCGTAATCTGTAGTGAATGGGCGACCCCAAAGAACAGTCGCCTCAAGCTAACGTTCCTCTTGTATCATGCCGCAGGTTGCAGGCAGCAGAATCCATGTAGCGTTATTCATTGTGGTTCTTGAGCTCTAGGTAGCATTCCAGGTCTCTTAGGACTGGCGGGTCAACACTAGGATAGGCAACGTATTAGAAGGACGGCCTGTGTGTTTGGGCCTTTGTGAGCAATGCAGCTTTTGGGAAGAGCTAGATGCCGAGTCACAGGCTGTGAAGGGCTTCTTTGCTTAAACATCTACATTTTTGCAAGTTGAAAGAACTCATGTATCTCCCTTCTAAAGCACCTTGGAGGTACAAAGTAGAGAAAGAATCAGCCAGGTCAATGCTCTGCTGGCCCCTTTGAAGATAAGTCTTGAGGGAAACTTCATTTTCCTCTTTGGGATTTAGAGAGTTGGGGGCTCAATTCTCCCTGAGAAACACTGTAGTTGCACGAGTTCCCGTCATAGCACAAATGCCTTTGTGACGACAAGTGAGTTTCTAGGAAAGAAACTCGGAGTTTGCCATTCTTTGCTGGTGCTCCTCCTTTGGTAATCTTCAGGGAATTGGTGACCCCGTTTGAGCACTAGCGTCAAGCTAACGTTCCTCTTGTATCATGCCACTTGTTGGCATGCAGCAGATTCCTTGTAGCCTTATTCAGTGTGGTTCTGGAGCTCTAGGAAGCATTCCAGGTCTCTTAGTAGAGGCGGGTCTGTACTAGGATGAGAAAACTACAGGCAGGATGGCCTGTGTGTTTGGTGAGTTGTCAGCAGTGCACCACTGAGAACAGCTAGATGCCGAGTCATGGGAAGTGATTGGCTTCTTTTCTTACACTCCAGGAAGTAGTCAGTTGAAACAACTCAAGTATCTCCCTTCTAAAGCACCTTGGAAGTACAACGTAGAGAAAGAAACAGCAGAGACAAGGCTCTGTGGGCCCTTTTGTATATAAGGCTTGAAGGGAAACTTTATGTTCCTCATAGGGATTTAGAGAGTTGCGGGCTCAATTCTCCCTGAGAAACACTGTAGTTGAACATGTTCTCTTCATAGCACAGTTGCCTTTGTGATGACAAGTGAGTTTCTAGGAAAGAAATATGCAGGTTGCCATTCTTTGGTAGCTGCTCATCCTTCCATAATCTGTAGTGAATCGGCGACCCCATTGAACACTAGCCTCAAGCTAACTTTCCTGTTGTATCATGCCGCAGGTTGCAGGCAGCAGAATCCATGTAGCGTTATTCATTGTGGTTCTGGAGCTCTAGGTAGCATTCCAGGTCTCTTAGTACTGGCGGGTCAACACTAGGATGAGAAATGTATTAGAAGGACAGCCTGTGTGTTTGGGCCTTGGTCAGCAATGCAGCTTTGGGAAGAGCTAGATGCCGAGTCAGAGGCTATGAAGGGCTTCTTTCGTTAAACCTCTACATTTTTGCAAGTTGAAAGAACTCATGTATCTCCCTTCTAAAGCACCTTGGAGGTACAAAGTAGAGAAAGAATCAGCAAGGTCAATGCTCTGCTGGCCCCTTTGAAGATAAGTCTTGAAGGGAAACTTCATTTTCCTCTTTGGGATTTAGAGAGTTGGGGGCTCAATTCTCCCTGAAAAACACTGTAGTTGCACGTGTTCCCTTCATAGCACAATTGCCTTTGTGACGACAAGTGAGTTTCTAGGAAAGAAACTCGGAGTTTGCCATTCTTTGCTGGTGCTCGTCCTTTGGTAATCTTCAGTGAATTGGTGACCCCGTTTGAGCACTAGCCTCAAGCTAACGTTCCTCTTGTATCATGCCACTTGTTGCCATGCAGCACAATCCTTGTAGCCTTATTCAGTGTGGTTCTGGAGCTCTAGGTAGCATTCCAGGTCTCATAGTACAGGCGGGTCTGTACTAGGATGAGAAAACTACAGGCAGGATGGCCTGTGTGTTTGGTGAGTTGTCAGCAGTGCACCACTGGGAACAGCTAGATGCCGAGTCATGGGAAGTGATTGGCTTCTTTTCTTACACTCCAGGAAGTAGTCAGTTGAAACAACTCAAGTATCTCCCTTCTAAAGCACCTTGGAAGTACAACGTAGAGAAAGAAAGAGCAGAGACAAGGCTCTGTGGGCCCTTTTGTATATAAAGCTTGAAGGGAAACTTTATGTTCCTCATAGGGATTTAGAGAGTTGCGGGCTCAATTCTCCCTGAGAAACACTGTAGTTGAACATGTTCTCTTCATAGCACAGTTGCCTTTGTGATGACAAGTGAGTTTCTAGGAAAGAAATATGCAGGTTGCCATTCTTTGGTAGCTGCTCATCCTTCCGTAATCTGTAGTGAATGGGTGACCCCATTGAACATTAGCCTCAAGCTAACATTCCTGTTGTATCATGCCGCAGGTTGCAGGCAGCAGAATCCATGTAGCGTTATTCATTGTGGTTCTGGAGCTCTAGGTAGCATTCCAGGTCTCTTAGTACTGGCGGGTCAACACTAGGATGAGAAATGTATTAGAAGGACAGCCTGTGTGTTTGGGCCTTGGTCAGCAATGCAGCTTTGGGAAGAGCTAGATGCCGAGTCAGAGGCTATGAAGGGCTTCTTTGGTTAAACCTCTACATTTTTGCAAGTTGAAAGAACTCATGTATCTCCCTTCTAAAGCACCTTGGAGGTACAAAGTAGAGAAAGAATCAGCAAGGTCAATGCTCTGCTGGCCCCTTTGAAGATAAGTCTTGAAGGGAAACTTCATTTTCCTCTTTGGGATTTAGAGAGTTGGGGGCTCAATTCTCCCTGAGAAACACTGTAGTTGCACGTGTTCCCTTCATAGCACAATTGCCTTTGTGACGACAAGTGAGTTTCTAGGAAAGAAACTCGGAGTTTGCCATTCTTTGCTGGTGCTCATCCTTTGGTAATCTTCAGTGAATTGGTGACCCCGTTTGAGCACTAGCCTCAAGCTAACGTTCCTCTTGTATCATGCCACTTGTTGCCATGCAGCACAATCCTTGTAGCCTTATTCAGTGTGGTTCTGGAGCTCTAGGAAGCATTCCAGGTCTCTTAGTACAGGCGGGTCTGTACTAGGATGAGAAAACTACAGGCAGGATGGCCTGTGTGTTTGGTGAGTTGTCAGCAGTGCACCACTGGGAACAGCTAGATGCCGAGTCATGGGAAGTGATTGGCTTCTTTTCTTACACTCCAGGAAGTAGTCAGTTGAAACAACTCAAGTATCTCCCTTCTAAAGCACCTTGGAAGTACATCGTAGAGAAAGAAAGAGCAGAGACAAGGCTCTGTGGGCCCTTTTGTATATAAAGCTTGAAGGGAAACTTTATGTTCCTCATAGGGATTTAGAGAGTTGCGGGCTCAATTCTCCCTGAGAAACACTGTAGTTGCACATGTTCTCTTCATAGCAGAGTTGTCTTTGTGATGACAAGTGAGTTTCTAGGAAAGAAATATGGAGGTTGCCATTCTTTGGTAGCTGCTCATCCTTCCGTAATCTGTAGTGAATGGGCGACCCCAAAGAACACTCTCCTCAAGCTAACGTTCCTCTTGTATCATGCCGCAGGTTGCAGGCAGCAGAATCCATGTAGCGTTATTCATTGTGGTTCTTGAGCTCTAGGTAGCATTCCAGGTCTCTTAGGACTGGCGGGTCAACACTAGGATAGGCAACGTATTAGAAGGACGGCCTGTGTGTTTGGGCCTTTGTGAGCAATGCAGCTTTTGGGAAGAGCTAGATGCCGAGTCACAGGCTGTGAAGGGCTTCTTTGCTTAAACATCTACATTTTGCAAGTTGAAAGAACTCATGTATCTCCCTTCTAAAGCACCTTGGAGGTACAAAGTAGAGAAAGAATCAGCAAGGTCAATGCTCTGCTGGCCCCTTTGAAGATAAGTCTTGAGGGAAACTTCATTTTCCTCTTTGGGATTTAGAGAGTTGGGGGCTCAATTCTCCCTGAGAAACACTGTAGTTGCACGAGTTCCCGTCATAGCACAAATGCCTTTGTGACGACAAGTGAGTTTCTAGGAAAGAAACTCGGAGTTTGCCATTCTTTGCTGGTGCTCCTCCTTTGGTAATCTTCAGTGAATTGGTGACCCCGTTTGAGCACTAGCGTCAAGCTAACGTTCCTCTTGTATCATGCCACTTGTTGGCATGCAGCAGATTCCTTGTAGCCTTATTCAGTGTGGTTCTGGAGCTCTAGGAAGCATTCCAGGTCTCTTAGTACAGGCGGGTCTGTACTAGGATGAGAAAACTACAGGCAGGATGGCCTGTGTGTTTGGTGAGTTGTCAGCAGTGCACCACTGGGAACAGCTAGATGCCGAGACATGGGAAGTGATTGGCTTCTTTTCTTACACTCCAGAAAGTAGTCAGTTGAAACAACTCAAGTATCTCCCTTCTAAAGCACCTTGGAAGTACAACGTAGAGAAAGAAACAGCAGAGACAAGGCTCTGTGGGCCCTTTTGTATATAAGGCTTGAAGGGAAACTTTATGTTCCTCATAGGGATTTAGATAGTTGCGGGCTCAATTCTCCCTGAGAAACACTGTAGTTGAACATGTTCTTTTCATAGCACAGTTGCCTTTGTGATGACAAGTGAGTTTCTAGGAAAGAAATATGCAGGTTGCCATTCTTTGGTAGCTGCTCATCCTTCCATAATCTGTAGTGAATCGGCGACCCCATTGAACACTAGCCTCAAGCTAACATTCCTGTTGTATCATGCCGCAGGTTGCAGGCAGCAGAATCCATGTAGCGTTATTCATTGTGGTTCTGGAGCTCTAGGTAGCATTCCAGGTCTCTTAGTACTGGCGGGTCAACACTAGGATGCGCAATGTATTAGAAGGACAGCCTGTGTGTTTGGGCCTTGGTCAGCAATGCAGCTTTGGGAAGAGCTAGATGCCGAGTCAGAGGCTATGAAGGGCTTCTTTGGTTAAACCTCTACATTTTTGCAAGTTGAAAGAACTCATGTATCTCCCTTCTAAAGCACCTTGGAGGTACAAAGTAGAGAAAGAATCAGCAAGGTCAATGCTCTGCTGGCCCCTTTGAAGATAAGTCTTGAAGGGAAACTTCATTTTCCTCTTTGGGATTTAGAGAGTTGGGGGCTCAATTCTCCCTGAGAAACACTGTAGTTGCACGTGTTCCCTTCATAGCACAATTGCCTTTGTGACGACAAGTGAGTTTCTAGGAAAGAAACTCGGAGTTTGCCATTCTTTGCTGGTGCTCATCCTTTGGTAATCTTCAGTGAATTGGTGACCCCGTTTGAGCACTAGCCTCAAGCTAACGTTCCTCTTGTATCATGCCACTTGTTGCCATGCAGCACAATCCTTGTAGCCTTATTCAGTGTGGTTCTGGAGCTCTAGGAAGCATTCCAGGTCTCTTAGTACAGGCGGGTCTGTACTAGGATGAGAAAACTACAGGCAGGATGGCCTGTGTGTTTGGTGAGTTGTCAGCAGTGCACCACTGGGAACAGCTAGATGCCGAGTCATGGGAAGTGATTGGCTTCTTTTCTTACACTCCAGGAAGTAGTCAGTTGAAACAACTCAAGTATCTCCCTTCTAAAGCACCTTGGAAGTACAACGTAGAGAAAGAAAGAGCAGAGACAAGGCTCTGTGGGCCCTTTTGTATATAAAGCTTGAAGGGAAACTTTATGTTCCTCATAGGGATTTAGAGAGTTGCGGGCTCAATTCTCCCTGACAAACACTGTAGTTGCACATGTTCTCTTCATAGCACAGTTGCCTTTGTGATGACAAGTGAGTTTCTAGGAAAGAAATATGGAGGTTGCCATTCTTTGGTAGCTGCTCATCCTTCCGTAATCTGTAGTGAATGGGCGACCCCAAAGAACAGTCGCCTCAAGCTAACGTTCCTCTTGTATCATGCCGCAGGTTGCAGGCAGCAGAATCCATGTAGCGTTATTCATTGTGGTTCTTGAGCTCTAGGTAGCATTCCAGGTCTCTTAGGACTGGCGGGTCAACACTAGGATAGGCAACGTATTAGAAGGACGGCCTGTGTGTTTGGGCCTTTGTGAGCAATGCAGCTTTTGGGAAGAGCTAGATGCCGAGTCACAGGCTGTGAAGGGTTTCTTTGCTTAAACATCTACATTTTTGCAAGTTGAAAGAACTCATGTATCTCCCTTCTAAAGCACCTTGGAGGTACAAAGTAGAGAAAGAATCAGCAAGGTCAATGCTCTGCTGGCCCCTTTGAAGATAAGTCTTGAGGGAAACTTCATTTTCCTCTTTGGGATTTAGAGAGTTGGGGGCTCAATTCTCCCTGAGAAACACTGTAGTTGCACGAGTTCCCGTCATAGCACAAATGCCTTTGTGACGACAAGTGAGTTTCTAGGAAAGAAACTCGGAGTTTGCCATTCTTTGCTGGTGCTCGTCCTTTGGTAATCTTCAGTGAATTGGTGACCCCGTTTGAGCACTAGCGTCAAGCTAACGTTCCTCTTGTATCATGCCACTTCTTGGCATGCAGCAGATTCCTTGTAGCCTTATTCAGTGTGGTTCTGGAGCTCTAGGAAGCATTCCAGGTCTCTTAGTACAGGCGGGTCTGTACTAGGATGAGAAAACTACAGGCAGGATGGCCTGTGTGTTTGGTGAGTTGTCAGCAGTGCACCACTGGGAACAGCTAGATGCCGAGACATGGGAAGTGATTGGCTTCTTTTCTTACACTCCAGGAAGTAGTCAGTTGAAACAACTCAAGTATCTCCCTTCTAAAGCACCTTGGAAGTACAACGTAGAGAAAGAAAGAGCAGAGACAAGGCTCTGTGGGCCCTTTTGTATATAAGGCTTGAAGGGAAACTTTATGTTCCTCATAGGGATTTAGAGAGTTGCGGGCTCAATTCTCCCTGAGAAACACTGTAGTTGAACATGTTCTCTTCATAGCACAGTTGCCTTTGTGATGACAAGTGAGTTTCTAGGAAAGAAATATGCAGGTTGCCATTCTTTGGTAGCTGCTCATCCTTCCGTAATCTGTAGTGAATGGGTGACCCCATTGAACACTAGCCTCAAGCTAACATTCCTGTTGTATCATGCCGCAGGTTGCAGGCAGCAGAATCCATGTAGCGTTATTCATTGTGGTTCTGGAGCTCTAGGTAGCATTCCAGGTCTCTTAGTACTGGCGGGTCAACACTAGGATGAGAAATGTATTAGAAGGACAGCCTGTGTGTTTGGGCCTTGGTCAGCAATGCAGCTTTGGGAAGAGCTAGATGCCGAGTGAGAGGCTATGAAGGGCTTCTTTGGTTAAACCTCTACATTTTTGCAAGTTGAAAGAACTCATGTATCTCCCTTCTAAAGCACCTTGGAGGTACAAAGTAGAGAAAGAATCAGCAAGGTCAATGCTCTGCTGGCCCCTTTGAAGATAAGTCTTGAAGGGAAACTTCATTTTCCTCTTTGGGATTTAGAGAGTTGGGGGCTCAATTCTCCCTGAGAAACACTGTAGTTGCACGTGTTCCCTTCATAGCACAATTGCCTTTGTGACGACAAGTGAGTTTCTAGGAAAGAAACTCGGAGTTTGCCATTCTTTGCTGGTGCTCGTCGTTTGGTAATCTTCAGTGAATTGGTGACCCCGTTTGAGCACTAACCTCAAGCTAACGTTCCTCTTGTATCATGCCACTTGTTGCCATGCAGCACAATCCTTGTAGCCTTATTCAGTGTGGTTCTGGAGCTCTAGGTAGCATTCCAGGTCTCTTAGTACAGGCGGGTCTGTACTAGGATGAGAAAACTACAGGCAGGATGGCCTGTGTGTTTGGTGAGTTGTCAGCAGTGCACCACTGGGAACAGCTAGATGCCGAGTCATGGGAAGTGATTGGCTTCTTTTCTTACACTCCAGGAAGTAGTCAGTTGAAACAACTCAAGTATCTCCCTTCTAAAGCACCTTGGAAGTACAACGTAGAGAAAGAAAGAGCAGAGACAAGGCTCTGTGGGCCCTTTTGTATATAAAGCTTGAAGGGAAACTTTATGTTCCTCATAGGGATTTAGAGAGTTGCGGGCTCAATACTCCCTGAGAAACACTGTAGTTGAACATGTTCTCTTCATAGCACAGTTGCCTTTATGATGACAAGTGAGTTTCTAGGAAAGAAATATGCAGGTTGCCATTCTTTGGTAGCTGCTAATCCTTCCGTAATCTGTAGTGAATGGGCGACCCCATTGAACACTAGCCTCAAGCTAACATTCCTGTTGTATCATGCCCCAGGTTGCAGGCAGCAGAATCCATGTAGCGTTATTCATTGTGGTTCTGGAGCTCTAGGTAGCATTCCAGGTCTCTTAGTACTGGCGGGTCAACACTAGGATGAGCAATGTATTAGAAGGACAGCCTGTGTGTTTGGGCCTTGGTCAGCAATGCAGCTTTGGGAAGAGCTAGATGCCGAGTGAGAGGCTATGAAGGGCTTCTTTGGTTAAACCTCTACATTTTTGCAAGTTGAAAGAACTCATGTATCTCCCTTCTAAAGCACCTTGGAGGTACAAAGTAGAGAAAGAATCAGCAAGGTCAATGCTCTGCTGGCCCCTTTGAAGATAAGTCTTGAAGGGAAACTTCATTTTCCTCTTTGGGATTTAGAGAGTTGGGGGCTCAATTCTCCCTGAGAAACACTGTAGTTGCACGTGTTCCCTTCATAGCACAATTGCCTTTGTGACGACAAGTGAGTTTCTAGGAAAGAAACTCGGAGTTTGGCATTCTTTGATGGTGCTCATCCTTTGGTAATCTTCAGTGAATTGGTGACCCCGTTTGAGCACTAGCCTCAAGCTAACGTTCCTCTTGTATCATGCCACTTGTTGCCATGCAGCACAATCCTTGTAGCCTTATTCAGTGTGGTTCTGGAGCTCTAGGAAGCATTCCAGGTCTCTTAGTACAGGCGGGTCTGTACTAGGATGAGAAAACTACAGGCAGGATGGCCTGTGTGTTTGGTGAGTTGTCAGCAGTGCACCACTGGGAACAGCTAGATGCCGAGTCATGGGAAGTGATTGGCTTCTTTTCTTACACTCCAGGAAGTAGTCAGTTGAAACAACTCAAGTATCTCCCTTCTAAAGCACCTTGGAAGTACAACGTAGAGAAAGAAAGAGCAGAGACAAGGCTCTGTGGGCCCTTTTGTATATAAAGCTTGAAGGGAAACTTTATGTTCCTCATAGGGATTTAGAGAGTTGCGGGCTCAATTCTCCCTGAGAAACACTGTAGTTGCACATGTTCTCTTCATAGCACAGTTGCCTTTGTGATGACAAGTGAGTTTCTAGGAAAGAAATATGGAGGTTGCCATTCTTTGGTAGCTGCTCATCCTTCCGTAATCTGTAGTGAATGGGCGACCCCAAAGAACACTCGCCTCAAGCTAACGTTCCTCTTGTATCATGCCGCAGGTTGCAGGCAGCAGAATCCATGTAGCGTTATTCATTGTGGTTCTTGAGCTCTAGGTAGCATTCCAGGTCTCTTAGGACTGGCGGGTCAACACTAGGATAGGCAACGTATTAGAAGGACGGCCTGTGTGTTTGGGCCTTTGTGAGCAATGCAGCTTTTGGGAAGAGCTAGATGCCGAGTCACAGGCTGTGAAGGGCTTCTTTGCTTAAACATCTACATTTTTGCAAGTTGAAAGAACTCATGTATCTCCCTTCTAAAGCACCTTGGAGGTACAAAGTAGAGAAAGAATCAGCAAGGTCAATGCTCTGCTGGCCCCTTTGAAGATAAGTCTTGAGGGAAACTTCATTTTCCTCTTTGGGATTTAGAGAGTTGGGGGCTCAATTCTCCCTGAGAAACACTGTAGTTGCACGAGTTCCCGTCATAGCACAAATGCCTTTGTGACGACAAGTGAGTTTCTAGGAAAGAAACTCGGAGTTTGCCATTCTTTGCTGGTGCTCGTCCTTTGGTAATCTTCAGTGAATTGGTGACCCCGTTTGAGCACTAGCGTCAAGCTAACGTTCCTCTTGTATCATGCCACTTCTTGGCATGCAGCAGATTCCTTGTAGCCTTATTCAGTGTGGTTCTGGAGCTCTAGGAAGCATTCCAGGTCTCTTAGTACAGGCGGGTCTGTACTAGGATGAGAAAACTACAGGCAGGATGGCCTGTGTGTTTGGTGAGTTTTCAGCAGTGCACCACTGGGAACAGCTAGATGCCGAGGCATGGGAAGTGATTGGCTTCTTTTCTTACACTCCAGGAAGTAGTCAGTTGAAACAACTCAAGTATCTCCCTTCTAAAGCACCTTGGAAGTACAACGTAGAGAAAGAAAGAGCAGAGACAAGGCTCTGTGGGCCCTTTTGTATATAAAGCTTGAAGGGAAACTTTATGTTCCTCATAGGGATTTAGAGAGTTGCGGGCTCAATTCTCCCTGAGAAACACTGTAGTGGAACATGTTCTCTTCATAGCACAGTTGCCTTTGTGATGACAAGTGAGTTTCTAGGAAAGAAATATGCAGGTTGCCATTCTTTGGTAGCTGCTCATCCTTCCGTAATCTGTAGTGAATGGGCGACCCCATTGAACACTAGCCTCAAGCTAACTTTCCTGTTGTATCATGCCGCAGGTTGCAGGCAGCAGAATCCATGTAGCGTTATTCATTGTGGTTCTGGAGCTCTGGGTAGCATTCCAGGTCTCTTAGTACTGGCGGGTCAACACTAGGATGAGCAATGTATTAGAAGGACAGCCTGTGTGTTTGGGCCTTGGTCAGCAATGCAGCTTTGGGAAGAGCTAGATGCCGAGTCAGAGGCTATGAAGGGCTTCTTTGGTTAAACCTCTACATTTTTGCAAGTTGGAAGAACTCATGTATCTCCCTTCTAAAGCACCTTGGAGGTACAAAGTAGAGAAAGAATCAGCAAGGTCAATGCTCTGCTGGCCCCTTTGAAGATAAGTCTTGAAGGGAAACTTCATTTTCCTCTTTGGGATTTAGAGAGTTGGGGGCTCAATTCTCCCTGAGAAACACTGTAGTTGCACGTGTTCCCTTCATAGCACAATTGCCTTTGTGACGACAAGTGAGTTTCTAGGAAAGAAACTCGGAGTTTGCCATTCTTTGCTGGTGCTCATCCTTTGGTAATCTTCAGTGAATTGGTGACCCCGTTTGAGCACTAGCGTCAAGCTAACGTTCCTCTTGTATCATGCCACTTGTTGGCATGCAGCAGATTCCTTGTAGCCTTATTCAGTGTGGTTCTGGAGCTCTAGGAAGCATTCCAAGTCTCTTAGTACAGGCGTGTCTGTACTAGGATGAGAAAACTACAGGCAGGATGGCCTGTGTGTTTGGTGAGTTGTCAGCAGTGCACCACTGGGAACAGCTAGATGCCGAGACATGGGAAGTGATTGGCTTCTTTTCTTACACTCCAGAAAGTAGTCAGTTGAAACAACTCAAGTATCTCCCTTCTAAAGCACCTTGGAAGTACAACGTAGAGAAAGAAACAGCAGAGACAAGGCTCTGTGGGCCCTTTTGTATATAAGGCTTGAAGGGAAACTTTATGTTCCTCATAGGGATTTAGATAGTTGCGGGCTCAATTCTCCCTGAGAAACACTGTAGTTGAACATGTTCTCTTCATAGCACAGTTGCCTTTGTGATGACAAGTGAGTTTCTAGGAAAGAAATATGCAGGTGGCCATTCTTTGGTAGCTGCTCATCCTTCCGTAATCTGTAGTGAATCGGCGACCCCATTGAACACTAGCCTGAAGCTAACTTTCTTGTTGTATCATGCCGCAGGTTGCAGGCAGCAGAATCCATGTAGCGTTATTCATTGTGGTTCTGGAGCTCTAGGTAGCATTCCAGGTCTCTTAGTACTGGCGGGTCAACACTAGGATGAGAAATGTATTAGAAGGACAGCCTGTGTGTTTGGGCCTTGGTCAGCAATGCAGCTTTGGGAAGAGCTAGATGCCGAGTGAGAGGCTATGAAGGGCTTCTTTGGTTAAACCTCTACATTTTTGCAAGTTGAAAGAACTCATGTATCTCCCTTCTAAAGCACCTTGGAGGTACAAAGTAGAGAAAGAATCAGCAAGGTCAATGCTCTGCTGGCCCCTTTGAAGATAAGTCTTGAAGGGAAACTTCATTTTCCTCTTTGGGATTTAGAGAGCTGGGGGCTCAATTCTCCCTGAGAAACACTGTAGTTGCACGTGTTCCCTTCATAGCACAATTGCCTTTGTGACGACAAGTGAGTTTCTAGGAAAGAAACTCGGAGTTTGCCATTCTTTGCTGGTGCTCGTCCTTTGGTAATCTTCAGTGAATTGGTGACCCCGTTTGAGCACTAGCTTCAAGCTAACGTTCCTTTTGTATCATGCCACTTGTTGTCATGCAGCACAATCCTTGTAGCCTTATTCAGTGTGGTTCTGGAGCTCTAGGAAGCATTCCAGGTCTCTTAGTACTGGCGGATCTGCTCGACGATGAGAAACGTACAAGAAGGATGGCCTGTGTGTTTGGGGAGTTGTGAGCAGTGCACCCTTAGGAACAGCTAGATGTCGAGACATGGGATGTGAAGGGCTTTTTTGTGAAACCTGTAGAATGTGGCAACTTGAAACAACTCAAGTATCTCCCTTCGAAAGCACGTTGGAGGTACTAAATAGAGGAAGAAGCATGAGAGTCAGGGCTCTGCGGGCCATTTTGAATATAAGGCTGAAGGGAAACTTTATATTCCTCATTGGCCTTTAGAGAGTTTTGGGCTCAGTTCTCCCTGAGAAACTCTTTACTTGCGCATGTTCTCTTCATAGCACAATTGGCTTAGTGATGACAAGTGAGTTTCTAGGAAAGAAACTTGGAGGTTGCCATTCTTTGGTAGCTGCTCATCCTTCAGTAATCTGTAGTGAATGGGCGACCCCAAAGAACACTAGCCTCAAGCTAACGTTCCTCTTATTTCACACCACACTTTGGCATGCAGCAGAATCCATGTAGCGTTATTCAGTGTGGTTTTGAGCTCTAGGAAGCATTCCAGGTCTCTTAGTACAGGCGGGTCTGTACCAGGATGAGAAAACTACAGGCAGGATTGCCTGTGTGTTTGGTGAGTTGTGAGCAGTGCACCACTGGGAACAGCTAGATGCCGAGTCATGGGAAGTGATTGGCTTCTTTTCTTAGATTCCAGAAGGTAGTAAATTGAAACAACTCAAGTATCTCCCTTCTAAAGCACCTTGGAAGTACAACGTAGAGAAAGAAACAGCAGAGACAAGGCTCTGTGGGCCCTTTTGTATATAAGGCTTGAAGGGAAACTTTATGTTCCTCATTGGGATTTAGAGAGTTGCGGGCTCAATTCTCCCTGAGAAACACTGTAGTTGCACATGTTCTCTTCATAGCAGAGTTGTCTTTGTGATGACAAGTGAGTTTCTAGGAAAGAAATATGGAGGTTGCCATTCTTTGGCAGCTGCTCATCCTTCCGTAATCTGTAGTGAATGGGCGACCCCAAAGAACACTCGCCTCAAGCTAACGTTCCTCTTGTATCATGCCGCAGGTTGCAGGCAGCAGAATCCATGTAGCGTTATTCATTGTGGTTCTTGAGCTCTAGGTAGCATTCCAGGTCTCTTAGGACTGGCGGGTCAACACTAGGATAGGCAACGTATTAGAAGGACGGCCTGTTTGTTTGGGCCTTTGTGAGCAATGCAGCTTTTGGGAAGAGCTAGATGCCGAGTCACAGGCTGTGAAGGGCTTCTTTGCTTAAACATCTACATTTTTGCAAGTTGAAAGAACTCATATATCTCCCTTCTAAAGCACCTTGGAGGTACAAAGTAGAGAAAGAATCAGCAAGGTCAATGCTCTGCTGGCCCCTTTGAAGATAAGTCTTGAGGGAAACTTCATTTTCCTCTTTGGGATTTAGAGAGTTGGGGGCTCAATTCTCCCTGAGAAACACTGTAGTTGCACGAGTTCCCGTCATAGCACAAATGCCTTTGTGACGACAAGTGAGTTTCTAGGAAAGAAACTCGGAGTTTGCCATTCTTTGCTGGTGCTCGTCCTTTGGTAATCTTCAGTGAATTGGTGACCCCGTTTGAGCACTAGCGTCAAGCTAACGTTCCTCTTGTATCATGCCACTTGTTGGCATGCAGCAGATTCCTTGTAGCCTTATTCAGTGTGGTTCTGGAGCTCTAGGAAGCATTCCAGGTCTCTTAGTACAGGCGGGTCTGTACCAGGATGAGAAAACTACAGGCAGGATTGCCTGTGTGTTTGGTGAGTTGTGATCAGTGCACCACTGGGAACAGCTAGATGCCGAGTCATGGGAAGTGATTGGCTTCTTTTCTTAGATTCCAGAAGGTAGTCAGTTGAAACAACTCAAGTATCTCCCTTCTAAAGCACCTTGGAAGTACAACGTAGAGAAAGAAACAGCAGAGACAAGGCTCTGTGGGCCCTTTTGTATATAAGGCTTGAAGGGAAACTTTATGTTCCTCATAGGGATTTAGGTAGTTGCGGGCTCAATTCTCCCTGAGAAACACTGTAGTTGAACATGTTCACTTCATAGCACAGTTGCCTTTGTGATGACAAGTGAGTTTCTAGGAAAGAAATATGCAGGTTGCCATTCTTTGGTAGCTGCTCATCCTTCCGTAATCTGTAGTGAATGGGCGACCCCATTGAACACTAGCCTCAAGCTAACATTCCTGTTGTATCATGCCACAGGTTGCAGGCAGCAGAATCCATGTAGCGTTATTCATTGTGGTTCTGGAGCTCTAGGTAGCATTCCAGGTCTCTTAGTACTGGCGGGTCAACACTAGGATGAGCAATGTATTAGAAGGACAGCCTGTGTGTTTGGGCCTTGGTCAGCAATGCAGTTTTGGGAAGAGCTAGATGCCGAGTCAGAGGCTATGAAGGGCTACTTTGGTTAAACCTCTACATTTTTGCAAGTTGAAAGAACTCATGTATCTCCCTTCTAAAACACCTTGGATGTACAATGTAGAGATAGAATCAGCAAGGTCAATGCTCTGCTGGCCCCTTTGAAGATAAGTCTTGAAGGGAAACTTCATTTTCCTCTTTGGGATTTAGAGAGTTGGGGGCTCAATTCTCCCTGAGAAACACTGTAGTTGCACGTGTTCCCTTCATAGCACAATTGCCTTTGTGACGACAAGTGAGTTTCTAGGAAAGAAACTCGGAGTTTGCCATTCTTTGCTGGTGCTCGTCCTTTGGTAATCTTCAGTGAATTGGTGACCCCGTTTGAGCACTAGCTTCAAGCTAACGTTCCTTTTGTATCATGCCACTTGTTGCCATGCAGCACAATCCTTGTAGCCTTATTCAGTGTGGTTCTGGAAATCTAGGAAGCATTCCAGGTCTCTTAGTACTGGCGGATCTGCTCGACGATGAGAAACGTACAAGAAGGATGGCCTGTGTGTTTGGGGAGTTGTGAGCAGTGCACCCTTGGGAACAGCTAGATGTCGAGACATGGGAGGTGAAGGGCTTTTTTGTGAAACCTGTAGAATGTGGCAACTTGAAACAAGTCAAGTATCTCCCTTCGAAAGCACGTTGGAGGTACTAAATAGAGGAAGAAACATGAGAGTCAGGGCTCTGCGGGCCATTTTGAATATAAGGCTGAAGGGAAACTTTATATTCCTCATTGGCCTTTAGAGAGTTTTGGGCTCAGTTCTCCCTGAGAAACTCTTTACTTGCGCATGTTCTCTTCATAGCACAATTGGCTTAGTGATGACAAGTGAGTTTCTAGGAAAGAAACTTGGAGGTTGCCATTCTTTGGTAGCTGCTCATCCTTCAGTAATCTGTAGTGAATGGGCGACCCCAAAGAACACTAGCCTCAAGCTAACGTTCCTCTTATTTCACACCACACTTTGGCATGCAGCAGAATCCATGTAGCGTTATTCAGTGTGGTTTTGAGCTCTAGGAAGCATTCCAGGTCTCTTAGTACAGGCGGGTCTGTACCAGGAAGAGAAAACTACAGGCAGGATTGCCTGTGTGTTTGGTGAGTTGTGAGCAGTGCACCACTGGGAACAGCTAGATGCCGAGTCATGGGAAGTGATTGGCTTCTTTTCTTAGATTCCAGAAGGTAGTAAATTGAAACAACTCAAGTATCTCCCTTCTAAAGCACCTTGGAAGTACAACGTAGAGAAAGAAACAGCAGAGACAAGGCTCTGTGGGCCCTTTTGTATATAAGGCTTGAAGGGAAACATTATGTTCCTCATTGGGATTTAGAGAGTTGCGGGCTCAATTCTCCCTGAGAAACACTGTAGTTGCACATGTTCTCTTCATAGCAGAGTTGTCTTTGTGATGACAAGTGAGTTTCTAGGAAAGAAATATGGAGGTTGCCATTCTTTGGTAGCTGCTCATCCTTCCGTAATCTGTAGTGAATGGGCGACCCCAAAGAACACTCGCCTCAAGCTAACGTTCCTCTTGTATCATGCCGCAGGTTGCAGGCAGCAGAATCCATGTAGCGTTATTCATTGTGGTTCTTGAGCTCTAGGTAGCATTCCAGGTCTCTTAGGACTGGCGGGTCAACACTAGGATAGGCAACGTATTAGAAGGACGGCCTGTGTGTTTGGGCCTTTGTGAGCAATGCAGCTTTTGGGAAGAGCTAGATGTCGAGTCACAGGCTGTGAAGGGCTTCTTTGCTTAAACATCTACATTTTTGCAAGTTGAAAGAACTCATATATCTCCCTTCTAAAGCACCTTGGAGGTACAAAGTAGAGAAAGAATCAGCAAGGTCAATGCTCTGCTGGCCCCTTTGAAGATAAGTCTTGAGGGAAACTTCATTTTCCTCTTTGGGATTTAGAGAGTTGGGGGCTCAATTCTCCCTGAGAAACACTGTAGTTGCACGAGTTCCCGTCATAGCACAAATGCCTTTGTGACGACAAGTGAGTTTCTAGGAAAGAAACTCGGAGTTTGCCATTCTTTGCTGGTGCTCGTCCTTTGGTAATCTTCAGTGAATTGGTGACCCCGTTTGAGCACTAGCATCAAGCTAACGTTCCTCTTGTATCATGCCACTTGTTGGCATGCAGCAGATTCCTTGTAGCCTTATTCAGTGTGGTTCTGGAGCTCTAGGAAGCATTCCAGGTCTCTTAGTACAGGCGGGTCTGTACCAGGATGAGAAAACTACAGGCAGGATTGCCTGTGTGTTTGGTGAGTTGTGAGCAGTGCACCACTGGGAACAGCTAGATGCCGAGTCATGGGAAGTGATTGGCTTCTTTTCTTAGATTCCAGAAGGTAGTCAGTTGAAACAACTCAAGTATCTCCCTTCTAAAGCACCTTGGAAGTACAACGTAGAGAAAGAAACAGCAGAGACAAGGCTCTGTGGGCCCTTTAGTATATAAGGCTTGAAGGGAAACTTTATGTTCCTCATAGGGATTTAGGTAGTTGCGGGCTCAATTCTCCCTGAGAAACACTGTAGTTGAACATGTTCTCTTCATAGCACAGTTGCCTTTGTGATGACAAGTGAGTTTCTAGGAAAGAAATATGCAGGTTGCCATTCTTTGGTAGCTGCTCATCCTTCCGTAATCTGTAGTGAATGGGCGACCCCATTGAACACTAGCCTCAAGCTAACATTCCTGTTGTATTATGCCACAGGTTGCAGGCAGCAGAATCCATGTAGCGTTATTCATTGTGGTTCTGGAGCTCTAGGTAGCATTCCAGGTCTCTTAGTACTGGCGGGTCAACACTAGGATGAGCAATGTATTAGAAGGACAGCCTGTGTGTTTGGGCCTTGGTCAGCAATGCAGTTTTGGGAAGAGCTAGATGCCGAGTCAGAGGCTATGAAGGGCTTCTTTGGTTAAACCTCTACATTTTTGGAAGTTGAAAGAACTCATGTATCTCCCTTCTAAAACACCTTGGATGTACAATGTAGAGATAGAATCAGCAAGGTCAATGCTCTGCTGGCCCCTTTGAAGATAAGTCTTGAAGGGAAACTTCATTTTCCTCTTTGGGATTTAGAGAGTTGGGGGCTCAATTCTCCCTGAGAAACACTGTAGTTGCACGTGTTCCCTTCATAGCACAATTGCCTTTGTGACGACAAGTGAGTTTCTAGGAAAGAAACTCGGAGTTTGCCATTCTTTGCTAGTGCTCGTCCTTTGGTAATCTTCAGTGAATTGGTGACCCCGTTTGAGCACTAGCTTCAAGCTAACGTTCGTTTTGTATCATGCCACTTGTTGCCATGCAGCACAATCCTTGTAGCCTTATTCAGTGTGGTTCTGGAAATCTAGGAAGCATTCCAGGTCTCTTAGTACTGGCGGATCTGCTCGACGATGAGAAACGTACAAGAAGGATGGCCTGTGTGTTTGGGGAGTTGTGAGCAGTGCACCCTTGGGAACAGCTAGATGTCGAGACATGGGAGGTGAAGGGCTTTTTTGTGAAACCTGTAGAATGTGGCAACTTGAAACAAGTCAAGTATCTCCCTTCGAAAGCACGTTGGAGGTACTAAATAGAGGAAGAAACATGAGAGTCAGGGCTCTGCGGGCCATTTTGAATATAAGGCTGAAGGGAAACTTTATATTCCTCATTGGCCTTTAGAGAGTTTTGGGCTCAGTTCTCCCTGAGAAACTCTTTACTTGCGCATGTTCTCTTCATAGCACAATTGGCTTAGTGATGACAAGTGAGTTTCTAGGAAAGAAACTTGGAGGTTGCCATTCTTTGGTAGCTGCTCATCCTTCAGTAATCTGTAGTGAATGGGCGACCCCAAAGAACACTAGCCTCAAGCTAACGTTCCTCTTATTTCACACCACAGTTTGGCATGCAGCAGAATCCATGTAGCGTTATTCAGTGTGCTTTTGAGCTCTAGGAAGCATTCCAGGTCTCTTAGGACTGGCGGGTCAACACTAGGATAGGCAACGTATTAGAAGGACGGCCTGTGTGTTTGGGCCTTTGTGAGCAATGCAGCTTTTGGGAAGAGCTAGATGCCGAGTCACAGGCTGTGAAGGGCTTCTTTGCTTAAACATCTACATTTTTGCAAGTTGAAAGAACTCATGTATCTCCCTTCTAAAGCACCTTGGAGGTACAAAGTAGAGAAAGAATCAGCAAGGTCAATGCTCTGCTGGCCCCTTTGAAGATAAGTCTTGAGGGAAACTTCATTTTCCTCTTTGGGATTTAGAGAGTTGGGGGCTCAATTCTCCCTGAGAAACACTGTAGTTGCACGAGTTCCCGTCATAGCACAAATGCCTTTGTGACGACAAGTGAGTTTCTAGGAAAGAAACTCGGAGTTTGCCATTCTTTGCTGGTGCTCCTCCTTTGGTAATCTTCAGTGAATTGGTGACCCCGTTTGAGCACTAGCGTCAAGCTAACGTTCCTCTTGTATCATGCCACTTGTTGGCATGCAGCAGATTCCTTGTAGCCTTATTCAGTGTGGTTCTGGAGCTCTAGGAAGCATTCCAGGTCTCTTAGTACAGGCGGGTCTGTACTAGGATGAGAAAACTACAGGCAGGATGGCCTGTGTGTTTGGTGAGTTGTCAGCAGTGCACCACTGGGAACAGCTAGATGCCGAGACATGGGAAGTGATTGGCTTCTTTTCTTACACTCCAGAAAGTAGTCAGTTGAAACAACTCAAGTATCTCCCTTCTAAAGCACCTTGGAAGTACAACGTAGAGAAAGAAACAGCAGAGACAAGGCTCTGTGGGCCCTTTTGTATATAAGGCTTGAAGGGAAACTTTATGTTCCTCATAGGGATTTAGATAGTTGCGGGCTCAATTCTCCCTGAGAAACACTGTAGTTGAACATGTTCTCTTCATAGCACAGTTGCCTTTGTGATGACAAGTGAGTTTCTAGGAAAGAAATATGCAGGTTGCCATTCTTTGGTAGCTGCTCATCCTTCCATAATCTGTAGTGAATCGGCGACCCCATTGAACACTAGCCTCAAGCTAACTTTCCTGTTGTATCATGCCGCAGGTTGCAGGCAGCAGAATCCATGTAGCGTTATTCATTGTGGTTCTGGAGCTCTAGGTAGCATTCCAGGTCTCTTAGTACTGGCGGGTCAACACTAGGATGAGAAATGTATTAGAAGGACAGCCTGTGTGTTTGGGCCTTGGTCAGCAATGCAGCTTTGGGAAGAGCTAGATGCCGAGTCAGAGGCTATGAAGGGCTTCTTTGGTTAAACCTCTACATTTTTGCAAGTTGAAAGAACTCATGTATCTCCCTTCTAAAGCACCTTGGAGGTACAAAGTAGAGAAAGAATCAGCAAGGTCAATGCTCTGCTGGCCCCTTTGAAGATAAGTCTTGAAGGGAAACTTCATTTTCCTCTTTGGGATTTAGAGAGTTGGGGGCTCAATTCTCCCTGAAAAACACTGTAGTTGCACGTGTTCCCTTCATAGCACAATTGCCTTTGTGACGACAAGTGAGTTTCTAGGAAAGAAACTCGGAGTTTGCCATTCTTTGCTGGTGCTAGTCCTTTGGTAATCTTCAGTGAATTGGTGACCCCGTTTAGAGCACTAGCCTCAAGCTAACGTTCCTCTTGTATCATGCCACTTGTTGCCATGCAGCACAATCCTTGTAGCCTTATTCAGTGTGGTTCTGGAGCTCTAGGTAGCATTCCAGGTCTCTTAGTACAGGCGGGTCTGTACTAGGATGAGAAAACTACAGGCAGGATGGCCTGTGTGTTTGGTGAGTTGTCAGCAGTGCACCACTGGGAACAGCTAGATGCCGAGTCATGGGAAGTGATTGGCTTCTTTTCTTACACTCCAGGAAGTAGTCAGTTGAAACAACTCAAGTATCTCCCTTCTAAAGCACCTTGGAAGTACAACGTAGAGAAAGAAAGAGCAGAGACAAGGCTCTGTGGGCCCTTTTGTATATAAAGCTTGAAGGGAAACTTTATGTTCCTCATAGGGATTTAGAGAGTTGCGGGCTCAATTCTCCCTGAGAAACACTGTAGTTGAACATGTTCTCTTCATAGCACAGTTGCCTTTGTGATGACAAGTGAGTTTCTAGGAAAGAAATATGCAGGTTGCCATTCTTTGGTAGCTGCTCATCCTTCCGTAATCTGTAGTGAATGGGTGACCCCATTGAACACTAGCCTCAAGCTAACATTCCTGTTGTATCATGCCGCAGGTTGCAGGCAGCAGAATCCATGTAGCGTTATTCATTGTGGTTCTGGAGCTCTAGGTAGCATTCCAGGTCTCTTAGTACTGGCGGGTCAACACTAGGATGCGCAATGTATTAGAAGGACAGCCTGTGTGTTTGGGCCTTGGTCAGCAATGCAGCTTTGGGAAGAGCTAGATGCCGAGTCAGAGGCTATGAAGGGCTTCTTTGGTTAAACCTCTACATTTTTGCAAGTTGAAAGAACTCATGTATCTCCCTTCTAAAGCACCTTGGAGGTACAAAGTAGAGAAAGAATCAGCAAGGTCAATGCTCTGCTGGCCCCTTTGAAGATAAGTCTTGAAGGGAAACTTCATTTTCCTCTTTGGGATTTAGAGAGTTGGGGGCTCAATTCTCCCTGAGAAACACTGTAGTTGCACGTGTTCCCTTCATAGCACAATTGCCTTTGTGACGACAAGTGAGTTTCTAGGAAAGAAACTCGGAGTTTGCCATTCTTTGCTGGTGCTCATCCTTTGGTAATCTTCAGTGAATTGGTGACCCCGTTTGAGCACTAGCCTCAAGCTAACGTTCCTCTTGTATCATGCCACTTGTTGCCATGCAGCACAATCCTTGTAGCCTTATTCAGTGTGGTTCTGGAGCTCTAGGAAGCATTCCAGGTCTCTTAGTACAGGCGGGTCTGTACTAGGATGAGAAAACTACAGGCAGGATGGCCTGTGTGTTTGGTGAGTTGTCAGCAGTGCACCACTGGGAACAGCTAGATGCCGAGTCATGGGAAGTGATTGGCTTCTTTTCTTACACTCCAGGAAGTAGTCAGTTGAAACAACTCAAGTATCTCCCTTCTAAAGCACCTTGGAAGTACAACGTAGAGAAAGAAAGAGCAGAGACAAGGCTCTGTGGGCCCTTTTGTATATAAAGCTTGAAGGGAAACTTTATGTTCCTCATAGGGATTTAGAGAGTTGCGGGCTCAATTCTCCCTGAGAAACACTGTAGTTGCACATGTTCTCTTCATAGCACAGTTGCCTTTGTGATGACAAGTGAGTTTCTAGGAAAGAAATATGGAGGTTGCCATTCTTTGGTAGCTGCTCATCCTTCCGTAATCTGTAGTGAATGGGCGACCCCAAAGAACAGTCGCCTCAAGCTAACGTTCCTCTTGTATCATGCCGCAGGTTGCAGGCAGCAGAATCCATGTAGCGTTATTCATTGTGGTTCTTGAGCTCTAGGTAGCATTCCAGGTCTCTTAGGACTGGCGGGTCAACACTAGGATAGGCAACGTATTAGAAGGACGGCCTGTGTGTTTGGGCCTTTGTGAGCAATGCAGCTTTTGGGAAGAGCTAGATGCCGAGTCACAGGCTGTGAAGGGCTTCTTTGCTTAAACATCTACATTTTTGCAAGTTGAAAGAACTCATGTATCTCCCTTCTAAAGCACCTTGGAGGTACAAAGTAGAGAAAGAATCAGCAAGGTCAATGCTCTGCTGGCCCCTTTGAAGATAAGTCTTGAGGGAAACTTCATTTTCCTCTTTGGGATTTAGAGAGTTGGGGGCTCAATTCTCCCTGAGAAACACTGTAGTTGCACGAGTTCCCGTCATAGCACAAATGCCTTTGTGACGACAAGTGAGTTTCTAGGAAAGAAACTCGGAGTTTGCCATTCTTTGCTGGTGCTCCTCCTTTGGTAATCTTCAGTGAATTGGTGACCCCGTTTGAGCACTAGCGTCAAGCTAACGTTCCTCTTGTATCATGCCACTTGTTGGCATGCAGCAGATTCCTTGTAGCCTTATTCAGTGTGGTTCTGGAGCTCTAGGAAGCATTCCAGGTCTCTTAGTACAGGCGGGTCTGTACTAGGATGAGAAAACTACAGGCAGGATGGCCTGTGTGTTTGGTGAGTTGTCAGCAGTGCACCACTGGGAACAGCTAGATGCCGAGACATGGGAAGTGATTGGCTTCTTTTCTTACACTCCAGAAAGTAGTCAGTTGAAACAACTCAAGTATCTCCCTTCTAAAGCACCTTGGAAGTACAACGTAGAGAAAGAAACAGCAGAGACAAGGCTCTGTGGGCCCTTTTGTATATAAGGCTTGAAGGGAAACTTTATGTTCCTCATAGGGATTTAGATAGTTGCGGGCTCAATTCTCCCTGAGAAACACTGTAGTTGAACATGTTCTCTTCATAGCACAGTTGCCTTTGTGATGACAAGTGAGTTTCTAGGAAAGAAATATGCAGGTTGCCATTCTTTGGTAGCTGCTCATCCTTCCATAATCTGTAGTGAATCGGCGACCCCATTGAACACTAGCCTCAAGCTAACTTTCCTGTTGTATCATGCCGCAGGTTGCAGGCAGCAGAATCCATGTAGCGTTATTCATTGTGGTTCTGGAGCTCTAGGTAGCATTCCAGGTCTCTTAGTACTGGCGGGTCAACACTAGGATGAGAAATGTATTAGAAGGACAGCCTGTGTGTTTGGGCCTTGGTCAGCAATGCAGCTTTGGGAAGAGCTAGATGCCGAGTCAGAGGCTATGAAGGGCTTCTTTGGTTAAACCTCTACATTTTTGCAAGTTGAAAGAACTCATGTATCTCCCTTCTAAAGCACCTTGGAGGTACAAAGTAGAGAAAGAATCAGCAAGGTCAATGCTCTGCTGGCCCCTTTGAAGATAAGTCTTGAAGGGAAACTTCATTTTCCTCTTTGGGATTTAGAGAGTTGGGGGCTCAATTCTCCCTGAAAAACACTGTAGTTGCACGTGTTCCCTTCATAGCACAATTGCCTTTGTGACGACAAGTGAGTTTCTAGGAAAGAAACTCGGAGTTTGCCATTCTTTGCTGGTGCTAGTCCTTTGGTAATCTTCAGTGAATTGGTGACCCCGTTTAGAGCACTAGCCTCAAGCTAACGTTCCTCTTGTATCATGCCACTTGTTGCCATGCAGCACAATCCTTGTAGCCTTATTCAGTGTGGTTCTGGAGCTCTAGGTAGCATTCCAGGTCTCTTAGTACAGGCGGGTCTGTACTAGGATGAGAAAACTACAGGCAGGATGGCCTGTGTGTTTGGTGAGTTGTCAGCAGTGCACCACTGGGAACAGCTAGATGCCGAGTCATGGGAAGTGATTGGCTTCTTTTCTTACACTCCAGGAAGTAGTCAGTTGAAACAACTCAAGTATCTCCCTTCTAAAGCACCTTGGAAGTACAACGTAGAGAAAGAAAGAGCAGAGACAAGGCTCTGTGGGCCCTTTTGTATATAAAGCTTGAAGGGAAACTTTATGTTCCTCATAGGGATTTAGAGAGTTGCGGGCTCAATTCTCCCTGAGAAACACTGTAGTTGAACATGTTCTCTTCATAGCACAGTTGCCTTTGTGATGACAAGTGAGTTTCTAGGAAAGAAATATGCAGGTTGCCATTCTTTGGTAGCTGCTCATCCTTCCGTAATCTGTAGTGAATGGGTGACCCCATTGAACACTAGCCTCAAGCTAACATTCCTGTTGTATCATGCCGCAGGTTGCAGGCAGCAGAATCCATGTAGCGTTATTCATTGTGGTTCTGGAGCTCTAGGTAGCATTCCAGGTCTCTTAGTACTGGCGGGTCAACACTAGGATGCGCAATGTATTAGAAGGACAGCCTGTGTGTTTGGGCCTTGGTCAGCAATGCAGCTTTGGGAAGAGCTAGATGCCGAGTCAGAGGCTATGAAGGGCTTCTTTGGTTAAACCTCTACATTTTTGCAAGTTGAAAGAACTCATGTATCTCCCTTCTAAAGCACCTTGGAGGTACAAAGTAGAGAAAGAATCAGCAAGGTCAATGCTCTGCTGGCCCCTTTGAAGATAAGTCTTGAAGGGAAACTTCATTTTCCTCTTTGGGATTTAGAGAGTTGGGGGCTCAATTCTCCCTGAGAAACACTGTAGTTGCACGTGTTCCCTTCATAGCACAATTGCCTTTGTGACGACAAGTGAGTTTCTAGGAAAGAAACTCGGAGTTTGCCATTCTTTGCTGGTGCTCATCCTTTGGTAATCTTCAGTGAATTGGTGACCCCGTTTGAGCACTAGCCTCAAGCTAACGTTCCTCTTGTATCATGCCACTTGTTGCCATGCAGCACAATCCTTGTAGCCTTATTCAGTGTGGTTCTGGAGCTCTAGGAAGCATTCCAGGTCTCTTAGTACAGGCGGGTCTGTACTAGGATGAGAAAACTACAGGCAGGATGGCCTGTGTGTTTGGTGAGTTGTCAGCAGTGCACCACTGGGAACAGCTAGATGCCGAGTCATGGGAAGTGATTGGCTTCTTTTCTTACACTCCAGGAAGTAGTCAGTTGAAACAACTCAAGTATCTCCCTTCTAAAGCACCTTGGAAGTACAACGTAGAGAAAGAAAGAGCAGAGACAAGGCTCTGTGGGCCCTTTTGTATATAAAGCTTGAAGGGAAACTTTATGTTCCTCATAGGGATTTAGAGAGTTGCGGGCTCAATTCTCCCTGAGAAACACTGTAGTTGCACATGTTCTCTTCATAGCACAGTTGCCTTTGTGATGACAAGTGAGTTTCTAGGAAAGAAATATGGAGGTTGCCATTCTTTGGTAGCTGCTCATCCTTCCGTAATCTGTAGTGAATGGGCGACCCCAAAGAACAGTCGCCTCAAGCTAACGTTCCTCTTGTATCATGCCGCAGGTTGCAGGCAGCAGAATCCATGTAGCGTTATTCATTGTGGTTCTTGAGCTCTAGGTAGCATTCCAGGTCTCTTAGGACTGGCGGGTCAACACTAGGATAGGCAACGTATTAGAAGGACGGCCTGTGTGTTTGGGCCTTTGTGAGCAATGCAGCTTTTGGGAAGAGCTAGATGCCGAGTCACAGGCTGTGAAGGGCTTCTTTGCTTAAACATCTACATTTTTGCAAGTTGAAAGAACTCATGTATCTCCCTTCTAAAGCACCTTGGAGGTACAAAGTAGAGAAAGAATCAGCAAGGTCAATGCTCTGCTGGCCCCTTTGAAGATAAGTCTTGAGGGAAACTTCATTTTCCTCTTTGGGATTTAGAGAGTTGGGGGCTCAATTCTCCCTGAGAAACACTGTAGTTGCACGAGTTCCCGTCATAGCACAAATGCCTTTGTGACGACAAGTGAGTTTCTAGGAAAGAAACTCGGAGTTTGCCATTCTTTGCTGGTGCTCCTCCTTTGGTAATCTTCAGTGAATTGGTGACCCCGTTTGAGCACTAGCGTCAAGCTAACGTTCCTCTTGTATCATGCCACTTGTTGGCATGCAGCAGATTCCTTGTAGCCTTATTCAGTGTGGTTCTGGAGCTCTAGGAAGCATTCCAGGTCTCTTAGTACAGGCGGGTCTGTACTAGGATGAGAAAACTACAGGCAGGATGGCCTGTGTGTTTGGTGAGTTGTCAGCAGTGCACCACTGGGAACAGCTAGATGCCGAGACATGGGAAGTGATTGGCTTCTTTTCTTACACTCCAGAAAGTAGTCAGTTGAAACAACTCAAGTATCTCCCTTCTAAAGCACCTTGGAAGTACAACGTAGAGAAAGAAACAGCAGAGACAAGGCTCTGTGGGCCCTTTTGTATATAAGGCTTGAAGGGAAACTTTATGTTCCTCATAGGGATTTAGATAGTTGCGGGCTCAATTCTCCCTGAGAAACACTGTAGTTGAACATGTTCTCTTCATAGCACAGTTGCCTTTGTGATGACAAGTGAGTTTCTAGGAAAGAAATATGCAGGTTGCCATTCTTTGGTAGCTGCTCATCCTTCCATAATCTGTAGTGAATCGGCGACCCCATTGAACACTAGCCTCAAGCTAACTTTCCTGTTGTATCATGCCGCAGGTTGCAGGCAGCAGAATCCATGTAGCGTTATTCATTGTGGTTCTGGAGCTCTAGGTAGCATTCCAGGTCTCTTAGTACTGGCGGGTCAACACTAGGATGAGAAATGTATTAGAAGGACAGCCTGTGTGTTTGGGCCTTGGTCAGCAATGCAGCTTTGGGAAGAGCTAGATGCCGAGTCAGAGGCTATGAAGGGCTTCTTTGGTTAAACCTCTACATTTTTGCAAGTTGAAAGAACTCATGTATCTCCCTTCTAAAGCACCTTGGAGGTACAAAGTAGAGAAAGAATCAGCAAGGTCAATGCTCTGCTGGCCCCTTTGAAGATAAGTCTTGAAGGGAAACTTCATTTTCCTCTTTGGGATTTAGAGAGTTGGGGGCTCAATTCTCCCTGAAAAACACTGTAGTTGCACGTGTTCCCTTCATAGCACAATTGCCTTTGTGACGACAAGTGAGTTTCTAGGAAAGAAACTCGGAGTTTGCCATTCTTTGCTGGTGCTAGTCCTTTGGTAATCTTCAGTGAATTGGTGACCCCGTTTAGAGCACTAGCCTCAAGCTAACGTTCCTCTTGTATCATGCCACTTGTTGCCATGCAGCACAATCCTTGTAGCCTTATTCAGTGTGGTTCTGGAGCTCTAGGTAGCATTCCAGGTCTCTTAGTACAGGCGGGTCTGTACTAGGATGAGAAAACTACAGGCAGGATGGCCTGTGTGTTTGGTGAGTTGTCAGCAGTGCACCACTGGGAACAGCTAGATGCCGAGTCATGGGAAGTGATTGGCTTCTTTTCTTACACTCCAGGAAGTAGTCAGTTGAAACAACTCAAGTATCTCCCTTCTAAAGCACCTTGGAAGTACAACGTAGAGAAAGAAAGAGCAGAGACAAGGCTCTGTGGGCCCTTTTGTATATAAAGCTTGAAGGGAAACTTTATGTTCCTCATAGGGATTTAGAGAGTTGCGGGCTCAATTCTCCCTGAGAAACACTGTAGTTGAACATGTTCTCTTCATAGCACAGTTGCCTTTGTGATGACAAGTGAGTTTCTAGGAAAGAAATATGCAGGTTGCCATTCTTTGGTAGCTGCTCATCCTTCCGTAATCTGTAGTGAATGGGTGACCCCATTGAACACTAGCCTCAAGCTAACATTCCTGTTGTATCATGCCGCAGGTTGCAGGCAGCAGAATCCATGTAGCGTTATTCATTGTGGTTCTGGAGCTCTAGGTAGCATTCCAGGTCTCTTAGTACTGGCGGGTCAACACTAGGATGCGCAATGTATTAGAAGGACAGCCTGTGTGTTTGGGCCTTGGTCAGCAATGCAGCTTTGGGAAGAGCTAGATGCCGAGTCAGAGGCTATGAAGGGCTTCTTTGGTTAAACCTCTACATTTTTGCAAGTTGAAAGAACTCATGTATCTCCCTTCTAAAGCACCTTGGAGGTACAAAGTAGAGAAAGAATCAGCAAGGTCAATGCTCTGCTGGCCCCTTTGAAGATAAGTCTTGAAGGGAAACTTCATTTTCCTCTTTGGGATTTAGAGAGTTGGGGGCTCAATTCTCCCTGAGAAACACTGTAGTTGCACGTGTTCCCTTCATAGCACAATTGCCTTTGTGACGACAAGTGAGTTTCTAGGAAAGAAACTCGGAGTTTGCCATTCTTTGCTGGTGCTCATCCTTTGGTAATCTTCAGTGAATTGGTGACCCCGTTTGAGCACTAGCCTCAAGCTAACGTTCCTCTTGTATCATGCCACTTGTTGCCATGCAGCACAATCCTTGTAGCCTTATTCAGTGTGGTTCTGGAGCTCTAGGAAGCATTCCAGGTCTCTTAGTACAGGCGGGTCTGTACTAGGATGAGAAAACTACAGGCAGGATGGCCTGTGTGTTTGGTGAGTTGTCAGCAGTGCACCACTGGGAACAGCTAGATGCCGAGTCATGGGAAGTGATTGGCTTCTTTTCTTACACTCCAGGAAGTAGTCAGTTGAAACAACTCAAGTATCTCCCTTCTAAAGCACCTTGGAAGTACAACGTAGAGAAAGAAAGAGCAGAGACAAGGCTCTGTGGGCCCTTTTGTATATAAAGCTTGAAGGGAAACTTTATGTTCCTCATAGGGATTTAGAGAGTTGCGGGCTCAATTCTCCCTGAGAAACACTGTAGTTGCACATGTTCTCTTCATAGCACAGTTGCCTTTGTGATGACAAGTGAGTTTCTAGGAAAGAAATATGGAGGTTGCCATTCTTTGGTAGCTGCTCATCCTTCCGTAATCTGTAGTGAATGGGCGACCCCAAAGAACAGTCGCCTCAAGCTAACGTTCCTCTTGTATCATGCCGCAGGTTGCAGGCAGCAGAATCCATGTAGCGTTATTCATTGTGGTTCTTGAGCTCTAGGTAGCATTCCAGGTCTCTTAGGACTGGCGGGTCAACACTAGGATAGGCAACGTATTAGAAGGACGGCCTGTGTGTTTGGGCCTTTGTGAGCAATGCAGCTTTTGGGAAGAGCTAGATGCCGAGTCACAGGCTGTGAAGGGCTTCTTTGCTTAAACATCTACATTTTTGCAAGTTGAAAGAACTCATGTATCTCCCTTCTAAAGCACCTTGGAGGTACAAAGTAGAGAAAGAATCAGCAAGGTCAATGCTCTGCTGGCCCCTTTGAAGATAAGTCTTGAGGGAAACTTCATTTTCCTCTTTGGGATTTAGAGAGTTGGGGGCTCAATTCTCCCTGAGAAACACTGTAGTTGCACGAGTTCCCGTCATAGCACAAATGCCTTTGTGACGACAAGTGAGTTTCTAGGAAAGAAACTCGGAGTTTGCCATTCTTTGCTGGTGCTCGTCCTTTGGTAATCTTCAGTGAATTGGTGACCCCGTTTGAGCACTAGCGTCAAGCTAACGTTCCTCTTGTATCATGCCACTTCTTGGCATGCAGCAGATTCCTTGTAGCCTTATTCAGTGTGGTTCTGGAGCTCTAGGAAGCATTCCAGGTCTCTTAGTACAGGCGGGTCTGTACTAGGATGAGAAAACTACAGGCAGGATGGCCTGTGTGTTTGGTGAGTTGTCAGCAGTGCACCACTGGGAACAGCTAGATGCCGAGACATGGGAAGTGATTGGCTTCTTTTCTTACACTCCAGGAAGTAGTCAGTTGAAACAACTCAAGTATCTCCCTTCTAAAGCACCTTGGAAGTACAACGTAGAGAAAGAAAGAGCAGAGACAAGGCTCTGTGGGCCCTTTTGTATATAAGGCTTGAAGGGAAACTTTATGTTCCTCATAGGGATTTAGAGAGTTGCGGGCTCAATTCTCCCTGAGAAACACTGTAGTTGAACATGTTCTCTTCATAGCACAGTTGCCTTTGTGATGACAAGTGAGTTTCTAGGAAAGAAATATGCAGGTTGCCATTCTTTGGTAGCTGCTCATCCTTCCGTAATCTGTAGTGAATGGGTGACCCCATTGAACACTAGCCTCAAGCTAACATTCCTGTTGTATCATGCCGCAGGTTGCAGGCAGCAGAATCCATGTAGCGTTATTCATTGTGGTTCTGGAGCTCTAGGTAGCATTCCAGGTCTCTTAGTACTGGCGGGTCAACACTAGGATGAGAAATGTATTAGAAGGACAGCCTGTGTGTTTGGGCCTTGGTCAGCAATGCAGCTTTGGGAAGAGCTAGATGCCGAGTGAGAGGCTATGAAGGGCTTCTTTGGTTAAACCTCTACATTTTTGCAAGTTGAAAGAACTCATGTATCTCCCTTCTAAAGCACCTTGGAGGTACAAAGTAGAGAAAGAATCAGCAAGGTCAATGCTCTGCTGGCCCCTTTGAAGATAAGTCTTGAAGGGAAACTTCATTTTCCTCTTTGGGATTTAGAGAGTTGGGGGCTCAATTCTCCCTGAGAAACACTGTAGTTGCACGTGTTCCCTTCATAGCACAATTGCCTTTGTGACGACAAGTGAGTTTCTAGGAAAGAAACTCGGAGTTTGCCATTCTTTGCTGGTGCTCGTCGTTTGGTAATCTTCAGTGAATTGGTGACCCCGTTTGAGCACTAACCTCAAGCTAACGTTCCTCTTGTATCATGCCACTTGTTGCCATGCAGCACAATCCTTGTAGCCTTATTCAGTGTGGTTCTGGAGCTCTAGGTAGCATTCCAGGTCTCTTAGTACAGGCGGGTCTGTACTAGGATGAGAAAACTACAGGCAGGATGGCCTGTGTGTTTGGTGAGTTGTCAGCAGTGCACCACTGGGAACAGCTAGATGCCGAGTCATGGGAAGTGATTGGCTTCTTTTCTTACACTCCAGGAAGTAGTCAGTTGAAACAACTCAAGTATCTCCCTTCTAAAGCACCTTGGAAGTACAACGTAGAGAAAGAAAGAGCAGAGACAAGGCTCTGTGGGCCCTTTTGTATATAAAGCTTGAAGGGAAACTTTATGTTCCTCATAGGGATTTAGAGAGTTGCGGGCTCAATTCTCCCTGAGAAACACTGTAGTTGCACATGTTCTCTTCATAGCACAGTTGCCTTTGTGATGACAAGTGAGTTTCTAGGAAAGAAATATGGAGGTTGCCATTCTTTGGTAGCTGCTCATCCTTCCGTAATCTGTAGTGAATGGGCGACCCCAAAGAACACTCGCCTCAAGCTAACGTTCCTCTTGTATCATGCCGCAGGTTGCAGGCAGCAGAATCCATGTAGCGTTATTCATTGTGGTTCTTGAGCTCTAGGTAGCATTCCAGGTCTCTTAGGACTGGCGGGTCAACACTAGGATAGGCAACGTATTAGAAGGACGGCCTGTGTGTTTGGGCCTTTGTGAGCAATGCAGCTTTTGGGAAGAGCTAGATGCCGAGTCACAGGCTGTGAAGGGCTTCTTTGCTTAAACATCTACATTTTTGCAAGTTGAAAGAACTCATGTATCTCCCTTCTAAAGCACCTTGGAGGTACAAAGTAGAGAAAGAATCAGCAAGGTCAATGCTCTGCTGGCCCCTTTGAAGATAAGTCTTGAGGGAAACTTCATTTTCCTCTTTGGGATTTAGAGAGTTGGGGGCTCAATTCTCCCTGAGAAACACTGTAGTTGCACGAGTTCCCGTCATAGCACAAATGCCTTTGTGACGACAAGTGAGTTTCTAGGAAAGAAACTCGGAGTTTGCCATTCTTTGCTGGTGCTCGTCCTTTGGTAATCTTCAGTGAATTGGTGACCCCGTTTGAGCACTAGCGTCAAGCTAACGTTCCTCTTGTATCATGCCACTTCTTGGCATGCAGCAGATTCCTTGTAGCCTTATTCAGTGTGGTTCTAGAGCTCTAGGAAGCATTCCAGGTCTCTTAGTACAGGCGGGTCTGTACTAGGATGAGAAAACTACAGGCAGGATGGCCTGTGTGTTTGGTGAGTTGTCAGCAGTGCACCACTGGGAACAGCTAGATGCCGAGACATGGGAAGTGATTGGCTTCTTTTCTTACACTCCAGGAAGTAGTCAGTTGAAACAACTCAAGTATCTCCCTTCTAAAGCACCTTGGAAGTACAACGTAGAGAAAGAAAGAGCAGAGACAAGGCTCTGTGGGCCCTTTTGTATATAAGGCTTGAAGGGAAACTTTATGTTCCTCATAGGGATTTAGAGAGTTGCGGGCTCAATTCTCCCTGAGAAACACTGTAGTTGAACATGTTCTCTTCATAGCACAGTTGCCTTTGTGATGACAAGTGAGTTTCTAGGAAAGAAATATGCAGGTTGCCATTCTTTGGTAGCTGCTCATCCTTCCGTAATCTGTAGTGAATGGGTGACCCCATTGAACACTAGCCTCAAGCTGACATTCCTGTTGTATCATGCCGCAGGTTGCAGGCAGCAGAATCCATGTAGCGTTATTCATTGTGGTTCTGGAGCTCTAGGTAGCATTCCAGGTCTCTTAGTACTGGCGGGTCAACACTAGGATGAGAAATGTATTAGAAGGACAGCCTGTGTGTTTGGGCCTTGGTCAGCAATGCAGCTTTGGGAAGAGCTAGATGCCGAGTCAGAGGCTATGAAGGGCTTCTTTGGTTAAACCTCTACATTTTTGCAAGTTGAAAGAACTCATGTATCTCCCTTCTAAAGCACCTTGGAGGTACAAAGTAGAGAAAGAATCAGCAAGGTCAATGCTCTGCTGGCCCCTTTGAAGATAAGTCTTGAAGGGAAACTTCATTTTCCTCTTTGGGATTTAGAGAGTTGGGGGCTCAATTCTCCCTGAGAAACACTGTAGTTGCACGTGTTCCCTTCATAGCACAATTGCCTTTGTGACGACAAGTGAGTTTCTAGGAAAGAAACTCGGAGTTTGCCATTCTTTGCTGGTGCTCATCCTTTGGTAATCTTCAGTGAATTGGTGACCCCGTTTGAGCACTAGCGTCAAGCTAACGTTCCTCTTGTATCATGCCACTTGTTGGCATGCAGCAGATTCCTTGTAGCCTTATTCAGTGTGGTTCTGGAGCTCCAGGAAGCATTCCAGGTCTCTTAGTACAGGCGGGTCTGTACCAGGATGAGAAAACTACAGGCAGGATTGCCTGTGTGTTTGGTGAGTTGTGAGCAGTGCACCACTGGGAACAGCTAGATGCCGAGTCATGGGAAGTGATTGGCTTCTTTTCTTAGATTCCAGAAGGTAGTCAGTTGAAACAACTCAAGTATCTCCCTTCTAAAGCACCTTGGAAGTACAACGTAGAGAAAGAAAGAGCAGAGACAAGGCTCTGTGGGCCCTTTTGTATATAAAGCTTGAAGGGAAACTTTATGTTCCTCATAGGGATTTAGAGAGTTGCGGGCTCAATTCTCCCTGAGAAACACTGTAGTTGCACATGTTCTCTTCATAGCAGAGTTGTCTTTGTGATGACAAGTGAGTTTCTAGGAAAGAAATATGGAGGTTGCCATTCTTTGGTAGCTGCTCATCCTTCCGTAATCTGTAGTGAATGGGCGACCCCAAAGAACACTCTCCTCAAGCTAACGTTCCTCTTGTATCATGCCGCAGGTTGCAGGCAGCAGAATCCATGTAGCGTTATTCATTGTGGTTCTTGAGCTCTAGGTAGCATTCCAGGTCTCTTAGGACTGGCGGGTCAACACTAGGATAGGCAACGTATTAGAAGGACGGCCTGTGTGTTTGGGCCTTTGTGAGCAATGCAGCTTTTGGGAAGAGCTAGATGCCGAGTCACAGGCTGTGAAGGGCTTCTTTGCTTAAACATCTACATTTTTGCAAGTTGAAAGAACTCATGTATCTCCCTTCTAAAGCACCTTGGAGGTACAAAGTAGAGAAAGAATCAGCCAGGTCAATGCTCTGCTGGCCCCTTTGAAGATAAGTCTTGAGGGAAACTTCATTTTCCTCTTTGGGATTTAGAGAGTTGGGGGCTCAATTCTCCCTGAGAAACACTGTAGTTGCACGAGTTCCCGTCATAGCACAAATGCCTTTGTGACGACAAGTGAGTTTCTAGGAAAGAAACTCGGAGTTTGCCATTCTTTGCTGGTGCTCCTCCTTTGGTAATCTTCAGGGAATTGGTGACCCCGTTTGAGCACTAGCGTCAAGCTAACGTTCCTCTTGTATCATGCCACTTGTTGGCATGCAGCAGATTCCTTGTAGCCTTATTCAGTGTGGTTCTGGAGCTCTAGGAAGCATTCCAGGTCTCTTAGTAGAGGCGGGTCTGTACTAGGATGAGAAAACTACAGGCAGGATGGCCTGTGTGTTTGGTGAGTTGTCAGCAGTGCACCACTGAGAACAGCTAGATGCCGAGTCATGGGAAGTGATTGGCTTCTTTTCTTACACTCCAGGAAGTAGTCAGTTGAAACAACTCAAGTATCTCCCTTCTAAAGCACCTTGGAAGTACAACGTAGAGAAAGAAACAGCAGAGACAAGGCTCTGTGGGCCCTTTTGTATATAAGGCTTGAAGGGAAACTTTATGTTCCTCATAGGGATTTAGAGAGTTGCGGGCTCAATTCTCCCTGAGAAACACTGTAGTTGAACATGTTCTCTTCATAGCACAGTTGCCTTTGTGATGACAAGTGAGTTTCTAGGAAAGAAATATGCAGGTTGCCATTCTTTGGTAGCTGCTCATCCTTCCATAATCTGTAGTGAATCGGCGACCCCATTGAACACTAGCCTCAAGCTAACTTTCCTGTTGTATCATGCCGCAGGTTGCAGGCAGCAGAATCCATGTAGCGTTATTCATTGTGGTTCTGGAGCTCTAGGTAGCATTCCAGGTCTCTTAGTACTGGCGGGTCAACACTAGGATGAGAAATGTATTAGAAGGACAGCCTGTGTGTTTGGGCCTTGGTCAGCAATGCAGCTTTGGGAAGAGCTAGATGCCGAGTCAGAGGCTATGAAGGGCTTCTTTCGTTAAACCTCTACATTTTTGCAAGTTGAAAGAACTCATGTATCTCCCTTCTAAAGCACCTTGGAGGTACAAAGTAGAGAAAGAATCAGCAAGGTCAATGCTCTGCTGGCCCCTTTGAAGATAAGTCTTGAAGGGAAACTTCATTTTCCTCTTTGGGATTTAGAGAGTTGGGGGCTCAATTCTCCCTGAAAAACACTGTAGTTGCACGTGTTCCCTTCATAGCACAATTGCCTTTGTGACGACAAGTGAGTTTCTAGGAAAGAAACTCGGAGTTTGCCATTCTTTGCTGGTGCTAGTCCTTTGGTAATCTTCAGTGAATTGGTGACCCCGTTTGAGCACTAGCCTCAAGCTAACGTTCCTCTTGTATCATGCCACTTGTTGCCATGCAGCACAATCCTTGTAGCCTTATTCAGTGTGGTTCTGGAGCTCTAGGTAGCATTCCAGGTCTCATAGTACAGGCGGGTCTGTACTAGGATGAGAAAACTACAGGCAGGATGGCCTGTGTGTTTGGTGAGTTGTCAGCAGTGCACCACTGGGAACAGCTAGATGCCGAGTCATGGGAAGTGATTGGCTTCTTTTCTTACACTCCAGGAAGTAGTCAGTTGAAACAACTCAAGTATCTCCCTTCTAAAGCACCTTGGAAGTACAACGTAGAGAAAGAAAGAGCAGAGACAAGGCTCTGTGGGCCCTTTTGTATATAAAGCTTGAAGGGAAACTTTATGTTCCTCATAGGGATTTAGAGAGTTGCGGGCTCAATTCTCCCTGAGAAACACTGTAGTTGAACATGTTCTCTTCATAGCACAGTTGCCTTTGTGATGACAAGTGAGTTTCTAGGAAAGAAATATGCAGGTTGCCATTCTTTGGTAGCTGCTCATCCTTCCGTAATCTGTAGTGAATGGGTGACCCCATTGAACATTAGCCTCAAGCTAACATTCCTGTTGTATCATGCCGCAGGTTGCAGGCAGCAGAATCCATGTAGCGTTATTCATTGTGGTTCTGGAGCTCTAGGTAGCATTCCAGGTCTCTTAGTACTGGCGGGTCAACACTAGGATGAGAAATGTATTAGAAGGACAGCCTGTGTGTTTGGGCCTTGGTCAGCAATGCAGCTTTGGGAAGAGCTAGATGCCGAGTCAGAGGCTATGAAGGGCTTCTTTGGTTAAACCTCTACATTTTTGCAAGTTGAAAGAACTCATGTATCTCCCTTCTAAAGCACCTTGGAGGTACAAAGTAGAGAAAGAATCAGCAAGGTCAATGCTCTGCTGGCCCCTTTGAAGATAAGTCTTGAAGGGAAACTTCATTTTCCTCTTTGGGATTTAGAGAGTTGGGGGCTCAATTCTCCCTGAGAAACACTGTAGTTGCACGTGTTCCCTTCATAGCACAATTGCCTTTGTGACGACAAGTGAGTTTCTAGGAAAGAAACTCGGAGTTTGCCATTCTTTGCTGGTGCTCATCCTTTGGTAATCTTCAGTGAATTGGTGACCCCGTTTGAGCACTAGCCTCAAGCTAACGTTCCTCTTGTATCATGCCACTTGTTGCCATGCAGCACAATCCTTGTAGCCTTATTCAGTGTGGTTCTGGAGCTCTAGGAAGCATTCCAGGTCTCTTAGTACAGGCGGGTCTGTACTAGGATGAGAAAACTACAGGCAGGATGGCCTGTGTGTTTGGTGAGTTGTCAGCAGTGCACCACTGGGAACAGCTAGATGCCGAGTCATGGGAAGTGATTGGCTTCTTTTCTTACACTCCAGGAAGTAGTCAGTTGAAACAACTCAAGTATCTCCCTTCTAAAGCACCTTGGAAGTACAACGTAGAGAAAGAAAGAGCAGAGACAAGGCTCTGTGGGCCCTTTTGTATATAAAGCTTGAAGGGAAACTTTATGTTCCTCATAGGGATTTAGAGAGTTGCGGGCTCAATTCTCCCTGAGAAACACTGTAGTTGCACATGTTCTCTTCATAGCAGAGTTGTCTTTGTGATGACAAGTGAGTTTCTAGGAAAGAAATATGGAGGTTGCCATTCTTTGGTAGCTGCTCATCCTTCCGTAATCTGTAGTGAATGGGCGACCCCAAAGAACACTCTCCTCAAGCTAACGTTCCTCTTGTATCATGCCGCAGGTTGCAGGCAGCAGAATCCATGTAGCGTTATTCATTGTGGTTCTTGAGCTCTAGGTAGCATTCCAGGTCTCTTAGGACTGGCGGGTCAACACTAGGATAGGCAACGTATTAGAAGGACGGCCTGTGTGTTTGGGCCTTTGTGAGCAATGCAGCTTTTGGGAAGAGCTAGATGCCGAGTCACAGGCTGTGAAGGGCTTCTTTGCTTAAACATCTACATTTTTGCAAGTTGAAAGAACTCATGTATCTCCCTTCTAAAGCACCTTGGAGGTACAAAGTAGAGAAAGAATCAGCAAGGTCAATGCTCTGCTGGCCCCTTTGAAGATAAGTCTTGAGGGAAACTTCATTTTCCTCTTTGGGATTTAGAGAGTTGGGGGCTCAATTCTCCCTGAGAAACACTGTAGTTGCACGAGTTCCCGTCATAGCACAAATGCCTTTGTGACGACAAGTGAGTTTCTAGGAAAGAAACTCGGAGTTTGCCATTCTTTGCTGGTGCTCCTCCTTTGGTAATCTTCAGTGAATTGGTGACCCCGTTTGAGCACTAGCGTCAAGCTAACGTTCCTCTTGTATCATGCCACTTGTTGGCATGCAGCAGATTCCTTGTAGCCTTATTCAGTGTGGTTCTGGAGCTCTAGGAAGCATTCCAGGTCTCTTAGTACAGGCGGGTCTGTACTAGGATGAGAAAACTACAGGCAGGATGGCCTGTGTGTTTGGTGAGTTGTCAGCAGTGCACCACTGGGAACAGCTAGATGCCGAGACATGGGAAGTGATTGGCTTCTTTTCTTACACTCCAGAAAGTAGTCAGTTGAAACAACTCAAGTATCTCCCTTCTAAAGCACCTTGGAAGTACAACGTAGAGAAAGAAACAGCAGAGACAAGGCTCTGTGGGCCCTTTTGTATATAAGGCTTGAAGGGAAACTTTATGTTCCTCATAGGGATTTAGATAGTTGCGGGCTCAATTCTCCCTGAGAAACACTGTAGTTGAACATGTTCTTTTCATAGCACAGTTGCCTTTGTGATGACAAGTGAGTTTCTAGGAAAGAAATATGCAGGTTGCCATTCTTTGGTAGCTGCTCATCCTTCCATAATCTGTAGTGAATCGGCGACCCCATTGAACACTAGCCTCAAGCTAACTTTCCTGTTGTATCATGCCGCAGGTTGCAGGCAGCAGAATCCATGTAGCGTTATTCATTGTGGTTCTGGAGCTCTAGGTAGCATTCCAGGTCTCTTAGTACTGGCGGGTCAACACTAGGATGAGAAATGTATTAGAAGGACAGCCTGTGTGTTTGGGCCTTGGTCAGCAATGCAGCTTTGGGAAGAGCTAGATGCCGAGTCAGAGGCTATGAAGGGCTTCTTTGGTTAAACCTCTACATTTTTGCAAGTTGAAAGAACTCATGTATCTCCCTTCTAAAGCACCTTGGAGGTACAAAGTAGAGAAAGAATCAGCAAGGTCAATGCTCTGCTGGCCCCTTTGAAGATAAGTCTTGAAGGGAAACTTCATTTTCCTCTTTGGGATTTAGAGAGTTGGGGGCTCAATTCTCCCTGAAAAACACTGTAGTTGCACGTGTTCCCTTCATAGCACAATTGCCTTTGTGACGACAAGTGAGTTTCTAGGAAAGAAACTCGGAGTTTGCCATTCTTTGCTGGTGCTAGTCCTTTGGTAATCTTCAGTGAATTGGTGACCCCGTTTAGAGCACTAGCCTCAAGCTAACGTTCCTCTTGTATCATGCCACTTGTTGCCATGCAGCACAATCCTTGTAGCCTTATTCAGTGTGGTTCTGGAGCTCTAGGTAGCATTCCAGGTCTCTTAGTACAGGCGGGTCTGTACTAGGATGAGAAAACTACAGGCAGGATGGCCTGTGTGTTTGGTGAGTTGTCAGCAGTGCACCACTGGGAACAGCTAGATGCCGAGTCATGGGAAGTGATTGGCTTCTTTTCTTACACTCCAGGAAGTAGTCAGTTGAAACAACTCAAGTATCTCCCTTCTAAAGCACCTTGGAAGTACAACGTAGAGAAAGAAAGAGCAGAGACAAGGCTCTGTGGGCCCTTTTGTATATAAAGCTTGAAGGGAAACTTTATGTTCCTCATAGGGATTTAGAGAGTTGCGGGCTCAATTCTCCCTGAGAAACACTGTAGTTGAACATGTTCTCTTCATAGCACAGTTGCCTTTGTGATGACAAGTGAGTTTCTAGGAAAGAAATATGCAGGTTGCCATTCTTTGGTAGCTGCTCATCCTTCCGTAATCTGTAGTGAATGGGTGACCCCATTGAACACTAGCCTCAAGCTAACATTCCTGTTGTATCATGCCGCAGGTTGCAGGCAGCAGAATCCATGTAGCGTTATTCATTGTGGTTCTGGAGCTCTAGGTAGCATTCCAGGTCTCTTAGTACTGGCGGGTCAACACTAGGATGCGCAATGTATTAGAAGGACAGCCTGTGTGTTTGGGCCTTGGTCAGCAATGCAGCTTTGGGAAGAGCTAGATGCCGAGTCAGAGGCTATGAAGGGCTTCTTTGGTTAAACCTCTACATTTTTGCAAGTTGAAAGAACTCATGTATCTCCCTTCTAAAGCACCTTGGAGGTACAAAGTAGAGAAAGAATCAGCAAGGTCAATGCTCTGCTGGCCCCTTTGAAGATAAGTCTTGAAGGGAAACTTCATTTTCCTCTTTGGGATTTAGAGAGTTGGGGGCTCAATTCTCCCTGAGAAACACTGTAGTTGCACGTGTTCCCTTCATAGCACAATTGCCTTTGTGACGACAAGTGAGTTTCTAGGAAAGAAACTCGGAGTTTGCCATTCTTTGCTGGTGCTCATCCTTTGGTAATCTTCAGTGAATTGGTGACCCCGTTTGAGCACTAGCCTCAAGCTAACGTTCCTCTTGTATCATGCCACTTGTTGCCATGCAGCACAATCCTTGTAGCCTTATTCAGTGTGGTTCTGGAGCTCTAGGAAGCATTCCAGGTCTCTTAGTACAGGCGGGTCTGTACTAGGATGAGAAAACTACAGGCAGGATGGCCTGTGTGTTTGGTGAGTTGTCAGCAGTGCACCACTGGGAACAGCTAGATGCCGAGTCATGGGAAGTGATTGGCTTCTTTTCTTACACTCCAGGAAGTAGTCAGTTGAAACAACTCAAGTATCTCCCTTCTAAAGCACCTTGGAAGTACAACGTAGAGAAAGAAAGAGCAGAGACAAGGCTCTGTGGGCCCTTTTGTATATAAAGCTTGAAGGGAAACTTTATGTTCCTCATAGGGATTTAGAGAGTTGCGGGCTCAATTCTCCCTGAGAAACACTGTAGTTGCACATGTTCTCTTCATAGCACAGTTGCCTTTGTGATGACAAGTGAGTTTCTAGGAAAGAAATATGGAGGTTGCCATTCTTTGGTAGCTGCTCATCCTTCCGTAATCTGTAGTGAATGGGCGACCCCAAAGAACAGTCGCCTCAAGCTAACGTTCCTCTTGTATCATGCCGCAGGTTGCAGGCAGCAGAATCCATGTAGCGTTATTCATTGTGGTTCTTGAGCTCTAGGTAGCATTCCAGGTCTCTTAGGACTGGCGGGTCAACACTAGGATAGGCAACGTATTAGAAGGACGGCCTGTGTGTTTGGGCCTTTGTGAGCAATGCAGCTTTTGGGAAGAGCTAGATGCCGAGTCACAGGCTGTGAAGGGTTTCTTTGCTTAAACATCTACATTTTTGCAAGTTGAAAGAACTCATGTATCTCCCTTCTAAAGCACCTTGGAGGTACAAAGTAGAGAAAGAATCAGCAAGGTCAATGCTCTGCTGGCCCCTTTGAAGATAAGTCTTGAGGGAAACTTCATTTTCCTCTTTGGGATTTAGAGAGTTGGGGGCTCAATTCTCCCTGAGAAACACTGTAGTTGCACGAGTTCCCGTCATAGCACAAATGCCTTTGTGACGACAAGTGAGTTTCTAGGAAAGAAACTCGGAGTTTGCCATTCTTTGCTGGTGCTCGTCCTTTGGTAATCTTCAGTGAATTGGTGACCCCGTTTGAGCACTAGCGTCAAGCTAACGTTCCTCTTGTATCATGCCACTTCTTGGCATGCAGCAGATTCCTTGTAGCCTTATTCAGTGTGGTTCTGGAGCTCTAGGAAGCATTCCAGGTCTCTTAGTACAGGCGGGTCTGTACTAGGATGAGAAAACTACAGGCAGGATGGCCTGTGTGTTTGGTGAGTTGTCAGCAGTGCACCACTGGGAACAGCTAGATGCCGAGACATGGGAAGTGATTGGCTTCTTTTCTTACACTCCAGGAAGTAGTCAGTTGAAACAACTCAAGTATCTCCCTTCTAAAGCACCTTGGAAGTACAACGTAGAGAAAGAAAGAGCAGAGACAAGGCTCTGTGGGCCCTTTTGTATATAAGGCTTGAAGGGAAACTTTATGTTCCTCATAGGGATTTAGAGAGTTGCGGGCTCAATTCTCCCTGAGAAACACTGTAGTTGAACATGTTCTCTTCATAGCACAGTTGCCTTTGTGATGACAAGTGAGTTTCTAGGAAAGAAATATGCAGGTTGCCATTCTTTGGTAGCTGCTCATCCTTCCGTAATCTGTAGTGAATGGGTGACCCCATTGAACACTAGCCTCAAGCTAACATTCCTGTTGTATCATGCCGCAGGTTGCAGGCAGCAGAATCCATGTAGCGTTATTCATTGTGGTTCTGGAGCTCTAGGTAGCATTCCAGGTCTCTTAGTACTGGCGGGTCAACACTAGGATGAGAAATGTATTAGAAGGACAGCCTGTGTGTTTGGGCCTTGGTCAGCAATGCAGCTTTGGGAAGAGCTAGATGCCGAGTGAGAGGCTATGAAGGGCTTCTTTGGTTAAACCTCTACATTTTTGCAAGTTGAAAGAACTCATGTATCTCCCTTCTAAAGCACCTTGGAGGTACAAAGTAGAGAAAGAATCAGCAAGGTCAATGCTCTGCTGGCCCCTTTGAAGATAAGTCTTGAAGGGAAACTTCATTTTCCTCTTTGGGATTTAGAGAGTTGGGGGCTCAATTCTCCCTGAGAAACACTGTAGTTGCACGTGTTCCCTTCATAGCACAATTGCCTTTGTGACGACAAGTGAGTTTCTAGGAAAGAAACTCGGAGTTTGCCATTCTTTGCTGGTGCTCGTCGTTTGGTAATCTTCAGTGAATTGGTGACCCCGTTTGAGCACTAACCTCAAGCTAACGTTCCTCTTGTATCATGCCACTTGTTGCCATGCAGCACAATCCTTGTAGCCTTATTCAGTGTGGTTCTGGAGCTCTAGGTAGCATTCCAGGTCTCTTAGTACAGGCGGGTCTGTACTAGGATGAGAAAACTACAGGCAGGATGGCCTGTGTGTTTGGTGAGTTGTCAGCAGTGCACCACTGGGAACAGCTAGATGCCGAGTCATGGGAAGTGATTGGCTTCTTTTCTTACACTCCAGGAAGTAGTCAGTTGAAACAACTCAAGTATCTCCCTTCTAAAGCACCTTGGAAGTACAACGTAGAGAAAGAAAGAGCAGAGACAAGGCTCTGTGGGCCCTTTTGTATATAAAGCTTGAAGGGAAACTTTATGTTCCTCATAGGGATTTAGAGAGTTGCGGGCTCAATTCTCCCTGAGAAACACTGTAGTTGAACATGTTCTCTTCATAGCACAGTTGCCTTTGTGATGACAAGTGAGTTTCTAGGAAAGAAATATGCAGGTTGCCATTCTTTGGTAGCTGCTAATCCTTCCGTAATCTGTAGTGAATGGGCGACCCCATTGAACACTAGCCTCAAGCTAACATTCCTGTTGTATCATGCCCCAGGTTGCAGGCAGCAGAATCCATGTAGCGTTATTCATTGTGGTTCTGGAGCTCTAGGTAGCATTCCAGGTCTCTTAGTACTGGCGGGTCAACACTAGGATGAGCAATGTATTAGAAGGACAGCCTGTGTGTTTGGGCCTTGGTCAGCAATGCAGCTTTGGGAAGAGCTAGATGCCGAGTGGGAGGCTATGAAGGGCTTCTTTGGTTAAACCTCTACATTTTTGCAAGTTGAAAGAACTCATGTATCTCCCTTCTAAAGCACCTTGGAGGTACAAAGTAGAGAAAGAATCAGCAAGGTCAATGCTCTGCTGGCCCCTTTGAAGATAAGTCTTGAAGGGAAACTTCATTTTCCTCTTTGGGATTTAGAGAGTTGGGGGCTCAATTCTCCCTGAGAAACACTGTAGTTGCACGTGTTCCCTTCATAGCACAATTGCCTTTGTGACGACAAGTGAATTTCTAGGAAAGAAACTCGGAGTTTGGCATTCTTTGATGGTGCTCATCCTTTGGTAATCTTCAGTGAATTGGTGACCCCGTTTGAGCACTAGCCTCAAGCTAACGTTCCTCTTGTATCATGCCACTTGTTGCCATGCAGCACAATCCTTGTAGCCTTATTCAGTGTGGTTCTGGAGCTCTAGGAAGCATTCCAGGTCTCTTAGTACAGGCGGGTCTGTACTAGGATGAGAAAACTACAGGCAGGATGGCCTGTGTGTTTGGTGAGTTGTCAGCAGTGCACCACTGGGAACAGCTAGATGCCGAGTCATGGGAAGTGATTGGCTTCTTTTCTTACACTCCAGGAAGTAGTCAGTTGAAACAACTCAAGTATCTCCCTTCTAAAGCACCTTGGAAGTACAACGTAGAGAAAGAAAGAGCAGAGACAAGGCTCTGTGGGCCCTTTTGTATATAAAGCTTGAAGGGAAACTTTATGTTCCTCATAGGGATTTAGAGAGTTGCGGGCTCAATTCTCCCTGAGAAACACTGTAGTTGCACATGTTCTCTTCATAGCACAGTTGCCTTTGTGATGACAAGTGAGTTTCTAGGAAAGAAATATGGAGGTTGCCATTCTTTGGTAGCTGCTCATCCTTCCGTAATCTGTAGTGAATGGGCGACCCCAAAGAACACTCGCCTCAAGCTAACGTTCCTCTTGTATCATGCCGCAGGTTGCAGGCAGCAGAATCCATGTAGCGTTATTCATTGTGGTTCTTGAGCTCTAGGTAGCATTCCAGGTCTCTTAGGACTGGCGGGTCAACACTAGGATAGGCAACGTATTAGAAGGACGGCCTGTGTGTTTGGGCCTTTGTGAGCAATGCAGCTTTTGGGAAGAGCTAGATGCCGAGTCACAGGCTGTGAAGGGCTTCTTTGCTTAAACATCTACATTTTTGCAAGTTGAAAGAACTCATGTATCTCCCTTCTAAAGCACCTTGGAGGTACAAAGTAGAGAAAGAATCAGCAAGGTCAATGCTCTGCTGGCCCCTTTGAAGATAAGTCTTGAGGGAAACTTCATTTTCCTCTTTGGGATTTAGAGAGTTGGGGGCTCAATTCTCCCTGAGAAACACTGTAGTTGCACGAGTTCCCGTCATAGCACAAATGCCTTTGTGACGACAAGTGAGTTTCTAGGAAAGAAACTCGGAGTTTGCCATTCTTTGCTGGTGCTCGTCCTTTGGTAATCTTCAGTGAATTGGTGACCCCGTTTGAGCACTAGCGTCAAGCTAACGTTCCTCTTGTATCATGCCACTTCTTGGCATGCAGCAGATTCCTTGTAGCCTTATTCAGTGTGGTTCTGGAGCTCTAGGAAGCATTCCAGGTCTCTTAGTACAGGCGGGTCTGTACTAGGATGAGAAAACTACAGGCAGGATGGCCTGTGTGTTTGGTGAGTTTTCAGCAGTGCACCACTGGGAACAGCTAGATGCCGAGGCATGGGAAGTGATTGGCTTCTTTTCTTACACTCCAGGAAGTAGTCAGTTGAAACAACTCAAGTATCTCCCTTCTAAAGCACCTTGGAAGTACAACGTAGAGAAAGAAAGAGCAGAGACAAGGCTCTGTGGGCCCTTTTGTATATAAAGCTTGAAGGGAAACTTTATGTTCCTCATAGGGATTTAGAGAGTTGCGGGCTCAATTCTCCCTGAGAAACACTGTAGTGGAACATGTTCTCTTCATAGCACAGTTGCCTTTGTGATGACAAGTGAGTTTCTAGGAAAGAAATATGCAGGTTGCCATTCTTTGGTAGCTGCTCATCCTTCCGTAATCTGTAGTGAATGGGCGACCCCATTGAACACTAGCCTCAAGCTAACTTTCCTGTTGTATCATGCCGCAGGTTGCAGGCAGCAGAATCCATGTAGCGTTATTCATTGTGGTTCTGCAGCTCTGGGTAGCATTCCAGGTCTCTTAGTACTGGCGGGTCAACACTAGGATGAGCAATGTATTAGAAGGACAGCCTGTGTGTTTGGGCCTTGGTCAGCAATGCAGCTTTGGGAAGAGCTAGATGCCGAGTCAGAGGCTATGAAGGGCTTCTTTGGTTAAACCTCTACATTTTTGCAAGTTGGAAGAACTCATGTATCTCCCTTCTAAAGCACCTTGGAGGTACAAAGTAGAGAAAGAATCAGCAAGGTCAATGCTCTGCTGGCCCCTTTGAAGATAAGTCTTGAAGGGAAACTTCATTTTCCTCTTTGGGATTTAGAGAGTTGGGGGCTCAATTCTCCCTGAGAAACACTGTAGTTGCACGTGTTCCCTTCATAGCACAATTGCCTTTGTGACGACAAGTGAGTTTCTAGGAAAGAAACTCGGAGTTTGCCATTCTTTGCTGGTGCTCATCCTTTGGTAATCTTCAGTGAATTGGTGACCCCGTTTGAGCACTAGCGTCAAGCTAACGTTCCTCTTGTATCATGCCACTTGTTGGCATGCAGCAGATTCCTTGTAGCCTTATTCAGTGTGGTTCTGGAGCTCTAGGAAGCATTCCAAGTCTCTTAGTACAGGCGTGTCTGTACTAGGATGAGAAAACTACAGGCAGGATGGCCTGTGTGTTTGGTGAGTTGTCAGCAGTGCACCACTGGGAACAGCTAGATGCCGAGACATGGGAAGTGATTGGCTTCTTTTCTTACACTCCAGAAAGTAGTCAGTTGAAACAACTCAAGTATCTCCCTTCTAAAGCACCTTGGAAGTACAACGTAGAGAAAGAAACAGCAGAGACAAGGCTCTGTGGGCCCTTTTGTATATAAGGCTTGAAGGGAAACTTTATGTTCCTCATAGGGATTTAGATAGTTGCGGGCTCAATTCTCCCTGAGAAACACTGTAGTTGAACATGTTCTCTTCATAGCACAGTTGCCTTTGTGATGACAAGTGAGTTTCTAGGAAAGAAATATGCAGGTGGCCATTCTTTGGTAGCTGCTCATCCTTCCGTAATCTGTAGTGAATCGGCGACCCCATTGAACACTAGCCTGAAGCTAACTTTCTTGTTGTATCATGCCGCAGGTTGCAGGCAGCAGAATCCATGTAGCGTTATTCATTGTGGTTCTGGAGCTCTAGGTAGCATTCCAGGTCTCTTAGTACTGGCGGGTCAACACTAGGATGAGAAATGTATTAGAAGGACAGCCTGTGTGTTTGGACCTTGGTCAGCAATGCAGCTTTGGGAAGAGCTAGATGCCGAGTGAGAGGCTATGAAGGGCTTCTTTGGTTAAACCTCTACATTTTTGCAAGTTGAAAGAACTCATGTATCTCCCTTCTAAAGCACCTTGGAGGTACAAAGTAGAGAAAGAATCAGCAAGGTCAATGCTCTGCTGGCCCCTTTGAAGATAAGTCTTGAAGGGAAACTTCATTTTCCTCTTTGGAATTTAGAGAGCTGGGGGCTCAATTCTCCCTGAGAAACACTGTAGTTGCACGTGTTCCCTTCATAGCACAATTGCCTTTGTGACGACAAGTGAGTTTCTAGGAAAGAAACTCGGAGTTTGCCATTCTTTGCTGGTGCTCGTCCTTTGGTAATCTTCAGTGAATTGGTGACCCCGTTTGAGCACTAGCTTCAAGCTAACGTTCCTTTTGTATCATGCCACTTGTTGTCATGCAGCACAATCCTTGTAGCCTTATTCAGTGTGGTTCTGGAGCTCTAGGAAGCATTCCAGGTCTCTTAGTACTGGCGGATCTGCTCGACGATGAGAAACGTACAAGAAGGATGGCCTGTGTGTTTGGGGAGTTGTGAGCAGTGCACCCTTAGGAACAGCTAGATGTCGAGACATGGGATGTGAAGGGCTTTTTTGTGAAACCTGTAGAATGTGGCAACTTGAAACAACTCAAGTATCTCCCTTCGAAAGCACGTTGGAGGTACTAAATAGAGGAAGAAGCATGAGAGTCAGGGCTCTGCGGGCCATTTTGAATATAAGGCTGAAGGGAAACTTTATATTCCTCATTGGCCTTTAGAGAGTTTTGGGCTCAGTTCTCCCTGAGAAACTCTTTACTTGCGCATGTTCTCTTCATAGCACAATTGGCTTAGTGATGACAAGTGAGTTTCTAGGAAAGAAACTTGGAGGTTGCCATTCTTTGGTAGCTGCTCATCCTTCAGTAATCTGTAGTGAATGGGCGACCCCAAAGAACACTAGCCTCAAGCTAACGTTCCTCTTATTTCACACCACACTTTGGCATGCAGCAGAATCCATGTAGCGTTATTCAGTGTGGTTTTGAGCTCTAGGAAGCATTCCAGGTCTCTTAGTACAGGCGGGTCTGTACCAGGATGAGAAAACTACAGGCAGGATTGCCTGTGTGTTTGGTGAGTTGTGAGCAGTGCACCACTGGGAACAGCTAGATGCCGAGTCATGGGAAGTGATTGGCTTCTTTTCTTAGATTCCAGAAGGTAGTAAATTGAAACAACTCAAGTATCTCCCTTCTAAAGCACCTTGGAAGTACAACGTAGAGAAAGAAACAGCAGAGACAAGGCTCTGTGGGCCCTTTTGTATATAAGGCTTGAAGGGAAACTTTATGTTCCTCATTGGGATTTAGAGAGTTGCGGGCTCAATTCTCCCTGAGAAACACTGTAGTTGCACATGTTCTCTTCATAGCAGAGTTGTCTTTGTGATGACAAGTGAGTTTCTAGGAAAGAAATATGGAGGTTGCCATTCTTTGGCAGCTGCTCATCCTTCCGTAATCTGTAGTGAATGGGCGACCCCAAAGAACACTCGCCTCAAGCTAACGTTCCTCTTGTATCATGCCGCAGGTTGCAGGCAGCAGAATCCATGTAGCGTTATTCATTGTGGTTCTTGAGCTCTAGGTAGCATTCCAGGTCTCTTAGGACTGGCGGGTCAACACTAGGATAGGCAACGTATTAGAAGGACGGCCTGTTTGTTTGGGCCTTTGTGAGCAATGCAGCTTTTGGGAAGAGCTAGATGCCGAGTCACAGGCTGTGAAGGGCTTCTTTGCTTAAACATCTACATTTTTGCAAGTTGAAAGAACTCATATATCTCCCTTCTAAAGCACCTTGGAGGTACAAAGTAGAGAAAGAATCAGCAAGGTCAATGCTCTGCTGGCCCCTTTGAAGATAAGTCTTGAGGGAAACTTCATTTTCCTCTTTGGGATTTAGAGAGTTGGGGGCTCAATTCTCCCTGAGAAACACTGTAGTTGCACGAGTTCCCGTCATAGCACAAATGCCTTTGTGACGACAAGTGAGTTTCTAGGAAAGAAACTCGGAGTTTGCCATTCTTTGCTGGTGCTCGTCCTTTGGTAATCTTCAGTGAATTGGTGACCCCGTTTGAGCACTAGCGTCAAGCTAACGTTCCTCTTGTATCATGCCACTTGTTGGCATGCAGCAGATTCCTTGTAGCCTTATTCAGTGTGGTTCTGGAGCTCTAGGAAGCATTCCAGGTCTCTTAGTACAGGCGGGTCTGTACCAGGATGAGAAAACTACAGGCAGGATTGCCTGTGTGTTTGGTGAGTTGTGAGCAGTGCACCACTGGGAACAGCTAGATGCCGAGTCATGGGAAGTGATTGGCTTCTTTTCTTAGATTCCAGAAGGTAGTCAGTTGAAACAACTCAAGTATCTCCCTTCTAAAGCACCTTGGAAGTACAACGTAGAGAAAGAAACAGCAGAGACAAGGCTCTGTGGGCCCTTTTGTATATAAGGCTTGAAGGGAAACTTTATGTTCCTCATAGGGATTTAGGTAGTTGCGGGCTCAATTCTCCCTGAGAAACACTGTAGTTGAACATGTTCACTTCATAGCACAGTTGCCTTTGTGATGACAAGTGAGTTTCTAGGAAAGAAATATGCAGGTTGCCATTCTTTGGTAGCTGCTCATCCTTCCGTAATCTGTAGTGAATGGGCGACCCCATTGAACACTAGCCTCAAGCTAACATTCCTGTTGTATCATGCCACAGGTTGCAGGCAGCAGAATCCATGTAGCGTTATTCATTGTGGTTCTGGAGCTCTAGGTAGCATTCCAGGTCTCTTAGTACTGGCGGGTCAACACTAGGATGAGCAATGTATTAGAAGGACAGCCTGTGTGTTTGGGCCTTGGTCAGCAATGCAGTTTTGGGAAGAGCTAGATGCCGAGTCAGAGGCTATGAAGGGCTACTTTGGTTAAACCTCTACATTTTTGCAAGTTGAAAGAACTCATGTATCTCCCTTCTAAAACACCTTGGATGTACAATGTAGAGATAGAATCAGCAAGGTCAATGCTCTGCTGGCCCCTTTGAAGATAAGTCTTGAAGGGAAACTTCATTTTCCTCTTTGGGATTTAGAGAGTTGGGGGCTCAATTCTCCCTGAGAAACACTGTAGTTGCACGTGTTCCCTTCATAGCACAATTGCCTTTGTGACGACAAGTGAGTTTCTAGGAAAGAAACTCGGAGTTTGCCATTCTTTGCTGGTGCTCGTCCTTTGGTAATCTTCAGTGAATTGGTGACCCCGTTTGAGCACTAGCTTCAAGCTAACGTTCCTTTTGTATCATGCCACTTGTTGCCATGCAGCACAATCCTTGTAGCCTTATTCAGTGTGGTTCTGGAAATCTAGGAAGCATTCCAGGTCTCTTAGTACTGGCGGATCTGCTCGACGATGAGAAACGTACAAGAAGGATGGCCTGTGTGTTTGGGGAGTTGTGAGCAGTGCACCCTTGGGAACAGCTAGATGTCGAGACATGGGAGGTGAAGGGCTTTTTTGTGAAACCTGTAGAATGTGGCAACTTGAAACAAGTCAAGTATCTCCCTTCGAAAGCACGTTGGAGGTACTAAATAGAGGAAGAAACATGAGAGTCAGGGCTCTGCGGGCCATTTTGAATATAAGGCTGAAGGGAAACTTTATATTCCTCATTGGCCTTTAGAGAGTTTTGGGCTCAGTTCTCCCTGAGAAACTCTTTACTTGCGCATGTTCTCTTCATAGCACAATTGGCTTAGTGATGACAAGTGAGTTTCTAGGAAAGAAACTTGGAGGTTGCCATTCTTTGGTAGCTGCTCATCCTTCAGTAATCTGTAGTGAATGGGCGACCCCAAAGAACACTAGCCTCAAGCTAACGTTCCTCTTATTTCACACCACACTTTGGCATGCAGCAGAATCCATGTAGCGTTATTCAGTGTGGTTTTGAGCTCTAGGAAGCATTCCAGGTCTCTTAGTACAGGCGGGTCTGTACCAGGAAGAGAAAACTACAGGCAGGATTGCCTGTGTGTTTGGTGAGTTGTGAGCAGTGCACCACTGGGAACAGCTAGATGCCGAGTCATGGGAAGTGATTGGCTTCTTTTCTTAGATTCCAGAAGGTAGTAAATTGAAACAACTCAAGTATCTCCCTTCTAAAGCACCTTGGAAGTACAACGTAGAGAAAGAAACAGCAGAGACAAGGCTCTGTGGGCCCTTTTGTATATAAGGCTTGAAGGGAAACATTATGTTCCTCATTGGGATTTAGAGAGTTGCGGGCTCAATTCTCCCTGAGAAACACTGTAGTTGCACATGTTCTCTTCATAGCAGAGTTGTCTTTGTGATGACAAGTGAGTTTCTAGGAAAGAAATATGGAGGTTGCCATTCTTTGGTAGCTGCTCATCCTTCCTTAATCTGTAGTGAATGGGCGACCCCAAAGAACACTCGCCTCAAGCTAACGTTCCTCTTGTATCATGCCGCAGGTTGCAGGCAGCAGAATCCATGTAGCGTTATTCATTGTGGTTCTTGAGCTCTAGGTAACATTCCAGGTCTCTTAGGACTGGCGGGTCAACACTAGGATAGGCAACGTATTAGAAGGACGGCCTGTGTGTTTGGGCCTTTGTGAGCAATGCAGCTTTTGGGAAGAGCTAGATGTCGAGTCACAGGCTGTGAAGGGCTTCTTTGCTTAAACATCTACATTTTTGCAAGTTGAAAGAACTCATATATCTCCCTTCTAAAGCACCTTGGAGGTACAAAGTAGAGAAAGAATCAGCAAGGTCAATGCTCTGCTGGCCCCTTTGAAGATAAGTCTTGAGGGAAACTTCATTTTCCTCTTTGGGATTTAGAGAGTTGGGGGCTCAATTCTCCCTGAGAAACACTGTAGTTGCACGAGTTCCCGTCATAGCACAAATGCCTTTGTGACGACAAGTGAGTTTCTAGGAAAGAAACTCGGAGTTTGCCATTCTTTGCTGGTGCTCGTCCTTTGGTAATCTTCAGTGAATTGGTGACCCCGTTTGAGCACTAGCGTCAAGCTAACGTTCCTCTTGTATCATGCCACTTGTTGGCATGCAGCAGATTCCTTGTAGCCTTATTCAGTGTGGTTCTGGAGCTCTAGGAAGCATTCCAGGTCTCTTAGTACAGGCGGGTCTGTACCAGGATGAGAAAACTACAGGCAGGATTGCCTGTGTGTTTGGTGAGTTGTGAGCAGTGCACCACTGGGAACAGCTAGATGCCGAGTCATGGGAAGTGATTGGCTTCTTTTCTTAGATTCCAGAAGGTAGTCAGTTGAAACAACTCAAGTATCTCCCTTCTAAAGCACCTTGGAAGTACAACGTAGAGAAAGAAACAGCAGAGACAAGGCTCTGTGGGCCCTTTAGTATATAAGGCTTGAAGGGAAACTTTATGTTCCTCATAGGGATTTAGGTAGTTGCGGGCTCAATTCTCCCTGAGAAACACTGTAGTTGAACATGTTCTCTTCATAGCACAGTTGCCTTTGTGATGACAAGTGAGTTTCTAGGAAAGAAATATGCAGGTTGCCATTCTTTGGTAGCTGCTCATCCTTCCGTAATCTGTAGTGAATGGGCGACCCCATTGAACACTAGCCTCAAGCTAACATTCCTGTTGTATTATGCCACAGGTTGCAGGCAGCAGAATCCATGTAGCGTTATTCATTGTGGTTCTGGAGCTCTAGGTAGCATTCCAGGTCTCTTAGTACTGGCGGGTCAACACTAGGATGAGCAATGTATTAGAAGGACAGCCTGTGTGTTTGGGCCTTGGTCAGCAATGCAGTTTTGGGAAGAGCTAGATGCCGAGTCAGAGGCTATGAAGGGCTTCTTTGGTTAAACCTCTACATTTTTGGAAGTTGAAAGAACTCATGTATCTCCCTTCTAAAACACCTTGGATGTACAATGTAGAGATAGAATCAGCAAGGTCAATGCTCTGCTGGCCCCTTTGAAGATAAGTCTTGAAGGGAAACTTCATTTTCCTCTTTGGGATTTAGAGAGTTGGGGGCTCAATTCTCCCTGAGAAACACTGTAGTTGCACGTGTTCCCTTCATAGCACAATTGCCTTTGTGACGACAAGTGAGTTTCTAGGAAAGAAACTCGGAGTTTGCCATTCTTTGCTAGTGCTCGTCCTTTGGTAATCTTCAGTGAATTGGTGACCCCGTTTGAGCACTAGCTTCAAGCTAACGTTCCTTTTGTATCATGCCACTTGTTGCCATGCAGCATAATCCTTGTAGCCTTATTCAGTGTGGTTCTGGAAATCTAGGAAGCATTCCAGGTCTCTTAGTACTGGCGGATCTGCTCGACGATGAGAAACGTACAAGAAGGATGGCCTGTGTGTTTGGGGAGTTGTGAGCAGTGCACCCTTGGGAACAGCTAGATGTCGAGACATGGGAGGTGAAGGGCTTTTTTGTGAAACCTGTAGAATGTGGCAACTTGAAACAAGTCAAGTATCTCCCTTCGAAAGGACGTTGGAGGTACTAAATAGAGGAAGAAACATGAGAGTCAGGGCTCTGCGGGCCATTTTGAATATAAGGCTGAAGGGAAACTTTATATTCCTCATTGGCCTTTAGAGAGTTTTGGGCTCAGTTCTCCCTGAGAAACTCTTTACTTGCGCATGTTCTCTTCATAGCACAATTGGCTTAGTGATGACAAGTGAGTTTCTAGGAAAGAAACTTGGAGGTTGCCATTCTTTGGTAGCTGCTCATCCTTCAGTAATCTGTAGTGAATGGGCGACCCCAAAGAACACTAGCCTCAAGCTAACGTTCCTCTTATTTCACACCACACTTTGGCATGCAGCAGAATCCATGTAGCGTTATTCAGTGTGCTTTTGAGCTCTAGGAAGCATTCCAGGTCTCTTAGTACAGGCGGGTCTGTACCAGGATGAGAAAACTACAGGCAGGATTGCCTGTGTGTTTGGTGAGTTGTGAGCAGTGCACCACTGGGAACAGCTAGATGCCGAGTCATGGGAAGTGATTGGCTTCTTTTCTTAGATTCCAGAAGGTAGTAAATTGAAACAACTCAAGTATCTCCCTTCTAAAGCACCTTGGAAGTACAACGTAGAGAAAGAAACAGCAGAGACAAGGCTCTGTGGGCCCTTTTGTATATAAGGCTTGAAGGGAAACATTATGTTCCTCATTGGGATTTAGAGAGTTGCGGGCTCAATTCTCCCTGAGAAACACTGTAGTTGCACATGTTCTCTTCATAGCAGAGTTGTCTTTGTGATGACAAGTGAGTTTCTAGGAAAGAAATATGGAGGTTGCCATTCTTTGGTAGCTGCTCATCCTTCCGTAATCTGTAGTGAATGGGCGACCCCAAAGAACACTCGCCTCAAGCTAACGTTCCTCTTGTATCATGCCGCAGGTTGCAGGCAGCAGAATCCATGTAGCGTTATTCATTGTGGTTCTTGAGCTCTAGGTAGCATTCCAGGTCTCTTAGGACTGGCGGGTCAACACTAGGATAGGCAACGTATTAGAAGGACGGCCTGTGTGTTTGGGCCTTTGTGAGCAATGCAGCTTTTGGGAAGAGCTAGATGTCGAGTCACAGGCTGTGAAGGGCTTCTTTGCTTAAACATCTACATTTTTGCAAGTTGAAAGAACTCATGTATCTCCCTTCTAAAGCACCTTGGAGGTACAAAGTAGAGAAAGAATCAGCAAGGTCAATGCTCTGCTGGCCCCTTGGAAGATAAGTCTTGAAGGGAAACTTCATTTTCCTCTTTGGGATTTAGAGAGTTGGGGGCTCAATTCTCCCTGAGAAACACTGTAGTTGCACGAGTTCCCGTCATAGCACAAATGCCTTTGTGACGACAAGTGAGTTTCTAGGAAAGAAACTCGGAGTTTGCCATTCTTTGCTGGTGCTCGTCCTTTGGTAATCTTCAGTGAATTGGTGACCCCGTTTGAGCACTAGCGTCAAGCTAACGTTCCTCTTGTATCATGCCACTTGTTGGCATGCATCAGATTCCTTGTAGCCTTATTCAGTGTGGTTCTGGAGCTCTAGGAAGCATTCCAGGTCTCTTAGTACAGGCGGGTCTGTACTAGGATGAGAAAACTACAGGCAGGATGGCCTGTGTGTTTGGTGAGTTGTCAGCAGTGCACCACTGGGAACAGCTAGATGCCGAGTCATGGGAAGTGATTGGCTTCTTTTCTTACACTCCAGGAAGTAGTCAGTTGAAACAACTAAAGTATCTCCCTTCTAAAGCACCTTGGAAGTACAACGTAAAGAAAGAAACAGCAGAGACAAGGCTCTGTGGGCCCTTTTGTATATAAGGCTTGAAGGGAAACTTTATGTTCCTCATAGGGATTTAGGTAGTTGCGGGCTCAATTCTCCCTGAGAAACACAGTAGTTGAACATGTTCTCTTCATAGCACAGTTGCCTTTGTGATGACAAGTGAGTTTCTAGGAAAGAAATATGCAGGTTGCCATTCTTTGGTAGCTGCTCATCCTTCCGTAATCTGTAGTGAATGGGCGACCCCATTGAACACTAGCCTCAAGCTAACTTTCCTGTTGTATCATGCCGCAGGTTGCAGGCAGCAGAATCCATGTAGCGTTATTCATTGTGGTTCTGGAGCTCTAGGTAGCATTCCAGGTCTCTTAGTACTGGCGGGTCAACACTAGGATGAGCAATGTATTAGAAGGACAGCCTGTGTGTTTGGGCCTTGGTCAGCAATGCAGCTTTGGGAAGAGCTAGATGCCGAGTGAGAGGCTATGAAGGGCTTCTTTGGTTAAACCTCTACATTTTTGCAAGTTGGAAGAACTCATGTATCTTCCTTCTAAAGCACCTTGGAGGTACAAAGTAGAGAAAGAATCAGCAAGGTCAATGCTCTGCTGGCCCCTTTGAAGATAAGTCTTGAAGGGAAACTTCATTTTCCTCTTTGGGATTTAGAGAGTTGGGGGCTCAATTCTCCCTGAGAAACACTGTATTTGCACGTGTTCCCTTCATAGCACAATTGCCTTTGTGACGACAAGTGAGTTTCTAGGAAAGAAACTCGGAGTTTGCCATTCTTTGCTGGTGCTCATCCTTTGGTAATCTTCAGTGAATTGGTGACCCCGTTTGAGCACTAGCCTCAAGCTAACGTTCCTCTTGTATCATGCCACTTGTTGCCATGCAGCACAATCCTTGTAGCCTTATTCAGTGTGGTTCTGGAGCTCTAGGAAGCATTCCAGGTCTCTTAGTACAGGCGGGTCTGTACTAGGATGACAAAACTACAGGCAGGATGGCCTGTGTGTTTGGTGAGTTGTCAGCAGTGCACCACTGGGAACAGCTAGATGCCGAGTCATGGGAAGTGATTGGCTTCTTTTCTTACACTCCAGGAAGTAGTCAGTTGAAACAACTCAAGTATCTCCCTTCTAAAGCACCTTGGAAGTACAACGTAGAGAAAGAAAGAGCAGAGACAAGGCTCTGTGGGCCCTTTTGTATATAAAGCTTGAAGGGAAACTTTATGTTCCTCATAGGGATTTAGAGAGTTGCGGGCTCAATTCTCCCTGAGAAACACTGTAGTTGCACATGTTCTCTTCATAGCAGAGTTGTCTTTGTGATGACAAGTGAGTTTCTAGGAAAGAAATATGGAGGTTGCCATTCTTTGGTAGCTGCTCATCCTTCCGTAATCTGTAGTGAATGGGCGACCCCAAAGAACACTCGCCTCAAGCTAACGTTCCTCTTGTATCATGCCGCAGGTTGCAGGCAGCAGAATCCATGTAGCGTTATTCATTGTGGTTCTTGAGCTCTAGGTAGCATTCCAGGTCTCTTAGGACTGGCGGGTCAACACTAGGATAGGCAACGTATTAGAAGGACGGCCTGTGTGTTTGGGCCTTTGTGAGCAATGCAGCTTTTGGGAAGAGCTAGATGCCGAGTCACAGGCTGTGAAGGGCTTCTTTGCTTAAACATCTACATTTTTGCAAGTTGAAAGAACTCATGTATCTCCCTTCTAAAGCACCTTGGAGGTACAAAGTAGAGAAAGAATCAGCAAGGTCAATGCTCTGCTGGCCCCTTTGAAGATAAGTCTTGAGGGAAACTTCATTTTCCTCTTTGGGATTTAGAGAGTTGGGGCTCAATTCTCCCTGACAAACACTGTAGTTGCACGAGTTCCCGTCATAGCACAAATGCCTTTGTGACGACAAGTGAGTTTCTAGGAAAGAAACTCGGAGTTTGCCATTCTTTGCTGGTGCTCGTCCTTTGGTAATCTTCAGTGAATTGGTGACCCCGTTTGAGCACTAGCGTCAAGCTAACGTTCCTCTTGTATCATGCCACTTGTTGGCATGCAGCAGATTCCTTGTAGCCTTATTCAGTGTGGTTCTGGAGCTCTAGGAAGCATTCCAGGTCTCTTAGTACAGGCGGGTCTGTACTAGGATGAGAAAACTACAGGCAGGATGGCCTGTGTGTTTGGTGAGTTGTCAGCAGTGCACCACTGGGAACAGCTAGATGCCGAGACATGGGAAGTGATTGGCTTCTTTTCTTACACTCCAGAAAGTAGTCAGTTGAAACAACTCAAGTATCTCCCTTCTAAAGCACCTTGGAAGTACAAGGTAGAGAAAGAAACAGCAGAGACAAGGCTCTGTGGGCCCTTTTGTATATAAGGCTTGAAGGGAAACTTCATGTTCCTCATAGGGATTTAGATAGTTGCGGGCTCAATTCTCCCTGAGAAACACTGTAGTTGAATATGTTCTCTTCATAGCACAGTTGCCTTTGTGATGACAAGTGAGTTTCTAGGAAAGAAATATGCAGGTGGCCATTCTTTGGTAGCTGCTCATCCTTCCGTAATCTGTAGTGAATCGGCGACCCCATTGAACACTAGCCTGAAGCTAACTTTCTTGTTGTATCATGCCGCAGGTTGCAGGCAGCAGAATCCATGTAGCGTTATTCATTGTGGTTCTGGAGCTCTAGGTAGCATTCCAGGTCTCTTAGTACTGGCGGGTCAACACTAGGATGAGAAATGTATTAGAAGGACAGCCTGTGTGTTTGGGCCTTGGTCAGCAATGCAGCTTTGGGAAGAGCTAGATGCCGAGTGAGAGGCTATGAAGGGCTTCTTTGGTTAAACCTCTACATTTTTGCAAGTTGAAAGAACTCATGTATCTCCCTTCTAAAGCACCTTGGAGGTACAAAGTAGAGAAAGAATCAGCAAGGTCAATGCTCTGCTGGCCCCTTTGAAGATAAGTCTTGAAGGGCAACTTCATTTTCCTCTTTGGGATTTAGAGAGTTGGGGGCTCAATTCTCCCTGAGAAACACTGTAGTTGCACGTGTTCCCTTCATAGCACAATTGCCTTTGTGACGACAAGTGAGTTTCTAGGAAAGAAACTCGGAGTTTGCCATTCTTTGCTGGTGCTCGTCCTTTGGTAATCTTCAGTGAATTGGTGACCCCGTTTGAGCACTAGCTTCAAGCTAACGTTCCTTTTGTATCATGCCACTTGTTGTCATGCAGCACAATCCTTGTAGCCTTATTCAGTGTGGTTCTGGAGCTCTAGGAAGCATTCCAGGTCTCTTAGTACTGGCGGATCTGCTCGACGATGAGAAACGTACAAGAAGGATGGCCTGTGTGTTTGGGGAGTTGTGAGCAGTGCACCCTTAGGAACAGCTAGATGTCGAGACATGGGATGTGAAGGGCTTTTTTGTGAAACCTGTAGAATGTGGCAACTTGAAACAACTCAAGTATCTCCCTTCGAAAGCACGTTGGAGGTACTAAATAGAGGAAGAAGCATGAGAGTCAGGGCTCTGCAGGCCATTTTGAATATAAGGCTGAAGGGAAACTTTATATTCCTCATTGGCCTTTAGAGAGTTTTGGGCTCAGTTCTCCCTGAGAAACTCTTTATTTGCGCATGTTCTCTTCATAGCACAATTGGCTTAGTGATGACAAGTGAGTTTCTAGGAAAGAAACTTGGAGGTTGCCATTCTTTGGTAGCTGCTCATCCTTCAGTAATCTGTAGTGAATGGGCGACCCCAAAGAACACTAGCCTCAAGCTAACGTTCCTCTTATTTCACAACACACTTTGGCATGCAGCAGAATCCATGTAGCGTTATTCAGTGTGGTTTTGAGCTCTAGGAAGCATTCCAGGTCTCTTAGTACAGGCGGGTCTGTACCAGGATGAGAAAACTACAGGCAGGATTGCCTGTGTGTTTGGTGAGTTGTGAGCAGTGCACCACTGGGAACAGCTAGATGCCGAGTCATGGGAAGTGATTGGCTTCTTTTCTTAGATTCCAGAAGGTAGTAAATTGAAACAACTCAAGTATCTCCCTTCTAAAGCACCTCGGAAGTACAACGTAGAGAAAGAAACAGCAGAGACAAGGCTCTGTGGGCCCTTTTGTATATAAGGCTTGAAGGGAAACATTATGTTCCTCATAGGGATTAAATAGTTGCGGGCTCAATTCTCCCTGAGAAACACTGTAGTTGAACATGTTCTCTTCATAGCACAGTTGCCTTTGTGATGACAAGTGAGTTTCTAGGAAAAAAATATGCAGGTTGCCATTCTTTGGTAGCTGCTCATCCTTCCGTAATCTGTAGTGAATCGGCGACCCCATTGAACACTAACCTCAAGCTAACTTTCCTGTTGTATCATGCCGCAGGTTGCAGGCAGCAGAATCCATGTAGCGTTATTCATTGTGGTTCTGGAGCTCTAGGTAGCATTCCAGGTCTCTTAGTACTGGCGGGTCAACACTAGGATGAGAAATGTATTAGAAGGACAGCCTGTGTGTTTGGGCCTTGGTCAGCAATGCAGCTTTGGGAAGAGCTAGATGCCGAGTCAGAGGCTATGAAGGGCTTCTGTGGTTAAACCTCTACATTTTTGCAAGTTGAAAGAACTCATGTATCTCCCTTCTAAAGCACCTTGGAGGTACAAAGTAGAGAAAGAATCAGCAAGGTCAATGCTCTGCTGGCCCCTTTGAAGATAAGTCTTGAAGGGAAACTTCATTTTCCTCTTTGGGATTTAGAGAGTTGGGGGCTCAATTCTCCCTGAGAAACACTGTAGTTGCACGTGTTCCCTTCATAGCACAATTGCCTTTGTGACGACAAGTGAGTTTCTAGGAAAGAAACTCGGAGTTTGCCATTCTTTGCTGGTGCTAGTCCTTTGGTATTCTTCAGTGAATTGGTGACCCCGTTTGAGCACTAGCCTCAAGCTAACGTTCCTCTTGTATCATGCCACTTGTTGCCATGCAGCACAATCCTTGTAGCCTTATTCAGTGTGGTTCTGGAGCTCTAGGAAGCATTCCAGGTCTCTTAGTACAGGCGGGTCTGTACTAGGATGAGAAAACTACAGGCAGGATGGCCTGTGTGTTTGGTGAGTTGTCAGCAGTGCACCACTGGGAACAGCTAGATGCCGAGTCATGGGAAGTGATTGGCTTCTTTTCTTACACTCCAGGAAGTAGTCAGTTGAAACAACTCAAGTATCTCCCTTCTAAAGCACCTTGGAAGTACAACGTAGAGAAAGAAAGAGCAGAGACAAGGCTCTGTGGGCCCTTTTGTATATAAAGCTTGAAGGGAAACTTTATGTTCCTCATAGGGATTTAGAGAGTTGCGGGCTCAATTCTCCCTGAGAAACACTGTAGTGGAACATGTTCTCTTCATAGCACAGTTTCCTTTGTGATGACAAGTGAGTTTCTAGGAAAGAAATATGCAGGTTGCCATTCTTTGGTAGCTGCTCATCCTTCCGTAATCTGTAGTGAATGGGCGACCCCATTGAACACTAGCCTCAAGCTAACATTCCTGTTGTATCATGCCGCAGGTTGCAGGCAGCAGAATCCATGTAGCGTTATTCATTGTGGTTCTGGAGCTCTAGGTAGCATTCCAGGTCTCTTAGTACTGGCGGGTCAACACTAGGATGAGCAATGTATTAGAAGGACAGCCTGTGTGTTTGGGCCTTGGTCAGCAATGCAGTTTTGGGAAGAGCTAGATGCCGAGTCAGAGGCTATGAAGGGCTTCTTTGGTTAAACCTCTACATTTTTGCAAGTTGAAAGAACTCATGTATCTCCCTTCTAAAACACCTTGGATGTACAATGTAGAGATAGAATCAGCAAGGTCAATGCTCTGCTGGCCCCTTTGAAGATAAGTGTTGAAGGGAAACTTCATTTTCCTCTTTGGGATTTAGAGAGTTGGGGGCTCAATTCTCCCTGAGAAACACTGTAGTTCAACGTGTTCCCTTCATAGCACAATTGCCTTTGTGACGACAAGTGAGTTTCTAGGAAAGAAACTCGGAGTTTGCCATTCTTTGCTGGTGCTCGTCCTTTGGTAATCTTCAGTGAATTGGTGACCCCGTTTGAGCACTAGCTTCAAGCTAACGTTCCTTTTGTATCATGCCACTTGTTGCCATGCAGCACAATCCTTGTAGCCTTATTCAGTGTGGTTCTGGAAATCTAGGAAGCATTCCAGGTCTCTTAGTACTGGCGGATCTGCTCGACGATGAGAAACGTACAAGAAGGATGGCCTGTGTGTTTGGGGAGTTGTGAGCAGTGCACCCTTGGGAACAGCTAGATGTCGAGACATGGGAGGTGAAGGGCTTTTTTGTGAAACCTGTAGAATGTGGCAACTTGAAACAAGTCAAGTATCTCCCTTCGAAAGCACGTTGGAGGTACTAAATAGAGGAAGAAACATGAGAGTCAGGGCTCTGCGGGCCATTTTGAATATAAGGCTGAAGGGAAACTTTATATTCCTCATTGGCCTTTAGAGAGTTTTGGGCTCAGTTCTCCCTGAGAAACTCTTTACTTGCGCATGTTCTCTTCATAGCACAATTGGCTTAGTGATGACAAGTGAGTTTCTAGGAAAGAAACTTGGAGGTTGCCATTCTTTGGTAGCTGCTCATCCTTCAGTAATCTGTAGTGAATGGGCGACCCCAAAGAACACTAGCCTCAAGCTAACGTTCCTCTTATTTCACACCACACTTTGGCATGCAGCAGAATCCATGTAGCGTTATTCAGTGTGGTTTTGAGCTCTAGGAAGCATTCCAGGTCTCTTAGTACAGGCGGGTCTGTACCAGGATGAGAAAACTACAGGCAGGATTGCCTGTGTGTTTGGTGAGTTGTGAGCAGTGCACCACTGAGAACAGCTAGATGCCGAGTCATGGGAAGTGATTGGCTTCTTTTCTTAGATTCCAGAAGGTAGTAAATTGAAACAACTCAAGTATCTCCCTTCTAAAGCACCTTGGAAGTACAACGTAGAGAAAGAAACAGCAGAGACAAGGCTCTGTGGGCCCTTTTGTATATAAGGCTTGAAGGGAAACATTATGTTCCTCATTGGGATTTAGAGAGTTGCGGGCTCAATTCTCCCTGAGAAACACTGTAGTTGCACATGTTCTCTTCATAGCAGAGTTGTCTTTGTGATGACAAGTGAGTTTCTAGGAAAGAAATATGGAGGTTGCCATTCTTTGGTAGCTGCTCATCCTTCCGTAATCTGTAGTGAATGGGCGACCCCAAAGAACACTCGCCTCAAGCTAACGTTCCTCTTGTATCATGCCGCAGCTTGCAGGCAGCAGAATCCATGTAGCGTTATTCATTGTGGTTCTTGAGCTCTAGGTAGCATTCCAGGTCTCTTAGGACTGGCGGGTCAACACTAGGATAGGCAACGTATTAGAAGGACGGCCTGTGTGTTTGGGCCTTTGTGAGCAATGCAGCTTTTGGGAAGAGCTAGATGTCGAGTCACAGGCTGTGAAGGGCTTCTTTGCTTAAACATCTACATTTTTGCAAGTTGAAAGAACTCATGTATCTCCCTTCTAAAGCACCTTGGAGGTACAAAGTAGAGAAAGAATCAGCAAGGTCAATGCTCTGCTGGCCCCTTTGAAGATAAGTCTTGAAGGGAAACTTCATTTTCCTCTTTGGGATTTAGAGAGTTGGGGGCTCAATTCTCCCTGAGAAACACTGTAGTTGCACGAGTTCCCGTCATAGCACAAATGCCTTTGTGACGACAAGTGAGTTTCTAGGAAAGAAACTCGGAGTTTGCCATTCTTTGCTGGTGCTCGTCCTTTGGTAATCTTCAGTGAATTGGTGACCCCGTTTGAGCACTAGCGTCAAGCTAACGTTCCTCTTGTATCATGCCACTTGTTGGCATGCAGCAGATTCCTTGTAGCCTTATTCAGTGTGGTTCTGGAGCTCTAGGAAGCATTCCAGGTCTCTTAGTACAGGCGGGTCTGTACTAGGATGAGAAAACTACAGGCAGGATGGCCTGTGTGTTTGGTGAGTTGTCAGCAGTGCACCACTGGGAACAGCTAGATGCCGAGTCATGGGAAGTGATTGGCTTCTTTTCTTACACTCCAGGAAGTAGTCAGTTGAAACAACTCAAGTATCTCCCTTCTAAAGCACCTTGGAAGTACAACGTAGAGAAAGAAACAGCAGAGACAAGGCTCTGTGGGCCCTTTTGTATATAAGGCTTGAAGGGAAACTTTATGTTCCTCATAGGGATTTAGGTAGTTGCGGGCTCAATTCTCCCTGAGAAACACTGTAGTTGAACATGTTCTCTTCATAGCACAGTTGCCTTTGTGATGACAAGTGAGTTTCTAGGAAAGAAATATGCAGGTTGCCATTCTTTGGTAGCTGCTCATCCTTCCGTAATCTGTAGTGAATCGGCGACCCCATTGAACACTAACCTCAAGCTAAGTTTCCTGTTGTATCATGCCGCAGGTTGCAGGCAGCAGAATCCATGTAGCGTTATTCATTGTGGTTCTGGAGCTCTAGGTAGCATTCCAGGTCTCTTAGTACTGGCGGGTCAACACTAGGATGAGAAATGTATTAGAAGGACAGCCTGTGTGTTTGGGCCTTGGTCAGCAATGCAGCTTTGGGAAGAGCTAGATGCCGAGTCAGAGGCTATGAAGGGCTTCTGTGGTTAAACCTCTACATTTTTGCAAGTTGAAAGAACTCATGTATCTCCCTTCTAAAGCACCTTGGAGGTACAAAGTAGAGAAAGAATCAGCAAGGTCAATGCTCTGCTGGCCCCTTTGAAGATAAGTCTTGAAGGGAAACTTCATTTTCCTCTTTGGGATTTAGAGAGTTGGGGGCTCAATTCTCCCTGAGAAACACTGTAGTTGCACGTGTTCCCTTCATAGCACAATTGCCTTTGTGACGACAAGTGAGTTTCTAGGAAAGAAACTCGGAGTTTGCCATTCTTTGCTGGTGCTAGTCCTTTGGTATTCTTCAGTGAATTGGTGACCCCGTTTGAGCACTAGCCTCAAGCTAACGTTCCTCTTGTATCATGCCACTTGTTGCCATGCAGCACAATCCTTGTAGCCTTATTCAGTGTGGTTCTGGAGCTCTAGGAAGCATTCCAGGTCTCTTAGTACAGGCGGGTCTGTACTAGGATGAGAAAACTACAGGCAGGATGGCCTGTGTGTTTGGTGAGTTGTCAGCAGTGCACCACTGGGAACAGCTAGATGCCGAGTCATGGGAAGTGATTGGCTTCTTTTCTTACACTCCAGGAAGTAGTCAGTTGAAACAACTCAAGTATCTCCCTTCTAAAGCACCTTGGAAGTACAACGTAGAGAAAGAAAGAGCAGAGACAAGGCTCTGTGGGCCCTTTTGTATATAAAGCTTGAAGGGAAACTTTATGTTCCTCATAGGGATTTAGAGAGTTGCGGGCTCAATTCTCCCTGAGAAACACTGTAGTGGAACATGTTCTCTTCATAGCACAGTTTCCTTTGTGATGACAAGTGAGTTTCTAGGAAAGAAATATGCAGGTTGCCATTCTTTGGTAGCTGCTCATCCTTCCGTAATCTGTAGTGAATGGGCGACCCCATTGAACACTAGCCTCAAGCTAACATTCCTGTTGTATCATGCCGCAGGTTGCAGGCAGCAGAATCCATGTAGCGTTATTCATTGTGGTTCTGGAGCTCTAGGTAGCATTCCAGGTCTCTTAGTACTGGCGGGTCAACACTAGGATGAGCAATGTATTAGAAGGACAGCCTGTGTGTTTGGGCCTTGGTCAGCAATGCAGTTTTGGGAAGAGCTAGATGCCGAGTCAGAGGCTATGAAGGGCTTCTTTGGTTAAACCTCTACATTTTTGCAAGTTGAAAGAACTCATGTATCTCCCTTCTAAAACACCTTGGATGTACAATGTAGAGATAGAATCAGCAAGGTCAATGCTCTGCTGGCCCCTTTGAAGATAAGTGTTGAAGGGAAACTTCATTTTCCTCTTTGGGATTTAGAGAGTTGGGGGCTCAATTCTCCCTGAGAAACACTGTAGTTCAACGTGTTCCCTTCATAGCACAATTGCCTTTGTGACGACAAGTGAGTTTCTAGGAAAGAAACTCGGAGTTTGCCATTCTTTGCTGGTGCTCGTCCTTTGGTAATCTTCAGTGAATTGGTGACCCCGTTTGAGCACTAGCTTCAAGCTAACGTTCCTTTTGTATCATGCCACTTGTTGCCATGCAGCACAATCCTTGTAGCCTTATTCAGTGTGGTTCTGGAAATCTAGGAAGCATTCCAGGTCTCTTAGTACTGGCGGATCTGCTCGACGATGAGAAACGTACAAGAAGGATGGCCTGTGTGTTTGGGGAGTTGTGAGCAGTGCACCCTTGGGAACAGCTAGATGTCGAGACATGGGAGGTGAAGGGCTTTTTTGTGAAACCTGTAGAATGTGGCAACTTGAAACAAGTCAAGTATCTCCCTTCGAAAGCACGTTGGAGGTACTAAATAGAGGAAGAAACATGAGAGTCAGGGCTCTGCGGGCCATTTTGAATATAAGGCTGAAGGGAAACTTTATATTCCTCATTGGCCTTTAGAGAGTTTTGGGCTCAGTTCTCCCTGAGAAACTCTTTACTTGCGCATGTTCTCTTCATAGCACAATTGGCTTAGTGATGACAAGTGAGTTTCTAGGAAAGAAACTTGGAGGTTGCCATTCTTTGGTAGCTGCTCATCCTTCAGTAATCTGTAGTGAATGGGCGACCCCAAAGAACACTAGCCTCAAGCTAACGTTCCTCTTATTTCACACCACACTTTGGCATGCAGCAGAATCCATGTAGCGTTATTCAGTGTGGTTTTGAGCTCTAGGAAGCATTCCAGGTCTCTTAGTACAGGCGGGTCTGTACCAGGATGAGAAAACTACAGGCAGGATTGCCTGTGTGTTTGGTGAGTTGTGAGCAGTGCACCACTGAGAACAGCTAGATGCCGAGTCATGGGAAGTGATTGGCTTCTTTTCTTAGATTCCAGAAGGTAGTAAATTGAAACAACTCAAGTATCTCCCTTCTAAAGCACCTTGGAAGTACAACGTAGAGAAAGAAACAGCAGAGACAAGGCTCTGTGGGCCCTTTTGTATATAAGGCTTGAAGGGAAACATTATGTTCCTCATTGGGATTTAGAGAGTTGCGGGCTCAATTCTCCCTGAGAAACACTGTAGTTGCACATGTTCTCTTCATAGCAGAGTTGTCTTTGTGATGACAAGTGAGTTTCTAGGAAAGAAATATGGAGGTTGCCATTCTTTGGTAGCTGCTCATCCTTCCGTAATCTGTAGTGAATGGGCGACCCCAAAGAACACTCGCCTCAAGCTAACGTTCCTCTTGTATCATGCCGCAGCTTGCAGGCAGCAGAATCCATGTAGCGTTATTCATTGTGGTTCTTGAGCTCTAGGTAGCATTCCAGGTCTCTTAGGACTGGCGGGTCAACACTAGGATAGGCAACGTATTAGAAGGACGGCCTGTGTGTTTGGGCCTTTGTGAGCAATGCAGCTTTTGGGAAGAGCTAGATGTCGAGTCACAGGCTGTGAAGGGCTTCTTTGCTTAAACATCTACATTTTTGCAAGTTGAAAGAACTCATGTATCTCCCTTCTAAAGCACCTTGGAGGTACAAAGTAGAGAAAGAATCAGCAAGGTCAATGCTCTGCTGGCCCCTTTGAAGATAAGTCTTGAAGGGAAACTTCATTTTCCTCTTTGGGATTTAGAGAGTTGGGGGCTCAATTCTCCCTGAGAAACACTGTAGTTGCACGAGTTCCCGTCATAGCACAAATGCCTTTGTGACGACAAGTGAGTTTCTAGGAAAGAAACTCGGAGTTTGCCATTCTTTGCTGGTGCTCGTCCTTTGGTAATCTTCAGTGAATTGGTGACCCCGTTTGAGCACTAGCGTCAAGCTAACGTTCCTCTTGTATCATGCCACTTGTTGGCATGCAGCAGATTCCTTGTAGCCTTATTCAGTGTGGTTCTGGAGCTCTAGGAAGCATTCCAGGTCTCTTAGTACAGGCGGGTCTGTACTAGGATGAGAAAACTACAGGCAGGATGGCCTGTGTGTTTGGTGAGTTGTCAGCAGTGCACCACTGGGAACAGCTAGATGCCGAGTCATGGGAAGTGATTGGCTTCTTTTCTTACACTCCAGGAAGTAGTCAGTTGAAACAACTCAAGTATCTCCCTTCTAAAGCACCTTGGAAGTACAACGTAGAGAAAGAAACAGCAGAGACAAGGCTCTGTGGGCCCTTTTGTATATAAGGCTTGAAGGGAAACTTTATGTTCCTCATAGGGATTTAGGTAGTTGCGGGCTCAATTCTCCCTGAGAAACACTGTAGTTGAACATGTTCTCTTCATAGCACAGTTGCCTTTGTGATGACAAGTGAGTTTCTAGGAAAGAAATATGCAGGTTGCCATTCTTAGGTAGCTGCTCATCCTTCCGTAATCTGTAGTGAATGGGCGACCCCATTGAACACTAGGCTCAAGCTAACTTTCCTGTTGTATCATGCCGCAGGTTGCAGGCAGCAGAATCCATGTAGCGTTATTCATTGTGGTTCTGGAGCTCTAGGTAGCATTCCAGGTCTCTTAGTACTGGCGGGTCAACACTAGGATGAGCAATGTATTAGAAGGACAGCCTGTGTGTTTGGGCCTTGGTCAGCAATGCAGCTTTGGGAAGAGCTAGATGCCGAGTGAGAGGCTATGAAGGGCTTCTTTGGTTAAACCTCTACATTTTTGCAAGTTGGAAGAACTCATGTATCTCCCTTCTAAAGCACCTTGGAGGTACAAAGTAGAGAAAGAATCAGCAAGGTCAATGCTCTGCTGGCCCCTTTGAAGATAAGTCTTGAAGGGCAACTTCATTTTCCTCTTTGGGATTTAGAGAGTTGGGGGCTCAATTCTCCCTGAGAAACACTGTAGTTGCACGTGTTCCCTTCATAGCACAATTGCCTTTGTGACGACAAGTGAGTTTCTAGGAAAGAAACTCGGAGTTTGCCATTCTTTGCTGGTGCTCATCCTTTGGTAATCTTCAGTGAATTGGTGACCCCGTTTGAGCACTAGCCTCAAGCTAACGTTCCTCTTGTATCATGCCACTTGTTGCCATGCAGCACAATCCTTGTAGCCTTATTCAGTGTGGTTCTGGAGCTCTAGGAAGCATTCCAGGTCTCTTAGTACAGGCGGGTCTGTACTAGGATGAGAAAACTACAGGCAGGATGGCCTGTGTGTTTGGTGAGTTGTCAGCAGTGCACCACTGGGAACAGCTAGATGCCGAGTCATGGGAAGTGATTGGCTTCTTTTCTTACACTCCAGGAAGTAGTCAGTTGAAACAACTCAAGTATCTCCCTTCTAAAGCACCTTGGAAGTACAACGTAGAGAAAGAAAGAGCAGAGACAAGGCTCTGTGGGCCCTTTTGTATATAAAGCTTGAAGGGAAACTTTATGTTCCTCATAGGGATTTAGAGAGTTGCGGGCTCAATTCTCCCTGAGAAACACTGTAGTTGCACATGTTCTCTTCATAGCAGAGTTGTCTTTGTGATGACAAGTGAGTTTCTAGGAAAGAAATATGGAGGTTGCCATTCTTTGGTAGCTGCTCATCCTTCCGTAATCTGTAGTGAATGGGCGACCCCAAAGAACACTCGCCTCAAGCTAACGTTCCTCTTGTATCATGCCGCAGGTTGCAGGCAGCAGAATCCATGTAGCGTTATTCATTGTGGTTCTTGAGCTCTAGGTAGCATTCCAGGTCTCTTAGGACTGGCGGGTCAACACTAGGATAGGCAACGTATTAGAAGGACGGCCTGTGTGTTTGGGCCTTTGTGAGCAATGCAGCTTTTGGGAAGAGCTAGATGCCGAGTCACAGGCTGTGAAGGGCTTCTTTGCTTAAACATCTACATTTTTGCAAGTTGAAAGAACTCATGTATCTCCCTTCTAAAGCACCTTGGAGGTACAAAGTAGAGAAAGAATCAGCAAGGTCAATGCTCTGCTGGCCCCTTTGAAGATAAGTCTTGAAGGGAAACTTCATTTTCCTCTTTGGGATTTAGAGAGTTGGGGGCTCAATTCTCCCTGAGAAACACTGTAGTTGCACGTGTTCCCTTCATAGCACAATTGCCTTTGTGACAACAAGTGAGTTTCTAGGAAAGAAACTCGGAGTTTGCCATTCTTTGCTGGTGCTCGTCCTTTGGTAATCTTCAGTGAATTGGTGACCCCGTTTGAGCACTAGCTTCAAGCTAACGTTCCTTTTGTATCATGCCACTTGTTGTCATGCAGCACAATCCTTGTAGCCTTATTCAGTGTGGTTCTGGAGCTCTAGGAAGCATTCCAGGTCTCTTAGTACTGGCGGATCTGCTCGACGATGAGAAACGTACAAGAAGGATGGCCTGTGTGTTTGGGGAGTTGTGAGCAGTGCACCCTTAGGAACAGCTAGATGTCGAGACATGGGATGTGAAGGGCTTTTTTGTGAAACCTGTAGAATGTGGCAACTTGAAACAACTCAAGTATCTCCCTTCGAAAGCACGTTGGAGGTACTAAATAGAGGAAGAAGCATGAGAGTCAGGGCTCTGCGGGCCATTTTGAATATAAGGCTGAAGGGAAACTTTATATTCCTCATTGGCCTTTAGAGAGTTTTGGGCTCAGTTCTCCCTGAGAAACTCTTTACTTGCGCATGTTCTCTTCATAGCACAATTGGCTTAGTGATGACAAGTGAGTTTCTAGGAAAGAAACTTGGAGGTTGCCATTCTTTGGTAGCTGCTCATCCTTCAGTAATCTGTAGTGAATGGGCGACCCCAAAGAACACTAGCCTCAAGCTAACGTTCCTCTTATTTCACACCACACTTTGGCATGCAGCAGAATCCATGTAGCGTTATTCAGTGTGGTTTTGAGCTCTAGGAAGCATTCCAGGTCTCTTAGTACAGGCGGGTCTGTACCAGGATGAGAAAACTACAGGCAGGATTGCCTGTGTGTTTGGTGAGTTGTGAGCAGTGCACCACTGGGAACAGCTAGATGCCGAGTCATGGGAAGTGATTGGCTTCTTTTCTTAGATTCCAGAAGGTAGTAAATTGAAACAACTCAAGTATCTCCCTTCTAAAGCACCTTGGAAGTACAACGTAGAGAAAGAAACAGCAGAGACAAGGCTCTGTGGGCCCTTTTGTATATAAGGCTTGAAGGGAAACATTATGTTCCTCATTGGGATTTAGAGAGTTGCGGGCTCAATTCTCCCTGAGAAACACTGTAGTTGCACATGTTCTCTTCATAGCAGAGATGTCTTTGTGATGACAAGTGAGTTTCTAGGAAAGAAATATGGAGGTTGCCATTCTTTGGTAGCTGCTCATCCTTCCGTAATCTGTAGTGAATGGGCGACCCCAAAGAACACTCGCCTCAAGCTAACGTTCCTCTTGTATCATGCCGCAGGTTGCAGGCAGCAGAATCCATGTAGCGTTATTCATTGTGGTTCTTGAGCTCTAGGTAGCATTCCAGGTCTCTTAGGACTGGCGGGTCAACACTAGGATAGGCAACGTATTAGAAGGACGGCCTGTGTGTTTGGGCCTTTGTGAGCAATGCAGCTTTTGGGAAGAGCTAGATGTCGAGTCACAGGCTGTGAAGGGCTTCTTTGCTTAAACATCTACATTTTTGCAAGTTGAAAGAACTCATGTATCTCCCTTCTAAAGCACCTTGGAGGTACAAAGTAGAGAAAGAATCAGCAAGGTCAATGCTCTGCTGGCCCCTTTGAAGATAAGTCTTGAAGGGAAACTTCATTTTCCTCTTTGGGATTTAGAGAGTTGGGGGCTCAATTCTCTCTGAGAAACACTGTAGTTGCACGTGTTCCCTTCATAGCACAATTGCCTTTGTGACGATAAGTGAGTTTCTAGGAAAGAAACTCGGAGTTTGCCATTCTTTGCTGGTGCTCGTCCTTTGGTAATCTTCAGTGAATTGGTGACCCCGTTTGAGCACTAGCCTCAAGCTAACGTTCCTCTTGTATCATGCCACTTGTCGCCATGCAGCACAATCCTTGTAGCCTTATTCAGTGTGGTTCTGGAGCTCTAGGAAGCATTCCAGGTCTCTTAGTACTGGCGGATCTGCTCGACGATGAGAAACGTACAAGAAGGAAGGCCTGTGTGTTTCGGGAGTTGTGAGCAGTGCACCCTTGGGAACAGCTAGATGTCGAGACATGGGAGGTGAAGGGCTTTTTTGTGAAACCTGTAGAATGTGGCAACTTGAAACAACTCAAGTATCTCCCTTCGAAAGCACGTTGGAGGTACTAAATGGAGGAAGAAACATGAGAGTCAGGGCTCTGCGGGCCATTTTGAATATAAGGCTGAAGGGAAACTTTATATTCCTCATTGGCCTTTAGAGAGTTTTCGGCTCAGTTCTCCCTGAGAAACTCTTTACTTGCGCATGTTCTCTTCATAGCACAATTGGCTTAGTGATGACAAGTGAGTTTCTAGGAACAAACTTGGAGGTTGTCATTCTTTGGTAGCTGTTCATCCTTCAGTAATCTGTAGTGAATGGGCGACCCCAAAGAACACTAGCCTCAAGCTAACGTTCCTCTTGTTTCACACCACACTTTGGCATGCAGCAGAATCCATGTAGCGTTATTCAGTGTGGTTTTGAGCTCTAGGAAGCATTCCAGGTCTCTTAGTACAGGCGGGTCTGTACCAGGATGAGAAAACTACAGGCAGGATTGCCTGTGTGTTTGGTGAGTTGTGAGCAGTGCACCACTGGGAACAGCTAGATGCCGAGTCATGGGAAGTGATTGGCTTCTTTTCTTAGATTCCAGAAGGTAGTAAATTGAAACAACTCAAGTATCTCCCTTCTAAAGCACCTTGGAAGTACAACGTAGAGAAAGAAAGAGCAGAGACAAGGCTCTGTGGGCCCTTTTGTATATAAGGCTTGAAGGGAAACTTTATGTTCCTCATTGGGATTTAGAGAGTTGCAGGCTCAATTCTCCCTGAGAAACACTGTAGTTGCACATGTTCTCTTCATAGCAGAGTTGTCTTTGTGATGACAAGTGAGTTTCTAGGAAAGAAATATGGAGGTTGCCATTCTTTGGTAGCTGCTCATCCTTCCGTAATCTGTAGTGAATGGGCGACCCCAAAGAACACTCGCCTCAAGCTAACGTTCCTCTTGTATCATGCCGCAGGTTGCAGGCAGCAGAATCCATGTAGCGTTATTCATTGTGGTTCTTGAGCTCTAGGTAGCATTCCAGGTCTCTTAGGACTGGCGGGTCAACACTAGGATAGGCAACGTATTAGAAGGACGGCCTGTGTGTTTGGGCCTTTGTGAGCAATGCAGCTTTTGGGAAGAGCTAGATGCCGAGTCACAGGCTGTGAAGGGCTTCTTTGCTTAAACGTCTACATTTTTGCAAGTTGAAAGAACTCATGTATCTCCCTTCTAAAGCACCTTGGAATTACAAAGTAGAGAAAGAATCAGCAAGGTCAATGCTCTGCTGGCCCCTTTGAAGATAAGTCTTGAGGGAAACTTCATTTTCCTCTTTGGGATTTAGAGAGTTGGGGGCTCAATTCTCCCTGAGAAACACTGTAGTTGCACGAGTTCCCGTCATAGCACAAACGCCTTTGTGACGACAAGTGAGTTTCTAGGAAAGAAACTCGGAGTTTGCCATTCTTTGCTGGTGCTCGTCCTTTGGTAATCTTCAGTGAATTGGTGACCCCGTTTGAGCACTAGCGTCAAGCTAACGTTCCTCTTGTATCATGCCACTTGTTGGCATGCAGCAGAATCCTTGTAGCCTTATTCAGTGTGGTTCTGGAGCTCTAGGAAGCATTCCAGGTCTCTTAGTACAGGCGGGTCTGTACTAGGATGAGAAAACTACAGGCAGGATGGCCTGTGTGTTTGGTGAGTTGTCAGCAGTGCACCACTGGGAACAGCTAGATGCCGAGTCATGGGAAGTGATTGGCTTCTTTTCTTACACTCCAGAAAGTAGTCAGTTGAAACAACTCAAGTATCTCCCTTCTAAAGCACCTTGGAAGTACAACGTAGAGAAAGAAACAGCAGACACAAGGCTCTGTGGGCCCTTTTGTATATAAGGCTTGAAGGGAAACTTTATGTTCCTCATAGGGATTTAGATAGTTGCGGGCTCAATTCTCCCTGAGAAACACTGTAGTTGAACATGTTCTCTTCATAGCACATTTGCCTTTGTGATGACAAGTGAGTTTCTAGGAAAGAAATATGCAGGTTGCCATTCTTTGGTAGCTGCTCATCCTTCCGTAATCTGTAGTGAATGGGCGACCCCATTGAACACTAGCCTCAAGCAAACTTTCCTGTTGTATCATGCCGCAGGTTGCAGGCAGCAGAATCCATGTAGCGTTATTCATTGTGGTTCTGGAGCTCTAGGTAGCATTCCAGGTCTCTTAGTACTGGCGGGTCAACACTAGGATGAGAAATGTATTAGAAGGACAGCCTGTGTGTTTGGGCCTTGGTCAGCAATGCAGCTTTGGGAAGAGCTAGATGCCGAGTGAGAGGCTATGAAGGGCTTCTTTGGTTAAACCTCTACATTTTTGCAAGTTGAAAGAACTCATGTATCTCCCTTCTAAAGCACCTTGGAGGTACAAAGTAGAGAAAGAATCAGCAAGGTCAATGCTCTGCTGGCCCCTTTGAAGATAAGTCTTGAAGGGAAACTTCATTTTCCTCTTTGGGATTTAGAGAGTTGGGGGCTCAATTCTCCCTGAGAAACACTGTAGTTGCACGTGTTCCCTTCATAGCACAATTGCCTTTGTGACGACAAGTGAGTTTCTAGGAAAGAAACTCGGAGTTTGCCATTCTTTGCTGGTGCTCGTCCTTTGGTAATCTTCAGTGAATTGGTGACCCCGTTTGAGCACTAGCCTCAAGCTAACGTTCCTCTTGTATCATGCCACTTGTTGCCATGCAGCACAATCCTTGTAGCCTTATTCAGTGTGGTTCTGGAGCTCTAGGAAGCATTCCAGGTCTCTTAGTACAGGCGGGTCTGTACTAGGATGAGAAAACTACAGGCAGGATGGCCTGTGTGTTTGGTGAGTTGTCAGCAGTGCACCACTGGGAACAGCTAGATGCCGAGTCATGGGAAGTGATTGGCTTCTTTTCTTACACTCCAGGAAGTAGTCAGTTGAAACAACTCAAGTATCTCCCTTCTAAAGCACCTTGGAAGTACAACGTAGAGAAAGAAAGAGCAGAGACAAGGCTCTGTGGGCCCTTTTGTATATAAAGCTTGAAGGGAAACTTTATGTTCCTCATAGGGATTTAGAGAGTTGCGGGCTCAATTCTCCCTGAGAAACACTGTAGTTGCACATGTTCTCTTCATAGCAGAGTTGTCTTTGTGATGACAAGTGAGTTTCTAGGAAAGAAATATGGAGGTTGCCATTCTTTGGTAGCTGCTCATCCTTCCGTAATCTGTAGTGAATGGGCGACCCCAAAGAACACTCTCCTCAAGCTAACGTTCCTCTTGTATCATGCCGCAGGTTGCAGGCAGCAGAATCCATGTAGCGTTATTCATTGTGGTTCTTGAGCTCTAGGTAGCATTCCAGGTCTCTTAGGACTGGCGGGTCAACACTAGGATAGGCAACGTATTAGAAGGACGGCCTGTGTGTTTGGGCCTTTGTGAGCAATGCAGCTTTTGGGAAGAGCTAGATGCCGAGTCACAGGCTGTGAAGGGCTTCTTTGCTTAAACATCTACATTTTTGCAAGTTGAAAGAACTCATGTATCTCCCTTCTAAAGCACCTTGGAGGTACAAAGTAGAGAAAGAATCAGCAAGGTCAATGCTCTGCTGGCCCCTTTGAAGATAAGTCTTGAGGGAAACTTCATTTTCCTCTTTGGGATTTAGAGAGTTGGGGGCTCAATTCTCCCTGAGAAACACTGTAGTTGCACGAGTTCCCGTCATAGCACAAATGCCTTTGTGACGACAAGTGAGTTTCTAGGAAAGAAACTCGGAGTTTGCCATTCTTTGCTGGTGCTCCTCCTTTGGTAATCTTCAGGGAATTGGTGACCCCGTTTGAGCACTAGCGTCAAGCTAACGTTCCTCTTGTATCATGCCACTTGTTGGCATGCAGCAGATTCCTTGTAGCCTTATTCAGTGTGGTTCTGGAGCTCTAGGAAGCATTCCAGGTCTCTTAGTACAGGCGGGTCTGTACTAGGATGAGAAAACTACAGGCAGGATGGCCTGTGTGTTTGGTGAGTTGTCAGCAGTGCACCACTGGGAACAGCTAGATGCCGAGACATGGGAAGTGATTGGCTTCTTTTCTTACACTCCAGAAAGTAGTCAGTTGAAACAACTCAAGTATCTCCCTTCTAAAGCACCTTGGAAGTACAATGTAGAGAAAGAAACAGCAGAGACAAGGCTCTGTGGGCCCTTTTGTATATAAGGCTTGAAGGGAAACTTTATGTTCCTCATAGGGATTTAGAGAGTTGCGGGCTCAATTCTCCCTGAGAAACACTGTAGTTGAACATGTTCTCTTCATAGCACAGTTGCCTTTGTGATGACAAGTGAGTTTCTAGGAAAGAAATATGCAGGTTGCCATTCTTTGGTAGCTGCTCATCCTTCCGTAATCTGTAGTGAATCGGCGACCCCATTGAACACTAGCCTCAAGCTAACTTTCCTGTTGTATCATGCCGCAGGTTGCAGGCAGCAGAATCCATGTAGCGTTATTCATTGTGGTTCTGGAGCTCTAGGTAGCATTCCAGGTCTCTTAGTACTGGCGGGTCAACACTAAGATGAGAAATGTATTAGAAGGACAGCCTGTGTGTTTGGGCCTTGGTCAGCAATGCAGCTTTGGGAAGAGCTAGATGCCGAGTCAGAGGCTATGAAGGGCTTCTTTGGTTAAACCTCTACATTTTTGCAAGTTGAAAGAACTCATGTATCTCCCTTCTAAAGCACCTTGGAGGTACAAAGTAGAGAAAGAATCAGCAAGGTCAATGCTCTGCTGGCCCCTTTGAAGATAAGTCTTGAAGGGAAACTTCATTTTCCTCTTTGGGATTTAGAGAGTTGGGGGCTCAATTCTCCCTGAGAAACACTGTAGTTGCACGTGTTCCCTTCATAGCACAATTGCCTTTGTGACGACAAGTGAGTTTCTAGGAAAGAAACTCGGAGTTTGCCATTCTTTGCTGGTGCTCATCCTTTGGTAATCTTCAGTGAATTGGTGACCCCGTTTGAGCACTAGCCTCAAGCTAACGTTCCTCTTGTATCATGCCACTTGTTGCCATGCAGCACAATCCTTGTAGCCTTATTCAGTGTGGTTCTGGAGCTCTAGGAAGCATTCCAGGTCTCTTAGTACAGGCGGGTCTGTACTAGGATGAGAAAACTACAGGCAGGATGGCCTGTGTGTTTGGTGAGTTGTCAGCAGTGCACCACTGGGAACAGCTAGATGCCGAGTCATGGGAAGTGATTGGCTTCTTTTCTTACACTCCAGGAAGTAGTCAGTTGAAACAACTCAAGTATCTCCCTTCTAAAGCACCTTGGAAGTACAACGTAGAGAAAGAAAGAGCAGAGACAAGGCTCTGTGGGCCCTTTTGTATATAAAGCTTGAAGGGAAACTTTATGTTCCTCATAGGGATTTAGAGAGTTGCGGGCTCAATTCTCCCTGAGAAACACTGTAGTTGCACATGTTCTCTTCATAGCAGAGTTGTCTTTGTGATGACAAGTGAGTTTCTAGGAAAGAAATATGGAGGTTGCCATTCTTTGGTAGCTGCTCATCCTTCCGTAATCTGTAGTGAATGGGCGACCCCAAAGAACACTCTCCTCAAGCTAACGTTCCTCTTGTATCATGCCGCAGGTTGCAGGCAGCAGAATCCTTGTAGCGTTATTCATTGTGGTTCTTGAGCTCTAGGTAGCATTCCAGGTCTCTTAGGACTGGCGGGTCAACACTAGGATAGGCAACGTATTAGAAGGACGGCCTGTGTGTTTGGGCCTTTGTGAGCAATGCAGCTTTTGGGAAGAGCTAGATGCCGAGTCACAGGCTGTGAAGGGCTTCTTTGCTTAAACATCTACATTTTTGCAAGTTGAAAGAACTCATGTATCTCCCTTCTAAAGCACCTTGGAGGTACAAAGTAGAGAAAGAATCAGCAAGGTCAATGCTCTGCTGGCCCCTTTGAAGATAAGTCTTGAGGGAAACTTCATTTTCCTCTTTGGGATTTAGAGAGTTGGGGGCTCAATTCTCCCTGAGAAACACTGTAGTTGCACGAGTTCCCGTCATAGCACAAATGCCTTTGTGACGACAAGTGAGTTTCTAGGAAAGAAACTCGGAGTTTGCCATTCTTTGCTGGTGCTCCTCCTTTGGTAATCTTCAGGGAATTGGTGACCCCGTTTGAGCACTAGCGTCAAGCTAACGTTCCTCTTGTATCATGCCACTTGTTGGCATGCAGCAGATTCCTTGTAGCCTTATTCAGTGTGGTTCTGGAGCTCTAGGAAGCATTCCAGGTCTCTTAGTACAGGCGGGTCTGTACTAGGATGAGAAAACTACAGGCAGGATGGCCTGTGTGTTTGGTGAGTTGTCAGCAGTGCACCACTGGGAACAGCTAGATGCCGAGACATGGGAAGTGATTGGCTTCTTTTCTTACACTCCAGAAAGTAGTCAGTTGAAACAACTCAAGTATCTCCCTTCTAAAGCACCTTGGAAGTACAATGTAGAGAAAGAAACAGCAGAGACAAGGCTCTGTGGGCCCTTTTGTATATAAGGCTTGAAGGGAAACTTTATGTTCCTCATAGGGATTTAGAGAGTTGCGGGCTCAATTCTCCCTGAGAAACACTGTAGTTGAACATGTTCTCTTCATAGCACAGTTGCCTTTGTGATGACAAGTGAGTTTCTAGGAAAGAAATATGCAGGTTGCCATTCTTTGGTAGCTGCTCATCCTTCCGTAATCTGTAGTGAATCGGCGACCCCATTGAACACTAGCCTCAAGCTAACTTTCCTGTTGTATCATGCCGCAGGTTGCAGGCAGCAGAATCCATGTAGCGTTATTCATTGTGGTTCTGGAGCTCTAGGTAGCATTCCAGGTCTCTTAGTACTGGCGGGTCAACACTAAGATGAGAAATGTATTAGAAGGACAGCCTGTGTGTTTGGGCCTTGGTCAGCAATGCAGCTTTGGGAAGAGCTAGATGCCGAGTCAGAGGCTATGAAGGGCTTCTTTGGTTAAACCTCTACATTTTTGCAAGTTGAAAGAACTCATGTATCTCCCTTCTAAAGCACCTTGGAGGTACAAAGTAGAGAAAGAATCAGCAAGGTCAATGCTCTGCTGGCCCCTTTGAAGATAAGTCTTGAAGGGAAACTTCATTTTCCTCTTTGGGATTTAGAGAGTTGGGGGCTCAATTCTCCCTGAGAAACACTGTAGTTGCACGTGTTCCCTTCATAGCACAATTGCCTTTGTGACGACAAGTGAGTTTCTAGGAAAGAAACTCGGAGTTTGCCATTCTTTGCTGGTGCTCATCCTTTGGTAATCTTCAGTGAATTGGTGACCCCGTTTGAGCACTAGCCTCAAGCTAACGTTCCTCTTGTATCATGCCACTTGTTGCCATGCAGCACAATCCTTGTAGCCTTATTCAGTGTGGTTCTGGAGCTCTAGGAAGCATTCCAGGTCTCTTAGTACAGGCGGGTCTGTACTAGGATGAGAAAACTACAGGCAGGATGGCCTGTGTGTTTGGTGAGTTGTCAGCAGTGCACCACTGGGAACAGCTAGATGCCGAGTCATGGGAAGTGATTGGCTTCTTTTCTTACACTCCAGGAAGTAGTCAGTTGAAACAACTCAAGTATCTCCCTTCTAAAGCACCTTGGAAGTACAACGTAGAGAAAGAAAGAGCAGAGACAAGGCTCTGTGGGCCCTTTTGTATATAAAGCTTGAAGGGAAACTTTATGTTCCTCATAGGGATTTAGAGAGTTGCGGGCTCAATTCTCCCTGAGAAACACTGTAGTTGCACATGTTCTCTTCATAGCAGAGTTGTCTTTGTGATGACAAGTGAGTTTCTAGGAAAGAAATATGGAGGTTGCCATTCTTTGGTAGCTGCTCATCCTTCCGTAATCTGTAGTGAATGGGCGACCCCAAAGAACACTCTCCTCAAGCTAACGTTCCTCTTGTATCATGCCGCAGGTTGCAGGCAGCAGAATCCTTGTAGCGTTATTCATTGTGGTTCTTGAGCTCTAGGTAGCATTCCAGGTCTCTTAGGACTGGCGGGTCAACACTAGGATAGGCAACGTATTAGAAGGACGGCCTGTGTGTTTGGGCCTTTGTGAGCAATGCAGCTTTTGGAAAGAGCTAGATGCCGAGTCACAGGCTGTGAAGGGCTTCTTTGCTTAAACATCTACATTTTTGGAAGTTGAAAGAACTCATGTATCTCCCTTCTAAAGCACCTTGGAGGTACAAAGTAGAGAAAGAATCAGCAAGGTCAATGCTCTGCTGGCCCCTTTGAAGATAAGTCTTGAGGGAAACTTCATTTTCCTCTTTGGGATTTAGAGAGTTGGGGGCTCAATTCTCCCTGAGCAACACTGTAGTTGCACGAGTTCCCGTCATAGCACAAATGCCTTTGTGACGACAAGTGAGTTTCTAGGAAAGAAACTCGGAGTTTGCCATTCTTTGCTGGTGCTCCTCCTTTGGTAATCTTCAGTGAATTGGTGACCCCGTTTGAGCACTAGCGTCAAGCTAACGTTCCTCTTGTATCATGCCACTTGTTGGCATGCAGCAGATTCCTTGTAGCCTTATTCAGTGTGGTTCTGGAGCTCTAGGAAGCATTCCAGGTCTCTTAGTACAGGCGGGTCTGTACTAGGATGAGAAAACTACAGGCAGGATGGCCTGTGTGTTTGGTGAGTTGTCAGCAGTGCACCACTGGGAACAGCTAGATGCCGAGACATGGGAAGTGATTGGCTTCTTTTCTTACACTCCAGAAAGTAGTCAGTTGAAACAACTCAAGTATCTCCCTTCTAAAGCACCTTGGAAGTACAACGTAGAGAAAGAAACAGCAGAGACAAGGCTCTGTGGGCCCTTTTGTATATAAGGCTTGAAGGGAAACTTTATGTTCCTCATAGGGATTTAGATAGTTGCGGGCTCAATTCTCCCTGAGAAACACTGTAGTTGAACATGTTCTCTTCATAGCACAGTTGCCTTTGTGATGACAAGTGAGTTTCTAGGAAAGAAATATGCAGGTTGCCATTCTTTGGTAGCTGCTCATCCTTCCATAATCTGTAGTGAATCGGCGACCCCATTGAACACTAGCCTCAAGCTAACTTTCCTGTTGTATCATGCCGCAGGTTGCAGGCAGCAGAATCCATGTAGCGTTATTCATTGTGGTTCTGGAGCTCTAGGTAGCATTCCAGGTCTCTTAGTACTGGCGGGTCAACACTAGGATGAGAAATGTATTAGAAGGACAGCCTGTGTGTTTGGGCCTTGGTCAGCAATGCAGCTTTGGGAAGAGCTAGATGCCGAGTCAGAGGCTATGAAGGGCTTCTTTGGTTAAACCTCTACATTTTTGCAAGTTGAAAGAACTCATGTATCTCCCTTCTAAAGCACCTTGGAGGTACAAAGTAGAGAAAGAATCAGCAAGGTCAATGCTCTGCTGGCCCCTTTGAAGATAAGTCTTGAAGGGAAACTTCATTTTCCTCTTTGGGATTTAGAGAGTTGGGGGCTCAATTCTCCCTGAAAAACACTGTAGTTGCACGTGTTCCCTTCATAGCACAATTGCCTTTGTGACGACAAGTGAGTTTCTAGGAAAGAAACTCGGAGTTTGCCATTCTTTGCTGGTGCTAGTCCTTTGGTAATCTTCAGTGAATTGGTGACCCCATTTAGAGCACTAGCCTCAAGCTAACGTTCCTCTTGTATCATGCCACTTGTTGCCATGCAGCACAATCCTTGTAGCCTTATTCAGTGTGGTTCTGGAGCTCTAGGTAGCATTCCAGGTCTCATAGTACAGGCGGGTCTGTACTAGGATGAGAAAACTACAGGCAGGATGGCCTGTGTGTTTGGTGAGTTGTCAGCAGTGCACCACTGGGAACAGCTAGATGCCGAGTCATGGGAAGTGATTGGCTTCTTTTCTTACACTCCAGGAAGTAGTCAGTTGAAACAACTCAAGTATCTCCCTTCTAAAGCACCTTGGAAGTACAACGTAGAGAAAGAAAGAGCAGAGACAAGGCTCTGTGGGCCCTTTTGTATATAAAGCTTGAAGGGAAACTTTATGTTCCTCATAGGGATTTAGAGAGTTGCGGGCTCAATTCTCCCTGAGAAACACTGTAGTTGAACATGTTCTCTTCATAGCACAGTTGCCTTTGTGATGACAAGTGAGTTTCTAGGAAAGAAATATGCAGGTTGCCATTCTTTGGTAGCTGCTCATCCTTCCGTAATCTGTAGTGAATGGGTGACCCCATTGAACACTAGCCTCAAGCTAACATTCCTGTTGTATCATGCCGCAGGTTGCAGGCAGCAGAATCCATGTAGCGTTATTCATTGTGGTTCTGGAGCTCTAGGTAGCATTCCAGGTCTCTTAGTACTGGCGGGTCAACACTAGGATGCGCAATGTATTAGAAGGACAGCCTGTGTGTTTGGGCCTTGGTCAGCAATGCAGCTTTGGGAAGAGCTAGATGCCGAGTCAGAGGCTATGAAGGGCTTCTTTGGTTAAACCTCTACATTTTTGCAAGTTGAAAGAACTCATGTATCTCCCTTCTAAAGCACCTTGGAGGTACAAAGTAGAGAAAGAATCAGCAAGGTCAATGCTCTGCTGGCCCCTTTGAAGATAAGTCTTGAAGGGAAACTTCATTTTCCTCTTTGGGATTTAGAGAGTTGGGGGCTCAATTCTCCCTGAAAAACACTGTAGTTGCACGTGTTCCCTTCATAGCACAATTGCCTTTGTGACGACAAGTGAGTTTCTAGGAAAGAAACTCGGAGTTTGCCATTCTTTGCTGGTGCTAGTCCTTTGGTAATCTTCAGTGAATTGGTGACCCCATTTAGAGCACTAGCCTCAAGCTAACGTTCCTCTTGTATCATGCCACTTGTTGCCATGCAGCACAATCCTTGTAGCCTTATTCAGTGTGGTTCTGGAGCTCTAGGTAGCATTCCAGGTCTCATAGTACAGGCGGGTCTGTACTAGGATGAGAAAACTACAGGCAGGATGGCCTGTGTGTTTGGTGAGTTGTGAGCAGTGCACCACTGGGAACAGCTAGATGCCGAGTCATGGGAAGTGATTGGCTTCTTTTCTTACACTCCAGGAAGTAGTCAGTTGAAACAACTCAAGTATCTCCCTTCTAAAGCACCTTGGAAGTACAACGTAGAGAAAGAAAGAGCAGAGACAAGGCTCTGTGGGCCCTTTTGTATATAAAGCTTGAAGGGAAACTTTATGTTCCTCATAGGGATTTAGAGAGTTGCGGGCTCAATTCTCCCTGAGAAACACTGTAGTTGAACATGTTCTCTTCATAGCACAGTTGCCTTTGTGATGACAAGTGAGTTTCTAGGAAAGAAATATGCAGGTTGCCATTCTTTGGTAGCTGCTCATCCTTCCGTAATCTGTAGTGAATGGGTGACCCCATTGAACACTAGCCTCAAGCTAACATTCCTGTTGTATCATGCCGCAGGTTGCAGGCAGCAGAATCCATGTAGCGTTATTCATTGTGGTTCTGGAGCTCTAGGTAGCATTCCAGGTCTCTTAGTACTGGCGGGTCAACATTAGGATGCGCAATGTATTAGAAGGACAGCCTGTGTGTTTGGGCCTTGGTCAGCAATGCAGCTTTGGGAAGAGCTAGATGCCGAGTCAGAGGCTATGAAGGGCTTCTTTGGTTAAACCTCTACATTTTTGCAAGTTGAAAGAACTCATGTATCTCCCTTCTAAAGCACCTTGGAGGTACAAAGTAGAGAAAGAATCAGCAAGGTCAATGCTCTGCTGGCCCCTTTGAAGATAAGTCTTGAAGGGAAACTTCATTTTCCTCTTTGGGATTTAGAGAGTTGGGGGCTCAATTCTCCCTGAGAAACACTGTAGTTGCACGTGTTCCCTTCATAGCACAATTGCCTTTGTGACGACAAGTGAGTTTCTAGGAAAGAAACTCGGAGTTTGCCATTCTTTGCTGGTGCTCATCCTTTGGTAATCTTCAGTGAATTGGTGACCCCGTTTGAGCACTAGCCTCAAGCTAACGTTCCTCTTGTATCATGCCACTTGTTGCCATGCAGCACAATCCTTGTAGCCTTATTCAGTGTGGTTCTGGAGCTCTAGGAAGCATTCCAGGTCTCTTAGTACAGGCGGGTCTGTACTAGGATGAGAAAACTACAGGCAGGATGGCCTGTGTGTTTGGTGAGTTGTCAGCAGTGCACCACTGGGAACAGCTAGATGCCGAGTCATGGGAAGTGATTGGCTTCTTTTCTTACACTCCAGGAAGTAGTCAGTTGAAACAACTCAAGTATCTCCCTTCTAAAGCACCTTGGAAGTACAACGTAGAGAAAGAAAGAGCAGAGACAAGGCTCTGTGGGCCCTTTTGTATATAAAGCTTGAAGGGAAACTTTATGTTCCTCATAGGGATTTAGAGAGTTGCGGGCTCAATTCTCCCTGAGAAACACTGTAGTTGCACATGTTCTCTTCATAGCACAGTTGCCTTTGTGATGACAAGTGAGTTTCTAGGAAAGAAATATGGAGGTTGCCATTCTTTGGTAGCTGCTCATCCTTCCGTTATCTGTAGTGAATGGGCGACCCCAAAGAACACTCGCCTCAAGCTAACGTTCCTCTTGGATCATGCCGCAGGTTGCAGGCAGCAGAATCCATGTAGCGTTATTCATTGTGGTTCTTGAGCTCTAGGTAGCATTCCAGGTCTCTTAGGACTGGCGGGTCAACACTAGGATAGGCAACGTATTAGAAGGACGGCCTGTGTGTTTGGGCCTTTGTGAGCAATGCAGCTTTTGGGAAGAGCTAGATGCCGAGTCACAGGCTGTGAAGGGCTTCTTTGCTTAAACATCTACATTTTTGCAAGTTGAAAGAACTCATGTATCTCCCTTCTAAAGCACCTTGGAGGTACAAAGTAGAGAAAGAATCAGCAAGGTCAATGCTCTGCTGGCCCCTTTGAAGATAAGTCTTGAGGGAAACTTCATTTTCCTCTTTGGGATTTAGAGAGTTGGGGGCTCAATTCTCCCTGAGAAACACTGTAGTTGCACGAGTTCCCGTCATAGCACAAATGCCTTTGTGACGACAAGTGAGTTTCTAGGAAAGAAACTCGGAGTTTGCCATTCTTTGCTGGTGCTCGTCCTTTGGTAATCTTCAGTGAATTGGTGACCCCGTTTGAGCACTAGCGTCAAGCTAACGTTCCTCTTGTATCATGCCACTTCTTGGCATGCAGCAGATTCCTTGTAGCCTTATTCAGTGTGGTTCTGGAGCTCTAGGAAGCATTCCAGGTCTCTTAGTACAGGCGGGTCTGTACTAGGATGAGAAAACTACAGGCAGGATGGCCTGTGTGTTTGGTGAGTTGTCAGCAGTGCACCACTGGGAACAGCTAGATGCCGAGACATGGGAAGTGATTGGCTTCTTTTCTTACACTCCAGGAAGTAGTCAGTTGAAACAACTCAAGTATCTCCCTTCTAAAGCACCTTGGAAGTACAACGTAGAGAAAGAAAGAGCAGAGACAAGGCTCTGTGGGCCCTTTTGTATATAAGGCTTGAAGGGAAACTTTATGTTCCTCATAGGGATTTAGAGAGTTGCGGGCTCAATTCTCCCTGAGAAACACTGTAGTTGAACATGTTCTCTTCATAGCACAGTTGCCTTTGTGATGACAAGTGAGTTTCTAGGAAAGAAATATGCAGGTTGCCATTCTTTGGTAGCTGCTCATCCTTCCGTAATCTGTAGTGAATGGGTGACCCCATTGAACACTAGCCTCAAGCTAACATTCCTGTTGTATCATGCCGCAGGTTGCAGGCAGCAGAATCCATGTAGCGTTATTCATTGTGGTTCTGGAGCTCTAGGTAGCATTCCAGGTCTCTTAGTACTGGCGGGTCAACACTAGGATGAGAAATGTATTAGAAGGACAGCCTGTGTGTTTGGGCCTTGGTCAGCAATGCAGCTTTGGGAAGAGCTAGATGCCGAGTCAGAGGCTATGAAGGGCTTCTTTGGTTAAACCTCTACATTTTTGCAAGTTGAAAGAACTCATGTATCTCCCTTCTAAAGCACCTTGGAGGTACAAAGTAGAGAAAGAATCAGCAAGGTCAATGCTCTGCTGGCCCCTTTGAAGATAAGTCTTGAAGGGAAACTTCATTTTCCTCTTTGGGATTTAGAGAGTTGGGGGCTCAATTCTCCCTGAGAAACAGTGTAGTTGCACGTGTTCCCTTCATAGCACAATTGCCTTTGTGACGACAAGTGAGTTTCTAGGAAAGAAACTCGGAGTTTGCCATTCTTTGCTGGTGCTCGTCGTTTGGTAATCTTCAGTGAATTGGTGACCCCGTTTGAGCACTAGCCTCAAGCTAACGTTCCTCTTGTATCATGCCACTTGTTGCCATGCAGCACAATCCTTGTAGCCTTATTCAGTGTGGTTCTGGAGCTCTAGGTAGCATTCCAGGTCTCTTAGTACAGGCGGGTCTGTACTAGGATGAGAAAACTACAGGCAGGATGGCCTGTGTGTTTGGTGAGTTGTCAGCAGTGCTCCACTGGGAACAGCTAGATGCCGAGTCATGGGAAGTGATTGGCTTCTTTTCTTACACTCCAGGAAGTAGTCAGTTGAAACAACTCAAGTATCTCCCTTCTAAAGCACCTTGGAAGTACAACGTAGAGAAAGAAAGAGCAGAGACAAGGCTCTGTGGGCCCTTTTGTATATAAAGCTTGAAGGGAAACTTTATGTTCCTCATAGGGATTTAGAGAGTTGCGGGCTCAATTCTCCCTGAGAAACACTGTAGTTGAACATGTTCTCTTCATAGCACAGTTGCCTTTGTGATGACAAGTGAGTTTCTAGGAAAGAAATATGCAGGTTGCCATTCTTTGGTAGCTGCTAATCCTTCCGTAATCTGTAGTGAATGGGCGACCCCATTGAACACTAGCCTCAAGCTAACATTCCTGTTGTATCATGCCGCAGGTTGCAGGCAGCAGAATCCATGTAGCGTTATTCATTGTGGTTCTGGAGCTCTAGGTAGCATTCCAGGTCTCTTAGTACTGGCGGGTCAACACTAGGATGAGCAATGTATTAGAAGGACAGCCTGTGTGTTTGGGCCTTGATCAGCAATGCAGCTTTGGGAAGAGCTAGATGCCGAGTGAGAGGCTATGAAGGGCTTCTTTGGTTAAACCTCTACATTTTTGCAAGTTGAAAGAACTCATGTATCTCCCTTCTAAAGCACCTTGGAGGTACAAAGTAGAGAAAGAATCAGCAAGGTCAATGCTCTGCTGGCCCCTTTGAAGATAAGTCTTGAAGGGAAACTTCATTTTCCTCTTTGGGATTTAGAGAGTTGGGGGCTCAATTCTCCCTGAGAAACACTGTAGTTGCACGTGTTCCCTTCATAGCACAATTGCCTTTGTGACGACAAGTGAGTTTCTAGGAAAGAAACTCGGAGTTTGGCATTCTTTGATGGTGCTCATCCTTTGGTAATCTTCAGTGAATTGGTGACCCCGTTTGAGCACTAGCCTCAAGCTAACGTTCCTCTTGTATCATGCCACTTGTTGCCATGCAGCACAATCCTTGTAGCCTTATTCAGTGTGGTTCTGGAGCTCTAGGAAGCATTCCAGGTCTCTTAGTACAGGCGGGTCTGTACTAGGATGAGAAAACTACAGGCAGGATGGCCTGTGTGTTTGGTGAGTTGTCAGCAGTGCACCACTGGGAACAGCTAGATGCCGAGTCATGGGAAGTGATTGGCTTCTTTTCTTACACTCCAGGAAGTAGTCAGTTGAAACAACTCAAGTATCTCCCTTCTAAAGCACCTTGGAAGTACAACGTAGAGAAAGAAAGAGCAGAGACAAGGCTCTGTGGGCCCTTTTGTATATAAAGCTTGAAGGGAAACTTTATGTTCCTCATAGGGATTTAGAGAGTTGCGGGCTCAATTCTCCCTGAGAAACACTGTAGTTGCACATGTTCTCTTCATAGCACAGTTGCCTTTGTGATGACAAGTGAGTTTCTAGGAAAGAAATATGGAGGTTGCCATTCTTTGGTAGCTGCTCATCCTTCCGTAATCTGTAGTGAATGGGCGACCCCAAAGAACACTCGCCTCAAGCTAACGTTCCTCTTGTATCATGCCGCAGGTTGCAGGCAGCAGAATCCATGTAGCGTTATTCATTGTGGTTCTTGAGCTCTAGGTAGCATTCCAGGTCTCTTAGGACTGGCGGGTCAACACTAGGATAGGCAACGTATTAGAAGGACGGCCTGTGTGTTTGGGCCTTTGTGAGCAATGCAGCTTTTGGGAAGAGCTAGATGCCGAGTCACAGGCTGTGAAGGGCTTCTTTGCTTAAACATCTACATTTTTGCAAGTTGAAAGAACTCATGTATCTCCCTTCTAAAGCACCTTGGAGGTACAAAGTAGAGAAAGAATCAGCAAGGTCAATGCTCTGCTGGCCCCTTTGAAGATAAGTCTTGAGGGAAACTTCATTTTCCTCTTTGGGATTTAGAGAGTTGGGGGCTCAATTCTCCCTGAGAAACACTGTAGTTGCACGAGTTCCCGTCATAGCACAAATGCCTTTGTGACGACAAGTGAGTTTCTAGGAAAGAAACTCGGAGTTTGCCATTCTTTGCTGGTGCTCGTCCTTTGGTAATCTTCAGTGAATTGGTGACCCCGTTTGAGCACTAGCGTCAAGCTAACGTTCCTCTTGTATCATGCCACTTCTTGGCATGCAGCAGATTCCTTGTAGCCTTATTCAGTGTGGTTCTGGAGCTCTAGGAAGCATTCCAGGTCTCTTAGTACAGGCGGGTCTGTACTAGGATGAGAAAACTACAGGCAGGATGGCCTGTGTGTTTGGTGATTTGTCAGCAGTGCACCACTGGGAACAGCTAGATGCCGAGACATGGGAAGTGATTGGCTTCTTTTCTTACACTCCAGGAAGTAGTCAGTTGAAACAACTCAAGTATCTCCCTTCTAAAGCACCTTGGAAGTACAACGTAGAGAAAGAAACAGCAGAGACAAGGCTCTGTGGGCCCTTTTGTATATAAGGCTTGAAGGGAAACTTTATGTTCCTCATAGGGATTTAGAGAGTTGCGGGCTCAATTCTCCCTGAGAAACACTGTAGTTGAACATGTTCTCTTCATAGCACAGTTGCCTTTGTGGTGACAAGTGAGTTTCTAGGAAAAAAATATGCAGGTTGCCATTCTTTGGTAGCTGCTCATCCTTCCGTAATCTGTAGTGAATCGGCGACCCCATTGAACACTAGCCTCAAGCTAACTTTCCTGTTGTATCATGCCGCAGGTTGCAGGCAGCAGAATCCATGTAGCGTTATTCATTGTGGTTCTGGAGCTCTAGGTAGCATTCCAGGTCTCTTAGTACTGGCGGGTCAACACTAGGATGAGAAATGTATTAGAAGGACAGCCTGTGTGTTTGGGCCTTGGTCAGCAATGCAGGTTTGGGAAGAGCTAGATGCCGAGTCAGAGGCTATGAAGGGCTTCTTTGGTTAAACCTCTACATTTTTGCAAGTTGAAAGAACTCATGTATCTCCCTTCTAAAGCACCTTGGAGGTACAAAGTAGAGAAAGAATCAGCAAGGTCAATGCTCTGCTGGCCCCTTTGAAGATAAGTCTTGAAGGGAAACTTCATTTTCCTCTTTGGGATTTAGAGAGTTGGGGGCTCAATTCTCCCTGAGAAACACTGTAGTTGCACGTGTTCCCTTCATAGCACAATTGCCTTTGTGACGACAAGTGAGTTTCTAGGAAAGAAACTCGGAGTTTGCCATTCTTTGCTGGTGCTAGTCCTTTGGTAATCTTCAGTGAATTGGTGACCCCGTTTGAGCACTAGCCTCAAGCTAACGTTCCTCTTGTATCATGCCACTTGTTGCCATGCAGCACAATCCTTGTAGCCTTATTCAGTGTGGTTCTGGAGCTCTAGGAAGCATTCCAGGTCTCTTAATACAGGCGGGTCTGTACTAGGATGAGAAAACTACAGGCAGGATGGCCTGTGTGTTTGGTGAGTTTTCAGCAGTGCACCACTGGGAACAGCTAGATGCCGAGTCATGGGAAGTGATTGGCTTCTTTTCTTACACTCCAGGAAGTAGTCAGTTGAAACAACTCAAGTATCTCCCTTCTAAAGCACCTTGGAAGTACAACGTAGAGAAAGAAAGAGCAGAGACAAGGCTCTGTGGGCCCTTTTGTATATAAAGCTTGAAGGGAAACTTTATGTTCCTCATAGGGATTTAGAGAGTTGCGGGCTCAATTCTCCCTGAGAAACACTGTAGTGGAACATGTTCTCTTCATAGCACAGTTGCCTTTGTGATGACAAGTGAGTTTCTAGGAAAGAAATATGCAGGTTGCCATTCTTTGGTAGCTGCTCATCCTTCCGTAATCTGTAGTGAATGGGCGACCCCATTGAACACTAGCCTCAAGCTAACATTCCTGTTGTATCATGCCGCAGGTTGCAGGCAGCAGAATCCATGTAGCGTTATTCATTGTGGTTCTGGAGCTCTAGGTAGCATTCCAGGTCTCTTAGTACTGGCGGGTCAACACTAGGATGAGCAATGTATTAGAAGGACAGCCTGTGTGTTTGGGCCTTGGTCAGCAATGCAGTTTTGGGAAGAGCTAGATGCCGAGTCAGAGGCTATGAAGGGCTTCTTTGGTTAAACCTCTACATTTTTGCAAGTTGAAAGAACTCATGTATCTCCCTTCTAAAACACCTTGGATGTACAATGTAGAGATAGAATCAGCAAGGTCAATGCTCTGCTGGCCCCTTTGAAGATAAGTGTTGAAGGGAAACTTCATTTTCCTCTTTGGGATTTAGAGAGTTGGGGGCTCAATTCTCCCTGAGAAACACTGTAGTTGCACGTGTTCCCTTCATAGCACAATTGCCTTTGTGACGACAAGTGAGTTTCTAGGAAAGAAACTCGGAGTTTGCCAATCTTTGCTGGTGCTCGTCCTTTGGTAATCTTCAGTGAATTGGTGACCCCGTTTGAGCACTAGCTTCAAGCTAACGTTCCTTTTGTATCATGCCACTTGTTGCCATGCAGCACAATCCTTGTAGCCTTATTCAGTGTGGTTCTGAAGCTCTAGGAAGCATTCCAGGTCTCTTAGTACTGGCGGATCTGCTCGACGATGAGAAACGTACAAGAAGGATGGCCTGTGTGTTTGGGGAGTTGTGAGCAGTGCACCCTTGGGAACAGCTAGATGTCGAGACATGGGAGGTGAAGGGCTTTTTTGTGAAACCTGTAGAATGTGGCAACTTGAAACAAGTCAAGTATCTCCCTTCGAAAGCACGTTGGAGGTACTAAATAGAGGAAGAAACATGAGAGTCAGGGCTCTGCGGGCCATTTTGAATATAAGGCTGAAGGGAAACTTTATATTCCTCATTGGCCTTTAGAGAGTTTTGGGCTCAGTTCTCCCTGAGAAACTCTTTACTTGCGCATGTTCTCTTCATAGCACAATTGGCTTAGTGATGACAAGTGAGTTTCTAGGAAAGAAACTTGGAGGTTGCCATTCTTTGGTAGCTGCTCATCCTTCAGTAATCTGTAGTGAATGGGCGACCCCAAAGAACACTAGCCTCAAGCTAACGTTCCTCTTATTTCACACCACACTTTGGCATGCAGCAGAATCCATGTAGCGTTATTCAGTGTGCTTTTGAGCTCTAGGAAGCATTCCAGGTCTCTTAGTACAGGCGGGTCTGTACCAGGATGAGAAAACTACAGGCAGGATTGCCTGTGTGTTTGGTGAGTTGTGAGCAGTGCACCACTGGGAACAGCTAGATGCCGATTCATGGGAAGTGATTGGCTTCTTTTCTTAGATTCCAGAAGGTAGTAAATTGAAACAACTCAAGTATCTCCCTTCTAAAGCACCTTGGAAGTACAACGTAGAGAAAGAAACAGCAGAGACAAGGCTCTGTGGGCCCTTTTGTATATAAGGCTTGAAGGGAAACATTATGTTCCTCATTGGGATTTAGAGAGTTGCAGGCTCAATTCTCCCTGAGAAACACTGTAGTTGCACATGTTCTCTTCATAGCAGAGTTGTCTTTGTGATGACAAGTGAGTTTCTAGGAAAGAAATATGGAGGTTGCCATTCTTTGGTAGCTGCTCATCCTTCCGTAATCTGTAGTGAATGGGCGACCCCAAAGAACACTCACCTCAAGCTAACGTTCCTCTTGTATCATGCCGCAGGTTGCAGGCAGCAGAATCCATGTAGCGTTATTCATTGTGGTTCTTGAGCTCTAGGTAGCATTCCAGGTCTCTTAGGACTGGCGGGTCAACACTAGGATAGGCAACGTATTAGAAGGACGGCCTGTGTGTTTGGGCCTTTGTGAGCAATGCAGCTTTTGGGAAGAGCTAGATGCCGAGTCACAGGCTGTGAAGGGCTTCTTTGCTTAAACATCTACATTTTTGCAAGTTGAAAGAACTCATGTATCTCCCTTCTAAAGCACCTTGGAGGTACAAAGTAGAGAAAGAATCAGCAAGGTCAATGCTCTGCTGGCCCCTTTGAAGATAAGTCTTGAAGGGAAACTTCATTTTCCTCTTTGGGATTTAGAGAGTTGGGGGCTCAATTCTCCCTGAGAAACACTGTAGTTGCACGTGTTCCCTTCATAGCACAATTGCCTTTGTGACGACAAGTGAGTTTCTAGGAAAGAAACTCGGAGTTTGCCATTCTTTGCTGGTGCTCGTCCTTTGGTAATCTTCAGTGAATTGGTGACCCCGTTTGAGCACTAGCTTCAAGCTAACGTTCCTTTTGTATCATGCCACTTGTTGTCATGCAGCACAATCCTTGTAGCCTTTTCAGTGTGGTTCTGGAGCTCTAGGAAGCATTCCAGGTCTCTTAGTACTGGCGGATCTGCTCGACGATGAGAAACGTACAAGAAGGATGGCCTGTGTGTTTGGGGAGTTGTGAGCAGTGCACCCTTAGGAACAGCTAGATGTCGAGACATGGGATGTGAAGGGCTTTTTTGTGAAACCTGTAGAATGTGGCAACTTGAAACAACTCAAGTATCTCCCTTCGAAAGCACGTTGGAGGTACTAAATAGAGGAAGAAACATGAGAGTCAGGGCTCTGCGGGCCATTTTGAATATAAGGCTGAAGGGAAACTTTATATTCCTCATTGGCCTTTAGAGAGTTTTGGGCTCAGTTCTCCCTGAGAAACTCTTTACTTGCGCATGTTCTCTTCATAGCACAATTGGCTTAGTGATGACAAGTGAGTTTCTAGGAAAGAAACTTGGAGGTTGCCATTCTTTGGTAGCTGCTCATCCTTCAGTAATCTGTAGTGAATGGGCGACCCCAAAGAACACTAGCCTCAAGCTAACGTTCCTCTTATTTCACACCACACTTTGGCATGCAGCAGAATCCATGTAGCGTTATTCAGTGTGGTTTTGAGCTCTAGGAAGCATTCCAGGTCTCTTAGTACAGGCGGGTCTGTACCAGGATGAGAAAACTACAGGCAGGATTGCCTGTGTGTTTGGTGAGTTGTGAGCAGTGCACCACTGGGAACAGCTAGATGCCGAGTCATGGGAAGTGATTGGCTTCTTTTCTTAGATTCCAGAAGGTAGTAAATTGAAACAACTCAAGTATCTCCCTTCTAAAGCACCTCGGAAGTACAACGTAGAGAAAGAAACAGCAGAGACAAGGCTCTGTGGGCCCTTTTGTATATAAGGCTTGAAGGGAAACATTATGTTCCTCATAGGGATTAAATAGTTGCGGGCTCAATTCTCCCTGAGAAACACTGTAGTTGAACATGTTCTCTTCATAGCACAGTTGCCTTTGTGATGACAAGTGAGTTTCTAGGAAAAAAATATGCAGGTTGCCATTCTTTGGTAGCTGCTCATCCTTCCGTAATCTGTAGTGAATCGGCGACCCCATTGAACACTAACCTCAAGCTAACTTTCCTGTTGTATCATGCCGCAGGTTGCAGGCAGCAGAATCCATGTAGCGTTATTCATTGTGGTTCTGGAGCTCTAGGTAGCATTCCAGGTCTCTTAGTACTGGCGGGTCAACACTAGGATGAGAAATGTATTAGAAGGACAGCCTGTGTGTTTGGGCCTTGGTCAGCAATGCAGCTTTGGGAAGAGCTAGATGCCGAGTCAGAGGCTATGAAGGGCTTCTTTGGTTAAACCTCTACATTTTTGCAAGTTGAAAGAACTCATGTATCTCCCTTCTAAAGCACCTTGGAGGTACAAAGTAGAGAAAGAATCAGCAAGGTCAATGCTCTGCTGGCCCCTTTGAAGATAAGTCTTGAAGGGAAACTTCATTTTCCTCTTTGGGATTTAGAGAGTTGGGGGCTCAATTCTCCCTGAGAAACACTGTAGTTGCACGTGTTCCCTTCATAGCACAATTGCCTTTGTGACGACAAGTGAGTTTCTAGGAAAGAAACTCGGAGTTTGCCATTCTTTGCTGGTGCTCATCCTTTGGTAATCTTCAGTGAATTGGTGACCCCGTTTGAGCACTAGCGTCAAGCTAACGTTCCTCTTGTATCATGCCACTTGTTGGCATGCAGCAGATTCCTTGTAGCCTTATTCAGTGTGGTTCTGGAGCTCTAGGAAGCATTCCAGGTCTCTTAGTACAGGCGGGTCTGTACCAGGATGAGAAAACTACAGGCAGGATTGCCTGTGTGTTTGGTGAGTTGTGAGCAGTGCACCACTGGGAACAGCTAGATGCCGAGTCATGGGAAGTGATTGGCTTCTTTTCTTAGATTCCAGAAGGTAGTCAGTTGAAACAACTCAAGTATCTCCCTTCTAAAGCACCTTGGAAGTACAACGTAGAGAAAGAAAGAGCAGAGACAAGGCTCTGTGGGCCCTTTTGTATATAAAGCTTGAAGGGAAACTTTATGTTCCTCATAGGGATTTAGAGAGTTGCGGGCTCAATTCTCCCTGAGAAACACTGTAGTTGCACATGTTCTCTTCATAGCAGAGTTGTCTTTGTGATGACAAGTGAGTTTCTAGGAAAGAAATATGGAGGTTGCCATTCTTTGGTAGCTGCTCATCCTTCCGTAATCTGTAGTGAATGGGCGACCCCAAAGAACACTCTCCTCAAGCTAACGTTCCTCTTGTATCATGCCGCAGGTTGCAGGCAGCAGAATCCATGTAGCGTTATTCATTGTGGTTCTTGAGCTCTAGGTAGCATTCCAGGTCTCTTAGGACTGGCGGGTCAACACTAGGATAGGCAACGTATTAGAAGGACGGCCTGTGTGTTTGGGCCTTTGTGAGCAATGCAGCTTTTGGGAAGAGCTAGATGCCGAGTCACAGGCTGTGAAGGGCTTCTTTGCTTAAACATCTACATTTTTGCAAGTTGAAAGAACTCATGTATCTCCCTTCTAAAGCACCTTGGAGGTACAAAGTAGAGAAAGAATCAGCCAGGTCAATGCTCTGCTGGCCCCTTTGAAGATAAGTCTTGAGGGAAACTTCATTTTCCTCTTTGGGATTTAGAGAGTTGGGGGCTCAATTCTCCCTGAGAAACACTGTAGTTGCACGAGTTCCCGTCATAGCACAAATGCCTTTGTGACGACAAGTGAGTTTCTAGGAAAGAAACTCTTAGTTTGCCATTCTTTGCTGGTGCTCCTCCTTTGGTAATCTTCAGGGAATTGGTGACCCCGTTTGAGCACTAGCGTCAAGCTAACGTTCCTCTTGTATCATGCCACTTGTTGGCATGCAGCAGATTCCTTGTAGCCTTATTCAGTGTGGTTCTGGAGCTCTAGGAAGCATTCCAGGTCTCTTAGTAGAGGCGGGTCTGTACTAGGATGAGAAAACTACAGGCAGGATGGCCTGTGTGTTTGGTGAGTTGTCAGCAGTGCACCACTGAGAACAGCTAGATGCCGAGTCATGGGAAGTGATTGGCTTCTTTTCTTACACTCCAGGAAGTAGTCAGTTGAAACAACTCAAGTATCTCCCTTCTAAAGCACCTTGGAAGTACAACGTAGAGAAAGAAACAGCAGAGACAAGGCTCTGTGGGCCCTTTTGTATATAAGGCTTGAAGGGAAACTTTATGTTCCTCATAGGGATTTAGAGAGTTGCGGGCTCAATTCTCCCTGAGAAACACTGTAGTTGAACATGTTCTCTTCATAGCACAGTTGCCTTTGTGATGACAAGTGAGTTTCTAGGAAAGAAATATGCAGGTTGCCATTCTTGGTAGCTGCTCATCCTTCCATAATCTGTAGTGAATCGGCGACCCCATTGAACACTAGCCTCAAGCTAACTTTCCTGTTGTATCATGCCGCAGGTTGCAGGCAGCAGAATCCATGTAGCGTTATTCATTGTGGTTCTGGAGCTCTAGGTAGCATTCCAGGTCTCTTAGTACTGGCGGGTCAACACTAGGATGAGAAATGTATTAGAAGGACAGCCTGTGTGTTTGGGCCTTGGTCAGCAATGCAGCTTTGGGAAGAGCTAGATGCCGAGTCAGAGGCTATGAAGGGCTTCTTTCGTTAAACCTCTACATTTTTGCAAGTTGAAAGAACTCATGTATCTCCCTTCTAAAGCACCTTGGAGGTACAAAGTAGAGAAAGAATCAGCAAGGTCAATGCTCTGCTGGCCCCTTTGAAGATAAGTCTTGAAGGGAAACTTCATTTTCCTCTTTGGTATTTAGAGAGTTGGGGGCTCAATTCTCCCTGAAAAACACTGTAGTTGCACGTGTTCCCTTCATAGCACAATTGCCTTTGTGACGACAAGTGAGTTTCTAGGAAAGAAACTCGGAGTTTGCCATTCTTTGCTGGTGCTAGTCCTTTGGTAATCTTCAGTGAATTGGTGACCCCGTTTGAGCACTAGCCTCAAGCTAACGTTCCTCTTGTATCATGCCACTTGTTGCCATGCAGCACAATCCTTGTAGCCTTATTCAGTGTGGTTCTGGAGCTCTAGGTAGCATTCCAGGTCTCATAGTACAGGCGGGTCTGTACTAGGATGAGAAAACTACAGGCAGGATGGCCTGTGTGTTTGGTGAGTTGTCAGCAGTGCACCACTGGGAACAGCTAGATGCCGAGTCATGGGAAGTGATTGGCTTCTTTTCTTACACTCCAGGAAGTAGTCAGTTGAAACAACTCAAGTATCTCCCTTCTAAAGCACCTTGGAAGTACAACGTAGAGAAAGAAAGAGCAGAGACAAGGCTCTGTGGGCCCTTTTGTATATAAAGCTTGAAGGGAAACTTTATGTTCCTCATAGGGATTTAGAGAGTTGCGGGCTCAATTCTCCCTGAGAAACACTGTAGTTGAACATGTTCTCTTCATAGCACAGTTGCCTTTGTGATGACAAGTGAGTTTCTAGGAAAGAAATATGCAGGTTGCCATTCTTTGGTAGCTGCTCATCCTTCCGTAATCTGTAGTGAATGGGTGACCCCATTGAACATTAGCCTCAAGCTAACATTCCTGTTGTATCATGCCGCAGGTTGCAGGCAGCAGAATCCATGTAGCGTTATTCATTGTGGTTCTGGAGCTCTAGGTAGCATTCCAGGTCTCTTAGTACTGGCGGGTCAACACTAGGATGAGAAATGTATTAGAAGGACAGCCTGTGTGTTTGGGCCTTGGTCAGCAATGCAGCTTTGGGAAGAGCTAGATGCCGAGTCAGAGGCTATGAAGGGCTTCTTTGGTTAAACCTCTACATTTTTGCAAGTTGAAAGAACTCATGTATCTCCCTTCTAAAGCACCTTGGAGGTACAAAGTAGAGAAAGAATCAGCAAGGTCAATGCTCTGCTGGCCCCTTTGAAGATAAGTCTTGAAGGGAAACTTCATTTTCCTCTTTGGGATTTAGAGAGTTGGGGGCTCAATTCTCCCTGAGAAACACTGTAGTTGCACGTGTTCCCTTCATAGCACAATTGCCTTTGTGACGACAAGTGAGTTTCTAGGAAAGAAACTCGGAGTTTGCCATTCTTTGCTGGTGCTCATCCTTTGGTAATCTTCAGTGAATTGGTGACCCCGTTTGAGCACTAGCCTCAAGCTAACGTTCCTCTTGTATCATGCCACTTGTTGCCATGCAGCACAATCCTTGTAGCCTTATTCAGTGTGGTTCTGGAGCTCTAGGAAGCATTCCAGGTCTCTTAGTACAGGCGGGTCTGTACTAGGATGAGAAAACTACAGGCAGGATGGCCTGTGTGTTTGGTGAGTTGTCAGCAGTGCACCACTGGGAACAGCTAGATGCCGAGTCATGGGAAGTGATTGGCTTCTTTTCTTACACTCCAGGAAGTAGTCAGTTGAAACAACTCAAGTATCTCCCTTCTAAAGCACCTTGGAAGTACAACGTAGAGAAAGAAAGAGCAGAGACAAGGCTCTGTGGGCCCTTTTGTATATAAAGCTTGAAGGGAAACTTTATGTTCCTCATAGGGATTTAGAGAGTTGCGGGCTCAATTCTCCCTGAGAAACACTGTAGTTGCACATGTTCTCTTCATAGCAGAGTTGTCTTTGTGATGACAAGTGAGTTTCTAGGAAAGAAATATGGAGGTTGCCATTCTTTGGTAGCTGCTCATCCTTCCGTAATCTGTAGTGAATGGGCGACCCCAAAGAACACTCGCCTCAAGCTAACGTTCCTCTTGTATCATGCCGCAGGTTGCAGGCAGCAGAATCCATGCAGCGTTATTCATTGTGGTTCTTGAGCTCTAGGTAGCATTCCAGGTCTCTTAGGACTGGCGGGTCAACACTAGGATAGGCAACGTATTAGAAGGACGGCCTGTGTGTTTGGGCCTTTGTGAGCAATGCAGCTTTTGGGAAGAGCTAGATGCCGAGTCACAGGCTGTGAAGGGCTTCTTTGCTTAAACATCTACATTTTTGCAAGTTGAAAGAACTCATGTATCTCCCTTCTAAAGCACCTTGGAGGTACAAAGTAGAGAAAGAATCAGCAAGGTCAATGCTCTGCTGGCCCCTTTGAAGATAAGTCTTGAGGGAAACTTCATTTTCCTCTTTGGGATTTAGAGAGTTGGGGGCTCAATTCTCCCTGAGAAACACTGTAGTTGCACGAGTTCCCGTCATAGCACAAATGCCTTTGTGACGACAAGTGAGTTTCTAGGAAAGAAACTCGGAGTTTGCCATTCTTTGCTGGTGCTCCTCCTTTGGTAATCTTCAGTGAATTGGTGACCCCGTTTGAGCACTAGCGTCAAGCTAACGTTCCTCTTGTATCATGCCACTTGTTGGCATGCAGCAGATTCCTTGTAGCCTTATTCAGTGTGGTTCTGGAGCTCTAGGAAGCATTCCAGGTCTCTTAGTACAGGCGGGTCTGTACTAGGATGAGAAAACTACAGGCAGGATGGCCTGTGTGTTTGGTGAGTTGTCAGCAGTGCACCACTGGGAACAGCTAGATGCCGAGACATGGGAAGTGATTGGCTTCTTTTCTTACACTCCAGAAAGTAGTCAGTTGAAACAACTCAAGTATCTCCCTTCTAAAGCACCTTGGAAGTACAACGTAGAGAAAGAAACAGCAGAGACAAGGCTCTGTGGGCCCTTTTGTATATAAGGCTTGAAGGGAAACTTTATGTTCCTCATAGGGATTTAGATAGTTGCGGGCTCAATTCTCCCTGAGAAACACTGTAGTTGAACATGTTCTTTTCATAGCACAGTTGCCTTTGTGATGACAAGTGAGTTTCTAGGAAAGAAATATGCAGGTTGCCATTCTTTGGTAGCTGCTCATCCTTCCATAATCTGTAGTGAATCGGCGACCCCATTGAACACTAGCCTCAAGCTAACTTTCCTGTTGTATCATGCCGCAGGTTGCAGGCAGCAGAATCCATGTAGCGTTATTCATTGTGGTTCTGGAGCTCTAGGTAGCATTCCAGGTCTCTTAGTACTGGCGGGTCAACACTAGGATGAGAAATGTATTAGAAGGACAGCCTGTGTGTTTGGGCCTTGGTCAGCAATGCAGCTTTGGGAAGAGCTCGATGCCGAGTCAGAGGCTATGAAGGGCTTCTTTGGTTAAACCTCTACATTTTTGCAAGTTGAAAGAACTCATGTATCTCCCTTCTAAAGCACCTTGGAGGTACAAAGTAGAGAAAGAATCAGCAAGGTCAATGCTCTGCTGGCCCCTTTGAAGATAAGTCTTGAAGGGAAACTTCATTTTCCTCTTTGGGATTTAGAGAGTTGGGGGCTCAATTCTCCCTGAAAAACACTGTAGTTGCACGTGTTCCCTTCATAGCACAATTGCCTTTGTGACGACAAGTGAGTTTCTAGGAAAGAAACTCGGAGTTTGCCATTCTTTGCTGGTGCTAGTCCTTTGGTAATCTTCAGTGAATTGGTGACCCCGTTTAGAGCACTAGCCTCAAGCTAACGTTCCTCTTGTATCATGCCACTTGTTGCCATGCAGCACAATCCTTGTAGCCTTATTCAGTGTGGTTCTGGAGCTCTAGGTAGCATTCCAGGTCTCTTAGTACAGGCGGGTCTGTACTAGGATGAGAAAACTACAGGCAGGATGGCCTGTGTGTTTGGTGAGTTGTGAGCAGTGCACCACTGGGAACAGCTAGATGCCGAGTCATGGGAAGTGATTGGCTTCTTTTCTTAGATTCCAGAAGGTAGTCAGTTGAAACAACTCAAGTATCTCCCTTCTAAAGCACCTTGGAAGTACAACGTAGAGAAAGAAAGAGCAGAGACAAGGCTCTGTGGGCCCTTTTGTATATAAAGCTTGAAGGGAAACTTTATGTTCCTCATAGGGATTTAGAGAGTTGCGGGCTCAATTCTCCCTGAGAAACACTGTAGTTGCACATGTTCTCTTCATAGCAGAGTTGTCTTTGTGATGACAAGTGAGTTTCTAGGAAAGAAATATGGAGGTTGCCATTCTTTGGTAGCTGCTCATCCTTCCGTAATCTGTAGTGAATGGGCGACCCCAAAGAACACTCTCCTCAAGCTAACGTTCCTCTTGTATCATGCCGCAGGTTGCAGGCAGCAGAATCCATGTAGCGTTATTCATTGTGGTTCTTGAGCTCTAGGTAGCATTCCAGGTCTCTTAGGACTGGCGGGTCAACACTAGGATAGGCAACGTATTAGAAGGACGGCCTGTGTGTTTGGGCCTTTGTGAGCAATGCAGCTTTTGGGAAGAGCTAGATGCCGAGTCACAGGCTGTGAAGGGCTTCTTTGCTTAAACATCTACATTTTTGCAAGTTGAAAGAACTCATGTATCTCCCTTCTAAAGCACCTTGGAGGTACAAAGTAGAGAAAGAATCAGCCAGGTCAATGCTCTGCTGGCCCCTTTGAAGATAAGTCTTGAGGGAAACTTCATTTTCCTCTTTGGGATTTAGAGAGTTGGGGGCTCAATTCTCCCTGAGAAACACTGTAGTTGCACGAGTTCCCGTCATAGCACAAATGCCTTTGTGACGACAAGTGAGTTTCTAGGAAAGAAACTCTTAGTTTGCCATTCTTTGCTGGTGCTCCTCCTTTGGTAATCTTCAGGGAATTGGTGACCCCGTTTGAGCACTAGCGTCAAGCTAACGTTCCTCTTGTATCATGCCACTTGTTGGCATGCAGCAGATTCCTTGTAGCCTTATTCAGTGTGGTTCTGGAGCTCTAGGAAGCATTCCAGGTCTCTTAGTAGAGGCGGGTCTGTACTAGGATGAGAAAACTACAGGCAGGATGGCCTGTGTGTTTGGTGAGTTGTCAGCAGTGCACCACTGAGAACAGCTAGATGCCGAGTCATGGGAAGTGATTGGCTTCTTTTCTTACACTCCAGGAAGTAGTCAGTTGAAACAACTCAAGTATCTCCCTTCTAAAGCACCTTGGAAGTACAACGTAGAGAAAGAAACAGCAGAGACAAGGCTCTGTGGGCCCTTTTGTATATAAGGCTTGAAGGGAAACTTTATGTTCCTCATAGGGATTTAGAGAGTTGCGGGCTCAATTCTCCCTGAGAAACACTGTAGTTGAACATGTTCTCTTCATAGCACAGTTGCCTTTGTGATGACAAGTGAGTTTCTAGGAAAGAAATATGCAGGTTGCCATTCTTGGTAGCTGCTCATCCTTCCATAATCTGTAGTGAATCGGCGACCCCATTGAACACTAGCCTCAAGCTAACTTTCCTGTTGTATCATGCCGCAGGTTGCAGGCAGCAGAATCCATGTAGCGTTATTCATTGTGGTTCTGGAGCTCTAGGTAGCATTCCAGGTCTCTTAGTACTGGCGGGTCAACACTAGGATGAGAAATGTATTAGAAGGACAGCCTGTGTGTTTGGGCCTTGGTCAGCAATGCAGCTTTGGGAAGAGCTAGATGCCGAGTCAGAGGCTATGAAGGGCTTCTTTCGTTAAACCTCTACATTTTTGCAAGTTGAAAGAACTCATGTATCTCCCTTCTAAAGCACCTTGGAGGTACAAAGTAGAGAAAGAATCAGCAAGGTCAATGCTCTGCTGGCCCCTTTGAAGATAAGTCTTGAAGGGAAACTTCATTTTCCTCTTTGGTATTTAGAGAGTTGGGGGCTCAATTCTCCCTGAAAAACACTGTAGTTGCACGTGTTCCCTTCATAGCACAATTGCCTTTGTGACGACAAGTGAGTTTCTAGGAAAGAAACTCGGAGTTTGCCATTCTTTGCTGGTGCTAGTCCTTTGGTAATCTTCAGTGAATTGGTGACCCCGTTTGAGCACTAGCCTCAAGCTAACGTTCCTCTTGTATCATGCCACTTGTTGCCATGCAGCACAATCCTTGTAGCCTTATTCAGTGTGGTTCTGGAGCTCTAGGTAGCATTCCAGGTCTCATAGTACAGGCGGGTCTGTACTAGGATGAGAAAACTACAGGCAGGATGGCCTGTGTGTTTGGTGAGTTGTCAGCAGTGCACCACTGGGAACAGCTAGATGCCGAGTCATGGGAAGTGATTGGCTTCTTTTCTTACACTCCAGGAAGTAGTCAGTTGAAACAACTCAAGTATCTCCCTTCTAAAGCACCTTGGAAGTACAACGTAGAGAAAGAAAGAGCAGAGACAAGGCTCTGTGGGCCCTTTTGTATATAAAGCTTGAAGGGAAACTTTATGTTCCTCATAGGGATTTAGAGAGTTGCGGGCTCAATTCTCCCTGAGAAACACTGTAGTTGAACATGTTCTCTTCATAGCACAGTTGCCTTTGTGATGACAAGTGAGTTTCTAGGAAAGAAATATGCAGGTTGCCATTCTTTGGTAGCTGCTCATCCTTCCGTAATCTGTAGTGAATGGGTGACCCCATTGAACATTAGCCTCAAGCTAACATTCCTGTTGTATCATGCCGCAGGTTGCAGGCAGCAGAATCCATGTAGCGTTATTCATTGTGGTTCTGGAGCTCTAGGTAGCATTCCAGGTCTCTTAGTACTGGCGGGTCAACACTAGGATGAGAAATGTATTAGAAGGACAGCCTGTGTGTTTGGGCCTTGGTCAGCAATGCAGCTTTGGGAAGAGCTAGATGCCGAGTCAGAGGCTATGAAGGGCTTCTTTGGTTAAACCTCTACATTTTTGCAAGTTGAAAGAACTCATGTATCTCCCTTCTAAAGCACCTTGGAGGTACAAAGTAGAGAAAGAATCAGCAAGGTCAATGCTCTGCTGGCCCCTTTGAAGATAAGTCTTGAAGGGAAACTTCATTTTCCTCTTTGGGATTTAGAGAGTTGGGGGCTCAATTCTCCCTGAGAAACACTGTAGTTGCACGTGTTCCCTTCATAGCACAATTGCCTTTGTGACGACAAGTGAGTTTCTAGGAAAGAAACTCGGAGTTTGCCATTCTTTGCTGGTGCTCATCCTTTGGTAATCTTCAGTGAATTGGTGACCCCGTTTGAGCACTAGCCTCAAGCTAACGTTCCTCTTGTATCATGCCACTTGTTGCCATGCAGCACAATCCTTGTAGCCTTATTCAGTGTGGTTCTGGAGCTCTAGGAAGCATTCCAGGTCTCTTAGTACAGGCGGGTCTGTACTAGGATGAGAAAACTACAGGCAGGATGGCCTGTGTGTTTGGTGAGTTGTCAGCAGTGCACCACTGGGAACAGCTAGATGCCGAGTCATGGGAAGTGATTGGCTTCTTTTCTTACACTCCAGGAAGTAGTCAGTTGAAACAACTCAAGTATCTCCCTTCTAAAGCACCTTGGAAGTACAACGTAGAGAAAGAAAGAGCAGAGACAAGGCTCTGTGGGCCCTTTTGTATATAAAGCTTGAAGGGAAACTTTATGTTCCTCATAGGGATTTAGAGAGTTGCGGGCTCAATTCTCCCTGAGAAACACTGTAGTTGCACATGTTCTCTTCATAGCAGAGTTGTCTTTGTGATGACAAGTGAGTTTCTAGGAAAGAAATATGGAGGTTGCCATTCTTTGGTAGCTGCTCATCCTTCCGTAATCTGTAGTGAATGGGCGACCCCAAAGAACACTCGCCTCAAGCTAACGTTCCTCTTGTATCATGCCGCAGGTTGCAGGCAGCAGAATCCATGCAGCGTTATTCATTGTGGTTCTTGAGCTCTAGGTAGCATTCCAGGTCTCTTAGGACTGGCGGGTCAACACTAGGATAGGCAACGTATTAGAAGGACGGCCTGTGTGTTTGGGCCTTTGTGAGCAATGCAGCTTTTGGGAAGAGCTAGATGCCGAGTCACAGGCTGTGAAGGGCTTCTTTGCTTAAACATCTACATTTTTGCAAGTTGAAAGAACTCATGTATCTCCCTTCTAAAGCACCTTGGAGGTACAAAGTAGAGAAAGAATCAGCAAGGTCAATGCTCTGCTGGCCCCTTTGAAGATAAGTCTTGAGGGAAACTTCATTTTCCTCTTTGGGATTTAGAGAGTTGGGGGCTCAATTCTCCCTGAGAAACACTGTAGTTGCACGAGTTCCCGTCATAGCACAAATGCCTTTGTGACGACAAGTGAGTTTCTAGGAAAGAAACTCGGAGTTTGCCATTCTTTGCTGGTGCTCCTCCTTTGGTAATCTTCAGTGAATTGGTGACCCCGTTTGAGCACTAGCGTCAAGCTAACGTTCCTCTTGTATCATGCCACTTGTTGGCATGCAGCAGATTCCTTGTAGCCTTATTCAGTGTGGTTCTGGAGCTCTAGGAAGCATTCCAGGTCTCTTAGTACAGGCGGGTCTGTACTAGGATGAGAAAACTACAGGCAGGATGGCCTGTGTGTTTGGTGAGTTGTCAGCAGTGCACCACTGGGAACAGCTAGATGCCGAGACATGGGAAGTGATTGGCTTCTTTTCTTACACTCCAGAAAGTAGTCAGTTGAAACAACTCAAGTATCTCCCTTCTAAAGCACCTTGGAAGTACAACGTAGAGAAAGAAACAGCAGAGACAAGGCTCTGTGGGCCCTTTTGTATATAAGGCTTGAAGGGAAACTTTATGTTCCTCATAGGGATTTAGATAGTTGCGGGCTCAATTCTCCCTGAGAAACACTGTAGTTGAACATGTTCTTTTCATAGCACAGTTGCCTTTGTGATGACAAGTGAGTTTCTAGGAAAGAAATATGCAGGTTGCCATTCTTTGGTAGCTGCTCATCCTTCCATAATCTGTAGTGAATCGGCGACCCCATTGAACACTAGCCTCAAGCTAACTTTCCTGTTGTATCATGCCGCAGGTTGCAGGCAGCAGAATCCATGTAGCGTTATTCATTGTGGTTCTGGAGCTCTAGGTAGCATTCCAGGTCTCTTAGTACTGGCGGGTCAACACTAGGATGAGAAATGTATTAGAAGGACAGCCTGTGTGTTTGGGCCTTGGTCAGCAATGCAGCTTTGGGAAGAGCTCGATGCCGAGTCAGAGGCTATGAAGGGCTTCTTTGGTTAAACCTCTACATTTTTGCAAGTTGAAAGAACTCATGTATCTCCCTTCTAAAGCACCTTGGAGGTACAAAGTAGAGAAAGAATCAGCAAGGTCAATGCTCTGCTGGCCCCTTTGAAGATAAGTCTTGAAGGGAAACTTCATTTTCCTCTTTGGGATTTAGAGAGTTGGGGGCTCAATTCTCCCTGAAAAACACTGTAGTTGCACGTGTTCCCTTCATAGCACAATTGCCTTTGTGACGACAAGTGAGTTTCTAGGAAAGAAACTCGGAGTTTGCCATTCTTTGCTGGTGCTAGTCCTTTGGTAATCTTCAGTGAATTGGTGACCCCGTTTAGAGCACTAGCCTCAAGCTAACGTTCCTCTTGTATCATGCCACTTGTTGCCATGCAGCACAATCCTTGTAGCCTTATTCAGTGTGGTTCTGGAGCTCTAGGTAGCATTCCAGGTCTCTTAGTACAGGCGGGTCTGTACTAGGATGAGAAAACTACAGGCAGGATGGCCTGTGTGTTTGGTGAGTTGTCAGCAGTGCACCACTGGGAACAGCTAGATGCCGAGTCATGGGAAGTGATTGGCTTCTTTTCTTACACTCCAGGAAGTAGTCAGTTGAAACAACTCAAGTATCTCCCTTCTAAAGCACCTTGGAAGTACAACGTAGAGAAAGAAAGAGCAGAGACAAGGCTCTGTGGGCCCTTTTGTATATAAAGCTTGAAGGGAAACTTTATGTTCCTCATAGGGATTTAGAGAGTTGCGGGCTCAATTCTCCCTGAGAAACACTGTAGTTGAACATGTTCTCTTCATAGCACAGTTGCCTTTGTGATGACAAGTGAGTTTCTAGGAAAGAAATATGCAGGTTGCCATTCTTTGGTAGCTGCTCATCCTTCCGTAATCTGTAGTGAATGGGTGACCCCATTGAACACTAGCCTCAAGCTAACATTCCTGTTGTATCATGCCGCAGGTTGCAGGCAGCAGAATCCATGTAGCGTTATTCATTGTGGTTCTGGAGCTCTAGGTAGCATTCCAGGTCTCTTAGTACTGGCGGGTCAACACTAGGATGCGCAATGTATTAGAAGGACAGCCTGTGTGTTTGGGCCTTGGTCAGCAATGCAGCTTTGGGAAGAGCTAGATGCCGAGTCAGAGGCTATGAAGGGCTTCTTTGGTTAAACCTCTACATTTTTGCAAGTTGAAAGAACTCATGTATCTCCCTTCTAAAGCACCTTGGAGGTACAAAGTAGAGAAAGAATCAGCAAGGTCAATGCTCTGCTGGCCCCTTTGAAGATAAGTCTTGAAGGGAAACTTCATTTTCCTCTTTGGGATTTAGAGAGTTGGGGGCTCAATTCTCCCTGAGAAACACTGTAGTTGCACGTGTTCCCTTCATAGCACAATTGCCTTTGTGATGACAAGTGAGTTTCTAGGAAAGAAACTCGGAGTTTGCCATTCTTTGCTGGTGCTCATCCTTTGGTAATCTTCAGTGAATTGGTGACCCCGTTTGAGCACTAGCCTCAAGCTAACGTTCCTCTTGTATCATGCCACTTGTTGCCATGCAGCACAATCCTTGTAGCCTTATTCAGTGTGGTTCTGGAGCTCTAGGAAGCATTCCAGGTCTCTTAGTACAGGCGGGTCTGTACTAGGATGAGAAAACTACAGGCAGGATGGCCTGTGTGTTTGGTGAGTTGTCAGCAGTGCACCACTGGGAACAGCTAGATGCCGAGTCATGGGAAGTGATTGGCTTCTTTTCTTACACTCCAGGAAGTAGTCAGTTGAAACAACTCAAGTATCTCCCTTCTAAAGCACCTTGGAAGTACAACGTAGAGAAAGAAAGAGCAGAGACAAGGCTCTGTGGGCCCTTTTGTATATAAAGCTTGAAGGGAAACTTTATGTTCCTCATAGGGATTTAGAGAGTTGCGGGCTCAATTCTCCCTGAGAAACACTGTAGTTGCACATGTTCTCTTCATAGCAGAGTTGTCTTTGTGATGACAAGTGAGTTTCTAGGAAAGAAATATGGAGGTTGCCATTCTTTGGTAGCTGCTCATCCTTCCGTAATCTGTAGTGAATGGGCGACCCCAAAGAACAGTCGCCTCAAGCTAACGTTCCTCTTGTATCATGCCGCAGGTTGCAGGCAGCAGAATCCATGTAGCGTTATTCATTGTGGTTCTTGAGCTCTAGGTAGCATTCCAGGTCTCTTAGGACTGGCGGGTCAACACTAGGATAGGCAACGTATTAGAAGGACGGCCTGTGTGTTTGGGCCTTTGTGAGCAATGCAGCTTTTGGGAAGAGCTAGATGCCGAGTCACAGGCTGTGAAGGGCTTCTTTGCTTAAACATCTACATTTTTGCAAGTTGAAAGAACTCATGTATCTCCCTTCTAAAGCACCTTGGAGGTACAAAGTAGAGAAAGAATCAGCAAGGTCAATGCTCTGCTGGCCCCTTTGAAGATAAGTCTTGAGGGAAACTTCATTTTCCTCTTTGGGATTTAGAGAGTTGGGGGCTCAATTCTCCCTGAGAAACACTGTAGTTGCACGAGTTCCCGTCATAGCACAAATGCCTTTGTGACGACAAGTGAGTTTCTAGGAAAGAAACTCGGAGTTTGCCATTCTTTGCTGGTGCTCGTCCTTTGGTAATCTTCAGTGAATTGGTGACCCCGTTTGAGCACTAGCGTCAAGCTAACGTTCCTCTTGTATCATGCCACTTCTTGGCATGCAGCAGATTCCTTGTAGCCTTATTCAGTGTGGTTCTGGAGCTCTAGGAAGCATTCCAGGTCTCTTAGTAGAGGCGGGTCTGTACTAGGATGAGAAAACTACAGGCAGGATGGCCTGTGTGTTTGGTGAGTTGTCAGCAGTGCACCACTGGGAACAGCTAGTTGCCGAGACATGGGAAGTGATTGGCTTCTTTTCTTACACTCCAGGAAGTAGTCAGTTGAAACAACTCAAGTATCTCCCTTCTAAAGCACCTTGGAAGTACAACGTAGAGAAAGAAAGAGCAGAGACAAGGCTCTGTGGGCCCTTTTGTATATAAGGCTTGAAGGGAAACTTTATGTTCCTCATAGGGATTTAGAGAGTTGCGGGCTCAATTCTCCCTGAGAAACACTGTAGTTGAACATGTTCTCTTCATAGCACAGTTGCCTTTGTGATGACAAGTGAGTTTCTAGGAAAGAAATATGCAGGTTGCCATTCTTTGGTAGCTGCTCATCCTTCCGTAATCTGTAGTGAATGGGTGACCCCATTGAACACTAGCCTCAAGCTAACATTCTTGTTGTATCATGCCGCAGGTTGCAGGCAGCAGAATCCATGTAGCGTTATTCATTGTGGTTCTGGAGCTCTAGGTAGCATTCCAGGTCTCTTAGTACTGGCGGGTCAACACTAGGATGAGAAATGTATTACAAGGACAGCCTGTGTGTTTGGGCCTTGGTCAGCAATGCAGCTTTGGGAAGAGCTAGATGCCGAGTCAGAGGCTATGAAGGGCTTCTTTGGTTAAACCTCTACATTTTTGCAAGTTGAAAGAACTCATGTATCTCCCTTCTAAAGCACCTTGGAGGTACAAAGTAGAGAAAGAATCAGCAAGGTCAATGCTCTGCTGGCCCCTTTGAAGATAAGTCTTGAAGGGAAACTTCATTTTCCTCTTTGGGATTTAGAGAGTTGGGGGCTCAATTCTCCCTGAAAAACACTGTAGTTGCACGTGTTCCCTTCATAGCACAATTGCCTTTGTGACGACAAGTGAGTTTCTAGGAAAGAAACTCGGAGTTTGCCATTCTTTGCTGGTGCTAGTCCTTTGGTAATCTTCAGTGAATTGGTGACCCCGTTTGAGCACTAGCGTCAAGCTAACGTTCCTCTTGTATCATGCCACTTCTTGGCATGCAGCAGATTCCTTGTAGCCTTATTCAGTGTGGTTCTGGAGCTCTAGGAAGCATTCCAGGTCTCTTAGTACAGGCGGGTCTGTACTAGGATGAGAAAACTACAGGCAGGATGGCCTGTGTGTTTGGTGAGTTGTCAGCAGTGCACCACTGGGAACAGCTAGATGCCGAGACATGGGAAGTGATTGGCTTCTTTTCTTACACTCCAGGAAGTAGTCAGTTGAAACAACTCAAGTATCTCCCTTCTAAAGCACCTTGGAAGTACAACGTAGAGAAAGAAAGAGCAGAGACAAGGCTCTGTGGGCCCTTTTGTATATAAGGCTTGAAGGGAAACTTTATGTTCCTCATAGGGATTTAGAGAGTTGCGGGCTCAATTCTCCCTGAGAAACACTGTAGTTGAACATGTTCTCTTCATAGCACAGTTGCCTTTGTGATGACAAGTGAGTTTCTAGGAAAGAAATATGCAGGTTGCCATTCTTTGGTAGCTGCTCATCCTTCCGTAATCTGTAGTGAATGGGTGACCCCATTGAACACTAGCCTCAAGCTAACATTCCTGTTGTATCATGCCGCAGGTTGCAGGCAGCAGAATCCATGTAGCGTTATTCATTGTGGTTCTGGAGCTCTAGGTAGCATTCCAGGTCTCTTAGTACTGGCGGGTCAACACTAGGATGAGAAATGTATTACAAGGACAGCCTGTGTGTTTGGGCCTTGGTCAGCAATGCAGCTTTGGGAAGAGCTAGATGCCGAGTCAGAGGCTATGAAGGGCTTCTTTGGTTAAACCTCTACATTTTTGCAAGTTGAAAGAACTCATGTATCTCCCTTCTAAAGCACCTTGGAGGTACAAAGTAGAGAAAGAATCAGCAAGGTCAATGCTCTGCTGGCCCCTTTGAAGATAAGTCTTGAAGGGAAACTTCATTTTCCTCTTTGGGATTTAGAGAGTTGGGGGCTCAATTCTCCCTGAAAAACACTGTAGTTGCACGTGTTCCCTTCATAGCACAATTGCCTTTGTGACGACAAGTGAGTTTCTAGGAAAGAAACTCGGAGTTTGCCATTCTTTGCTGGTGCTCATCCTTTGGTAATCTTCAGTGAATTGGTGACCCCGTTTGAGCACTAGCGTCAAGCTAACGTTCCTCTTGTATCATGCCACTTGTTGGCATCCAGCAGATTCCTTGTAGCCTTATTCAGTGTGGTTCTGGAGCTCCAGGAAGCATTCCAGGTCTCTTAGTACAGGCGGGTCTGTACCAGGATGAGAAAACTACAGGCAGGATTGCCTGTGTGTTTGGTGAGTTGTGAGCAGTGCACCACTGGGAACAGCTAGATGCCGAGTCATGGGAAGTGATTGGCTTCTTTTCTTAGATTCCAGAAGGTAGTCAGTTGAAACAACTCAAGTATCTCCCTTCTAAAGCACCTTGGAAGTACAACGTAGAGAAAGAAAGAGCAGAGACAAGGCTCTGTGGGCCCTTTTGTATATAAAGCTTGAAGGGAAACTTTATGTTCCTCATAGGGATTTAGAGAGTTGCGGGCTCAATTCTCCCTGAGAAACACTGTAGTTGCACATGTTCTCTTCATAGCAGAGTTGTCTTTGTGATGACAAGTGAGTTTCTAGGAAAGAAATATGGAGGTTGCCATTCTTTGGTAGCTGCTCATCCTTCCGTAATCTGTAGTGAATGGGCGACCCCAAAGAACACTCTCCTCAAGCTAACGTTCCTCTTGTATCATGCCGCAGGTTGCAGGCAGCAGAATCCATGTAGCGTTATTCATTGTGGTTCTTGAGCTCTAGGTAGCATTCCAGGTCTCTTAGGACTGGCGGGTCAACACTAGGATAGGCAACGTATTAGAAGGACGGCCTGTGTGTTTGGGCCTTTGTGAGCAATGCAGCTTTTGGGAAGAGCTAGATGCCGAGTCACAGGCTGTGAAGGGCTTCTTTGCTTAAACATCTACATTTTTGCAAGTTGAAAGAACTCATGTATCTCCCTTCTAAAGCACCTTGGAGGTACAAAGTAGAGAAAGAATCAGCCAGGTCAATGCTCTGCTGGCCCCTTTGAAGATAAGTCTTGAGGGAAACTTCATTTTCCTCTTTGGGATTTAGAGAGTTGGGGGCTCAATTCTCCCTGAGAAACACTGTAGTTGCACGAGTTCCCGTTATAGCACAAATGCCTTTGTGACGACAAGTGAGTTTCTAGGAAAGAAACTCGGAGTTTGCCATTCTTTGCTGGTGCTCCTCCTTTGGTAATCTTCAGGGAATTGGTGACCCCGTTTGAGCACTAGCGTCAAGCTAACGTTCCTCTTGTATCATGCCACTTGTTGGCATGCAGCAGATTCCTTGTAGCCTTATTCAGTGTGGTTCTGGAGCTCTAGGAAGCATTCCAGGTCTCTTAGTAGAGGCGGGTCTGTACTAGGATGAGAAAACTACAGGCAGGATGGCCTGTGTGTTTGGTGAGTTGTCAGCAGTGCACCACTGAGAACAGCTAGATGCCGAGTCATGGGAAGTGATTGGCTTCTTTTCTTACACTCCAGGAAGTAGTCAGTTGAAACAACTCAAGTATCTCCCTTCTAAAGCACCTTGGAAGTACAACGTAGAGAAAGAAACAGCAGAGACAAGGCTCTGTGGGCCCTTTTGTATATAAGGCTTGAAGGGAAACTTTATGTTCCTCATAGGGATTTAGAGAGTTGCGGGCTCAATTCTCCCTGAGAAACACTGTAGTTGAACATGTTCTCTTCATAGCACAGTTGCCTTTGTGATGACAAGTGAGTTTCTAGGAAAGAAATATGCAGGTTGCCATTCTTTGGTAGCTGCTCATCCTTCCATAATCTGTAGTGAATCGGCGACCCCATTGAACACTAGCCTCAAGCTAACTTTCCTGTTGTATCATGCCGCAGGTTGCAGGCAGCAGAATCCATGTAGCGTTATTCATTGTGGTTCTGGAGCTCTAGGTAGCATTCCAGGTCTCTTAGTACTGGCGGGTCAACACTAGGATGAGAAATGTATTAGAAGGACAGCCTGTGTGTTTGGGCCTTGGTCAGCAATGCAGCTTTGGGAAGAGCTAGATGCCGAGTCAGAGGCTATGAAGGGCTTCTTTCGTTAAACCTCTACATTTTTGCAAGTTGAAAGAACTCATGTATCTCCCTTCTAAAGCACCTTGGAGGTACAAAGTAGAGAAAGAATCAGCAAGGTCAATGCTCTGCTGGCCCCTTTGAAGATAAGTCTTGAAGGGAAACTTCATTTTCCTCTTTGGGATTTAGAGAGTTGGGGGCTCAATTCTCCCTGAAAAACACTGTAGTTGCACGTGTTCCCTTCATAGCACAATTGCCTTTGTGACGACAAGTGAGTTTCTAGGAAAGAAACTCGGAGTTTGCCATTCTTTGCTGGTGCTAGTCCTTTGGTAATCTTCAGTGAATTGGTGACCCCGTTTGAGCACTAGCCTCAAGCTAACGTTCCTCTTGTATCATGCCACTTGTTGCCATGCAGCACAATCCTTGTAGCCTTATTCAGTGTGGTTCTGGAGCTCTAGGTAGCATTCCAGGTCTCATAGTACAGGCGGGTCTGTACTAGGATGAGAAAACTACAGGCAGGATGGCCTGTGTGTTTGGTGAGTTGTCAGCAGTGCACCACTGGGAACAGCTAGATGCCGAGTCATGGGAAGTGATTGGCTTCTTTTCTTACACTCCAGGAAGTAGTCAGTTGAAACAACTCAAGTATCTCCCTTCTAAAGCACCTTGGAAGTACAACGTAGAGAAAGAAAGAGCAGAGACAAGGCTCTGTGGGCCCTTTTGTATATAAAGCTTGAAGGGAAACTTTATGTTCCTCATAGGGATTTAGAGAGTTGCGGGCTCAATTCTCCCTGAGAAACACTGTAGTTGAACATGTTCTCTTCATAGCACAGTTGCCTTTGTGATGACAAGTGAGTTTCTAGGAAAGAAATATGCAGGTTGCCATTCTTTGGTAGCTGCTCATCCTTCCGTAATCTGTAGTGAATGGGTGACCCCATTGAACATTAGCCTCAAGCTAACATTCCTGTTGTATCATGCCGCAGGTTGCAGGCAGCAGAATCCATGTAGCGTTATTCATTGTGGTTCTGGAGCTCTAGGTAGCATTCCAGGTCTCTTAGTACTGGCGGGTCAACACTAGGATGAGAAATGTATTAGAAGGACAGCCTGTGTGTTTGGGCCTTGGTCAGCAATGCAGCTTTGGGAAGAGCTAGATGCCGAGTCAGAGGCTATGAAGGGCTTCTTTGGTTAAACCTCTACATTTTTGCAAGTTGAAAGAACTCATGTATCTCCCTTCTAAAGCACCTTGGAGGTACAAAGTAGAGAAAGAATCAGCAAGGTCAATGCTCTGCTGGCCCCTTTGAAGATAAGTCTTGAAGGGAAACTTCATTTTCCTCTTTGGGATTTAGAGAGTTGGGGGCTCAATTCTCCCTGAGAAACACTGTAGTTGCACGTGTTCCCTTCATAGCACAATTGCCTTTGTGACGACAAGTGAGTTTCTAGGAAAGAAACTCGGAGTTTGCCATTCTTTGCTGGTGCTCATCCTTTGGTAATCTTCAGTGAATTGGTGACCCCGTTTGAGCACTAGCCTCAAGCTAACGTTCCTCTTGTATCATGCCACTTGTTGCCATGCAGCACAATCCTTGTAGCCTTATTCAGTGTGGTTCTGGAGCTCTAGGAAGCATTCCAGGTCTCTTAGTACAGGCGGGTCTGTACTAGGATGAGAAAACTACAGGCAGGATGGCCTGTGTGTTTGGTGAGTTGTCAGCAGTGCACCACTGGGAACAGCTAGATGCCGAGTCATGGGAAGTGATTGGCTTCTTTTCTTACACTCCAGGAAGTAGTCAGTTGAAACAACTCAAGTATCTCCCTTCTAAAGCACCTTGGAAGTACAACGTAGAGAAAGAAAGAGCAGAGACAAGGCTCTGTGGGCCCTTTTGTATATAAAGCTTGAAGGGAAACTTTATGTTCCTCATAGGGATTTAGAGAGTTGCGGGCTCAATTCTCCCTGAGAAACACTGTAGTTGCACATGTTCTCTTCATAGCAGAGTTGTCTTTGTGATGACAAGTGAGTTTCTAGGAAAGAAATATGGAGGTTGCCATTCTTTGGTAGCTGCTCATCCTTCCGTAATCTGTAGTGAATGGGCGACCCCAAAGAACACTCGCCTCAAGCTAACGTTCCTCTTGTATCATGCCGCAGGTTGCAGGCAGCAGAATCCATGTAGCGTTATTCATTGTGGTTCTTGAGCTCTAGGTAGCATTCCAGGTCTCTTAGGACTGGCGGGTCAACACTAGGATAGGCAACGTATTAGAAGGACGGCCTGTGTGTTTGGGCCTTTGTGAGCAATGCAGCTTTTGGGAAGAGCTAGATGCCGAGTCACAGGCTGTGAAGGGCTTCTTTGCTTAAACATCTACATTTTTGCAAGTTGAAAGAACTCATGTATCTCCCTTCTAAAGCACCTTGGAGGTACAAAGTAGAGAAAGAATCAGCAAGGTCAATGCTCTGCTGGCCCCTTTGAAGATAAGTCTTGAGGGAAACTTCATTTTCCTCTTTGGGATTTAGAGAGTTGGGGGCTCAATTCTCCCTGAGAAACACTGTAGTTGCACGAGTTCCCGTCATAGCACAAATGCCTTTGTGACGACAAGTGAGTTTCTAGGAAAGAAACTCGGAGTTTGCCATTCTTTGCTGGTGCTCCTCCTTTGGTAATCTTCAGTGAATTGGTGACCCCGTTTGAGCACTAGCGTCAAGCTAACGTTCCTCTTGTATCATGCCACTTGTTGGCATGCAGCAGATTCCTTGTAGCCTTATTCAGTGTGGTTCTGGAGCTCTAGGAAGCATTCCAGGTCTCTTAGTACAGGCGGGTCTGTACTAGGATGAGAAAACTACAGGCAGGATGGCCTGTGTGTTTGGTGAGTTGTCAGCAGTGCACCACTGGGAACAGCTAGATGCCGAGACATGGGAAGTGATTGGCTTCTTTTCTTACACTCCAGAAAGTAGTCAGTTGAAACAACTCAAGTATCTCCCTTCTAAAGCACCTTGGAAGTACAACGTAGAGAAAGAAACAGCAGAGACAAGGCTCTGTGGGCCCTTTTGTATATAAGGCTTGAAGGGAAACTTTATGTTCCTCATAGGGATTTAGATAGTTGCGGGCTCAATTCTCCCTGAGAAACACTGTAGTTGAACATGTTCTTTTCATAGCACAGTTGCCTTTGTGATGACAAGTGAGTTTCTAGGAAAGAAATATGCAGGTTGCCATTCTTTGGTAGCTGCTCATCCTTCCATAATCTGTAGTGAATCGGCGACCCCATTGAACACTAGCCTCAAGCTAACTTTCCTGTTGTATCATGCCGCAGGTTGCAGGCAGCAGAATCCATGTAGCGTTATTCATTGTGGTTCTGGAGCTCTAGGTAGCATTCCAGGTCTCTTAGTACTGGCGGGTCAACACTAGGATGAGAAATGTATTAGAAGGACAGCCTGTGTGTTTGGGCCTTGGTCAGCAATGCAGCTTTGGGAAGAGCTAGATGCCGAGTCAGAGGCTATGAAGGGCTTCTTTGGTTAAACCTCTACATTTTTGCAAGTTGAAAGAACTCATGTATCTCCCTTCTAAAGCACCTTGGAGGTACAAAGTAGAGAAAGAATCAGCAAGGTCAATGCTCTGCTGGCCCCTTTGAAGATAAGTCTTGAAGGGAAACTTCATTTTCCTCTTTGGGATTTAGAGAGTTGGGGGCTCAATTCTCCCTGAAAAACACTGTAGTTGCACGTGTTCCCTTCATAGCACAATTGCCTTTGTGACGACAAGTGAGTTTCTAGGAAAGAAACTCGGAGTTTGCCATTCTTTGCTGGTGCTAGTCCTTTGGTAATCTTCAGTGAATTGGTGACCCCGTTTAGAGCACTAGCCTCAAGCTAACGTTCCTCTTGTATCATGCCACTTGTTGCCATGCAGCACAATCCTTGTAGCCTTATTCAGTGTGGTTCTGGAGCTCTAGGTAGCATTCCAGGTCTCTTAGTACAGGCGGGTCTGTACTAGGATGAGAAAACTACAGGCAGGATGGCCTGTGTGTTTGGTGAGTTGTCAGCAGTGCACCACTGGGAACAGCTAGATGCCGAGTCATGGGAAGTGATTGGCTTCTTTTCTTACACTCCAGGAAGTAGTCAGTTGAAACAACTCAAGTATCTCCCTTCTAAAGCACCTTGGAAGTACAACGTAGAGAAAGAAAGAGCAGAGACAAGGCTCTGTGGGCCCTTTTGTATATAAAGCTTGAAGGGAAACTTTATGTTCCTCATAGGGATTTAGAGAGTTGCGGGCTCAATTCTCCCTGAGAAACACTGTAGTTGAACATGTTCTCTTCATAGCACAGTTGCCTTTGTGATGACAAGTGAGTTTCTAGGAAAGAAATATGCAGGTTGCCATTCTTTGGTAGCTGCTCATCCTTCCGTAATCTGTAGTGAATGGGTGACCCCATTGAACACTAGCCTCAAGCTAACATTCCTGTTGTATCATGCCGCAGGTTGCAGGCAGCAGAATCCATGTAGCGTTATTCATTGTGGTTCTGGAGCTCTAGGTAGCATTCCAGGTCTCTTAGTACTGGCGGGTCAACACTAGGATGCGCAATGTATTAGAAGGACAGCCTGTGTGTTTGGGCCTTGGTCAGCAATGCAGCTTTGGGAAGAGCTAGATGCCGAGTCAGAGGCTATGAAGGGCTTCTTTGGTTAAACCTCTACATTTTTGCAAGTTGAAAGAACTCATGTATCTCCCTTCTAAAGCACCTTGGAGGTACAAAGTAGAGAAAGAATCAGCAAGGTCAATGCTCTGCTGGCCCCTTTGAAGATAAGTCTTGAAGGGAAACTTCATTTTCCTCTTTGGGATTTAGAGAGTTGGGGGCTCAATTCTCCCTGAGAAACACTGTAGTTGCACGTGTTCCCTTCATAGCACAATTGCCTTTGTGACGACAAGTGAGTTTCTAGGAAAGAAACTCGGAGTTTGCCATTCTTTGCTGGTGCTCATCCTTTGGTAATCTTCAGTGAATTGGTGACCCCGTTTGAGCACTAGCCTCAAGCTAACGTTCCTCTTGTATCATGCCACTTGTTGCCATGCAGCACAATCCTTGTAGCCTTATTCAGTGTGGTTCTGGAGCTCTAGGAAGCATTCCAGGTCTCTTAGTACAGGCGGGTCTGTACTAGGATGAGAAAACTACAGGCAGGATGGCCTGTGTGTTTGGTGAGTTGTCAGCAGTGCACCACTGGGAACAGCTAGATGCCGAGTCATGGGAAGTGATTGGCTTCTTTTCTTACACTCCAGGAAGTAGTCAGTTGAAACAACTCAAGTATCTCCCTTCTAAAGCACCTTGGAAGTACAACGTAGAGAAAGAAAGAGCAGAGACAAGGCTCTGTGGGCCCTTTTGTATATAAAGCTTGAAGGGAAACTTTATGTTCCTCATAGGGATTTAGAGAGTTGCGGGCTCAATTCTCCCTGAGAAACACTGTAGTGGAACATGTTCTCTTCATAGCACAGTTGCCTTTGTGATGACAAGTGAGTTTCTAGGAAAGAAATATGCAGGTTGCCATTCTTTGGTAGCTGCTCATCCTTCCGTAATCTGTAGTGAATGGGCGACCCCAAAGAACAGTCGCCTCAAGCTAACGTTCCTCTTGTATCATGCCGCAGGTTGCAGGCAGCAGAATCCATGTAGCGTTATTCATTGTGGTTCTTGAGCTCTAGGTAGCATTCCAGGTCTCTTAGGACTGGCGGGTCAACACTAGGATAGGCAACGTATTAGAAGGACGGCCTGTGTGTTTGGGCCTTTGTGAGCAATGCAGCTTTTGGGAAGAGCTAGATGCCGAGTCACAGGCTGTGAAGGGTTTCTTTGCTTAAACATCTACATTTTTGCAAGTTGAAAGAACTCATGTATCTCCCTTCTAAAGCACCTTGGAGGTACAAAGTAGAGAAAGAATCAGCAAGGTCAATGCTCTGCTGGCCCCTTTGAAGATAAGTCTTGAGGGAAACTTCATTTTCCTCTTTGGGATTTAGAGAGTTGGGGGCTCAATTCTCCCTGAGAAACACTGTAGTTGCACGAGTTCCCGTCATAGCACAAATGCCTTTGTGACGACAAGTGAGTTTCTAGGAAAGAAACTCGGAGTTTGCCATTCTTTGCTGGTGCTCGTCCTTTGGTAATCTTCAGTGAATTGGTGACCCCGTTTGAGCACTAGCGTCAAGCTAACGTTCCTCTTGTATCATGCCACTTCTTGGCATGCAGCAGATTCCTTGTAGCCTTATTCAGTGTGGTTCTGGAGCTCTAGGAAGCATTCCAGGTCTCTTAGTACAGGCGGGTCTGTACTAGGATGAGAAAACTACAGGCAGGATGGCCTGTGTGTTTGGTGAGTTGTCAGCAGTGCACCACTGGGAACAGCTAGATGCCGAGACATGGGAAGTGATTGGCTTCTTTTCTTACACTCCAGGAAGTAGTCAGTTGAAACAACTCAAGTATCTCCCTTCTAAAGCACCTTGGAAGTACAACGTAGAGAAAGAAAGAGCAGAGACAAGGCTCTGTGGGCCCTTTTGTATATAAGGCTTGAAGGGAAACTTTATGTTCCTCATAGGGATTTAGAGAGTTGCGGGCTCAATTCTCCCTGAGAAACACTGTAGTTGAACATGTTCTCTTCATAGCACAGTTGCCTTTGTGATGACAAGTGAGTTTCTAGGAAAGAAATATGCAGGTTGCCATTCTTTGGTAGCTGCTCATCCTTCCGTAATCTGTAGTGAATGGGTGACCCCATTGAACACTAGCCTCAAGCTAACATTCCTGTTGTATCATGCCGCAGGTTGCAGGCAGCAGAATCCATGTAGCGTTATTCATTGTGGTTCTGGAGCTCTAGGTAGCATTCCAGGTCTCTTAGTACTGGCGGGTCAACACTAGGATGAGAAATGTATTAGAAGGACAGCCTGTGTGTTTGGGCCTTGGTCAGCAATGCAGCTTTGGGAAGAGCTAGATGCCGAGTGAGAGGCTATGAAGGGCTTCTTTGGTTAAACCTCTACATTTTTGCAAGTTGAAAGAACTCATGTATCTCCCTTCTAAAGCACCTTGGAGGTACAAAGTAGAGAAAGAATCAGCAAGGTCAATGCTCTGCTGGCCCCTTTGAAGATAAGTCTTGAAGGGAAACTTCATTTTCCTCTTTGGGATTTAGAGAGTTGGGGGCTCAATTCTCCCTGAGAAACACTGTAGTTGCACGTGTTCCCTTCATAGCACAATTGCCTTTGTGACGACAAGTGAGTTTCTAGGAAAGAAACTCGGAGTTTGCCATTCTTTGCTGGTGCTCGTCGTTTGGTAATCTTCAGTGAATTGGTGACCCCGTTTGAGCACTAACCTCAAGCTAACGTTCCTCTTGTATCATGCCACTTGTTGCCATGCAGCACAATCCTTGTAGCCTTATTCAGTGTGGTTCTGGAGCTCTAGGTAGCATTCCAGGTCTCTTAGTACAGGCGGGTCTGTACTAGGATGAGAAAACTACAGGCAGGATGGCCTGTGTGTTTGGTGAGTTGTCAGCAGTGCACCACTGGGAACAGCTAGATGCCGAGTCATGGGAAGTGATTGGCTTCTTTTCTTACACTCCAGGAAGTAGTCAGTTGAAACAACTCAAGTATCTCCCTTCTAAAGCACCTTGGAAGTACAACGTAGAGAAAGAAAGAGCAGAGACAAGGCTCTGTGGGCCCTTTTGTATATAAAGCTTGAAGGGAAACTTTATGTTCCTCATAGGGATTTAGAGAGTTGCGGGCTCAATTCTCCCTGAGAAACACTGTAGTTGAACATGTTCTCTTCATAGCACAGTTGCCTTTGTGATGACAAGTGAGTTTCTAGGAAAGAAATATGCAGGTTGCCATTCTTTGGTAGCTGCTAATCCTTCCGTAATCTGTAGTGAATGGGCGACCCCATTGAACACTAGCCTCAAGCTAACATTCCTGTTGTATCATGCCCCAGGTTGCAGGCAGCAGAATCCATGTAGCGTTATTCATTGTGGTTCTGGAGCTCTAGGTAGCATTCCAGGTCTCTTAGTACTGGCGGGTCAACACTAGGATGAGCAATGTATTAGAAGGACAGCCTGTGTGTTTGGGCCTTGGTCAGCAATGCAGCTTTGGGAAGAGCTAGATGCCGAGTCAGAGGCTATGAAGGGCTTCTTTGGTTAAACCTCTACATTTTTGCAAGTTGGAAGAACTCATGTATCTCCCTTCTAAAGCACCTTGGAGGTACAAAGTAGAGAAAGAATCAGCAAGGTCAATGCTCTGCTGGCCCCTTTGAAGATAAGTCTTGAAGGGAAACTTCATTTTCCTCTTTGGGATTTAGAGAGTTGGGGGCTCAATTCTCCCTGAGAAACACTGTAGTTGCACGTGTTCCCTTCATAGCACAATTGCCTTTGTGACGACAAGTGAGTTTCTAGGAAAGAAACTCGGAGTTTGCCATTCTTTGCTGGTGCTCATCCTTTGGTAATCTTCAGTGAATTGGTGACCCCGTTTGAGCACTAGCGTCAAGCTAACGTTCCTCTTGTATCATGCCACTTGTTGGCATGCAGCAGATTCCTTGTAGCCTTATTCAGTGTGGTTCTGGAGCTCTAGGAAGCATTCCAAGTCTCTTAGTACAGGCGTGTCTGTACTAGGATGAGAAAACTACAGGCAGGATGGCCTGTGTGTTTGGTGAGTTGTCAGCAGTGCACCACTGGGAACAGCTAGATGCCGAGACATGGGAAGTGATTGGCTTCTTTTCTTACACTCCAGAAAGTAGTCAGTTGAAACAACTCAAGTATCTCCCTTCTAAAGCACCTTGGAAGTACAACGTAGAGAAAGAAACAGCAGAGACAAGGCTCTGTGGGCCCTTTTGTATATAAGGCTTGAAGGGAAACTTTATGTTCCTCATAGGGATTTAGATAGTTGCGGGCTCAATTCTCCCTGAGAAACACTGTAGTTGAACATGTTCTCTTCATAGCACAGTTGCCTTTGTGATGACAAGTGAGTTTCTAGGAAAGAAATATGCAGGTGGCCATTCTTTGGTAGCTGCTCATCCTTCCGTAATCTGTAGTGAATCGGCGACCCCATTGAACACTAGCCTGAAGCTAACTTTCTTGTTGTATCATGCCGCAGGTTGCAGGCAGCAGAATCCATGTAGCGTTATTCATTGTGGTTCTGGAGCTCTAGGTAGCATTCCAGGTCTCTTAGTACTGGCGGGTCAACACTAGGATGAGAAATGTATTAGAAGGACAGCCTGTGTGTTTGGGCCTTGGTCAGCAATGCAGCTTTGGGAAGAGCTAGATGCCGAGTGAGAGGCTATGAAGGGCTTCTTTGGTTAAACCTCTACATTTTTGCAAGTTGAAAGAACTCATGTATCTCCCTTCTAAAGCACCTTGGAGGTACAAAGTAGAGAAAGAATCAGCAAGGTCAATGCTCTGCTGGCCCCTTTGAAGATAAGTCTTGAAGGGAAACTTCATTTTCCTCTTTGGGATTTAGAGAGCTGGGGGCTCAATTCTCCCTGAGAAACACTGTAGTTGCACGTGTTCCCTTCATAGCACAATTGCCTTTGTGACGACAAGTGAGTTTCTAGGAAAGAAACTCGGAGTTTGCCATTCTTTGCTGGTGCTCGTCCTTTGGTAATCTTCAGTGAATTGGTGACCCCGTTTGAGCACTAGCTTCAAGCTAACGTTCCTTTTGTATCATGCCACTTGTTGTCATGCAGCACAATCCTTGTAGCCTTATTCAGTGTGGTTCTGGAGCTCTAGGAAGCATTCCAGGTCTCTTAGTACTGGCGGATCTGCTCGACGATGAGAAACGTACAAGAAGGATGGCCTGTGTGTTTGGGGAGTTGTGAGCAGTGCACCCTTAGGAACAGCTAGATGTCGAGACATGGGATGTGAAGGGCTTTTTTGTGAAACCTGTAGAATGTGGCAACTTGAAACAACTCAAGTATCTCCCTTCGAAAGCACGTTGGAGGTACTAAATAGAGGAAGAAGCATGAGAGTCAGGGCTCTGCGGGCCATTTTGAATATAAGGCTGAAGGGAAACTTTATATTCCTCATTGGCCTTTAGAGAGTTTTGGGCTCAGTTCTCCCTGAGAAACTCTTTACTTGCGCATGTTCTCTTCATAGCACAATTGGCTTAGTGATGACAAGTGAGTTTCTAGGAAAGAAACTTGGAGGTTGCCATTCTTTGGTAGCTGCTCATCCTTCAGTAATCTGTAGTGAATGGGCGACCCCAAAGAACACTAGCCTCAAGCTAACGTTCCTCTTATTTCACACCACACTTTGGCATGCAGCAGAATCCATGTAGCGTTATTCAGTGTGCTTTTGAGCTCTAGGAAGCATTCCAGGTCTCTTAGTACAGGCGGGTCTGTACCAGGATGAGAAAACTACAGGCAGGATTGCCTGTGTGTTTGGTGAGTTGTGAGCAGTGCACCACTGGGAACAGCTAGATGCCGAGTCATGGGAAGTGATTGGCTTCTTTTCTTAGATTCCAGAAGGTAGTAAATTGAAACAACTCAAGTATCTCCCTTCTAAAGCACCTTGGAAGTACAACGTAGAGAAAGAAACAGCAGAGACAAGGCTCTGTGGGCCCTTTTGTATATAAGGCTTGAAGGGAAACTTTATGTTCCTCATTGGGATTTAGAGAGTTGCGGGCTCAATTCTCCCTGAGAAACACTGTAGTTGCACATGTTCTCTTCATAGCAGAGTTGTCTTTGTGATGACAAGTGAGTTTCTAGGAAAGAAATATGGAGGTTGCCATTCTTTGGCAGCTGCTCATCCTTCCGTAATCTGTAGTGAATGGGCGACCCCAAAGAACACTCGCCTCAAGCTAACGTTCCTCTTGTATCATGCCGCAGGTTGCAGGCAGCAGAATCCATGTAGCGTTATTCATTGTGGTTCTTGAGCTCTAGGTAGCATTCCAGGTCTCTTAGGACTGGCGGGTCAACACTAGGATAGGCAACGTATTAGAAGGACGGCCTGTTTGTTTGGGCCTTTGTGAGCAATGCAGCTTTTGGGAAGAGCTAGATGCCGAGTCACAGGCTGTGAAGGGCTTCTTTGCTTAAACATCTACATTTTTGCAAGTTGAAAGAACTCATATATCTCCCTTCTAAAGCACCTTGGAGGTACAAAGTAGAGAAAGAATCAGCAAGGTCAATGCTCTGCTGGCCCCTTTGAAGATAAGTCTTGAGGGAAACTTCATTTTCCTCTTTGGGATTTAGAGAGTTGGGGGCTCAATTCTCCCTGAGAAACACTGTAGTTGCACGAGTTCCCGTCATAGCACAAATGCCTTTGTGACGACAAGTGAGTTTCTAGGAAAGAAACTCGGAGTTTGCCATTCTTTGCTGGTGCTCGTCCTTTGGTAATCTTCAGTGAATTGGTGACCCCGTTTGAGCACTAGCGTCAAGCTAACGTTCCTCTTGTATCATGCCACTTGTTGGCATGCAGCAGATTCCTTGTAGCCTTATTCAGTGTGGTTCTGGAGCTCTAGGAAGCATTCCAGGTCTCTTAGTACAGGCGGGTCTGTACCAGGATGAGAAAACTACAGGCAGGATTGCCTGTGTGTTTGGTGAGTTGTGAGCAGTGCACCACTGGGAACAGCTAGATGCCGAGTCATGGGAAGTGATTGGCTTCTTTTCTTAGATTCCAGAAGGTAGTCAGTTGAAACAACTCAAGTATCTCCCTTCTAAAGCACCTTGGAAGTACAACGTAGAGAAAGAAACAGCAGAGACAAGGCTCTGTGGGCCCTTTTGTATATAAGGCTTGAAGGGAAACTTTATGTTCCTCATAGGGATTTAGGTAGTTGCGGGCTCAATTCTCCCTGAGAAACACTGTAGTTGAACATGTTCACTTCATAGCACAGTTGCCTTTGTGATGACAAGTGAGTTTCTAGGAAAGAAATATGAAGGTTGCCATTCTTTGGTAGCTGCTCATCCTTCCGTAATCTGTAGTGAATGGGCGACCCCATTGAACACTAGCCTCAAGCTAACATTCCTGTTGTATCATGCCACAGGTTGCAGGCAGCAGAATCCATGTAGCGTTATTCATTGTGGTTCTGGAGCTCTAGGTAGCATTCCAGGTCTCTTAGTACTGGCGGGTCAACACTAGGATGAGCAATGTATTAGAAGGACAGCCTGTGTGTTTGGGCCTTGGTCAGCAATGCAGTTTTGGGAAGAGCTAGATGCCGAGTCAGAGGCTATGAAGGGCTACTTTGGTTAAACCTCTACATTTTTGCAAGTTGAAAGAACTCATGTATCTCCCTTCTAAAACACCTTGGATGTACAATGTAGAGATAGAATCAGCAAGGTCAATGCTCTGCTGGCCCCTTTGAAGATAAGTCTTGAAGGGAAACTTCATTTTCCTCTTTGGGATTTAGAGAGTTGGGGGCTCAATTCTCCCTGAGAAACACTGTAGTTGCACGTGTTCCCTTCATAGCACAATTGCCTTTGTGACGACAAGTGAGTTTCTAGGAAAGAAACTCGGAGTTTGCCATTCTTTGCTGGTGCTCGTCCTTTGGTAATCTTCAGTGAATTGGTGACCCCGTTTGAGCACTAGCTTCAAGCTAACGTTCCTTTTGTATCATGCCACTTGTTGCCATGCAGCACAATCCTTGTAGCCTTATTCAGTGTGGTTCTGGAAATCTAGGAAGCATTCCAGGTCTCTTAGTACTGGCGGATCTGCTCGACGATGAGAAACGTACAAGAAGGATGGCCTGTGTGTTTGGGGAGTTGTGAGCAGTGCACCCTTGGGAACAGCTAGATGTCGAGACATGGGAGGTGAAGGGCTTTTTTGTGAAACCTGTAGAATGTGGCAACTTGAAACAAGTCAAGTATCTCCCTTCGAAAGCACGTTGGAGGTACTAAATAGAGGAAGAAACATGAGAGTCAGGGCTCTGCGGGCCATTTTGAATATAAGGCTGAAGGGAAACTTTATATTCCTCATTGGCCTTTAGAGAGTTTTGGGCTCAGTTCTCCCTGAGAAACTCTTTACTTGCGCATGTTCTCTTCATAGCACAATTGGCTTAGTGATGACAAGTGAGTTTCTAGGAAAGAAACTTGGAGGTTGCCATTCTTTGGTAGCTGCTCATCCTTCAGTAATCTGTAGTGAATGGGCGACCCCAAAGAACACTAGCCTCAAGCTAACGTTCCTCTTATTTCACACCACACTTTGGCATGCAGCAGAATCCATGTAGCGTTATTCAGTGTGGTTTTGAGCTCTAGGAAGCATTCCAGGTCTCTTAGTACAGGCGGGTCTGTACCAGGAAGAGAAAACTACAGGCAGGATTGCCTGTGTGTTTGGTGAGTTGTGAGCAGTGCACCACTGGGAACAGCTAGATGCCGAGTCATGGGAAGTGATTGGCTTCTTTTCTTAGATTCCAGAAGGTAGTAAATTGAAACAACTCAAGTATCTCCCTTCTAAAGCACCTTGGAAGTACAACGTAGAGAAAGAAACAGCAGAGACAAGGCTCTGTGGGCCCTTTTGTATATAAGGCTTGAAGGGAAACATTATGTTCCTCATTGGGATTTAGAGAGTTGCGGGCTCAATTCTCCCTGAGAAACACTGTAGTTGCACATGTTCTCTTCATAGCAGAGTTGTCTTTGTGATGACAAGTGAGTTTCTAGGAAAGAAATATGGAGGTTGCCATTCTTTGGTAGCTGCTCATCCTTCCGTAATCTGTAGTGAATGGGCGACCCCAAAGAACACTCGCCTCAAGCTAACGTTCCTCTTGTATCATGCCGCAGGTTGCAGGCAGCAGAATCCATGTAGCGTTATTCATTGTGGTTCTTGAGCTCTAGGTAGCATTCCAGGTCTCTTAGGACTGGCGGGTCAACACTAGGATAGGCAACGTATTAGAAGGACGGCCTGTGTGTTTGGGTCTTTGTGAGCAATGCAGCTTTTGGGAAGAGCTAGATGTCGAGTCACAGGCTGTGAAGGGCTTCTTTGCTTAAACATCTACATTTTTGCAAGTTGAAAGAACTCATATATCTCCCTTCTAAAGCACCTTGGAGGTACAAAGTAGAGAAAGAATCAGCAAGGTCAATGCTCTGCTGGCCCCTTTGAAGATAAGTCTTGAGGGAAACTTCATTTTCCTCTTTGGGATTTAGAGAGTTGGGGGCTCAATTCTCCCTGAGAAACACTGTAGTTGCACGAGTTCCCGTCATAGCACAAATGCCTTTGTGACGACAAGTGAGTTTCTAGGAAAGAAACTCGGAGTTTGCCATTCTTTGCTGGTGCTCGTCCTTTGGTAATCTTCAGTGAATTGGTGACCCCGTTTGAGCACTAGCGTCAAGCTAACGTTCCTCTTGTATCATGCCACTTGTTGGCATGCAGCAGATTCCTTGTAGCCTTATTCAGTGTGGTTCTGGAGCTCTAGGAAGCATTCCAGGTCTCTTAGTACAGGCGGGTCTGTACCAGGATGAGAAAACTACAGGCAGGATTGCCTGTGTGTTTGGTGAGTTGTGAGCAGTGCACCACTGGGAACAGCTAGATGCCGAGTCATGGGAAGTGATTGGCTTCTTTTCTTAGATTCCAGAAGGTAGTCAGTTGAAACAACTCAAGTATCTCCCTTCTAAAGCACCTTGGAAGTACAACGTAGAGAAAGAAACAGCAGAGACAAGGCTCTGTGGGCCCTTTAGTATATAAGGCTTGAAGGGAAACTTTATGTTCCTCATAGGGATTTAGGTAGTTGCGGGCTCAATTCTCCCTGAGAAACACTGTAGTTGAACATGTTCTCTTCATAGCACAGTTGCCTTTGTGATGACAAGTGAGTTTCTAGGAAAGAAATATGCAGGTTGCCATTCTTTGGTAGCTGCTCATCCTTCCGTAATCTGTAGTGAATGGGCGACCCCATTGAACACTAGCCTCAAGCTAACATTCCTGTTGTATTATGCCACAGGTTGCAGGCAGCAGAATCCATGTAGCGTTATTCATTGTGGTTCTGGAGCTCTAGGTAGCATTCCAGGTCTCTTAGTACTGGCGGGTCAACACTAGGATGAGCAATGTATTAGAAGGACAGCCTGTGTGTTTGGGCCTTGGTCAGCAATGCAGTTTTGGGAAGAGCTAGATGCCGAGTCAGAGGCTATGAAGGGCTTCTTTGGTTAAACCTCTACATTTTTGGAAGTTGAAAGAACTCATGTATCTCCCTTCTAAAACACCTTGGATGTACAATGTAGAGATAGAATCAGCAAGGTCAATGCTCTGCTGGCCCCTTTGAAGATAAGTCTTGAAGGGAAACTTCATTTTCCTCTTTGGGATTTAGAGAGTTGGGGGCTCAATTCTCCCTGAGAAACACTGTAGTTGCACGTGTTCCCTTCATAGCACAATTGCCTTTGTGACGACAAGTGAGTTTCTAGGAAAGAAACTCGGAGTTTGCCATTCTTTGCTAGTGCTCGTCCTTTGGTAATCTTCAGTGAATTGGTGACCCCGTTTGAGCACTAGCTTCAAGCTAACGTTCCTTTTGTATCATGCCACTTGTTGCCATGCAGCACAATCCTTGTAGCCTTATTCAGTGTGGTTCTGGAAATCTAGGAAGCATTCCAGGTCTCTTAGTACTGGCGGATCTGCTCGACGATGAGAAACGTACAAGAAGGATGGCCTGTGTGTTTGGGGAGTTGTGAGCAGTGCACCCTTGGGAACAGCTAGATGTCGAGACATGGGAGGTGAAGGGCTTTTTTGTGAAACCTGTAGAATGTGGCAACTTGAAACAAGTCAAGTATCTCCCTTCGAAAGCACGTTGGAGGTACTAAATAGAGGAAGAAACATGAGAGTCAGGGCTCTGCAGGCCATTTTGAATATAAGGCTGAAGGGAAACTTTATATTCCTCATTGGCCTTTAGAGAGTTTTGGGCTCAGTTCTCCCTGAGAAACTCTTTACTTGCGCATGTTCTCTTCATAGCACAATTGGCTTAGTGATGACAAGTGAGTTTCTAGGAAAGAAACTTGGAGGTTGCCATTCTTTGGTAGCTGCTCATCCTTCAGTAATCTGTAGTGAATGGGCGACCCCAAAGAACACTAGCCTCAAGCTAACGTTCCTCTTATTTCACACCACAGTTTGGCATGCAGCAGAATCCATGTAGCGTTATTCAGTGTGCTTTTGAGCTCTAGGAAGCATTCCAGGTCTCTTAGTACAGGCGGGTCTGTACCAGGATGAGAAAACTACAGGCAGGATTGCCTGTGTGTTTGGTGAGTTGTGAGCAGTGCACCACTGGGAACAGCTAGATGCCGAGTCATGGGAAGTGATTGGCTTCTTTTCTTAGATTCCAGAAGGTAGTAAATTGAAACAACTCAAGTATCTCCCTTCTAAAGCACCTTGGAAGTACAACGTAGAGAAAGAAACAGCAGAGACAAGGCTCTGTGGGCCCTTTTGTATATAAGGCTTGAAGGGAAACATTATGTTCCTCATTGGGATTTAGAGAGTTGCGGGCTCAATTCTCCCTGAGAAACACTGTAGTTGCACATGTTCTCTTCATAGCAGAGTTGTCTTTGTGATGACAAGTGAGTTTCTAGGAAAGAAATATGGAGGTTGCCATTCTTTGGTAGCTGCTCATCCTTCCGTGATCTGTAGTGAATGGGCGACCCCAAAGAACACTCGCCTCAAGCTAACGTTCCTCTTGTATCATGCCGCAGGTTGCAGGCAGCAGAATCCATGTAGCGTTATTCATTGTGGTTCTTGAGCTCTAGGTAGCATTCCAGGTCTCTTAGGACTGGCGGGTCAACACTAGGATAGGCAACGTATTAGAAGGACGGCCTGTGTGTTTGGGCCTTTGTGAGCAATGCAGCTTTTGGGAAGAGCTAGATGTCGAGTCACAGGCTGTGAAGGGCTTCTTTGCTTAAACATCTACATTTTTGCAAGTTGAAAGAACTCATGTATCTCCCTTCTAAAGCACCTTGGAGGTACAAAGTAGAGAAAGAATCAGCAAGGTCAATGCTCTGCTGGCCCCTTGGAAGATAAGTCTTGAAGGGAAACTTCATTTTCCTCTTTGGGATTTAGAGAGTTGGGGGCTCAATTCTCCCTGAGAAACACTGTAGTTGCACGAGTTCCCGTCATAGCACAAATGCCTTTGTGACGACAAGTGAGTTTCTAGGAAAGAAACTCGGAGTTTGCCATTCTTTGCTGGTGCTCGTCCTTTGGTAATCTTCAGTGAATTGGTGACCCCGTTTGAGCACTAGCGTCAAGCTAACGTTCCTCTTGTATCATGCCACTTGTTGGCATGCATCAGATTCCTTGTAGCCTTATTCAGTGTGGTTCTGGAGCTCTAGGAAGCATTCCAGGTCTCTTAGTACAGGCGGGTCTGTACTAGGATGAGAAAACTACAGGCAGGATGGCCTGTGTGTTTGGTGAGTTGTCAGCAGTGCACCACTGGGAACAGCTAGATGCCGAGTCATGGGAAGTGATTGGCTTCTTTTCTTACACTCCAGGAAGTAGTCAGTTGAAACAACTCAAGTATCTCCCTTCTAAAGCACCTTGGAAGTACAACGTAAAGAAAGAAACAGCAGAGACAAGGCTCTGTGGGCCCTTTTGTATATAAGGCTTGAAGGGAAACTTTATGTTCCTCATAGGGATTTAGGTAGTTGCGGGCTCAATTCTCCCTGAGAAACACAGTAGTTGAACATGTTCTCTTCATAGCACAGTTGCCTTTGTGATGACAAGTGAGTTTCTAGGAAAGAAATATGCAGGTTGCCATTCTTTGGTAGCTGCTCATCCTTCCGTAATCTGTAGTGAATGGGCGACCCCATTGAACACTAGCCTCAAGCTAACTTTCCTGTTGTATCATGCCGCAGGTTGCAGGCAGCAGAATCCATGTAGCGTTATTCATTGTGGTTCTGGAGCTCTAGGTAGCATTCCAGGTCTCTTAGTACTGGCGGGTCAACACTAGGATGAGCAATGTATTAGAAGGACAGCCTGTGTGTTTGGGCCTTGGTCAGCAATGCAGCTTTGGGAAGAGCTAGATGCCGAGTCAGAGGCTATGAAGGGCTTCTTTGGTTAAACCTCTACATTTTTGCAAGTTGGAAGAACTCATGTATCTTCCTTCTAAAGCACCTTGGAGGTACAAAGTAGAGAAAGAATCAGCAAGGTCAATGCTCTGCTGGCCCCTTTGAAGATAAGTCTTGAAGGGAAACTTCATTTTCCTCTTTGGGATTTAGAGAGTTGGGGGCTCAATTCTCCCTGAGAAACACTGTATTTGCACGTGTTCCCTTCATAGCACAATTGCCTTTGTGACGACAAGTGAGTTTCTAGGAAAGAAACTCGGAGTTTGCCATTCTTTGCTGGTGCTCATCCTTTGGTAATCTTCAGTGAATTGGTGACCCCGTTTGAGCACTAGCCTCAAGCTAACGTTCCTCTTGTATCATGCCACTTGTTGCCATGCAGCACAATCCTTGTAGCCTTATTCAGTGTGGTTCTGGAGCTCTAGGAAGCATTCCAGGTCTCTTAGTACAGGCGGGTCTGTACTAGGATGACAAAACTACAGGCAGGATGGCCTGTGTGTTTGGTGAGTTGTCAGCAGTGCACCACTGGGAACAGCTAGATGCCGAGTCATGGGAAGTGATTGGCTTCTTTTCTTACACTCCAGGAAGTAGTCAGTTGAAACAACTCAAGTATCTCCCTTCTAAAGCACCTTGGAAGTACAACGTAGAGAAAGAAAGAGCAGAGACAAGGCTCTGTGGGCCCTTTTGTATATAAAGCTTGAAGGGAAACTTTATGTTCCTCATAGGGATTTAGAGAGTTGCGGGCTCAATTCTCCCTGAGAAACACTGTAGTTGCACATGTTCTCTTCATAGCAGAGTTGTCTTTGTGATGACAAGTGAGTTTCTAGGAAAGAAATATGGAGGTTGCCATTCTTTGGTAGCTGCTCATCCTTCCGTAATCTGTAGTGAATGGGCGACCCCAAAGAACACTCGCCTCAAGCTAACGTTCCTCTTGTATCATGCCGCAGGTTGCAGGCAGCAGAATCCATGTAGCGTTATTCATTGTGGTTCTTGAGCTCTAGGTAGCATTCCAGGTCTCTTAGGACTGGCGGGTCAACACTAGGATAGGCAACGTATTAGAAGGACGGCCTGTGTGTTTGGGCCTTTGTGAGCAATGCAGCTTTTGGGAAGAGCTAGATGCCGAGTCACAGGCTGTGAAGGGCTTCTTTGCTTAAACATCTACATTTTTGCAAGTTGAAAGAACTCATGTATCTCCCTTCTAAAGCACCTTGGAGGTACAAAGTAGAGAAAGAATCAGCAAGGTCAATGCTCTGCTGGCCCCTTTGATGATAAGTCTTGAGGGAAACTTCATTTTCCTCTTTGGGATTTAGAGAGTTGGGGCTCAATTCTCCCTGACAAACACTGTAGTTGCACGTGTTCCCTTCATAGCACAATTGCCTTTGTGACGACAAGTGAGTTTCTAGGAAAGAAACTCGGAGTTTGCCATTCTTTGCTGGTGCTCGTCCTTTGGTAATCTTCAGTGAATTGGTGACCCCGTTTGAGCACTAGCGTCAAGCTAACGTTCCTCTTGTATCATGCCACTTGTTGGCATGCAGCAGATTCCTTGTAGCCTTATTCAGTGTGGTTCTGGAGCTCTAGGAAGCATTCCAGGTCTCTTAGTACAGGCGGGTCTGTACTAGGATGAGAAAACTACAGGCAGGATGGCCTGTGTGTTTGGTGAGTTGTCAGCAGTGCACCACTGGGAACAGCTAGATGCCGAGACATGGGAAGTGATTGGCTTCTTTTCTTACACTCCAGAAAGTAGTCAGTTGAAACAACTCAAGTATCTCCCTTCTAAAGCACCTTGGAAGTACAAGGTAGAGAAAGAAACAGCAGAGACAAGGCTCTGTGGGCCCTTTTGTATATAAGGCTTGAAGGGAAACTTCATGTTCCTCATAGGGATTTAGATAGTTGCGGGCTCAATTCTCCCTGAGAAACACTGTAGTTGAATATGTTCTCTTCATAGCACAGTTGCCTTTGTGATGACAAGTGAGTTTCTAGGAAAGAAATATGCAGGTTGCCATTCTTTGGTAGCTGCTCATCCTTCCGTAATCTGTAGTGAATCGGCGACCCCATTGAACACTAGCCTGAAGCTAACTTTCTTGTTGTATCATGCCGCAGGTTGCAGGCAGCAGAATCCATGTAGCGTTATTCATTGTGGTTCTGGAGCTCTACGTAGCATTCCAGGTCTCTTAGTACTGGCGGGTCAACACTAGGATGAGAAATGTATTAGAAGGACAGCCTGTGTGTTTGGGCCTTGGTCAGCAATGCAGCTTTGGGAAGAGCTAGATGCCGAGTGAGAGGCTATGAAGGGCTTCTTTGGTTAAACCTCTACATTTTTGCAAGTTGAAAGAACTCATGTATCTCCCTTCTAAAGCACCTTGGAGGTACAAAGTAGAGAAAGAATCAGCAAGGTCAATGCTCTGCTGGCCCCTTTGAAGATAAGTCTTGAAGGGCAACTTCATTTTCCTCTTTGGGATTTAGAGAGTTGGGGGCTCAATTCTCCCTGAGAAACACTGTAGTTGCACGTGTTCCCTTCATAGCACAATTGCCTTTGTGACGACAAGTGAGTTTCTAGGAAAGAAACTCGGAGTTTGCCATTCTTTGCTGGTGCTCGTCCTTTGGTAATCTTCAGTGAATTGGTGACCCCGTTTGAGCACTAGCTTCAAGCTAACGTTCCTTTTGTATCATGCCACTTGTTGTCATGCAGCACAATCCTTGTAGCCTTATTCAGTGTGGTTCTGGAGCTCTAGGAAGCATTCCAGGTCTCTTAGTACTGGCGGATCTGCTCGACGATGAGAAACGTACAAGAAGGATGGCCTGTGTGTTTGGGGAGTTGTGAGCAGTGCACCCTTAGGAACAGCTAGATGTCGAGACATGGGATGTGAAGGGCTTTTTTGTGAAACCTGTAGAATGTGGCAACTTGAAACAACTCAAGTATCTCCCTTCGAAAGCACGTTGGAGGTACTAAATAGAGGAAGAAGCATGAGAGTCAGGGCTCTGCAGGCCATTTTGAATATAAGGCTGAAGGGAAACTTTATATTCCTCATTGGCCTTTAGAGAGTTTTGGGCTCAGTTCTCCCTGAGAAACTCTTTATTTGCGCATGTTCTCTTCATAGCACAATTGGCTTAGTGATGACAGGTGAGTTTCTAGGAAAGAAACTTGGAGGTTGCCATTCTTTGGTAGCTGCTCATCCTTCAGTAATCTGTAGTGAATGGGCGACCCCAAAGAACACTAGCCTCAAGCTAACGTTCCTCTTATTTCACACCACACTTTGGCATGCAGCAGAATCCATGTAGCGTTATTCAGTGTGGTTTTGAGCTCTAGGAAGCATTCCAGGTCTCTTAGTACAGGCGGGTCTGTACCAGGATGAGAAAACTACAGGCAGGATTGCCTGTGTGTTTGGTGAGTTGTGAGCAGTGCACCACTGGGAACAGCTAGATGCCGAGTCATGGGAAGTGATTGGCTTCTTTTCTTAGATTCCAGAAGGTAGTAAATTGAAACAACTCAAGTATCTCCCTTCTAAAGCACCTCGGAAGTACAACGTAGAGAAAGAAACAGCAGAGACAAGGCTCTGTGGGCCCTTTTGTATATAAGGCTTGAAGGGAAACATTATGTTCCTCATAGGGATTAAATAGTTGCGGGCTCAATTCTCCCTGAGAAACACTGTAGTTGAACATGTTCTCTTCATAGCACAGTTGCCTTTGTGATGACAAGTGAGTTTCTAGGAAAAAAATATGCAGGTTGCCATTCTTTGGTAGCTGCTCATCCTTCCGTAATCTGTAGTGAATCGGCGACCCCATTGAACACTAACCTCAAGCTAACTTTCCTGTTGTATCATGCCGCAGGTTGCAGGCAGCAGAATCCATGTAGCGTTATTCATTGTGGTTCTGGAGCTCTAGGTAGCATTCCAGGTCTCTTAGTACTGGCGGGTCAACACTAGGATGAGAAATGTATTAGAAGGACAGCCTGTGTGTTTGGGCCTTGGTCAGCAATGCAGCTTTGGGAAGAGCTAGATGCCGAGTCAGAGGCTATGAAGGGCTTCTGTGGTTAAACCTCTACATTTTTGCAAGTTGAAAGAACTCATGTATCTCCCTTCTAAAGCACCTTGGAGGTACAAAGTAGAGAAAGAATCAGCAAGGTCAATGCTCTGCTGGCCCCTTTGAAGATAAGTCTTGAAGGGAAACTTCATTTTCCTCTTTGGGATTTAGAGAGTTGGGGGCTCAATTCTCCCTGAGAAACACTGTAGTTGCACGTGTTCCCTTCATAGCACAATTGCCTTTGTGACGACAAGTGAGTTTCTAGGAAAGAAACTCGGAGTTTGCCATTCTTTGCTGGTGCTAGTCCTTTGGTATTCTTCAGTGAATTGGTGACCCCGTTTGAGCACTAGCCTCAAGCTAACGTTCCTCTTGTATCATGCCACTTGTTGCCATGCAGCACAATCCTTGTAGCCTTATTCAGTGTGGTTCTGGAGCTCTAGGAAGCATTCCAGGTCTCTTAGTACAGGCGGGTCTGTACTAGGATGAGAAAACTACAGGCAGGATGGCCTGTGTGTTTGGTGAGTTGTCAGCAGTGCACCACTGGGAACAGCTAGATGCCGAGTCATGGGAAGTGATTGGCTTCTTTTCTTACACTCCAGGAAGTAGTCAGTTGAAACAACTCAAGTATCTCCCTTCTAAAGCACCTTGGAAGTACAACGTAGAGAAAGAAAGAGCAGAGACAAGGCTCTGTGGGCCCTTTTGTATATAAAGCTTGAAGGGAAACTTTATGTTCCTCATAGGGATTTAGAGAGTTGCGGGCTCAATTCTCCCTGAGAAACACTGTAGTGGAACATGTTCTCTTCATAGCACAGTTTCCTTTGTGATGACAAGTGAGTTTCTAGGAAAGAAATATGCAGGTTGCCATTCTTTGGTAGCTGCTCATCCTTCCGTAATCTGTAGTGAATGGGCGACCCCATTGAACACTAGCCTCAAGCTAACATTCCTGTTGTATCATGCCGCAGGTTGCAGGCAGCAGAATCCATGTAGCGTTATTCATTGTGGTTCTGGAGCTCTAGGTAGCATTCCAGGTCTCTTAGTACTGGCGGGTCAACACTAGGATGAGCAATGTATTAGAAGGACAGCCTGTGTGTTTGGGCCTTGGTCAGCAATGCAGTTTTGGGAAGAGCTAGATGCCGAGTCAGAGGCTATGAAGGGCTTCTTTGGTTAAACCTCTACATTTTTGCAAGTTGAAAGAACTCATGTATCTCCCTTCTAAAACACCTTGGATGTACAATGTAGAGATAGAATCAGCAAGGTCAATGCTCTGCTGGCCCCTTTGAAGATAAGTGTTGAAGGGAAACTTCATTTTCCTCTTTGGGATTTAGAGAGTTGGGGGCTCAATTCTCCCTGAGAAACACTGTAGTTCAACGTGTTCCCTTCATAGCACAATTGCCTTTGTGACGACAAGTGAGTTTCTAGGAAAGAAACTCGGAGTTTGCCATTCTTTGCTGGTGCTCGTCCTTTGGTAATCTTCAGTGAATTGGTGACCCCGTTTGAGCACTAGCTTCAAGCTAACGTTCCTTTTGTATCATGCCACTTGTTGCCATGCAGCACAATCCTTGTAGCCTTATTCAGTGTGGTTCTGGAAATCTAGGAAGCATTCCAGGTCTCTTAGTACTGGCGGATCTGCTCGACGATGAGAAACGTACAAGAAGGATGGCCTGTGTGTTTGGGGAGTTGTGAGCAGTGCACCCTTGGGAACAGCTAGATGTCGAGACATGGGAGGTGAAGGGCTTTTTTGTGAAACCTGTAGAATGTGGCAACTTGAAACAAGTCAAGTATCTCCCTTCGAAAGCACGTTGGAGGTACTAAATAGAGGAAGAAACATGAGAGTCAGGGCTCTGCGGGCCATTTTGAATATAAGGCTGAAGGGAAACTTTATATTCCTCATTGGCCTTTAGAGAGTTTTGGGCTCAGTTCTCCCTGAGAAACTCTTTACTTGCGCATGTTCTCTTCATAGCACAATTGGCTTAGTGATGACAAGTGAGTTTCTAGGAAAGAAACTTGGAGGTTGCCATTCTTTGGTAGCTGCTCATCCTTCAGTAATCTGTAGTGAATGGGCGACCCCAAAGAACACTAGCCTCAAGCTAACGTTCCTCTTATTTCACACCACACTTTGGCATGCAGCAGAATCCATGTAGCGTTATTCAGTGTGGTTTTGAGCTCTAGGAAGCATTCCAGGTCTCTTAGTACAGGCGGGTCTGTACCAGGATGAGAAAACTACAGGCAGGATTGCCTGTGTGTTTGGTGAGTTGTGAGCAGTGCACCACTGAGAACAGCTAGATGCCGAGTCATGGGAAGTGATTGGCTTCTTTTCTTAGATTCCAGAAGGTAGTAAATTGAAACAACTCAAGTATCTCCCTTCTAAAGCACCTTGGAAGTACAACGTAGAGAAAGAAACAGCAGAGACAAGGCTCTGTGGGCCCTTTTGTATATAAGGCTTGAAGGGAAACATTATGTTCCTCATTGGGATTTAGAGAGTTGCGGGCTCAATTCTCCCTGAGAAACACTGTAGTTGCACATGTTCTCTTCATAGCAGAGTTGTCTTTGTGATGACAAGTGAGTTTCTAGGAAAGAAATATGGAGGTTGCCATTCTTTGGTAGCTGCTCATCCTTCCGTAATCTGTAGTGAATGGGCGACCCCAAAGAACACTCGCCTCAAGCTAACGTTCCTCTTGTATCATGCCGCAGCTTGCAGGCAGCAGAATCCATGTAGCGTTATTCATTGTGGTTCTTGAGCTCTAGGTAGCATTCCAGGTCTCTTAGGACTGGCGGGTCAACACTAGGATAGGCAACGTATTAGAAGGACGGCCTGTGTGTTTGGGCCTTTGTGAGCAATGCAGCTTTTGGGAAGAGCTAGATGTCGAGTCACAGGCTGTGAAGGGCTTCTTTGCTTAAACATCTACATTTTTGCAAGTTGAAAGAACTCATGTATCTCCCTTCTAAAGCACCTTGGAGGTACAAAGTAGAGAAAGAATCAGCAAGGTCAATGCTCTGCTGGCCCCTTTGAAGATAAGTCTTGAAGGGAAACTTCATTTTCCTCTTTGGGATTTAGAGAGTTGGGGGCTCAATTCTCCCTGAGAAACACTGTAGTTGCACGAGTTCCCGTCATAGCACAAATGCCTTTGTGACGACAAGTGAGTTTCTAGGAAAGAAACTCGGAGTTTGCCATTCTTTGCTGGTGCTCGTCCTTTGGTAATCTTCAGTGAATTGGTGACCCCGTTTGAGCACTAGCGTCAAGCTAACGTTCCTCTTGTATCATGCCACTTGTTGGCATGCAGCAGATTCCTTGTAGCCTTATTCAGTGTGGTTCTGGAGCTCTAGGAAGCATTCCAGGTCTCTTAGTACAGGCGGGTCTGTACTAGGATGAGAAAACTACAGGCAGGATGGCCTGTGTGTTTGGTGAGTTGTCAGCAGTGCACCACTGGGAACAGCTAGATGCCGAGTCATGGGAAGTGATTGGCTTCTTTTCTTACACTCCAGGAAGTAGTCAGTTGAAACAACTCAAGTATCTCCCTTCTAAAGCACCTTGGAAGTACAACGTAGAGAAAGAAACAGCAGAGACAAGGCTCTGTGGGCCCTTTTGTATATAAGGCTTGAAGGGAAACTTTATGTTCCTCATAGGGATTTAGGTAGTTGCGGGCTCAATTCTCCCTGAGAAACACTGTAGTTGAACATGTTCTCTTCATAGCACAGTTGCCTTTGTGATGACAAGTGAGTTTCTAGGAAAGAAATATGCAGGTTGCCATTCTTAGGTAGCTGCTCATCCTTCCGTAATCTGTAGTGAATGGGCGACCCCATTGAACACTAGGCTCAAGCTAACTTTCCTGTTGTATCATGCCGCAGGTTGCAGGCAGCAGAATCCATGTAGCGTTATTCATTGTGGTTCTGGAGCTCTAGGTAGCATTCCAGGTCTCTTAGTACTGGCGGGTCAACACTAGGATGAGCAATGTATTAGAAGGACAGCCTGTGTGTTTGGGCCTTGGTCAGCAATGCAGCTTTGGGAAGAGCTAGATGCCGAGTGAGAGGCTATGAAGGGCTTCTTTGGTTAAACCTCTACATTTTTGCAAGTTGGAAGAACTCATGTATCTCCCTTCTAAAGCACCTTGGAGGTACAAAGTAGAGAAAGAATCAGCAAGGTCAATGCTCTGCTGGCCCCTTTGAAGATAAGTCTTGAAGGGCAACTTCATTTTCCTCTTTGGGATTTAGAGAGTTGGGGGCTCAATTCTCCCTGAGAAACACTGTAGTTGCACGTGTTCCCTTCATAGCACAATTGCCTTTGTGACGACAAGTGAGTTTCTAGGAAAGAAACTCGGAGTTTGCCATTCTTTGCTGGTGCTCATCCTTTGGTAATCTTCAGTGAATTGGTGACCCCGTTTGAGCACTAGCCTCAAGCTAACGTTCCTCTTGTATCATGCCACTTGTTGCCATGCAGCACAATCCTTGTAGCCTTATTCAGTGTGGTTCTGGAGCTCTAGGAAGCATTCCAGGTCTCTTAGTACAGGCGGGTCTGTACTAGGATGAGAAAACTACAGGCAGGATGGCCTGTGTGTTTGGTGAGTTGTCAGCAGTGCACCACTGGGAACAGCTAGATGCCGAGTCATGGGAAGTGATTGGCTTCTTTTCTTACACTCCAGGAAGTAGTCAGTTGAAACAACTCAAGTATCTCCCTTCTAAAGCACCTTGGAAGTACAACGTAGAGAAAGAAAGAGCAGAGACAAGGCTCTGTGGGCCCTTTTGTATATAAAGCTTGAAGGGAAACTTTATGTTCCTCATAGGGATTTAGAGAGTTGCGGGCTCAATTCTCCCTGAGAAACACTGTAGTTGCACATGTTCTCTTCATAGCAGAGTTGTCTTTGTGATGACAAGTGAGTTTCTAGGAAAGAAATATGGAGGTTGCCATTCTTTGGTAGCTGCTCATCCTTCCGTAATCTGTAGTGAATGGGCGACCCCAAAGAACACTCGCCTCAAGCTAACGTTCCTCTTGTATCATGCCGCAGGTTGCAGGCAGCAGAATCCATGTAGCGTTATTCATTGTGGTTCTTGAGCTCTAGGTAGCATTCCAGGTCTCTTAGGACTGGCGGGTCAACACTAGGATAGGCAACGTATTAGAAGGACGGCCTGTGTGTTTGGGCCTTTGTGAGCAATGCAGCTTTTGGGAAGAGCTAGATGCCGAGTCACAGGCTGTGAAGGGCTTCTTTGCTTAAACATCTACATTTTTGCAAGTTGAAAGAACTCATGTATCTCCCTTCTAAAGCACCTTGGAGGTACAAAGTAGAGAAAGAATCAGCAAGGTCAATGCTCTGCTGGCCCCTTTGAAGATAAGTCTTGAGGGAAACTTCATTTTCCTCTTTGGGATTTAGAGAGTTGGGGGCTCAATTCTCCCTGAGAAACACTGTAGTTGCACGAGTTCCCGTCATAGCACAAATGCCTTTGTGACGACAAGTGAGTTTCTAGGAAAGAAACTCGGAGTTTGCCATTCTTTGCTGGTGCTCGTCCTTTGGTAATCTTCAGTGAATTGGTGACCCCGTTTGAGCACTAGCGTCAAGCTAACGTTCCTCTTGTATCATGCCACTTGTTGGCATGCAGCAGATTCCTTGTAGCCTTATTCAGTGTGGTTCTAGAGCTCTAGGAAGCATTCCAGGTCTCTTAGTACAGGCGGGTCTGTACTAGGATGAGAAAACTACAGGCAGGATGGCCTGTGTGTTTGGTGAGTTGTCAGCAGTGCACCACTGGGAACAGCTAGATGCCGAGACATGGGAAGTGATTGGCTTCTTTTCTTACACTCCAGAAAGTAGTCAGTTGAAACAACTCAAGTATCTCCCTTCTAAATCACCTTGGAAGTACAACGTAGAGAAAGAAACAGCAGAGACAAGGCTCTGTGGGCCCTTTTGTATATAAGGCTTGAAGGGAAACTTTATGTTCCTCATAGGGATTTAGATAGTTGCGGGCTCAATTCTCCCTGAGAAACACTGTAGTTGAACATGTTCTCTTCATAGCACAGTTGCCTTTGTGATGACAAGTGAGTTTCTAGGAAAGAAATATGCAGGTGGCCATTCTTTGGTAGCTGCTCATCCTTCCGTAATCTGTAGTGAATCGGCGACCCCATTGAACACTAGCCTGAAGCTAACTTTCTTGTTGTATCATGCCGCAGGTTGCAGGCAGCAGAATCCATGTAGCGTTATTCATTGTGGTTCTTGAGCTCTAGGTAGCATTCCAGGTCTCTTAGGACTGGCGGGTCAACACTAGGATAGGCAACGTATTAGAAGGACGGCCTGTGTGTTTGGGCCTTGGTCAGCAATGCAGCTTTGGGAAGAGCTAGATGCCGAGTGAGAGGCTATGAAGGGCTTCTTTGGTTAAACCTCTACATTTTTGCAAGTTGAAAGAACTCATGTATCTCCCTTCTAAAGCACCTTGGAGGTACAAAGTAGAGAAAGAATCAGCAAGGTCAATGCTCTGCTGGCCCCTTTGAAGATAAGTCTTGAAGGGAAACTTCATTTTCCTCTTTGGGATTTAGAGAGTTGGGGGCTCAATTCTCCCTGAGAAACACTGTAGTTGCACGTGTTCCCTTCATAGCACAATTGCCTTTGTGACGACAAGTGAGTTTCTAGGAAAGAAACTCGGAGTTTGCCATTCTTTGCTGGTGCTCGTCCTTTGGTAATCTTCAGTGAATTGGTGACCCCGTTTGAGCACTAGCTTCAAGCTAACGTTCCTTTTGTATCATGCCACTTGTTGTCATGCAGCACAATCCTTGTAGCCTTATTCAGTGTGGTTCTGGAGCTCTAGGAAGCATTCCAGGTCTCTTAGTACTGGCGGATCTGCTCGACGATGAGAAACGTACAAGAAGGATGGCCTGTGTGTTTGGGGAGTTGTGAGCAGTGCACCCTTAGGAACAGCTAGATGTCGAGACATGGGATGTGAAGGGCTTTTTTGTGAAACCTGTAGAATGTGGCAACTTGAAACAACTCAAGTATCTCCCTTCGAAAGCACGTTGGAGGTACTAAATAGAGGAAGAAGCATGAGAGTCAGGGCTCTGCGGGCCATTTTGAATATAAGGCTGAAGGGAAATTTTATATTCCTCATTGGCCTTTAGAGAGTTTTGGGCTCAGTTCTCCCTGAGAAACTCTTTACTTGCGCATGTTCTCTTCATAGCACAATTGGCTTAGTGATGACAAGTGAGTTTCTAGGAAAGAAACTTGGAGGTTGCCATTCTTTGGTAGCTGCTCATCCTTCAGTAATCTGTAGTGAATGGGCGACCCCAAAGAACAGTAGCCTGAAGCTAACGTTCCTCTTATTTCACACCACACTTTGGCATGCAGCAGAATCCATGTAGCGTTATTCACTGTGGTTTTGAGCTCTAGGAAGCATTCCAGGTCTCTTAGTACAGGCGGGTCTGTACCAGGATGAGAAAACTACAGGCAGGATTGCCTGTGTGTTTGGTGAGTTGTGAGCAGTGCACCACTGGGAACAGCTAGATGCCGAGTCATGGGAAGTGATTGGCTTCTTTTCTTAGATTCCAGAAGGTAGTAAATTGAAACAACTCAAGTATCTCCCTTCTAAAGCACCTTGGAAGTACAACGTAGAGAAAGAAACAGCAGAGACAAGGCTCTGTGGGCCCTTTTGTATATAAGGCTTGAAGGGAAACATTATGTTCCTCATTGGGATTTAGAGAGTGGCGGGCTCAATTCTCCCTGAGAAACACTGTAGTTGCACATGTTCTCTTCATAGCAGAGTTGTCTTTGTGATGACAAGTGAGTTTCTAGGAAAGAAATATGGAGGTTGCCATTCTTTGGTAGCTGCTCATCCTTCCGTAATCTGTAGTGAATGGGCGACCCCAAAGAACACTCGCCTCAAGCTAACGTTCCTCTTGTATCATGCCGCAGGTTGCAGGCAGCAGAATCCATGTAGCGTTATTCATTGTGGTTCTTGAGCTCTAGGTAGCATTCCAGGTCTCTTAGGACTGGCGGGTCAACACTAGGATAGGCAACGTATTAGAAGGACGGCCTGTGTGTTTGGGCCTTTGTGAGCAATGCAGCTTTTGGGAAGAGCTAGATGTCGAGTCACAGGCTGTGAAGGGCTTCTTTGCTTAAACATCTACATTTTTGCAAGTTGAAAGAACTCATGTATCTCCCTTCTAAAGCACCTTGGAGGTACAAAGTAGAGAAAGAATCAGCAAGGTCAATGCTCTGCTGGCCCCTTTGAAGATAAGTCTTGAAGGGAAACTTCATTTTCCTCTTTGGGATTTAGAGAGTTGGGGGCTCAATTCTCCCTGAGAAACACTGTAGTTGCACGAGTTCCCGTCATAGCACAAATGCCTTTGTGACGACAAGTGAGTTTCTAGGAAAGAAACTCGGAGTTTGCCATTCTTTGCTGGTGCTCGTCCTTTGGTAATCTTCAGTGAATTGGTGACCCCGTTTGAGCACTAGCGTCAAGCTAACGTTCCTCTTGTATCATGCCACTTGTTGGCATGCAGCAGATTCCTTGTAGCCTTATTCAGTGTGGTTCTGGAGCTCTAGGAAGCATTCCAGGTCTCTTAGTACAGGCGGGTCTGTACTAGGATGAGAAAACTACAGGCAGGATGGCCTGTGTGTTTGGTGAGTTGTCAGCAGTGCACCACTGGGAACAGCTAGATGCCGAGTCATGGGAAGTGATTGGCTTCTTTTCTTACACTCCAGGAAGTAGTCAGTTGAAACAACTCAAGTATCTCCCTTCTAAAGCACCTTGGAAGTACAACGTAGAGAAAGAAACAGCAGAGACAAAGCTCTGTGGGCCCTTTTGTATATAAGGCTTGAAGGGAAACTTTATGTTCCTCATAGGGATTTAGGTAGTTGCGGGCTCAATTCTCCCTGAGAAACACTGTAGTTGAACATGTTCTCTTCATAGCACAGTTGCCTTTGTGATGACAAGTGAGTTTCTAGGAAAGAAATATGCAGGTTGCCATTCTTAGGTAGCTGCTCATCCTTCCGTAATCTGTAGTGAATGGGCGACCCCATTGAACACTAGCCTCAAGCTAACTTTCCTGTTGTATCATGCCGCAGGTTGCAGGCAGCAGAATCCATGTAGCGTTATTCATTGTGGTTCTGGAGCTCTAGGTAGCATTCCAGGTCTCTTAGTACTGGCGGGTCAACACTAGGATGAGCAATGTATTAGAAGGACAGCCTGTGTGTTTGGGCCTTGGTCAGCAATGCAGGTTTGGGAAGAGCTAGATGCCGAGTGAGAGGCTATGAAGGGCTTCTTTGGTTAAACCTCTACATTTTTGCAAGTTGGAAGAACTCATGTATCTCCCTTCTAAAGCACCTTGGAGGTACAAAGTAGAGAAAGAATCAGCAAGGTCAATGCTCTGCTGGCCCCTTTGAAGATAAGTCTTGAAGGGAAACTTCATTTTCCTCTTTGGGATTTAGAGAGTTGGGGGCTCAATTCTCCCTGAGAAACACTGTAGTTGCACGAGTTCCCGTCATAGCACAAATGCCTTTGTGACGGCAAGTGAGTTTCTAGGAAAGAAACTCGGAGTTTGCCATTCTTTGCTGGTGCTCGTCCTTTGGTAATCTTCAGTGAATTGGTGACCCCGTTTGAGCACTAGCGTCAAGCTAACGTTCCTCTTGTATCATGCCACTTGTTGGCATGCAGCAGATTCCTTGTAGCCTTATTCAGTGTGGTTCTAGAGCTCTAGGAAGCATTCCAGGTCTCTTAGTACAGGCGGGTCTGTACTAGGATGAGAAAACTACAGGCAGGATGGCCTGTGTGTTTGGTGAGTTGTCAGCAGTGCACCACTGGGAACAGCTAGATGCCGAGACATGGGAAGTGATTGGCTTCTTTTCTTACACTCCAGAAAGTAGTCAGTTGAAACAACTCAAGTATCTCCCTTCTAAATCACCTTGGAAGTACAACGTAGAGAAAGAAACAGCAGAGACAAGGCTCTGTGGGCCCTTTTGTATATAAGGCTTGAAGGGAAACTTTATGTTCCTCATAGGGATTTAGATAGTTGCGGGCTCAATTCTCCCTGAGAAACACTGTAGTTGAACATGTTCTCTTCATAGCACAGTTGCCTTTGTGATGACAAGTGAGTTTCTAGGAAAGAAATATGCAGGTGGCCATTCTTTGGTAGCTGCTCATCCTTCCGTAATCTGTAGTGAATCGGCGACCCCATTGAACACTAGCCTGAAGCTAACTTTCTTGTTGTATCATGCCGCAGGTTGCAGGCAGCAGAATCCATGTAGCGTTATTCATTGTGGTTCTGGAGCTCTAGGTAGCATTCCAGGTCTCTTAGTACTGGCGGGTCAACACTAGGATGAGAAATGTATTAGAAGGACAGCCTGTGTGTTTGGGCCTTGGTCAGCAATGCAGCTTTGGGAAGAGCTAGATGCCGAGTGAGAGGCTATGAAGGGCTTCTTTGGTTAAACCTCTACATTTTTGCAAGTTGAAAGAACTCATGTATCTCCCTTCTAAAGCACCTTGGAGGTACAAAGTAGAGAAAGAATCAGCAAGGTCAATGCTCTGCTGGCCCCTTTGAAGATAAGTCTTGAAGGGAAACTTCATTTTCCTCTTTGGGATTTAGAGAGTTGGGGGCTCAATTCTCCCTGAGAAACACTGTAGTTGCACGTGTTCCCTTCATAGCACAATTGCCTTTGTGACGACAAGTGAGTTTCTAGGAAAGAAACTCGGAGTTTGCCATTCTTTGCTGGTGCTCGTCCTTTGGTAATCTTCAGTGAATTGGTGACCCCGTTTGAGCACTAGCCTCAAGCTAACGTTCCTCTTGTATCATGCCACTTGTTGCCATGCAGCACAATCCTTGTAGCCTTATTCAGTGTGGTTCTGGAGCTCTAGGAAGCATTCCAGGTCTCTTAGTTTAGGCGGGTCTGTACTAGGATGAGAAAACTACAGGCAGGATGGCCTGTGTGTTTGGTGAGTTGTCAGCAGTGCACCACTGGGAACAGCTAGATGCCGAGTCATGGGAAGTGATTGGCTTCTTTTCTTACACTCCAGGAAGTAGTCAATTGAAACAACTCAAGTATCTCCCTTCTAAAGCACCTTGGAAGTACAACGTAGAGAAAGAAAGAGCAGAGACAAGGCTCTGTGGGCCCTTTTGTATATAAAGCTTGAAGGGAAACTTTATGTTCCTCATAGGGATTTAGAGAGTTGCGGGCTCAATTCTCCCTGAGAAACACTGTAGTTGCACATGTTCTCTTCATAGCAGAGTTGTCTTTGTGATGACAAGTGAGTTTCTAGGAAAGAAATATGGAGGTTGCCATTCTTTGGTAGCTGCTCATCCTTCCGTAATCTGTAGTGAATGGGCGACCCCAAAGAACACTCGCCTCAAGCTAACGTTCCTCTTGGATCATGCCGCAGGTTGCAGGCAGCAGAATCCATGTAGCGTTATTCATTGTGGTTCTTGAGCTCTAGGTAGCATTCCAGGTCTCTTAGGACTGGCGGGTCAACACTAGGATAGGCAACGTATTAGAAGGACGGCCTGTGTGTTTGGGCCTTTGTGAGCAATGCAGCTTTTGGGAAGAGCTAGATGCCGAGTCACAGGCTGTGAAGGGCTTCTTTGCTTAAACATCTACATTTTTGCAAGTTGAAAGAACTCATGTATCTCCCTTCTAAAGCACCTTGGAGGTACAAAGTAGAGAAAGAATCAGCAAGGTCAATGCTCTGCTGGCCCCTTTGAAGATAAGTCTTGAGGGAAACTTCATTTTCCTCTTTGGGATTTAGAGAGTTGGGGGCTCAATTCTCCCTGAGAAACACTGTAGTTGCACGAGTTCCCGTCATAGCACAAATGCCTTTGTGACGACAAGTGAGTTTCTAGGAAAGAAACTCGGAGTTTGCCATTCTTTGCTGGTGCTCGTCCTTTGGTAATCTTCAGTGAATTGGTGACCCCGTTTGAGCACTAGCGTCAAGCTAACGTTCCTCTTGTATCATGCCACTTGTTGGCATGCAGCAGATTCCTTGTAGCCTTATTCAGTGTGGTTCTAGAGCTCTAGGAAGCCTTCCAGGTCTCTTAGTACAGGCGGGTCTGTACTAGGATGAGAAAACTACAGGCAGGATGGCCTGTGTGTTTGGTGAGTTGTCAGCAGTGCACCACTGGGAACAGCTAGATGCCGAGACATGGGAAGTGATTGGCTTCTTTTCTTACACTCCAGAAAGTAGTCAGTTGAAACAACTCAAGTATCTCCCTTCTAAAGCACCTTGGAAGTACAACGTAGAGAAAGAAACAGCAGAGACAAGGCTCTGTGGGCCCTTTTGTATATAAGGCTTGAAGGGAAACTTTATGTTCCTCATAGGGATTTAGATAGTTGCGGGCTCAATTCTCCCTGAGAAACACTGTAGTTGAACATGTTCTCTTCATAGCACAGTTGCCTTTGTGATGACAAGTGAGTTTCTAGGAAAGAAATATGCAGGTGGCCATTCTTTGGTAGCTGCTCATCCTTCCGTAATCTGTAGTGAATCGGCGACCCCATTGAACACTAGCCTGAAGCTAACTTTCTTGTTGTATCATGCCGCAGGTTGCAGGCAGCAGAATCCATGTAGCGTTATTCATTGTGGTTCTGGAGCTCTAGGTAGCATTCCAGGTCTCTTAGTACTGGCGGGTCAACACTAGGATGAGAAATGTATTAGAAGGACAGCCTGTGTGTTTGGGCCTTGGTCAGCAATGCAGCTTTGGGAAGAGCTAGATGCCGAGTGAGAGGCTATGAAGGGCTTCTTTGGTTAAACCTCTACATTTTTGCAAGTTGAAAGAACTCATGTATCTCCCTTCTAAAGCACCTTGGAGGTACAAAGTAGAGAAAGAATCAGCAAGGTCAATGCTCTGCTGGCCCCTTTGAAGATAAGTCTTGAAGGGAAACTTCATTTTCCTCTTTGGGATTTAGAGAGTTGGGGGCTCAATTCTCCCTGAGAAACACTGTAGTTGCACGTGTTCCCTTCATAGCACAATTGCCTTTGTGACGACAAGTGAGTTTCTAGGAAAGAAACTCGGAGTTTGCCATTCTTTGCTGGTGCTCGTCCTTTGGTAATCTTCAGTGAATTGGTGACCCCGTTTGAGCACTAGCTTCAAGCTAACGTTCCTTTTGTATCATGCCACTTCTTGTCATGCAGCACAATCCTTGTAGCCTTATTCAGTGTGGTTCTGGAGCTCTAGGAAGCATTCCAGGTCTCTTAGTACTGGCGGATCTGCTCGACGATGAGAAACGTACAAGAAGGATGGCCTGTGTGTTTGGGGAGTTGTGAGCAGTGCACCCTTAGGAACAGCTAGATGTCGAGACATGGGATATGAAGGGCTTTTTTGTGAAACCTGTAGAATGTGGCAACTTGAAACAACTCAAGTATCTCCCTTCGAAAGCACGTTGGAGGTACTAAATAGAGGAAGAAGCATGAGAGTCAGGGCTCTGCGGGCCATTTTGAATATAAGGCTGAAGGGAAACTTTATATTCCTCATTGGCCTTTAGAGAGTTTTGGGCTCAGTTCTCCCTGAGAAACTCTTTACTTGCGCATGTTCTCTTCATAGCACAATTGGCTTAGTGATGACAAGTGAGTTTCTAGGAAAGAAACTTGGAGGTTGCCATTCTTTGGTAGCTGCTCATCCTTCAGTAATCTGTAGTGAATGGGCGACCCCAAAGAACAGTAGCCTGAAGCTAACGTTCCTCTTATTTCACACCACACTTTGGCATGCAGCAGAATCCATGTAGCGTTATTCACTGTGGTTTTGAGCTCTAGGAAGCATTCCAGGTCTCTTAGTACAGGCGGGTCTGTACCAGGATGAGAAAACTACAGGCAGGATTGCCTGTGTGTTTGGTGAGTTGTGAGCAGTGCACCACTGGGAACAGCTAGATGCCGAGTCATGGGAAGTGATTGGCTTCTTTTCTTAGATTCCAGAAGGTAGTAAATTGAAACAACTCAAGTATCTCCCTTCTAAAGCACCTTGGAAGTACAACGTAGAGAAAGAAACAGCAGAGACAAGGCTCTGTGGGCCCTTTTGTATATAAGGCTTGAAGGGAAACATTATGTTCCTCATTGGGATTTAGAGAGTTGCGGGCTCAATTCTCCCTGAGAAACACTGTAGTTGCACATGTTCTCTTCATAGCAGAGTTGTCTTTGTGATGACAAGTGAGTTTCTAGGAAAGAAATATGGATGTTGCCATTCTTTGGTAGCTGCTCATCCTTCCGTAATCTGTAGTGAATGGGCGACCCCAAAGAACACTCGCCTCAAGCTAACGTTCCTCTTGGATCATGCCGCAGGTTGCAGGCAGCAGAATCCATGTAGCGTTATTCATTGTGGTTCTTGAGCTCTAGGTAGCATTCCAGGTCTCTTAGGACTGGCGGGTCAACACTAGGATAGGCAACGTATTAGAAGGACGGCCTGTGTGTTTGGGCCTTTGTGAGCAATGCAGCTTTTGGGAAGAGCTAGATGTCGAGTCACAGGCTGTGAAGGGCTTCTTTGCTTAAACATCTACATTTTTGCAAGTTGAAAGAACTCATGTATCTCCCTTCTAAAGCACCTTGGAGGTACAAAGTAGAGAAAGAATCAGCAAGGTCAATGCTCTGCTGGCCCCTTTGAAGATAAGTCTTGAAGGGAAACTTCATTTTCCTCTTTGGGATTTAGAGAGTTGGGGGCTCAATTCTCCCTGAGAAACACTGTAGTTGCACGAGTTCCCGTCATAGCACAAATGCCTTTGTGACGACAAGTGAGTTTCTAGGAAAGAAACTCGGAGTTTGCCATTCTTTGCTGGTGCTCGTCCTTTGGTAATCTTCAGTGAATTGGTGACCCCGTTTGAGCACTAGCGTCAAGCTAACGTTCCTCTTGTATCATGCCACTTGTTGGCATGCAGCAGATTCCTTGTAGCCTTATTCAGTGTGGTTCTGGAGCTCTAGGAAGCATTCCAGGTCTCTTAGTACAGGCGGGTCTGTACTAGGATGAGAAAACTACAGGCAGGATGGCCTGTGTGTTTGGTGAGTTGTCAGCAGTGCACCACTGGGAACAGCTAGATGCCGAGTCATGGGAAGTGATTGGCTTCTTTTCTTACACTCCAGGAAGTAGTCAGTTGAAACAACTCAAGTATCTCCCTTCTAAAGCACCTTGGAAGTACAACGTAGAGAAAGAAACAGCAGAGACAAAGCTCTGTGGGCCCTTTTGTATATAAGGCTTGAAGGGAAACTTTATGTTCCTCATAGGGATTTAGGTAGTTGCGGGCTCAATTCTCCCTGAGAAACACTGTAGTTGAACATGTTCTCTTCATAGCACAGTTGCCTTTGTGATGACAAGTGAGTTTCTAGGAAAGAAATATGCAGGTTGCCATTCTTAGGTAGCTGCTCATCCTTCCGTAATCTGTAGTGAATGGGCGACCCCATTGAACACTAGCCTCAAGCTAACTTTCCTGTTGTATCATGCCGCAGGTTGCAGGCAGCAGAATCCATGTAGCGTTATTCATTGTGGTTCTGGAGCTCTAGGTAGCATTCCAGGTCTCTTAGTACTGGCGGGTCAACACTAGGATGAGCAATGTATTAGAAGGACAGCCTGTGTGTTTGGGCCTTGGTCAGCAATGCAGGTTTGGGAAGAGCTAGATGCCGAGTGAGAGGCTATGAAGGGCTTCTTTGGTTAAACCTCTACATTTTTGCAAGTTGGAAGAACTCATGTATCTCCCTTCTAAAGCACCTTGGAGGTACAAAGTAGAGAAAGAATCAGCAAGGTCAATGCTCTGCTGGCCCCTTTGAAGATAAGTCTTGAAGGGAAACTTCATTTTCCTCTTTGGGATTTAGAGAGTTGGGGGCTCAATTCTCCCTGAGAAACACTGTAGTTGCACGAGTTCCCGTCATAGCACAAATGCCTTTGTGACGACAAGTGAGTTTCTAGGAAAGAAACTCGGAGTTTGCCATTCTTTGCTGGTGCTCGTCCTTTGGTAATCTTCAGTGAATTGGTGACCCCGTTTGAGCACTAGCGTCAAGCTAACGTTCCTCTTGTATCATGCCACTTGTTGGCATGCAGCAGATTCCTTGTAGCCTTATTCAGTGTGGTTCTAGAGCTCTAGGAAGCATTCCAGGTCTCTTAGTACAGGCGGGTCTGTACTAGGATGAGAAAACTACAGGCAGGATGGCCTGTGTGTTTGGTGAGTTGTCAGCAGTGCACCACTGGGAACAGCTAGATGCCGAGACATGGGAAGTGATTGGCTTCTTTTCTTACACTCCAGAAAGTAGTCAGTTGAAACAACTCAAGTATCTCCCTTCTAAATCACCTTGGAAGTACAACGTAGAGAAAGAAACAGCAGAGACAAGGCTCTGTGGGCCCTTTTGTATATAAGGCTTGAAGGGAAACTTTATGTTCCTCATAGGGATTTAGATAGTTGCGGGCTCAATTCTCCCTGAGAAACACTGTAGTTGAACATGTTCTCTTCATAGCACAGTTGCCTTTGTGATGACAAGTGAGTTTCTAGGAAAGAAATATGCAGGTGGCCATTCTTTGGTAGCTGCTCATCCTTCCGTAATCTGTAGTGAATCGGCGACCCCATTGAACACTAGCCTGAAGCTAACTTTCTTGTTGTATCATGCCGCAGGTTGCAGGCAGCAGAATCCATGTAGCGTTATTCATTGTGGTTCTGGAGCTCTAGGTAGCATTCCAGGTCTCTTAGTACTGGCGGGTCAACACTAGGATGAGAAATGTATTAGAAGGACAGCCTGTGTGTTTGGGCCTTGGTCAGCAATGCAGCTTTGGGAAGAGCTAGATGCCGAGTGAGAGGCTATGAAGGGCTTCTTTGGTTAAACCTCTACATTTTTGCAAGTTGAAAGAACTCATGTATCTCCCTTCTAAAGCACCTTGGAGGTACAAAGTAGAGAAAGAATCAGCAAGGTCAATGCTCTGCTGGCCCCTTTGAAGATAAGTCTTGAAGGGAAACTTCATTTTCCTCTTTGGGATTTAGAGAGTTGGGGGCTCAATTCTCCCTGAGAAACACTGTAGTTGCACGTGTTCCCTTCATAGCACAATTGCCTTTGTGACGACAAGTGAGTTTCTAGGAAAGAAACTCGGAGTTTGCCATTCTTTGCTGGTGCTCGTCCTTTGGTAATCTTCAGTGAATTGGTGACCCCGTTTGAGCACTAGCCTCAAGCTAACGTTCCTCTTGTATCATGCCACTTGTTGCCATGCAGCACAATCCTTGTAGCCTTATTCAGTGTGGTTCTGGAGCTCTAGGAAGCATTCCAGGTCTCTTAGTTTAGGCGGGTCTGTACTAGGATGAGAAAACTACAGGCAGGATGGCCTGTGTGTTTGGTGAGTTGTCAGCAGTGCACCACTGGGAACAGCTAGATGCCGAGTCATGGGAAGTGATTGGCTTCTTTTCTTACACTCCAGGAAGTAGTCAATTGAAACAACTCAAGTATCTCCCTTCTAAAGCACCTTGGAAGTACAACGTAGAGAAAGAAAGAGCAGAGACAAGGCTCTGTGGGCCCTTTTGTATATAAAGCTTGAAGGGAAACTTTATGTTCCTCATAGGGATTTAGAGAGTTGCGGGCTCAATTCTCCCTGAGAAACACTGTAGTTGCACATGTTCTCTTCATAGCAGAGTTGTCTTTGTGATGACAAGTGAGTTTCTAGGAAAGAAATATGGAGGTTGCCATTCTTTGGTAGCTGCTCATCCTTCCGTAATCTGTAGTGAATGGGCGACCCCAAAGAACACTCGCCTCAAGCTAACGTTCCTCTTGGATCATGCCGCAGGTTGCAGGCAGCAGAATCCATGTAGCGTTATTCATTGTGGTTCTTGAGCTCTAGGTAGCATTCCAGGTCTCTTAGGACTGGCGGGTCAACACTAGGATAGGCAACGTATTAGAAGGACGGCCTGTGTGTTTGGGCCTTTGTGAGCAATGCAGCTTTTGGGAAGAGCTAGATGCCGAGTCACAGGCTGTGAAGGGCTTCTTTGCTTAAACATCTACATTTTTGCAAGTTGAAAGAACTCATGTATCTCCCTTCTAAAGCACCTTGGAGGTACAAAGTAGAGAAAGAATCAGCAAGGTCAATGCTCTGCTGGCCCCTTTGAAGATAAGTCTTGAGGGAAACTTCATTTTCCTCTTTGGGATTTAGAGAGTTGGGGGCTCAATTCTCCCTGAGAAACACTGTAGTTGCACGAGTTCCCGTCATAGCACAAATGCCTTTGTGACGACAAGTGAGTTTCTAGGAAAGAAACTCGGAGTTTGCCATTCTTTGCTGGTGCTCGTCCTTTGGTAATCTTCAGTGAATTGGTGACCCCGTTTGAGCACTAGCGTCAAGCTAACGTTCCTCTTGTATCATGCCACTTGTTGGCATGCAGCAGATTCCTTGTAGCCTTATTCAGTGTGGTTCTAGAGCTCTAGGAAGCCTTCCAGGTCTCTTAGTACAGGCGGGTCTGTACTAGGATGAGAAAACTACAGGCAGGATGGCCTGTGTGTTTGGTGAGTTGTCAGCAGTGCACCACTGGGAACAGCTAGATGCCGAGACATGGGAAGTGATTGGCTTCTTTTCTTACACTCCAGAAAGTAGTCAGTTGAAACAACTCAAGTATCTCCCTTCTAAAGCACCTTGGAAGTACAACGTAGAGAAAGAAACAGCAGAGACAAGGCTCTGTGGGCCCTTTTGTATATAAGGCTTGAAGGGAAACTTTATGTTCCTCATAGGGATTTAGATAGTTGCGGGCTCAATTCTCCCTGAGAAACACTGTAGTTGAACATGTTCTCTTCATAGCACAGTTGCCTTTGTGATGACAAGTGAGTTTCTAGGAAAGAAATATGCAGGTGGCCATTCTTTGGTAGCTGCTCATCCTTCCGTAATCTGTAGTGAATCGGCGACCCCATTGAACACTAGCCTGAAGCTAACTTTCTTGTTGTATCATGCCGCAGGTTGCAGGCAGCAGAATCCATGTAGCGTTATTCATTGTGGTTCTGGAGCTCTAGGTAGCATTCCAGGTCTCTTAGTACTGGCGGGTCAACACTAGGATGAGAAATGTATTAGAAGGACAGCCTGTGTGTTTGGGCCTTGGTCAGCAATGCAGCTTTGGGAAGAGCTAGATGCCGAGTGAGAGGCTATGAAGGGCTTCTTTGGTTAAACCTCTACATTTTTGCAAGTTGAAAGAACTCATGTATCTCCCTTCTAAAGCACCTTGGAGGTACAAAGTAGAGAAAGAATCAGCAAGGTCAATGCTCTGCTGGCCCCTTTGAAGATAAGTCTTGAAGGGAAACTTCATTTTCCTCTTTGGGATTTAGAGAGTTGGGGGCTCAATTCTCCCTGAGAAACACTGTAGTTGCACGTGTTCCCTTCATAGCACAATTGCCTTTGTGACGACAAGTGAGTTTCTAGGAAAGAAACTCGGAGTTTGCCATTCTTTGCTGGTGCTCGTCCTTTGGTAATCTTCAGTGAATTGGTGACCCCGTTTGAGCACTAGCTTCAAGCTAACGTTCCTTTTGTATCATGCCACTTGTTGTCATGCAGCACAATCCTTGTAGCCTTATTCAGTGTGGTTCTGGAGCTCTAGGAAGCATTCCAGGTCTCTTAGTACTGGCGGATCTGCTCGACGATGAGAAACGTACAAGAAGGATGGCCTGTGTGTTTGGGGAGTTGTGAGCAGTGCACCCTTAGGAACAGCTAGATGTCGAGACATGGGATATGAAGGGCTTTTTTGTGAAACCTGTAGAATGTGGCAACTTGAAACAACTCAAGTATCTCCCTTCGAAAGCACGTTGGAGGTACTAAATAGAGGAAGAAGCATGAGAGTCAGGGCTCTGCGGGCCATTTTGAATATAAGGCTGAAGGGAAACTTTATATTCCTCATTGGCCTTTAGAGAGTTTTGGGCTCAGTTCTCCCTGAGAAACTCTTTACTTGCGCATGTTCTCTTCATAGCACAATTGGCTTAGTGATGACAAGTGAGTTTCTAGGAAAGAAACTTGGAGGTTGCCATTCTTTGGTAGCTGCTCATCCTTCAGTAATCTGTAGTGAATGGGCGACCCCAAAGAACAGTAGCCTGAAGCTAACGTTCCTCTTATTTCACACCACACTTTGGCATGCAGCAGAATCCATGTAGCGTTATTCACTGTGGTTTTGAGCTCTAGGAAGCATTCCAGGTCTCTTAGTACAGGCGGGTCTGTACCAGGATGAGAAAACTACAGGCAGGATTGCCTGTGTGTTTGGTGAGTTGTGAGCAGTGCACCACTGGGAACAGCTAGATGCCGAGTCATGGGAAGTGATTGGCTTCTTTTCTTAGATTCCAGAAGGTAGTAAATTGAAACAACTCAAGTATCTCCCTTCTAAAGCACCTTGGAAGTACAACGTAGAGAAAGAAACAGCAGAGACAAGGCTCTGTGGGCCCTTTTGTATATAAGGCTTGAAGGGAAACATTATGTTCCTCATTGGGATTTAGAGAGTTGCGGGCTCAATTCTCCCTGAGAAACACTGTAGTTGCACATGTTCTCTTCATAGCAGAGTTGTCTTTGTGATGACAAGTGAGTTTCTAGGAAAGAAATATGGATGTTGCCATTCTTTGGTAGCTGCTCATCCTTCCGTAATCTGTAGTGAATGGGCGACCCCAAAGAACACTCGCCTCAAGCTAACGTTCCTCTTGGATCATGCCGCAGGTTGCAGGCAGCAGAATCCATGTAGCGTTATTCATTGTGGTTCTTGAGCTCTAGGTAGCATTCCAGGTCTCTTAGGACTGGCGGGTCAACACTAGGATAGGCAACGTATTAGAAGGACGGCCTGTGTGTTTGGGCCTTTGTGAGCAATGCAGCTTTTGGGAAGAGCTAGATGTCGAGTCACAGGCTGTGAAGGGCTTCTTTGCTTAAACATCTACATTTTTGCAAGTTGAAAGAACTCATGTATCTCCCTTCTAAAGCACCTTGGAGGTACAAAGTAGAGAAAGAATCAGCAAGGTCAATGCTCTGCTGGCCCCTTTGAAGATAAGTCTTGAAGGGAAACTTCATTTTCCTCTTTGGGATTTAGAGAGTTGGGGGCTCAATTCTCCCTGAGAAACACTGTAGTTGCACGAGTTCCCGTCATAGCACAAATGCCTTTGTGACGACAAGTGAGTTTCTAGGAAAGAAACTCGGAGTTTGCCATTCTTTGCTGGTGCTCGTCCTTTGGTAATCTTCAGTGAATTGGTGACCCCGTTTGAGCACTAGCGTCAAGCTAACGTTCCTCTTGTATCATGCCACTTGTTGGCATGCAGCAGATTCCTTGTAGCCTTATTCAGTGTGGTTCTGGAGCTCTAGGAAGCATTCCAGGTCTCTTAGTACAGGCGGGTCTGTACTAGGATGAGAAAACTACAGGCAGGATGGCCTGTGTGTTTGGTGAGTTGTCAGCAGTGCACCACTGGGAACAGCTAGATGCCGAGTCATGGGAAGTGATTGGCTTCTTTTCTTACACTCCAGGAAGTAGTCAGTTGAAACAACTCAAGTATCTCCCTTCTAAAGCACCTTGGAAGTACAACGTAGAGAAAGAAACAGCAGAGACAAAGCTCTGTGGGCCCTTTTGTATATAAGGCTTGAAGGGAAACTTTATGTTCCTCATAGGGATTTAGGTAGTTGCGGGCTCAATTCTCCCTGAGAAACACTGTAGTTGAACATGTTCTCTTCATAGCACAGTTGCCTTTGTGATGACAAGTGAGTTTCTAGGAAAGAAATATGCAGGTTGCCATTCTTAGGTAGCTGCTCATCCTTCCGTAATCTGTAGTGAATGGGCGACCCCATTGAACACTAGCCTCAAGCTAACTTTCCTGTTGTATCATGCCGCAGGTTGCAGGCAGCAGAATCCATGTAGCGTTATTCATTGTGGTTCTGGAGCTCTAGGTAGCATTCCAGGTCTCTTAGTACTGGCGGGTCAACACTAGGATGAGCAATGTATTAGAAGGACAGCCTGTGTGTTTGGGCCTTGGTCAGCAATGCAGGTTTGGGAAGAGCTAGATGCCGAGTGAGAGGCTATGAAGGGCTTCTTTGGTTAAACCTCTACATTTTTGCAAGTTGGAAGAACTCATGTATCTCCCTTCTAAAGCACCTTGGAGGTACAAAGTAGAGAAAGAATCAGCAAGGTCAATGCTCTGCTGGCCCCTTTGAAGATAAGTCTTGAAGGGAAACTTCATTTTCCTCTTTGGGATTTAGAGAGTTGGGGGCTCAATTCTCCCTGAGAAACACTGTAGTTGCACGAGTTCCCGTCATAGCACAAATGCCTTTGTGACGACAAGTGAGTTTCTAGGAAAGAAACTCGGAGTTTGCCATTCTTTGCTGGTGCTCGTCCTTTGGTAATCTTCAGTGAATTGGTGACCCCGTTTGAGCACTAGCGTCAAGCTAACGTTCCTCTTGTATCATGCCACTTGTTGGCATGCAGCAGATTCCTTGTAGCCTTATTCAGTGTGGTTCTAGAGCTCTAGGAAGCATTCCAGGTCTCTTAGTACAGGCGGGTCTGTACTAGGATGAGAAAACTACAGGCAGGATGGCCTGTGTGTTTGGTGAGTTGTCAGCAGTGCACCACTGGGAACAGCTAGATGCCGAGACATGGGAAGTGATTGGCTTCTTTTCTTACACTCCAGAAAGTAGTCAGTTGAAACAACTCAAGTATCTCCCTTCTAAATCACCTTGGAAGTACAACGTAGAGAAAGAAACAGCAGAGACAAGGCTCTGTGGGCCCTTTTGTATATAAGGCTTGAAGGGAAACTTTATGTTCCTCATAGGGATTTAGATAGTTGCGGGCTCAATTCTCCCTGAGAAACACTGTAGTTGAACATGTTCTCTTCATAGCACAGTTGCCTTTGTGATGACAAGTGAGTTTCTAGGAAAGAAATATGCAGGTGGCCATTCTTTGGTAGCTGCTCATCCTTCCGTAATCTGTAGTGAATCGGCGACCCCATTGAACACTAGCCTGAAGCTAACTTTCTTGTTGTATCATGCCGCAGGTTGCAGGCAGCAGAATCCATGTAGCGTTATTCATTGTGGTTCTGGAGCTCTAGGTAGCATTCCAGGTCTCTTAGTACTGGCGGGTCAACACTAGGATGAGAAATGTATTAGAAGGACAGCCTGTGTGTTTGGGCCTTGGTCAGCAATGCAGCTTTGGGAAGAGCTAGATGCCGAGTGAGAGGCTATGAAGGGCTTCTTTGGTTAAACCTCTACATTTTTGCAAGTTGAAAGAACTCATGTATCTCCCTTCTAAAGCACCTTGGAGGTACAAAGTAGAGAAAGAATCAGCAAGGTCAATGCTCTGCTGGCCCCTTTGAAGATAAGTCTTGAAGGGAAACTTCATTTTCCTCTTTGGGATTTAGAGAGTTGGGGGCTCAATTCTCCCTGAGAAACACTGTAGTTGCACGTGTTCCCTTAATAGCACAATTGCCTTTGTGACGACAAGTGAGTTTCTAGGAAAGAAACTCGGAGTTTGCCATTCTTTGCTGGTGCTCGTCCTTTGGTAATCTTCAGTGAATTGGTGACCCCGTTTGAGCACTAGCCTCAAGCTAACGTTCCTCTTGTATCATGCCACTTGTTGCCATGCAGCACAATCCTTGTAGCCTTATTCAGTGTGGTTCTGGAGCTCTAGGAAGCATTCCAGGTCTCTTAGTTTAGGCGGGTCTGTACTAGGATGAGAAAACTACAGGCAGGATGGCCTGTGTGTTTGGTGAGTTGTCAGCAGTGCACCACTGGGAACAGCTAGATGCCGAGTCATGGGAAGTGATTGGCTTCTTTTCTTACACTCCAGGAAGTAGTCAATTGAAACAACTCAAGTATCTCCCTTCTAAAGCACCTTGGAAGTACAACGTAGAGAAAGAAAGAGCAGAGACAAGGCTCTGTGGGCCCTTTTGTATATAAAGCTTGAAGGGAAACTTTATGTTCCTCATAGGGATTTAGAGAGTTGCGGGCTCAATTCTCCCTGAGAAACACTGTAGTTGCACATGTTCTCTTCATAGCAGAGTTGTCTTTGTGATGACAAGTGAGTTTCTAGGAAAGAAATATGGAGGTTGCCATTCTTTGGTAGCTGCTCATCCTTCCGTAATCTGTAGTGAATGGGCGACCCCAAAGAACACTCGCCTCAAGCTAACGTTCCTCTTGGATCATGCCGCAGGTTGCAGGCAGCAGAATCCATGTAGCGTTATTCATTGTGGTTCTTGAGCTCTAGGTAGCATTCCAGGTCTCTTAGGACTGGCGGGTCAACACTAGGATAGGCAACGTATTAGAAGGACGGCCTGTGTGTTTGGGCCTTTGTGAGCAATGCAGCTTTTGGGAAGAGCTAGATGCCGAGTCACAGGCTGTGAAGGGCTTCTTTGCTTAAACATCTACATTTTTGCAAGTTGAAAGAACTCATGTATCTCCCTTCTAAAGCACCTTGGAGGTACAAAGTAGAGAAAGAATCAGCAAGGTCAATGCTCTGCTGGCCCCTTTGAAGATAAGTCTTGAGGGAAACTTCATTTTCCTCTTTGGGATTTAGAGAGTTGGGGGCTCAATTCTCCCTGAGAAACACTGTAGTTGCACGAGTTCCCGTCATAGCACAAATGCCTTTGTGACGACAAGTGAGTTTCTAGGAAAGAAACTCGGAGTTTGCCATTCTTTGCTGGTGCTCGTCCTTTGGTAATCTTCAGTGAATTGGTGACCCCGTTTGAGCACTAGCGTCAAGCTAACGTTCCTCTTGTATCATGCCACTTGTTGGCATGCAGCAGATTCCTTGTAGCCTTATTCAGTGTGGTTCTAGAGCTCTAGGAAGCATTCCAGGTCTCTTAGTACAGGCGGGTCTGTACTAGGATGAGAAAACTACAGGCAGGATGGCCTGTGTGTTTGGTGAGTTGTCAGCAGTGCACCACTGGGAACAGCTAGATGCCGAGACATGGGAAGTGATTGGCTTCTTTTCTTACACTCCAGAAAGTAGTCAGTTGAAACAACTCAAGTATCTCCCTTCTAAAGCACCTTGGAAGTACAACGTAGAGAAAGAAACAGCAGAGACAAGGCTCTGTGGGCCCTTTTGTATATAAGGCTTGAAGGGAAACTTTATGTTCCTCATAGGGATTTAGATAGTTGCGGGCTCAATTCTCCCTGAGAAACACTGTAGTTGAACATGTTCTCTTCATAGCACAGTTGCCTTTGTGATGACAAGTGAGTTTCTAGGAAAGAAATATGCAGGTGGCCATTCTTTGGTAGCTGCTCATCCTTCCGTAATCTGTAGTGAATCGGCGACCCCATTGAACACTAGCCTGAAGCTAACTTTCTTGTTGTATCATGCCGCAGGTTGCAGGCAGCAGAATCCATGTAGCGTTATTCATTGTGGTTCTGGAGCTCTAGGTAGCATTCCAGGTCTCTTAGTACTGGCGGGTCAACACTAGGATGAGAAATGTATTAGAAGGACAGCCTGTGTGTTTGGGCCTTGGTCAGCAATGCAGCTTTGGGAAGAGCTAGATGCCGAGTGAGAGGCTATGAAGGGCTTCTTTGGTTAAACCTCTACATTTTTGCAAGTTGAAAGAACTCATGTATCTCCCTTCTAAAGCACCTTGGAGGTACAAAGTAGAGAAAGAATCAGCAAGGTCAATGCTCTGCTGGCCCCTTTGAAGATAAGTCTTGAAGGGAAACTTCATTTTCCTCTTTGGGATTTAGAGAGTTGGGGGCTCAATTCTCCCTGAGAAACACTGTAGTTGCACGTGTTCCCTTCATAGCACAATTGCCTTTGTGACGACAAGTGAGTTTCTAGGAAAGAAACTCGGAGTTTGCCATTCTTTGCTGGTGCTCGTCCTTTGGTAATCTTCAGTGAATTGGTGACCCCGTTTGAGCACTAGCTTCAAGCTAACGTTCCTTTTGTATCATGCCACTTGTTGTCATGCAGCACAATCCTTGTAGCCTTATTCAGTGTGGTTCTGGAGCTCTAGGAAGCATTCCAGGTCTCTTAGTACTGGCGGATCTGCTCGACGATGAGAAACGTACAAGAAGGATGGCCTGTGTGTTTGGGGAGTTGTGAGCAGTGCACCCTTAGGAACAGCTAGATGTCGAGACATGGGATATGAAGGGCTTTTTTGTGAAACCTGTAGAATGTGGCAACTTGAAACAACTCAAGTATCTCCCTTCGAAAGCACGTTGGAGGTACTAAATAGAGGAAGAAGCATGAGAGTCAGGGCTCTGCGGGCCATTTTGAATATAAGGCTGAAGGGAAACTTTATATTCCTCATTGGCCTTTAGAGAGTTTTGGGCTCAGTTCTCCCTGAGAAACTCTTTACTTGCGCATGTTCTCTTCATAGCACAATTGGCTTAGTGATGACAAGTGAGTTTCTAGGAAAGAAACTTGGAGGTTGCCATTCTTTGGTAGCTGCTCATCCTTCAGTAATCTGTAGTGAATGGGCGACCCCAAAGAACAGTAGCCTGAAGCTAACGTTCCTCTTATTTCACACCACACTTTGGCATGCAGCAGAATCCATGTAGCGTTATTCACTGTGGTTTTGAGCTCTAGGAAGCATTCCAGGTCTCTTAGTACAGGCGGGTCTGTACCAGGATGAGAAAACTACAGGCAGGATTGCCTGTGTGTTTGGTGAGTTGTGAGCAGTGCACCACTGGGAACAGCTAGATGCCGAGTCATGGGAAGTGATTGGCTTCTTTTCTTAGATTCCAGAAGGTAGTAAATTGAAACAACTCAAGTATCTCCCTTCTAAAGCACCTTGGAAGTACAACGTAGAGAAAGAAACAGCAGAGACAAGGCTCTGTGGGCCCTTTTGTATATAAGGCTTGAAGGGAAACATTATGTTCCTCATTGGGATTTAGAGAGTTGCGGGCTCAATTCTCCCTGAGAAACACTGTAGTTGCACATGTTCTCTTCATAGCAGAGTTGTCTTTGTGATGACAAGTGAGTTTCTAGGAAAGAAATATGGATGTTGCCATTCTTTGGTAGCTGCTCATCCTTCCGTAATCTGTAGTGAATGGGCGACCCCAAAGAACACTCGCCTCAAGCTAACGTTCCTCTTGGATCATGCCGCAGGTTGCAGGCAGCAGAATCCATGTAGCGTTATTCATTGTGGTTCTTGAGCTCTAGGTAGCATTCCAGGTCTCTTAGGACTGGCGGGTCAACACTAGGATAGGCAACGTATTAGAAGGACGGCCTGTGTGTTTGGGCCTTTGTGAGCAATGCAGCTTTTGGGAAGAGCTAGATGTCGAGTCACAGGCTGTGAAGGGCTTCTTTGCTTAAACATCTACATTTTTGCAAGTTGAAAGAACTCATGTATCTCCCTTCTAAAGCACCTTGGAGGTACAAAGTAGAGAAAGAATCAGCAAGGTCAATGCTCTGCTGGCCCCTTTGAAGATAAGTCTTGAAGGGAAACTTCATTTTCCTCTTTGGGATTTAGAGAGTTGGGGGCTCAATTCTCCCTGAGAAACACTGTAGTTGCACGAGTTCCCGTCATAGCACAAATGCCTTTGTGACGACAAGTGAGTTTCTAGGAAAGAAACTCGGAGTTTGCCATTCTTTGCTGGTGCTCGTCCTTTGGTAATCTTCAGTGAATTGGTGACCCCGTTTGAGCACTAGCGTCAAGCTAACGTTCCTCTTGTATCATGCCACTTGTTGGCATGCAGCAGATTCCTTGTAGCCTTATTCAGTGTGGTTCTGGAGCTCTAGGAAGCATTCCAGGTCTCTTAGTACAGGCGGGTCTGTACTAGGATGAGAAAACTACAGGCAGGATGGCCTGTGTGTTTGGTGAGTTGTCAGCAGTGCACCACTGGGAACAGCTAGATGCCGAGTCATGGGAAGTGATTGGCTTCTTTTCTTACACTCCAGGAAGTAGTCAGTTGAAACAACTCAAGTATCTCCCTTCTAAAGCACCTTGGAAGTACAACGTAGAGAAAGAAACAGCAGAGACAAGGCTCTGTGAGCCCTTTTGTATATAAGGCTTGAAGGGAAACTTTATGTTCCTCATAGGGATTTAGGTAGTTGCGGGCTCAATTCTCCCTGAGAAACACTGTAGTTGAACATGTTCTCTTCATAGCACAGTTGCCTTTGTGATGACAAGTGAGTTTCTAGGAAAGAAATATGCAGGTTGCCATTCTTAGGTAGCTGCTCATCCTTCCGTAATCTGTAGTGAATGGGCGACCCCATTGAACACTAGCCTCAAGCTAACTTTCCTGTTGTATCATGCCGCAGGTTGCAGGCAGCAGAATCCATGTAGCGTTATTCATTGTGGTTCTGGAGCTCTAGGTAGCATTCCAGGTCTCTTAGTACTGGCGGGTCAACACTAGGATGAGCAATGTATTAGAAGGACAGCCTGTGTGTTTGGGCCTTGGTCAGCAATGCAGGTTTGGGAAGAGCTAGATGCCGAGTGAGAGGCTATGAAGGGCTTCTTTGGTTAAACCTCTACATTTTTGCAAGTTGGAAGAACTCATGTATCTCCCTTCTAAAGCACCTTGGAGGTACAAAGTAGAGAAAGAATCAGCAAGGTCAATGCTCTGCTGGCCCCTTTGAAGATAAGTCTTGAAGGGAAACTTCATTTTCCTCTTTGGGATTTAGAGAGTTGGGGGCTCAATTCTCCCTGAGAAACACTGTAGTTGCACGTGTTCCCTTCATAGCACAATTGCCTTTGTGACGACAAGTGAGTTTCTAGGAAAGAAACTCGGAGTTTGCCATTCTTTGCTGGTGCTCATCCTTTGGTAATCTTCAGTGAATTGGTGACCCCGTTTGAGCACTAGCCTCAAGCTAACGTTCCTCTTGTATCATGCCACTTGTTGCCATGCAGCACAATCCTTGTAGCCTTATTCAGTGTGGTTCTGGAGCTCTAGGAAGCATTCCAGGTCTCTTAGTTTAGGCGGGTCTGTACTAGGATGAGAAAACTACAGGCAGGATGGCCTGTGTGTTTGGTGAGTTGTCAGCAGTGCACCACTGGGAACAGCTAGATGCCGAGTCATGGGAAGTGATTGGCTTCTTTTCTTACACTCCAGGAAGTAGTCAATTGAAACAACTCAAGTATCTCCCTTCTAAAGCACCTTGGAAGTACAACGTAGAGAAAGAAAGAGCAGAGACAAGGCTCTGTGGGCCCTTTTGTATATAAAGCTTGAAGGGAAACTTTATGTTCCTCATAGGGATTTAGAGAGTTGCGGGCTCAATTCTCCCTGAGAAACACTGTAGTTGCACATGTTCTCTTCATAGCAGAGTTGTCTTTGTGATGACAAGTGAGTTTCTAGGAAAGAAATATGGAGGTTGCCATTCTTTGGTAGCTGCTCATCCTTCCGTAATCTGTAGTGAATGGGCGACCCCAAAGAACACTCGCCTCAAGCTAACGTTCCTCTTGGATCATGCCGCAGGTTGCAGGCAGCAGAATCCATGTAGCGTTATTCATTGTGGTTCTTGAGCTCTAGGTAGCATTCCAGGTCTCTTAGGACTGGCGGGTCAACACTAGGATAGGCAACGTATTAGAAGGACGGCCTGTGTGTTTGGGCCTTTGTGAGCAATGCAGCTTTTGGGAAGAGCTAGATGCCGAGTCACAGGCTGTGAAGGGCTTCTTTGCTTAAACATCTACATTTTTGCAAGTTGAAAGAACTCATGTATCTCCCTTCTAAAGCACCTTGGAGGTACAAAGTAGAGAAAGAATCAGCAAGGTCAATGCTCTGCTGGCCCCTTTGAAGATAAGTCTTGAGGGAAACTTCATTTTCCTCTTTGGGATTTAGAGAGTTGGGGGCTCAATTCTCCCTGAGAAACACTGTAGTTGCACGAGTTCCCGTCATAGCACAAATGCCTTTGTGACGACAAGTGAGTTTCTAGGAAAGAAACTCGGAGTTTGCCATTCTTTGCTGGTGCTCGTCCTTTGGTAATCTTCAGTGAATTGGTGACCCCGTTTGAGCACTAGCGTCAAGCTAACGTTCCTCTTGTATCATGCCACTTGTTGGCATGCAGCAGATTCCTTGTAGCCTTATTCAGTGTGGTTCTAGAGCTCTAGGAAGCATTCCAGGTCTCTTAGTACAGGCGGGTCTGTACTAGGATGAGAAAACTACAGGCAGGATGGCCTGTGTGTTTGGTGAGTTGTCAGCAGTGCACCACTGGGAACAGCTAGATGCCGAGACATGGGAAGTGATTGGCTTCTTTTCTTACACTCCAGAAAGTAGTCAGTTGAAACAACTCAAGTATCTCCCTTCTAAAGCACCTTGGAAGTACAACGTAGAGAAAGAAACAGCAGAGACAAGGCTCTGTGGGCCCTTTTGTATATAAGGCTTGAAGGGAAACTTTATGTTCCTCATAGGGATTTAGATAGTTGCGGGCTCAATTCTCCCTGAGAAACACTGTAGTTGAACATGTTCTCTTCATAGCACAGTTGCCTTTGTGATGACAAGTGAGTTTCTAGGAAAGAAATATGCAGGTGGCCATTCTTTGGTAGCTGCTCATCCTTCCGTAATCTGTAGAGAATCGGCGACCCCATTGAACACTAGCCTGAAGCTAACTTTCTTGTTGTATCATGCCGCAGGTTGCAGGCAGCAGAATCCATGTAGCGTTATTCATTGTGGTTCTGGAGCTCTAGGTAGCATTCCAGGTCTCTTAGTACTGGCGGGTCAACACTAGGATGAGAAATGTATTAGAAGGACAGCCTGTGTGTTTGGGCCTTGGTCAGCAATGCAGCTTTGGGAAGAGCTAGATGCCGAGTGAGAGGCTATGAAGGGCTTCTTTGGTTAAACCTCTACATTTTTGCAAGTTGAAAGAACTCATGTATCTCCCTTCTAAAGCACCTTGGAGGTACAAAGTAGAGAAAGAATCAGCAAGGTCAATGCTCTGCTGGCCCCTTTGAAGATAAGTCTTGAAGGGAAACTTCATTTTCCTCTTTGGGATTTAGAGAGTTGGGGGCTCAATTCTCCCTGAGAAACACTGTAGTTGCACGTGTTCCCTTCATAGCACAATTGCCTTTGTGACGACAAGTGAGTTTCTAGGAAAGAAACTCGGAGTTTGCCATTCTTTGCTGGTGCTCGTCCTTTGGTAATCTTCAGTGAATTGGTGACCCCGTTTGAGCACTAGCTTCAAGCTAACGTTCCTTTTGTATCATGCCACTTGTTGTCATGCAGCACAATCCTTGTAGCCTTATTCAGTGTGGTTCTGGAGCTCTAGGAAGCATTCCAGGTCTCTTAGTACTGGCGGATCTGCTCGACGATGAGAAACGTACAAGAAGGATGGCCTGTGTGTTTGGGGAGTTGTGAGCAGTGCACCCTTAGGAACAGCTAGATGTCGAGACATGGGATATGAAGGGCTTTTTTGTGAAACCTGTAGAATGTGGCAACTTGAAACAACTCAAGTATCTCCCTTCGAAAGCACGTTGGAGGTACTAAATAGAGGAAGAAGCATGAGAGTCAGGGCTCTGCGGGCCATTTTGAATATAAGGCTGAAGGGAAACTTTATATTCCTCATTGGCCTTTAGAGAGTTTTGGGCTCAGTTCTCCCTGAGAAACTCTTTACTTGCGCATGTTCTCTTCATAGCACAATTGGCTTAGTGATGACAAGTGAGTTTCTAGGAAAGAAACTTGGAGGTTGCCATTCTTTGGTAGCTGCTCATCCTTCAGTAATCTGTAGTGAATGGGCGACCCCAAAGAACAGTAGCCTGAAGCTAACGTTCCTCTTATTTCACACCACACTTTGGCATGCAGCAGAATCCATGTAGCGTTATTCACTGTGGTTTTGAGCTCTAGGAAGCATTCCAGGTCTCTTAGTACAGGCGGGTCTGTACCAGGATGAGAAAACTACAGGCAGGATTGCCTGTGTGTTTGGTGAGTTGTGAGCAGTGCACCACTGGGAACAGCTAGATGCCGAGTCATGGGAAGTGATTGGCTTCTTTTCTTAGATTCCAGAAGGTAGTAAATTGAAACAACTCAAGTATCTCCCTTCTAAAGCACCTTGGAAGTACAACGTAGAGAAAGAAACAGCAGAGACAAGGCTCTGTGGGCCCTTTTGTATATAAGGCTTGAAGGGAAACATTATGTTCCTCATTGGGATTTAGAGAGTTGCGGGCTCAATTCTCCCTGAGAAACACTGTAGTTGCACATGTTCTCTTCATAGCAGAGTTGTCTTTGTGATGACAAGTGAGTTTCTAGGAAAGAAATATGGAGGTTGCCATTCTTTGGTAGCTGCTCATCCTTCCGTAATCTGTAGTGAATGGGCGACCCCAAAGAACACTCGCCTCAAGCTAACGTTCCTCTTGGATCATGCCGCAGGTTGCAGGCAGCAGAATCCATGTAGCGTTATTCATTGTGGTTCTTGAGCTCTAGGTAGCATTCCAGGTCTCTTAGGACTGGCGGGTCAACACTAGGATAGGCAACGTATTAGAAGGACGGCCTGTGTGTTTGGGCCTTTGTGAGCAATGCAGCTTTTGGGAAGAGCTAGATGCCGAGTCACAGGCTGTGAAGGGCTTCTTTGCTTAAACATCTACATTTTTGCAAGTTGAAAGAACTCATGTATCTCACTTCTAAAGCACCTTGGAGGTACAAAGTAGAGAAAGAATCAGCAAGGTCAATGCTCTGCTGGCCCCTTTGAAGATAAGTCTTGAAGGGAAACTTCATTTTCCTCTTTGGGATTTAGAGAGTTGGGGGCTCAATTCTCCCTGAGAAACACTGTAGTTGCACGAGTTCCCGTCATAGCACAAATGCCTTTGTGACGACAAGTGAGTTTCTAGGAAAGAAACTCGGAGTTGGCCATTCTTTGCTGGTGCTCGTCCTTTGGTAATCTTCAGTGAATTGGTGACCCCGTTTGAGCACTAGCGTCAAGCTAACGTTCCTCTTGTATCATGCCACTTGTTGGCATGCAGCAGATTCCTTGTAGCCTTATTCAGTGTGGTTCTGGAGCTCTAGGAAGCATTCCAGGTCTCTTAGTACAGGCGGGTCTGTACCAGGATGAGAAAACTACAGGCAGGATTGCCTGTGTGTTTGGTGAGTTGTGAGCAGTGCACTACTGGGAACAGCTAGATGCCGAGTCATGGGAAGTGATTGGCTTCTTTTCTTAGATTCCAGAAGGTAGTAAATTGAAACAACTCAAGTATCTCCCTTCTAAAGCACCTTGGAAGTACAACGTAGAGAAAGAAACAGCAGAGACAAGGCTCTGTGGGCCCTTTTGTATATAAGGCTTGAAGGGAAACATTATGTTCCTCATTGGGATTTAGAGAGTTGCGGGCTCAATTCTCCCTGAGAAACACTGTAGTTGCACATGTTCTCTTCATAGCAGAGTTGTCTTTGTGATGACAAGTGAGTTTCTAGGAAAGAAATATGGAGGTTGCCATTCTTTGGTAGCTGCTCATCCTTCCGTAATCTGTAGTGAATGGGCGACCCCAAAGAACACTCGCCTCAAGCTAACGTTCCTCTTGGATCATGCCGCAGGTTGCAGGCAGCAGAATCCATGTAGCGTTATTCATTGTGGTTCTTGAGCTCTAGGTAGCATTCCAGGTCTCTTAGGACTGGCGGGTCAACACTAGGATAGGCAACGTATTAGAAGGACGGCCTGTGTGTTTGGGCCTTTGTGAGCAATGCAGCTTTTGGGAAGAGCTAGATGCCGAGTCACAGGCTGTGAAGGGCTTCTTTGCTTAAACATCTACATTTTTGCAAGTTGAAAGAACTCATGTATCTCCCTTCTAAAGCACCTTGGAGGTACAAAGTAGAGAAAGAATCAGCAAGGTCAATGCTCTGCTGGCCCCTTTGAAGATAAGTCTTGAAGGGAAACTTCATTTTCCTCTTTGGGATTTAGAGAGTTGGGGGCTCAATTCTCCCTGAGAAACACTGTAGTTGCACGTGTTCCCTTCATAGCACAATTGCCTTTGTGACGACAAGTGAGTTTCTAGGAAAGAAACTCGGAGTTTGCCATTCTTTGCTGGTGCTAGTCCTTTGGTATTCTTCAGTGAATTGGTGACCCCGTTTGAGCACTAGCCTCAAGCTAACGTTCCTCTTGTATCATGCCACTTGTTGCCATGCAGCACAATCCTTGTAGCCTTATTCAGTGTGGTTCTGGAGCTCTAGGAAGCATTCCAGGTCTCTTAGTACAGGCGGGTCTGTACTAGGATGAGAAAACTACAGGCAGGATGGCCTGTGTGTTTGGTGAGTTGTCAGCAGTGCACCACTGGGAACAGCTAGATGCCGAGTCATGGGAAGTGATTGGCTTCTTTTCTTACACTCCAGGAAGTAGTCAGTTGAAACAACTCAAGTATCTCCCTTCTAAAGCACCTTGGAAGTACAACGTAGAGAAAGAAAGAGCAGAGACAAGGCTCTGTGGGCCCTTTTGTATATAAAGCTTGAAGGGAAACTTTATGTTCCTCATAGGGATTTAGAGAGTTGCGGGCTCAATTCTCCCTGAGAAACACTGTAGTGGAACATGTTCTCTTCATAGCACAGTTGCCTTTGTGATGACAAGTGAGTTTCTAGGAAAGAAATATGCAGGTTGCCATTCTTTGGTAGCTGCTCATCCTTCCGTAATCTGTAGTGAATGGGCGACCCCATTGAACACTAGCCTCAAGCTAACTTTCCTGTTGTATCATGCCGCAGGTTGCAGGCAGCAGAATCCATGTAGCGTTATTCATTGTGGTTCTGGAGCTCTAGGTAGCATTCCAGGTCTCTTAGGACTGGCGGGTCAACACTAGGATAGGCAACGTATTAGAAGGACGGCCTGTGTGTTTGGGCCTTTGTGAGCAATGCAGCTTTTGGGAAGAGCTAGATGCCGAGTCACAGGCTGTGAAGGGCTTCTTTGCTTAAACATCTACATTTTTGCAAGTTGAAAGAACTCATGTATCTCCCTTCTAAAGCACCTTGGAGGTACAAAGTAGAGAAAGAATCAGCAAGGTCAATGCTCTGCTGGCCCCTTTGAAGATAAGTCTTGAAGGGAAACTTCATTTTCCTCTTTGGGATTTAGAGAGTTGGGGGCTCAATTCTCCCTGAGAAACACTGTAGTTGCACGTGTTCCCTTCATAGCACAATTGCCTTTGTGACGACAAGTGAGTTTCTAGGAAAGAAACTCGGAGTTTGCCATTCTTTGCTGCTGCTCGTCCTTTGGTAATCTTCAGTGAATTGGTGACCCCGTTTGAGCACTAGCGTCAAGCTAACGTTCCTCTTGTATCATGCCACTTGTTGGCATGCAGCAGATTCCTTGTAGCCTTATTCAGTGTGGTTCTGGAGCTCTAGGAAGCATTCCAGGTCTCTTAGTACAGGCGGGTCTGTACCAGGATGAGAAAACTACAGGCAGGATTGCCTGTGTGTTTGGTGAGTTGTGAGCAGTGCACCACTGGGAACAGCTAGATGCCGAGTCATGGGAAGTGATTGGCTTCTTTTCTTAGATTCCAGAAGGTAGTAAATTGAAACAACTCAAGTATCTCCCTTCTAAAGCACCTTGGAAGTACAACGTAGAGAAAGAAACAGCAGAGACAAGGCTCTGTGGGCCCTTTTGTATATAAGGCTTGAAGGGAAACATTATGTTCCTCATTGGGATTTAGAGAGTTGCGGGCTCAATTCTCCCTGAGAAACACTGTAGTTGCACATGTTCTCTTCATAGCAGAGTTGTCTTTGTGATGACAAGTGAGTTTCTAGGAAAGAAATATGGAGGTTGCCATTCTTTGGTAGCTGCTCATCCTTCCGTAATCTGTAGTGAATGGGCGACCCCAAAGAACACTCGCCTCAAGCTAACGTTCCTCTTGGATCATGCCGCAGGTTGCAGGCAGCAGAATCCATGTAGCGTTATTCATTGTGGTTCTTGAGCTCTAGGTAGCATTCCAGGTCTCTTAGGACTGGCGGGTCAACACTAGGATAGGCAACGTATTAGAAGGACGGCCTGTGTGTTTGGGCCTTTGTGAGCAATGCAGCTTTTGGGAAGAGCTAGATGCCGAGTCACAGGCTGTGAAGGGCTTCTTTGCTTAAACATCTACATTTTTGCAAGTTGAAAGAACTCATGTATCTCCCTTCTAAAGCACCTTGGAGGTACAAAGTAGAGAAAGAATCAGCAAGGTCAATTCTCTGCTGGCCCCTTTGAAGATAAGTCTTGAAGGGAAACTTCATTTTCCTCTTTGGGATTTAGAGAGTTGGGGGCTCAATTCTCCCTGAGAAACACTGTAGTTGCACGTGTTCCCTTCATAGCACAATTGCCTTTGTGACGACAAGTGAGTTTCTAGGAAAGAAACTCGGAGTTTGCCATTCTTTGCTGGTGCTAGTCCTTTGGTATTCTTCAGTGAATTGGTGACCCCGTTTGAGCACTAGCCTCAAGCTAACGTTCCTCTTGTATCATGCCACTTGTTGCCATGCAGCACAATCCTTGTAGCCTTATTCAGTGTGGTTCTGGAGCTCTAGGAAGCATTCCAGGTCTCTTAGTACAGGCGGGTCTGTACTAGGATGAGAAAACTACAGGCAGGATGGCCTGTGTGTTTGGTGAGTTGTCAGCAGTGCACCACTGGGAACAGCTAGATGCCGAGTCATGGGAAGTGATTGGCTTCTTTTCTTACACTCCAGGAAGTAGTCAGTTGAAACAACTCAAGTATCTCCCTTCTAAAGCACCTTGGAAGTACAACGTAGAGAAAGAAAGAGCAGAGACAAGGCTCTGTGGGCCCTTTTGTATATAAAGCTTGAAGGGAAACTTTATGTTCCTCATAGGGATTTAGAGAGTTGCGGGCTCAATTCTCCCTGAGAAACACTGTAGTGGAACATGTTCTCTTCATAGCACAGTTGCCTTTGTGATGACAAGTGAGTTTCTAGGAAAGAAATATGCAGGTTGCCATTCTTTGGTAGCTGCTCATCCTTCCGTAATCTGTAGTGAATGGGCGACCCCATTGAACACTAGCCTCAAGCTAACTTTCCTGTTGTATCATGCCGCAGGTTGCAGGCAGCAGAATCCATGTAGCGTTATTCATTGTGGTTCTGGAGCTCTAGGTAGCATTCCAGGTCTCTTAGGACTGGCGGGTCAACACTAGGATAGGCAACGTATTAGAAGGACGGCCTGTGTGTTTGGGCCTTTGTGAGCAATGCAGCTTTTGGGAAGAGCTAGATGCCGAGTCACAGGCTGTGAAGGGCTTCTTTGCTTAAACATCTACATTTTTGCAAGTTGAAAGAACTCATGTATCTCCCTTCTAAAGCACCTTGGAGGTACAAAGTAGAGAAAGAATCAGCAAGGTCAATGCTCTGCTGGCCCCTTTGAAGATAAGTCTTGAAGGGAAACTTCATTTTCCTCTTTGGGATTTAGAGAGTTGGGGGCTCAATTCTCCCTGAGAAACACTGTAGTTGCACGTGTTCCCTTCATAGCACAATTGCCTTTGTGACGACAAGTGAGTTTCTAGGAAAGAAACTCGGAGTTTGCCATTCTTTGCTGCTGCTCGTCCTTTGGTAATCTTCAGTGAATTGGTGACCCCGTTTGAGCACTAGCGTCAAGCTAACGTTCCTCTTGTATCATGCCACTTGTTGGCATGCAGCAGATTCCTTGTAGCCTTATTCAGTGTGGTTCTGGAGCTCTAGGAAGCATTCCAGGTCTCTTAGTACAGGCGGGTCTGTACCAGGATGAGAAAACTACAGGCAGGATTGCCTGTGTGTTTGGTGAGTTGTGAGCAGTGCACCACTGGGAACAGCTAGATGCCGAGTCATGGGAAGTGATTGGCTTCTTTTCTTAGATTCCAGAAGGTAGTAAATTGAAACAACTCAAGTATCTCCCTTCTAAAGCACCTTGGAAGTACAACGTAGAGAAAGAAACAGCAGAGACAAGGCTCTGTGGGCCCTTTTGTATATAAGGCTTGAAGGGAAACATTATGTTCCTCATTGGGATTTAGAGAGTTGCGGGCTCAATTCTCCCTGAGAAACACTGTAGTTGCACATGTTCTCTTCATAGCAGAGTTGTCTTTGTGATGACAAGTGAGTTTCTAGGAAAGAAATATGGAGGTTGCCATTCTTTGGTAGCTGCTCATCCTTCCGTAATCTGTAGTGAATGGGCGACCCCAAAGAACACTCGCCTCAAGCTAACGTTCCTGTTGGATCATGCCGCAGGTTGCAGGCAGCAGAATCCATGTAGCGTTATTCATTGTGGTTCTTGAGCTCTAGGTAGCATTCCAGGTCTCTTAGGACTGGCGGGTCAACACTAGGATAGGCAACGTATTAGAAGGACGGCCTGTGTGTTTGGGCCTTTGTGAGCAATGCAGCTTTTGGGAAGAGCTAGATGCCGAGTCACAGGCTGTGAAGGGCTTCTTTGCTTAAACATCTACATTTTTGCAAGTTGAAAGAACTCATGTATCTCCCTTCTAAAGCACCTTGGAGGTACAAAGTAGAGAAAGAATCAGCAAGGTCAATGCTCTGCTGGCCCCTTTGAAGATAAGTCTTGAAGGGAAACTTCATTTTCCTCTTTGGGATTTAGAGAGTTGGGGGCTCAATTCTCCCTGAGAAACACTGTAGTTGCACGTGTTCCCTTCATAGCACAATTGCCTTTGTGACGACAAGTGAGTTTCTAGGAAAGAAACTCGGAGTTTGCCATTCTTTGCTGGTGCTAGTCCTTTGGTATTCTTCAGTGAATTGGTGACCCCGTTTGAGCACTAGCCTCAAGCTAACGTTCCTCTTGTATCATGCCACTTGTTGCCATGCAGCACAATCCTTGTAGCCTTATTCAGTGTGGTTCTGGAGCTCTAGGAAGCATTCCAGGTCTCTTAGTACAGGCGGGTCTGTACTAGGATGAGAAAACTACAGGCAGGATGGCCTGTGTGTTTGGTGAGTTGTCAGCAGTGCACCACTGGGAACAGCTAGATGCCGAGTCATGGGAAGTGATTGGCTTCTTTTCTTACACTCCAGGAAGTAGTCAGTTGAAACAACTCAAGTATCTCCCTTCTAAAGCACCTTGGAAGTACAACGTAGAGAAAGAAAGAGCAGAGACAAGGCTCTGTGGGCCCTTTTGTATATAAAGCTTGAAGGGAAACTTTATGTTCCTCATAGGGATTTAGAGAGTTGCGGGCTCAATTCTCCCTGAGAAACACTGTAGTGGAACATGTTCTCTTCATAGCACAGTTGCCTTTGTGATGACAAGTGAGTTTCTAGGAAAGAAATATGCAGGTTGCCATTCTTTGGTAGCTGCTCATCCTTCCGTAATCTGTAGTGAATGGGCGACCCCATTGAACACTAGCCTCAAGCTAACTTTCCTGTTGTATCATGCCGCAGGTTGCAGGCAGCAGAATCCATGTAGCGTTATTCATTGTGGTTCTGGAGCTCTAGGTAGCATTCCAGGTCTCTTAGGACTGGCGGGTCAACACTAGGATAGGCAACATATTAGAAGGACGGCCTGTGTGTTTGGGCCTTTGTGAGCAATGCAGCTTTTGGGAAGAGCTAGATGCCGAGTCACAGGCTGTGAAGGGCTTCTTTGCTTAAACATCTACATTTTTGCAAGTTGAAAGAACTCATGTATCTCTCTTCTAAAGCACCTTGGAGGTACAAAGTAGAGAAAGAATCAGCAAGGTCAATGCTCTGCTGGCCCCTTTGAAGATAAGTCTTGAAGGGAAACTTCATTTTCCTCTTTGGGATTTAGAGAGTTGGGGGCTCAATTCTCCCTGAGAAACACTGTAGTTGCACGTGTTCCCTTCATAGCACAATTGCCTTTGTGACGACAAGTGAGTTTCTAGGAAAGAAACTCGGAGTTTGCCATTCTTTGCTGCTGCTCGTCCTTTGGTAATCTTCAGTGAATTGGTGACCCCGTTTGAGCACTAGCTTCAAGCTAACGTTCCTTTTGTATCATGCCACTTGTTGTCATGCAGCACAATCCTTGTAGCCTTATTCAGTGTGGTTCTGGAGCTCTAGGAAGCATTCCAGGTCTCTTAGTACTGGCGGATCTGCTCGACGATGAGAAACGTACAAGAAGGATGGCCTGTGTGTTTGGGGAGTTGTGAGCAGTGCACCCTTAGGAACAGCTAGATGTCGAGACATGGGATGTGAAGGGCTTTTTTGTGAAACCTGTAGAATGTGGCAACTTGAAACAACTCAAGTATCTCCCTTCGAAAGCACGTTGGAGGTACTAAATAGAGGAAGAAGCATGAGAGTCAGGGCTCTGCGGGCCATTTTGAATATAAGGCTGAAGGGAAACTTTATATTCCTCATTGGCCTTTAGAGAGTTTTGGGCTCAGTTCTCCCTGAGAAACACTTTACTTGCGCATGTTCTCTTCATAGCACAATTGGCTTAGTGATGACAAGTGAGTTTCTAGGAAAGAAACTTGGAGGTTGCCATTCTTTGGTAGCTGCTCATCCTTCAGTAATCTGTAGTGAATGGGCGACCCCAAAGAACACTAGCCTGAAGCTAACGTTCCTCTTATTTCACACCACACTTTGGCATGCAGCAGAATCCATGTAGCGTTATTCAGTGTGGTTTTGAGCTCTAGGAAGCATTCCAGGTCTCTTAGTACAGGCGGGTCTGTACCAGGATGAGAAAACTACAGGCAGGATTGCCTGTGTGTTTGGTGAGTTGTGAGCAGTGCACCACTGGGAACAGCTAGATGCCGAGTCATGGGAAGTGATTGGCTTCTTTTCTTAGATTCCAGAAGGTAGTAAATTGAAACAACTCAAGTATCTCCCTTCTAAAGCACCTTGGAAGTACAACGTAGAGAAAGAAACAGCAGAGACAAGGCTCTGTGGGCCCTTTTGTATATAAGGCTTGAAGGGAAACTTTATGTTCCTCATTGGGATTTAGAGAGTTGCGGGCTCAATTCTCCCTGAGAAACACTGTAGTTGCACATGTTCTCTTCATAGCAGAGTTGTCTTTGTGATGACAAGTGAGTTTCTAGGAAAGAAATATGGAGGTTGCCATTCTTTGGTAGCTGCTCATCCTTCCGTAATCTGTAGTGAATGGGCGACCCCAAAGAACACTCGCCTCAAGCTAACGTTCCTCTTATATCATGCCGCAGGTTACAGGCAGCAGAATCCATGTAGCGTTATTCATTGTGGTTCTTGAGCTCTAGGTAGCATTCCAGGTCTCTTAGGACTGGCGGGTCAACACTAGGATAGGCAACATATTAGAAGGACGGCCTGTTTGTTTGGGCCTTTGTGAGCAATGCAGCTTTTGGGAAGAGCTAGATGCCGAGTCACAGGCTGTGAAGGGCTTCTTTGCTTAAACATCTACATTTTTGCAAGTTGAAAGAACTCATATATCTCCCTTCTAAAGCACCTTGGAGGTACAAAGTAGAGAAAGAATCAGCAAGGTCAATGCTCTGCTGGCCCCTTTGAAGATAAGTCTTGAAGGGAAACTTCATTTTCCTCTTTGGGATTTAGAGAGTTGGGGGCTCAATTCTCCCTGAGAAACACTGTAGTTGCACGAGTTCCCGTCATAGCACAAATGCCTTTGTGACGACAAGTGAGTTTCTAGGAAAGAAACTCGGAGTTTGCCATTCTTTGCTGGTGCTCGTCCTTTGGTAATCTTCAGTGAATTGGTGACCCCGTTTGAGCACTAGCGTCAAGCTAACGTTCCTCTTGTATCATGCCACTTGTTGGCATGCAGCAGAATCCTTGTAGCCTTATTCAGTGTGGTTCTGGAGCTCTAGGAAGCATTCCAGGTCTCTTAATACAGGCGGGTCTGTACTAGGATGAGAAAACTACAGGCAGGATGGCCTGTGTGTTTGGTGAGTTGTCAGCAGTGCACCACTGGGAACAGCTAGATGCCGAGTCATGGGAAGTGATTGGCTTCTTTTCTTACACTCCAGGAAGTAGTCAGTTGAAACAACTCAAGTATCTCCCTTCTAAAGCACCTTGGTAGTACAACGTAGAGAAAGAAACAGCAGAGACAAGGCTCTGTGGGCCCTTTTGTATATAAGGCTTGAAGGGAAACTTTATGTTCCTCATAGGGATTTAGGTAGTTGCGGGCTCAATTCTCCCTAAGAAACACTGTAGTTGAACATGTTCTCTTCATAGCACAGTTGCCTTTGTGATGACAAGTGAGTTTCTAGGAAAGAAATATGCAGGTTGCCATTCTTTGGTAGCTGCTCATCCTTCCGTAATCTGTAGTGAATGGGCGACCCCATTGAACACTAGCCTCAAGCTAACTTTCCTGTTGTATCATGCCGCAGGTTGCAGGCAGCAGAATCCATGTAGCGTTATTCATTGTGGTTCTGGAGCTCTAGGTAGCATTCCAGGTCTCTTAGGACTGGCGGGTCAACACTAGGATAGGCAACGTATTAGAAGGACGGCCTGTGTGTTTGGGCCTTTGTGAGCAATGCAGCTTTTGGGAAGAGCTAGATGCCGAGTCACAGGCTGTGAAGGGCTTCTTTGCTTAAACATCTACATTTTTGCAAGTTGAAAGAACTCATGTATCTCCCTTCTAAAGCACCTTGGAGGTACAAAGTAGAGAAAGAATCAGCAAGGTCAATGCTCTGCTGGCCCCTTTGAAGATAAGTCTTGAAGGGAAACTTCATTTTCCTCTTTGGGATTTAGAGAGTTGGGGGCTCAATTCTCCCTGAGAAACACTGTAGTTGCACGTGTTCCCTTCATAGCACAATTGCCTTTGTGACGACAAGTGAGTTTCTAGGAAAGAAACTCGGAGTTTGCCATTCTTTGCTGGTGCTCGTCCTTTGGTAATCTTCAGTGAATTGGTGACCCCGTTTGAGCACTAGCTTCAAGCTAACGTTCCTTTTGTATCATGCCACTTGTTGTCATGCAGCACAATCCTTGTAGCCTTATTCAGTGTGGTTCTGGAGCTCTAGGAAGCATTCCAGGTCTCTTAGTACTGGCGGATCTGCTCGACGATGAGAAACGTACAAGAAGGATGGCCTGTGTGTTTGGGGAGTTGTGAGCAGTGCACCCTTAGGAACAGCTAGATGTCGAGACATGGGATGTGAAGGGCTTTTTTGTGAAACCTGTAGAATGTGGCAACTTGAAACAACTCAAGTATCTCCCTTCGAAAGCACGTTGGAGGTACTAAATAGAGGAAGAAGCATGAGAGTCAGGGCTCTGCGGGCCATTTTGAATATAAGGCTGAAGGGAAACTTTATATTCCTCATTGGCCTTTAGAGAGTTTTGGGCTCAGTTCTCCCTGAGAAACTCTTTACTTGCGCATGTTCTCTTCATAGCACAATTGGCTTAGTGATGACAAGTGAGTTTCTAGGAAAGAAACTTGGAGGTTGCCATTCTTTGGTAGCTGCTCATCCTTCAGTAATCTGTAGTGAATGGGCGACCCCAAAGAACACTAGCCTCAAGCTAACGTTCCTCTTATTTCACACCACACTTTGGCATGCAGCAGAATCCATGTAGCGTTATTCAGTGTGGTTTTGAGCTCTAGGAAGCATTCCAGGTCTCTTAGTACAGGCGGGTCTGTACCAGGATGAGAAAACTACAGGCAGGATTGCCTGTGTGTTTGGTGAGTTGTGAGCAGTGCACCACTGGGAACAGCTAGATGCCGAGTCATGGGAAGTGATTGGCTTCTTTTCTTAGATTCCAGAAGGTAGTAAATTGAAACAACTCAAGTATCTCCCTTCTAAAGCACCTTGGAAGTACAACGTAGAGAAAGAAACAGCAGAGACAAGGCTCTGTGGGCCCTTTTGTATATAAGGCTTGAAGGGAAACTTTATGTTCCTCATTGGGATTTAGAGAGTTGCGGGCTCAATTCTCCCTGAGAAACACTGTAGTTGCACATGTTCTCTTCATAGCAGAGTTGTCTTTGTGATGACAAGTGAGTTTCTAGGAAAGAAATATGGAGGTTGCCATTCTTTGGTAGCTGCTCATCCTTCCGTAATCTGTAGTGAATGGGCGACCCCAAAGAACACTCGCCTCAAGCTAACGTTCCTCTTGTATCATGCCGCAGGTTGCAGGCAGCAGAATCCATGTAGCGTTATTCATTGTGGTTCTTGAGCTCTAGGTAGCATTCCAGGTCTCTTAGGACTGGCGGGTCAACACTAGGATAGGCAACATATTAGAAGGACGGCCTGTTTGTTTGGGCCTTTGTGAGCAATGCAGCTTTTGGGAAGAGCTAGATGCCGAGTCACAGGCTGTGAAGGGCTTCTTTGCTTAAACATCTACATTTTTGCAAGTTGAAAGAACTCATATATCTCCCTTCTAAAGCACCTTGGAGGTACAAAGTAGAGAAAGAATCAGCAAGGTCAATGCTCTGCTGGCCCCTTTGAAGATAAGTCTTGAGGGAAACTTCATTTTCCTCTTTGGGATTTAGAGAGTTGGGGGCTCAATTCTCCCTGAGAAACACTGTAGTTGCACGAGTTCCCGTCATAGCACAAATGCCTTTGTGACGACAAGTGAGTTTCTAGGAAAGAAACTCGGAGTTTGCCATTCTTTGCTGGTGCTCGTCCTTTGGTAATCTTCAGTGAATTGGTGACCCCGTTTGAGCACTAGCGTCAAGCTAACGTTCCTCTTGTATCATGCCACTTGTTGGCATGCAGCAGATTCCTTGTAGCCTTATTCAGTGTGGTTCTGGAGCTCTAGGAAGCATTCCAGGTCTCTTAGTACAGGCGGGTCTGTACTAGGATGAGAAAACTACAGGCAGGATGGCCTGTGTGTTTGGTGAGTTGTCAGCAGTGCACCACTGGGAACAGCTAGATGCCGAGACATGGGAAGTGATTGGCTTCTTTTCTTACACTCCAGAAAGTAGTCAGTTGAAACAACTCAAGTATCTCCCTTCTAAAGCACCTTGGAAGTACAACGTAGAGAAAGAAACAGCAGAGACAAGGCTCTGTGGGCCCTTTTGTATATAAGGCTTGAAGGGAAACTTTATGTTCCTCATAGGGATTTAGGTAGTTGCGGGCTCAATTCTCCCTGAGAAACACTGTAGTTGAACATGTTCTCTTCATAGCACAGTTGCCTTTGTGATGACAAGTGAGTTCTAGGAAAAAAATATGCAGGTTGCCATTCTTTGGTAGCTGCTCATCCTTCCGTAATCTGTAGTGAATCGGCGACCCCATTGAACACTAACCTCAAGCTAACTTTCCTGTTGTATCATGCCGCAGGTTGCAGGCAGCAGAATCCATGTAGCGTTATTCATTGTGGTTCTGGAGCTCTAGGTAGCATTCCAGGTCTCTTAGTACTGGCGGGTCAACACTAGGATGAGAAATGTATTAGAAGGACAGCCTGTGTGTTTGGGCCTTGGTCAGCAATGCAGCTTTGGGAAGAGCTAGATGCCGAGTCAGAGGCTATGAAGGGCTTCTTTGGTTAAACCTCTACATTTTTGCAAGTTGAAAGAACTCATGTATCTCCCTTCTAAAGCACCTTGGAGGTACAAAGTAGAGAAAGAATCAGCAAGGTCAATGCTCTGCTGGCCCCTTTGAAGATAAGTCTTGAAGGGAAACTTCATTTTCCTCTTTGGGATTTAGAGAGTTGGGGGCTCAATTCTCCCTGAGAAACACTGTAGTTGCACGTGTTCCCTTCATAGCACAATTGCCTTTGTGACGACAAGTGAGTTTCTAGGAAAGAAACTCGGAGTTTGCCATTCTTTGCTGGTGCTAGTCCTTTGGTATTCTTCAGTGAATTGGTGACCCCGTTTGAGCACTAGCCTCAAGCTAACGTTCCTCTTGTATCATGCCACTTGTTGCCATGCAGCACAATCCTTGTAGCCTTATTCAGTGTGGTTCTGGAGCTCTAGGAAGCATTCCAGGTCTCTTAGTACAGGCGGGTCTGTACTAGGATGAGAAAACTACAGGCAGGATGGCCTGTGTGTTTGGTGAGTTGTCAGCAGTGCACCACTGGGAACAGCTACATGCCGAGTCATGGGAAGTGATTGGCTTCTTTTCTTACACTCCAGGAAGTAGTCAGTTGAAACAACTCAAGTATCTCCCTTCTAAAGCACCTTGGAAGTACAACGTAGAGAAAGAAAGAGCAGAGACAAGGCTCTGTGGGCCCTTTTGTATATAAAGCTTGAAGGGAAACTTTATGTTCCTCATAGGGATTTAGAGAGTTGCGGGCTCAATTCTCCCTGAGAAACACTGTAGTGGAACATGTTCTCTTCATAGCACAGTTGCCTTTGTGATGACAAGTGAGTTTCTAGGAAAGAAATATGCAGGTTGCCATTCTTTGGTAGCTGCTCATCCTTCCGTAATCTGTAGTGAATGGGCGACCCCATTGAACACTAGCCTCAAGCTAACTTTCCTGTTGTATCATGCCGCAGGTTGCAGGCAGCAGAATCCATGTAGCGTTATTCATTGTGGTTCTGGAGCTCTAGGTAGCATTCCAGGTCTCTTAGGACTGGCGGGTCAACACTAGGATAGGCAACGTATTAGAAGGACGGCCTGTGTGTTTGGGCCTTTGTGAGCAATGCAGCTTTTGGGAAGAGCTAGATGCCGAGTCACAGGCTGTGAAGGGCTTCTTTGCTTAAACATCTACATTTTTGCAAGTTGAAAGAACTCATGTATCTCCCTTCTAAAGCACCTTGGAGGTACAAAGTAGAGAAAGAATCAGCAAGGTCAATGCTCTGCTGGCCCCTTTGAAGATAAGTCTTGAAGGGAAACTTCATTTTCCTCTTTGGGATTTAGAGAGTTGGGGGCTCAATTCTCCCTGAGAAACACTGTAGTTGCACGTGTTCCCTTCATAGCACAATTGCCTTTGTGACGACAAGTGAGTTTCTAGGAAAGAAACTCGGAGTTTGCCATTCTTTGCTGGTGCTCGTCCTTTGGTAATCTTCAGTGAATTGGTGACCCCGTTTGAGCACTAGCTTCAAGCTAACGTTCCTTTTGTATCATGCCACTTGTTGTCATGCAGCACAATCCTTGTAGCCTTATTCAGTGTGGTTCTGGAGCTCTAGGAAGCATTCCAGGTCTCTTAGTACTGGCGGATCTGCTCGACGATGAGAAACGTACAAGAAGGATGGCCTGTGTGTTTGGGGAGTTGTGAGCAGTGCACCCTTAGGAACAGCTAGATGTCGAGACATGGGATGTGAAGGGCTTTTTTGTGAAACCTGTAGAATGTGGCAACTTGAAACAACTCAAGTATCTCCCTTCGAAAGCACGTTGGAGGTACTAAATAGAGGAAGAAGCATGAGAGTCAGGGCTCTGCGGGCCATTTTGAATATAAGGCTGAAGGGAAACTTTATATTCCTCATTGGCCTTTAGAGAGTTTTGGGCTCAGTTCTCCCTGAGAAACTCTTTACTTGCGCATGTTCTCTTCATAGCACAATTGGCTTAGTGATGACAAGTGAGTTTCTAGGAAAGAAACTTGGAGGTTGCCATTCTTTGGTAGCTGCTCATCCTTCAGTAATCTGTAGTGAATGGGCGACCCCAAAGAACACTAGCCTCAAGCTAACGTTCCTCTTATTTCACACCACACTTTGGCATGCAGCAGAATCCATGTAGCGTTATTCAGTGTGGTTTTGAGCTCTAGGAAGCATTCCAGGTCTCTTAGTACAGGCGGGTCTGTACCAGGATGAGAAAACTACAGGCAGGATTGCCTGTGTGTTTGGTGAGTTGTGAGCAGTGCACCACTGGGAACAGCTAGATGCCGAGTCATGGGAAGTGATTGGCTTCTTTTCTTAGATTCCAGAAGGTAGTAAATTGAAACAACTCAAGTATCTCCCTTCTAAAGCACCTTGGAAGTACAACGTAGAGAAAGAAACAGCAGAGACAAGGCTCTGTGGGCCCTTTTGTATATAAGGCTTGAAGGGAAACTTTATGTTCCTCATTGGGATTTAGAGAGTTGCGGGCTCAATTCTCCCTGAGAAACACTGTAGTTGCACATGTTCTCTTCATAGCAGAGTTGTCTTTGTGATGACAAGTGAGTTTCTAGGAAAGAAATATGGAGGTTGCCATTCTTTGGTAGCTGCTCATCCTTCCGTAATCTGTAGTGAATGGGCGACCCCAAAGAACACTCGCCTCAAGCTAACGTTCCTCTTATATCATGCCGCAGGTTACAGGCAGCAGAATCCATGTAGCGTTATTCATTGTGGTTCTTGAGCTCTAGGTAGCATTCCAGGTCTCTTAGGACTGGCGGGTCAACACTAGGATAGGCAACATATTAGAAGGACGGCCTGTTTGTTTGGGCCTTTGTGAGCAATGCAGCTTTTGGGAAGAGCTAGATGCCGAGTCACAGGCTGTGAAGGGCTTCTTTGCTTAAACATCTACATTTTTGCAAGTTGAAAGAACTCATATATCTCCCTTCTAAAGCACCTTGGAGGTACAAAGTAGAGAAAGAATCAGCAAGGTCAATGCTCTGCTGGCCCCTTTGAAGATAAGTCTTGAAGGGAAACTTCATTTTCCTCTTTGGGATTTAGAGAGTTGGGGGCTCAATTCTCCCTGAGAAACACTGTAGTTGCACGAGTTCCCGTCATAGCACAAATGCCTTTGTGACGACAAGTGAGTTTCTAGGAAAGAAACTAGGAGTTTGCCATTCTTTGCTGGTGCTCGTCCTTTGGTAATCTTCAGTGAATTGGTGACCCCGTTTGAGCACTAGCGTCAAGCTAACGTTCCTCTTGTATCATGGCACTTGTTGGCATGCAGCAGAATCCTTGTAGCCTTATTCAGTGTGGTTCTGGAGCTCTAGGAAGCATTCCAGGTCTCTTAGTACAGGCGGGTCTGTACTAGGATGAGAAAACTACAGGCAGGATGGCCTGTGTGTTTGGTGAGTTGTCAGCAGTGCACCACTGGGAACAGCTAGATGCCGAGTCATGGGAAGTGATTGGCTTCTTTTCTTACACTCCAGGAAGTAGTCAGTTGAAACAACTCAAGTATCTCCCTTCTAAAGCACCTTGGAAGTACAACGTAGAGAAAGAAACAGCAGAGACAAGGCTCTGTGGGCCCTTTTGTATATAAGGCTTGAAGGGAAACTTTATGTTCCTCATAGGGATTTAGGTAGTTGCGGGCTCAATTCTCCCTGAGAAACACTGTAGTTGAACATGTTCTCTTCATAGCACAGTTGCCTTTGTGATGACAAGTGAGTTTCTAGGAAAGAAATATGCAGGTTGCCATTCTTTGGTAGCTGCTCATCCTTCCGTAATCTGTAGTGAATGGGCGACCCCATTGAACACTAGCCTCAAGCTAACTTTCCTGTTGTATCATGCCGCAGGTTGCAGGCAGCAGAATCCATGTAGCGTTATTCATTGTGGTTCTGGAGCTCTAGGTAGCATTCCAGGTCTCTTAGTACTGGCGGGTCAACACTAGGATGAGCAATGTATTAGAAGGACAGCCTGTGTGTTTGGGCCTTGGTCAGCAATGCAGCTTTGGGAAGAGCTAGATGCCGAGTGAGAGGCTATGAAGGGCTTCTTTGGTTAAACCTCTACATTTTTGCAAGTTGGAAGAACTCATGTATCTCCCTTCTAAAGCACCTTGGAGGTACAAAGTAGAGAAAGAATCAGCAAGGTCAATGCTCTGCTGGCCCCTTTGAAGATAAGTCTTGAAGGGAAACTTCATTTTCCTCTTTGGGATTTAGAGAGTTGGGGGCTCAATTCTCCCTGAGAAACACTGTAGTTGCACGTGTTCCCTTCATAGCACAATTGCCTTTGTGACGACAAGTGAGTTTCTAGGAAAGAAACTCGGAGTTTGCCATTCTTTGCTGGTGCTCATCCTTTGGTAATCTTCAGTGAATTGGTGACCCCGTTTGAGCACTAGCCTCAAGCTAACGTTCCTCTTGTATCATGCCACTTGTTGCCATGCAGCACAATCCTTGTAGCCTTATTCAGTGTGGTTCTGGAGCTCTAGGAAGCATTCCAGGTCTCTTAGTACAGGCGGGTCTGTACTAGGATGAGAAAACTACAGGCAGGATGGCCTGTGTGTTTGGTGAGTTGTCAGCAGTGCACCACTGGGAACAGCTAGATGCCGAGTCATGGGAAGTGATTGGCTTCTTTTCTTACACTCCAGGAAGTAGTCAGTTGAAACAACTCAAGTATCTCCCTTCTAAAGCACCTTGGAAGTACAACGTAGAGAAAGAAAGAGCAGAGACAAGGCTCTGTGGGCCCTTTTGTATATAAAGCTTGAAGGGAAACTTTATGTTCCTCATAGGGATTTAGAGAGTTGTAGGCTCAATTCTCCCTGAGAAACACTGTAGTTGCACATGTTCTCTTCATAGCAGAGTTGTCTTTGTGATGACAAGTGAGTTTCTAGGAAAGAAATATGGAGGTTGCCATTCTTTGGTAGCTGCTCATCCTTCCGTAATCTGTAGTGAATGGGCGACCCCAAAGAACACTCGCCTCAAGCTAACGTTCCTCTTGTATCATGCCGCAGGTTGCAGGCAGCAGAATCCATGTAGCGTTATTCATTGTGGTTCTTGAGCTCTAGGTAGCATTCCAGGTCTCTTAGGACTGGCGGGTCAACACTAGGATAGGCAACGTATTAGAAGGACGGCCTGTGTGTTTGGGCCTTTGTGAGCAATGCAGCTTTTGGGAAGAGCTAGATGCCGAGTCACAGGCTGTGAAGGGCTTCTTTGCTTAAACATCTACATTTTTGCAAGTTGAAAGAACTCATGTATCTCCCTTCTAAAGCACCTTGGAGGTACAAAGTAGAGAAAGAATCAGCAAGGTCAATGCTCTGCTGGCCCCTTTGAAGATAAGTCTTGAGGGAAACTTCATTTTCCTCTTTGGGATTTAGAGAGTTGGGGGCTCAATTCTCCCTGAGAAACACTGTAGTTGCACGAGTTCCCGTCATAGCACAAATGCCTTTGTGACGACAAGTGAGTTTCTAGGAAAGAAACTCGGAGTTTGCCATTCTTTGCTGGTGCTCATCCTTTGGTAATCTTCAGTGAATTGGTGACCCCGTTTGAGCACTAGCGTCAAGCTAACGTTCCTCTTGTATCATGGCACTTGTTGGCATGCAGCAGAATCCTTGTAGCCTTATTCAGTGTGGTTCTGGAGCTCTAGGAAGCATTCCAGGTCTCTTAGTACAGGCGGGTCTGTACTAGGATGAGAAAACTACAGGCAGGATGGCCTGTGTGTTTGGTGAGTTGTCAGCAGTGCACCACTGGGAACAGCTAGATGCCGAGTCATGGGAAGTGATTGGCTTCTTTTCTTACACTCCAGGAAGTAGTCAGTTGAAACAACTCAAGTATCTCCCTTCTAAAGCACCTTGGAAGTACAACGTAGAGAAAGAAACAGCAGAGAGAAGGCTCTGTGGGCCCTTTTGTATATAAGGCTTGAAGGGAAACTTTATGTTCCTCATAGGGATTTAGGTAGTTGCGGGCTCAATTCTCCCTGAGAAACACTGTAGTTGAACATGTTCTCTTCATAGCACAGTTGCCTTTGTGATGACAAGTGAGTTTCTAGGAAAGAAATATGCAGGTTGCCATTCTTTGGTAGCTGCTCATCCTTCCGTAATCTGTAGTGAATGGGCGACCCCATTGAACACTAGCCTCAAGCTAACTTTCCTGTTGTATCATGCCGCAGGTTGCAGGCAGCAGAATCCATGTAGCGTTATTCATTGTGGTTCTGGAGCTCTAGGTAGCATTCCAGGTCTCTTAGTACTGGCGGGTCAACACTAGGATGAGCAATGTATTAGAAGGACAGCCTGTGTGTTTGGGCCTTGGTCAGCAATGCAGCTTTGGGAAGAGCTAGATGCCGAGTGAGAGGCTATGAAGGGCTTCTTTGGTTAAACCTCTACATTTTTGCAAGTTGAAAGAACTCATGTATCTCCCTTCTAAAGCACCTTGGAGGTACAAAGTAGAGAAAGAATCAGCAAGGTCAATGCTCTGCTGGCCCCTTTGAAGATAAGTCTTGAAGGGAAACTTCATTTTCCTCTTTGGGATTTAGAGAGTTGGGGGCTCAATTCTCCCTGAGAAACACTGTAGTTGCACGTGTTCCCTTCATAGCACAATTGCCTTTGTGACGACAAGTGAGTTTCTAGGAAAGAAACTCGGAGTTTGCCATTCTTTGCTGGTGCTCATCCTTTGGTAATCCTCAGTGAATTGGTGACCCCGTTTGAGCACTAGCCTCAAGCTAACGTTCCTCTTGTATCATGCCACTTGTTGCCATGCAGCACAATCCTTGTAGCCTTATTCAGTGTGGTTCTGGAGCTCTAGGAAGCATTCCAGGTCTCTTAGTACAGGCGGGTCTGTACTAGGATGAGAAAACTACAGGCAGGATGGCCTGTGTGTTTGGTGAGTTGTCAGCAGTGCACCACTGGGAACAGCTAGATGCCGAGTCATGGGAAGTGATTGGCTTCTTTTCTTACACTCCAGGAAGTAGTCAGTTGAAACAACTCAAGTATCTCCCTTCTAAAGCACCTTGGAAGTACAACGTAGAGAAAGAAAGAGCAGAGACAAGGCTCTGTGGGCCCTTTTGTATATAAAGCTTGAAGGGAAACTTTATGTTCCTCATAGGGATTTAGAGAGTTGTAGGCTCAATTCTCCCTGAGAAACACTGTAGTTGCACATGTTCTCTTCATAGCAGAGTTGTCTTTGTGATGACAAGTGAGTTTCTAGGAAAGAAATATGGAGGTTGCCATTCTTTGGTAGCTGCTCATCCTTCCGTAATCTGTAGTGAATGGGCGACCCCAAAGAACACTCGCCTCAAGCTAACGTTCCTCTTGTATCATGCCGCAGGTTGCAGGCAGCAGAATCCATGTAGCGTTATTCATTGTGGTTCTTGAGCTCTAGGTAGCATTCCAGGTCTCTTAGGACTGGCGGGTCAACACTAGGATAGGCAACGTATTAGAAGGACGGCCTGTGTGTTTGGGCCTTTGTGAGCAATGCAGCTTTTGGGAAGAGCTAGATGCCGAGTCACAGGCTGTGAAGGGCTTCTTTGCTTAAACATCTACATTTTTGCAAGTTGAAAGAACTCATGTATCTCCCTTCTAAAGCACCTTGGAGGTACAAAGTAGAGAAAGAATCAGCAAGGTCAATGCTCTGCTGGCCCCTTTGAAGATAAGTCTTGAGGGAAACTTCATTTTCCTCTTTGGGATTTAGAGAGTTGGGGGCTCAATTCTCCCTGAGAAACACTGTAGTTGCACGAGTTCCCGTCATAGCACAAATGCCTTTGTGACGACAAGTGAGTTTCTAGGAAAGAAACTCGGAGTTTGCCATTCTTTGCTGGTGCTCATCCTTTGGTAATCTTCAGTGAATTGGTGACCCCGTTTGAGCACTAGCGTCAAGCTAACGTTCCTCTTGTATCATGGCACTTGTTGGCATGCAGCAGAATCCTTGTAGCCTTATTCAGTGTGGTTCTGGAGCTCTAGGAAGCATTCCAGGTCTCTGAGTACAGGCGGGTCTGTACTAGGATGAGAAAACTACAGGAAGGATGGCCTGTGTGTTTGGTGAGTTGTCAGCAGTGCACCACTGGGAACAGCTAGATGCCGAGTCATGGGAAGTGATTGGCTTCTTTTCTTACACTCCAGGAAGTAGTCAGTTGAAACAACTCAAGTATCTCCCTTCTAAAGCACCTTGGAAGTACAACGTAGAGAAAGAAAGAGCAGAGACAAGGCTCTGTGGGCCCTTTTGTATATAAAGCTTGAAGGGAAACTTTATTTTCCTCATAGGGATTTAGAGAGTTGCGGGCTCAATTCTCCCTGAGAAACACTGTAGTTGAACATGTTCTCTTCATAGCACAGTTGCCTTTGTGATGACAAGTGAGTTTCTAGGAAAGAAATATGCAGGTTGCCATTCTTTGGTAGCTGCTCATCCTTCCGTAATCTGTAGTGAATGGGCGACCCCATTGAACACTAGCCTCAAGCTAACATTCCTGTTGTATCATGCCGCAGGTTGCAGGCAGCAGAATCCATGTAGCGTTATTCATTGTGGTTCTGGAGCTCTAGGTAGCATTCCAGGTCTCTTAGTACTGGCGGGTCAACACTAGGATGAGCAATGTATTAGAAGGACAGCCTGTGTGTTTGGGCCTTGGTCAGCAATGCAGCTTTGGGAAGAGCTAGATGCCGAGTGAGAGGCTATGAAGGGCTTCTTTGGTTAAACCTCTACATTTTTGCAAGTTGAAAGAACTCATGTATCTCCCTTCTAAAGCACCTTGGAGGTACAAAGTAGAGAAAGAATCAGCAAGGTCAATGCTCTGCTGGCCCCTTTGAAGATAAGTCTTGAAGGGAAACTTCATTTTCCTCTTTGGGATTTAGAGAGTTGGGGGCTCAATTCTCCCTGAGAAACACTGTAGTTGCACGTGTTCCCTTCATAGCACAATTGCCTTTGTGACGACAAGTGAGTTTCTAGGAAAGAAACTCGGAGTTTGCCATTCTTTGCTGGTTCTCATCCTTTGGTAATCTTCAGTGAATTGGTGACCCCGTTTGAGCACTAGCCTCAAGCTAACGTTCCTCTTCTATCATGCCACTTGTTGCCATGCAGCACAATCCTTGTAGCCTTATTCAGTGTGGTTCTGGAGCTCTAGGAAGCATTCCAGGTCTCTTAGTACAGGCGGGTCTGTACTAGGATGAGAAAACTACAGGCAGGATGGCCTGTGTGTTTGGTGAGTTGTCAGCAGTGCTCCACTGGGAACAGCTAGATGCCGAGTCATGGGAAGTGATTGGCTTCTTTTCTTACACTCCAGGAAGTAGTCAGTTGAAACAACTCAAGTATCTCCCTTCTAAAGCACCTTGGAAGTACAACGTAGAGAAAGAAAGAGCAGAGACAAGGCTCTGTGGGCCCTTTTGTATATAAAGCTTGAAGGGAAACTTTATGTTCCTCATAGGGATTTAGAGAGTTGCGGGCTCAATTCTCCCTGAGAAACACTGTAGTTGCACATGTTCTCTTCATAGCAGAGTTGTCTTTGTGATGACAAGTGAGTTTCTAGGAAAGAAATATGGAGGTTGCCATTCTTTGGTAGCTGCTCATCCTTCCGTAATCTGTAGTGAATGGGCGACCCCAAAGAACACTCGCCTCAAGCTAACGTTCCTCTTGTATCATGCCGCAGGTTGCAGGCAGCAGAATCCATGTAGCGTTATTCATTGTGGTTCTTGAGCTCTAGGTAGCATTCCAGGTCTCTTAGGACTGGCGGGTCAACACTAGGATAGGCAACGTATTAGAAGGATGGCCTGTGTGTTTGGGCCTTTGTGAGCAATGCAGCTTTTGGGAAGAGCTAGATGCCGAGTCACAGGCTGTGAAGGGCTTCTTTGCTTAAACATCTACATTTTTGCAAGTTGAAAGAACTCATGTATCTCCCTTCTAAAGCACCTTGGAGGTACAAAGTAGAGAAAGAATCAGCAAGGTCAATGCTCTGCTGGCCCCTTTGAAGATAAGTCTTGAGGGAAACTTCATTTTCCTCTTTGGGATTTAGAGAGTTGGGGGCTCAATTCTCCCTGAGAAACACTGTAGGTGCACGAGTTCCCGTCATAGCACAAATGCCTTTGTGACGACAAGTGAGTTTCTAGGAAAGAAACTCGGAGTTTGCCATTCTTTGCTGGTGCTCATCCTTTGGTAATCTTCAGTGAATTGGTGACCCCGTTTGAGCACTAGCCTCAAGCTAACGTTCCTCTTGTATCATGCCACTTGTTGCCATGCAGCACAATCCTTGTAGCCTTATTCAGTGTGGTTCTGGAGCTCTAGGAAGCATTCCAGGTCTCTGAGTACAGGCGGGTCTGTACTAGGATGAGAAAACTACAGGCAGGATGGCCTGTGTGTTTGGTGAGTTGTCAGCAGTGCACCACTGGGAACAGCTAGATGCCGAGTCATGGGAAGTGATTGGCTTCTTTTCTTACACTCCAGGAAGTAGTCAGTTGAAACAACTCAAGTATCTCCCTTCTAAAGCACCTTGGAAGTACAACGTAGAGAAAGAAAGAGCAGAGACAAGGCTCTGTGGGCCCTTTTGTATATAAAGCTTGAAGGGAAACTTTATGTTCCTCATAGGGATTTAGAGAGTTGCGGGCTCAATTCTCCCTGAGAAACACTGTAGTTGAACATGTTCTCTTCATAGCACAGTTGCCTTTGTGATGACAAGTGAGTTTCTAGGAAAGAAATATGCAGGTTGCCATTCTTTGGTAGCTGCTCATCCTTCCGTAATCTGTAGTGAATGGGCGACCCCATTGAACACTAGCCTCAAGCTAACATTCCTGTTGTATCATGCCGCAGGTTGCAGGCAGCAGAATCCATGTAGCGTTATTCATTGTGGTTCTGGAGCTCTAGGTAGCATTCCAGGTCTCTTAGTACTGGCGGGTCAACACTAGGATGAGCAATGTATTAGAAGGACAGCCTGTGTGTTTGGGCCTTGGTCAGCAATGCAGCTTTGGGAAGAGCTAGATGCCGAGTGAGAGGCTATGAAGGGCTTCTTTGGTTAAACCTCTACATTTTTGCAAGTTGAAAGAACTCATGTATCTCCCTTATAAAGCACCTTGGAGGTACAAAGTAGAGAAAGAATCAGCAAGGTCAATGCTCTGCTGGCCCCTTTGAAGATAAGTCTTGAAGGGAAACTTCATTTTCCTCTTTGGGATTTAGAGAGTTGGGGGCTCAATTCTCCCTGAGAAACACTGTAGTTGCACGTGTTCCCTTCATAGCACAATTGCCTTTGTGACGACAAGTGAGTTTCTAGGAAAGAAACTCGGAGTTTGCCATTCTTTGCTGGTTCTCATCCTTTGGTAATCTTCAGTGAATTGGTGACCCCGTTTGAGCACTAGCCTCAAGCTAACGTTCCTCTTCTATCATGCCACTTGTTGCCATGCAGCACAATCCTTGTAGCCTTATTCAGTGTGGTTCTGGAGCTCTAGGAAGCATTCCAGGTCTCTGAGTACAGGCGGGTCTGTACTAGGATGAGAAAACTACAGGCAGGATGGCCTGTGTGTTTGGTGAGTTGTCAGCAGTGCACCACTGGGAACAGCTAGATGCCGAGTCATGGGAAGTGATTGGCTTCTTTTCTTACACTCCAGAAAGTAGTCAGTTGAAACAACTCAAGTATCTCCCTTCTAAAGCACCTTCGAAGTACTACGTAGAGAAAGAAAGAGCAGAGACAAGGCTCTGTGGGCCCTTTTGTATATAAAGCTTGAAGGGAAACTTTATGTTCCTCATAGGGATTTAGAGAGTTGCGGGCTCAATTCTCCCTGAGAAACACTGTAGTTGCACATGTTCTCTTCATAGCAGAGTTGTCTTTGTGATGACAAGTGAGTTTCTAGGAAAGAAATATGGAGGTTGCCATTCTTTGTTAGCTGCTCATCCTTCCGTAATCTGTAGTGAATGGGCGACCCCAAAGAACACTCGCCTCAAGCTAACGTTCCTCTTGTATCATGCCGCAGGTTGCAGGCAGCAGAATCCATGTAGCATTATTCATTGTGGTTCTTGAGCTCTAGGTAGCATTCCAGGTCTCTTAGGACTGGCGGGTCAACACTAGGATAGGCAACGTATTAGAAGGACGGCCTGTGTGTTTGGGCCTTTGTGAGCAATGCAGCTTTTGGGAAGAGCTAGATGCCGAGTCACAGGCTTTGAAGGGCTTCTTTGCTTAAACATCTACATTTTTGCAAGTTGAAAGAACTCATGTATCTCCCTTCTAAAGCACCTTGGAGGTACAAAGTAGAGAAAGAATCAGCAAGGTCAATGCTCTGCTGGCCCCTTTGAAGATAAGTCTTGAGGGAAACTTCATTTTCCTCTTTGGGATTTAGAGAGTTGGGGGCTCAATTCTCCCTGAGAAACACTGTAGTTGCACGAGTTCCCGTCATAGCACAAATGCCTTTGTGACGACAAGTGAGTTTCTAGGAAAGAAACTCGGAGTTTGCCATTCTTTGCTGGTGCTCGTCCTTTGGTAATCTTCAGTGAATTGGTGACCCCGTTTGAGCACTAGCGTCAAGCTAACGTTCCTCTTGTATCATGCCACTTGTTGGCATGCAGCAGATTCCTTGTAGCCTTATTCAGTGTGGTTCTGGAGCTCTAGGAAGCATTCCAGGTCTCTTAGTACAGGCGGGTCTGTACTAGGATGAGAAAACTACAGGCAGGATGGCCTGTGTGTTTGGTGAGTTGTCAGCAGTGCACCACTGGGAACAGCTAGATGCCGAGACATGGGAAGTGATTGGCTTCTTTTCTTACACTCCAGAAAGTAGTCAGTTGAAACAACTCAAGTATCTCCCTTCTAAAGCACCTTGGAAGTACAACGTAGAGAAAGAAACAGCAGAGACAAGGCTCTGTGGGCCCTTTTGTATATAAGGCTTGAAGGGAAACTTTATGTTCCTCATAGGGATTTAGATAGTTGCGGGCTCAATTCTCCCTGAGAAACACTGTAGTTGAACATGTTCTCTTCATAGCACAGTTGCCTTTGTGATGACAAGTGAGTTTCTAGGAAAGAAATATGCAGGTTGCCATTCTTTGGTAGCTGCTCATCCTTCCGTAATCTGTAGTGAATGGGCGACCGCATTGAACACTAGCCTCAAGCTAACTTTCCTGTTGTATCATGCCGCAGGTTGCAGGCAGCAGAATCCATGTAGCGTTATTCATTGTGGTTCTGGAGCTCTAGGTAGCATTCCAGGTCTCTTAGTACTGGCGGGTCAACACTAGGATGAGCAATGTATTAGAAGGACAGCCTGTGTGTTTGGGCCTTGGTCAGCAATGCAGTTTTGGGAAGAGCTAGATGCCGAGTCAGAGGCTATGAAGGGCTTCTTTGGTTAAACCTCTACATTTTTGCAAGTTGAAAGAACTCATGTATCTCCCTTCTAAAGCACCTTGGAGGTACAAAGTAGAGAAAGAATCAGCAAGGTCAATGCTCTGCTGGCCCCTTTGAAGATAAGTCTTGAAGGGAAACTTCATTTTCCTCTTTGGGATTTAGAGAGTTGGGGGCTCAATTCTCCCTGAGAAACACTGTAGTTGCACGTGTTCCCTTCATAGCACAATTGCCTTTGTGACGACAAGTGAGTTTCTAGGAAAGAAACTCGGAGTTTGCCATTCTTTGCTGGTGCTCGTCCTTTGGTAATCTTCAGTGAATTGGTGACCCCGTTTGAGCACTAGCCTCAAGCTAACGTTCCTCTTGTATCATGCCACTTGTTGCCATGCAGCACAATCCTTGTAGCCTTATTCAGTGTGGTTCTGGAGCTCTAGGAAGCATTCCAGGTCTCTTAGTACTGGCGGATCTGCTCGACGATGAGAAACGTACAAGAAGGATGGCCTGTGTGTTTGGGGAGTTGTGAGCAGTGCACCCTTGGGACCAGCTAGATGCCGAGACATGGGAGGTGAAGGGCTTTTTTGTGAAACCTGTAGAATGTGGCAACTTGAAACAACTCAAGTATCTCCCTTCGAAAGCACGTTGGAGGTACTAAATAGAGGAAGAAACATTAGAGTCAGGGCTCTGCGGACCATTTTGAATATAAGGCTGAAGGGAAACTTTATATTCCTCATTGGCCTTTAGAGAGTTGTGGGCTCAGTTCTCCCTGAGAAACTCTTTACTTGCGCATGTTCTCTTCATAGCACAATTGGCTTAGTGATGACAAGTGAGTTTCTAGGAAAGAAACTTGGAGGTTGCCATTCTTTGGTAGCTGCTCATCCTTCAGTAATCTGTAGTGAATGGGCGACCCCAAAGAACACTAGCCTCAAGCTAACGTTCCTCTTGTTTCACACCACACTTTGGCATGCAGCAGAATCCATGTAGCGTTATTCAGTGTGGTTTTGAGCTCTAGGAAGCATTCAAGGTCTCTTAATACAGGCAGGTCTGTACCAGGATGAGAAAACTACAGGCAGGATTGCCTGTGTGTTTGGTGAGTTGTGAGCAGTGCACCACTGGGAACAGCTAGATGCCGAGTCATGGGAAGTGATTGGCTTCTTTTCTTAGATTCCAGAAGGTAGTAAATTGAAACAACTCAAGTATCTCCCTTCTAAAGCACCTTGGAAGTACAACGTAGAGAAAGAAACAGCAGAGACAAGGCTCTGTGGGCCCTTTTGTATATAAGGCTTGAAGGGAAACTTTATGTTCCTCATTGGGATTTAGAGAGTTGCGGGCTCAATTCTCCCTGAGAAACACTGTAGTTGCACATGTTCTCTTCATAGCAGAGTTGTCTTTGTGATGACAAGTGAGTTTCTAGGAAAGAAATATGGAGGTTGCCATTCTTTGGTAGCTGCTCATCCTTCCGTAATCTGTAGTGAATGGGCGACCCCAAAGAACACTCGCCTCAAGCTAACGTTCCTCTTGTATCATGCCGCAGGTTGCAGGCAGCAGAATCCATGTAGCGTTATTCATTGTGGTTCTTGAGCTCTAGGTAGCATTCCAGGTCTCTTAGGACTGGCGGGTCAACACTAGGATAGGCAACGTATTAGAAGGACGGCCTGTGTGTTTGGGGCTTTGTGAGCAATGTAGCTTTTGGGAAGAGCTAGATGCCGAGTCACAGGCTGTGAAGGGCTTCTTTGCTTAAACATCTACATTTTTGCAAGTTGAAAGAACTCATGTATCTCCCTTCTAAAGCACCTTGGAGGTACAAAGTAGAGAAAGAATCAGCAAGGTCAATGCTCTGCTGGCCCCTTTGAAGATAATTCTTGAGGGAAACTTCATTTTCCTCTTTGGGATTTAGAGAGTTGGGGGCTCAATTCTCCCTGAGAAACACTGTAGTTGCACGAGTTCCCGTCATAGCACAAATGCCTTTGTGACGACAAGTGAGTTTCTAGGAAAGAAACTCGGAGTTTGCCATTCTTTGCTGGTGCTCGTCCTTTGGTAATCTTCAGTGAATTGGTGACCCCGTTTGAGCACTAGCGTCAAGCTAACGTTCCTCTTGTATCATGCCACTTGTTGGCATGCAGCAGAATCCTTGTAGCCTTATTCAGTGTGGTTCTGGAGATCTAGGAAGCATTCCAGGTCTCTTAGTACAGGCGGGTCTGTACTAGGATGAGAAAACTATAGGCAGGATGGCCTGTGTGTTTGGTGAGTTGTCAGCAGTGCACCACTGGGAACAGCTAGATGCCGAGTCATGGGAAGTGATTGGCTTCTTTTCTTACACTCCAGGAAGTAGTCAGTTGAAACAACTCAAGTATCTCCCTTCTAAAGCACCTTGGAAGTACAACGTAGAGAAAGAAAGAGCAGAGACAAGGCTCTGTGGGCCCTTTTGTATATAAGGCTTGAAGGGAAACTTTATGTTCCTCATACGGATTTAGAGAGCTGCGGGCTCAATTCTCCCTGAGAAACACTGTAGTTGAACATGTTCTCTTCATAGCACAGTTGCCTTTGTGATGACAAGTGAGTTTCTAGGAAAGAAATATGCAGGTTGCCATTCTTTGGTAGCTGCTCATCCTTCCGTAATCTGTAGTGAATGGGCGACCCCATTGAACACTAGCCTCAAGCTAACTTTCCTGTTGTATCATGCCGCAGGTTGCAGGCAGCAGAATCCATGTAGCGTTATTCATTGTGGTTCTGGAGCTCTAGGTAGCATTCCAGGTCTCTTAGTACTGGCGGGTCAACACTAGGATGAGCAATGTATTAGAAGGACAGCCTGTGTGTTTGGGCCTTGGTCAGCAATGCAGCTTTGGGAAGAGCTAGATGCCGAGTCAGAGGCTATGAAGGGCTTCTTTGGTTAAACCTCTACATTTTTGCAAGTTGAAAGAACTCATGTATCTCCCTTCTAAAGCACCTTGGAGGTACAAAGTAGAGAAAGAATCAGCAAAGTCAATGCTCTGCTGGCCCCTTTGAAGATAAGTCTTGAAGGGAAACTTCATTTTCCTCTTTGGGATTTAGAGAGTTGGGGGCTCAATTCTCCCTGAGAAACACTGTAGTTGCACGTGTTCCCTTCATAGCACAATTGCCTTTGTGACGACAAGTGAGTTTCTAGGAAAGAAACTCGGAGTTTGCCATTCTTTGCTGGTGCTCGTCCTTTGGTAATCTTCAGTGAATTGGTGACCCCGTTTGAGCACTAGCCTCAAGCTAACGTTCCTCTTGTATCATGCCACTTGTTGCCATGCAGCACAATCCTTGTAGCCTTATTCAGTGTGGTTCTGGAGCTCTAGGAAGCATTCCAGGTCTCTTAGTACTGGCGGATCTGCTCGACGATGAGAAACGTACAAGAAGGATGGCCTGTGTGTTTGGGGAGTTGTGAGCAGTGCACCCTTGGGACCAGCTAGATGCCGAGACATGGGAGGTGAAGGGCTTTTTTGTGAAACCTGTAGAATGTGGCAACTTGAAACAACTCAAGTATCTCCCTTCGAAAGCACGTTGGAGGTACTAAATAGAGGAAGAAACATTAGAGTCAGGGCTCTGCGGGCCATTTTGAATATAAGGCTGAAGGGAAACTTTATATTCCTCATTGGCCTTTAGAGAGTTGTGGGCTCAGTTCTCCCTGAGAAACTCTTTACTTGCGCATGTTCTCTTCATAGCACAATTGGCTTAGTGATGACAAGTGAGTTTCTAGGAAAGAAACTTGGAGGTTGCCATTCTTTGGTAATTGCTCATCCTTCAGTAATCTGTAGTGAATGGGCGACCCCAAAGAACACTAGCCTCAAGCTAACGTTCCTCTTGTTTCACACCACACTTTGGCATGCAGCAGAATCCATGTAGCGTTATTCAGTGTGGTTTTGAGCTCTAGGAAGCATTCCAGGTCTCTTAGTACAGGCAGGTCTGTACCAGGATGAGAAAACTACAGGCAGGATTGCCTGTGTGTTTGGTGAGTTGTGAGCAGTGCACCACTGGGAACAGCTAGATGCCGAGTCATGGGAAGTGATTGGCTTCTTTTCTTAGATTCCAGAAGGTAGTAAATTGAAACAACTCAAGTATCTCCCTTCTAAAGCACCTTGGAAGTACAACGTAGAGAAAGAAACAGCAGAGACAAGGCTCTGTGGGCCCTTTTGTATATAAGGCTTGGAGGGAAACTTTATGTTCCTCATTGGGATTTAGAGAGTTGCGGGCTCAATTCTCCCTGAGAAACACTGTAGTTGCACATGTTCTCTTCATAGCAGAGTTGTCTTTGTGATGACAAGTGAGTTTCTAGGAAAGAAATATGGAGGTTGCCATTCTTTGGTAGCTGCTCATCCTTCCGTAATCTGTAGTGAATGGGCGACCCCAAAGAACACTCGCCTCAAGCTAACGTTCCTCTTGTATCATGCCGCAGGTTGCAGGCAGCAGAATCCATGTAGCGTTATTCATTGTGGTTCTGGAGCTCTAGGTAGCATTCCAGGTCTCTTAGTACTGGCGAGTCAAAACTAGGATGAGCAATGTATTAGAAGGACAGCCTGTGTGTTTGGGCCTTGGTCAGCAATGCAGCTTTGGGAAGAGCTAGATGCCGAGTCAGAGGCTATGAAGGGCTTCTTTGGTTAAACCTCTACATTTTTGCAAGTTGAAAGAACTCATGTATCTCCCTTCTAAAGCACCTTGGAGGTACAAAGTAGAGAAAGAATCAGCAAGGTCAATGCTCTGCTGGCCCCTTTGAAGATAATTCTTGAGGGAAACTTCATTTTCCTCTTTGGGATTTAGAGAGTTGGGGGCTCAATTCTCCCTGAGAAACACTGTAGTTGCACGAGTTCCCGTCATAGCACAAAGGCCTTTGTGACGACAAGTGAGTTTCTAGGAAAGAAACTCGGAGTTTGCCATTCTTTGCTGGTGCTCGTCCTTTGGTAATCTTCAGTGAATTGGTGACCCCGTTTGAGCACTAGCGTCAATCTAACGTTCCTCTTGTATCATGCCACTTGTTGGCATGCAGCAGAATCCTTGTAGCTTTATTCAGTGTGGTTCTGGAGATCTAGGAAGCATTCCAGGTCTCTTAGTACAGGCGGGTCTGTACTAGGATGAGAAAACTACAGGCAGGATGGCCTGTGTGTTTGGTGAGTTGTCAGCAGTGCACCACTGGGAACAGCTAGATGGCGAGTCATGGGAAGTGATTGGCTTCTTTTCTTACACTCCAGGAAGTAGTCAGTTGAAACAACTCAAGTATCTCCCTTCTAAAGCACCTTGGAAGTACAACGTAGAGAAAGAAAGAGCAGAGACAAGGCTCTGTGGGCCCTTTTGTATATAAGGCTTGAAGGGAAACTTTATGTTCCTCATAGGGATTTAGAGAGTTGCGGGCTCAATTCTCCCTGAGAAACACTGTAGTTGAACATGTTCTCTTCATAGCACAGTTGCCTTTGTGATGACAAGTGAGTTTCTAGGAAAGAAATATGCAGGTTGCCATTCTTTGGTAGCTGCTCATCCTTCCGTAATCTGTAGTGAATGGGCGACCCCATTGAACACTAGCCTCAAGCTAACTTTCCTGTTGTATCATGCCGCAGGTTGCAGGCAGCAGAATCCATGTAGCGTTATTCATTGTGGTTCTGGAGCTCTAGGTAGCATTCCAGGTCTCTTAGTACTGGCGGGTCAACACTAGGATGAGCAATGTATTAGAAGGACAGCCTGTGTGTTTGGGCCTTGGTCAGCAATGCAGCTTTGTGAAGAGCTAGATGCCGAGTCAGAGGCTATGAAGGGCTTCTTTGGTTAAACCTCTACATTTTTGCAAGTTGAAAGAACTCATGTATCTCCCTTCTAAAGCACCTTGGAGGTACAAAGTAGAGAAAGAATCAGCAAGGTCAATGCTCTGCTGGCCCCTTTGAAGATAATTCTTGAGGGAAACTTCATTTTCCTCTTTGGGATTTAGAGAGTTGGGGGCTCAATTCTCCCTGAAAAACACTGTAGTTGCACGAGTTCCCGTCATAGTACAAATGCCTTTGTGACGACAAGTGAGTTTCTAGGAAAGAAACTCGGAGTTTGCCATTCTTTGCTGGTGCTCGTCCTTTGGTAATCTTCAGTGAATTGGTGACCCCGTTTGAGCACTAGCGTCAAGCTAACGTTCCTCTTGTATCATGCCACTTGTTGGCATGCAGCAGAATCCTTGTAGCTTTATTCAGTGTGGTTCTGGAGATCTAGGAAGCATTCCAGGTCTCTTAGTACAGGCGGGTCTGTACTAGGATGAGAAAACTACAGGCAGGATGGCCTGTGTGTTTGGTGAGTTGTCAGCAGTGCACCACTGGGAACAGCTAGATGCCGAGTCATGGGAAGTGATTGGCTTCTTTTCTTATACTCCTGGAAGTAGTCAGTTGAAACAACTCAAGTATCTCCCTTCTAAAGCACCTTGGAAGTACAATGTAGAGAAAGAAAGAGCAGAGACAAGGCTCTGTGGGCCCTTTTGTATATAAGGCTTGAAGGGAAACTTTATGTTCCTCATAGGGATTTAGAGAGTTGCGGGCTCAATTCTCCCTGAGAAACACTGTAGTTGAACATGTTCTCTTCATAGCACAGTTGCCTTTGTGATGACAAGTGAGTTTCTAGGAAAGAAATATGCAGGTTGCCATTCTTTGGTAGCTGCTCATCCTTCCGTAATCTGTAGTGAATGGGCGACCCCATTGAACACTAGCCTCAAGCTAACTTTCCTGTTGTATCATGCCGCAGGTTGCAGGCAGCAGAATCCATGTAGCGTTATTCATTGTGGTTCTGGAGCTCTAGGTAGCATTCCAGGTCTCTTAGTACTGGCGGGTCAACACTAGGATGAGCAATGTATTAGAAGGACAGCCTGTGTGTTTGGGCCTTGGTCAGCAATGCAGCTTTGTGAAGAGCTAGATGCCGAGTCAGAGGCTATGAAGGGCTTCTTTGGTTAAACCTCTACATTTTTGCAAGTTGAAAGAACTCATGTATCTCCCTTCTAAAGCACCTTGGAGGTACAAAGTAGAGAAAGAATCAGCAAGGTCAATGCTCTGCTGGCCCCTTTGAAGATAATTCTTGAGGGAAACTTCATTTTCCTCTTTGGGATTTAGAGAGTTGGGGGCTCAATTCTCCCTGAAAAACACTGTAGTTGCACGAGTTCCCGTCATAGTACAAATGCCTTTGTGACGACAAGTGAGTTTCTAGGAAAGAAACTCGGAGTTTGCCATTCTTTGCTGGTGCTCGTCCTTTCGTAATCTTCAGTGAATTGGTGACCCCGTTTGAGCACTAGCGTCAAGCTAACGTTCCTCTTGTATCATGCCACTTGTTGGCATGCAGCAGAATCCTTGTAGCTTTATTCAGTGTGGTTCTGGAGATCTAGGAAGCATTCCAGGTCTCTTAGTACAGGCGGGTCTGTACTAGGATGAGAAAACTACAGGCAGGATGGCCTGTGTGTTTGGTGAGTTGTCAGCAGTGCACCACTGGGAACAGCTAGATGCCGAGTCATGGGAAGTGATTGGCTTCTTTTCTTACACTCCAGGAAGTAGTCAGTTGAAACAACTCAAGTATCTCCCTTCTAAAGCACCTTGGAAGTACAACGTAGAGAAAGAAAGAGCAGAGACAAGGCTCTGTGGGCCCTTTTGTATATAAGGCTTGAAGGGAAACTTTATGTTCCTCATAGGGATTTAGAGAGTTGCGGGCTCAATTCTCCCTGAGAAACACTGTAGTTGAACATGTTCTCTTCATAGCACAGTTGCCTTTGTGATGACAAGTGAGTTTCTAGGAAAGAAATATGCAGATTGCCATTCTTTGGTAGCTGCTCATCCTTCCGTAATCTGTAGTGAATGGGCGACCCCATTGAACACTAGCCTCAAGCTAACTTTCCTGTTGTATCATGCCGCAGGTTGCAGGCAGCAGAATCCATGTAGCGTTATTCATTGTGGTTCTGGAGCTCTAGGTAGCATTCCAGGTCTCTTAGTACTGGCGGGTCAACACTAGGATGAGCAATGTATTAGAAGGACAGCCTGTGTGTTTGGGCCTTGGTCAGCAATGCAGCTTTGGGAAGAGCTAGATGCCGAGTCAGAGGCTATGAAGGGCTTCTTTGGTTAAACCTCTACATTTTTGCAAGTTGAAAGAACTCATGTATCTCCCTTCTAAAGCACCTTGGAGGTACAAAGTAGAGAAAGAATCAGCAAGGTCAATGCTCTGCTGGCCCCTTTGAAGATAAGTCTTGAAGGGAAACTTCATTTTCCTCTTTGGGATTTAGAGAGTTGGGGGCTCAATTCTCCCTGAGAAACACTGTAGTTGCACGTGTTCCCTTCATAGCACAATTGCCTTTGTGACGACAAGTGAGTTTCTAGGAAAGAAACTCGGAGTTTGCCATTCTTTGCTGGTGCTCGTCCTTTGGTAATCTTCAGTGAATTGGTGACCCCGTTTGAGCACTAGCCTCAAGCTAACGTTCCTCTTGTATCATGCCACTTGTTGCCATGCAGCACAATCCTTGTAGCCTTATTCAGTGTGGTTCTGGAGCTCTAGGAAGCATTCCAGGTCTCTTAGTACTGGCGGATCTGCTCGATGATGAGAAACGTACAAGAAGGATGGCCTGTGTGTTTGGGGAGTTGTGAGCAGTGCACCCTTGGGACCAGCTAGATGCCGAGACATGGGAGGTGAAGGGCTTTTTTGTGAAACCTGTAGAATGTGGCAACTTGAAACAACTCAACTATCTCCCTTCGAAAGCACGTTGGAGGTACTAAATAGAGGAAGAAACATTAGAGTCAGGGCTCTGCGGGCCATTTTGAATATAAGGCTGAAGGGAAACTTTATATACCTCATTGGCCTTTAGAGAGTTGTGGGCTCAGTTCTCCCTGAGAAACTCTTTACTTGCGCATGTTCTCTTCATAGCACAATTGGCTTAGTGATGACAAGTGAGTTTCTAGGAAAGAAACTTGGAGGTTGCCATTCTTTGGTAGCTGCTCATCCTTCCGTAATCTGTAGTGAATGGGCGACCCCAAAGAACACTCGCCTCAAGCTAACGTTCCTCTTGTATCATGCCGCAGGTTGCAGGCAGCAGAATCCATGTAGCGTTATTCATTGTGGTTCTTGAGCTCTAGGTAGCATTCCAGGTCTCTTAGGACTGGCGGGTCAACACTAGGATAGGCAACGTATTAGAAGGACGGCCTGTGTGTTTGGGCCTTTGTGAGCAATGCAGCTTTTGGGAAGAGCTAGATGCCGAGTCACAGGCTGTGAAGGGCTTCTTTGCTTAAACATCTACATTTTTGCAAGTTGAAAGAACTCATGTATCTCCCTTCTAAAGCACCTTGGAGGTACAAAGTAGAGAAAGAATCAGCAAGGTCAATGCTCTGCTGGCCCCTTTGAAGATAATTCTTGAGGGAAACTTCATTTTCCTCTTTGGGATTTAGAGAGTTGGGGGCTCAATTCTCCCTGAGAAACACTGTAGTTGCACGAGTTCCCGTCATAGCACAAATGCCTTTGTGACGACAAGTGAGTTTCTAGGAAAGAAACTCGGAGTTTGCCATTCTTTGCTGGTGCTCGTCCTTTGGTAATCTTCAGTGAATTGGTGACACCGTTTGAGCACTAGCGTCAAGCTAACGTTCCTCTTGTATCATGCCACTTGTTGGCATGCAGCAGAATCCTTGTAGCCTTATTCAGTGTGGTTCTGGAGATCTAGGAAGCATTCCAGGTCTCTTAGTACAGGCGGGTCTGTACTAGGATGAGAAAACTACAGGCAGGAGGGCCTGTGTGTTTGGTGAGTTGTCAGCAGTGCACCACTGGGAACAGCTAGATGCCGAGTAATGGGAAGTGATTGGCTTCTTTTCTTATACTCCAGGAAGTAGTCAGTTGAAACAACTCACGTATTTCCCTTCTAAAGCACCTTGGAAGTACAACGTAGAGAAAGAAAGAGCAGAGACAAGGCTCTGTGGGCCCTTTTGTATATAAGGCTTGAAGGGAAACTTTATGTTCCTCATAGGGATTTAGAGAGTTGCGGGCTCAATTCTCCCTGAGAAACACTGTAGTTGAACATGTTCTCTTCATAGCACAGTTGCCTTTGTGATGACAAGTGAGTTTCTAGGAAAGAAATATGCAGGTTGCCATTCTTTGGTAGCTGCTCATCCTTCCGTAATCTGTAGTGAATGGGCGAACCCATTGAACACTAGCCTCAAGCTAACTTTCCTGTTGTATCATGCCGCAGGTTGCAGGCAGCAGAATCCATGTAGCGTTATTCATTGTGGTTCTGGAGCTCTAGGTAGCATTCCAGGTCTCTTAGTACTGGCGGGTCAACACTAGGATGAGCAATGTATTAGAAGGAGAGCCTGTGTGTTTGGGCCTTGGTCAGCAATGCAGCTTTGGGAAGAGCTAGATGCCGAGTCAGAGGCTATGAAGGGCTTCTTTGGTTAAACCTCTACATTTTTGCAAGTTGAAAGAACTCATGTATCTCCCTTCTAAAGCACCTTGGAGGTACAAAGTAGAGAAAGAATCAGCAAGGTCAATGCTCTGCTGGCCCCTTTGAAGATAAGTCTTGAAGGGAAACTTCATTTTCCTCTTTGGGATTTAGAGAGTTGGGGGCTCAATTCTCCCTGAGAAACACTGTAGTTGCACGTGTTCCCTTCATAGCACAATTGCCTTTGTGACGACAAGTGAGTTTCTAGGAAAGAAACTCGGAGTTTGCCATTCTTTGCTGGTGCTCGTCCTTTGGTAATCTTCAGTGAATTGGTGACCCCGTTTGAGCACTAGCCTCAAGCTAACGTTCCTCTTGTATCATGCCACTTGTTGCCATGCAGCACAATCCTTGTAGCCTTATTCAGTGTGGTTCTGGAGCTCTAGGAAGCATTCCAGGTCTCTTAGTACTGGCGGATCTGCTCGACGATGAGAAACGTACAAGAAGGATGGCCTGTGTGTTTGGGGAGTTGTGAGCAGTGCACCCTTGGGAACAGCTAGATGCCGAGACATGGGAGGTGAAGGGCTTTTTTGTGAAACCTGTAGAATGTGGCAACTTGAAACAACTCAAGTATCTCCCTTCGAAAGCACGTTGGAGGTACTAAATAGAGGAAGAAACATGAGAGTCAGGGCTCTGCGGGCCATTTTGAATATAAGGCTGAAGGGAAACTTTATATTCCTCATTGGCCTTTAGAGAGTTGTGGGCTCAGTTCTCCCTGAGAAACTCTTTACTTGCGCATGTTCTCTTCATAGCACAATTGGCTTAGTGATGACAAGTGAGTTTCTAGGAAAGAAACTTGGAGGTTGCCATTCTTTGGTAGCTGCTCATCCTTCAGTAATCTGTAGTGAATGGGCGACCCCAAAGAACACTAGCCTCAAGCTAACGTTCCTCTTGTTTCACACCACACTTTGGCATGCAGCAGAATCCATGTAGCGTTATTCAGTGTGGTTTTGAGCTCTAGGAAGCATTCCAGGTCTCTTAGTACAGGCAGGTCTGTACCAGGATGAGAAATCTACAGGCAGGATTGCCTGTGTGTTTGGTGAGTTGTGAGCAGTGCACCACTGGGAACAGCTAGATGCTGACTCATGGGAAGTGATTGGCTTCTTTTCTTAGATTCCAGAAGGTAGTAAATTGAAACAACTCAAGTATCTTCCTTCTAAAGCACCTTGGAAGTACAACGTAGAGAAAAAAAGAGCAGAGACAAGGCTCTGTGGGCCCTTTTGTATATAAGGCTTGAAGGGAAACTTTATGTTCCTCATTGGGATTTAGAGAGTTGCGGGCTCAATTCTCCCTGAGAAACACTGTAGTTGCACATGTTCTCTTCATAGCAGAGTTGTCTTTGTGATGACAAGTGAGTTTCTAGGAAAGAATATGGAGGTTGCCATTCTTTGGTAGCTGCTCATCCTTCCGTAATCTGTAGTGAATGGGCGACCCCAAAGAACACTCGCCTCAAGCTAACGATCCTCATGTATCATGCCGCAGGTTGCAGGCAGCAGAATCCATGTAGCGTTATTCATTGTGGTTCTTGAGCTCTAGGTAGCATTCCAGGTCTCTTAGGACTGGCGGGTCAACACTAGGATAGGCAACGTATTAGAAGGACGGCCTGTGTGTTTGGGCCTTTGTGAGCAATGCAGCTTTTGGGAAGAGCTAGATGCCGAGTCACAGGCTGTGAAGGGCTTCTTTGCTTAAACATCTACATTTTTGCAAGTTGAAAGAACTCATGTATCTCCCTTCTAAAGCACCTTGGAGGTACAAAGTAGAGAAAGAATCAGAAAGGTCAATGCTCTGCTGGTCCCTTTGAAGGTAAGTCTTGAGGGAAACTTCATTTTCCTCTTTGGGATTTAGAGAGTTGGGGGCTCAATTCTCCCTGAGAAACACTGTAGTTGCAGGAGTTCCCGTCATAGCACAAATGCCTTTGTGACGACAAGTGAGTTTCTAGGAAAGAAACTCGGAGTTTGCCATTCTTTGCTGGTGCTCGTCCTTTGGTAATCTTCAGGGAATTGGTGACCCCGTTTGAGCACTAGCGTCAAGCTAACGTTCCTCTTGTATCATGCCACTTGTTGGCATGCAGCAGAATCCTTGTAGCCTTATTCAGTGTGGTTCTGGAGCTCTAGGAAGCATTCCAAGTGTCTTAGTACAGGCGGGTCTGTACTAGGATGAGAAAACTACAGGCAGGATGGCCTGTGTGTTTGGTGAGTTGTCAGCAGTGCACCACTGGGAACAGCTAGATGCCGAGTCATGGGAAGTGATTGGCTTCTTTTCTTACACTCCAGAAAGTAGTCAGTTGAAACAACTCAAGTATCTCCCTTCTAAAGCACCTTGGAAGTACAACGTAGAGAAAGAAAGAGCAGAGAAAAGGCTCTGTGGGCCCTTTTGTATATAAGGCTTGAAGGGAAACTTTATGTTCCTCATAGGGATTTAGATAGTTGCGGGCTCAATTCTCCCTGAGAAACACTGTAGTTGAACATGTTCTCTTCATAGCACAGTTGCCTTTGTGATGACAAGTGAGTTTCTAGGAAAGAAATATGCAGGTTGCCATTCTTTGGTAGCTGCTCATCCTTCCGTAATCTGTAGTGAATGGGCGACCCCATTGAACACTAGCCTCAAGCTAACTTCCCTGTTGTATCATGCCGCAGGTTGCAGGCAGCAGAATCCATGTAGCGTTATTCATTGTGGTTCTGGAGCTCTAGGTAGCATTCCAGGTCTCTTAGTACTGGCGGGTCAACACTAGGATGAGCAATGTATTAGAAGGACAGCCTGTGTGTTTGGGCCTTGGTCAGCAATGCAGCTTTGGGAAGAGCTAGATGACGAGTCAGAGGCTATGAAGGGCTTCTTTGGTTAAACCTCTACATTTTTGCAAGTTGAAAGAACTCATGTATCTCCCTTCTAAAGCACCTTGGAGGTACAAAGTAGAGAAAGAATCAGCAAGGTCAATGCTCTGCTGGCCCCTTTGAAGATAAGTCTTGAAGGGAAACTTCATTTTCCTCTTTGGGATTTAGAGAGTTGGGGGCTCAGTTCTCCCTGAGAAACACTGTAGTTGCACGTGTTCCCTTCATAGCACGATTGCCTTTGTGACGACAAGTGAGTTTCTAGGAAAGAAACTCGGAGTTTGCCATTCTTTGCTGGTGCTCGTCCTTTGGTAATCTTCAGTGAATTGGTGACCCCGTTTGAGCACTAGCCTCAAGCTAACGTTCCTCTTGTATCATGCCACTTGTTGCCATGCAGCACAATCCTTGTAGCCTTATTCAGTGTGGTTCTGGAGCTCTAGGAAGCATTCCAGGTCTCTTAGTACTGGCGGATCTGCTCGACGATGAGAAACGTACAAGAAGGATGGCCTGTGTGTTTGGGGAGTTGTGAGCAGTGCACCCTTGGGAACAGCTAGATGCCGAGACATGGGAGGTGAAGGGCTTTTTTGTGAAACCTGTAGAATGTGGCAACTTGAAACAACTCAAGTATCTCCCTTCGAAAGCACGTTGGAGGTACTAAATAGAGGAAGAAACATGAGAGTCAGGGCTCTGCGGGCCATTTTGAATATAAGGCTGAAGGGAAACTTTATATTCCTCATTGGCCTTTAGAGAGTTGTGGGCTCAGTTCTCCCTGAGAAACTCTTTACTTGCGCATGTTCTCTTCATAGCACAATTGGCTTAGTGATGACAAGTGAGTTTCTAGGAAAGAAACTTGGAGGTTGCCATTCTTTGGTAGCTGCTCATCCTTCAGTAATCTGTAGTGAATGGGCGACCACAAAGAACACTAGCCTCAAGCTAAAGTTCCTCTTGTTTCACACCACACTTTGGCATGCAGCAGAATCCATGTAGCGTTATTCAGTGTGGTTTTGAGCTCTAGGAAGCATTCCAGGTCTCTAAGTACAGGCAGGTCTGTACCAGGATGAGAAAACTACAGGCAGGATTGCCTGTGTGTTTGGTGAGTTGTGAGCAGTGCACCACTGGGAACAGCTAGATGCCGAGTCATGGGAAGTGATTGGCTTCTTTTCTTAGATTCCAGAAGGTAGTAAATTGAAACAACTCAAGTATCTCCCTTCTAAAGCACCTTGGAAGTACAACGTAGAGAAAGAAAGAGCAGAGACAAGGCTCTGTGGGCCCTTTTGTATATAAGGCTTGAAGGGAAACTTTATGTTCCTCATTGGGATTTAGAGAGTTGCGGGCTCAATTCTCCCTGAGAAACACTGTAGTTGCACATGTTCTCTTCATAGCAGTGTTGTCTTTGTGATGACAAGTGAGTTTCTAGGAAAGAAATATGGAGGTTGCCATTCTTTGGTAGCTGCTCATCCTTCCGTAATCTGTAGTGAATGGGCGACCCCAAAGAACACTCGCCTTAACCTAACGTTCCTCATGTATCATGCCGCAGGTTGCAGGCAGCAGAATCCATGTAGCGTTATTCATTGTGGTTCTTGAGCTCTAGGTAGCATTCCAGGTCTCTTAGGACTGGCGGGTCAACACTAGGATAGGCAACGTATTAGAAGGACGGCCTGTGTGTTTGGGCCTTTGTGAGCAATGCAGCTTTTGGGAAGAGCTAGATGCCGAGTCACAGGCTGTGAAGGGCTTCTTTGCTTAAACATCTACATTTTTGCAAGTTGAAAGAACTCATGTATCTCCCTTCTAAAGCACCTTGGAGGTACAAAGTAGAGAAAGAATCAACAAGGTCAATGCTCTGCTGGCCCCTTTGAAGATAAGTCTTGAGGGAAACTTCATTTTCCACTTTGGGATTTAGAGAGTTGGGGGCTCAATTCTCTCTGAGAAACACTGTAGTTGCACGAGTTCCCGTCATAGCACAAATGCCTTTGTGACGACAAGTGAGTTTCTAGGAAAGAAACTCGGAGTTTGCCATTCTTTGCTGGTGCTCGTCCTTTGGTAATCTTCAGTGAATTGGTGACCCCGTTTGAGCACTAGCGTCAAGCTAACGTTCCTCTTGTGTCATGCCACTTGTTGGCATGCAGCAGAATCCTTGTAGCCTTATTCAGTGTGGTTCTGGAGCTCTAGGAAGCATTCCAGGTCTCTTAGTACAGGCGGGTCTGTACCAGGATGAGAAAACTACAGGCAGGATTGCCTGTGTTTGGTGAGTTGTGAGCAGTGCACCACTGGGAACAGCTAGATGCCGAGTCATGGGAAGGGATTGGCTTCTTTTCTTAGATTCCAGAAGGTAGTAAATTGAAACAACTCAAGTATCTCCCTTCTAAAGCACCTGGGAAGTACAACGTAGAGAAAGAAACAGCAGAGACAAGGCTCTGTGGGCCCTTTTGTATATAAGTCTTGAAGGGAAACTTTATGTTCCTCATTGGGATTTAGAGAGTTGCGGGCTCAATTCTCCCTGAGAAACACTGTAGTTGCACATGTTCTCTTCATAGCAGTGTTGTCTTTGTGATGACAAGTGAGTTTCTAGGAGAGAAATATGGAGGTTGCCATTCTTTGGTAGCTGCTCATCCTTCCGTAATCTGTAGTGAATGGGCGACCCCAAAGAACACTCGCCTCAAGCTAACGTTCCTCTTTTATCATGCCGCAGGTTGCAGGCAGCAGAATCCATGTAGCGTTATTCATTGTGGTTCTTGAGCTCTAGGTAGCATTCCAGGTCTCTTAGGACTGGCGGGTCAACACTAGGATAGGCAACGTATTAGAAGGACGGCCTGTGTGTTTGTGCCTTTGTGAGCAATGCAGCGTTTGGGAAGAGCTAGATGCCGAGTCACAGGCTGTGAAGGGCTTCTTTGCTTAAACATCTACATTTTTGCAAGTTGAAAGAACTCATGTATCTCCCTTCTAAAGCACCTTGGAGGTACAAAGTAGAGAAAGAATCAGCAAGGTCAATGCTCTGCTGGCCCCTTTGAAGATAAGTCTTGAGGGAAACTTCATTTTCCTCGTTGGGATTTATAGAGTTGGGGGCTCAATTCTCCCTGAGAAACACTGTAGTTGCACGAGTTCCCTTCATAGAACAATTGCCTTTGTGACGACAAGTGAGTTTCTAGGAAAGAAACTCGGAGTTTGCCATTCTTTGCTGGTGCTCGTCCTTTGGTAATCTTCAGTGAATTGGTGACCCCGTTTGAGCACTAGCGTCAAGCTAACGTTCCTCTTGTATCATGCCACTTGTTGGCATGCAGCAGAATCCTTGTAGCCTTATTCAGTGTGGTTCTGGATCTCTAGGAAGCATTCCAGGTCTCTTAGTACAGGCGGGTCTGTACTAGGATGAGATAACTACAGGCAGGATGGCCTGTGTGTTTGGTGAGTTGTCAGCAGTGCACCACTGGGAACAGCTAGATGCCGAGTCATGGGAAGTTATTGGCTTCTTTTCTTACACTCCAGAAAGTAGTCAGTTGAAACAACTCAAGTATCTCCCTTCTAAAGCACCTTGGAAGTACAACGTAGAGAAAGAAACAGCAGAGACAAGGCTCTGTGGGCCCTTTTGTATATAAGGCTTGAAGGGAAACTTTATGTTCCTCATAGGGATTTAGATAGTTGCGGGCTCAATTCTCCCTGAGAAACCCTGTAGTTGAACATGTTCTCTTCATAGCACAGTTGCCTTTGTGAGGACAAGTGAGTTTCTAGGAAAGAAATATGCAGGTTGCCATTCTTTGGTAGCTGCTCATCCTTCCGTAATCTGTAGTGAATGGGCGACCCCAAAGAACACTCGCCTCAAGCTAACGTTCCTCATGTATCATGCCGCAGGTTGCAGGCAGCAGAATCCATGTAGCGTTATTCATTGTGGTTCTTGAGCTCTAGGTAGCATTCCAGGTCTCTTAGGACTGGCGGGTCAACACTAGGATAGGCAACGTATTAGAAGGACGGCCTGTGTGTTTGGGCCTTTGTGAGCAATGCAGCTTTTGGGAAGAGCTAGATGCTGAGTCACAGGCTGTGAAGGGCTTCTTTGCTTAAACATCTACATTTTTGCAAGTTGAAAGAACTCATTTATCTCCATTCTAAAGCACCTTGGAGGTACAAAGTAGAGAAAGAATCAGCCAGGTCAATGCTCTGCTGGCCCCTTTGAAGATAAGTCTTGAGGGAAACTTCATTTTCCTCTTTGGGATTTAGAGAGTTGGGGGCTCAATTCTCCCTGAGAAACACTGTAGTTGCACGAGTTCCCGTCATAGCACAAATGCCTTTGTAACGACAAGTGAGTTTCTAGGAAAGAAACTCGGAGTTTGCCATTCTTTGCTGGTGCTCGTCCTTTGGTAATCTTCAGTGAATTGGTGACCCCGTTTGAGCACTAGCGTCAAGCTAACGTTCCTCTTGTATCATGCCACTTGTTGGCATGCAGCAGAATCCTTGTAGCCTTATTCAGTGTGGTTCTGGAGCTCTAGGAAGCATTCCAGGTCTCTTAGTACAGGCAGGTCTGTACCAGGATGAGAAAACTACAGGCAGGATTGCCTGTGTGTTTGGTGAGTTGTGAGCAGTGCACCACTGGGAACAGCTAGATGCCGAGTCATGGGAAGTGATTGGCTTCTTTTCTTACACTCCAGAAAGTAGTCAGTTGAAACAACTCAAGTATCTCCCTTCTAAAGCACCTTGGAAGTACAACGTAGAGAAAGAAAGAGCAGAGACAAGGCTCTGTGGGCCCTTTTGTATATAAGGCTTAAAGGGAAACTTTATGTTCCTCATTGGGATTTAGATAGTTGCGGGCTCAATTCTCCCTGAGAAACACTGTAGTTGAACATGTTCTCTTCATAGCACAGTTGCCTTTGTGATGACAAGTGAGTTTCTAGGAAAGAAATATGCAGGTTGCCATTCTTTGGTAGCTGCTCATCCTTCCGTAATCTGTAGTGAATGGGCGACCCCATTGAACACTAGCCTCAAGCTAACTTTCCTGTTGCATCATGCCGCAGGTTGCAGGCAGCAGAATCCATGTAGCGTTATTCATTGTGGTTCTGGAGCTCTAGGTAGCATTCCAGGTCTCTTAGTACTGGCGGGTCAACACTAGGATGAGCAATGTATTAGAAGGACAGCCTGTGTGTTTGGGCCTTGGTCAGCAATGCAGCTTTGGGAAGAGCTAGATGCCGAGTCAGAGGCTATGAAGGGCTTCTTTGGTTAAACCTCTACATTTTTGCAAGTTGAAAGAACTCATGTATCTCCCTTCTAAAGCACCTTGGAGGTACAAAGTAGAGAAAGAATCAGCAAGGTCAATGCTCTGTTGGCCCCTTTGAAGATAAGTCTTGAAGGGAAACTTCATTTTCCTCTTTGGGATTTAGAGAGTTGGGGGCTCAATTCTCCCTGAGAAACACTGTAGTTGCACGTGTTCCCTTCATAGCACAATTGCCTTTGTGACGACAAGTGAGTTTCTAGGAAAGAAACTCGGAGTTTGCCATTCTTTGCTGGTGCTCGTCCTTTGGTAATCTTCAGTGAATTGGTGACCCCGTTTGAGCACTAGCCTCAAGCTAACGTTCCTCTTGTATCATGCCACTTGTTGCCATGCAGCACAATCCTTGTAGCCTTATTCAGTGTGGTTCTGGAGCTCTAGGAAGCATTCCAGGTCTCTTAGTACTGGCGGATCTGCTCGACGATGAGAAACGTACAAGAAGGATGGCCTGTGTGTTTGGGGAGTTGTGAGCAGTGCACCCTTGGGAACAGCTAGATGCCGAGACATGGGAGGTGAAGGGCTTTTTTGTGAAACCTGTAGAATGTGGCAACTTGAAACAACTCAAGTATCTCCCTTCGAAAGCACGTTGGAGGTACTAAATAGAGGAAGAAACATGAGAGTCAGGGCTCTGCGGGCCATTTTGAATATAAGGCTGAAGGGAAACTTTATATTCCTCATTGGCCTTTAGAGAGTTGTGGGCTCAGTTCTCCCTGAGAAACTCTTTACTTGCGCATGTTCTCTTCATAGCACAATTGGCTTAGTGATGACAAGTGAGTTTCTAGGAAAGAAACTTGGAGGTTGCCATTCTTTGGTAGCTGCTCATCCTTCAGTAATCTGTAGTGAATGGGCGACCCCAAAGAACACTAGCCTCAAGCTAACGTTCCTCTTGTTTCACACCACACTTTGGCATGCAGCAGAATCCATGTAGCGTTATTCAGTGTGGTTTTGAGCTCTAGGAAGCATTCCAGGTCTCTTAGTACAGGCGGGTCTGTACCAGGATGAGAAAACTACAGGCAGGATTGCCTGTGTGTTTGGTGAGTTGTGAGCAGTGCACCACTGGGAACAGCTAGATGCCGAGTCATGGGAAGTGATTGGCTTCTTTTCTTAGATTCCAGAAGGTAGTAAATTGAAACAACTCAAGTATCTCCCTTCTAAAGCACCTTGGAAGTACAACGTAGAGAAAGAAAGAGCAGAGACAAGGCTCTGTGGGCCCTTTTGTATATAAGGCTTGAAGGGAAATTTTATGTTCCTCATTGAGATTTAGAGAGTTGCGGGCTCAATTCTCCCTGAGAAACACTGTAGTTGCACATATTCTCTTCATAGCAGAGTTGTCTTTGTGATGACAACTGAGTTTCTAGGAAAGAAATATGGAGGTTGCCATTCTTTGGTAGCTGCTCATCCTTCCGTAATCTGTAGTGAATGGGCGACCCCAAAGAACACTCGCCTCAAGCTAACGTTCCTCTTGTATCATGCCGCAGGTTGCAGGCAGCAGAATCCATGTAGCGTTATTCATTGTGGTTCTTGAGCTCTAGGTAGCATTCCAGGTCTCTTAGGACTGGCGGGTCAACACTAGGATAGGCAACGTATTAGAAGGACGGCCTGTGTGTTTGGGCCTTTGTGAGCAATGCAGCTTTTGGGAAGAGCTAGATGCCGAGTCACAGGCTGTGAAGGGCTTCTTTGCTTAAACATCTACATTTTTGCAAGTTGAAAGAACTCATGTATCTCCCTTCTAAAGCACCATGGAGGTACAAAGTAGAGAAAGAATCTGCAAGGTCAATGCTCTGCTGGCCCCTTTGAAGGTAAGTCTTGAGGGAAACTTCATTTTCCTCTTTGGGATTTAGAGAGTTGGGGGCTCAATTCTCCCTGAGAAACACTGTAGTTGCACGAGTTCCCGTCATAGCACAAATGCCTTTGTGACGACAAGTGAGTTTCTAGGAAAGAAACTCGGAGTTTGCCATTCTTTGCTGGTGCTCGTCCTTTGGTAATCTTCAGTGAATTGGTGACCCCGTTTGAGCACTAGCGTCAAGCTAACGTTCCTCTTGTATCATGCCACTTGTTGGCATGCAGCAGAATCCTTGTAGCCTTATTCAGTGTGGTTCTGGAGCTCTAGGAAGCATTCCAGGTGTCTTAGTACAGGCGGGTCTGTACTAGGATGAGAAAACTACAGGCAGGATGGCCTTTGTGTTTGGTGAGTTGTCAGCAGTGCACCACTGGGAACAGCTATATGCCGAGTCATGGGAAGTGATTGGCTTCTTTTCTTACACTCCAGAAAGTAGTCAGTTGAAACAACTCAAGTATCTCCCTTCTAAAGCACCTTGGAAGTACAACGTAGAGAAAGAAAGAGCAGAGACAAGGCTCTGTGGGCCCTTTTGTATATAAGGGTTGAAGGGAAACTTTATGTTCCTCATAGGGATTTAGATAGTTGCGGGCTCAATTCTCCCTGAGAAACCCTGTAGTTGAACATGTTCTCTTCATAGCACAGTTGCCTTTGTGATGACAAGTGAGTTTCTAGGAAAGAAATATGCAGGTTGCCATTCTTTGGTAGCTGCTCATCCTTCCGTAATCTGTAGTGAATGGGCGACCCCATTGAACACTAGCCTCAAGCTAACTTTCCTGTTGCATCATGCCGCAGGTTGCAGGCAGCAGAATCCATGTAGCGTTATTCATTGTGGTTCTGGAGCTCTAGGTAGCATTCCAGGTCTCTTAGTACTGGCGGGTCAACACTAGGATGAGCAATGTATTAGAAGGACAGCCTGTGTGTTTGGGCCTTGGTCAGCAATGCAGCTTTGGGAAGAGCTAGATGCCGAGTCAGAGGCTATGAAGGGCTTCTTTGGTTAAACCTCTACATTTTTGCAAGTTGAAAGAACTCATGTATCTCCCTTCTAAAGCACCTTGGAGGTACAAAGTAGAGAAAGAATCAGCAAGGTCAATGCTCTGTTGGCCCCTTTGAAGATAAGTCTTGAAGGGAAACTTCATTTTCCTCTTTGGGATTTAGAGAGTTGGGGGCTCAATTCTCCCTGAGAAACACTGTAGTTGCACGTGTTCCCTTCATAGCACAATTGCCTTTGTGACGACAAGTGAGTTTCTAGGAAAGAAACTCGGAGTTTGCCATTCTTTGCTGGTGCTCGTCCTTTGGTAATCTTCAGTGAATTGGTGACCCCGTTTGAGCACTAGCCTCAAGCTAACGTTCCTCTTGTATCATGCCACTTGTTGCCATGCAGCACAATCCTTGTAGCCTTATTCAGTGTGGTTCTGGAGCTCTAGGAAGCATTCCAGGTCTCTTAGTACTGGCGGATCTGCTCGACGATGAGAAACGTACAAGAAGGATGGCCTGTGTGTTTGGGGAGTTGTGAGCAGTGCACCCTTGGGAACAGCTAGATGCCGAGACATGGGAGGTGAAGGGCTTTTTTGTGAAACCTGTAGAATGTGGCAACTTGAAACAACTCAAGTATCTCCCTTCGAAAGCACGTTGGAGGTACTAAATAGAGGAAGAAACATGAGAGTCAGGGCTCTGCGGGCCATTTTGAATATAAGGCTGAAGGGAAACTTTATATTCCTCATTGGCCTTTAGAGAGTTGTGGGCTCAGTTCTCCCTGAGAAACTCTTTACTTGCGCATGTTCTCTTCATAGCACAATTGGCTTAGTGATGACAAGTGAGTTTCTAGGAAAGAAACTTGGAGGTTGCCATTCTTTGGTAGCTGCTCATCCTTCAGTAATCTGTAGTGAATGGGCGACCCCAAAGAACACTAGCCTCAAGCTAACGTTCCTCTTGTTTCACACCACACTTTGGCATGCAGCAGAATCCATGTAGCGTTATTCAGTGTGGTTTTGAGCTCTAGGAAGCATTCCAGGTCTCTTAGTACAGGCGGGTCTGTACCAGGATGAGAAAACTACAGGCAGGATTGCCTGTGTGTTTGGTGAGTTGTGAGCAGTGCACCACTGGGAACAGCTAGATGCCGAGTCATGGGAAGTGATTGGCTTCTTTTCTTAGATTCCAGAAGGTAGTAAATTGAAACAACTCAAGTATCTCCCTTCTAAAGCACCTTGGAAGTACAACGTAGAGAAAGAAAGAGCAGAGACAAGGCTCTGTGGGCCCTTTTGTATATAAGGCTTGAAGGGAAATTTTATGTACCTCATTGAGATTTAGAGAGTTGCGGGCTCAATTCTCCCTGAGAAACACTGTAGTTGCACATATTCTCTTCATAGCAGAGTTGTCTTTGTGATGACAACTGAGTTTCTAGGAAAGAAATATGGAGGTTGCCATTCTTTGGTAGCTGCTCATCCTTCCGTAATCTGTAGTGAATGGGCGACCCCAAAGAACACTCGCCTCAAGCTAACGTTCCTCTTGTATCATGCCGCAGGTTGCAGGCAGCAGAATCCATGTAGCGTTATTCATTGTGGTTCTTGAGCTCTAGGTAGCATTCCAGGTCTCTTAGGACTGGCGGGTCAACACTAGGATAGGCAACGTATTAGAAGGAAGGCCTGTGTGTTTGGGCCTTTGTGAGCAATGCAGCTTTTGGGAAGAGCTAGATGCCGAGTCACAGGCTGTGAAGGGCTTCTTTGCTTAAACATCTACATTTTTGCAAGTTGAAAGAACTCATGTATCTCCCTTCTAAAGCACCATGGAGGTACAAAGTAGAGAAAGAATCTGCAAGGTCAATGCTCTGCTGGCCCCTTTGAAGGTAAGTCTTGAGGGAAACTTCATTTTCCTCTTTGGGATTTAGAGAGTTGGGGGCTCAATTCTCCCTGAGAAACACTGTAGTTGCACGAGTTCCCGTCATAGCACAAATGCCTTTGTGACGACAAGTGAGTTTCTAGGAAAGAAACTCGGAGTTTGCCATTCTTTGCTGGTGCTCGTCCTTTGGTAATCTTCAGTGAATTGGTGACCCCGTTTGAGCACTAGCGTCAAGCTAACGTTCCTCTTGTATCATGCCACTTGTTGCCATGCAGCAGAATCCTTGTAGCCTTATTCAGTGTGGTTCTGGAGCTCTAGGAAGCATTCCAGGTGTCTTAGTACAGGCGGGTCTGTACTAGGATGAGAAAACTACAGGCAGGATGGCCTTTGTGTTTGGTGAGTTGTCAGCAGTGCACCACTGGGAACAGCTATATGCCGAGTCATGGGAAGTGATTGGCTTCTTTTCTTACACTCCAGAAAGTAGTCAGTTGAAACAACTCAAGTATCTCCCTTCTAAAGCACCTTGGAAGTACAACGTAGAGAAAGAAAGAGCAGAGACAAGGCTCTGTGGCCCCTTTTGTATATAAGGGTTGAAGGGAAACTTTATGTTCCTCATAGGGATTTAGATAGTTGCGGGCTCAATTCTCCCTGAGAAACCCTGTAGTTGAACATGTTCTCTTCATAGCACAGTTGCCTTTGTGAGGACAAGTGAGTTTCTAGGAAAGAAATATGCAGGTTGCCATTCTTTGGTAGCTGCTCATCCTTCCGTAATCTGTAGTGAATGGGCGACCCCATTGAACACTAGCCTCAAGCTAACTTTCCTGTTGTATCATGCCGCAGGTTGCAGGCAGCAGAATCCATGTAGCGTTATTCATTGTGGTTCTGGAGCTCTAGGTAGCATTCCAGGTCTCTTAGTACTGGCGGGTCAACACTAGGATGAGCAATGTATTAGAAGGACAGCCTGTGTGTTTGGTCCTTGGTCAGCAATGCAGCTTTGGGAAGAGCTAGATGCCGAGTCAGAGGCTATGAAGGGCTTCTTTGGTTAAACCTCTACATTTTTGCAAGTTGAAAGAACTCATGTATCTCCCTTCTAAAGCACCTTGGAGGTACAAAGTAGAGAAAGAATCAGCAAGGTCAATGCTCTGCTGGGCCCTTTGAAGATAAGTCTTGAGGGAAACTTCATTTTCCTCTTTGGGATTTAGAGAGTTGGGGGCTCAATTCTCCCTGAGAAACACTGTAGTTGCACGTGTTCCCTTCATAGCACAATTGCCTTTGTGACGACAAGTGAGTTTCTAGGAAAGAAACTCGGTGTTTGCCATTCTTTGCTGGTGCTCGTCCTTTGGTAATCTTCAGTGAATTGGTGACCCCGTTTGAGCACTAGCCTCAAGCTAACGTTCCTCTTGTATCATGCCACTTGTTGCCATGCAGCACAATCCTTGTAGCCTTATTCAGTGTGGTTCTGGAGCTCTAGGAAGCATTCCAGGTCTCTTAGTACTGGCGGATCTGCTCGACGATGAGAAACGTACAAGAAGGATGGCCTGTGTGTTTGGGTAGTTGTGAGCAGTGCACCCTTGGGAACAGCTAGATGCCGAGACATGGGAGGTGAAGGGCTTTTTTGTGAAACCTGTAGAATGTGGCAACTTGAAACAACTCAAGTATCTCCCTTCGAAAGCACGTTGGAGGTACTAAATAGAGGAAGAAACATGAGAGTCAGGGCTTTGCGGGCCATTTTGAATATAAGGCTGAAGGGAAACTTTATATTCCTCATTGGCCTTTAGAGAGTTGTGGGCTCAGTTCTCCCTGAGAAACTCTTTACTTGCGCATGTTCTCTTCATAGCACAATTGGCTTAGTGATGACAAGTGAGTTTCTAGGAAAGAAACTTGGAGGTTGCCATTCTTTGGTAGCTGCTCATCCTTCCGTAATCTGTAGTGAATGGGCGACCCCAAAGAACACTCGCCTCAACCTAACGTTCCTCATGTATCATGCCGCAGGTTGCAGGCAGCAGAATCCATGTAGCGTTATTCATTGTGGTTCTTGAGCTCTAGGTAGCATTCCAGGTCTCTTAGGACTGGCGGGTCAACACTAGGATAGGCAACGTATTAGAAGGACGGCCTGTGTGTTTGGGCCTTTGTGAGCAATGCAGCTTTTGGGAAGAGCTAGATGCCGAGTCACAGGCTGTGAAGGGCTTCTTTGCTTAAACATCTACATTTTTGCAAGTTGAAAGAACTCATGTATCTCCCTTCTAAAGCACCTTGGAGGTACAAAGTAGAGAAAGAATCAACAAGGTCAATGCTCTGCTGGCCCCTTTGAAGATAAGTCTTGAGGGAAACTTCATTTTCCTCTTTGGGATTTAGAGAGTTGGGGGCTCAATTCTCCCTGAGAAACACTGTAGTTGCACGAGTTCCCGTCATAGCACAAATGCCTTTGTGACGACAAGTGAGTTTCTAGGAAAGAAACTCGGAGTTTGCCATTCTTTGCTGGTGCTCGTCCTTTGGTAATCTTCAGTGAATTGGTGACCCCGTTTGAGCACTAGCGTCAAGCTAACGTTCCTCTTGTATCATGCCACTTGTTGGCATGCAGCAGAATCCTTGTAGCCTTATTCAGTGTGGTTCTGGAGCTCTAGGAAGCATTCCAGGTCTCTTAGTACAGGCGGGTCTGTACCAGGATGAGAAAACTACAGGCAGGATTGCCTGTGTTTGGTGAGTTGTGAGCAGTGCACCACTGGGAACAGCTAGATGCCGAGTCATGGGAAGGGATTGGCTTCTTTTCTTAGATTCCAGAAGGTAGTAAATTGAAACAACTCAAGTATCTCCCTTCTAAAGCACCTTGGAAGTACAACGTAGAGAAAGAAACAGCAGAGACAAGGCTCTGAGGGCCCTTTTGTATATAAGTCTTGAAGGGAAACTTTATGTTCCTCATTGGGATTTAGAGAGTTGCGGGCTCAATTCTCCCTGAGAAACACTGTAGTTGCACATGTTCTCTTCATAGCAGTGTTGTCTTTGTGATGACAAGTGAGTTTCTAGGAAAGAAATATGGAGGTTGCCATTCTTTGGTAGCTGCTCATCCTTCCGTAATCTGTAGTGAATGGGCGACCCCAAAGAACACTCGCCTCAAGCTAACGTTCCTCTTGTATCATGCCGCAGGTTGCAGGCAGCAGAATCCATGTAGCGTTATTCATTGTGGTTCTTGAGCTCTAGGTAGCATTCCAGGTCTCTTAGGACTGGCGGGTCAACACTAGGATAGGCAACGTATTAGAAGGACGGCCTGTGTGTTTGGGCCTTTGTGAGCAATGCAGCTTTTGGGAAGAGCTAGATGCCGAGTCACAGGCTGTGAAGGGCTTCTTTGCTTAAACATCTACATTTTTGCAAGTTGAAAGAACTCATGTATCTCCCTTCTAAAGCACCTTGGAGGTACAAAGTAGAGAAAGAATCAGCAAGGTCAATGCTCTGCTGGCCCCTTTGAAGATAAGTCTTGAGGGAAACTTCATTTTCCTCGTTGGGATTTATAGAGTTGGGGGCTCAATTCTCCCTGAGAAACACTGTAGTTGCACGAGTTCCCTTCATAGAACAATTGCCTTTGTGACGACAAGTGAGTTTCTAGGAAAGAAACTCGGAGTTTGCCATTCTTTGCTGGTGCTCGTCCTTTGGTAATCTTCAGTGAATTGGTGACCCCGTTTGAGCACTAGCGTCAAGCTAACGTTCCTCTTGTATCATGCCACTTGTTGGCATGCAGCAGAATCCTTGTAGCCTTATTCAGTGTGGTTCTGGAGCTCTAGGAAGCATTCCAGGTCTCTTAGTACAGGCGGGTCTGTACTAGGATGAGATAACTACAGGCAGGATGGCCTGTGTGTTTGGTGAGTTGTCAGCAGTGCACCACTGGGAACAGCTAGATGCCGAGTCATGGGAAGTGATTGGCTTCTTTTCTTACACTCCAGAAAGTAGTCAGTTGAAACAACTCAAGTATCTCCCTTCTAAAGCACCTTGGAAGTACAACGTAGAGAAAGAAACAGCAGAGACAAGGCTCTGTGGGCCCTTTTGTATATAAGGCTTGAAGGGAAACTTTATGTTCCTCATAGGGATTTAGATAGTTGCGGGCTGAATTCTCCCTGAGAAACCCTGTAGTTGAACATGTTCTCTTCATAGCACAGTTGCCTTTGTGAGGACAAGTGAGTTTCTAGGAAAGAAATATGCAGGTTGCCATTCTTTGGTAGCTGCTCATCCTTCCGTAATCTGTAGTGAATGGGCGACCCCATTGAACACTAGCCTCAAGCTAAATTTCCTGTTGTATCATGCCGCAGGTTGCAGGCAGCAGAATCCATGTAGCATTATTCATTGTGGTTCTGGAGCTCTAGGTAGCATTCCAGGTCTCTTAGTACTGGCGGGTCAACACTAGGATGAGCAATGTATTAGAAGGACAGCCTGTGTGTTTGGGCCTTGGTCAGCAATGCAGCTTTGGGAAAAGCTAGATGCCGAGTCAGAGGCTATGAAGGGCTTCTTTGGTTAAACCTCTACATTTTTGCAAGTTGAAAGAACTCATGTATCTCCCTTCTAAAGCACCTTGGAGGTACAAAGTAGAGAAAGAATCAGCAAGGTCAATGCTCTGCTGGCCCCTTTGAAGATAATTCTTGAGGGAAACTTCATTTTCCTCTTTGGGATTTAGAGAGTTGGGTGCTCAATTCTCCCTGAGAAACACTGTAGTTGCACATGTTCCATTCATAGCACAATTGCCTTTGTGACGACAAGTGAGTTTCTAGGAAAGAAACTCGGTGTTTGCCATTCTTTGCTGGTGCTCGTCCTTTGGTAATCTTCAGTGAATTGGTGACCCCGTTTGAGCACTAGCCTCAAGCTAACGTTCCTCTTGTATCATGCCACTTGTTGCCATGCAGCACAATCCTTGTAGCCTTATTCAGTGTGGTTCTGGAGCTCTAGGAAGCATTCCAGGTCTCTTAGTACAGGCAGGTCTGTACCAGGATGAGAAAACTACAGGCAGGATTGCCTGTGTGTTTGGTGAGTTGTGAGCAGTGCACCACTGGGAACAGCTAGATGCCGAGTCATGGGAAGGGATTGGCTTCTTTTCTTAGATTCCAGAAGGTAGTAAATTGAAACAACTCAAGTATCTCCCTTGTAAAGCACCTTGGAAGTACAACGTAGAGAAAGAAACAGCAGAGACAAGGCTCTGTGGGCCCTTTTGTATATAAGTCTTGAAGGGAAACTTTATGTTCCTCATTGGGATTTAGAGAGTTGCGGGCTCAATTCTCCCTGAGAAACACTGTAGTTGAACATGTTCTCTTCATAGCACAGTTGCCTTTGTGATGACAAGTGAGTTTCTAGAAAGAAATATGGAGGTTGCCATTCTTTGGTAGCTGCTCATCCTTCCGTAATCTGTAGTGAATGGGCGACCCCATTGAACACTAGCCTCAAGCTAACTTTCCTGTTGTATCATGCCGCAGGTTGCAGGCAGCAGAATCCTTGTAGCGTTATTTATTGTGGTTCTGGAGCTCCAGGTAGTATTCCAGGTCTCTTAGTACTGGCGGATCAACACTAGGATGAGCAATGTATTAGAAGGACAGCCTGTGTGTTTGGGCCTTGGTCAGCAATGCAGCTTTGGGAAGAGCTAGATGCCGAGTCAGAGGCTATGAAGGGCTTCTTTGGTTAAACCTCTACATTTTTGCAAGTTGAAAGAACTCATGTATCTCCCTTCTAAAGCACCTTGGAGGTACAAAGTAGAGAAAGAATCAGCAAGGTCAATGCTCTGCTGGCCCCTTTGAAGATAAGTCTTGAAGGGAAACTACATTTTCCTCTATGGGTTTTAGAGAGATGGGGGCTCAATTCTCCCTGAGAAACACTGTAGTAGCACGTGTTCCCTTCATAGCACAATTGCCTTTGTGATGACAAGTGAGTTTCTAGGAAAGAAACTCGGAGTTTGCCATTCTTTGCTGGTGCTCGTCCTTTGGTAATCTTCAGTGAATTGGTGACCCCGTTTGAGCACTAGCCTCAAGCTAACGTTCCTCTTGTATCATGCCACTTGTTGCCATGCAGCACAATCCTTGTAGCCTTATTCAGTGTGGTTCTGGAGCTCTAGGAAGCATTCCAGGTCTCTTAGTACTGGCGGATCTGCTCGACGATGAGAAAAGTACAAGAAGGATGGCCTGTGTGTTTGGGGAGTTGTGAGCAGTGCACCCTTGGGAACAGCTAGATGCCGAGACATGGGAGGTGAAGAGCTTTTTTGAGAAACCTGTAGAATGTGGCAACTTGAAACAACTCAAGTATCTCCCTTCGAAAGCACGTTGGAGGTACTAAATAGAATAAGAAACATGAGAGTCAGGGCTCTTCGGGCCATTTTGAATATAAGGCTGAAGGGAAACTTTATATTCCTCATTGGCCTTTAGATAGTTGTGGGCTCAGTTCTCCCTGAAAAACTCTTTACTTGCGCATGTTCTCTTCATAGCACAATTGGCTTAGTGATGACAAGTGAGTTTCTAGGAAAGAAACTTGGAGGTTGCCATTCTTTGGTAGCTGCTCATCCTTCAGTAATCTGTAGTGAATGGGCGACCCCAAAGAACACTAGCCTCAAGCTAACGTTCCTCTTGTTTCACACCACACTTTGGCATGCAACCGAATCCATGTAGCGTTATTCAGTGTGGTTTTGAGCTCTAGGAAGCATTCCAGGTCTCTTAGTACAGGCGGGTCTGTACCAGGATGAGAAAACTACAGGCAGGATTGCCTGTGTGTTTGGTGAGTTGTGAGCAGTGCACCACTGGGAACAGCTAGATGCCGAGTCATGGAAAGTGATTGGCTTCTTTTCTTAGATTCCAGAAGGTAGTAAATTGAAACAACTCAAGTATCTCCCTTTTAAAGCACCTTGGAAGTACAACGTAGAGAAAGAAACAGCAGAGACAAGGCTCTCTGGGCCCTTTTGTATATAAGGCTTGAAGGGAAACTTTATGTTCCTCATTGGGATTTAGAGAGTTGCGGGCTCAATTCTTCCTGAGAAACACTGTAGTTGCACATGTTCTCTTCATAGCAGAGTTGTCTTAGTGATGACAAGTGAGTTTCTACGAAAAAAACTCGGAGTTTGCCATTCTTTGCTGGTGCTCGTCCTTTGGTAATCTTCAGTGAATTGGTGACCCCGTTTGAGCACTAGCCTCAAGCTAACGTTCCTCTTGTATCATGCCACTTGTTGGCATGGAGCACAATCCTTGTAGCCTTCTTCAGTGTGGGTCTGGAGCTCTAGGAAGCATTCCAGTTCTCTTAGTACAGGCGGGTCTGTACTAGGACGAGAAAACTACAGGCAGGATGTCCTGTGTGTTTCGTGAGTTGTCAGCAGTGCACCACTGGGAACAGCTAGTTGCCGAGTCATGGGAAGTGATTGGCTTCTTTTCTTACACTCCAGGAAGTAGTCAGTTGAAACAACTCAATTATTTCCCTTTTAAGCACCTTGGAAGTACAACGTAGAGAAAAAATAGCAGAGACAAGGCTCTGTGGGCCCTTTTGTATATAAGTCTTGAAGGGAAACTTTATGTTCCTCATTGGGATTTAGAAAGTTGCGGGCTCAATTCTCCCTGAGAAACACTGTAGTTGCCCATGTTCTCTTCACAGCACAGTTGCCTTTGTGATGACAAGTGAGATTCTAGGAAAGAAATATGGAGGTTGCCATTCTTTGGTAGCTGTTCATCCTTCCGTAATCTGTAGTGAATGGGCGACCCCATTGAACACTAGCCTCAAGCTAACGTTCCTCTTGTATCATGCCACTTGTTGCCATGCAGCAGAATCCTTGTAGCCTTATTCAGTGTGGTTCTGGAGCTCTAGGAAGCATTCCAGGTCTCTTAGTACTGGCGGATCTGCTCGAGGATGAGAAACGTACAAGAAGGATGGCCTGTGTGTTTGGGGAGTTGTGAGCAGTGCACCCTTGGGAACAGCTACATGCCGAGACATGGGAGGTGAAGGGCTTCTTTTGTGAAACCTGTAGAATGAGGCAAATTGAAACAACTCAAGTATCTCCCTTCTAAAGCACGTTGGAGGTACTAAATAGAGAAAGAAGCATGAGAGTCAGGGCTCTGTGGGACATTTTGAATATAAGGCTGAAGGGAAACTTTATTTTCCTCATGGGCATTTAGAGAGTTGTGGGCTCAGTTCTCCCTGAGAGACTCTTTACTTGCACATGTTCTTTTCATAGCACAAATGGCTTAGTGATGACAAGTGAGTTGCTAGGAAAGAAACTTGGAGGTTGCCATTCTTTGGTAGCTGCTCATCCTTCAGTAATCTGTAGTGAATTGGCGATCCCTTTGAACACTTGCCTCAAGCTAACGTTCCTCTTGTATCATGCCACAGGTTGGCATGCAGCAGAATCCATGTAGCGTCATTCAGTGTGGTTCTTGAGCTCTAGGAAGCATTCCAGGTCTCAGTACTGGCGGTTCTGCACGAAGATGAGAAACGTCCTAGAAGGACGGCCTCTGTGTTTGGGCCTTTGTCAGCAATGCAGCGTTGGGAACAGCTAGATGCCGAGCCAGGGGCAGGGAAGGGCTTATTTGGTTAAACCTCTAGATTGTGGCAAGTTGAAACAACGGAAGTATCTCCCTTCTAAAGCACCTTTAAGGTACAAAATAGAGAAAGAACGAGCAGGGATAAGACTCTGAGGACCCTTTTGAAAATAAGGCTTGAAGGGAAACTTTATTTTCCTCTTTGGGATTTAGAGAGTTGTGGCCTCAATTCCCCCTGAGAAACTCTTTAGTTGTACATGTTCTCTTCATAGCACAATTGCCTTTGTGATGACAAGTGAGTTTGCAGGAATGAAATATGGAGGTTGCCATTCTTTGGTAGCTGCTCATCCTTCCGTACTCTGTAGTGAATTGGCGAGCCCATTGAACACTAGCCTCAAGCTAAAGTTCCCCTTGGTTCATGCCGCAGGTTGCAGGCAGCAGAATCCATGTAGCGTTATTCAGTGTGGTTCTTGATCTCTAGGAAGCATTCCAGGCCTCTTAGTACAGGCGGGACTGTACCAGGATGAGAAAACTACAGGCAGGATGGCCGTGTGTTTGGTGAGTTGTGAGCAGTGCACCACTGGGAACAGCTAGATGCCGAATCATGGGAAGTGATTGGCTTCTTTTCTTAGACTTCAGAAGGTAGTAAGTTGAAACAACTCCAGTGTCTCCCTTCTAAAGCACCTTGGAAGTAAAACGTAGAGAAAGAAACAGCAGAGACAATGCTCTGTGGGCCCTTTTGTATATAAGGCTTCAAGGGAAACTTTATGTTCCTCACTGGGATTTAGAGAGGTGCGGGCTCAATTCTCCCTGAGAAACACTGTAGTTGCACATGTTCTCTTCATAGCACAGTTGCCTTTGTCATGACAAGTGAGTTTGTAGGAAAGAAATATGGAGGTTGCCATTCTTTGGTAGCTGCTCATCCTTCCGTAATCTGTAGTGAATGGGCGACCCCATTGAAGACTAGCCTCAAGCTAACGTTCCTCTTGTATCATGCCCATTGTTGGCATGCAGCAGAATCCTTGTAGCCTTATTCAGTGTGGTTCTGGAGCTCTAGGAAGCATTCCAGGTCTCTTAGTACTGGTGGGTCAACACTAGGATGAGCAATGTATTAGAAGGACGGCCTGTGTGTTTGGGCCGTTGTGAGCAATGCAGCTTTGGGAAGAGCTAGATGGCGAGTCAGAGGCTGTGAAGGGCTTCTTTGGTTAAACCTCTACATTTTTGCAAGTTGAAAGAACTCATGTATCTCCCTTCTAAAGCACTTTGGAGGTACAAAGTAGAGAAAGAATCAGCAAGGTCAATGCTCTGCTGGCCACTTTGAAGATAGGTCTTGAAGGGAAACTTCATTTTCCTCTTTGGGATTTAGAGAGTTGGGGGCTCAATTCTCCCTGAGAAACACTGTAGTTGCACGAGTTCCCTTCATAGCACAATTGCCTTTGTGACGACAAGTGAGTTTCTAGGAAAGAAACTCGGAGTTTGCCATTCTTTGCTGGTGCTCGTCCTTTGGTAATCTTCAGTGAATTGGTGACCCCGTTTGAGCACTGGCCTCAAGGTACGGTCCTGTTGTATCATGCCACTTGTTGGCATGCAGCAGAATCCTTGTACCTTATTCAGTGTGGTTCTGGAGCTCTAGGAAGCATTTCAGGTCTCTTAGTACTGGCGGATCTGCTCGAGGATGAGAAACATACAAGAAGGATGGCCTGTGTGTTTGGGGAGTTGTGAGCAGTGCACCCTTGGGAACAGCTAGATGCCGAGACATGGGAGGTGAAGGGCTTCTTTTGTGAAATCTGTAGAATGTGGCAACTTGAAACAACTCAAGTATCTCCCTTCGAAAGCATGTTGGATGTACCAAATAGAGAAAGAAACATGAGAGTCAGGGCTCGGCGGGCCATTTTGAATATAAGGCTGAAGGGAAACTTTATTTTCCTCATTGGCATTTAGAGAGTTGTGGGCTCAGTTCTCCCTGAGAAACTCTTTACTTGCACATGTTCTCTTCATAGCACAATTGGCTTAGTGATGACAAGTGAGTTGCTAGGAAAGAAACTTGGAAGTTGCCATTCTTTGGTAGCTGCTCATCCTTCAGTAATCTGTAGTGAATTGGCGTCCCCTTTGAACACTAGCCTCAAGCTAACGTTCCTCTTGTATCATGCCACAGGTTCGCATGCAGCAGAATCCATGTAGCACTATTCAGTGTGGTTCTTGAGCTCTAGGAAGCATTCCAGGTCTCAGTACTGGTGGTTCTGCACGAGGATGAGAAACGTCCTAGAAGGACGGCCTGTGTGTTTGGGCCTTTGTCAGCAATGCAGCGTTAGGGAACAGCTAGATGCCGAGCCAGGGGCAGTGAAGGGCTTATTTGGTTAAACCTCTAGATTGTGGCAAGTTGAAACAACGGAAGTATCTCCCTTCTAAAGCACCTTTAAGGTACAAAATAGAGAAACAACGAGCAGGGTTAAGGCTCTGAGGACCCTTTTGAAAATAAGGCTTGAAGGGAAACTTTATTTTCCTCTTTGGGATTTAGAGAGTTGTGGGCTCAATTCCCCCTGAGAAACTGTTAAGTTGCACATGTTCTCTTCATAGCACAATTGCCTTTGTGATGACAAGTGAGTTTGCAGGAATGAAATATGGAGGTTGCCATTCTTTGGTAGCTGCTCATCCTTTCGTACTCTGTAGTGAATTTGCGAGCCCATTGAACACTAGCCTCAAGCTAAACTTCCCCTTGGTTCATGCCGCAGGTTGCAGGCAGCAGAATCCATGTAGCGTTATTCAGTGTACTTCTTGAGCTCTAGGAAGCATTCCAGGTCTCTTAGTACAGGCGGATCTGTACCAGGATGAGAAAACTACAGGCAGGATGGCCGTGTGTTTGGTGAGTTGTGAGCAGTGCACCACTGGGAACAGCTAGATGCCGAGTCATGGGAAGTGATTGGATTCTTTTCTTAGACTCCAGAGGGTAGTAAGTTGAAACAACTCCAGTATCTCCCTTCTAAAGCACCTTGGAAATTCAACGTAGAGAAAGAAAGAACAGAGACAGTGCTGTGTGGGCCCTTTTGTATATAAGGCTTGAAGGGAAACTTTATGTTCCTCACTGGGATTTAGAGAGTTGCCGGCTCAATTCTCCCTTAGAAACACTGTAGTTGCACATGTTCTCTTCATAGCACAGTTGCCTTTGTGATGACAAGTGAGTTTGTAGGAAAGAAATATGGAGGTTGCCATTCTTTGGTAGCTGCTCATCTTTCCGTATTCTGTAGTGAATGGGCGACCCCATTGAACACTAGCTTCATGGTAACGTTCCTCTTGTATCATGCCACAGGTTGCAGGCAGCAGAATCCATGTAGCGTTATTCATTGTAGTTCTTGAGCTCTAGGTAGCATTCCAGGTCTCTTAGTACTGGTGGGTCAACACTAGGATGAGCAATGTATTAGAAGGACGGCCTGTGTGTTTGGGCCGTTGTGAGCAATGCAGCTTTGGGAAGAGCTAGATGGCGAGTCAGAGGCTGTGAAGGGCTTCTTTGGTTAAACCTCTACATTTTTGCAAGTTGAAAGAACTCATGTATCTCCCTTCAAAAGCACTTTGGAGGTACAAAGTAGAGAAAGAATCAGCAAGGTCAATGCTCTGCTGGCCACTTTGAAGATAAGTCTTGAAGGGAAACTTCATTTTCCTCTTTGGGATTTAGAGAGTTGGGGGCTCAATTCTCCCTGAGAAACACTGTAGTTGCACGAGTTCCCTTCATAGCACAATTGCCTTTGTGACGACAAGTGAGTTTCTAGGAAAGAAACTCGGAGTTTGCCATTCTTTGCTGGTGCTCGTCCTTTGGTAATCTTCAGTGAATTGGTGACCCCGTTTGAGCACTTGCCTCAAGGTACGGTCCTGTTGTATCATGCCACTTGTTGGCATGCAGCAGAATCCTTGTACCTTATTCAGTGTGGTTCTGGAGCTCTAGGAAGCATTTCAGGTCTCTTAGTACTGGCGGATCTGCTCGAGGATGAGAAACGTACAAGAAGGATGGCCTGTGTGTTTGGGGAGTTGTGAGCAGTGCACCCTTGGGAACAGCTAGATCCCGAGACATGGGAGGTGAAGGGCTTCTTTTGTGAAATCTGTAGAATGTGGCAACTTGAAACAACTCAAGTATCTCCCTTCGAAAGCATGTTGGATGTACCAAATAGAGAAAGAAACATGAGAGTCAGGGCTCGGCGGGCCATTTTGAATATAAGGCTGAAGGGAAACTTTATTTTCCTCATTGGCATTTAGAGAGTTGTGGGCTCAGTTCTCCCTGAGAAACTCTTTACTTGCACATGTTCTCTTCATAGCACAATTGGCTTAGTGATGACAAGTGAGTTGCTAGGAAAGAAACTTGGAAGTTGCCATTCTTTTGTAGCTGCTCATCCTTCAGTAATCTGTAGTGAATTGGCGACCCCTTTGAACACTAGCCTCAAGCTAACGTTCCTCTTGTATCATTCCACAGGTTGGTATGCAGCAGAATCCATGTAGCGTTATTCAGTATGGTTCTTGAGCTCTAGGAAGCATTCCAGGTCTCAGTACTGGCGGTTCTGCACGAGGATGAGAAACGTCCTAGAAGGAAGGCCTGTGTGTTTGGGCCTTTGTCAGCAATGCAGCGTTGGGAACAGCTAGATGCCGAGCCAGGGGCAGTGAAGGGCTTATTTGGTTAAACCTCTAGATTGTGGCAAGTTGAAACAACGGAATTATCTCCCTTCTAAAGCACCTTTAAGGTACAAAATAGAGAAAGAACGAGCATTGTTAAGGCTCTGAGGACCCTTTTGAAAATAAGGCTTGAAGGGAAATTTTATTTTACTCTTTGGGATTTAGAGATTGGTGGGCTCAATTCCCCCTGAGAAACTCTTTAGTTGCACATTTTCTCTTCATAGCACAATTGCCTTTGTGATGACAAGTGAGTTTGCAGGAATGAAATATGGAGGTTGCCATTCTTTGGTAGCTGCTCATCCTTCCGTACTCTATAGTGAATTGGCGAGCCCATTGAACACTAGCCTCAAGCTAAAGTTCCCCTAGGTTTATGCCGCAGGTTGCAGGCAGCAGAATCCATGTAGCGTTATTCAGTGTACTTCTTGAGCTCTAGGAAGCATTCCAGGTCTCTGAGTACAGGCGGGTCTGTACCAGGATGAGAAAACTACAGGCAGGATGGCCGTGTGTTTGGTGAGTTGTGAGCAGTGCACCACTGGGAACAGCTAGATGCCGAGTCATGGGAAGTGATTGGCTTCTTTTCCTAGACTCCAGAAAGCAGTAAGTTGAAACAAATCCAGTATCTCCCTTCTAAAGCACGTTGGAAGTACAACGTAGAGAAAGAAACAGCAGAGACAATGCTGTGTGGGTCCTTTTGTATGTAAGGCTTGAAGGGAAACTTTATGTTCCTCATTGGGATTTAGAGAGTTGCGGGCTCAATTCTCCCTGAGAAACACTGTAGTTGCACACGTTCTCTTCATAGCACAGTTGCCTTTGTGATGACAAGTGAGTTTCTAGGAAAGAAATATGGAGTTTGCCATTCTTTGGTAGCTGCTCATCCTTCCGTAATCTGTAGTGAATGGGGGACCCCATTGAACACTAGCCTCAAGCTAACGTTCCTCTTCTATCATGCCCATTGTTAGCATGCAGCAGAATTCTTGTAGCCTTATTCAGTGTGGTTCTGGAGCTCTAGGAAGCATTCCAGGTCTCTTAGTACTGGCGGATCTGCTCGAGGATGAGAAACGTACAAGAAGGATGGCCTGTGTGTTTGGGGAGCTGTGAGCAGTGCACCCTTGGGAACAGCTACATGCCGAGACATGGGAGGAGAAGGGCTTCTTTTGTGAAACCTGTAGAATGAGGGAAATTGAAACAACTCAAGTATCTCCCTTCTAAAGGACGTTGGAGGTACTAAATAGAGAAAGAAACATGAGAGTCAGGGCTCTGCGGGCCATTTTGAATATACAGCTGAAGGGAAACTTTGTATTCCTCATGGGCATTTAGAGAGTTGTGGTCTCAGTTCTCCCTGAGAAACTCTTTACTTGCACATGTTCTCTTCATAGCACAATTGGCTTAGTGATGACAAGTGAGTTGCTAGGAAAGAAATATGCAGGTTGCCATTCTTTGGTAGCTGCTCATCCTTCAGTAATCTGTAGTGAATTGGCGACCCCATTGAACACTAGCCTCAAGCTAACGTTCCTCTCGTATCATGCCACAGGTTGGCATGCAGCAGAATCCATGTAGCACTATTCAGTGTGGTTCTTGAGCTCTAGGAAGCATTCCAGTTCTCAGTACTGGCGGTTCTGCACGAGGATGAGAAACGTCCTAGAAGGACGGCCTGTGTGTTTGGGCCTTTGTCAGCAATGCAGCGTTGGGAACAGCTAGATGCCGAGCCAGGGGCAGTGAAGGGCTTATTTGGTTAAACCTCTAGATTGGGGCAAGTTGAAACAACGGAAGTATCTCCCTTCTAATGCACCTTTAAGGTACAAAATAGAGAAAGAACTAGCAGGGGTAAGGCTCTGAGGACCCTTTTGAAAATAAGGCTTGAAGGGAAACTTTATTTTCCTCTTTGGGATTTAGAGAGTTGTGGGCTCAATTCCCCCTGAGAAACAGTTTAGTTGCACATATTCTCTTCATAGCACAATAGCCTTTGTGATAACAAGTGAGTTTCAAGGAAAGAAATATGGAGGTTGCCATTCTTTGGTAGCTGCTCATCCTTCCGTACTCTGTAGTGAATTGGCGAGCCCATTGAACACTAGCCTCAAGCTAAAGTTCCCCTTGGTTCATGCCGCAGGTTGCAGGCAGCAGAATCCATGTAGTGTTATTCAGTGTGGTTCTTGAGTTCTAGGTAGCATTCCAGGTCTATTAGAACAGGCGGGTCTCAACGAGGATGAGAAACGTACTGGAAGGACGGCCTGTGTGTTTCGGCCTTTGTGAGCAATGCAGCGTTGGGAACATCTAGATGCCGAGTCTGCGGCATTGAAGGGCTTATTTCGTTAAACTTCTATATAGTGGCAAGTTGAAACAACGGAAGTATCTTCCTTCTAAAGCACCTTTAAGGTACAAAATAGAGAATGAAAGAGCCGGGTTAAGGTTCTGAGCACCCTTTTGAAATTAATGCTTGAAGGGAAAGTCTATTTTCCTCTTTGGGATTTAGAGAGTTGTGGGCTCAATTCTCCCTGAGAAACTCTTTAGTTGCACATGTTCTCTTCATAGCACAATTGCCTTTCTGAATCAAGTGAATTTCTAGGAAAGAAATACGGAGGTTGCCATTCTTTGGTAGCTGCTCATCCTTCCGTAATCTGGAGTGAATTGGCGACCCCATTGAACACTAGCCTCATGCTAACTTTCCTCTTGTATCATGCCACAGGTTGGCATGCAGCAGGATCCATGTAGCGTTATTCAGTGTGGTTCTTGAGCTCTATGAAGCATTCCAGGTCTCTTAGTACTGGCGCATCTGCACTAGGATGAGAAACATATTAAAAGGAAGGCCTGTGTGTTTGTGTCTTTGTGAGCAATGCAGCGTGGGGAAGAGCTAGATGCCGAGTCAGGGGCTGTGAAGGGCTTTTTTGGTTAAACCTCTACATTTTTGCAAGATGAAAGAACTCATGTATCTCCCATCTAAATTACCTTGGAAGTACAAAGTAGATAAAGAATCAAAAAGGTCAATGCTCTGCTGGCCCCTTTGAAAATGTCTTGAAGGGAAACTTCATTTTCCTCCTTGGGATTTAGAGAGGTGTGGGCTCAATTCTCCCTGAGAAACACTTTAGTTGCACATGTTCTCTTCATAGCACCTATGACTTTGTGACGACAAGTGAGTTTCTAGGAAAGCAACATGGAGTTTGCCATACTTTGCTGGTGCTCGTCCTTTGGTAATAATCAGTGAATTGGCGACCCCGTTTGACCACTAGCCTCAAGCTAATGTTCCTCTTGTATCATGCCAGTTGTTGGCATGCAGCAGAATCCTTATACCCTTATTCAGTGTGGTTCTGGAGCTCTAGGAAGCATTCCAGATCTCTTAGTACTGGCGGATCTGCTCTAGGATAAGAAACGTACCAGAAGGACGGCCTGTGTGTTTGGGGAGTTGTGAGCAGTGCAGCATTGGGAAAAGCTAGATGCCGAAGCATGGGAGGTGAATTGCTTCTTTTGTTAAACCTGTAGAATGTGGCAACTTGAAACAACTAAAGTATCTCCCTCCTAAAGCAACTTGGTGGTACAAAATAGAGAAAGGATCAGCAGAGTCAGTGCTCAACGGGCATTTGGGAATATAGGGCTGAAGGGTAACTCATTTTCCTCATTGGCATTTAGAGAGTTGTGGGCTCAGTCCTCCCTGAGAAACTCTTTATTTCCATATGTACTCTTCACAGCACAATTGGCGTAGTGAAGACAAGTGAGTTGCTAGGAAAGAAACTTGGAGGATGCCATTCTCTGGTAGGTGCTCATCCTTCAGTAATCTATAGTGAATTGGCGACTCCATTGTACACTAGCCTCAAGCTAACGTTCCTCTTGTCTCATAACACACGTTGGCGTACAGTCGAATCCATATAGCCTTATTCAGTGTTGTTCTTGAACTCTAGGAATCATTCCAGGTCTCATAGTACTGGCGGGTCTGCACTAGGATGAGAAACGTACAAGAAGAATGGCCTGTGTCTTCGGGAAGTTGTGAGCAATCTACCGTTGGGAACATCTTGATGCCAAGTGATGGGCAGAGAAGGGCTTCGTTGGTTACGCCCCTAGCTTGCGATGGCTGGAAAGCAACACAGTTATCAACGTTCCGTGCTTTCCTTCATGCAAAGCGTGTCTGCATTCCTCAGGAAACCTGAGCTGCACTGAAAAACACAATTAGCCTACGATTGCTTCTAGGAACTAAACCGTGAAGTTGGTATACCTCAAGCAGCAACTAGACTTCATGTCCAGTTTCAATAATTACAGGGTTTCCCTTAACTGATAATTATTCCCGAGAAAAATTGCCACCTAGGCCTCACTAAGCCTTCACCTTGATATCCTTACACCACCATCACGACACCCAGCATGGCAATGGTTACTAATGTCATGCTCCATTGTGTCCACTGGATGTGCAATAAGAGAGCCAGAAACTCCAGAGGAATATGCTGTTTGGTCCCCCTGGAAATTGAGGCTTCCTGGAAAATTGTATTTTCCTCATTAGAAAGTTGAGAGTTGCAGGCTCAGTGTTACCTGGTAAACTCTGTTGTAGCCCACCTTTTCTTCATCGCACAATGGTATTTGTGAGGACAAGTGATTTTCCAAGAAAGAAACTTGGAGGTTGCCATTCTTTGGTATGTGCTCATCCTTCAGTGATCTACAGTGAATTGGCGAACCCGTTTGACCACTAGCTGCAAGGTAACGTTGCTCTTGAATCATGCCACAGGTTGGCATGCAGCTGAATCCATGTAGCCTTATTCAGTGTGGTTCTTGAGCTCTAGGAATCATTCCAGGTCTCAAAGTACTGGTGGGTCTGCACTAGGATGAGAAACGTACAAGAAGAATGGCCTGTGTGTTTGGGGATTTGTGAGCAGTGCACCATTGGGAAGAGCTCGATGCTGAGTCTTGGAAGGTGTAGGGCTTCTTTTGTTAAACCTCTAGAATCTGGTAAGTTGAAACAACTCAAGTGTCTCCCTTCTAAAGCACCTTGGAGGTACCAATCAGAGAAAGAAACAGCAGGGTCAATGCTCTGTGGTCTCTTTTGAAAATACGGCTCGAAGGAAATCTTTATTTTCTTCATTGGGATCTAGGGAGTTGCGTGCTCAATTCTTCTGAGAAACACTGTAGTTGCACATGTTCTCTTCATAGCACAATTGCCTTTGTGATGACAAGTGAGTTTCTAGGAAGGAAACTTGAGGATTGACATTCTTTGGTAGGTACTCATTCTTCGGAAATCTTCAGTGAATTGGCGAACCCATTTGTCCACTAGCCTCAAGCTAACGTTCCTCTTCTATCATGCCACAGGTTGGCATGCAGCTGAATCCAAGTAGCCTTATTATGTGTGGTCCTTGAGCTCTAGGAAGCGTTCCTGGTCTCTTAGTACTGGCTGGTCTGCACTAGAATGAGAAACGTGCAGGAAGGAAAGCGTGTGTGTTCCGGGTGTTGTGAGCAATGCACCGTTTGGAAGAGCTAGGTGCTGAGTAATGGGCAGTGTAGGGTTTCCCTGGATAAACACCTAGATTGTGACAGCTTGAAAACACCTGGCTATCAGCGTTCTGTTCAATCCTTCATGCCAAAAGTGTCTACTTTTCTGCCTATCCGTGAGCACACAAAAAATAATATGATCCTACCCCTCCTTCTGGGAACTCACACGTGATGGAATCTACGCCCAGCAGCCAGTGGACTTTAAGTGCAGCCTGAAAAATTACAGGGATTCCCTTGAAAGCTAGTTATTCCGGAGATACATTGTACACCCAGGCCTCACTCACCGATGACCCTGTAATACTTTGACCACATTCACGACTGCCTGTATTGCAAAGTTTACTCACAAAAGGGTTTAGTTGGTAACTTGAACGTCCAATAAGTACTCAGAAACTGCAGCATAAGAAGCTGTGCTCTCCCTTTGGAGATTGAGGCTTCATGGGAAGTTTATTTTCCACATTGGAATGTCGACACTTGCGGCCTCCGTGTTACCCGATAAACAGTGTAGTTGCCCATCGTCTCTTCACTGCAGAATTGCCTTTTCAGGCAAGTGATTTTCCATGAAACAAACGTTTCCTTTCAATTCCTGCTACGTGCTCCTCCTTCAGCAGTTGTTAGTGAATAGGCCAACCACATGCGACAACTGGCCTCAACCTAACGTTCTGTTTTTCTCGTCACAATGGTAGGCAGGCAGCAAGTTCAATGCAGCGTTGGACAAAGCAGTACTGGAACTCTAGGAGACATTTCTGGTGTCTTAGGAAAGGCGGGTGTGCACTAGGATCCACGATATTCACGAGGGACTGCCAGTCTCTTCTGGAACTTGTGAGCAACGTTCAGTTGATGACAACTATATGCCAAGAAAGGGCAGTGAAAGGCTTTTTCTGTTAAACCTCTAGAATGTGGTAAGTTGAAACAACTCAAGTATCTCCCTTCTAACGAACCTTGGAGGAACAAAATAGAGGAAGAAACAGCAGGGTCAATGCTCTGTGGTCCCTTTTGAAAGCAAGGCATGAGGGGAAAGTTTATTTACCTCTTTGGGATTTGAAGAGTCGCAGGCTCAATTCTCCCTGAGAAACATTGTAGTTGCACATGTTCTCTGCATAGCACAATTCCCTTTGTGAGGACAAGGGATTTTCCAAGAAAAAAAAACTTGGAGGTTGCCATTCCTTGGTATGTGCTCATCCTTCAGTAATATACAGTGAATTGGCGACCCTATTTGACCACTAGCCTCAAGCAAACGTTCCTCTTGTCTCCTAACACACGTTGGCGTGCAGCGGAATCCATGGAGCCTTATTCAGTGTGGTTCTTGGGCTCTAGGAATCATTCCAGGTCTCAATACTGGCCGGTCTGCAGTAGGATGAGAAACCTACAAGAAGAAAGGCCTGTGAGTTCGTGGAGTTGTGAGCAATGCACCGTTGGGAACAGCTAGATGACGAGTCATGGGCTGTGAAGGGCCTCTTTCCTTAAACCTCTAGAATGTGGTAAGTTGAATGAACTCAAGGATCTCCCTTCTAAAGCACATTGGAGGTACAAACCAGAGAAAGAAAGAGCAGAGGCAGTGCTCTGTGGTCCCTTTTGAAAATAAGGCATGAAGGGAGACTTTATTTACCTCCTTGGGATTTAGAGAGTTGTGGGCTCAACTCTCCTGAGAAACACTGTAGTTGCACATGTTCTCTTCATAGCACATTTGCCTTTGTGATGACAAGTGAGTTTCTAGGAAAAATCTTGGAGGTTGCCATTCTTTGGTAGGTGCTCATCCTTCGGTAATCTTCAGTGAATTGGCGACGCCATTTGACCACTAGCCTCAAGCTGAGGTTCCTCTTGTATCATCCCACAGGTTGGCATGCAGCAGAATCCATGTAGCCTTATTCAGTGTGGTTCTTGGGCTCTAGGAAACTTTCGAAGTCTCCTAGGACTCAGGGGTCTGCACTAGACCCGAAACGTACAAAAAGGACGGCCTGTGTGTTCAAGGATTTGTGAGTAAGGCACCGTTGGGAACAGCTAGATGCCGAGTCAGGGGCAGTGAAAGGCTTCTTTTGTGAAACCTCTAGAATGTGGTACGCTGAAACAACTCAAGTATCTCCCTTCTAAATCACCTTGCAGGTACAAAATAGAGAAAGAAACAGCAGGTTCAATGCTCTGGGGTCCCTTTTGAAAATAAGGCTGGAAGGGAAACTTTATTTACCTCCTTGAGATTTAGAGAGTTGCAGGCTCAATTCTCCCTGAGAAACACTGTACTTGCACATCTTCCCTTCATAACACAATTGCCTTTGTGATGACGTGAGTTTCTAGGATAGAACCTTGGAGGTTGCCATTCCTTGGTAGTTGCTCATCCCTTGGTAATCTTCAGGGAATGAACCAAACACATGGGACCTCTAGCCTCAAGTTAACGTTCAGGTTTTCTCATGACAGGGGTAGGCATGCCACAGATTCCATGCAGCCTTAGTCCCTGTGGTTCTTGAACTCTAGGAATCATATCAGTTCTCTTTTGACTCGCTGGTCTGCCCTAGGTTTTGAAACGTACTAAAAGGACCGCCTGTGTCTTCGGGAAGTTGTGAGCAATCTACGGTTGGGAACATCTAGATGCCAAGTGATGGGCAGTGAAGGGCTTTGTTGGTTCCACCCCTAGCTTGCGATGGCTGGAAAGCAACACAGTTATCAACGTTCCGTGCCTTCCTTCATGCAAAGCGTGTCTGCATTCCTCAGGAAACCTGAGCTGCACTGAAAAACACAATTAGCCTACGATTGCTTCTAGGAAATAAACCGTGAAGTCGGTATACCTCAAGCAGCAACTAGACTTCATGTCCAGTTTCAATAATTACAGGGTTTCCCTTAACTGATAGTTATTCCCGAGAAAAATTGCCACCTAGGCCTCACTAAGCCTTCACCTTGATATCCTTACACCACAATCACGACTCCCAGCAAGGCAATGGTTACTAATGTCATGCTCCATTGTGTCCACTGGATGTGCAATAAGAGAGCCAGAAACTCCAGAGGAATATGCTGTTTGGTCCCCCTGGAAATTGAGGCTTCCTGGAAAATTGTATTTTCCTCATTAGAAAGTTGAGAGTTGCAGCCTCAGTGTTACCTGGTAAACTCTGTTGTAGCCCACCTTTTCTTCATCGCACAATGGTATTTGTGAGGACAAGTGATTTTCCAAGAAAGAAACTTGGAGGTTGCCATTCTTTGGTATGTGCTCATCCTTCAGTGATCTACAGTGAATTGGCGAACCCGTTTGACCACTAGTCGCAAGGTAACGTTGCTCTTGAATCATGCCACAGGTTGGCATGCAGCTGAATCCATGTAGCCTTATTCAGTGTGGTTCTTGAGCTCTAGGAATCATTCCAGGTCTCAAAGTACTGGTGGGTCTGCACTAGGATGAGAAACGTACAAGAAGAATGGCCTGTGTGTTTGGGGATTTGTGAGCAGTGCACCATTGGGAAGAGCTCGATGCTGAGTCTTGGAAGGTGTAGGGCTTCTTTTGTTAAACCTCTAGAGTCTGGCAAGTTGAAACAACTCAAGTGTCTCCCTTCTAAAGCACCTTGGAGGTACCAATCAGAGAAAGAAACAGCAGGGTCAATGCTCTGTGGTCTCTTTTGAAAATACGGCTCGAAGGAAATCTTTATTTTCTTCATTGGGATCTAGGGAGCTGCGTGCTCAATTCTTCTGAGAAACACTGTAGTTGCACATGTTCTCTTCATAGCACAATTGCCTTTGTGATGACAAGTGAGTTTCTAGGAAGGAAACTTGAGGATTGCCATTCTTTGGTAGGTACTCATTCTTCGGAAATCTTCAGTGAATTGGCGAACCCATTTGTCCACTAGCCTCAAGCTAACGTTCCTCTTCTATCATGCCACAGGTTGGCATGCAGCTGAATCCAAGTAGCCTTATTATGTGTGGTCCTTGAGCTCTAGGAAGCGTTCCTGGTCTCTTAGTACTGGCTGGTCTGCACTAGAATGAGAAACGTGCAGGAAGGAAAGCGTGTGTGTTCCGGGTGTTGTGAGCAATGCACCGTTTGGAAGAGCTAGGTGCTGAGTAATGGGCAGTGTAGGGTTTCCCTGGATAAACACCTAGATTGCGACAGCTGGAAAACACCTGGCTATCAGCGTTCTGTTCAATCCTTCATGCCAAAAGTGTCTACTTTTCTGCCTATCCGTGAGCACACAAAAAATAATATGATCCTACCCCTCCTTCTGGGAACTCACACGTGATGGAATCTACGCCCAGCAGCCAGTGGACTTTAAGTGCAGCCTGAAAAATTACAGGGTTTCCCTTGAAAGCTAGTTATTCCGGAGATACATTGTACACCCAGGCCTCACTCACCGATGACCCTGTAATACTTTGACCACATTCACGACTGCCTGTATTGCAAAGTTTACTCACAAAAGGGTTTAGTTGGTAACTTGAACGTCCAATAAGTACTCAGAAACTGCAGCATAAGAAGCTGTGCTCTCCCTTTGGAGATTGAGGCTTCATGGGAAGTTTATTTTCCACATTGGAATGTCGACACTTGCGGCCTCCGTGTTACCCGATAAACAGTGTAGTTGCCCATCGTCTCTTCACTGCAGAATTGCCTTTTCAGGCAAGTGATTTTCCATGAAACAAACGTTTCCTTTCAATTCCTGCTACGTGCTCCTCCTTCAGCAGTTGTTAGTGAATAGGCCAACCACATGCGACAACTGGCCTCAACCTAACGTTCTGTTTTTCTCGTCACAATGGTAGGCAGGCAGCAAGTTCAATGCAGCGTTGGACAAAGCAGTACTGGAACTCTAGGAGACATTTCTGGTGTCTTAGGAAAGGCGGGTGTGCACTAGGATCCACGATATTCACGAGGGACTGCCAGTCTCTTCTGGAACTTGTGAGCAACGTTCAGTTGATGACAACTATATGCCAAGAAAGGGCAGTGAAAGGCTTTTTCTGTTAAACCTCTAGAATGTGGTAAGTTGAAACAACTCAAGTATCTCCCTTCTAACGAACCTTGGAGGAACAAAATAGAGGAAGAAACAGCAGGGTCAATGCTCTGTGGTCCCTTTTGAAAGCAAGGCATGAGGGGAAAGTTTATTTACCTCTTTGGGATTTGAAGAGTCGCAGGCTCAATTCTCCCTGAGAAACATTGTAGTTGCACATGTTCTCTGCATAGCACAATTCCCTTTGTGAGGACAAGGGATTTTCCAAGAAAAAAAAACTTGGAAGTTGCCATTCCTTGGTATGTGCTCATCCTTCAGTAATATACAGTGAATTGGCGACCCTATTTGACCACTAGCCTCAAGCAAACGTTCCTCTTGTCTCCTAACACACGTTGGCGTGCAGCGGAATCCATGGAGCCTTATTCAGTGTGGTTCTTGGACTCTAGGAATCATTCCAGGTCTCAATACTGGGCGGTCTGCAGTAGGATGAGAAACCTACAAGAAGAAAGGCCTGTGAGTTCGTGGAGTTGTGAGCAATGCACCGTTGGGAACAGCTAGATGACGAGTCATGGGCTGTGAAGGGCCTCTTTCCTTAAACCTCTAGAATGTGGTAAGTTGAATGAACTCAAGGATCTCCCTTCTAAAGCACATTGGAGGTACAAACCAGAGAAAGAAAGAGCAGAGGCAGTGCTCTGTGGTCCCTTTTGAAAATAAGGCATGAAGGGAGACTTTATTTACCTCCTTGGGATTTAGAGAGTTGTGGGCTCAACTCTCCTGAGAAACACTGTAGTTGCACATGTTCTCTTCATAGCACATTTGCCTTTGTGATGACAAGTGAGTTTCTAGGAAAAATCTTGGAGGTTGCCATTCTTTGGTAGGTGCTCATCCTTCGGTAATCTTCAGTGAATTGGCGACGCCATTTGACCACTAGCCTCAAGCTGAGGTTCCTCTTGTATCATCCCACAGGTTGGCATGCAGCAGAATCCATGTAGCCTTATTCAGTGTGGTTCTTGGGCTCTAGGAAACTTTCGAAGTCTCCTAGGACTCAGGGGTCTGCACTAGACCCGAAACGTACAAAAAGGACGGCCTGTGTGTTCAAGGATTTGTGAGTAAGGCACCGTTGGGAACAGCTAGATGCCGAGTCAGGGGCAGTGAAAGGCTTCTTTTGTGAAACCTCTAGAATGTGGTACGCTGAAAGAACTCAAGTATCTCCCTTCTAAATCACCTTGCAGGTACAAAATAGAGAAAGAAACAGCAGGTTCAATGCTCTGGGGTCCCTTTTGAAAATAAGGCTGGAAGGGAAACTTTATTTACCTCCTTGAGATTTAGAGAGTTGCAGGCTCAATTCTCCCTGAGAAACACTGTACTTGCACATCTTCCCTTCATAACACAATTGCCTTTGTGATGACGTGAGTTTCTAGGATAGAACCTTGGAGGTTGCCATTCCTTGGTAGTTGCTCATCCCTTGGTAATCTTCAGGGAATGAACCAAACACATGGGACCTCTAGCCTCAAGTTAACGTTCAGGTTTTCTCATGACAGGGGTAGGCATGCCACAGATTCCATGCAGCCTTAGTCCCTGTGGTTCTTGAACTCTAGGAATCATATCAGTTCTCTTTTGACTCGCTGGTCTGCCCTAGGTTTTGAAACGTACTAAAAGGACCGCCTGTGTCTTCGGGAAGTTGTGAGCAATCTACGGTTGGGAACATCTAGATGCCAAGTGATGGGCAGTGAAGGGCTTCGTTGGTTCCACCCCTAGCTTGCGATGGCTGGAAAGCAACACAGTTATCAACGTTCCGTGCCTTCCTTCATGCAAAGCGTGTCTGCATTCCTCAGGAAACCTGAGCTGCACTGAAAAACACAATTAGCCTATGATTGCTTCTAGGAAATAAACCGTGAAGTCGGTATACCTCAAGCAGCAACTAGACTTCATGTCCAGTTTCAATAATTACAGGGTTTCCCTTAACTGATAGTTATTCCCGAGAAAAATTGCCACCTAGGCCTCACTAAGCCTTCACCTTGATATCCTTACACCACCATCACGACTCCCAGCAAGGCAATGGTTACTAATGTCATGCTCCATTGTGTCCACTGGATGTGCAATAAGAGAGCCAGAAACTCCAGAGGAATATGCTGTTTGGTCCCCCTGGAAATTGAGGCTTCCTGGAAAATTGTATTTTCCTCATTAGAAAGTTGAGAGTTGCAGCCTCAGTGTTACCTGGTAAACTCTGTTGTAGCCCACCTTTTCTTCATCGCACAATGGGATTTGTGAGGACAAGTGATTTTCCAAGAAAGAAACTTGGAGGTTGCCATTCTTTGGTATGTGCTCATCCTTCAGTGATCTACAGTGAATTGGCGAACCCGTTTGACCACTAGCCGCAAGGTAACGTTGCTCTTGAATCATGCCACAGGTTGGCATGCAGCTGAATCCATGTAGCCTTATTCAGTGTGGTTCTTGAGCTCTAGGAATCATTCCAGGTCTCAAAGTACTGGTGGGTCTGCACTAGGATGAGAAACGTACAAGAAGAATGGCCTGTGTGTTTGGGGATTTGTGAGCAGTGCACCATTGGGAAGAGCTCGATGCTGAGTCTTGGAAGGTGTAGGGCTTCTTTTGTTAAACCTCTAGAGTCTGGTAAGTTGAAACAACTCAAGTGTCTCCCTTTTAAAGCACCTTGGAGGTACCAATCAGAGAAAGAAACAGCAGGGTCAATGCTCTGTGGTCTCTTTTGAAAATACGGCTCGAAGGAAATCTTTATTTTCTTCATTGGGATCTAGGGAGCTGCGTGCTCAATTCTTCTGAGAAACACTGTAGTTGCACATGTTCTCTTCATAGCACAATTGCCTTTGTGATGACAAGTGAGTTTCTAGGAAGGAAACTTGAGGATTGCCATTCTTTGGTAGGTACTCATTCTTCGGAAATCTTCAGTGAATTGGCGAACCCATTTGTCCACTAGCCTCAAGCTAACGTTCCTCTTCTATCATGCCACAGGTTGGCATGCAGCTGAATCCAAGTAGCCTTATTATGTGTGGTCCTTGAGCTCTAGGAAGCGTTCCTGGTCTCTTAGTACTGGCTGGTCTGCACTAGAATGAGAAACGTGCAGGAAGGAAAGCGTGTGTGTTCCGGGTGTTGTGAGCAATGCACCGTTTGGAAGAGCTAGGTGCTGAGTAATGGGCAGTGTAGGGTTTCCCTGGATAAACACCTAGATTGTGACAGCTTGAAAACACCTGGCTATCAGCGTTCTGTTCAATCCTTCATGCCAAAAGTTTCTACTTTTCTGCCTATCCGTGAGCACACAAAAAATAATATGATCCTACCCCTCCTTCTGGGAACTCACACGTGATGGAATCTACGCCCAGCAGCCAGTGGACTTTAAGTGCAGCCTGAAAAATTACAGGGTTTCCCATGAAAGCTAGTTATTCCGGAGATACATTGTACACCCAGGCCTCACTCACCGATGACCCTGTAATACTTTGACCACATTCACGACTGCCTGTATTGCAAAGTTTACTCACAAAAGGGTTTAGTTGGTAACTTGAACGTCCAATAAGTACTCAGAAACTGCAGCATAAGAAGCTGTGCTCTCCCTTTGGAGATTGAGGCTTCATGGGAAGTTTATTTTCCACATTGGAATGTCGACACTTGCGGCCTCCGTGTTACCCGATAAACAGTGTAGTTGCCCATCGTCTCTTCACTGCAGAATTGCCTTTTCAGGCAAGTGATTTTCCATGAAACAAACGTTTCCTTTCAATTCCTGCTACGTGCTCCTCCTTCAGCAGTTGTTAGTGAATAGGCCAACCACATGCGACAACTGGCCTCAACCTAACGTTCTGTTTTTCTCGTCACAATGGTAGGCAGGCAGCAAGTTCAATGCAGCGTTGGACAAAGCAGTACTGGAACTCTAGGAGACATTTCTGGTGTCTTAGGAAAGGCGGGTGTGCACTAGGATCCACGATATTCAGGAGGGACTGCCAGTCTCTTCTGGAACTTGTGAGCAACGTTCAGTTGATGACAACTATATGCCAAGAAAGGGCAGTGAAAGGCTTTTTCTGTTAAACCTCTAGAATGTGGTAAGTTGAAACAACTCAAGTATCTCCCTTCTAACGAACCTTGGAGGAACAAAATAGAGGAAGAAACAGCAGGGTCAATGCTCTGTGGTCCCTTTTGAAAGCAAGGCAAGAGGGGAAAGTTTATTTACCTCTTTGGGATTTGAAGAGTCGCAGGCTCAATTCTCCCTGAGAAACATTGTAGTTGCACATGTTCTCTGCATAGCACAATTCCCTTTGTGAGGACAAGGGATTTTCCAAGAAAAAAAAACTTGGAGGTTGCCATTCCTTGGTATGTGCTCATCCTTCAGTAATATACAGTGAATTGGCGACCCTATTTGACCACTAGCCTCAAGCAAACGTTCCTCTTGTCTCCTAACACACGTTGGCGTGCAGCGGAATCCATGGAGCCTTATTCAGTGTGGTTCTTGGACTCTAGGAATCATTCCAGGTCTCAATACTGGGCGGTCTGCAGTAGGATGAGAAACCTACAAGAAGAAAGGCCTGTGAGTTCGTGGAGTTGTGAGCAATGCACCGTTGGGAACAGCTAGATGACGAGTCATGGGCTGTGAAGGGCCTCTTTCCTTAAACCTCTAGAATGTGGTAAGTTGAATGAACTCAAGGATCTCCCTTCTAAAGCACATTGGAGGTACAAACCAGAGAAAGAAAGAGCAGAGGCAGTGCTCTGTGGTCCCTTTTGAAAATAAGGCATGAAGGGAGACTTTATTTACCTCCTTGGGATTTAGAGAGTTGTGGGCTCAACTCTCCTGAGAAACACTGTAGTTGCACATGTTCTCTTCATAGCACATTTGCCTTTGTGATGACAAGTGAGTTTCTAGGAAAAATCTTGGAGGTTGCCATTCTTTGGTAGGTGCTCATCCTTCGGTAATCTTCAGTGAATTGGCGACGCCATTTGACCACTAGCCTCAAGCTAAGGTTCCTCTTGTATCATCCCACAGGTTGGCATGCAGCAGAATCCATGTAGCCTTATTCAGTGTGGTTCTTGGGCTCTAGGAAACTTTCGAAGTCTCCTAGGACTCAGGGGTCTGCACTAGACCCGAAACGTACAAAAAGGACGGCCTGTGTGTTCAAGGATTTGTGAGTAAGGCACCGTTGGGAACAGCTAGATGCCGAGTCAGGGGCAGTGAAAGGCTTCTTTTGTGAAACCTCTAGAATGTGGTACGCTGAAACAACTCAAGTATCTCCCTTCTAAATCACCTTGCAGGTACAAAATAGAGAAAGAAACAGCAGGTTCAATGCTCTGGGGTCCCTTTTGAAAATAAGGCTGGAAGGGAAACTTTATTTACCTCCTTGAGATTTAGAGAGTTGCAGGCTCAATTCTCCCTGAGAAACACTGTACTTGCACATCTTCCCTTCATAACACAATTGCCTTTGTGATGACGTGAGTTTCTAGGATAGAACCTTGGAGGTTGCCATTCCTTGGTAGTTGCTCATCCCTTGGTAATCTTCAGGGAATGAACCAAACACATGGGACCTCTAGCCTCAAGTTAACGTTCAGGTTTTCTCATGACAGGGGTAGGCATGCCACAGATTCCATGCAGCCTTAGTCCCTGTGGTTCTTGAACTCTAGGAATCATATCAGTTCTCTTTTGACTCGCTGGTCTGCCCTAGGTTTTGAAACGTACTAAAAGGACCGCCTGTGTCTTCGCGAAGTTGTGAGCAATCTACGGTTGGGAACATCTAGATGCCAAGTGATGGGCAGTGAAGGGCTTCGTTGGTTCCACCCCTAGCTTACGATGGCTGGAAAGCAACACAGTTATCAATGTTCCGTGCCTTCCTTCATGCAAAGCGTGTCTGCATTCCTCAGGAAACCTGAGCTGCACTGAAAAACACAATTAGCCTACGATTGCTTCTAGGAAATAAACCGTGAAGTCGGTATACCTCAAGCAGCAACTAGACTTCATGTCCAGTTTCAATAATTACAGGGTTTCCCTTAACTGACAGTTATTCCCGAGAAAAATTGCCACCTAGGCCTCACTAAGCCTTCACCTTGATATCCTTACACCACCATCACGACTCCCAGCAAGGCAATGGTTACTAATGTCATGCTCCATTGTGTCCACTGGATGTGCAATAAGAGAGCCAGAAACTCCAGAGGAATATGCTGTTTGGTCCCCCTGGAAATTGAGGCTTCTTGGAAAATTGTATTTTCCTCATTAGAAAGTTGAGAGTTGCAGCCTCAGTGTTACCTGGTAAACTCTGTTGTAGCCCACCTTTTCTTCATCGCACAATGGGATTTGTGAGGACAAGTGATTTTCCAAGAAAGAAACTTGGAGGTTGCCATTCCTTGGTATGTGCTCATCCTTCAGTGATCTACAGTGAATTGGCGAACCCGTTTGACCACTAGCCGCAAGGTAACGTTGCTCTTGAATCATGCCACAGGTTGGCATGCAGCTGAATCCATGTAGCCTTATTCAGTGTGGTTCTTGAGCTCTAGGAATCATTCCAGGTCTCAAAGTACTGGTGGGTCTGCACTAGGATGAGAAACGTACAAGAAGAATGGCCTGTATGTTTGGGGATTTGTGAGCAGTGCACCATTGGGAAGAGCTCGATGCTGAGTCTTGGAAGGTGTAGGGCTTCTTTTGTTAAACCTCTAGAGTCTGGTAAGTTGAAACAACTCAAGTGTCTCCCTTCTAAAGCACCTTGGAGGTACCAATCAGAGAAAGAAACAGCAGGGTCAATGCTCTGTGGTCTCTTTTAAAAATACGGCTCGAAGGAAATCTTTATTTTCTTCATTGGGATCTAGGGAGCTGCGTGCTCAATTCTTCTGAGAAACACTGTAGTTGCACATGTTCTCTTCATAGCACAATTGCCTTTGTGATGACAAGTGAGTTTCTAGGAAGGAAACTTGAGGATTGCCATTCTTTGGTAGGTACTCATTCTTCGGAAATCTTCAGTGAATTGGCGAACCCATTTGTCCACTAGCCTCAAGCTAACGTTCCTCTTCTATCATGCCACAGGTTGGCATGCAGCTGAATCCAAGTAGCCTTATTATGTGTGGTCCTTGAGCTCTAGGAAGCGTTTCTGGTCTCTTAGTACTGGCTGGTCTGCACTAGAATGAGAAACGTGCAGGAAGGAAAGCGTGTGTGTTCCGGGGGTTGTGAGCAATGCACCGTTTGGAAGAGCTAGGTGCTGAGTAATGGGCAGTGTAGGGTTTCCCTGGATAAACACCTAGATTGCGACAGCTGGAAAACACCTGGCTATCAGCGTTCTGTTCAATCCTTCATGCCAAAAGTGTCTACTTTTCTGCCTATCCGTGAGCACACAAAAAATAATATGATCCTACCCCTCCTTCTGGGAACTCACACGTGATGGAATCTACGCCCAGCAGCCAGTGGACTTTAAGTGCAGCCTGAAAAATTACAGAGTTTCCCTTGAAAGCTAGTTATTCCGGAGATACATTGTACACCCAGGCCTCACTCACCGATGACCCTGTAATACTTTGACCACATTCACGACTGCCTGTATTGCAAAGTTTACTCACAAAAGGGTTTAGTTGGTAACTTGAACGTCCAATAAGTACTCAGAAACTGCAGCATAAGAAGCTGTGCTCTCCCTTTGGAGATTGAGGCTTCATGGGAAGTTTATTTTCCACATTGGAATGTCGACACTTGCGGCCTCCGTGTTACCCGATAAACAGTGTAGTTGCCCATCATCTCTTCACTGCAGAATTGCCTTTTCAGGCAAGTGATTTTCCATGAAACAAACGTTTCCTTTCAATTCCTGCTACGTGCTCCTCCTTCAGCAGTTGTTAGTGAATAGGCCAACCACATGCGACGACTGGCCTCAACCTAACGTTCTGTTTTTCTCGTCACAATGGTAGGCAGGCAGCAGGTTCAATGCAGCGTTTGGCAAAGCAGTACTGGAACTGTAGGAGACATTTCTGGTGTCTTAGGAAAGGCGGGTGTGCACTAGGATCCACGATATTCACGAGGGGCTGCCAGTCTCTTCTGGAACTTGTGAGCAACGTTCAGTTGATGACAACTATACGCCAAGAAAGGGCAGTGAAAGGCTTTTTCTGTTAAACCTCTAGAATGTGGTAAGTTGAAACAACTCAAGTATCTCCCTTCTAACGAACCTTGGAGGAACAAAATAGAGGAAGAAACAGCAGGGTCAATGCTCTGTGGTCCCTTTTGAAAGCAAGGCATGAAGGGAAAGTTTATTTACCTCTTTGGGATTTGAAGAGTCGCAGGCTCAATTCTCCCTGAGAAACATTGTAGTTGCACATGTTCTCTGCATAGCACAATTCCCTTTGTGAGGACAAGGGATTTTCCAAGAAAAAAAAACTTGGAGGTTGCCATTCCTTGGTATGTGCTCATCCTTCAGTAATATACAGTGAATTGGCGACCCTATTTGACCACTAGCCTCAAGCAAACGTTCCTCTTGTCTCCTAACACACGTTGGCGTGCGGCAAAATCCATGGAGCCTTATTCAGTGTTGTTCTTGGACTCTAGGAATCATTCCAGGTCTCAATACTGGCCGGTCTGCAGTAGGATGAGAAACCTACAAGAAGAAAGGCCTGTGAGTTCGGGGAGTTGTGAGCAATGCACCGTTGGGAACAGCTAGATGACGAGTCATGGGCTGTGAAGGGCCTCTTTCCTTAAACCTCTAGAATGTGGTAAGTTGAATGAACTCAAGGATCTCCCTTCTAAAGCACATTGGAGGTACAAACCAGAGAAAGAAAGAGCAGGGGCAGTGCTCTGTGGTCCCTTTTGAAAATAAGGCATGAAGGGAGACTTTATTTACCTCCTTGGGATTTAGAGAGTTGTGGGCTCAACTCTCCTGAGAAACACTGTAGTTGCACATGTTCTCTTCATAGCACATTTGCCTTTGTGATGACAAGTGAGTTTCTAGGAAAAATCTTGGAGGTTGCCATTCTTTGGTAGGTGCTCATCCTTCGGTAATCTTCAGTGAATTGGCGACGCCATTTGACCACTAGCCTCAAGCTAAGGTTCCTCTTGTATCATCCCACAGGTTGGCATGCAGCAGAATCCATGTAGCCTTATTCAGTGTGGTTCTTGGGCTCTAGGAAACTTTCGAAGTCTCCTAGGACTCAGGGGTCTGCACTAGACCCGAAACGTACAAAAAGGACGGCCTGTGTGTTCAAGGATTTGTGAGTAAGGCACCGTTGGGAACAGCTAGATGCCGAGTCAGGGGCAGTGAAAGGCTTCTTTTGTTAAACCTCTAGAATGTGGTACGCTGAAACAACTCAAGTATCTCCCTTCTAAATCACCTTGCAGGTACAAAATAGAGAAAGAAACAGCAGGTTCAATGCTCTGGGGTCCCTTTTGAAAATAAGGCTGGAAGGGAAACTTTATTTACCTCCTTGAGATTTAGAGAGTTGCAGGCTCAATTCTCCCTGAGAAACACTGTACTTGCACATCTTCCCTTCATAACACAATTGCCTTTGTGATGACGTGAGTTTCTAGGATAGAACCTTGGAGGTTGCCATTCCTTGGTAGTTGCTCATCCCTTGGTAATCTTCAGGGAATGAACCAAACACATGGGACCTCTAGCCTCACGTTAACGTTCAGGTTTTCTCATGACAGGGGTAGGCATGCCACAGATTCCATGCAGCCTTAGTCCCTGTGGTTCTTGAACTCTAGGAATCATATCAGTTCTCTTTTGACTCGCTGGTCTGCCCTAGGTTTTGAAACGTACTAAAAGGACCGCCTGTGTCTTCGCGAAGTTGTGAGCAATCTACGGTTGGGAACATCTAGATGCCAAGTGATGGGCAGTGAAGGGCTTCGTTGGTTCCACCCCTAGCTTGCGATGGCTGGAAAGCAACACAGTTATCAACGTTTCGTGCCTTCCTTCATGCAAAGCGTGTCTGTATTCCTCAGGAAACCTGAGCTGTACTGAAAAACACAATTAGCCTACGATTGCTTCTAGGAACTAAACCGTGAAGTCGGTATACCTCAAGCAGCAACTAGACTTCATGTCCAGTTTCAATAATTACAGGGTTTCCCTTAACTGATTGTTATTCCCGAGAAAAATTGCCACCTAGGCCTCACTAAGCCTTCACCTTGATATCCTTACACCACCATCACGACTCCCAGCATGGCAATGGTTACTAATGTCATGCTCAATTTTGTCCACTGGATGTGCAATAAGAGAGCCAGAAACTCCAGTGGAATATGCTGTTTGGTCCCCCTGGAAATTGAGGCTTCCTGGAAAATTTTATTTTCCTCATTAGAAAGTTGAGAGTTGCAGCCTCAGTGTTACCTGGTAAACTCTGTTGTAGCCCTCCTTTTCCTCATCGCACAATGGTATTTGTGAGGACAAGTGATTTTCCAAGAAAGAAACTTGGAGGTTGCCATTCTTTGGTATGTGCTCATCCTTCAGTGATCTACAGTGAATTGGCGAACCCGTTTGACCACTAGCCGCAAGGTAACGTTGCTCTTGAATCATGCCACAGGTTGGCATGCAGCTGAATCCATGTAGCCTTATTCAGTGTGGTTCTTGAGCTCTAGGAATCATTCCAGGTCTCAAAGTACTGGTGGGTCTGCACTAGGATGAGAAACGTACAAGAAGAATGGCCTGTGTGTTTGGGGATTTGTGAGCAGTGCACCATTGGGAAGAGCTCGATGCTGAGTCTTGGAAGGTGTAGGGCTTCTTTTGTTAAAGCACTAGAATCTGGTAAGTTGAAACAACTCAAGTGTCTCCCTTCTAAAGCACCTTGGAGGTACCAATCAGAGAAAGAAACAGCAGGGTCAATGCTCTGTGGTCTCTTTTGAAAATACGGCTCGAAGGAAATCTTTATTTTCTTCATTGGGATCTAGGGAGTTGCGTGCTCAATTCTTCTGAGAAACACTGTAGTTGCACATGTTCTCTTCATAGCACAATTGCCTTTGTGATGACAAGTGAGTTTCTAGGAAGGAAACTTGAGGATTGACATTCTTTGGTAGGTACTCATTCTTCGGAAATCTTCAGTGAATTGGCGAACCCATTTGTCCACTAGCCTCAAGCTAAAGTTCCTCTTCTATCATGCCACAGGTTGGCATGCAGCTGAATCCAAGTAGCCTTATTATGTGTGGTCCTTGAGCTCTAGGAAGAGTTCCTGGCCTCTTAGTACTGGCTGGTCTGCACTAGAATGAGAAACGTGCAGGAAGGAAAGCGTGTGTGTTCCGGGGGTTGTGAGCAATGCACCGTTTGGAAGAGCTAGGTGCTGAGTAATGGGCAGTGTAGGGTTTCCCTGGATAAACACCTAGATTGCGACAGCTGGAAAACACCTGGCTATCAGCGTTCTGTTCAATCCTTCATGCCAAAAGTGTCTACTTTTCTGCCTATCCGTGAGCACACAAAAAATAATATGATCCTACTCCTCCTTCTGGGAACTCACACGTGATGGAATCTACGCCCAGCAGCCAGTGGACTTTAAGTGCAGCCTGAAAAATTACAGGGTTTCCCTTGAAAGCTAGTTATTCCGGAGATACATTGTACACCCAGGCCTCACTCACCGATGACCCTGTAATACTTTGACCACATTCACGACTGCCTGTATTGCAAAGTTTACTCACAAAAGGGTTTAGTTGGTAACTTGAACGTCCAATAAGTACTCAGAAACTGCAGCATAAGAAGCTGTGCTCTCCCTTTGGAGATTGAGGCTTCATGGGAAGTTTATTTTCCACATTGGAATGTCGACACTTGCGGCCTCCGTGTTACCCGATAAACAGTGTAGTTGCCCATCATCTCTTCACTGCAGAATTGCCTTTTCAGGCAAGTGATTTTCCATGAAACAAACGTTTCCTTTCAATTCCTGCTACGTGCTCCTCCTTCAGCAGTTGTTAGTGAATAGGCCAACCACATGCGACAACTGGCCTCAACCTAACGTTCTGTTTTTCTCGTCACAATGGTAGGCAGGCGGCAGGTTCAATGCAGCGTTGGACAAAGCAGTACTGGAACTCTAGGAGACATTTCTGGTGTCTTAGGAAAGGCGGGTGTGCACTAGGATCCACGATATTCACGAGGGACTGCCAGTCTCTTCTGGAACTTGTGAGCAACGTTCAGTTGATGACAACTATATGCCAAGAAAGGGCAGTGAAAGGCTTTTTCTGTTAAACCTCTAGAATGTGGTAAGTTGAAACAACTCAAGTATCTCCCTTCTAACGAACCTTGGAGGAACAAAATAGAGGAAGAAACAGCAGGGTCAATGCTCTGTGGTCCCTTTTGAAAGCAAGGCATGAAGGGAAAGTTTATTTACCTCTTTGGGATTTGAAGAGTCGCAGGCTCAATTCTCCCTGAGAAACATTGTAGTTGCACATGTTCTCTGCATAGCACAATTCCCTTTGTGAGGACAAGGGATTTTCCAAGAAAAAAAAACTTGGAGGTTGCCATTCCTTGGTATGTGCTCATCCTTCAGTAATATACAGTGAATTGGCGACCCTATTTGACCACTAGCCTCAAGCCAACGTTCCTCTTGTCTCCTAACACACGTTGGCGTGCAGCGGAATCCATGGAGCCTTATTCAGTGTGGTTCTTGGACTCTAGGAATCATTCCAGGTCTCAATACTGGCCGGTCTGCAGTAGGATGAGAAACCTACAAGAAGAAAGGCCTGTGAGTTCGGGGAGTTGTGAGCAATGCACCGTTGGGAACAGCTAGATGACGAGTCATGGGCTGTGAAGGGCCTCTTTCCTTAAACCTCTAGAATGTGGTAAGTTGAATGAACTCAAGGATCTCCCTTCTAAAGCACATTGGAGGTACAAACCAGAGAAAGAAAGAGCAGGGGCAGTGCTCTGTGGTCCCTTTTGAAAATAAGGCATGAAGGGAGACTTTATTTACCTCCTTGGGATTTAGAGAGCTGTGGGCTCAACTCTCCTGAGAAACACTGTAGTTGCACATGTTCTCTTCATAGCACATTTGCCTTTGTGATGACAAGTGAGTTTCTAGGAAAAATCTTGGAGGTTGCCATTCTTTGGTAGGTGCTCATCCTTCGGTAATCTTCAGTGAATTGGCGACGCCATTTGACCACTAGCCTCAAGCTAAGGTTCCTCTTGTATCATCCCACAGGTTGGCATGCAGCAGAATCCATGTAGCCTTATTCAGTGTGGTTCTTGGGCTCTAGGAAACTTTCGAAGTCTCCTAGGACTCAGGGGTCTGCACTAGACCCGAAACGTACAAAAAGGACGGCCTGTGTGTTCAAGGATTTGTGAGTAAGGCACCGTTGGGAACAGCTAGATGCCGAGTCAGGGGCAGTGAAAGGCTTCTTTTGTGAAACCTCTAGAATGTGGTACGCTGAAACAACTCAAGTATCTCCCTTCTAAATCACCTTGCAGGTACAAAATAGAGAAAGAAACAGCAGGTTCAATGCTCTGGGGTCCCTTTTGAAAATAAGGCTGGAAGGGAAACTTTATTTACCTCCTTGAGATTTAGAGAGTTGCAGGCTCAATTCTCCCTGAGAAACACTGTACTTGCACATCTTCCCTTCATAACACAATTGCCTTTGTGATGACGTGAGTTTCTAGGATAGAACCTTGGAGGTTGCCATTCCTTGGTAGTTGCTCATCCCTTGGTAATCTTCAGGGAATGAACCAAACACATGGGACCTCTAGCCTCAAGTTAACGTTCAGGTTTTCTCATGACAGGGGTAGGCATGCCACAGATTCCATGCAGCCTTAGTCCCTGTGGTTCTTGAACTCTAGGAATCATATCAGTTCTCTTTTGACTCGCTGGTCTGCCCTAGGTTTTGAAACGTACTAAAAGGACCGCCTGTGTCTTCGCGAAGTTGTGAGCAATCTACGGTTGGGAACATCTAGATGCCAAGTGATGGGCAGTGAAGGGCTTCGTTGGTTCCACCCCTAGCTTGCGATGGCTGGAAAGCAACACAGTTATCAACGTTCCGTGCCTTCCTTCATGCAAAGCGTGTCTGCATTCCTCAGGAAACCTGAGCTGCACTGAAAAACACAATTAGCCTACGATTGCTTCTAGGAAATAAACCGTGAAGTCGGTATACCTCAAGCAGCAACTAGACTTCATGTCCAGTTTCAATAATTACAGGGTTTCCCTTAACTGACAGTTATTCCCGAGAAAAATTGCCACCTAGGACTCACTAAGCCTTCACCTTGATATCCTTACACCACCATCACGACTCCCAGCAAGGCAATGGTTACTAATGTCATGCTCCATTGTGTCCACTGGATGTGCAATAAGAGAGCCAGAAACTCCAGAGGAATATGCTGTTTGGTCCCCCTGGAAATTGAGGCTTCCTGGAAAATTGTATTTTCCTCATTAGAAAGTTGAGAGTTGCAGCCTCAGTGTTACCTGGTAAACTCTGTTGTAGCCCACCTTTTCTTCATCGCACAATGGTATTTGTGAGGACAAGTGATTTTCCAAGAAAGAAACTTGGAGGTTGCCATTCTTTGGTATGTGCTCATCCTTCAGTGATCTACAGTGAATTGGCGAACCCGTTTGACCACTAGCCGCAAGGTAACGTTGCTCTTGAATCATGCCACAGGTTGGCATGCAGCTGAATCCATGTAGCCTTATTCAGTGTGGTTCTTGAGCTCTAGGAATCATTCCAGGTCTCAAAGTACTGGTGGGTCTGCACTAGGATGAGAAACGTACAAGAAGAATGGCCTGTGTGTTTGGGGATTTGTGAGCAGTGCACCATTGGGAAGAGCTCGATGCTGAGTCTTGGAAGGTGTAGGGCTTCTTTTGTTAAAGCTCTAGAATCTGGTAAGTTGAAACAACTCAAGTGTCTCCCTTCTAAAGCACCTTGGAGGTACCAATCAGAGAAAGAAACAGCAGGGTCAATGCTCTGTGGTCTCTTTTGAAAATACGGCTCGAAGGAAATCTTTATTTTCTTCATTGGGATCTAGGGAGCTGCGTGCTCAATTCTTCTGAGAAACACTGTAGTTGCACATGTTCTCTTCATAGCACAATTGCCTTTGTGATGACAAGTGAGTTTCTAGGAAGGAAACTTGAGGATTGCCATTCTTTGGTAGGTACTCATTCTTCGGAAATCTTCAGTGAATTGGCGAACCCATTTGTCCACTAGCCTCAAGCTAACGTTCCTCTTCTATCATGCCACAGGTTGGCATGCAGCTGAATCCAAGTAGCCTTATTATGTGTGGTCCTTGAGCTCTAGGAAGCGTTCCTGGCCTCTTAGTACTGGCTGTTCTGCACTAGAATGAGAAACGTGCAGGAAGGAAAGCGTGTGTGTTCCGGGGGTTGTGAGCAATGCACCGTTTGGAAGAGCTAGGTGCTGAGTAATGGGCAGTGTAGGGTTTCCCTGGATAAACACCTAGATTGCGACAGCTTGAAAACACCTGGCTATCAGCGTTCTGTTCAATCCTTCATGCCAAAAGTGTCTGCTTTTCTGCCTATCCGTGAGCACACAAAAAATAATATGATCCTACCCCTCCTTCTGGGAACTCACACGTGATGGAATCTACGCCCAGCAGCCAGTGGAATTTAAGTGCAGCCTGAAAAATTACAGGGTTTCCCTTGAAAGCTAGTTATTCCAGAGATACATTGTACACCGAGGCCTCACTCAACGATGACCCTGTAATACTTTGAGCACATTCACGACTGCCTGTATTGCAAAGTTTACTCACAAAAGGGTTTAGTTGGTAACTTGAACGTCCAGTAAGTACTCAGAAACTGCAGCATAAGAAGCTGTGCTCTCCCTTTGGAGATTGAGGCTTCATGGGAAGTTTATTTTCCACATTGGAATGTCGACACTTGCGGCCTCCGTGTTACCCGATAAACAGTGTAGTGGCCCATCGTCTCTTCACTGCAGAATTGCCTTTTCAGGCAAGTGATTTTCCATGAAACAAACGTTTCCTTTCAATTCCTGCTACGTGCTCCTCCTTCAGCAGTTGTTAGTGAATAGGCCAACCACATGCGACGACTGGCCTCAACCTAACGTTCTGTTTTTCTCGTCACAATGGTAGGCAGGCAGCAGGTTCAATGCAGCGTTTGGCAAAGCAGTACTGGAACTGTAGGAGACATTTCTGGTGTCTTAGGAAAGGCGGGTGTGCACTAGGATCCACGATATTCACGAGGGGCTGCAAGTCTCTTCTGGAACTTGTGAGCAACGTTCAGTTGATGACAACTATACGCCAAGAAAGGGCAGTGAAAGGCTTTTTCTGTTAAACCTCTAGAATGTGGTAAGTTGAAACAACTCAAGTATCTCCCTTCTAACGAACCTTGGAGGAACAAAATAGAGGAAGAAACAGCAGGGTCAATGCTCTGTGGTCCCTTTTGAAAGCAAGGCATGAAGGGAAAGTTTATTTACCTCTTTGGGATTTGAAGAGTCGCAGGCTCAATTCTCCCTGAGAAACATTGTAGTTGCACATGTTCTCTGCATAGCACAATTCCCTTTGTGAGGACAAGGGATTTTCCAAGAAAAAAAAACTTGGAGGTTGCCATTCCTTGGTATGTGCTCATCCTTCAGTAATATACAGTGAATTGGCGACCCTATTTGACCACTAGCCTCAAGCAAACGTTCCTCTTGTCTCCTAACACATGTTGGCGTGCAGCAAAATCCATGGAGCCTTATTCAGTGTTGTTCTTGGACTCTAGGAATCATTCCAGGTCTCAATACTGGCCGGTCTGCAGTAGGATGAGAAACCTACAAGAAGAAAGGCCTGTGAGTTCGGGGAGTTGTGAGCAATGCACCGTTGGGAACAGCTAGATGACGAGTCATGGGCTGTGAAGGGCCTCTTTCCTTAAACCTCTAGAATGTGGTAAGTTGAATGAACTCAAGGATCTCCCTTCTAAAGCACATTGGAGGTACAAACCAGAGAAAGAAAGAGCAGGGGCAGTGCTCTGTGGTCCCTTTTGAAAATAAGGCATGAAGGGAGACTTTATTTACCTCCTTGGGATTTAGAGAGTTGTGGGCTCAACTCTCCTGAGAAACACTGTAGTTGCACATGTTCTCTTCATAGCACATTTGCCTTTGTGATGACAAGTGAGTTTCTAGGAAAAATCTTGGAGGTTGCCATTCTTTGGTAGGTGCTCATCCTTCGGTAATCTTCAGTGAATTGGCGACGCCATTTGACCACTAGCCTCAAGCTAAGGTTCCTCTTGTATCATCCCACAGGTTGGCATGCAGCAGAATCCATGTAGCCTTATTCAGTGTGGTTCTTGGGCTCTAGGAAACTTTCGAAGTCTCCTAGGACTCAGGGGTCTGCACTAGACCCGAAACGTACAAAAAGGACGGCCTGTGTGTTCAAGGATTTGTGAGTAAGGCACCGTTGGGAACAGCTAGATGCCGAGTCAGGGGCAGTGAAAGGCTTCTTTTGTTAAACCTCTAGAATGTGGTACGCTGAAACAACTCAAGTATCTCCCTTCTAAATCACCTTGCAGGTACAAAATAGAGAAAGAAACAGCAGGTTCAATGCTCTGGGGTCCCTTTTGAAAATAAGGCTGGAAGGGAAACTTTATTTACCTCCTTGAGATTTAGAGAGTTGCAGGCTCAATTCTCCCTGAGAAACACTGTACTTGCACATCTTCCCTTCATAACACAATTGCCTTTGTGATGACGTGAGTTTCTAGGATAGAACCTTGGAGGTTGCCATTCCTTGGTAGTTGCTCATCCCTTGGTAATCTTCAGGGAATGAACCAAACACATGGGACCTCTAGCCTCACGTTAACGTTCAGGTTTTCTCATGACAGGGGTAGGCATGCCACAGATTCCATGCAGCCTTAGTCCCTGTGGTTCTTGAACTCTAGGAATCATATCAGTTCTCTTTTGACTCGCTGGTCTGCCCTAGGTTTTGAAACGTACTAAAAGGACCGCCTGTGTCTTCGCGAAGTTGTGAGCAATCTACGGTTGGGAACATCTAGATGCCAAGTGATGGGCAGTGAAGGGCTTCGTTGGTTCCACCCCTAGCTTGCGATGGCTGGAAAGCAACACAGTTATCAACGTTTCGTGCCTTCCTTCATGCAAAGCGTGTCTGTATTCCTCAGGAAACCTGAGCTGTACTGAAAAACACAATTAGCCTACGATTGCTTCTAGGAACTAAACCGTGAAGTCGGTATACCTCAAGCAGCAACTAGACTTCATGTCCAGTTTCAATAATTACAGGGTTTCCCTTAACTGATTGTTATTCCCGAGAAAAATTGCCACCTAGGCCTCACTAAGCCTTCACCTTGATATCCTTACACCACCATCACGACTCCCAGCATGGCAATGGTTACTAATGTCATGCTCAATTTTGTCCACTGGATGTGCAATAAGAGAGCCAGAAACTCCAGTGGAATATGCTGTTTGGTCCCCCTGGAAATTGAGGCTTCCTGGAAAATTTTATTTTCCTCATTAGAAAGTTGAGAGTTGCAGCCTCAGTGTTACCTGGTAAACTCTGTTGTAGCCCTCCTTTTCCTCATCGCACAATGGTATTTGTGAGGACAAGTGATTTTCCAAGAAAGAAACTTGGAGGTTGCCATTCTTTGGTATGTGCTCATCCTTCAGTGATCTACAGTGAATTGGCGAACCCGTTTGACCACTAGCCGCAAGGTAACGTTGCTCTTGAATCATGCCACAGGTTGGCATGCAGCTGAATCCATGTAGCCTTATTCAGTGTGGTTCTTGAGCTCTAGGAATCATTCCAGGTCTCAAAGTACTGGTGGGTCTGCACTAGGATGAGAAACGTACAAGAAGAATGGCCTGTGTGTTTGGGGATTTGTGAGCAGTGCACCATTGGGAAGAGCTCGATGCTGAGTCTTGGAAGGTGTAGGGCTTCTTTTGTTAAAGCACTAGAATCTGGTAAGTTGAAACAACTCAAGTGTCTCCCTTCTAAAGCACCTTGGAGGTACCAATCAGAGAAAGAAACAGCAGGGTCAATGCTCTGTGGTCTCTTTTGAAAATACGGCTCGAAGGAAATCTTTATTTTCTTCATTGGGATCTAGGGAGTTGCGTGCTCAATTCTTCTGAGAAACACTGTAGTTGCACATGTTCTCTTCATAGCACAATTGCCTTTGTGATGACAAGTGAGTTTCTAGGAAGGAAACTTGAGGATTGACATTCTTTGGTAGGTACTCATTCTTCGGAAATCTTCAGTGAATTGGCGAACCCATTTGTCCACTAGCCTCAAGCTAAAGTTCCTCTTCTATCATGCCACAGGTTGGCATGCAGCTGAATCCAAGTAGCCTTATTATGTGTGGTCCTTGAGCTCTAGGAAGAGTTCCTGGCCTCTTAGTACTGGCTGGTCTGCACTAGAATGAGAAACGTGCAGGAAGGAAAGCGTGTGTGTTCCGGGGGTTGTGAGCAATGCACCGTTTGGAAGAGCTAGGTGCTGAGTAATGGGCAGTGTAGGGTTTCCCTGGATAAACACCTAGATTGCGACAGCTGGAAAACACCTGGCTATCAGCGTTCTGTTCAATCCTTCATGCCAAAAGTGTCTACTTTTCTGCCTATCCGTGAGCACACAAAAAATAATATGATCCTACTCCTCCTTCTGGGAACTCACACGTGATGGAATCTACGCCCAGCAGCCAGTGGACTTTAAGTGCAGCCTGAAAAATTACAGGGTTTCCCTTGAAAGCTAGTTATTCCGGAGATACATTGTACACCCAGGCCTCACTCACCGATGACCCTGTAATACTTTGAGCACATTCACGACTGCCTGTATTGCAAAGTTTACTCACAAAAGGGTTTAGTTGGTAACTTGAACGTCCAATAAGTACTCAGAAACTGCAGCATAAGAAGCTGTGCTCTCCCTTTGGAGATTGAGGCTTCATGGGAAGTTTATTTTCCACATTGGAATGTCGACACTTGCGGCCTCCGTGTTACCCGATAAACAGTATAGTTGCCCATCGTCTCTTCACTGCAGAATTGCCTTTTCAGGCAAGTGATTTTCCATGAAACAAACGTTTCCTTTCAATTCCTGCTACGTGCTCCTCCTTCAGCAGTTGTTAGTGAATAGGCCAACCACATGCGACAACTGGCCTCAACCTAACGTTCTGTTTTTCTCGTCACAATGGTAGGCAGGCGGCAGGTTCAATGCAGCGTTGGACAAAGCAGTACTGGAACTCTAGGAGACATTTCTGGTGTCTTAGGAAAGGCGGGTGTGCACTAGGATCCACGATATTCACGAGGGACTGCCAGTCTCTTCTGGAACTTGTGAGCAACGTTCAGTTGATGACAACTATATGCCAAGAAAGGGCAGTGAAAGGCTTTTTCTGTTAAACCTCTAGAATGTGGTAAGTTGAAACAACTCAAGTATCTCCCTTCTAACGAACCTTGGAGGAACAAAATAGAGGAAGAAACAGCAGGGTCAATGCTCTGTGGTCCCTTTTGAAAGCAAGGCATGAAGGGAAAGTTTATTTACCTCTTTGGGATTTGAAGAGTCGCAGGCTCAATTCTCCCTGAGAAACATTGTGGTTGCACATGTTCTCTACATAGCACAATTCCCTTTGTGAGGACAAGGGATTTTCCAAGAAAAAAAAACTTGGAGGTTGCCATTCCTTGGTATGTGCTCATCCTTCAGTAATATACAGTGAATGGGCGACCCTATTTGACCACTAGCCTCAAGCAAACGTTCCTCTTGTCTCCTAACACACGTTGGCGTGCAGCGGAATCCATGGAGCCTTATTCAGTGTGGTTCTTGGACTCTAGGAATCATTCCAGGTCTCAATACTGGCCGGTCTGCAGTAGGATGAGAAACCTGCAAGAAGAAAGGCCTGTGAGTTCGGGGAGTTGTGAGCAATGCACCGTTGGGAACAGCTAGATGACGAGTCATGGGCTGTGAAGGGCCTCTTTCCTTAAACCTCTAGAATGTGGTAAGTTGAATGAACTCAAGGATCTCCCTTCTAAAGCACATTGGAGGTACAAACCAGAGAAAGAAAGAGCAGGGGCAGTGCTCTGTGGTCCCTTTTGAAAATAAGGCATGAAGGGACACTTTTTTTACCTCCTTGGGATTTAGAGAGCTGTGGGCTCAAACTCTCCTGAGAAACACTGTAGTTGCACATGTTCTCTTCATAGCACATTTGCCTTTGTGATGACAAGTGAGTTTCTAGGAAAAATCTTGGAGGTTGCCATTCTTTGGTAGGTGCTCATCCTTCGGTAATCTTCAGTGAATTGGCGACGCCATTTGACCACTAGCCTCAAGCTAAGGTTCCTCTTGTATCATCCCACTGGTTGGCATGCAGCAGAATCCATGTAGCCTTATTCAGTGTGGTTCTTGGGCTCTAGGAAACTTTCGAAGTCTCCTAGGACTCAGGGGTCTGCACTAGACCCGAAACGTACAAAAAGGACGGCCTGTGTGTTCAAGGATTTGTGAGTAAGGCACCGTTGGGAACAGCTAGATGCCGAGTCAGGGGCAGTGAAAGGCTTCTTTTGTTAAACCTCTAGAATGTGGTACGCTGAAACAACTCAAGTATCTCCCTTCTAAATCACCTTGCAGGTACAAAATAGAGAAAGAAACAGCAGGTTCAATGCTCTGGGGTCCCTTTTGAAAATAAGGCTGGAAGGGAAACTTTATTTACCTCCTTGAGATTTAGAGAGTTGCAGGCTCAATTCTCCCTGAGAAACACTGTACTTGCACATCTTCCCTTCATAACACAATTGCCTTTGTGATGACGTGAGTTTCTAGGATAGAACCTTGGAGGTTGCCATTCCTTGGTAGTTGCTCATCCCTTGGTAATCTTCAGGGAATGAACCAAACACATGGGACCTCTAGCCTCACGTTAACGTTCAGGTTTTCTCATGACAGGGGTAGGCATGCCACAGATTCCATGCAGCCTTAGTCCCTGTGGTTCTTGAACTCTAGGAATCATATCAGTTCTCTTTTGACTCGCTGGTCTGCCCTAGGTTTTGAAACGTACTAAAAGGACCGCCTGTGTCTTCGCGAAGTTGTGAGCAATCTACGGTTGGGAACATCTAGATGCCAAGTGATGGGCAGTGAAGGGCTTCGTTGGTTCCACCCCTAGCTTGCGATGGCTGGAAAGCAACACAGTTATCAACGTTTCGTGCCTTCCTTCATGCAAAGCGTGTCTGTATTCCTCAGGAAACCTGAGCTGTACTGAAAAACACAATTAGCCTACGGTTGCTTCTAGGAACTAAACCGTGAAGTCGGTATACCTCAAGCAGCAACTAGACTTCATGTCCAGTTTCAATAATTACAGGGTTTCCCTTAACTGATTGTTATTCCCGAGAAAAATTGCCACCTAGGCCTCACTAAGCCTTCACCTTGATATCCTTACACCACCATCACGACTCCCAGCATGGCAATGGTTACTAATGTCATGCTCAATTTTGTCCACTGGATGTGCAATAAGAGAGCCAGAAACTCCAGTGGAATATGCTGTTTGGTCCCCCTGGAAATTGAGGCTTCCTGGAAAATTTTATTTTCCTCATTAGAAAGTTGAGAGTTGCAGCCTCAGTGTTACCTGGTAAACTCTGTTGTAGCCCTCCTTTTCCTCATCGCACAATGGTATTTGTGAGGACAAGTGATTTTCCAAGAAAGAAACTTGGAGGTTGCCATTCTTTGGTATGTGCTCATCCTTCAGTGATCTACAGTGAATTGGCGAACCCGTTTGACCACTAGCCGCAAGGTAACGTTGCTCTTGAATCATGCCACAGGTTGGCATGCAGCTGAATCCATGTAGCCTTATTCAGTGTGGTTCTTGAGCTCTAGGAATCATTCCAGGTCTCAAAGTACTGGTGGGTCTGCACTAGGATGAGAAACGTACAAGAAGAATGGCCTGTGTGTTTGGGGATTTGTGAGCAGTGCACCATTGGGAAGAGCTCGATGCTGAGTCTTGGAAGGTGTAGGGCTTCTTTTGTTAAAGCACTAGAATCTGGTAAGTTGAAACAACTCAAGTGTCTCCCTTCTAAAGCACCTTGGAGGTACCAATCAGAGAAAGAAACAGCAGGGTCAATGCTCTGTGGTCTCTTTTGAAAATACGGCTCGAAGGAAATCTTTATTTTCTTCATTGGGATCTAGGGAGTTGCGTGCTCAATTCTTCTGAGAAACACTGTAGTTGCACATGTTCTCTTCATAGCACAATTGCCTTTGTGATGACAAGTGAGTTTCTAGGAAGGAAACTTGAGGATTGACATTCTTTGGTAGGTACTCATTCTTCGGAAATCTTCAGTGAATTGGCGAACCCATTTGTCCACTAGCCTCAAGCTAAAGTTCCTCTTCTATCATGCCACAGGTTGGCATGCAGCTGAATCCAAGTAGCCTTATTATGTGTGGTCCTTGAGCTCTAGGAAGAGTTCCTGGCCTCTTAGTACTGGCTGGTCTGCACTAGAATGAGAAACGTGCAGGAAGGAAAGCGTGTGTGTTCCGGGGGTTGTGAGCAATGCACCGTTTGGAAGAGCTAGGTGCTGAGTAATGGGCAGTGTAGGGTTTCCCTGGATAAACACCTAGATTGCGACAGCTGGAAAACACCTGGCTATCAGCGTTCTGTTCAATCCTTCATGCCAAAAGTGTCTACTTTTCTGCCTATCCGTGAGCACACAAAAAATAATATGATCCTACTCCTCCTTCTGGGAACTCACACGTGATGGAATCTACGCCCAGCAGCCAGTGGACTTTAAGTGCAGCCTGAAAAATTACAGGGTTTCCCTTGAAAGCTAGTTATTCCGGAGATACATTGTACACCCAGGCCTCACTCACCGATGACCCTGTAATACTTTGACCACATTCACGACTGCCTGTATTGCAAAGTTTACTCACAAAAGGGTTTAGTTGGTAACTTGAACGTCCAATAAGTACTCAGAAACTGCAGCATAAGAAGCTGTGCTCTCCCTTTGGAGATTGAGGCTTCATGGGAAGTTTATTTTCCACATTGGAATGTCGACACTTGCGGCCTCCGTGTTACCCGATAAACAGTATAGTTGCCCATCGTCTCTTCACTGCAGAATTGCCTTTTCAGGCAAGTGATTTTCCATGAAACAAACGTTTCCTTTCAATTCCTGCTACGTGCTCCTCCTTCAGCAGTTGTTAGTGAATAGGCCAACCACATGCGACAACTGGCCTCAACCTAACGTTCTGTTTTTCTCGTCACAATGGTAGGCAGGCGGCAGGTTCAATGCAGCGTTGGACAAAGCAGTACTGGAACTCTAGGAGACATTTCTGGTGTCTTAGGAAAGGCGGGTGTGCACTAGGATCCACGATATTCACGAGGGACTGCCAGTCTCTTCTGGAACTTGTGAGCAACGTTCAGTTGATGACAACTATATGCCAAGAAAGGGCAGTGAAAGGCTTTTTCTGTTAAACCTCTAGAATGTGGTAAGTTGAAACAACTCAAGTATCTCCCTTCTAACGAACCTTGGAGGAACAAAATAGAGGAAGAAACAGCAGGGTCAATGCTCTGTGGTCCCTTTTGAAAGCAAGGCATGAAGGGAAAGTTTATTTACCTCTTTGGGATTTGAAGAGTCGCAGGCTCAATTCTCCCTGAGAAACATTGTGGTTGCACATGTTCTCTACATAGCACAATTCCCTTTGTGAGGACAAGGGATTTTCCAAGAAAAAAAAACTTGGAGGAGGTTGCCATTCCTTGGTATGTGCTCATCCTTCAGTAATATACAGTGAATGGGCGACCCTATTTGACCACTAGCCTCAAGCAAACGTTCCTCTTGTCTCCTAACACACGTTGGCGTGCAGCGGAATCCATGGAGCCTTATTCAGTGTGGTTCTTGGACTCTAGGAATCATTCCAGGTCTCAATACTGGCCGGTCTGCAGTAGGATGAGAAACCTGCAAGAAGAAAGGCCTGTGAGTTCGGGGAGTTGTGAGCAATGCACCGTTGGGAACAGCTAGATGACGAGTCATGGGCTGTGAAGGGCCTCTTTCCTTAAACCTCTAGAATGTGGTAAGTTGAATGAACTCAAGGATCTCCCTTCTAAAGCACATTGGAGGTACAAACCAGAGAAAGAAAGAGCAGGGGCAGTGCTCTGTGGTCCCTTTTGAAAATAAGGCATGAAGGGACACTTTATTTACCTCCTTGGGATTTAGAGAGCTGTGGGCTCAACTCTCCTGAGAAACACTGTAGTTGCACATGTTCTCTTCATAGCACATTTGCCTTTGTGATGACAAGTGAGTTTCTAGGAAAAATCTTGGAGGTTGCCATTCTTTGGTAGGTGCTCATCCTTCGGTAATCTTCAGTGAATTGGCGACGCCATTTGACCACTAGCCTCAAGCTAAGGTTCCTCTTGTATCATCCCACTGGTTGGCATGCAGCAGAATCCATGTAGCCTTATTCAGTGTGGTTCTTGGGCTCTAGGAAACTTTCGAAGTCTCCTAGGACTCAGGGGTCTGCACTAGACCCGAAACGTACAAAAAGGACGGCCTGTGTGTTCAAGGATTTGTGAGTAAGGCACCGTTGGGAACAGCTAGATGCCGAGTCAGGGGCAGTGAAAGGCTTCTTTTGTTAAACCTCTAGAATGTGGTACGCTGAAACAACTCAAGTATCTCCCTTCTAAATCACCTTGCAGGTACAAAATAGAGAAAGAAACAGCAGGTTCAATGCTCTGGGGTCCCTTTTGAAAATAAGGCTGGAAGGGAAACTTTATTTACCTCCTTGAGATTTAGAGAGTTGCAGGCTCAATTCTCCCTGAGAAACACTGTACTTGCACATCTTCCCTTCATAACACAATTGCCTTTGTGATGACGTGAGTTTCTAGGATAGAACCTTGGAGGTTGCCATTCCTTGGTAGTTGCTCATCCCTTGGTAATCTTCAGGGAATGAACCAAACACATGGGACCTCTAGCCTCACGTTAACGTTCAGGTTTTCTCATGACAGGGGTAGGCATGCCACAGATTCCATGCAGCCTTAGTCCCTGTGGTTCTTGAACTCTAGGAATCATATCAGTTCTCTTTTGACTCGCTGGTCTGCCCTAGGTTTTGAAACGTACTAAAAGGACCGCCTGTGTCTTCGCGAAGTTGTGAGCAATCTACGGTTGGGAACATCTAGATGCCAAGTGATGGGCAGTGAAGGGCTTCGTTGGTTCCACCCCTAGCTTGCGATGGCTGGAAAGCAACACAGTTATCAACGTTTCGTGCCTTCCTTCATGCAAAGCGTGTCTGTATTCCTCAGGAAACCTGAGCTGTACTGAAAAACACAATTAGCCTACGATTGCTTCTAGGAACTAAACCGTGAAGTCGGTATACCTCAAGCAGCAACTAGACTTCATGTCCAGTTTCAATAATTACAGGGTTTCCCTTAACTGATTGTTATTCCCGAGAAAAATTGCCACCTAGGCCTCACTAAGCCTTCACCTTGATATCCTTACACCACCATCACGACTCCCAGCATGGCAATGGTTACTAATGTCATGCTCAATTTTGTCCACTGGATGTGCAATAAGAGAGCCAGAAACTCCAGTGGAATATGCTGTTTGGTCCCCCTGGAAATTGAGGCTTCCTGGAAAATTTTATTTTCCTCATTAGAAAGTTGAGAGTTGCAGCCTCAGTGTTACCTGGTAAACTCTGTTGTAGCCCTCCTTTTCCTCATCGCACAATGGTATTTGTGAGGACAAGTGATTTTCCAAGAAAGAAACTTGGAGGTTGCCATTCTTTGGTATGTGCTCATCCTTCAGTGATCTACAGTGAATTGGCGAACCCGTTTGACCACTAGCCGCAAGGTAACGTTGCTCTTGAATCATGCCACAGGTTGGCATGCAGCTGAATCCATGTAGCCTTATTCAGTGTGGTTCTTGAGCTCTAGGAATCATTCCAGGTCTCAAAGTACTGGTGGGTCTGCACTAGGATGAGAAACGTACAAGAAGAATGGCCTGTGTGTTTGGGGATTTGTGAGCAGTGCACCATTGGGAAGAGCTCGATGCTGAGTCTTGGAAGGTGTAGGGCTTCTTTTGTTAAAGCACTAGAATCTGGTAAGTTGAAACAACTCAAGTGTCTCCCTTCTAAAGCACCTTGGAGGTACCAATCAGAGAAAGAAACAGCAGGGTCAATGCTCTGTGGTCTCTTTTGAAAATACGGCTCGAAGGAAATCTTTATTTTCTTCATTGGGATCTAGGGAGTTGCGTGCTCAATTCTTCTGAGAAACACTGTAGTTGCACATGTTCTCTTCATAGCACAATTGCCTTTGTGATGACAAGTGAGTTTCTAGGAAGGAAACTTGAGGATTGACATTCTTTGGTAGGTACTCATTCTTCGGAAATCTTCAGTGAATTGGCGAACCCATTTGTCCACTAGCCTCAAGCTAAAGTTCCTCTTCTATCATGCCACAGGTTGGCATGCAGCTGAATCCAAGTAGCCTTATTATGTGTGGTCCTTGAGCTCTAGGAAGAGTTCCTGGCCTCTTAGTACTGGCTGGTCTGCACTAGAATGAGAAACGTGCAGGAAGGAAAGCGTGTGTGTTCCGGGGGTTGTGAGCAATGCGCCGTTTGGAAGAGCTAGGTGCTGAGTAATGGGCAGTGTAGGGTTTCCCTGGATAAACACCTAGATTGCGACAGCTGGAAAACACCTGGCTATCAGCGTTCTGTTCAATCCTTCATGCCAAAAGTGTCTACTTTTCTGCCTATCCGTGAGCACACAAAAAATAATATGATCCTACTCCTCCTTCTGGGAACTCACACGTGATGGAATCTACGCCCAGCAGCCAGTGGACTTTAAGTGCAGCCTGAAAAATTACAGGGTTTCCCTTGAAAGCTAGTTATTCCGGAGATACATTGTACACCCAGGCCTCACTCACCGATGACCCTGTAATACTTTGACCACATTCACGACTGCCTGTATTGCAAAGTTTACTCACAAAAGGGTTTAGTTGGTAACTTGAACGTCCAATAAGTACTCAGAAACTGCAGCATAAGAAGCTGTGCTCTCCCTTTGGAGATTGAGGCTTCATGGGAAGTTTATTTTCCACATTGGAATGTCGACACTTGCGGCCTCCGTGTTACCCGATAAACAGTATAGTTGCCCATCGTCTCTTCACTGCAGAATTGCCTTTTCAGGCAAGTGATTTTCCATGAAACAAACGTTTCCTTTCAATTCCTGCTACGTGCTCCTCCTTCAGCAGTTGTTAGTGAATAGGCCAACCACATGCGACAACTGGCCTCAACCTAACGTTCTGTTTTTCTCGTCACAATGGTAGGCAGGCGGCAGGTTCAATGCAGCGTTGGACAAAGCAGTACTGGAACTCTAGGAGACATTTCTGGTGTCTTAGGAAAGGCGGGTGTGCACTAGGATCCACGATATTCACGAGGGACTGCCAGTCTCTTCTGGAACTTGTGAGCAACGTTCAGTTGATGACAACTATATGCCAAGAAAGGGCAGTGAAAGGCTTTTTCTGTTAAACCTCTAGAATGTGGTAAGTTGAAACAACTCAAGTATCTCCCTTCTAACGAACCTTGGAGGAACAAAATAGAGGAAGAAACAGCAGGGTCAATGCTCTGTGGTCCCTTTTGAAAGCAAGGCATGAAGGGAAAGTTTATTTACCTCTTTGGGATTTGAAGAGTCGCAGGCTCAATTCTCCCTGAGAAACATTGTGGTTGCACATGTTCTCTACATAGCACAATTCCCTTTGTGAGGACAAGGGATTTTCCAAGAAAAAAAAACTTGGAGGTTGCCATTCCTTGGTATGTGCTCATCCTTCAGTAATATACAGTGAATGGGCGACCCTATTTGACCACTAGCCTCAAGCAAACGTTCCTCTTGTCTCCTAACACACGTTGGCGTGCAGCGGAATCCATGGAGCCTTATTCAGTGTGGTTCTTGGACTCTAGGAATCATTCCAGGTCTCAATACTGGCCGGTCTGCAGTAGGATGAGAAACCTGCAAGAAGAAAGGCCTGTGAGTTCGGGGAGTTGTGAGCAATGCACCGTTGGGAACAGCTAGATGACGAGTCATGGGCTGTGAAGGGCCTCTTTCCTTAAACCTCTAGAATGTGGTAAGTTGAATGAACTCAAGGATCTCCCTTCTAAAGCACATTGGAGGTACAAACCAGAGAAAGAAAGAGCAGGGGCAGTGCTCTGTGGTCCCTTTTGAAAATAAGGCATGAAGGGACACTTTATTTACCTCCTTGGGATTTAGAGAGCTGTGGGCTCAACTCTCCTGAGAAACACTGTAGTTGCACATGTTCTCTTCATAGCACATTTGCCTTTGTGATGACAAGTGAGTTTCTAGGAAAAATCTTGGAGGTTGCCATTCTTTGGTAGGTGCTCATCCTTCGGTAATCTTCAGTGAATTGGCGACGCCATTTGACCACTAGCCTCAAGCTAAGGTTCCTCTTGTATCATCCCACTGGTTGGCATGCAGCAGAATCCATGTAGCCTTATTCAGTGTGGTTCTTGGGCTCTAGGAAACTTTCGAAGTCTCCTAGGACTCAGGGGTCTGCACTAGACCCGAAACGTACAAAAAGGACGGCCTGTGTGTTCAAGGATTTGTGAGTAAGGCACCGTTGGGAACAGCTAGATGCCGAGTCAGGGGCAGTGAAAGGCTTCTTTTGTTAAACCTCTAGAATGTGGTACGCTGAAACAACTCAAGTATCTCCCTTCTAAATCACCTTGCAGGTACAAAATAGAGAAAGAAACAGCAGGTTCAATGCTCTGGGGTCCCTTTTGAAAATAAGGCTGGAAGGGAAACTTTATTTACCTCCTTGAGATTTAGAGAGTTGCAGGCTCAATTCTCCCTGAGAAACACTGTACTTGCACATCTTCCCTTCATAACACAATTGCCTTTGTGATGACGTGAGTTTCTAGGATAGAACCTTGGAGGTTGCCATTCCTTGGTAGTTGCTCATCCCTTGGTAATCTTCAGGGAATGAACCAAACACATGGGACCTCTAGCCTCACGTTAACGTTCAGGTTTTCTCATGACAGGGGTAGGCATGCCACAGATTCCATGCAGCCTTAGTCCCTGTGGTTCTTGAACTCTAGGAATCATATCAGTTCTCTTTTGACTCGCTGGTCTGCCCTAGGTTTTGAAACGTACTAAAAGGACCGCCTGTGTCTTCGCGAAGTTGTGAGCAATCTACGGTTGGGAACATCTAGATGCCAAGTGATGGGCAGTGAAGGGCTTCGTTGGTTCCACCCCTAGCTTGCGATGGCTGGAAAGCAGCACAGTTATCAACGTTCCGTGCCTTCCTTCATGCAAAGCGTGTCTGCATTCCTCAGGAAACCTGAGCTGCACTGAAAAACACAATTAGCCTACGATTGCTTCTAGGAAATAAACCGTGAAGTCGGTATACCTCAAGCAGCAACTAGACTTCATGTCCAGTTTCAATAATTACAGGGTTTCCCTTAACTGATAGTTATTCCCGAGAAAAATTGCCACCTAGGCCTCACTAAGCCTTCACCTTGATATCCTTACACCACCATCACGACTCCCAGCAAGGCAATGGTTACTAATGTCATGCTCCATTGTGTCCACTGGATGTGCAATAAGAGAGCCAGAAACTCCAGAGGAATATGCTGTTTGGTCCCCCTGGAAATTGAGGCTTCCTGGAAAATTGTATTTTCCTCATTAGAAAGTTGAGAGTTGCAGCCTCAGTGTTACCTGGTAAACTCTGTTGTAGCCCACCTTTTCTTCATCGCACAATGGTATTTGTGAGGACAAGTGATTTTCCAAGAAAGAAACTTGGAGGTTGCCATTCTTTGGTATGTGCTCATCCTTCAGTGATCTACAGTGAATTGGCGAACCCGTTTGACCACTAGCCGCAAGGTAACGTTGCTCTTGAATCATGCCACAGGTTGGCATGCAGCTGAATCCATGTAGCCTTATTCAGTGTGGTTCTTGAGCTCTAGGAATCATTCCAGGTCTCAAAGTACTGGTGGGTCTGCACTAGGATGAGAAACGTACAAGAAGAATGGCCTGTGTGTTTGGGGATTTGTGAGCAGTGCACCATTGGGAAGAGCTCGATGCTGAGTCTTGGAAGGTGTAGGGCTTCTTTTGTTAAAGCTCTAGAATCTGGTAAGTTGAAACAACTCAAGTGTCTCCCTTCTAAAGCACCTTGGAGGTACCAATCAGAGAAAGAAACAGCAGGGTCAATGCTCTGTGGTCTCTTTTGAAAATACGGCTCGAAGGAAATCTTTATTTTCTTAATTGGGATCTAGGGAGCTGCGTGCTCAATTCTTCTGAGAAACACTGTAGTTGCACATGTTCTCTTCATAGCACAATTGCCTTTGTGATGACAAGTGAGTTTCTAGGAAGGAAACTTGAGGATTGCCATTCTTTGGTAGGTACTCATTCTTCGGAAATCTTCAGTGAATTGGCGAACCCATTTGTCCACTAGCCTCAAGCTAACGTTCCTCTTCTATCATGCCACAGGTTGGCATGCAGCTGAATCCAAGTAGCCTTATTATGTGTGGTCCTTGAGCTCTAGGAAGCGTTCCTGGCCTCTTAGTACTGGCTGTTCTGCACTAGAATGAGAAACGTGCAGGAAGGAAAGCGTGTGTGTTCCGGGGGTTGTGAGCAATGCACCGTTTGGAAGAGCTAGGTGCTGAGTAATGGGCAGTGTAGGGTTTCCCTGGATAAACACCTAGATTGCGACAGCTTGAAAACACCTGGCTATCAGCGTTCTGTTCAATCCTTCATGCCAAAAGTGTCTGCTTTTCTGCCTATCCGTGAGCACACAAAAAATAATATGATCCTACCCCTCCTTCTGGGAACTCACACGTGATGGAATCTACGCCCAGCAGCCAGTGGACTTTAAGTGCAGCCTGAAAAATTACAGGGTTTCCCTTGAAAGCTAGTTATTCCAGAGATACATTGTACACCCAGGCCTCACTCACCGATGACCCTGTAATACTTTGAGCACATTCACGACTGCCTGTATTGCAAAGTTTACTCACAAAAGGGTTTAGTTGGTAACTTGAACGTCCAGTAAGTACTCAGAAACTGCAGCATAAGAAGCTGTGCTCTCCCTTTGGAGATTGAGGCTTCATGGGAAGTTTATTTTCCACATTGGAATGTCGACACTTGCGGCCTCCGTGTTACCCGATAAACAGTGTAGTGGCCCATCGTCTCTTCACTGCAGAATTGCCTTTTCAGGCAAGTGATTTTCCATGAAACAAACGTTTCCTTTCAATTCCTGCTACGTGCTCCTCCTTCAGCAGTTGTTAGTGAATAGGCCAACCACATGCGACGACTGGCCTCAACCTAACGTTCTGTTTTTCTCGTCACAATGGTAGGCAGGCAGCAGGTTCAATGCAGCGTTTGGCAAAGCAGTACTGGAACTCTAGGAGACATTTCTGGTGTCTTAGGAAAGGCGGGTGTGCACTAGGATCCACGATATTCACGAGGGGCTGCCAGTCTCTTCTGGAACTTGTGAGCAACGTTCAGTTGATGACAACTATACGCCAAGAAAGGGCAGTGAAAGGCTTTTTCTGTTAAACCTCTAGAATGTGGTAAGTTGAAACAACTCAAGTATCTCCCTTCTAACGAACCTTGGAGGAACAAAATAGAGGAAGAAACAGCAGGGTCAATGCTCTGTGGTCCCTTTTGAAAGCAAGGCATGAAGGGAAAGTTTATTTACCTCTTTGGGATTTGAAGAGTCGCAGGCTCAATTCTCCCTGAGAAACATTGTAGTTGCACATGTTCTCTGCATAGCACAATTCCCTTTGTGAGGACAAGGGATTTTCCAAGAAAAAAAAACTTGGAGGTTGCCATTCCTTGGTATGTGCTCATCCTTCAGTAATATACAGTGAATTGGCGACCCTATTTGACCACTAGCCTCAAGCAAACGTTCCTCTTGTCTCCTAACACACGTTGGCGTGCAGCAGAATCCATGGAGCCTTATTCAGTGTTGTTCTTGGACTCTAGGGATCATTCCAGGTCTCAATACTGGCCGGTCTGCAGTAGGATGAGAAACCTACAAGAAGAAAGGCCTGTGAGTTCGGGGAGTTGTGAGCAATGCACCGTTGGGAACAGCTAGATGACGAGTCATGGGCTGTGAAGGGCCTCTTTCCTTAAACCTCTAGAATGTGGTAAGTTGAATGAACTCAAGGATCTCCCTTCTAAAGCACATTGGAGGTACAAACCAGAGAAAGAAAGAGCAGGGGCAGTGCTCTGTGGTCCCTTTTGAAAATAAGGCATGAAGGGAGACTTTATTTACCTCCTTGGGATTTAGAGAGTTGTGGGCTCAACTCTCCTGAGAAACACTGTAGTTGCACATGTTCTCTTCATAGCACATTTGCCTTTGTGATGACAAGTGAGTTTCTAGGAAAAATCTTGGAGGTTGCCATTCTTTGGTAGGTGCTCATCCTTCGGTAATCTTCAGTGAATTGGCGACGCCATTTGACCACTAGCCTCAAGCTAAGGTTCCTCTTGTATCATCCCACAGGTTGGCATGCAGCAGAATCCATGTAGCCTTATTCAGTGTGGTTCTTGGGCTCTAGGAAACTTTCGAAGTCTCCTAGGACTCAGGGGTCTGCACTAGACCCGAAACGTACAAAAAGGACGGCCTGTGTGTTCAAGGATTTGTGAGTAAGGCACCGTTGGGAACAGCTAGATGCCGAGTCAGGGGCAGTGAAAGGCTTCTTTTGTGAAACCTCTAGAATGTGGTACGCTGAAACAACTCAAGTATCTCCCTTGTAAATCACCTTGCAGGTACAAAATAGAGAAAGAAACAGCAGGTTCAATGCTCTGGGGTCCCTTTTGAAAATAAGGCTGGAAGGGAAACTTTATTTACCTCCTTGAGATTTAGAGAGTTGCAGGCTCAATTCTCCCTGAGAAACACTGTACTTGCACATCTTCCCTTCATAACACAATTGCCTTTGTGATGACGTGAGTTTCTAGGATAGAACCTTGGAGGTTGCCATTCCTTGGTAGTTGCTCATCGCTTGGTAATCTTCAGGGAATGAACCAAACACATGGGACCTCTAGCCGCAAGTTAACGTTCAGGTTTTCTCATGACAGGGGTAGGCATGCCACAGATTCCATGCAGCCTTAGTCCCTGTGGTTCTTGAACTCTAGGAATCATATCAGTTCTCTTTTGACTCGCTGGTCTACCCTAGGTTTTGAAACGTACTAAAAGGACCGCCTGTGTCTTCGCGAAGTTGTGAGCAATCTACGGTTGGGAACATCTAGATGCCAAGTGATGGGCAGTGAAGGGCTTCGTTGGTTCCACCCCTAGCTTGCAATGGCTGGAAAGCAACACAGTTATCAACGTTCCGTGCCTTCCTTCATGCAAAGCGTGTCTGCATTCTTCAGGAAACCTGAGCTGCACTGAAAAACACAATTAGCCTACGATTGCTTCTAGGAACTAAACCGTGAAGTCGGTATACCTCAAGCAGCAACTAGACTTCATGTCCAGTTTCAATAATTACAGGGTTTCCCTTAACTGATAGTTATTCCCGAGAAAAATTGCCACCTAGGCCTCACTAAGCCTTCACCTTGATATCCTTACACCACCACCACGACTCCCAGCATGGCAATGGTTACTAATGTCATGCTCCATTGTGTCCACTGGATGTGCAATAAGAGAGCCAGAAACTCCAGAGGAATATGCTGTTTGGTCCCCCTGGAAATTGAGGCTTCCTGGAAAATTGTATTTTCCTCATTAGAAAGTTGAGAGTTGCAGCCTCAGTGTTACCTGGTAAACTCTGTTGTAGCCCACCTTTTCTTCATCGCACAATGGTATTTGTGAGGACAAGTGATTTTCCAAGAAAGAAACTTGGAGGTTGCCATTCTTTGGTATGTGCTCATCCTTCAGTGATCTACAGTGAATTGGCGAACCCGTTTGACCACTAGCCGCAAGGTAACGTTGCTCTTGAATCATGCCACAGGTTGGCATGCAGCTGAATCCATGTAGCCTTATTCAGTGTGGTTCTTGAGCTCTAGGAATCATTCCAGGTCTCAAAGTACTGGTGGGTCTGCACTAGGATGAGAAACGTACAAGAAGAATGGCCTGTGTGTTTGGGGATTTGTGAGCAGTGCACCATTGGGAAGAGCTCGATGCTGAGTCTTGGAAGGTGTAGGGCTTCTTTTGTTAAACCTCTAGAATCTGGTAAGTTGAAACAACTCAAGTGTCTCCCTTCTAAAGCACCTTGGAGGTACCAATCAGAGAAAGAAACAGCAGGGTCAATGCTCTGTGGTCTCTTTTGAAAATACGGCTCGAAGGAAATCTTTATTTTCTTCATTGGGATCTAGGGAGTTGCGTGCTCAATTCTTCTGAGAAACACTGTAGTTGCACATGTTCTCTTCATAGCACAATTGCCTTTGTGATGACAAGTGAGTTTCTAGGAAGGAAACTTGAGGATTGCCATTCTTTGGTAGGTACTCATTCTTCGGAAATCTTCAGTGAATTGGCGAACCCATTTGTCCACTAGCCTCAAGCTAAAGTTCCTCTTCTATCATGCCACAGGTTGGCATGCAGCTGAATCCAAGTAGCCTTATTATGTGTGGTCCTTGAGCTCTAGGAAGAGTTCCTGGCCTCTTAGTACTGGCTGGTCTGCACTAGAATGAGAAACATGCAGGAAGGAAAGCGTGTGTGTTCCGGGGGTTGTGAGCAATGCACCGTTTGGAAGAGCTAGGTGCTGAGTAATGGGCAGTGTAGGGTTTCCCTGGATAAACACCTAGATTGCGACAGCTTGAAAACACCTGGCTATCAGCGTTCTGTTCAATCCTTCATGCCAAAAGTGTCTACTTTTCTGCCTATCCGTGAGCACACAAAAAATAATATGATCCTACCCCTCCTTCTGGGAACTCACACGTGATGGAATCTACGCCCAGCAGCCAGTGGACTTTAAGTGCAGCCTGAAAAATTACAGGGTTTCCCTTGAAAGTTAGTTATTCCGGAGATACATTGTACACCCAGGCCTCACTCACCGATGACCCTGTAATACTTTGACCACATTCACGACTGCCTGTATTGCAAAGTTTACTCACAAAAGGGTTTAGTTGGTAACTTGAACGTCCAATAAGTACTCAGAAACTGCAGCATAAGAAGCTGTGCTCTCCCTTTGGAGATTGAGGCTTCATGGGAAGTTTATTTTCCACATTGGAATGTCGACACTTGCGGCCTCCGTGTTACCCGATAAACAGTGTAGTGGCCCATCGTCTCTTCACTGCAGAATTGCCTTTTCAGGCAAGTGATTTTCCATGAAACAAACGTTTCCTTTCAATTCCTGCTACGTGCTCCTCCTTCAGCAGTTGTTAGTGAATAGGCCAACCACATGCGACAACTGGCCTCAACCTAACGTTCTGTTTTTCTCGTCAAAATTGTAGGCAGGTGGCAGGTTCAATGCAGCGTTGGACAAAGCAGTACTGGAACTCTAGGAGACATTTCTGGTGTCTTAGGAAAGGCGGGTGTGAACTAGAATCCACGATATTCACGAGGGACTGCCAGTCTCTTCTGGAACTTGTGAGCAACGTTCAGTTGATGACAACTATATGCCAAGAAAGGGCAGTGAAAGGCTTTTTCTGTTAAACCTCTAGAATGTGGTACGTTGAAACAACTCAAGTATCTCCCTTCTAACGAACCTTGGAGGAACAAAATAGAGGAAGAAACAGCAGGGTCAATGCTCTGTGGTCCCTTTTGAAAGCAAGGCATGAAGGGAAAGTTTATTTACCTCTTTGGGATTTGAAGAGTCGCAGGCTCAATTCTCCCTGAGAAACATTGTAGTTGCACATGTTCTCTGCATAGCACAATTCCCTTTGTGAGGACAAGGGATTTTCCAAGAAAAAAAAACTTGGCGGTTGCCATTCCTTGGTATGTGCTCATCCTTCAGTAATATACAGTGAATGGGCGACCCTATTTGACCACTAGCCTCAAGCAAACGTTCCTCTTGTCTCCTAACACACGTTGGCGTGCAGCGGAATCCATGGAGCCTTATTCAGTGTGGTTCTTGGACTCTAGGAATCATTCCAGGTCTCAATACTGGCCGGTCTGCAGTAGGATGAGAAACCTGCAAGAAGAAAGGCCTGTGAGTTCGGGGAGTTGTGAGCAATGCACCGTTGGGAACAGCTAGATGACGAGTCATGGGCTGTGAAGGGCCTCTTTCCTTAAACCTCTAGAATGTGGTAAGTTGAATGAACTCAAGGATCTCCCTTCTAAAGCACATTGGAGGTACAAACCAGAGAAAGAAAGAGCAGGGGCAGTGCTCTGTGGTCCCTTTTGAAAATAAGGCATGAAGGGACACTTTATTTACCTCCTTGGGATTTAGAGAGCTGTGGGCTCAACTCTCCTGAGAAACACTGTAGTTGCACATGTTCTCTTCATAGCACATTTGCCTTTGTGATGACAAGTGAGTTTCTAGGAAAAATCTTGGAGGTTGCCATTCTTTGGTAGGTGCTCATCCTTCGGTAATCTTCAGTGAATTGGCGACTCCATTTGACCACTAGCCTCAAGCTAAGGTTCCTCTTGTATCATCCCACTGGTTGGCATGCAGCAGAATCCATGTAGCCTTATTCAGTGTGGTTCTTGGGCTCTAGGAAACTTTCGAAGTCTCCTAGGACTCAGGGGTCTGCACTAGACCCGAAACGTACAAAAAGGACGGCCTGTGTGTTCAAGGATTTGTGAGTAAGGCACCGTTGGGAACAGCTAGATGCCGAGTCAGGGGCAGTGAAAGGCTTCTTTTGTTAAACCTCTAGAATGTGGTACGCTGAAACAACTCAAGTATCTCCCTTCTAAATCACCTTGCAGGTACAAAATAGAGAAAGAAACAGCAGGTTCAATGCTCTGGGGTCCCTTTTGAAAATAAGGCTGGAAGGGAAACTTTATTTACCTCCTTGAGATTTAGAGAGTTGCAGGCTCAATTCTCCCTGAGAAACACTGTACTTGCACATCTTCCCTTCATAACACAATTGCCTTTGTGATGACGTGAGTTTCTAGGATAGAACCTTGGAGGTTGCCATTCCTTGGTAGTTGCTCATCCCTTGGTAATCTTCAGGGAATGAACCAAACACATGGGACCTCTAGCCTCACGTTAACGTTCAGGTTTTCTCATGACAGGGGTAGGCATGCCACAGATTCCATGCAGCCTTAGTCCCTGTGGTTCTTGAACTCTAGGAATCATATCAGTTCTCTTTTGACTCGCTGGTCTGCCCTAGGTTTTGAAACGTACTAAAAGGACCGCCTGTGTCTTCGCGAAGTTGTGAGCAATCTACGGTTGGGAACATCTAGATGCCAAGTGATGGGCAGTGAAGGGCTTCGTTGGTTCCACCCCTAGCTTGCGATGGCTGGAAAGCAGCACAGTTATCAACGTTCCGTGCCTTCCTTCATGCAAAGCGTGTCTGCATTCCTCAGGAAACCTGAGCTGCACTGAAAAACACAATTAGCCTACGATTGCTTCTAGGAAATAAACCGTGAAGTCGGTATACCTCAAGCAGCAACTAGACTTCATGTCCAGTTTCAATAATTACAGGGTTTCCCTTAACTGATAGTTATTCCCGAGAAAAATTGCCACCTAGGCCTCACTAAGCCTTCACCTTGATATCCTTACACCACCATCACGACTCCCAGCAAGGCAATGGTTACTAATGTCATGCTCCATTGTGTCCACTGGATGTGCAATAAGAGAGCCAGAAACTCCAGAGGAATATGCTGTTTGGTCCCCCTGGAAATTGAGGCTTCCTGGAAAATTGTATTTTCCTCATTAGAAAGTTGAGAGTTGCAGCCTCAGTGTTACCTGGTAAACTCTGTTGTAGCCCACCTTTTCTTCATCGCACAATGGTATTTGTGAGGACAAGTGATTTTCCAAGAAAGAAACTTGGAGGTTGCCATTCTTTGGTATGTGCTCATCCTTCAGTGATCTACAGTGAATTGGCGAACCCGTTTGACCACTAGCCGCAAGGTAACGTTGCTCTTGAATCATGCCACAGGTTGGCATGCAGCTGAATCCATGTAGCCTTATTCAGTGTGGTTCTTGAGCTCTAGGAATCATTCCAGGTCTCAAAGTACTGGTGGGTCTGCACTAGGATGAGAAACGTACAAGAAGAATGGCCTGTGTGTTTGGGGATTTGTGAGCAGTGCACCATTGGGAAGAGCTCGATGCTGAGTCTTGGAAGGTGTAGGGCTTCTTTTGTTAAAGCTCTAGAATCTGGTAAGTTGAAACAACTCAAGTGTCTCCCTTCTAAAGCACCTTGGAGGTACCAATCAGAGAAAGAAACAGCAGGGTCAATGCTCTGTGGTCTCTTTTGAAAATACGGCTCGAAGGAAATCTTTATTTTCTTAATTGGGATCTAGGGAGCTGCGTGCTCAATTCTTCTGAGAAACACTGTAGTTGCACATGTTCTCTTCATAGCACAATTGCCTTTGTGATGACAAGTGAGTTTCTAGGAAGGAAACTTGAGGATTGCCATTCTTTGGTAGGTACTCATTCTTCGGAAATCTTCAGTGAATTGGCGAACCCATTTGTCCACTAGCCTCAAGCTAACGTTCCTCTTCTATCATGCCACAGGTTGGCATGCAGCTGAATCCAAGTAGCCTTATTATGTGTGGTCCTTGAGCTCTAGGAAGCGTTCCTGGCCTCTTAGTACTGGCTGTTCTGCACTAGAATGAGAAACGTGCAGGAAGGAAAGCGTGTGTGTTCCGGGGGTTGTGAGCAATGCACCGTTTGGAAGAGCTAGGTGCTGAGTAATGGGCAGTGTAGGGTTTCCCTGGATAAACACCTAGATTGCGACAGCTTGAAAACACCTGGCTATCAGCGTTCTGTTCAATCCTTCATGCCAAAAGTGTCTGCTTTTCTGCCTATCCGTGAGCACACAAAAAATAATATGATCCTACCCCTCCTTCTGGGAACTCACACGTGATGGAATCTACGCCCAGCAGCCAGTGGACTTTAAGTGCAGCCTGAAAAATTACAGGGTTTCCCTTGAAAGCTAGTTATTCCAGAGATACATTGTACACCCAGGCCTCACTCACCGATGACCCTGTAATACTTTGAGCACATTCACGACTGCCTGTATTGCAAAGTTTACTCACAAAAGGGTTTAGTTGGTAACTTGAACGTCCAGTAAGTACTCAGAAACTGCAGCATAAGAAGCTGTGCTCTCCCTTTGGAGATTGAGGCTTCATGGGAAGTTTATTTTCCACATTGGAATGTCGACACTTGCGGCCTCCGTGTTACCCGATAAACAGTGTAGTGGCCCATCGTCTCTTCACTGCAGAATTGCCTTTTCAGGCAAGTGATTTTCCATGAAACAAACGTTTCCTTTCAATTCCTGCTACGTGCTCCTCCTTCAGCAGTTGTTAGTGAATAGGCCAACCACATGCGACGACTGGCCTCAACCTAACGTTCTGTTTTTCTCGTCACAATGGTAGGCAGGCAGCAGGTTCAATGCAGCGTTTGGCAAAGCAGTACTGGAACTCTAGGAGACATTTCTGGTGTCTTAGGAAAGGCGGGTGTGCACTAGGATCCACGATATTCACGAGGGGCTGCCAGTCTCTTCTGGAACTTGTGAGCAACGTTCAGTTGATGACAACTATACGCCAAGAAAGGGCAGTGAAAGGCTTTTTCTGTTAAACCTCTAGAATGTGGTAAGTTGAAACAACTCAAGTATCTCCCTTCTAACGAACCTTGGAGGAACAAAATAGAGGAAGAAACAGCAGGGTCAATGCTCTGTGGTCCCTTTTGAAAGCAAGGCATGAAGGGAAAGTTTATTTACCTCTTTGGGATTTGAAGAGTCGCAGGCTCAATTCTCCCTGAGAAACATTGTAGTTGCACATGTTCTCTGCATAGCACAATTCCCTTTGTGAGGACAAGGGATTTTCCAAGAAAAAAAAACTTGGAGGTTGCCATTCCTTGGTATGTGCTCATCCTTCAGTAATATACAGTGAATTGGCGACCCTATTTGACCACTAGCCTCAAGCAAACGTTCCTCTTGTCTCCTAACACACGTTGGCGTGCAGCAGAATCCATGGAGCCTTATTCAGTGTTGTTCTTGGACTCTAGGGATCATTCCAGGTCTCAATACTGGCCGGTCTGCAGTAGGATGAGAAACCTACAAGAAGAAAGGCCTGTGAGTTCGGGGAGTTGTGAGCAATGCACCGTTGGGAACAGCTAGATGACGAGTCATGGGCTGTGAAGGGCCTCTTTCCTTAAACCTCTAGAATGTGGTAAGTTGAATGAACTCAAGGATCTCCCTTCTAAAGCACATTGGAGGTACAAACCAGAGAAAGAAAGAGCAGGGGCAGTGCTCTGTGGTCCCTTTTGAAAATAAGGCATGAAGGGAGACTTTATTTACCTCCTTGGGATTTAGAGAGTTGTGGGCTCAACTCTCCTGAGAAACACTGTAGTTGCACATGTTCTCTTCATAGCACATTTGCCTTTGTGATGACAAGTGAGTTTCTAGGAAAAATCTTGGAGGTTGCCATTCTTTGGTAGGTGCTCATCCTTCGGTAATCTTCAGTGAATTGGCGACGCCATTTGACCACTAGCCTCAAGCTAAGGTTCCTCTTGTATCATCCCACAGGTTGGCATGCAGCAGAATCCATGTAGCCTTATTCAGTGTGGTTCTTGGGCTCTAGGAAACTTTCGAAGTCTCCTAGGACTCAGGGGTCTGCACTAGACCCGAAACGTACAAAAAGGACGGCCTGTGTGTTCAAGGATTTGTGAGTAAGGCACCGTTGGGAACAGCTAGATGCCGAGTCAGGGGCAGTGAAAGGCTTCTTTTGTGAAACCTCTAGAATGTGGTACGCTGAAACAACTCAAGTATCTCCCTTGTAAATCACCTTGCAGGTACAAAATAGAGAAAGAAACAGCAGGTTCAATGCTCTGGGGTCCCTTTTGAAAATAAGGCTGGAAGGGAAACTTTATTTACCTCCTTGAGATTTAGAGAGTTGCAGGCTCAATTCTCCCTGAGAAACACTGTACTTGCACATCTTCCCTTCATAACACAATTGCCTTTGTGATGACGTGAGTTTCTAGGATAGAACCTTGGAGGTTGCCATTCCTTGGTAGTTGCTCATCGCTTGGTAATCTTCAGGGAATGAACCAAACACATGGGACCTCTAGCCGCAAGTTAACGTTCAGGTTTTCTCATGACAGGGGTAGGCATGCCACAGATTCCATGCAGCCTTAGTCCCTGTGGTTCTTGAACTCTAGGAATCATATCAGTTCTCTTTTGACTCGCTGGTCTACCCTAGGTTTTGAAACGTACTAAAAGGACCGCCTGTGTCTTCGCGAAGTTGTGAGCAATCTACGGTTGGGAACATCTAGATGCCAAGTGATGGGCAGTGAAGGGCTTCGTTGGTTCCACCCCTAGCTTGCAATGGCTGGAAAGCAACACAGTTATCAACGTTCCGTGCCTTCCTTCATGCAAAGCGTGTCTGCATTCTTCAGGAAACCTGAGCTGCACTGAAAAACACAATTAGCCTACGATTGCTTCTAGGAACTAAACCGTGAAGTCGGTATACCTCAAGCAGCAACTAGACTTCATGTCCAGTTTCAATAATTACAGGGTTTCCCTTAACTGATAGTTATTCCCGAGAAAAATTGCCACCTAGGCCTCACTAAGCCTTCACCTTGATATCCTTACACCACCACCACGACTCCCAGCATGGCAATGGTTACTAATGTCATGCTCCATTGTGTCCACTGGATGTGCAATAAGAGAGCCAGAAACTCCAGAGGAATATGCTGTTTGGTCCCCCTGGAAATTGAGGCTTCCTGGAAAATTGTATTTTCCTCATTAGAAAGTTGAGAGTTGCAGCCTCAGTGTTACCTGGTAAACTCTGTTGTAGCCCACCTTTTCTTCATCGCACAATGGTATTTGTGAGGACAAGTGATTTTCCAAGAAAGAAACTTGGAGGTTGCCATTCTTTGGTATGTGCTCATCCTTCAGTGATCTACAGTGAATTGGCGAACCCGTTTGACCACTAGCCGCAAGGTAACGTTGCTCTTGAATCATGCCACAGGTTGGCATGCAGCTGAATCCATGTAGCCTTATTCAGTGTGGTTCTTGAGCTCTAGGAATCATTCCAGGTCTCAAAGTACTGGTGGGTCTGCACTAGGATGAGAAACGTACAAGAAGAATGGCCTGTGTGTTTGGGGATTTGTGAGCAGTGCACCATTGGGAAGAGCTCGATGCTGAGTCTTGGAAGGTGTAGGGCTTCTTTTGTTAAACCTCTAGAATCTGGTAAGTTGAAACAACTCAAGTGTCTCCCTTCTAAAGCACCTTGGAGGTACCAATCAGAGAAAGAAACAGCAGGGTCAATGCTCTGTGGTCTCTTTTGAAAATACGGCTCGAAGGAAATCTTTATTTTCTTCATTGGGATCTAGGGAGTTGCGTGCTCAATTCTTCTGAGAAACACTGTAGTTGCACATGTTCTCTTCATAGCACAATTGCCTTTGTGATGACAAGTGAGTTTCTAGGAAGGAAACTTGAGGATTGCCATTCTTTGGTAGGTACTCATTCTTCGGAAATCTTCAGTGAATTGGCGAACCCATTTGTCCACTAGCCTCAAGCTAAAGTTCCTCTTCTATCATGCCACAGGTTGGCATGCAGCTGAATCCAAGTAGCCTTATTATGTGTGGTCCTTGAGCTCTAGGAAGAGTTCCTGGCCTCTTAGTACTGGCTGGTCTGCACTAGAATGAGAAACATGCAGGAAGGAAAGCGTGTGTGTTCCGGGGGTTGTGAGCAATGCACCGTTTGGAAGAGCTAGGTGCTGAGTAATGGGCAGTGTAGGGTTTCCCTGGATAAACACCTAGATTGCGACAGCTTGAAAACACCTGGCTATCAGCGTTCTGTTCAATCCTTCATGCCAAAAGTGTCTACTTTTCTGCCTATCCGTGAGCACACAAAAAATAATATGATCCTACCCCTCCTTCTGGGAACTCACACGTGATGGAATCTACGCCCAGCAGCCAGTGGACTTTAAGTGCAGCCTGAAAAATTACAGGGTTTCCCTTGAAAGTTAGTTATTCCGGAGATACATTGTACACCCAGGCCTCACTCACCGATGAACCTGTAATACTTTGACCACATTCACGACTGCCTGTATTGCAAAGTTTACTCACAAAAGGGTTTAGTTGGTAACTTGAACGTCCAATAAGTACTCAGAAACTGCAGCATAAGAAGCTGTGCTCTCCCTTTGGAGATTGAGGCTTCATGGGAAGTTTATTTTCCACATTGGAATGTCGACACTTGCGGCCTCCGTGTTACCCGATAAACAGTGTAGTGGCCCATCGTCTCTTCACTGCAGAATTGCCTTTTCAGGCAAGTGATTTTCCATGAAACAAACGTTTCCTTTCAATTCCTGCTACGTGCTCCTCCTTCAGCAGTTGTTAGTGAATAGGCCAACCACATGCGACAACTGGCCTCAACCTAACGTTCTGTTTTTCTCGTCAAAATTGTAGGCAGGTGGCAAGTTCAATGCAGCGTTGGACAAAGCAGTACTGGAACTCTAGGAGACATTTCTGGTGTCTTAGGAAAGGCGGGTGTGAACTAGAATCCACGATATTCACGAGGGACTGCCAGTCTCTTCTGGAACTTGTGAGCAACGTTCAGTTGATGACAACTATATGCCAAGAAAGGGCAGTGAAAGGCTTTTTCTGTTAAACCTCTAGAATGTGGTACGTTGAAACAACTCAAGTATCTCCCTTCTAACGAACCTTGGAGGAACAAAATAGAGGAAGAAACAGCAGGGTCAATGCTCTGTGGTCCCTTTTGAAAGCAAGGCATGAAGGGAAAGTTTATTTACCTCTTTGGGATTTGAAGAGTCGCAGGCTCAATTCTCCCTGAGAAACATTGTAGTTGCACATGTTCTCTGCATAGCACAATTCCCTTTGTGAGGACAAGGGATTTTCCAAGAAAAAAAAACTTGGAGGTTGCCATTCCTTGGTATGTGCTCATCCTTCAGTAATATACAGTGAATTGGCGACCCTATTTGACCACTAGCCTCAAGCAAACGTTCCTCTTGTCTCCTAACACACGTTGGCGTGCAGCAGAATCCATGTAGCCTTATTCAGTGTTGTTCTTGGACTCTAGGAATCATTCCAGGTCTCAATACTGGCCGGTCTGCAGTAGGATGAGAAACCTACAAGAAGAAAGGCCTGTGAGTTCGGGGAGTTGTGAGCAATGCACCGTTGGGAACAGCTAGATGACGAGTCATGGGCTGTGAAGGGCCTCTTTCCTTAAACCTCTAGAATGTGGTAAGTTGAATGAACTCAAGGATCTCCCTTCTAAAGCACATTGGAGGTACAAACCAGAGAAAGAAAGAGCAGGGGCAGTGCTCTGTGGTCCCTTTTGAAAATAAGGCATGAAGGGAGACTTTATTTACCTCCTTGGGATTTAGAGAGTTGTGGGCTCAACTCTCCTGAGAAACACTGTAGTTGCACATGTTCTCTTCATAGCACATTTGCCTTTGTGATGACAAGTGAGTTTCTAGGAAAAATCTTGGAGGTTGCCATTCTTTGGTAGGTGCTCATCCTTCGGTAATCTTCAGTGAATTGGCGACGCCATTTGACCACTAGCCTCAAGCTAAGGTTCCTCTTGTATCATCCCACAGGTTGGCATGCAGCAGAATCCATGTAGCCTTATTCAGTGTGGTTCTTGGGCTCTAGGAAACTTTCGAAGTCTCCTAGGACTCAGGGGTCTGCAGTAGACCCGAAACGTACAAAAAGGACGGCCTGTGTGTTCAAGGATTTGTGAGTAAGGCACCGTTGGGAACAGCTAGATGCCGAGTCAGGGGCAGTGAAAGGCTTCTTTTGTGAAACCTCTAGAATGTGGTACGCTGAAACAACTCAAGTATCTCCCTTCTAAATCACCTTGCAGGTACAAAATAGAGAAAGAAACAGCAGGTTCAATGCTCTGGGGTCCCTTTTGAAAATAAGGCTGGAAGGGAAACTTTATTTACCTCCTTGAGATTTAGAGAGTTGCAGGCTCAATTCTCCCTGAGAAACACTGTACTTGCACATCTTCCCTTCATAACACAATTGCCTTTGTGATGACGTGAGTTTCTAGGATAGAACCTTGGAGGTTGCCATTCCTTGGTAGTTGCTCATCCCTTGGTAATCTTCAGGGAATGAACCAAACACATGGGACCTCTAGCCTCAAGTTAACGTTCAGGTTTTCTCATGACAGGGGTAGGCATGCCACAGATTCCATGCAGCCTTAGTCCCTGTGGTTCTTGAACTCTAGGAATCATATCAGTTCTCTTTTGACTCGCTGGTCTGCCCTAGGTTTTGAAACGTACTAAAAGGACCGCCTGTGTCTTCGCGAAGTTGTGAGCAATCTACGGTTGGGAACATCTAGATGCCAAGTGATGGGCAGTGAAGGGCTTCGTTGGTTCCACCCCTAGCTTGCGATGGCTGGAAAGCAACACAGTTATCAACGTTTCGTGCCTTCCTTCATGCAAAGCGTGTCTGTATTCCTCAGGAAACCTGAGCTGTACTGAAAAACACAATTAGCCTACGATTGCTTCTAGGAACTAAACCGTGAAGTCGGTATACCTCAAGCAGCAACTAGACTTCATGTCCAGTTTCAATAATTACAGGGTTTCCCTTAACTGATTGTTATTCCCGAGAAAAATTGCCACCTAGGCCTCACTAAGCCTTCACCTTGATATCCTTACACCACCATCACGACTCCCAGCATGGCAATGGTTACTAATGTCATGCTCAATTTTGTCCACTGGATGTGCAATAAGAGAGCCAGAAACTCCAGTGGAATATGCTGTTTGGTCCCCCTGGAAATTGAGGCTTCCTGGAAAATTTTATTTTCCTCATTAGAAAGTTGAGAGTTGCAGCCTCAGTGTTACCTGGTAAACTCTGTTGTAGCCCTCCTTTTCCTCATCGCACAATGGTATTTGTGAGGACAAGTGATTTTCCAAGAAAGAAACTTGGAGGTTGCCATTCTTTGGTATGTGCTCATCCTTCAGTGATCTACAGTGAATTGGCGAACCCGTTTGACCACTAGCCGCAAGGTAACGTTGCTCTTGAATCATGCCACAGGTTGGCATGCAGCTGAATCCATGTAGCCTTATTCAGTGTGGTTCTTGAGCTCTAGGAATCATTCCAGGTCTCAAAGTACTGGTGGGTCTGCACTAGGATGAGAAACGTACAAGAAGAATGGCCTGTGTGTTTGGGGATTTGTGAGCAGTGCACCATTGGGAAGAGCTCGATGCTGAGTCTTGGAAGGTGTAGGGCTTCTTTTGTTAAAGCACTAGAATCTGGTAAGTTGAAACAACTCAAGTGTCTCCCTTCTAAAGCACCTTGGAGGTACCAATCAGAGAAAGAAACAGCAGGGTCAATGCTCTGTGGTCTCTTTTGAAAATACGGCTCGAAGGAAATCTTTATTTTCTTCATTGGGATCTAGGGAGTTGCGTGCTCAATTCTTCTGAGAAACACTGTAGTTGCACATGTTCTCTTCATAGCACAATTGCCTTTGTGATGACAAGTGAGTTTCTAGGAAGGAAACTTGAGGATTGACATTCTTTGGTAGGTACTCATTCTTCGGAAATCTTCAGTGAATTGGCAAACCCATTTGTCCACTAGCCTCAAGCTAAAGTTCCTCTTCTATCATGCCACAGGTTGGCATGCAGCTGAATCCAAGTAGCCTTATTATGTGTGGTCCTTGAGCTCTAGGAAGAGTTCCTGGCCTCTTAGTACTGGCTGGTCTGCACTAGAATGAGAAACGTGCAGGAAGGAAAGCGTGTGTGTTCCGGGGGTTGTGAGCAATGCACCGTTTGGAAGAGCTAGGTGCTGAGTAATGGGCAGTGTAGGGTTTCCCTGGATAAACACCTAGATTGCGACAGCTGGAAAACACCTGGCTATCAGCGTTCTGTTCAATCCTTCATGCCAAAAGTGTCTACTTTTCTGCCTATCCGTGAGCACACAAAAAATAATATGATCCTACTCCTCCTTCTGGGAACTCACACGTGATGGAATCTACGCCCAGCAGCCAGTGGACTTTAAGTGCAGCCTGAAAAATTACAGGGTTTCCCTTGAAAGCTAGTTATTCCGGAGATACATTGTACACCCAGGCCTCACTCACCGATGACCCTGTAATACTTTGACCACATTCACGACTGCCTGTATTGCAAAGTTTACTCACAAAAGGGTTTAGTTGGTAACTTGAACGTCCAATAAGTACTCAGAAACTGCAGCATAAGAAGCTGTGCTCTCCCTTTGGAGATTGAGGCTTCATGGGAAGTTTATTTTCCACATTGGAATGTCGACACTTGCGGCCTCCGTGTTACCCGATAAACAGTATAGTTGCCCATCGTCTCTTCACTGCAGAATTGCCTTTTCAGGCAAGTGATTTTCCATGAAACAAACGTTTCCTTTCAATTCCTGCTACGTGCTCCTCCTTCAGCAGTTGTTAGTGAATAGGCCAACCACATGCGACAACTGGCCTCAACCTAACGTTCTGTTTTTCTCGTCACAATGGTAGGCAGGCGGCAGGTTCAATGCAGCGTTGGACAAAGCAGTACTGGAACTCTAGGAGACATTTCTGGTGTCTTAGGAAAGGCGGGTGTGAACTAGAATCCACGATATTCACGAGGGACTGCCAGTCTCTTCTGGAACTTGTGAGCAACGTTCAGTTGATGACAACTATATGCCAAGAAAGGGCAGTGAAAGGCTTTTTCTGTTAAACCTCTAGAATGTGGTAAGTTGAAACAACTCAAGTATCTCCCTTCTAACGAACCTTGGAGGAACAAAATAGAGGAAGAAACAGCAGGGTCAATGCTCTGTGGTCCCTTTTGAAAGCAAGGCATGAAGGGAAAGTTTATTTACCTCTTTGGGATTTGAAGAGTCGCAGGCTCAATTCTCCCTGAGAAACATTGTAGTTGCACATGTTCTCTGCATAGCACAATTCCCTTTGTGAGGACAAGGGATTTTCCAAGAAAAAAAAACTTGGAGGTTGCCATTCCTTGGTATGTGCTCATCCTTCAGTAATATACAGTGAATTGGCGACCCTATTTGACCACTAGCCTCAAGCAAACGTTCCTCTTGTCTCCTAACACACGTTGGCGTGCAGCAGAATCCATGGAGCCTTATTCAGTGTTGTTCTTGGACTCTAGGAATCATTCCAGGTCTCAATACTGGCCGGTCTGCAGTAGGATGAGAAACCTACAAGAAGAAAGGCCTGTGAGTTCGGGGAGTTGTGAGCAATGCACCGTTGGGAACAGCTAGATGACGAGTCATGGGCTGTGAAGGGCCTCTTTCCTTAAACCTCTAGAATGTGGTAAGTTGAATGAACTCAAGGATCTCCCTTCTAAAGCACATTGGAGGTACAAACCAGAGAAAGAAAGAGCAGGGGCAGTGCTCTGTGGTCCCTTTTGAAAATAAGGCATGAAGGGAGACTTTATTTACCTCCTTGGGATTTAGAGAGTTGTGGGCTCAACTCTCCTGAGAAACACTGTAGTTGCACATGTTCTCTTCATAGCACATTTGCCTTTGTGATGACAAGTGAGTTTCTAGGAAAAATCTTGGAGGTTGCCATTCTTTGGTAGGTGCTCATCCTTCGGTAATCTTCAGTGAATTGGCGACGCCATTTGACCACTAGCCTCAAGCTAAGGTTCCTCTTGTATCATCCCACAGGTTGGCATGCAGCAGAATCCATGTAGCCTTATTCAGTGTGGTTCTTGGGCTCTAGGAAACTTTCGAAGTCTCCTAGGACTCAGGGGTCTGCACCAGACCCGAAACGTACAAAAAGGACGGCCTGTGTGTTCAAGGATTTTTGAGTAAGGCACCGTTGGGAACAGCTAGATGCCGAGTCAGGGGCAGTGAAAGGCTTCTTTTGTTAAACCTCTAGAATGTGGTACGCTGAAACAACTCAAGTATCTCCCTTGTAAATCACCTTGCAGGTACAAAATAGAGAAAGAAACAGCAGGTTCAATGCTCTGGGGTCCCTTTTGAAAATAAGGCTGGAAGGGAAACTTTATTTACCTCCTTGAGATTTAGAGAGTTGCAGGCTCAATTCTCCCTGAGAAACACTGTACTTGCACATCTTCCCTTCATAACACAATTGCCTTTGTGATGACGTGAGTTTCTAGGATAGAACCTTGGAGGTTGCCATTCCTTGGTAGTTGCTCATCCCTTGGTAATCTTCAGGGAATGAACCAAACACATGGGACCTCTAGCCGCAAGTTAACGTTCAGGTTTTCTCATGACAGGGGTAGGCATGCCACAGATTCCATGCAGCCTTAGTCCCTGTGGTTCTTGAACTCTAGGAATCATATCAGTTCTCTTTTGACTCGCTGGTCTGCCCTAGGTTTTGAAACGTACTAAAAGGACCGCCTGTGTCTTCGCGAAGTTGTGAGCAATCTACGGTTGGGAACATCTAGATGCCAAGTGATGGGCAGTGAAGGGCTTCGTTGGTTCCACCCCTAGCTTGCGATGGCTGGAAAGCAACACAGTTATCAACGTTTCGTGCCTTCCTTCATGCAAAGCGTGTCTGTATTCCTCAGGAAACCTGAGCTGTACTGAAAAACACAATTAGCCTACGATTGCTTCTAGGAACTAAACCGTGAAGTCGGTATACCTCAAGCAGCAACTAGACTTCATGTCCAGTTTCAATAATTACAGGGTTTCCCTTAACTGATTGTTATTCCCGAGAAAAATTGCCACCTAGGCCTCACTAAGCCTTCACCTTGATATCCTTACACCACCATCACGACTCCCAGCATGGCAATGGTTACTAATGTCATGCTCAATTTTGTCCACTGGATGTGCAATAAGAGAGCCAGAAACTCCAGTGGAATATGCTGTTTGGTCCCCCTGGAAATTGAGGCTTCCTGGAAAATTTTATTTTCCTCATTAGAAAGTTGAGAGTTGCAGCCTCAGTGTTACCTGGTAAACTCTGTTGTAGCCCTCCTTTTCCTCATCGCACAATGGTATTTGTGAGGACAAGTGATTTTCCAAGAAAGAAACTTGGAGGTTGCCATTCTTTGGTATGTGCTCATCCTTCAGTGATCTACAGTGAATTGGCGAACCCGTTTGACCACTAGCCGCAAGGTAACGTTGCTCTTGAATCATGCCACAGGTTGGCATGCAGCTGAATCCATGTAGCCTTATTCAGTGTGGTTCTTGAGCTCTAGGAATCATTCCAGGTCTCAAAGTACTGGTGGGTCTGCACTAGGATGAGAAACGTACAAGAAGAATGGCCTGTGTGTTTGGGGATTTGTGAGCAGTCCACCATTGGGAAGAGCTTGATGCTGAGTCTTGGAAGGTGTAGGGCTTCTTTTGTTAAAGCACTAGAATCTGGTAAGTTGAAACAACTCAAGTGTCTCCCTTCTAAAGCACCTTGGAGGTACCAATCAGAGAAAGAAACAGCAGGGTCAATGCTCTGTGGTCTCTTTTGAAAATACGGCTCGAAGGAAATCTTTATTTTCTTCATTGGGATCTAGGGAGTTGCGTGCTCAATTCTTCTGAGAAACACTGTAGTTGCACATGTTCTCTTCATAGCACAATTGCCTTTGTGATGACAAGTGAGTTTCTAGGAAGGAAACTTGAGGATTGACATTCTTTGGTAGGTACTCATTCTTCGGAAATCTTCAGTGAATTGGCAAACCCATTTGTCCACTAGCCTCAAGCTAAAGTTCCTCTTCTATCATGCCACAGGTTGGCATGCAGCTGAATCCAAGTAGCCTTATTATGTGTGGTCCTTGAGCTCTAGGAAGAGTTCCTGGCCTCTTAGTACTGGCTGGTCTGCACTAGAATGAGAAACGTGCAGGAAGGAAAGCGTGTGTGTTCCGGGGGTTGTGAGCAATGCACCGTTTGGAAGAGCTAGGTGCTGAGTAATGGGCAGTGTAGGGTTTCCCTGGATAAACACCTAGATTGCGACAGCTGGAAAACACCTGGCTATCAGCGTTCTGTTCAATCCTTCATGCCAAAAGTGTCTACTTTTCTGCCTATCCGTGAGCACACAAAAAATAATATGATCCTACTCCTCCTTCTGGGAACTCACACGTGATGGAATCTACGCCCAGCAGCCAGTGGACTTTAAGTGCAGCCTGAAAAATTACAGGGTTTCCCTTGAAAGCTAGTTATTCCGGAGATACATTGTACACCCAGGCCTCACTCACCGATGACCCTGTAATACTTTGAGCACATTCACGACTGCCTGTATTGCAAAGTTTACTCACAAAAGGGTTTAGTTGGTAACTTGAACGTCCAATAAGTACTCAGAAACTGCAGCATAAGAAGCTGTGCTCTCCCTTTGGAGATTGAGGCTTCATGGGAAGTTTATTTTCCACATTGGAATGTCGACACTTGCGGCCTCCGTGTTACCCGATAAACAGTATAGTTGCCCATCGTCTCTTCACTGCAGAATTGCCTTTTCAGGCAAGTGATTTTCCATGAAACAAACGTTTCCTTTCAATTCCTGCTACGTGCTCCTCCTTCAGCAGTTGTTAGTGAATAGGCCAACCACATGCGACAACTGGCCTCAACCTAACGTTCTGTTTTTCTCGTCACAATGGTAGGCAGGCGGCAGGTTCAATGCAGCGTTGGACAAAGCAGTACTGGAACTCTAGGAGACATTTCTGGTGTCTTAGGAAAGGCGGGTGTGAACTAGAATCCACGATATTCACGAGGGACTGCCAGTCTCTTCTAGAACTTGTGAGCAACGTTCAGTTGATGACAACTATATGCCAAGAAAGGGCAGTGAAAGGCTTTTTCTGTTAAACCTCTAGAATGTGGTAAGTTGAAACAACTCAAGTATCTCCCTTCTAACGAACCTTGGAGGAACAAAATAGAGGAAGAAACAGCAGGGTCAATGCTCTGTGGTCCCTTTTGAAAGCAAGGCATGAAGGGAAAGTTTATTTACCTCTTTGGGATTTGAAGAGTCGCAGGCTCAATTCTCCCTGAGAAACATTGTAGTTGCACATGTTCTCTGCATAGCACAATTCCCTTTGTGAGGACAAGGGATTTTCCAAGAAAAAAAAACTTGGAGGTTGCCATTCCTTGGTATGTGCTCATCCTTCAGTAATATACAGTGAATTGGCGACCCTATTTGACCACTAGCCTCAAGCAAACGTTCCTCTTGTCGCCTAACACACGTTGGCGTGCAGCAGAATCCATGTAGCCTTATTCAGTGTTGTTCTTGGACTCTAGGAATCATTCCAGGTCTCAATACTGGCCGGTCTGCAGTAGGATGAGAAACCTACAAGAAGAAAGGCCTGTGAGTTCGGGGAGTTGTGAGCAATGCACCGTTGGGAACAGCTAGATGACGAGTCATGGGCTGTGAAGGGCCTCTTTCCTTAAACCTCTAGAATGTGGTAAGTTGAATGAACTCAAGGATCTCCCTTCTAAAGCACATTGGAGGTACAAACCAGAGAAAGAAAGAGCAGGGGCAGTGCTCTGTGGTCCCTTTTGAAAATAAGGCATGAAGGGAGACTTTATTTACCTCCTTGGGATTTAGAGAGTTGTGGGCTCAACTCTCCTGAGAAACACTGTAGTTGCACATGTTCTCTTCATAGCACATTTGCCTTTGTGATGACAAGTGAGTTTCTAGGAAAAATCTTGGAGGTTGCCATTCTTTGGTAGGTGCTCATCCTTCGGTAATCTTCAGTGAATTGGCGACGCCATTTGACCACTAGCCTCAAGCTAAGGTTCCTCTTGTATCATCCCACAGGTTGGCATGCAGCAGAATCCATGTAGCCTTATTCATTGTGGTTCTTGGGCTCTAGGAAACTTTCGAAGTCTCCTAGGACTCAGGGTTCTGCACTAGACCCGAAACGTACAAAAAGGACGGCCTGTGTGTTCAAGGATTTGTGAGTAAGGCACCGTTGGGAACAGCTAGATGCCGAGTCAGGGGCAGTGAAAGGCTTCTTTTGTTAAACCTCTAGAATGTGGTACGCTGAAACAACTCAAGTATCTCCCTTGTAAATCACCTTGCAGGTACAAAATAGAGAAAGAAACAGCAGGTTCAATGCTCTGGGGTCCCTTTTGAAAATAAGGCTGGAAGGGAAACTTTATTTACCTCCTTGAGATTTAGAGAGTTGCAGGCTCAATTCTCCCTGAGAAACACTGTACTTGCACATCTTCCCTTCATAACACAATTGCCTTTGTGATGACGTGAGTTTCTAGGATAGAACCTTGGAGGTTGCCATTCCTTGGTAGTTGCTCATCGCTTGGTAATCTTCAGGGAATGAACCAAACACATGGGACCTCTAGCCGCAAGTTAACGTTCAGGTTTTCTCATGACAGGGGTAGGCATGCCACAGATTCCATGCAGCCTTAGTCCCTGTGGTTCTTGAACTCTAGGAATCATATCAGTTCTCTTTTGACTCGCTGGTCTACCCTAGGTTTTGAAACGTACTAAAAGGACCGCCTGTGTCTTCGCGAAGTTGTGAGCAATCTACGGTTGGGAACATCTAGATGCCAAGTGATGGGCAGTGAAGGGCTTCGTTGGTTCCACCCCTAGCTTGCAATGGCTGGAAAGCAACACAGTTATCAACGTTCCGTGCCTTCCTTCATGCAAAGCGTGTCTGCATTCCTCAGGAAACCTGAGCTGCACTGAAAAACACAATTAGCCTACGATTGCTTCTAGGAACTAAACCGTGAAGTCGGTATACCTCAAGCAGCAACTAGACTTCATGTCCAGTTTCAATAATTACAGGGTTTCCCTTAACTGATAGTTATTCCCGAGAAAAATTGCCACCTAGGCCTCACTAAGCCTTCACCTTGATATCCTTACACCACCACCACGACTCCCAGCATGGCAATGGTTACTAATGTCATGCTCCATTGTGTCCACTGGATGTGCAATAAGAGAGCCAGAAACTCCAGAGGAATATGCTGTTTGGTCCCCCTGGAAATTGAGGCTTCCTGGAAAATTGTATTTTCCTCATTAGAAAGTTGAGAGTTGCAGCCTCAGTGTTACCTGGTAAACTCTGTTGTAGCCCACCTTTTCTTCATCGCACAATGGTATTTGTGAGGACAAGTGATTTTCCAAGAAAGAAACTTGGAGGTTGCCATTCTTTGGTATGTGCTCATCCTTCAGTGATCTACAGTGAATTGGCGAACCCGTTTGACCACTAGCCGCAAGGTAACGTTGCTCTTGAATCATGCCACAGGTTGGCATGCAGCTGAATCCATGTAGCCTTATTCAGTGTGGTTCTTGAGCTCTAGGAATCATTCCAGGTCTCAAAGTACTGGTGGGTCTGCACTAGGATGAGAAACGTACAAGAAGAATGGCCTGTGTGTTTGGGGATTTGTGAGCAGTGCACCATTGGGAAGAGCTCGATGCTGAGTCTTGGAAGGTGTAGGGCTTCTTTTGTTAAAGCTCTAGAATCTGGTAAGTTGAAACAACTCAAGTGTCTCCCTTCTAAAGCACCTTGGAGGTACCAATCAGAGAAAGAAACAGCAGGGTCAATGCTCTGTGGTCTCTTTTGAAAATACGGCTCGAAGGAAATCTTTATTTTCTTCATTGGGATCTAGGGAGCTGTGTGCTCAATTCTTCTGAGAAACACTGTAGTTGCACATGTTCTCTTCATAGCACAATTGCCTTTGTGATGACAAGTGAGTTTCTAGGAAGGAAACTTGAGGATTGCCATTCTTTGGTAGGTACTCATTCTTCGGAAATCTTCAGTGAATTGGCGAACCCATTTGTCCACTAGCCTCAAGCTAACGTTCCTCTTCTATCATGCCACAGGTTGGCATGCAGCTGAATCCAAGTAGCCTTATTATGTGTGGTCCTTGAGCTCTAGGAAGCGTTCCAGGTCTCTTAGTACTGGCTGGTCTGCACTAGAATGAGAAACGTGCAGGAAGGAAAGCGTGTGTGTTCCGGGGGTTGTGAGCAATGCACCGTTTGGAAGAGCTAGGTGCTGAGTAATGGGCAGTGTAGGGTTTCCCTGGATAAACACCTAGATTGCGACAGCTTGAAAACACCTGGCTATCAGCGTTCTGTTCAATCCTTCATGCCAAAAGTGTCTGCTTTTCTGCCTATCCGTGAGCACACAGAAAATAATATGATCCTACCCCTCCTTCTGGGAACTCACACGTGATGGAATCTACGCCCAGCAGCCAGTGGACTTTAAGTGCAGCCTGAAAAATTACAGGGTTTCCCTTGAAAGCTAGTTATTCCAGAGATACATTGTACACGCAGGCCTCACTCACCGATGACCCTGTAATACTTTGAGCACATTCACGACTGCCTGTATTGCAAAGTTTACTCACAAAAGGGTTTAGTTGGTAACTTGAACGTCCAGTAAGTACTCAGAAACTGCAGCATAAGAAGCTGTGCTCTCCCTTTGGAGATTGAGGCTTCATGGGAAGTTTATTTTCCACATTGGAATGTCGACACTTGCGGCCTCCGTGTTACCCGATAAACAGTGTAGTGGCCCATCGTCTCTTCACTGCAGAATTGCCTTTTCAGGCAAGTGATTTTCCATGAAACAAACGTTTCCTTTCAATTCCTGCTACGTGCTCCTCCTTCAGCAGTTGTTAGTGAATAGGCCAACCACATGCGACGACTGGCCTCAACCTAACGTTCTGTTTTCCTCGTCACAATGGTAGGCAGGCAGCAGGTTCAATGCAGCGTTTGGCAAAGCAGTACTGGAACTCTAGGAGACATTTCTGGTGTCTTAGGAAAGGCGGGTGTGCACTAGAATCCACGATATTCACGAGGGGCTGCCAGTCTCTTCTGGAACTTGTGAGCAACGTTCAGTTGATGACAACTATACGCCAAGAAAGGGCAGTGAAAGGCTTTTTCTGTTAAACCTCTAGAATGTGGTAAGTTGAAACAACTCAAGTATCTCCCTTCTAACGAACCTTGGAGGAACAAAATAGAGGAAGAAACAGCAGGGTCAATGCTCTGTGGTCCCTTTTGAAAGCAAGGCATGAAGGGAAAGTTTATTTACCTCTTTGGGATTTGAAGAGTCGCAGGCTCAATTCTCCCTGAGAAACATTGTAGTTGCACATGTTCTCTGCATAGCACAATTCCCTTTGTGAGGACAAGGGATTTTCCAAGAAAAAAATACTTGGAGGTTGCCATTCCTTGGTATGTGCTCATCCTTCAGTAATATACAGTGAATTGGCGACCCTATTTGACCACTAGCCAGAAGCAAACGTTCCTCTTGTCTCCTAACACACGTTGGCGTGCAGCAGAATCCATGGAGCCTTATTCAGTGTTGTTCTTGGACTCTAGGAATCATTCCAGGTCTCAATACTGGCCGGTCTGCAGTAGGATGAGAAACCTACAAGAAGAAAGGCCTGTGAGTTCGGGGAGTTGTGAGCAATGCACCGTTGGGAACAGCTAGATGACGAGTCATGGGCTGTGAAGGGCCTCTTTCCTTAAACCTCTAGAATGTGGTAAGTTGAATGAACTCAAGGATCTCCCTTCTAAAGCACATTGGAGGTACAAACCAGAGAAAGAAAGAGCAGGGGCAGTGCTCTGTGGTCCCTTTTGAAAATAAGGCATGAAGGGAGACTTTATTTACCTCCTTGCGATTTAGAGAGTTGTGGGCTCAACTCTCCTGAGAAACACTGTAGTTGCACATGTTCTCTTCATAGCACATTTGCCTTTGTGATGACAAGTGAGTTTCTAGGAAAAATCTTGGAGGTTGCCATTCTTTGGTAGGTGCTCATCCTTCGGTAATCTTCAGTGAATTGGCGACGCCATTTGAACACTAGCCTCAAGCTAAGGTTCCTCTTGTATCATCCCACAGGTTGGCATGCAGCAGAATCCATGTAGCCTTATTCAGTGTGGTTCTTGGGCTCTAGGAAACATTCGAAGTCTCCTAGGACTCAGGGGTCTGCACTAGACCCGAAACGTACAAAAAGGACGGCCTGTGTGTTCAAGGATTTGTGAGTAAGGCACCGTTGGGAACAGCTAGATGCCGAGTCAGGGGCAGTGAAAGGCTTCTTTTGTGAAACCTCTAGAATGTGGTACGCTGAAACAACTCAAGTATCTCCCTTGTAAATCACCTTGCAGGTACAAAATAGAGAAAGAAACAGCAGGTTCAATGCTCTGTGGTCCCTTTTGAAAATAAGGCTGGAAGGGAAACTTTATTTACCTCCTTGAGTTTTAGAGAGTTGCAGGCTCAATTCTCCCTGAGACACACTGTAGTTGCACATCTTCCCTTCATAACACAATTGCCTTTGTGATGACGTGAGTTTCTAGGATAGAACCTTGGAGGTTGCCATTCCTTGGTAGTTGCTCATCCCTCGGTAATCTTCAGGGAATGAACCAAACACATGGGACCTCTAGCCTCAAGTTAACGTTCAGGTTTTCTCATGACAGGGACAGGCATGCCACAGATTCCATGCAGCCTTAGTCCCTGTGGTTCTTGAACTCTAGGAATCATATCAGTTCTCTTTTGACTCGCTGGTCTGCCCTAGGTTTTGAAACGTACTAAAAGGACCGCCTGTATCTTCGCGAAGTTGTGAGCAATCTACGGTTGGGAACATCTAGATGCCAAGTGATGGGCAGTGAAGGGTTTCGTTGGTTCCACCCCTAGTTGCGATGGCTGGAAAGCAACACAGTTATCAACGTTCCGTGCCTACCTTCATGCAAAGCGTGTCTGCATTCCTCAGGAAACCTGAGCTGCACTGAAAAACACAATTAGCCTACGATTGCTTCTAGGAACTAAACCGTGAAGTAGGTATACCTCAAGCAGCAACTAGACTTCATGTCCAGTTTCAATAATTACAGGGTTTCCCTTAACTGATAGTTATTCCCGAGAAAAATTGCCACCTAGGCCTCACTAAGCCTTCACCTTGATATCCTTACACCACCACCACGACTCCCAGCATGGCAATGGTTACTAATGTCATGCTCCATTGTGTCCACTGGATGTGCAATAAGAGAGCCAGAAACTCCAGAGGAATATGCTGTTTGGTCCCCCTGGAAATTGAGGCTTCCTGGAAAATTGTATTTTCCTCATTAGAAAGTTGAGAGTTGCAGCCTCAGTGTTACCTGGTAAACTCTGTTGTAGCCCACCTTTTCTTCATCGCACAATGGTATTTGTGAGGACAAGTGATTTTCCAAGAAAGAAACTTGGAGGTTGCCATTCTTTGGTATGTGCTCATCCTTCAGTGATCTACAGTGAATTGGCGAACCCGTTTGACCACTAGCCGCAAGGTAACGTTGCTCTTGAATCATGCCACAGGTTGGCATGCAGCTGAATCCATGTAGCCTTATTCAGTGTGGTTCTTGAGCTCTAGGAATCATTCCAGGTCTCAAAGTACTGGTGGGTCTGCACTAGGATGAGAAACGTACAAGAAGAATGGCCTGTGTGTTTGGGGATTTGTGAGCAGTGCACCATTGGGAAGAGCTCGATGCTGAGTCTTGGAAGGTGTAGGGCTTCTTGTGTTAAAGCTCTAGAATCTGGTAAGTTGAAACAACTCAAGTGTCTCCCTTCTAAAGCACCTTGGAGGTACCAATCAGAGAAAGAAACAGCAGGGTCAATGCTCTGTGGTCTCTTTTGAAAATACGGCTCGAAGGAAATCTTTATTTTCTTCATTGGGATCTAGGGAGCTGCGTGCTCAATTCTTCTGAGAAACACTGTAGTTGCACATGTTCTCTTCATAGCACAATTGCCTTTGTGATGACAAGTGAGTTTCTAGGAAGGAAACTTGAGGATTGCCATTCTTTGGTAGGTACTCATTCTTCGGAAATCTTCAGTGAATTGGCGAACCCATTTGTCCACTAGCCTCAAGCTAACGTTCCTCTTCTATCATGCCACAGGTTGGCATGCAGCTGAATCCAAGTAGCCTTATTATGTGTGGTCCTTGAGCTCTAGGAAGAGTTCCTGGCCTCTTAGTACTGGCTGGTCTGCACTAGAATGAGAAACGTGCAGGAAGGAAAGCGTGTGTGTTCCGGGGGTTGTGAGCAATGCACCGTTTGGAAGAGCTAGGTGCTGAGTAATGGGCAGTGTAGGGTTTCCCTGGATAAACACCTAGATTGCGACACCTTGAAAACACCTGGCTATCAGCGTTCTGTTCAATCCTTCATGCCAAAAGTGTCTGCTTTTCTGCCTATCCGTGAGCACACAAAAAATAATATGATCCTACCCCTCCTTCTGGGAACTCACACGTGATGGAATCTACGCCCAGCAGCCAGTGGACTTTAAGTGCAGCCTGAAAAATTACAGGGTTTCCCTTGAAAGCTAGTTATTCCAGAGATACATTGTACACCCAGGCCTCACTCACCGATGACCCTGTAATACTTTGAGCACATTCACGACTGCCTGTATTGCAAAGTTTACTCACAAAAGGGTTTAGTTGGTAACTTGAACGTCCAGTAAGTACTCAGAAACTGCAGCATAAGAAGCTGTGCTCTCCCTTTGGAGATTGAGGCTTCATGGGAAGTTTATTTTCCACATTGGAATGTCGACACTTGCGGCCTCCGTGTTACCCGATAAACAGTGTAGTGGCCCATCGTCTCTTCACTGCAGAATTGCCTTTTCAGGCAAGTGATTTTCCATGAAACAAACGTTTCCTTTCAATTCCTGCTACGTGCTCCTCCTTCAGCAGTTGTTAGTGAATAGGCCAACCACATGCGACGACTGGCCTCAACCTAACGTTCTGTTTTTCTCGTCACAATGGTAGGCAGGCAGCAGGTTCAATGCAGCGTTTGGCAAAGCAGTACTGGAACTCTAGGAGACATTTCTGGTGTCTTAGGAAAGGCGGGTGTGCACTAGGATCCACGATATTCACGAGGGGCTGCCAGTCTCTTCTGGAACTTGTGAGCAACGTTCAGTTGATGACAACTATACGCCAAGAAAGGGCAGTGAAAGGCTTTTTCTGTTAAACCTCTAGAATGTGGTAAGTTGAAACAACTCAAGTATCTCCCTTCTAACGAACCTTGGAGGAACAAAATAGAGGAAGAAACAGCAGGGTCAATGCTCTGTGGTCCCTTTTGAAAGCAAGGCATGAAGGGAAAGTTTATTTACCTCTTTGGGATTTGAAGAGTCGCAGGCTCAATTCTCCCTGAGAAACATTGTAGTTGCACATGTTCTCTGCATAGCACAATTCCCTTTGTGAGGACAAGGGATTTTCCAAGAAAAAAAACTTGGAGGTTGCCATTCCTTGGTATGTGCTCATCCTTCAGTAATATACAGTGAATTGGCGACCCTATTTGACCACTAGCCTCAAGCAAACGTTCCTCTTGTCTCCTAACACACGTTGGCGTGCAGCAGAATCCATGGAGCCTTATTCAGTGTTGTTCTTGGACTCTAGGGATCATTCCAGGTCTCAATACTGGCCGGTCTGCAGTAGGATGAGAAACCTACAAGAAGAAAGGCCTGTGAGTTCGGGGAGTTGTGAGCAATGCACCGTTGGGAACAGCTAGATGACGAGTCATGGGCTGTGAAGGGCCTCTTTCCTTAAACCTCTAGAATGTGGTAAGTTGAATGAACTCAAGGATCTCCCTTCTAAAGCACATTGGAGGTACAAACCAGAGAAAGAAAGAGCAGGGGCAGTGCTCTGTGGTCCCTTTTGAAAATAAGGCATGAAGGGAGACTTTATTTACCTCCTTGGGATTTAGAGAGTTGTGGGCTCAACTCTCCTGAGAAACACTGTAGTTGCACATGTTCTCTTCATAGCACATTTGCCTTTGTGATGACAAGTGAGTTTCTAGGAAAAATCTTGGAGGTTGCCATTCTTTGGTAGGTGCTCATCCTTCGGTAATCTTCAGTGAATTGGCGACGCCATTTGACCACTAGCCTCAAGCTAAGGTTCCTCTTGTATCATCCCACAGGTTGGCATGCAGCAGAATCCATGTAGCCTTATTCAGTGTGGTTCTTGGGCTCTAGGAAACTTTCGAAGTCTCCTAGGACTCAGGGGTCTGCACTAGACCCGAAACGTACAAAAAGGACGGCCTGTGTGTTCAAGGATTTGTGAGTAAGGCACCGTTGGGAACAGCTAGATGCCGAGTCAGGGGCAGTGAAAGGCTTCTTTTGTGAAACCTCTAGAATGTGGTACGCTGAAACAACTCAAGTATCTCCCTTCTAAATCACCTTGCAGGTACAAAATAGAGAAAGAAACAGCAGGTTCAATGCTCTGGGGTCCCTTTTGAAAATAAGGCTGGAAGGGAAACTTTATTTACCTCCTTGAGATTTAGAGAGTTGCAGGCTCAATTCTCCCTGAGAAACACTGTACTTGCACATCTTCCCTTCATAACACAATTGCCTTTGTGATGACGTGAGTTTCTAGGATAGAACCTTGGAGGTTGCCATTCCTTGGTAGTTGCTCATCCCTTGGTAATCTTCAGGGAATGAACCAAACACATGGGACCTCTAGCCTCAAGTTAACGTTCAGGTTTTCTCATGACAGGGGTAGGCATGCCACAGATTCCATGCAGCCTTAGTCCCTGTGGTTCTTGAACTCTAGGAATCATATCAGTTCTCTTTTGACTCGCTGGTCTGCCCTAGGTTTTGAAACGTACTAAAAGGACCGCCTGTGTCTTCGCGAAGTTGTGAGCAATCTACGGTTGGGAACATCTAGATGCCAAGTGATGGGCAGTGAAGGGCTTCGTTGGTTCCACCCCTAGCTTGCGATGGCTGGAAAGCAACACAGTTATCAACGTTTCGTGCCTTCCTTCATGCAAAGCGTGTCTGTATTCCTCAGGAAACCTGAGCTGTACTGAAAAACACAATTAGCCTACGATTGCTTCTAGGAACTAAACCGTGAAGTCGGTATACCTCAAGCAGCAACTAGACTTCATGTCCAGTTTCAATAATTACAGGGTTTCCCTTAACTGATTGTTATTCCCGAGAAAAATTGCCACCTAGGCCTCACTAAGCCTTCACCTTGGTATCCTTACACCACCATCACGACTCCCAGCATGGCAATGGTTACTAATGTCATGCTCCATTTTGTCCACTGGATGTGCAATAAGAGAGCCAGAAACTCCAGTGGAATATGCTGTTTGGTCCCCCTGGAAATTGAGGCTTCCTGGAAAATTTTATTTTCCTCATTAGAAAGTTGAGAGTTGCAGCCTCAGTGTTACCTGGTAAACTCTGTTGTAGCCCTCCTTTTCCTCATCGCACAATGGTATTTGTGAGGACAAGTGATTTTCCAAGAAAGAAACTTGGAGGTTGCCATTCTTTGGTATGTGCTCATCCTTCAGTGATCTACAGTGAATTGGCGAACCCGTTTGACCACTAGCCGCAAGGTAACGTTGCTCTTGAATCATGCCACAGGTTGGCATGCAGCTGAATCCATGTAGCCTTATTCAGTGTGGTTCTTGAGCTCTAGGAATCATTCCAGGTCTCAAAGTACTGGTGGGTCTGCACTAGGATGAGAAACGTACAAGAAGAATGGCCTGTGTGTTTGGGGATTTGTGAGCAGTGCACCATTGGGAAGAGCTCGATGCTGAGTCTTGGAAGGTGTAGGGCTTCTTTTGTTAAAGCACTAGAATCTGGTAAGTTGAAACAACTCAAGTGTCTCCCTTCTAAAGCACCTTGGAGGTACCAATCAGAGAAAGAAACAGCAGGGTCAATGCTCTGTGGTCTCTTTTGAAAATACGGCTCGAAGGAAATCTTTATTTTCTTCATTGGGATCTAAGGAGTTGCGTGCTCAATTCTTCTGAGAAACACTGTAGTTGCACATGTTCTCTTCATAGCACAATTGCCTTTGTGATGACAAGTGAGTTTCTAGGAAGGAAACTTGAGGATTGACATTCTTTGGTAGGTACTCATTCTTCGGAAATCTTCAGTGAATTGGCGAACCCATTTGTCCACTAGCCTCAAGCTAAAGTTCCTCTTCTATCATGCCACAGGTTGGCATGCAGCTGAATCCAAGTAGCCTTATTATGTGTGGTCCTTGAGCTCTAGGAAGCGTTCCTGGCCTCTTAGTACTGGCTGGTCTGCACTAGAATGAGAAACGTGCAGGAAGGAAAGCGTGTGTGTTCCGGGGGTTGTGAGCAATGCACCGTTTGGAAGAGCTAGGTGCTGAGTAATGGGCAGTGTACGGTTTCCCTGGATAAACACCTAGATTGCGACAGCTGGAAAACACCTGGCTATCAGCGTTCTGTTCAATCCTTCATGCCAAAAGTGTCTACTTTTCTGCCTATCCGTGAGCACACAAAAAATAATATGATCCTACCCCTCCTTCTGGGAACTCACACGTGATGGAATCTACGCCCAGCAGCCAGTGGACTTTAAGTGCAGCCTGAAAAATTACAGGGTTTCCCTTGAAAGCTAGTTATTCCGGAGATACATTGTACACCCAGGCCTCACTCACCGATGACCCTGTAATACTTTGAGCACATTCACGACTGCCTGTATTGCAAAATTTACTCACAAAAGGGTTTAGTTGGTAACTTGAACGTCCAATAAGTACTCAGAAACTGCAGCATAAGAAGCTGTGCTCTCCCTTTGGAGATTGAGGCTTCATGGGAAGTTTATTTTCCACATTGGAATGTCGACACTTGCGGCCTCCGTGTTACCCGATAAACAGTATAGTTGCCCATCGTCTCTTCACTGCAGAATTGCCTTTTCAGGCAAGTGATTTTACATGAAACAAACGTTTCCTTTCAATTCCTGCTACGTGCTCCTCCTTCAGCAGTTGTTAGTGAATAGGCCAACCACATGCGACAACTGGCCTCAACCTAACGTTCTGTTTTTCTCGTCACAATGGTAGGCAGGCGGCAGGTTCAATGCAGCGTTGGACAAAGCAGTACTGGAACTCTAGGAGACATTTCTGGTGTCTTAGGAAAGGCGGGTGTGAACTAGAATCCACGATATTCACGAGGGACTGCCAGTCTCTTCTGGAACTTGTGAGCAACGTTCAGTTGATGACAACTATATGCCAAGAAAGGGCAGTGAAAGGCTTTTTCTGTTAAACCTCTAGAATGTGGTAAGTTGAAACAACTCAAGTATCTCCCTTCTAACGAACCTTGGAGGAACAAAATAGAGGAAGAAACAGCAGGGTCAATGCTCTGTGGTCCCTTTTGAAAGCAAGGCATGAAGGGAAAGTTTATTTACCTCTTTGGGATTTGAAGAGTCGCAGGCTCAATTCTCCCTGAGAAACATTGTAGTTGCACATGTTTTCTGCATAGCACAATTCCCTTTGTGAGGACAAGGGATTTTCCAAGAAAAAAAAACTTGGAGGTTGCCATTCCTTGGTATGTGCTCATCCTTCAGTAATATACAGTGAATTGGCGACCCTATTTGACCACTAGCCTCAAGCAAACGTTCCTCTTGTCTCCTAACACACGTTGGCGTGCAGCAGAATCCATGTAGCCTTATTCAGTGTTGTTCTTGGACTCTAGGAATCATTCCAGGTCTCAATACTGGCCGGTCTGCAGTAGGATGAGAAACCTACAAGAAGAAAGGCCTGTGAGTTCGGGGAGTTGTGAGCAATGCACCGTTGGGAACAGCTAGATGACGAGTCATGGGCTGTGAAGGGCCTCTTTCCTTAAACCTCTAGAATGTGGTAAGTTGAATGAACTCAAGGATCTCCCTTCTAAAGCACATTGGAGGTACAAACCAGAGAAAGAAAGAGCAGGGGCAGTGCTCTGTGGTCCCTTTTGAAAATAAGGCATGAAGGGAGACTTTATTTACCTCCTTGGGATTTAGAGAGTTGTGGGCTGAACTCTCCTGAGAAACACTGTAGTTGCACATGTTCTCTTCATAGCACATTTGCCTTTGTGATGACAAGTGAGTTTCTAGGAAAAATCTTGGAGGTTGCCATTCTTTGGTAGGTGCTCATCCTTCGGTAATCTTCAGTGAATTGGCGACGCCATTTGACCACTAGCCTCAAGCTAAGGTTCCTCTTGTATCATCCCACAGGTTGGCATGCAGCAGAATCCATGTAGCCTTATTCAGTGTGGTTCTTGGGCTCTAGGAAACTTTCGAAGTCTCCTAGGACTCAGGGGTCTGCACTAGACCCGAAACGTACAAAAAGGACGGCCTGTGTGTTCAAGGATTTGTGAGTAAGGCACCGTTGGGAACAGCTAGATGCCGAGTCAGGGGCAGTGAAAGGCTTCTTTTGTTAAACCTCTAGAATGTGGTACGCTGAAACAACTCAAGTATCTCCCTTGTAAATCACCTTGCAGGTACAAAATAGAGAAAGAAACAGCAGGTTCAATGCTCTGTGGTCCCTTTTGAAAATAAGGCTGGAAGGGAAACTTTATTTACCTCCTTGAGATTTAGAGAGTTGCAGGCTCAATTCTCCCTGAGAAACACTGTACTTGCACATCTTCCCTTCATAACACAATTGCCTTTGTGATGACGTGAGTTTCTAGGATAGAACCTTGGAGGTTGCCATTCCTTGGTAGTTGCTCATCGCTTGATAATCTTCAGGGAATGAACCAAACACATGGGACCTCTAGCCGCAAGTTAACGTTCAGGTTTTCTCATGACAGGGGTAGGCATGCCACAGATTCCATGCAGCCTTAGTCCCTGTGGTTCTTGAACTCTAGGAATCATATCAGTTCTCTTTTGACTCGCTGGTCTACCCTAGGTTTTGAAACGTACTAAAAGGACCGCCTGTGTCTTCGCGAAGTTGTGAGCAATCTACGGTTGGGAACATCTAGATGCCAAGTGATGGGCAGTGAAGGGCTTCGTTGGTTCCACCCCTAGCTTGCGATGGCTGGAAAGCAACACAGTTATCAACGTTTCGTGCCTTCCTTCATGCAAAGCGTGTCTGTATTCCTCAGGAAACCTGAGCTGTACTGAAAAACACAATTAGCCTACGATTGCTTCTAGGAACTAAACCGTGAAGTCGGTATACCTCAAGCAGCAACTAGACTTCATGTCCAGTTTCAATAATTACAGGGTTTCCCTTAACTGATTGTTATTCCCGAGAAAAATTGCCACCTAGGCCTCACTAAGCCTTCACCTTGGTATCCTTACACCACCATCACGACTCCCAGCATGGCAATGGTTACTAATGTCATGCTCCATTTTGTCCACTGGATGTGCAATAAGAGAGCCAGAAACTCCAGTGGAATATGCTGTTTGGTCCCCCTGGAAATTGAGGCTTCCTGGAAAATTTTATTTTCCTCATTAGAAAGTTGAGAGTTGCAGCCTCAGTGTTACCTGGTAAACTCTGTTGTAGCCCTCCTTTTCCTCATCGCACAATGGTATTTGTGAGGACAAATGATTTTCCAAGAAAGAAACTTGGAGGTTGCCATTCTTTGGTATGTGCTCATCCTTCAGTGATCTACAGTGAATTGGCGAACCCGTTTGACCACTAGCCGCAAGGTAACGTTGCTCTTGAATCATGCCACAGGTTGGCATGCAGCTGAATCCATGTAGCCTTATTCAGTGTGGTTCTTGAGCTCTAGGAATCATTCCAGGTCTCAAAGTACTGGTGGGTCTGCACTAGGATGAGAAACGTACAAGAAGAATGGCCTGTGTGTTTGGGGATTTGTGAGCAGTGCACCATTGGGAAGAGCTCGATGCTGAGTCTTGGAAGGTGTAGGGCTTCTTTTGTTAAAGCACTAGAATCTGGTAAGTTGAAACAACTCAAGTGTCTCCCTTCTAAAGCACCTTGGAGGTACCAATCAGAGAAAGAAACAGCAGGGTCAATGCTCTGTGGTCTCTTTTGAAAATACGGCTCGAAGGAAATCTTTATTTTCTTCATTGGGATCTAGGGAGTTGCGTGCTCAATTCTTCTGAGAAACACTGTAGTTGCACATGTTCTCTTCATAGCACAATTGCCTTTGTGATGACAAGTGAGTTTCTAGGAAGGAAACTTGAGGATTGACATTCTTTGGTAGGTACTCATTCTTCGGAAATCTTCAGTGAATTGGCGAACCCATTTGTCCACTAGCCTCAAGCTAAAGTTCCTCTTCTATCATGCCACAGGTTGGCATGCAGCTGAATCCAAGTAGCCTTATTATGTGTGGTCCTTGAGCTCTAGGAAGCGTTCCTGGCCTCTTAGTACTGGCTGGTCTGCACTAGAATGAGAAACGTGCAGGAAGGAAAGCGTGTGTGTTCCGGGGGTTGTGAGCAATGCACCGTTTGGAAGAGCTAGGTGCTGAGTAATGGGCAGTGTAGGGTTTCCCTGGATAAACACCTAGATTGCGACAGCTGGAAAACACCTGGCTATCAGCGTTCTGTTCAATCCTTCATGCCAAAAGTGTCTACTTTTCTGCCTATCCGTGAGCACACAAAAAATAATATGATCCTACCCCTCCTTCTGGGAACTCACACGTGATGGAATCTACGCCCAGCAGCCAGTGGACTTTAAGTGCAGCCTGAAAAATTACAGGGTTTCCCTTGAAAGCTAGTTATTCCGGAGATACATTGTACACCCAGGCCTCACTCACCGATGACCCTGTAATACTTTGAGCACATTCACGACTGCCTGTATTGCAAAATTTACTCACAAAAGGGTTTAGTTGGTAACTTGAACGTCCAATAAGTACTCAGAAACTGCAGCATAAGAAGCTGTGCTCTCCCTTTGGAGATTGAGGCTTCATGGGAAGTTTATTTTCCACATTGGAATGTCGACACTTGCGGCCTCCGTGTTACCCGATAAACAGTATAGTTGCCCATCGTCTCTTCACTGCAGAATTGCCTTTTCAGGCAAGTGATTTTCCATGAAACAAACGTTTCCTTTCAATTCCTGCTACGTGCTCCTCCTTCAGCAGTTGTTAGTGAATAGGCCAACCACATGCGACAACTGGCCTCAACCTAACGTTCTGTTTTTCTCGTCACAATGGTAGGCAGGCGGCAGGTTCAATGCAGCGTTGGACAAAGCAGTACTGGAACTCTAGGAGACATTTCTGGTGTCTTAGGAAAGGCGGGTGTGAACTAGAATCCACGATATTCACGAGGGACTGCCAGTCTCTTCTGGAACTTGTGAGCAACGTTCAGTTGATGACAACTATATGCCAAGAAAGGGCAGTGAAAGGCTTTTTCTGTTAAACCTCTAGAATGTGGTAAGTTGAAACAACTCAAGTATCTCCCTTCTAACGAACCTTGGAGGAACAAAATAGAGGAAGAAACAGCAGGGTCAATGCTCTGTGGTCCCTTTTGAAAGCAAGGCATGAAGGGAAAGTTTATTTACCTCTTTGGGATTTGAAGAGTCGCAGGCTCAATTCTCCCTGAGAAACATTGTAGTTGCACATGTTCTCTGCATAGCACAATTCCCTTTGTGAGGACAAGGGATTTTCCAAGAAAAAAAAACTTGGAGGTTGCCATTCCTTGGTATGTGCTCATCCTTCAGTAATATACAGTGAATTGGCGACCCTATTTGACCACTAGCCTCAAGCAAACGTTCCTCTTGTCTCCTAACACACGTTGGCGTGCAGCAGAATCCATGTAGCCTTATTCAGTGTTGTTCTTGGACTCTAGGAATCATTCCAGGTCTCAATACTGGCCGGTCTGCAGTAGGATGAGAAACCTACAAGAAGAAAGGCCTGTGAGTTCGGGGAGTTGTGAGCAATGCACCGTTGGGAACAGCTAGATGACGAGTCATGGGCTGTGAAGGGCCTCTTTCCTTAAACCTCTAGAATGTGGTAAGTTGAATGAACTCAAGGATCTCCCTTCTAAAGCACATTGGAGGTACAAACCAGAGAAAGAAAGAGCAGGGGCAGTGCTCTGTGGTCCCTTTTGAAAATAAGGCATGAAGGGAGACTTTATTTACCTCCTTGGGATTTAGAGAGTTGTGGGCTGAACTCCCCTGAGAAACACTGTAGTTGCACATGTTCTCTTCATAGCACATTTGCCTTTGTGATGACAAGTGAGTTTCTAGGAAAAATCTTGGAGGTTGCCATTCTTTGGTAGGTGCTCATCCTTCGGTAATCTTCAGTGAATTGGCGACGCCATTTGACCACTAGCCTCAAGCTAAGGTTCCTCTTGTATCATCCCACAGGTTGGCATGCAGCAGAATCCATGTAGCCTTATTCAGTGTGGTTCTTGGGCTCTAGGAAACTTTCGAAGTCTCCTAGGACTCAGGGGTCTGCACTAGACCCGAAACGTACAAAAAGGACGGCCTGTGTGTTCAAGGATTTGTGAGTAAGGCACCGTTGGGAACAGCTAGATGCCGAGTCAGGGGCAGTGAAAGGCTTCTTTTGTTAAACCTCTAGAATGTGGTACGCTGAAACAACTCAAGTATCTCCCTTGTAAATCACCTTGCAGGTACAAAATAGAGAAAGAAACAGCAGGTTCAATGCTCTGTGGTCCCTTTTGAAAATAAGGCTGGAAGGGAAACTTTATTTACCTCCTTGAGATTTAGAGAGTTGCAGGCTCAATTCTCCCTGAGAAACACTGTACTTGCACATCTTCCCTTCATAACACAATTGCCTTTGTGATGACGTGAGTTTCTAGGATAGAACCTTGGAGGTTGCCATTCCTTGGTAGTTGCTCATCGCTTGATAATCTTCAGGGAATGAACCAAACACATGGGACCTCTAGCCGCAAGTTAACGTTCAGGTTTTCTCATGACAGGGGTAGGCATGCCACAGATTCCATGCAGCCTTAGTCCCTGTGGTTCTTGAACTCTAGGAATCATATCAGTTCTCTTTTGACTCGCTGGTCTACCCTAGGTTTTGAAACGTACTAAAAGGACCGCCTGTGTCTTCGCGAAGTTGTGAGCAATCTACGGTTGGGAACATCTAGATGCCAAGTGATGGGCAGTGAAGGGCTTCGTTGGTTCCACCCCTAGCTTGCGATGGCTGGAAAGCAACACAGTTATCAACGTTCCGTGCCTTCCTTCATGCAAAGCGTGTCTGCATTCCTCAGGAAACCTGAGCTGCACTGAAAAACACAATTAGCCTACGATTGCTTCTAGGAACTAAACCGTGAAGTCGGTATACCTCAAGCAGCAACTAGACTTCATGTCCAGTTTCAATAATTACAGGGTTTCCCTTAACTGATAGTTATTCCCGAGAAAAATTGCCACCTAGGCCTCACTAAGCCTTCACCTTGATATCCTTACACCACCACCACGACTCCCAGCATGGCAATGGTTACTAATGTCATGCTCCATTGTGTCCACTGGATGTGCAATAAGAGAGCCAGAAACTCCAGAGGAATATGCTGTTTGGTCCCCCTGGAAATTGAGGCTTCCTGGAAAATTGTATTTTCCTCATTAGAAAGTTGAGAGTTGCAGCCTCAGTGTTACCTGGTAAACTCTGTTGTAGCCCACCTTTTCTTCATCGCACAATGGTATTTGTGAGGACAAGTGATTTTCCAAGAAAGAAACTTGGAGGTTGCCATTCTTTGGTATGTGCTCATCCTTCAGTGATCTACAGTGAATTGGCGAACCCGTTTGACCACTAGCCGCAAGGTAACGTTGCTCTTGAATCATGCCACAGGTTGGCATGCAGCTGAATCCATGTAGCCTTATTCAGTGTGGTTCTTGAGCTCTAGGAATCATTCCAGGTCTCAAAGTACTGGTGGGTCTGCACTAGGATGAGAAACGTACAAGAAGAATGGCCTGTGTGTTTGGGGATTTGTGAGCAGTGCACCATTGGGAAGAGCTCGATGCTGAGTCTTGGAAGGTGTAGGGCTTCTTTTGTTAAAGCTCTAGAATCTGGTAAGTTGAAACAACTCAAGTGTCTCCCTTCTAAAGCACCTTGGAGGTACCAATCAGAGAAAGAAACAGCAGGGTCAATGCTCTGTGGTCTCTTTTGAAAATACGGCTCGAAAGAAATCTTTATTTTCTTCACTGGGACCTAGGGAGTTGCGTGCTCAATTCTTCTGAGAAACACTGTAGTTGCACATGTTCTCTTCATAGCACAATTGCCTTTGTGATGACAAGTGAGTTTCTAGGAAGGAAACTTGAGGATTGCCATTCTTTGGTAGGTACTCATTCTTCGGAAATCTTCAGTGAATTGGCGAACCCATTTGTCCACTAGCCTCAAGCTAACGTTCCTCTTCTATCATGCCACAGGTTGGCATGAAGCTGAATCCAAGTAGCCTTATTATGTGTGGCCCTTGAGCTCTAGGAAGCGTTCCTGGTCTCTTAGTACTGGCTGGTCTGCACTAGAATGAGAAACGTGCAGGAAGGAAAGCGTGTGTGTTCCGGGGGTTGTGAGCAATGCACCGTTTGGAAGAGCTAGGTGCTGAGTAATGGGCAGTGTAGGGTTTCCCTGGATAAACACCTAGATTGCGACAGCTTGAAAACACCTGGCTATCAGCGTTCTGTTCAATCCTTCATGCCAAAAGTGTCTGCTTTTCTGCCTATCCGTGAGCACACAGAAAATAATATGATCCTACCCCTCCTTCTGGGAACTCACACGTGATGGAATCTACGCCCAGCAGCCAGTGGACTTTAAGTGCAGCCTGAAAAATTACAGGGTTTCCCTTGAAAGCTAGTTATTCCAGAGATACATTGTACACCCAGGCCTCACTCACCGATGACCCTGTAATACTTTGAGCACATTCACGACTGCCTGTATTGCAAAGTTTACTCACAAAAGGGTTTAGTTGGTAACTTGAACGTCCAGTAAGTACTCAGAAACTGCAGCATAAGAAGCTGTGCTCTCCCTTTGGAGATTGAGGCTTCATGGGAAGTTTATTTTCCACATTGGAATGTCGACACTTGCGGCCTCCGTGTTACCCGATAAACAGTGTAGTGGCCCATCGTCTCTTCACTGCAGAATTGCCTTTTCAGGCAAGTGATTTTCCATGAAACAAACGTTTCCTTTCAATTCCTGCTACGTGCTCCTCCTTCAGCAGTTGTTAGTGAATAGGCCAACCACATGCGACGACTGGCCTCAACCTAACGTTCTGTTTTTCTCGTCACAATGGTAGGCAGGCAGCAGGTTCAATGCAGCGTTTGGCAAAGCAGTACTGGAACTCTAGGAGACATTTCTGGTGTCTTAGGAAAGGCGGGTGTGCACTAGGATCCACGATATTCACGAGGGGCTGCCAGTCTCTTCTGGAACTTGTGAGCAACGTTCAGTTGATGACAACTATACGCCAAGAAAGGGCAGTGAAAGGCTTTTTCTGTTAAACCTCTAGAATGTGGTAAGTTGAAACAACTCAAGTATCTCCCTTCTAACGAACCTTGGAGGAACAAAATAGAGGAAGAAACAGCAGGGTCAATGCTCTGTGGTCCCTTTTGAAAGCAAGGCATGAAGGGAAAGTTTATTTACCTCTTTGGGATTTGAAGAGTCGCAGGCTCAATTCTCCCTGAGAAACATTGTAGTTGCACATGTTCTCTGCATAGCACAATTCCCTTTGTGAGGACAAGGGATTTTCCAAGAAAAAAAAACTTGGAGGTTGCCATTCCTTGGTATGTGCTCATCCTTCAGTAATATACAGTGAATTGGCGACCCTATTTGACCACTAGCCTCAAGCAAACGTTCCTCTTGTCTCCTAACACACGTTGGCGTGCAGCAGAATCCATGGAGCCTTATTCAGTGTTGTTCTTGGACTCTAGGAATCATTCCAGGTCTCAATACTGGCCGGTCTGCAGTAGGATGAGAAACCTACAAGAAGAAAGGCCTGTGAGTTCGGGGAGTTGTGAGCAATGCACCGTTGGGAACAGCTAGATGACGAGTCATGGGCTGTGAAGGGCCTCTTTCCTTAAACCTCTAGAATGTGGTAAGTTGAATGAACTCAAGGATCTCCCTTCTAAAGCACATTGGAGGTACAAACCAGAGAAAGAAAGAGCAGGGGCAGTGCTCTGTGGTCCCTTTTGAAAATAAGGCATGAAGGGAGACTTTATTTACCTCCTTGGGATTTAGAGAGTTGTGGGCTCAACTCTCCTGAGAAACACTGTAGTTGCACATGTTCTCTTCATAGCACATTTGCCTTTGTGATGACAAGTGAGTTTCTAGGAAAAATCTTGGAGGTTGCCATTCTTTGGTAGGTGCTCATCCTTCGGTAATCTTCAGTGAATTGGCGACGCCATTTGACCACTAGCCTCAAGCTAAGGTTCCTCTTGTATCATCCCACAGGTTGGCATGCAGCAGAATCCATGTAGCCTTATTCAGTGTGGTTCTTGGGCTCTAGGAAACTTTCGAAGTCTCCTAGGACTCAGGGGTCTGCACTAGACCCGAAACGTACAAAAAGGACGGCCTGTGTGTTCAAGGATTTGTGAGTAAGGCACCGTTGGGAACAGCTAGATGCCGAGTCAGGGGCAGTGAAAGGCTTCTTTTGTGAAACCTCTAGAATGTGGTACGCTGAAACAACTCAAGTATCTCCCTTCTAAATCACCTTGCAGGTACAAAATAGAGAAAGAAACAGCAGGTTCAATGCTCTGGGGTCCCTTTTGAAAATAAGGCTGGAAGGGAAACTTTATTTACCTCCTTGAGATTTAGAGAGTTGCAGGCTCAATTCTCCCTGAGAAACACTGTACTTGCACATCTTCCCTTCATAACACAATTGCCTTTGTGATGACGTGAGTTTCTAGGATAGAACCTTGGAGGTTGCCATTCCTTGGTAGTTGCTCATCCCTTGGTAATCTTCAGGGAATGAACCAAACACATGGGACCTCTAGCCTCAAGTTAACGTTCAGGTTTTCTCATGACAGGGGTAGGCATGCCACAGATTCCATGCAGCCTTAGTCCCTGTGGTTCTTGAACTCTAGGAATCATATCAGTTCTCTTTTGACTCGCTGGTCTGCCCTAGGTTTTGAAACGTACTAAAAGGACCGCCTGTGTCTTCGCGAAGTTGTGAGCAATCTACGGTTGGGAACATCTAGATGCCAAGTGATGGGCAGTGAAGGGCTTCGTTGGTTCCACCCCTAGCTTGCGATGGCTGGAAAGCAACACAGTTATCAACGTTTCGTGCCTTCCTTCATGCAAAGCGTGTCTGCATTCCTCAGGAAACCTGAGCTGCACTGAAAAACACAATTAGCCTACGATTGCTTCTAGGAACTAAACCGTGAAGTCGGTATACCTCAAGCAGCAACTAGACTTCATGTCCAGTTTCAATAATTACAGGGTTTCCCTTAACTGATAGTTATTCCCGAGAAAAATTGCCACCTAGGCCTCACTAAGCCTTCACCTTGATATCCTTACACCACCACCACGACTCCCAGCATGGCAATGGTTACTAATGTCATGCTCCATTGTGTCCACTGGATGTGCAATAAGAGAGCCAGAAACTCCAGAGGAATATGCTGTTTGGTCCCCCTGGAAATTGAGGCTTCCTGGAAAATTGTATTTTCCTCATTAGAAAGTTGAGAGTTGCAGCCTCAGTGTTACCTGGTAAACTCTGTTGTAGCCCACCTTTTCTTCATCGCACAATGGTATTTGTGAGGACAAGTGATTTTCCAAGAAAGAAACTTGGAGGTTGCCATTCTTTGGTATGTGCTCATCCTTCAGTGATCTACAGTGAATTGGCGAACCCGTTTGACCACTAGCCGCAAGGTAACGTTGCTCTTGAATCATGCCACAGGTTGGCATGCAGCTGAATCCATGTAGCCTTATTCAGTGTGGTTCTTGAGCTCTAGGAATCATTCCAGGTCTCAAAGTACTGGTGGGGCTGCACTAGGATGAGAAACGTACAAGAAGAATGGCCTGTGTGTTTGGGGATTTGTGAGCAGTGCACCATTGGGAAGAGCTCGATGCTGAGTCTTGGAAGGTGTAGGGCTTCTTTTGTTAAACCTCTAGAATCTGGTAAGTTGAAACAACTCAAGTGTCTCCCTTCTAAAGCACCTTGGAGGTACCAATCAGAGAAAGAAACAGCAGGGTCAATGCTCTGTGGTCTCTTTTGAAAATACGGCTCGAAGGAAATCTTTATTTTCTTCATTGGGATCTAGGGAGTTGCGTGCTCAATTCTTCTGAGAAACACTGTAGTTGCACATGTTCTCTTCATAGCACAATTGCCTTTGTGATGACAAGTGAGTTTCTAGGAAGGAAACTTGAGGATTGCCATTCTTTGGTAGGTACTCATTCTTCGGAAATCTTCAGTGAATTGGCGAACCCATTTGTCCACTAGCCTCAAGCTAAAGTTCCTCTTCTATCATGCCACAGGTTGGCATGCAGCTGAATCCAAGTAGCCTTATTATGTGTGGTCCTTGAGCTCTAGGAAGCGTTCCTGGCCTCTTAGTACTGGCTGGTCTGCACTAGAATGAGAAACGTGCAGGAAGGAAAGCTTGTGTGTTCCGGGGGTTGTGAGCAATGCACCGTTTGGAAGAGCTAGGTGCTGAGTAATGGGCAGTGTAGGGTTTCCCTGGATAAACACCTAGATTGCGACAGCTTGAAAACACCTGGCTATCAGCGTTCTGTTCAATCCTTCATGCCAAAAGTGTCTACTTTTCTGCCTATCCGTGAGCACACAAAAAATAATATGATCCTACCCCTCCTTCTGGGAACTCACACGTGATGGAATCTACGCCCAGCAGCCAGTGGACTTTAAGTGCAGCCTGAAAAATTACAGGGTTTCCCTTGAAAGCTAGTTATTCCGGAGATACATTGTACAACCAGGCCTCACTCACCGATGACCCTGTAATACTTTGACCACATTCACGACTGCCTGTATTGCAAAGTTTACTCACAAAAGGGTTTAGTTGGTAACTTGAACGTCCAATAAGTACTCAGAAACTGCAGCATAAGAAGCTGTGCTCTCCCTTTGGAGATTGAGGCTTCATGGGAAGTTTATTTTCCACATTGGAATGTCGACACTTGCGGCCTCCGTGTTACCCGATAAACAGTGTAGTGGCCCATCGCCTCTTCACTGCAGAATTGCCTTTTCAGGCAAGTGATTTTCCATGAAACAAACGTTTCCTTTCAATTCCTGCTACGTGCTCCTCCTTCAGCAGTTGTTAGTGAATAGGCCAACCACATGCGACAACTGGCCTCAACCTAACGTTCTGTTTTTCTCGTCACAATGGTAGGCAGGTGGCAGGTTCAATGCAGCGTTGGACAAAGCAGTACTGGAACTCTAGGAGACATTTCTGGTGTCTTAGGAAAGGCGGGTGTGAACTAGAATCCACGATATTCACGAGGGACTGCCAGTCTCTTCTGGAACTTGTGAGCAACGTTCAGTTGATGACAACTATATGCCAAGAAAGGGCAGTGAAAGGCTTTTTCTGTTAAACCTCTAGAATGTGGTAAGTTGAAACAACTCAAGTATCTCCCTTCTAACGAACCTTGGAGGAACAAAATAGAGGAAGAAACAGCAGGGTCAATGCTCTGTGGTCCCTTTTGAAAGCAAGGCATGAAGGGAAAGTTTATTTACCTCTTTGGGATTTGAAGAGTCGCAGGCTCAATTCTCCCTGAGAAACATTGTAGTTGCACATGTTCTCTGCATAGCACAATTCCCTTTGTGAGGACAAGGGATTTTCCAAGAAAAAAAAACTTGGAGGTTGCCATTCCTTGGTATGTGCTCATCCTTCAGTAATATACAGTGAATTGGCGACCCTATTTGACCACTAGCCTCAAGCAAACGTTCCTCTTGTCTCCTAACACACGTTGGCGTGCAGCAGAATCCATGTAGCCTTATTCAGTGTTGTTCTTGGACTCTAGGAATCATTCCAGGTCTCAATACTGGCCGGTCTGCAGTAGGATGAGAAACCTACAAGAAGAAAGGCCTGTGAGTTCGGGGAGTTGTGAGCAATGCACCGTTGGGAACAGCTAGATGACGAGTCATGGGCTGTGAAGGGCCTCTTTCCTTAAACCTCTAGAATGTGGTAAGTTGAATGAACTCAAGGATCTCCCTTCTAAAGCACATTGGAGGTACAAACCAGAGAAAGAAAGAGCAGGGGCAGTGCTCTGTGGTCCCTTTTGAAAATAAGGCATGAAGGGAGACTTTATTTACCTCCTTGGGATTTAGAGAGTTGTGGGCTCAACTCTCCTGAGAAACACTGTAGTTGCACATGTTCTCTTCATAGCACATTTGCCTTTGTGATGACAAGTGAGTTTCTAGGAAAAATCTTGGAGGTTGCCATTCTTTGGTAGGTGCTCATCCTTCGGTAATCTTCAGTGAATTGGCGACGCCATTTGACCACTAGCCTCAAGCTAAGGTTCCTCTTGTATCATCCCACAGGTTGGCATGCAGCAGAATCCATGTAGCCTTATTCAGTGTGGTTCTTGGGCTCTAGGAAACTTTCGAAGTCTCCTAGGACTCAGGGGTCTGCACTAGACCCGAAACGTACAAAAAGGACGGCCTGTGTGTTCAAGGATTTGTGAGTAAGGCACCGTTGGGAACAGCTAGATGCCGAGTCAGGGGCAGTGAAAGGCTTCTTTTGTGAAACCTCTAGAATGTGGTACGCTGAAACAACTCAAGTATCTCCCTTCTAAATCACCTTGCAGGTACAAAATAGAGAAAGAAACAGCAGGTTCAATGCTCTGGGGTCCCTTTTGAAAATAAGGCTGGAAGGGAAACTTTATTTACCTCCTTGAGATTTAGAGAGTTGCAGGCTCAATTCTCCCTGAGAAACACTGTACTTGCACATCTTCCCTTCATAACACAATTGCCTTTGTGATGACGTGAGTTTCTAGGATAGAACCTTGGAGGTTGCCATTCCTTGGTAGTTGCTCATCCCTTGGTAATCTTCAGGGAATGAACCAAACACATGGGACCTCTAGCCTCAAGTTAACGTTCAGGTTTTCTCATGACAGGGGTAGGCATGCCACAGATTCCATGCAGCCTTAGTCCCTGTGGTTCTTGAACTCTAGGAATCATATCAGTTCTCTTTTGACTCGCTGGTCTGCCCTAGGTTTTGAAACGTACTAAAAGGACCGCCTGTGTCTTCGCGAAGTTGTGAGCAATCTACGGTTGGGAACATCTAGATGCCAAGTGATGGGCAGTGAAGGGCTTCGTTGGTTCCACCCCTAGCTTGCGATGGCTGGAAAGCAACACAGTTATCAACGTTTCGTGCCTTCCTTCATGCAAAGCGTGTCTGCATTCCTCAGGAAACCTGAGCTGCACTGAAAAACACAATTAGCCTACGATTGCTTCTAGGAACTAAACCGTGAAGTCGGTATACCTCAAGCAGCAACTAGACTTCATGTCCAGTTTCAATAATTACAGGGTTTCCCTTAACTGATAGTTATTCCCGAGAAAAATTGCCACCTAGGCCTCACTAAGCCTTCACCTTGATATCCTTACACCACCACCACGACTCCCAGCATGGCAATGGTTACTAATGTCATGCTCCATTGTGTCCACTGGATGTGCAATAAGAGAGCCAGAAACTCCAGAGGAATATGCTGTTTGGTCCCCCTGGAAATTGAGGCTTCCTGGAAAATTGTATTTTCCTCATTAGAAAGTTGAGAGTTGCAGCCTCAGTGTTACCTGGTAAACTCTGTTGTAGCCCACCTTTTCTTCATCGCACAATGGTATTTGTGAGGACAAGTGATTTTCCAAGAAAGAAACTTGGAGGTTGCCATTCTTTGGTATGTGCTCATCCTTCAGTGATCTACAGTGAATTGGCGAACCCGTTTGACCACTAGCCGCAAGGTAACGTTGCTCTTGAATCATGCCACAGGTTGGCATGCAGCTGAATCCATGTAGCCTTATTCAGTGTGGTTCTTGAGCTCTAGGAATCATTCCAGGTCTCAAAGTACTGGTGGGGCTGCACTAGGATGAGAAACGTACAAGAAGAATGGCCTGTGTGTTTGGGGATTTGTGAGCAGTGCACCATTGGGAAGAGCTCGATGCTGAGTCTTGGAAGGTGTAGGGCTTCTTTTGTTAAACCTCTAGAATCTGGTAAGTTGAAACAACTCAAGTGTCTCCCTTCTAAAGCACCTTGGAGGTACCAATCAGAGAAAGAAACAGCAGGGTCAATGCTCTGTGGTCTCTTTTGAAAATACGGCTCGAAGGAAATCTTTATTTTCTTCATTGGGATCTAGGGAGTTGCGTGCTCAATTCTTCTGAGAAACACTGTAGTTGCACATGTTCTCTTCATAGCACAATTGCCTTTGTGATGACAAGTGAGTTTCTAGGAAGGAAACTTGAGGATTGCCATTCTTTGGTAGGTACTCATTCTTCGGAAATCTTCAGTGAATTGGCGAACCCATTTGTCCACTAGCCTCAAGCTAAAGTTCCTCTTCTATCATGCCACAGGTTGGCATGCAGCTGAATCCAAGTAGCCTTATTATGTGTGGTCCTTGAGCTCTAGGAAGCGTTCCTGGCCTCTTAGTACTGGCTGGTCTGCACTAGAATGAGAAACGTGCAGGAAGGAAAGCTTGTGTGTTCCGGGGGTTGTGAGCAATGCACCGTTTGGAAGAGCTAGGTGCTGAGTAATGGGCAGTGTAGGGTTTCCCTGGATAAACACCTAGATTGCGACAGCTTGAAAACACCTGGCTATCAGCGTTCTGTTCAATCCTTCATGCCAAAAGTGTCTACTTTTCTGCCTATCCGTGAGCACACAAAAAATAATATGATCCTACCCCTCCTTCTGGGAACTCACACGTGATGGAATCTACGCCCAGCAGCCAGTGGACTTTAAGTGCAGCCTGAAAAATTACAGGGTTTCCCTTGAAAGCTAGTTATTCCGGAGATACATTGTACAACCAGGCCTCACTCACCGATGACCCTGTAATACTTTGACCACATTCACGACTGCCTGTATTGCAAAGTTTACTCACAAAAGGGTTTAGTTGGTAACTTGAACGTCCAATAAGTACTCAGAAACTGCAGCATAAGAAGCTGTGCTCTCCCTTTGGAGATTGAGGCTTCATGGGAAGTTTATTTTCCACATTGGAATGTCGACACTTGCGGCCTCCGTGTTACCCGATAAACAGTGTAGTGGCCCATCGCCTCTTCACTGCAGAATTGCCTTTTCAGGCAAGTGATTTTCCATGAAACAAACGTTTCCTTTCAATTCCTGCTACGTGCTCCTCCTTCAGCAGTTGTTAGTGAATAGGCCAACCACATGCGACAACTGGCCTCAACCTAACGTTCTGTTTTTCTCGTCACAATGGTAGGCAGGTGGCAGGTTCAATGCAGCGTTGGACAAAGCAGTACTGGAACTCTAGGAGACATTTCTGGTGTCTTAGGAAAGGCGGGTGTGAACTAGAATCCACGATATTCACGAGGGACTGCCAGTCTCTTCTGGAACTTGTGAGCAACGTTCAGTTGATGACAACTATATGCCAAGAAAGGGCAGTGAAAGGCTTTTTCTGTTAAACCTCTAGAATGTGGTAAGTTGAAACAACTCAAGTATCTCCCTTCTAACGAACCTTGGAGGAACAAAATAGAGGAAGAAACAGCAGGGTCAATGCTCTGTGGTCCCTTTTGAAAGCAAGGCATGAAGGGAAAGTTTATTTACCTCTTTGGGATTTGAAGAGTCGCAGGCTCAATTCTCCCTGAGAAACATTGTAGTTGCACATGTTCTCTGCATAGCACAATTCCCTTTGTGAGGACAAGGGATTTTCCAAGAAAAAAAAACTTGGAGGTTGCCATTCCTTGGTATGTGCTCATCCTTCAGTAATATACAGTGAATTGGCGACCCTATTTGACCACTAGCCTCAAGCAAACGTTCCTCTTGTCTCCTAACACACGTTGGCGTGCAGCAGAATCCATGTAGCCTTATTCAGTGTTGTTCTTGGACTCTAGGAATCATTCCAGGTCTCAATACTGGCCGGTCTGCAGTAGGATGAGAAACCTACAAGAAGAAAGGCCTGTGAGTTCGGGGAGTTGTGAGCAATGCACCGTTGGGAACAGCTAGATGACGAGTCATGGGCTGTGAAGGGCCTCTTTCCTTAAACCTCTAGAATGTGGTAAGTTGAATGAACTCAAGGATCTCCCTTCTAAAGCACATTGGAGGTACCAACCAGAGAAAGAAAGAGCAGGGGCAGTGCTCTGTGGTCCCTTTTGAAAATAAGGCATGAAGGGAGACTTTATTTACCTCCTTGGGATTTAGAGAGTTGTGGGCTCAACTCTCCTGAGAAACACTGTAGTTGCACATGTTCTCTTCATAGCACATTTGCCTTTGTGATGACAAGTGAGTTTCTAGGAAAAATCTTGGAGGTTGCCATTCTTTGGTAGGTGCTCATCCTTCGGTAATCTTCAGTGAATTGGCGACGCCATTTGACCACTAGCCTCAAGCTAAGGTTCCTCTTGTATCATCCCACAGGTTGGCATGCAGCAGAATCCATGTAGCCTTATTCAGTGTGGTTCTTGGGCTCTAGGAAACTTTCGAAGTCTCCTAGGACTCAGGGGTCTGCACTAGACCCGAAACGTACAAAAAGGACGGCCTGTGTGTTCAAGGATTTGTGAGTAAGGCACCGTTGGGAACAGCTAGATGCCGAGTCAGGGGCAGTGAAAGGCTTCTTTTGTTAAACCTCTAGAATGTGGTACGCTGAAACAACTCAAGTATCTCCCTTGTAAATCACCTTGCAGGTACAAAATAGAGAAAGAAACAGCAGGTTCAATGCTCTGTGGTCCCTTTTGAAAATAAGGCTGGAAGGGAAACTTTATTTACCTCCTTGAGATTTAGAGAGTTGCAGGCTCAATTCTCCCTGAGAAACACTGTACTTGCACATCTTCCCTTCATAACACAATTGCCTTTGTGATGACGTGAGTTTCTAGGATAGAACCTTGGAGGTTGCCATTCCTTGGTAGTTGCTCATCGCTTGGTAATCTTCAGGGAATGAACCAAACACATGGGACCTCTAGCCGCAAGTTAACGTTCAGGTTTTCTCATGACAGGGGTAGGCATGCCACAGATTCCATGCAGCCTTAGTCCCTGTGGTTCTTGAACTCTAGGAATCATATCAGTTCTCTTTTGACTCGCTGGTCTACCCTAGGTTTAGAAACGTACTAAAAGGACCGCCTGTGTCTTCGCGAAGTTGTGAGCAATCTACGGTTGGGAACATCTAGATGCCAAGTGATGGGCAGTGAAGGGCTTCGTTGGTTCCACCCCTAGCTTGCGATGGCTGGAAAGCAACACAGTTATCAACGTTCCGTGCCTTCCTTCATGCAAAGCGTGTCTGCATTCCTCAGGAAACCTGAGCTGCACTGAAAAACACAATTAGCCTACGATTGCTTCTAGGAACTAAACCGTGAAGTCGGTATACCTCAAGCAGCAACTAGACTTCATGTCCAGTTTCAATAATTACAGGGTTTCCCTTAACTGATAGTTATTCCCGAGAAAAATTGCCACCTAGGCCTCACTAAGCCTTCACCTTGATATCCTTACACCACCACCACGACTCCCAGCATGACAATGGTTACTAATGTCATGCTCCATTGTGTCCACTGGATGTGCAATAAGAGAGCCAGAAACTCCAGAGGAATATGCTGTTTGGTCCCCCTGGAAATTGAGGCTTCCTGGAAAATTGTATTTTCCTCATTAGAAAGTTGAGAGTTGCAGCCTCAGTGTTACCTGGTAAACTCTGTTGTAGCCCACCTTTTCTTCATCGCACAATGGTATTTGTGAGGACAAGTGATTTTCCAAGAAAGAAACTTGGAGGTTGCCATTCTTTGGTATGTGCTCATCCTTCAGTGATCTACAGTGAATTGGCGAACCCGTTTGACCACTAGCCGCAAGGTAACGTTGCTCTTGAATCATGCCACAGGTTGGCATGCAGCTGAATCCATGTAGCCTTATTCAGTGTGGTTCTTGAGCTCTAGGAATCATTCCAGGTCTCAAAGTACTGGTGGGTCTGCACTAGGATGAGAAACGTACAAGAAGAATGGCCTGTGTGTTTGGGGATTTGTGAGCAGTGCACCATTGGGAAGAGCTCGATGCTGAGTCTTGGAAGGTGTAGGGCTTCTTTTGTTAAAGCTCTAGAATCTGGTAAGTTGAAACAACTCAAGTGTCTCCCTTCTAAAGCACCTTGGAGGTACCAATCAGAGAAAGAAACAGCAGGGTCAATGCTCTGTGGTCTCTTTTGAAAATACGGCTCGAAAGAAATCTTTATTTTCTTCATTGGGACCTAGGGAGTTGCGTGCTCAATTCTTCTGAGAAACACTGTAGTTGCACATGTTCTCTTCATAGCACAATTGCCTTTGTGATGACAAGTGAGTTTCTAGGAAGGAAACTTGAGGATTGCCATTCTTTGGTAGGTACTCATTCTTCGGAAATCTTCAGTGAATTGGCGAACCCATTTGTCCACTAGCCTCAAGCTAACGTTCCTCTTCTATCATGCCACAGGTTGGCATGAAGCTGAATCCAAGTAGCCTTATTATGTGTGGCCCTTGAGCTCTAGGAAGCGTTCCTGGTCTCTTAGTACTGGCTGGTCTGCACTAGAATGAGAAACGTGCAGGAAGGAAAGCGTGTGTGTTCCGGGGGTTGTGAGCAATGCACCGTTTGGAAGAGCTAGGTGCTGAGTAATGGGCAGTGTAGGGTTTCCCTGGATAAACACCTAGATTGCGACAGCTTGAAAACACCTGGCTATCAGCGTTCTGTTCAATCCTTCATGCCAAAAGTGTCTGCTTTTCTGCCTATCCGTGAGCACACAGAAAATAATATGATCCTACCCCTCCTTCTGGGAACTCACACGTGATGGAATCTACGCCCAGCAGCCAGTGGACTTTAAGTGCAGCCTGAAAAATTACAGGGTTTCCCTTGAAAGCTAGTTATTCCAGAGATACATTGTACACCCAGGCCTCACTCACCGATGACCCTGTAATACTTTGAGCACATTCACGACTGCCTGTATTGCAAAGTTTACTCACAAAAGGGTTTAGTTGGTAACTTGAACGTCCAGTAAGTACTCAGAAACTGCAGCATAAGAAGCTGTGCTCTCCCTTTGGAGATTGAGGCTTCATGGGAAGTTTATTTTCCACATTGGAATGTCGACACTTGCGGCCTCCGTGTTACCCGATAAACAGTGTAGTGGCCCATCGTCTCTTCACTGCAGAATTGCCTTTTCAGGCAAGTGATTTTCCATGAAACAAACGTTTCCTTTCAATTCCTGCTACGTGCTCCTCCTTCAGCAGTTGTTAGTGAATAGGCCAACCACATGCGACGACTGGCCTCAACCTAACGTTCTGTTTTTCTCGTCACAATGGTAGGCAGGCAGCAGGTTCAATGCAGCGTTTGGCAAAGCAGTACTGGAACTCTAGGAGACATTTCTGGTGTCTTAGGAAAGGCGGGTGTGCACTAGGATCCACGATATTCACGAGGGGCTGCCAGTCTCTTCTGGAACTTGTGAGCAACGTTCAGTTGATGACAACTATACGCCAAGAAAGGGCAGTGAAAGGCTTTTTCTGTTAAACCTCTAGAATGTGGTAAGTTGAAACAACTCAAGTATCTCCCTTCTAACGAACCTTGGAGGAACAAAATAGAGGAAGAAACAGCAGGGTCAATGCTCTGTGGTCCCTTTTGAAAGCAAGGCATGAAGGGAAAGTTTATTTACCTCTTTGGGATTTGAAGAGTCGCAGGCTCAATTCTCCCTGAGAAACATTGTAGTTGCACATGTTCTCTGCATAGCACAATTCCCTTTGTGAGGACAAGGGATTTTCCAAGAAAAAAAAACTTGGAGGTTGCCATTCCTTGGTATGTGCTCATCCTTCAGTAATATACAGTGAATTGGCGACCCTATTTGACCACTAGCCTCAAGCAAACGTTCCTCTTGTCTCCTAACACACGTTGGCGTGCAGCAGAATCCATGGAGCCTTATTCAGTGTTGTTCTTGGACTCTAGGAATCATTCCAGGTCTCAATACTGGCCGGTCTGCAGTAGGATGAGAAACCTACAAGAAGAAAGGCCTGTGAGTTCGGGGAGTTGTGAGCAATGCACCGTTGGGAACAGCTAGATGACGAGTCATGGGCTGTGAAGGGCCTCTTTCCTTAAACCTCTAGAATGTGGTAAGTTGAATGAACTCAAGGATCTCCCTTCTAAAGCACATTGGAGGTACAAACCAGAGAAAGAAAGAGCAGGGGCAGTGCTCTGTGGTCCCTTTTGAAAATAAGGCATGAAGGGAGACTTTATTTACCTCCTTGGGATTTAGAGAGTTGTGGGCTCAACTCTCCTGAGAAACACTGTAGTTGCACATGTTCTCTTCATAGCACATTTGCCTTTGTGATGACAAGTGAGTTTCTAGGAAAAATCTTGGAGGTTGCCATTCTTTGGTAGGTGCTCATCCTTCGGTAATCTTCAGTGAATTGGCGACGCCATTTGACCACTAGCCTCAAGCTAAGGTTCCTCTTGTATCATCCCACAGGTTGGCATGCAGCAGAATCCATGTAGCCTTATTCAGTGTGGTTCTTGGGCTCTAGGAAACTTTCGAAGTCTCCTAGGACTCAGGGGTCTGCACTAGACCCGAAACGTACAAAAAGGACGGCCTGTGTGTTCAAGGATTTGTGAGTAAGGCACCGTTGGGAACAGCTAGATGCCGAGTCAGGGGCAGTGAAAGGCTTCTTTTGTGAAACCTCTAGAATGTGGTACGCTGAAACAACTCAAGTATCTCCCTTCTAAATCACCTTGCAGGTACAAAATAGAGAAAGAAACAGCAGGTTCAATGCTCTGGGGTCCCTTTTGAAAATAAGGCTGGAAGGGAAACTTTATTTACCTCCTTGAGATTTAGAGAGTTGCAGGCTCAATTCTCCCTGAGAAACACTGTACTTGCACATCTTCCCTTCATAACACAATTGCCTTTGTGATGACGTGAGTTTCTAGGATAGAACCTTGGAGGTTGCCATTCCTTGGTAGTTGCTCATCCCTTGGTAATCTTCAGGGAATGAACCAAACACATGGGACCTCTAGCCTCAAGTTAACGTTCAGGTTTTCTCATGACAGGGGTAGGCATGCCACAGATTCCATGCAGCCTTAGTCCCTGTGGTTCTTGAACTCTAGGAATCATATCAGTTCTCTTTTGACTCGCTGGTCTGCCCTAGGTTTTGAAACGTACTAAAAGGACCGCCTGTGTCTTCGCGAAGTTGTGAGCAATCTACGGTTGGGAACATCTAGATGCCAAGTGATGGGCAGTGAAGGGCTTCGTTGGTTCCACCCCTAGCTTGCGATGGCTGGAAAGCAACACAGTTATCAACGTTTCGTGCCTTCCTTCATGCAAAGCGTGTCTGCATTCCTCAGGAAACCTGAGCTGCACTGAAAAACACAATTAGCCTACGATTGCTTCTAGGAACTAAACCGTGAAGTCGGTATACCTCAAGCAGCAACTAGACTTCATGTCCAGTTTCAATAATTACAGGGTTTCCCTTAACTGATAGTTATTCCCGAGAAAAATTGCCACCTAGGCCTCACTAAGCCTTCACCTTGATATCCTTACACCACCACCACGACTCCCAGCATGGCAATGGTTACTAATGTCATGCTCCATTGTGTCCACTGGATGTGCAATAAGAGAGCCAGAAACTCCAGAGGAATATGCTGTTTGGTCCCCCTGGAAATTGAGGCTTCCTGGAAAATTGTATTTTCCTCATTAGAAAGTTGAGAGTTGCAGCCTCAGTGTTACCTGGTAAACTCTGTTGTAGCCCACCTTTTCTTCATCGCACAATGGTATTTGTGAGGACAAGTGATTTTCCAAGAAAGAAACTTGGAGGTTGCCATTCTTTGGTATGTGCTCATCCTTCAGTGATCTACAGTGAATTGGCGAACCCGTTTGACCACTAGCCGCAAGGTAACGTTGCTCTTGAATCATGCCACAGGTTGGCATGCAGCTGAATCCATGTAGCCTTATTCAGTGTGGTTCTTGAGCTCTAGGAATCATTCCAGGTCTCAAAGTACTGGTGGGGCTGCACTAGGATGAGAAACGTACAAGAAGAATGGCCTGTGTGTTTGGGGATTTGTGAGCAGTGCACCATTGGGAAGAGCTCGATGCTGAGTCTTGGAAGGTGTAGGGCTTCTTTTGTTAAACCTCTAGAATCTGGTAAGTTGAAACAACTCAAGTGTCTCCCTTCTAAAGCACCTTGGAGGTACCAATCAGAGAAAGAAACAGCAGGGTCAATGCTCTGTGGTCTCTTTTGAAAATACGGCTCGAAGGAAATCTTTATTTTCTTCATTGGGATCTAGGGAGTTGCGTGCTCAATTCTTCTGAGAAACACTGTAGTTGCACATGTTCTCTTCATAGCACAATTGCCTTTGTGATGACAAGTGAGTTTCTAGGAAGGAAACTTGAGGATTGCCATTCTTTGGTAGGTACTCATTCTTCGGAAATCTTCAGTGAATTGGCGAACCCATTTGTCCACTAGCCTCAAGCTAAAGTTCCTCTTCTATCATGCCACAGGTTGGCATGCAGCTGAATCCAAGTAGCCTTATTATGTGTGGTCCTTGAGCTCTAGGAAGCGTTCCTGGCCTCTTAGTACTGGCTGGTCTGCACTAGAATGAGAAACGTGCAGGAAGGAAAGCTTGTGTGTTCCGGGGGTTGTGAGCAATGCACCGTTTGGAAGAGCTAGGTGCTGAGTAATGGGCAGTGTAGGGTTTCCCTGGATAAACACCTAGATTGCGACAGCTTGAAAACACCTGGCTATCAGCGTTCTGTTCAATCCTTCATGCCAAAAGTGTCTACTTTTCTGCCTATCCGTGAGCACACAAAAAATAATATGATCCTACCCCTCCTTCTGGGAACTCACACGTGATGGAATCTACGCCCAGCAGCCAGTGGACTTTAAGTGCAGCCTGAAAAATTACAGGGTTTCCCTTGAAAGCTAGTTATTCCGGAGATACATTGTACAACCAGGCCTCACTCACCGATGACCCTGTAATACTTTGACCACATTCACGACTGCCTGTATTGCAAAGTTTACTCACAAAAGGGTTTAGTTGGTAACTTGAACGTCCAATAAGTACTCAGAAACTGCAGCATAAGAAGCTGTGCTCTCCCTTTGGAGATTGAGGCTTCATGGGAAGTTTATTTTCCACATTGGAATGTCGACACTTGCGGCCTCCGTGTTACCCGATAAACAGTGTAGTGGCCCATCGCCTCTTCACTGCAGAATTGCCTTTTCAGGCAAGTGATTTTCCATGAAACAAACGTTTCCTTTCAATTCCTGCTACGTGCTCCTCCTTCAGCAGTTGTTAGTGAATAGGCCAACCACATGCGACAACTGGCCTCAACCTAACGTTCTGTTTTTCTCGTCACAATGGTAGGCAGGTGGCAGGTTCAATGCAGCGTTGGACAAAGCAGTACTGGAACTCTAGGAGACATTTCTGGTGTCTTAGGAAAGGCGGGTGTGAACTAGAATCCACGATATTCACGAGGGACTGCCAGTCTCTTCTGGAACTTGTGAGCAACGTTCAGTTGATGACAACTATATGCCAAGAAAGGGCAGTGAAAGGCTTTTTCTGTTAAACCTCTAGAATGTGGTAAGTTGAAACAACTCAAGTATCTCCCTTCTAACGAACCTTGGAGGAACAAAATAGAGGAAGAAACAGCAGGGTCAATGCTCTGTGGTCCCTTTTGAAAGCAAGGCATGAAGGGAAAGTTTATTTACCTCTTTGGGATTTGAAGAGTCGCAGGCTCAATTCTCCCTGAGAAACATTGTAGTTGCACATGTTCTCTGCATAGCACAATTCCCTTTGTGAGGACAAGGGATTTTCCAAGAAAAAAAAACTTGGAGGTTGCCATTCCTTGGTATGTGCTCATCCTTCAGTAATATACAGTGAATTGGCGACCCTATTTGACCACTAGCCTCAAGCAAACGTTCCTCTTGTCTCCTAACACACGTTGGCGTGCAGCAGAATCCATGTAGCCTTATTCAGTGTTGTTCTTGGACTCTAGGAATCATTCCAGGTCTCAATACTGGCCGGTCTGCAGTAGGATGAGAAACCTACAAGAAGAAAGGCCTGTGAGTTCGGGGAGTTGTGAGCAATGCACCGTTGGGAACAGCTAGATGACGAGTCATGGGCTGTGAAGGGCCTCTTTCCTTAAACCTCTAGAATGTGGTAAGTTGAATGAACTCAAGGATCTCCCTTCTAAAGCACATTGGAGGTACAAACCAGAGAAAGAAAGAGCAGGGGCAGTGCTCTGTGGTCCCTTTTGAAAATAAGGCATGAAGGGAGACTTTATTTACCTCCTTGGGATTTAGAGAGTTGTGGGCTCAACTCTCCTGAGAAACACTGTAGTTGCACATGTTCTCTTCATAGCACATTTGCCTTTGTGATGACAAGTGAGTTTCTAGGAAAAATCTTGGAGGTTGCCATTCTTTGGTAGGTGCTCATCCTTCGGTAATCTTCAGTGAATTGGCGACGCCATTTGACCACTAGCCTCAAGCTAAGGTTCCTCTTGTATCATCCCACAGGTTGGCATGCAGCAGAATCCATGTAGCCTTATTCAGTGTGGTTCTTGGGCTCTAGGAAACTTTCGAAGTCTCCTAGGACTCAGGGGTCTGCACTAGACCCGAAACGTACAAAAAGGACGGCCTGTGTGTTCAAGGATTTGTGAGTAAGGCACCGTTGGGAACAGCTAGATGCCGAGTCAGGGGCAGTGGAAGGCTTCTTTTGTTAAACCTCTAGAATGTGGTACGCTGAAACAACTCAAGTATCTCCCTTGTAAATCACCTTGCAGGTACAAAATAGAGAAAGAAACAGCAGGTTCAATGCTCTGTGGTCCCTTTTGAAAATAAGGCTGGAAGGGAAACTTTATTTACCTCCTTGAGATTTAGAGAGTTGCAGGCTCAATTCTCCCTGAGAAACACTGTACTTGCACATCTTCCCTTCATAACACAATTGCCTTTGTGATGACGTGAGTTTCTAGGATAGAACCTTGGAGGTTGCCATTCCTTGGTAGTTGCTCATCGCTTGGTAATCTTCAGGGAATGAACCAAACACATGGGACCTCTAGCCGCAAGTTAACGTTCAGGTTTTCTCATGACAGGGGTAGGCATGCCACAGATTCCATGCAGCCTTAGTCCCTGTGGTTCTTGAACTCTAGGAATCATATCAGTTCTCTTTTGACTCGCTGGTCTACCCTAGGTTTAGAAACGTACTAAAAGGACCGCCTGTGTCTTCGCGAAGTTGTGAGCAATCTACGGTTGGGAACATCTAGATGCCAAGTGATGGGCAGTGAAGGGCTTCGTTGGTTCCACCCCTAGCTTGCGATGGCTGGAAAGCAACACAGTTATCAACGTTCCGTGCCTTCCTTCATGCAAAGCGTGTCTGCATTCCTCAGGAAACCTGAGCTGCACTGAAAAACACAATTAGCCTACGATTGCTTCTAGGAACTAAACCGTGAAGTCGGTATACCTCAAGCAGCAACTAGACTTCATGTCCAGTTTCAATAATTACAGGGTTTCCCTTAACTGATAGTTATTCCCGAGAAAAATTGCCACCTAGGCCTCACTAAGCCTTCACCTTGATATCCTTACACCACCACCACGACTCCCAGCATGACAATGGTTACTAATGTCATGCTCCATTGTGTCCACTGGATGTGCAATAAGAGAGCCAGAAACTCCAGAGGAATATGCTGTTTGGTCCCCCTGGAAATTGAGGCTTCCTGGAAAATTGTATTTTCCTCATTAGAAAGTTGAGAGTTGCAGCCTCAGTGTTACCTGGTAAACTCTGTTGTAGCCCACCTTTTCTTCATCGCACAATGGTATTTGTGAGGACAAGTGATTTTCCAAGAAAGAAACTTGGAGGTTGCCATTCTTTGGTATGTGCTCATCCTTCAGTGATCTACAGTGAATTGGCGAACCCGTTTGACCACTAGCCGCAAGGTAACGTTGCTCTTGAATCATGCCACAGGTTGGCATGCAGCTGAATCCATGTAGCCTTATTCAGTGTGGTTCTTGAGCTCTAGGAATCATTCCAGGTCTCAAAGTACTGGTGGGTCTGCACTAGGATGAGAAACGTACAAGAAGAATGGCCTGTGTGTTTGGGGATTTGTGAGCAGTGCACCATTGGGAAGAGCTCGATGCTGAGTCTTGGAAGGTGTAGGGCTTCTTTTGTTAAAGCTCTAGAATCTGGTAAGTTGAAACAACTCAAGTGTCTCCCTTCTAAAGCACCTTGGAGGTACCAATCAGAGAAAGAAACAGCAGGGTCAATGCTCTGTGGTCTCTTTTGAAAATACGGCTCGAAGGAAATCTTTATTTTCTTCATTGGGATCTAGGGAGTTGCGTGCTCAATTCTTCTGAGAAACACTGTAGTTGCACATGTTCTCTTCATAGCACAATTGCCTTTGTGATGACAAGTGAGTTTCTAGGAAGGAAACTTGAGGATTGACATTCTTTGGTAGGTACTCATTCTTCGGAAATCTTCAGTGAATTGGCGAACCCATTTGTCCACTAGCCTCAAGCTAAAGTTCCTCTTCTATCATGCCACAGGTTGGCATGCAGCTGAATCCAAGTAGCCTTATTATGTGTGGTCCTTGAGCTCTAGGAAGAGTTCCTGGCCTCTTAGTACTGGCTGGTCTGCACTAGAATGAGAAACGAGCAGGAAGGAAAGCGTGTGTGTTCCGGGGGTTGTGAGCAATGCACCGTTTGGAAGAGCTAGGTGCTGAGTAATGGGCAGTGTAGGGTTTCCCTGGATAAACACCTAGATTGCGACAGCTGGAAAACACCTGGCTATCAGCGTTCTGTTCAATCCTTCATGCCAAAAGTGTCTACTTTTCTGCCTATCCGTGAGCACACAAAAAATAATATGATCCTACCCCTCCTTCTGGGAACTCACACGTGATGGAATCTACGCCCAGCAGCCAGTGGACTTTAAGTGCAGCCTGAAAAATTACAGGGTTTCCCTTGAAAGCTAGTTATTCCGGAGATACATTGTACACCCAGGCCTCACTCACCGATGACCCTGTAATACTTTGAGCACATTCACGACTGCCTGTATTGCAAAGTTTACTCACAAAAGGGTTTAGTTGGTAACTTGAACGTCCAATAAGTACTCAGAAACTGCAGCATAAGAAGCTGTGCTCTCCCTTTGGAGATTGAGGCTTCATGGGAAGTTTATTTTCCACATTGGAATGTCGACACTTGCGGCCTCCGTGTTACCCGATAAACAGTATAGTTGCCCATCGTCTCTTCACTGCAGAATTGCCTTTTCAGGCAAGTGATTTTCCATGAAACAAACGTTTCCTTTCAATTCCTGCTACGTGCTCCTCCTTCAGCAGTTGTTAGTGAATAGGCCAACCACATGCGACAACTGGCCTCAACCTAACGTTCTGTTTTTCTCGTCACAATGGTAGGCAGGCGGCAGGTTCAATGCAGCGTTGGACAAAGCAGTACTGGAACTCTAGGAGACATTTCTGGTGTCTTAGGAAAGGCGGGTGTGAATTAGAATCCACGATATTCACGAGGGACTGCCAGTCTCTTCTGGAACTTGTGAGCAACGTTCAGTTGATGACAACTATATGCCAAGAAAGGGCAGTGAAAGGCTTTTTCTGTTAAACCTCTAGAATGTGGTAAGTTGAAACAACTCAAGTATCTCCCTTCTAACGAACCTTGGAGGAACAAAATAGAGGAAGAAACAGCAGGGTCAATGCTCTGTGGTCCCTTTTGAAAGCAAGGCATGAAGGGAAAGTTTATTTACCTCTTTGGGATTTGAAGAGTCGCAGGCTCAATTCTCCCTGAGAAACATTGTAGTTGCACATGTTCTCTGCATAGCACAATTCCCTTTGTGAGGACAAGGGATTTTCCAAGAAAAAAAAACTTGGAGGTTGCCATTCCTTGGTATGTGCTCATCCTTCAGTAATATACAGTGAATTGGCGACCCTATTTGACCACTAGCCTCAAGCAAACGTTCCTCTTGTCTCCTAACACACGTTGGCGTGCAGCAGAATCCATGTAGCCTTATTCAGTGTTGTTCTTGGACTCTAGGAATCATTCCAGGTCTCAATACTGGCCGGTCTGCAGTAGGATGAGAAACCTACAAGAAGAAAGGCCTGTGAGTTCGGGGAGTTGTGAGCAATGCACCGTTGGGAACAGCTAGATGACGAGTCATGGGCTGTGAAGGGCCTCTTTCCTTAAACCTCTAGAATGTGGTAAGTTGAATGAACTCAAGGATCTCCCTTCTAAAGCACATTGGAGGTACCAACCAGAGAAAGAAAGAGCAGGGGCAGTGCTCTGTGGTCCCTTTTGAAAATAAGGCATGAAGGGAGACTTTATTTACCTCCTTGGGATTTAGAGAGTTGTGGGCTCAACTCTCCTGAGAAACACTGTAGTTGCACATGTTCTCTTCATAGCACATTTGCCTTTGTGATGACAAGTGAGTTTCTAGGAAAAATCTTGGAGGTTGCCATTCTTTGGTAGGTGCTCATCCTTCGGTAATCTTCAGTGAATTGGCGACGCCATTTGACCACTAGCCTCAAGCTAAGGTTCCTCTTGTATCATCCCACAGGTTGGCATGCAGCAGAATCCATGTAGCCTTATTCAGTGTGGTTCTTGGGCTCTAGGAAACTTTCGAAGTCTCCTAGGACTCAGGGGTCTGCACTAGACCCGAAACGTACAAAAAGGACGGCCTGTGTGTTCAAGGATTTGTGAGTAAGGCACCGTTGGGAACAGCTAGATGCCGAGTCAGGGGCAGTGAAAGGCTTCTTTTGTTAAACCTCTAGAATGTGGTACGCTGAAACAACTCAAGTATCTCCCTTGTAAATCACCTTGCAGGTACAAAATAGAGAAAGAAACAGCAGGTTCAATGCTCTGTGGTCCCTTTTGAAAATAAGGCTGGAAGGGAAACTTTATTTACCTCCTTGAGATTTAGAGAGTTGCAGGCTCAATTCTCCCTGAGAAACACTGTACTTGCACATCTTCCCTTCATAACACAATTGCCTTTGTGATGACGTGAGTTTCTAGGATAGAACCTTGGAGGTTGCCATTCCTTGGTAGTTGCTCATCGCTTGGTAATCTTCAGGGAATGAACCAAACACATGGGACCTCTAGCCGCAAGTTAACGTTCAGGTTTTCTCATGACAGGGGTAGGCATGCCACAGATTCCATGCAGCCTTAGTCCCTGTGGTTCTTGAACTCTAGGAATCATATCAGTTCTCTTTTGACTCGCTGGTCTACCCTAGGTTTTGAAACGTACTAAAAGGACCGCCTGTGTCTTCGCGAAGTTGTGAGCAATCTACGGTTGGGAACATCTAGATGCCAAGTGATGGGCAGTGAAGGGCTTCGTTGGTTCCACCCCTAGCTTGCGATGGCTGGAAAGCAACACAGTTATCAACGTTCCGTGCCTTCCTTCATGCAAAGCGTGTCTGCATTCCTCAGGAAACCTGAGCTGCACTGAAAAACACAATTAGCCTACGATTGCTTCTAGGAACTAAACCGTGAAGTCGGTATACCTCAAGCAGCAACTAGACTTCATGTCCAGTTTCAATAATTACAGGGTTTCCCTTAACTGATAGTTATTCCCGAGAAAAATTGCCACCTAGGCCTCACTAAGCCTTCACCTTGATATCCTTACACCACCACCACGACTCCCAGCATGGCAATGGTTACTAATGTCATGCTCCATTGTGTCCACTGGATGTGCAATAAGAGAGCCAGAAACTCCAGAGGAATATGCTGTTTGGTCCCCCTGGAAATTGAGGCTTCCTGGAAAATTGTATTTTCCTCATTAGAAAGTTGAGAGTTGCAGCCTCAGTGTTACCTGGTAAACTCTGTTGTAGCCCACCTTTTCTTCATCGCACAATGGTATTTGTGAGGACAAGTGATTTTCCAAGAAAGAAACTTGGAGGTTGCCATTCTTTGGTATGTGCTCATCCTTCAGTGATCTACAGTGAATTGGCGAACCCGTTTGACCACTAGCCGCAAGGTAACGTTGCTCTTGAATCATGCCACAGGTTGGCATGCAGCTGAATCCATGTAGCCTTATTCAGTGTGGTTCTTGAGCTCTAGGAATCATTCCAGGTCTCAAAGTACTGGTGGGGCTGCACTAGGATGAGAAACGTACAAGAAGAATGGCCTGTGTGTTTGGGGATTTGTGAGCAGTGCACCATTGGGAAGAGCTCGATGCTGAGTCTTGGAAGGTGTAGGGCTTCTTTTGTTAAAGCTCTAGAATCTGGTAAGTTGAAACAACTCAAGTGTCTCCCTTCTAAAGCACCTTGGAGGTACCAATCAGAGAAAGAAACAGCAGGGTCAATGCTCTGTGGTCTCTTTTGAAAATACGGCTCGAAGGAAATCTTTATTTTCTTCATTGGGATCTAGGGAGTTGCGTGCTCAATTCTTCTGAGAAACACTGTAGTTGCACATGTTCTCTTCATAGCACAATTGCCTTTGTGATGACAAGTGAGTTTCTAGGAAGGAAACTTGAGGATTGCCATTCTTTGGTAGGTACTCATTCTTCGGAAATCTTCAGTGAATTGGCGAACCCATTTGTCCACTAGCCTCAAGCTAAAGTTCCTCTTCGATCATGCCACAGGTTGGCATGCAGCTGAATCCAAGTAGCCTTATTATGTGTGGTCCTTGAGCTCTAGGAAGAGTTCCTGGCCTCTTAGTACTGGCTGGTCTGCACTAGAATGAGAAACGTGCAGGAAGGAAAGCTTGTGTGTTCCGGGGGTTGTGAGCAATGCACCGTTTGGAAGAGCTAGGTGCTGAGTAATGGGCAGTGTAGGGTTTCCCTGGATAAACACCTAGATTGCGACAGCTTGAAAACACCTGGCTATCAGCGTTCTGTTCAATCCTTCATGCCAAAAGTGTCTACTTTTCTGCCTATCCGTGAGCACACAAAAAATAATATGATCCTACCCCTCCTTCTGGGAACTCACACGTGATGGAATCTACGCCCAGCAGCCAGTGGACTTTAAGTGCAGCCTGAAAAATTACAGGGTTTCCCTTGAAAGCTAGTTATTCCGGAGATACATTGTACAACCAGGCCTCACTCACCGATGACCCTGTAATACTTTGAGCACATTCACGACTGCCTGTATTGCAAAGTTTACTCACAAAAGGGTTTAGTTGGTAACTTGAACGTCCAGTAAGTACTCAGAAACTGCAGCATAAGAAGCTGTGCTCTCCCTTTGGAGATTGAGGCTTCATGGGAAGTTTATTTTCCACATTGGAATGTCGACACTTGCGGCCTCCGTGTTACCCGATAAACAGTGTAGTGGCCCATCGTCTCTTCACTGCAGAATTGCCTTTTCAGGCAAGTGATTTTCCATGAAACAAACGTTTCCTTTCAATTCCTGCTACGTGCTCCTCCTTCAGCAGTTGTTAGTGAATAGGCCAACCACATGCGACGACTGGCCTCAACCTAACGTTCTGTTTTTCTCGTCACAATGGTAGGCAGGCAGCAGGTTCAATGCAGCGTTTGGCAAAGCAGTACTGGAACTCTAGGAGACATTTCTGGTGTCTTAGGAAAGGCGGGTGTGCACTAGGATCCACGATATTCACGAGGGGCTGCCAGTCTCTTCTGGAACTTGTGAGCAACGTTCAGTTGATGACAACTATACGCCAAGAAAGGGCAGTGAAAGGCTTTTTCTGTTAAACCTCTAGAATGTGGTAAGTTGAAACAACTCAAGTATCTCCCTTCTAACGAACCTTGGAGGAACAAAATAGAGGAAGAAACAGCAGGGTCAATGCTCTGTGGTCCCTTTTGAAAGCAAGGCATGAAGGGAAAGTTTATTTACCTCTTTGGGATTTGAAGAGTCGCAGGCTCAATTCTCCCTGAGAAACATTGTAGTTGCACATGTTCTCTGCATAGCACAATTCCCTTTGTGAGGACAAGGGATTTTCCAAGAAAAAAAAACTTGGAGGTTGCCATTCCTTGGTATGTGCTCATCCTTCAGTAATATACAGTGAATTGGCGACCCTATTTGACCACTAGCCTCAAGCAAACGTTCCTCTTGTCTCCTAACACACGTTGGCGTGCAGCAGAATCCATGGAGCCTTATTCAGTGTTGTTCTTGGACTCTAGGAATCATTCCAGGTCTCAATACTGGCCGGTCTGCAGTAGGATGAGAAACCTACAAGAAGAAAGGCCTGTGAGTTCGGGGAGTTGTGAGCAATGCACCGTTGGGAACAGCTAGATGACGAGTCATGGGCTGTGAAGGGCCTCTTTCCTTAAACCTCTAGAATGTGGTAAGTTGAATGAACTCAAGGATCTCCCTTCTAAAGCACATTGGAGGTACAAACCAGAGAAAGAAAGAGCAGGGGCAGTGCTCTGTGGTCCCTTTTGAAAATAAGGCATGAAGGGAGACTTTATTTACCTCCTTGGGATTTAGAGAGTTGTGGGCTCAACTCTCCTGAGAAACACTGTAGTTGCACATGTTCTCTTCATAGCACATTTGCCTTTGTGATGACAAGTGAGTTTCTAGGAAAAATCTTGGAGGTTGCCATTCTTTGGTAGGTGCTCATCCTTCGGTAATCTTCAGTGAATTGGCGACGCCATTTGACCACTAGCCTCAAGCTAAGGTTCCTCTTGTATCATCCCACAGGTTGGCATGCAGCAGAATCCATGTAGCCTTATTCAGTGTGGTTCTTGGGCTCTAGGAAACATTCGAAGTCTCCTAGGACTCAGGGGTCTGCACTAGACCCGAAACGTACAAAAAGGACGGCCTGTGTGTTCAAGGATTTGTGAGTAAGGCACCGTTGGGAACAGCTAGATGCCGAGTCAGGGGCAGTGAAAGGCTTCTTTTGTGAAACCTCTAGAATGTGGTACGCTGAAACAACTCAAGTATCTCCCTTGTAAATCACCTTGCAGGTACAAAATAGAGAAAGAAACAGCAGGTTCAATGCTCTGTGGTCCCTTTTGAAAATAAGGCTGGAAGGGAAACTTTATTTACCTCCTTGAGATTTAGAGAGTTGCAGGCTCAATTCTCCCTGAGACACACTGTAGTTGCACATCTTCCCTTCATAACACAATTGCCTTTGTGATGACGTGAGTTTCTAGGATAGAACCTTGGAGGTTGCCATTCCTTGGTAGTTGCTCATCCCTCGGTAATCTTCAGGGAATGAACCAAACACATGGGACCTCTAGCCTCAAGTTAACGTTCAGGTTTTCTCATGACAGGGACAGGCATGCCACAGATTCCATGCAGCCTTAGTCCCTGTGGTTCTTGAACTCTAGGAATCATATCAGTTCTCTTTTGACTCGCTGGTCTGCCCTAGGTTTTGAAACGTACTAAAAGGACCGCCTGTATCTTCGCGAAGTTGTGAGCAATCTACGGTTGGGAACATCTAGATGCCAAGTGATGGGCAGTGAAGGGCTTCGTTGGTTCCACCCCTAGTTGCGATGGCTGGAAAGCAACACAGTTATCAACGTTCCGTGCCTACCTTCATGCAAAGCGTGTCTGCATTCCTCAGGAAACCTGAGCTGCACTGAAACACACAATTAGCCTACGATTGCTTCTAGGAACTAAACCGTGAAGTCGGTATACCTCAAGCAGCAACTAGACTTCATGTCCAGTTTCAATAATTACAGGGTTTCCCTTAACTGATAGTTATTCCCGTGAAAAATTGCCACCTAGGCCTCACTAAGCCTTCACCTTGATATCCTTACACCACCACCACGACTCCCAGCATGGCAATGGTTACTAATGTCATGCTCCATTGTGTCCACTGGATGTGCAATAAGAGAGCCAGAAACTCCAGAGGAATATGCTGTTTGGTCCCCCTGGAAATTGAGGCTTCCTGGAAAATTTTATTTTCCTCATTAGAAAGTTGAGAGTTGCAGCCTCAGTGTTACCTGGTAAACACTGTTGTAGCCCACCTTTTCTTCATCGCACAATGGTATTTGTGAGGACAAGTGATTTTCCAAGAAAGAAACTTGGAGGTTGCCATTCTTTGGTATGTGCTCATCCTTCAGTGATCTACAGTGAATTGGCGAACCCGTTTGACCACTAGCCGCAAGGTAACGTTGCTCTTGAATCATGCCACAGGTTGGCATGCAGCTGAATCCATGTAGCCTTATTCAGTGTGGTTCTTGAGCTCTAGGAATCATTCCAGGTCTCAAAGTACTGGTGGGTCTGCACTAGGATGAGAAACGTACAAGAAGAATGGCCTGTGTGTTTGGGGATTTGTGAGCAGTGCACCATTGGGAAGAGCTCGATGCTGAGTCTTGGAAGGTGTAGGGCTTCTTGTGTTAAAGCTCTAGAATCTGGTAAGTTGAAACAACTCAAGTGTCTCCCTTCTAAAGCACCTTGGAGGTACCAATCAGAGAAAGAAACAGCAGGGTCAATGCTCTGTGGTCTCTTTTGAAAATACGGCTCGAAGGAAATCTTTATTTTCTTCATTGGGATCTAGGGAGCTGCGTGCTCAATTCTTCTGAGAAACACTGTAGTTGCACATGTTCTCTTCATAGCACAATTGCCTTTGTGATGACAAGTGAGTTTCTAGGAAGGAAACTTGAGGATTGCCATTCTTTGGTAGGTACTCATTCTTCGGAAATCTTCAGTGAATTGGCGAACCCATTTGTCCACTAGCCTCAAGCTAACGTTCCTCTTCTATCATGCCACAGGTTGGCATGCAGCTGAATCCAAGTAGCCTTATTATGTGTGGTCCTTGAGCTCTAGGAAGCGTTCCTGGTCTCTTAGTACTGGCTGGTCTGCACTAGAATGAGAAACGTGCAGGAAGGAAAGCGTGTGTGTTCCGGGGGTTGTGAGCAATGCACCGTTTGGAAGAGCTAGGTGCTGAGTAATGGGCAGTGTAGGGTTTCCCTGGATAAACACCTAGATTGCGACAGCTTGAAAACACCTGGCTATCAGCGTTCTGTTCAATCCTTCATGCCAAAAGTGTCTGCTTTTCTGCCTATCCGTGAGCACACAAAAAATAATATGATCCTACCCCTCCTTCTGGGAACTCACACGTGATGGAATCTACGCCCAGCAGCCAGTGGACTTTAAGTGCAGCCTGAAAAATTACAGGGTTTCCCTTGAAAGCTAGTTATTCCAGAGATACATTGTACACCCAGGCCTCACTCACCGATGACCCTGTAATACTTTGAGCACATTCACGACTGCCTGTATTGCAAAGTTTACTCACAAAAGGGTTTAGTTGGTAACTTGAACGTCCAGTAAGTACTCAGAAACTGCAGCATAAGAAGCTGTGCTCTCCCTTTGGAGATTGAGGCTTCATGGGAAGTTTATTTTCCACATTGGAATGTCGACACTTGCGGCCTCCGTGTTACCCGATAAACAGTGTAGTGGCCCATCGTCTCTTCACTGCAGAATTGCCTTTTCAGGCAAGTGATTTTCCATGAAACAAACGTTTCCTTTCAATTCCTGCTACGTGCTCCTCCTTCAGCAGTTGTTAGTGAATAGGCCAACCACATGCGACGACTGGCCTCAACCTAACGTTCTGTTTTTCTCGTCACAATGGTAGGCAGGCAGCAGGTTCAATGCAGCGTTTGGCAAAGCAGTACTGGAACTCTAGGAGACATTTCTGGTGTCTTAGGAAAGGCGGGTGTGCACTAGGATCCACGATATTCACGAGGGGCTGCCAGTCTCTTCTGGAACTTGTGAGCAACGTTCAGTTGATGACAACTATACGCCAAGAAAGGGCAGTGAAAGGCTTTTTCTGTTAAACCTCTAGAATGTGGTAAGTTGAAACAACTCAAGTATCTCCCTTCTAACGAACCTTGGAGGAACAAAATAGAGGAAGAAACAGCAGGGTCAATGCTCTGTGGTCCCTTTTGAAAGCAAGGCATGAAGGGAAAGTTTATTTACCTCTTTGGGATTTGAAGAGTCGCAGGCTCAATTCTCCCTGAGAAACATTGTAGTTGCACATGTTCTCTGCATAGCACAATTCCCTTTGTGAGGACAAGGGATTTTCCAAGAAAAAAAAACTTGGAGGTTGCCATTCCTTGGTATGTGCTCATCCTTCAGTAATATACAGTGAATTGGCGACCCTATTTGACCACTAGCCTCAAGCAAACGTTCCTCTTGTCTCCTAACACACGTTGGCGTGCAGCAGAATCCATGGAGCCTTATTCAGTGTTGTTCTTGGACTCTAGGAATCATTCCAGGTCTCAATACTGGCCGGTCTGCAGTAGGATGAGAAACCTACAAGAAGAAAGGCCTGTGAGTTCGGGGAGTTGTGAGCAATGCACCGTTGGGAACAGCTAGATGACGAGTCATGGGCTGTGAAGGGCCTCTTTCCTTAAACCTCTAGAATGTGGTAAGTTGAATGAACTCAAGGATCTCCCTTCTAAAGCACATTGGAGGTACAAACCAGAGAAAGAAAGAGCAGGGGCAGTGCTCTGTGGTCCCTTTTGAAAATAAGGCATGAAGGGAGACTTTATTTACCTCCTTGGGATTTAGAGAGTTGTGGGCTCAACTCTCCTGAGAAACACTGTAGTTGCACATGTTCTCTTCATAGCACATTTGCCTTTGTGATGACAAGTGAGTTTCTAGGAAAAATCTTGGAGGTTGCCATTCTTTGGTAGGTGCTCATCCTTCGGTAATCTTCAGTGAATTGGCGACGCCATTTGACCACTAGCCTCAAGCTAAGGTTCCTCTTGTATCATCCCACAGGTTGGCATGCAGCAGAATCCATGTAGCCTTATTCAGTGTGGTTCTTGGGCTCTAGGAAACTTTCGAAGTCTCCTAGGACTCAGGGGTCTGCACTAGACCCGAAACGTACAAAAAGGACGGCCTGTGTGTTCAAGGATTTGTGAGTAAGGCACCGTTGGGAACAGCTAGATGCCGAGTCAGGGGCAGTGAAAGGCTTCTTTTGTGAAACCTCTAGAATGTGGTACGCTGAAACAACTCAAGTATCTCCCTTCTAAATCACCTTGCAGGTACAAAATAGAGAAAGAAACAGCAGGTTCAATGCTCTGGGGTCCCTTTTGAAAATAAGGCTGGAAGGGAAACTTTATTTACCTCCTTGAGATTTAGAGAGTTGCAGGCTCAATTCTCCCTGAGAAACACTGTACTTGCACATCTTCCCTTCATAACACAATTGCCTTTGTGATGACGTGAGTTTCTAGGATAGAACCTTGGAGGTTGCCATTCCTTGGTAGTTGCTCATCCCTTGGTAATCTTCAGGGAATGAACCAAACACATGGGACCTCTAGCCTCAAGTTAACGTTCAGGTTTTCTCATGACAGGGGTAGGCATGCCACAGATTCCATGCAGCCTTAGTCCCTGTGGTTCTTGAACTCTAGGAATCATATCAGTTCTCTTTTGACTCGCTGGTCTGCCCTAGGTTTTGAAACGTACTAAAAGGACCGCCTGTGTCTTCGCGAAGTTGTGAGCAATCTACGGTTGGGAACATCTAGATGCCAAGTGATGGGCAGTGAAGGGCTTCGTTGGTTCCACCCCTAGCTTGCGATGGCTGGAAAGCAACACAGTTATCAACGTTTCGTGCCTTCCTTCATGCAAAGCGTGTCTGTATTCCTCAGGAAACCTGAGCTGTACTGAAAAACACAATTAGCCTACGATTGCTTCTAGGAACTAAACCGTGAAGTCGGTATACCTCAAGCAGCAACTAGACTTCATGTCCAGTTTCAATAATTACAGGGTTTCCCTTAACTGATTGTTATTCCCGAGAAAAATTGCCACCTAGGCCTCACTAAGCCTTCACCTTGATATCCTTACACCACCATCACGACTCCCAGCATGGCAATGGTTACTAATGTCATGCTCCATTTTGTCCACTGGATGTGCAATAAGAGAGCCAGAAACTCCAGTGGAATATGCTGTTTGGTCCCCCTGGAAATTGAGGCTTCCTGGAAAATTTTATTTTCCTCATTAGAAAGTTGAGAGTTGCAGCCTCAGTGTTACCTGGTAAACTCTGTTGTAGCCCTCCTTTTCCTCATCGCACAATGGTATTTGTGAGGACAAGTGATTTTCCAAGAAAGAAACTTGGAGGTTGCCATTCTTTGGTATGTGCTCATCCTTCAGTGATCTACAGTGAATTGGCGAACCCGTTTGACCACTAGCCGCAAGGTAACGTTGCTCTTGAATCATGCCACAGGTTGGCATGCAGCTGAATCCATGTAGCCTTATTCAGTGTGGTTCTTGAGCTCTAGGAATCATTCCAGGTCTCAAAGTACTGGTGGGTCTGCACTAGGATGAGAAACGTACAAGAAGAATGGCCTGTGTGTTTGGGGATTTGTGAGCAGTGCACCATTGGGAAGAGCTCGATGCTGAGTCTTGGAAGGTGTAGGGCTTCTTTTGTTAAAGCACTAGAATCTGGTAAGTTGAAACAACTCAAGTGTCTCCCTTCTAAAGCACCTTGGAGGTACCAATCAGAGAAAGAAACAGCAGGGTCAATGCTCTGTGGTCTCTTTTGAAAATACGGCTCGAAGGAAATCTTTATTTTCTTCATTGGGATCTAGGGAGTTGCGTGCTCAATTCTTCTGAGAAACACTGTAGTTGCACATGTTCTCTTCATAGCACAATTGCCTTTGTGATGACAAGTGAGTTTCTAGGAAGGAAACTTGAGGATTGCCATTCTTTGGTAGGTACTCATTCTTCGGAAATCTTCAGTGAATTGGCGAACCCATTTGTCCACTAGCCTCAAGCTAAAGTTCCTCTTCTATCATGCCACAGGTTGGCATGCAGCTGAATCCAAGTAGCCTTATTATGTGTGGTCCTTGAGCTCTAGGAAGCGTTCCTGGCCTCTTAGTACTGGCTGGTCTGCACTAGAATGAGAAACGTGCAGGAAGGAAAGCGTGTGTGTTCCGGGGGTTGTGAGCAATGCACCGTTTGGAAGAGCTAGGTGCTGAGTAATGGGCAGTGTAGGGTTTCCCTGGATAAACACCTAGATTGCGACAGCTGGAAAACACCTGGCTATCAGCGTTCTGTTCAATCCTTCATGCCAAAAGTGTCTACTTTTCTGCCTATCCGTGAGCACACAAAAAATAATATGATCCTACCCCTCCTTCTGGGAACTCACACGTGATGGAATCTACGCCCAGCAGCCAGTGGACTTTAAGTGCAGCCTGAAAAATTACAGGGTTTCCCTTGAAAGCTAGTTATTCCGGAGATACATTGTACACCCAGGCCTCACTCACCGATGACCCTGTAATACTTTGAGCACATTCACGACTGCCTGTATTGCAAAGTTTACTCACAAAAGGGTTTAGTTGGTAACTTGAACGTCCAATAAGTACTCAGAAACTGCAGCATAAGAAGCTGTGCTCTCCCTTTGGAGATTGAGGCTTCATGGGAAGTTTATTTTCCACATTGGAATGTCGACACTTGCGGCCTCCGTGTTACCCGATAAACAGTATAGTTGCCCATCGTCTCTTCACTGCAGAATTGCCTTTTCAGGCAAGTGATTTTCCATGAAACAAACGTTTCCTTTCAATTCCTGCTACGTGCTCCTCCTTCAGCAGTTGTTAGTGAATAGGCCAACCACATGCGACAACTGGCCTCAACCTAACGTTCTGTTTTTCTCGTCACAATGGTAGGCAGGCGGCAGGTTCAATGCAGCGTTGGACAAAGCAGTACTGGAACTCTAGGAGACATTTCTGGTGTCTTAGGAAAGGCGGGTGTGAACTAGAATCCACGATATTCACGAGGGACTGCCAGTCTCTTCTGGAACTTGTGAGCAACGTTCAGTTGATGACAACTATATGCCAAGAAAGGGCAGTGAAAGGCTTTTTCTGTTAAACCTCTAGAATGTGGTAAGTTGAAACAACTCAAGTATCTCCCTTCTAACGAACCTTGGAGGAACAAAATAGAGGAAGAAACAGCAGGGTCAATGCTCTGTGGTCCCTTTTGAAAGCAAGGCATGAAGGGAAAGTTTATTTACCTCTTTGGGATTTGAAGAGTCGCAGGCTCAATTCTCCCTGAGAAACATTGTAGTTGCACATGTTCTCTGCATAGCACAATTCCCTTTGTGAGGACAAGGGATTTTCCAAGAAAAAAAAACTTGGAGGTTGCCATTCCTTGGTATGTGCTCATCCTTCAGTAATATACAGTGAATTGGCGACCCTATTTGACCACTAGCCTCAAGCAAACGTTCCTCTTGTCTCCTAACACACGTTGGCGTGCAGCAGAATCCATGTAGCCTTATTCAGTGTTGTTCTTGGACTCTAGGAATCATTCCAGGTCTCAATACTGGCCGGTCTGCAGTAGGATGAGAAACCTACAAGAAGAAAGGCCTGTGAGTTCGGGGAGTTGTGAGCAATGCACCGTTGGGAACAGCTAGATGACGAGTCATGGGCTGTGAAGGGCCTCTTTCCTTAAACCTCTAGAATGTGGTAAGTTGAATGAACTCAAGGATCTCCCTTCTAAAGCACATTGGAGGTACAAACCAGAGAAAGAAAGAGCAGGGGCAGTGCTCTGTGGTCCCTTTTGAAAATAAGGCATGAAGGGAGACTTTATTTACCTCCTTGGGATTTAGAGAGTTGTGGGCTCAACTCTCCTGAGAAACACTGTAGTTGCACATGTTCTCTTCATAGCACATTTGCCTTTGTGATGACAAGTGAGTTTCTAGGAAAAATCTTGGAGGTTGCCATTCTTTGGTAGGTGCTCATCCTTCGGTAATCTTCAGTGAATTGGCGACGCCATTTGACCACTAGCCTCAAGCTAAGGTTCCTCTTGTATCATCCCACAGGTTGGCATGCAGCAGAATCCATGTAGCCTTATTCAGTGTGGTTCTTGGGCTCTAGGAAACTTTCGAAGTCTCCTAGGACTCAGGGGTCTGCACTAGACCCGAAACGTACAAAAAGGACGGCCTGTGTGTTCAAGGATTTGTGAGTAAGGCACCGTTGGGAACAGCTAGATGCCGAGTCAGGGGCAGTGAAAGGCTTCTTTTGTGAAACCTCTAGAATGTGGTACGCTGAAACAACTCAAGTATCTCCCTTGTAAATCACCTTGCAGGTACAAAATAGAGAAAGAAACAGCAGGTTCAATGCTCTGTGGTCCCTTTTGAAAATAAGGCTGGAAGGGAAACTTTATTTACCTCCTTGAGATTTAGAGAGTTGCAGGCTCAATTCTCCCTGAGAAACACTGTACTTGCACATCTTCCCTTCATAACACAATTGCCTTTGTGATGACGTGAGTTTCTAGGATAGAACCTTGGAGGTTGCCATTCCTTGGTAGTTGCTCATCGCTTGGTAATCTTCAGGGAATGAACCAAACACATGGGACCTCTAGCCGCAAGTTAACGTTCAGGTTTTCTCATGACAGGGGTAGGCATGCCACAGATTCCATGCAGCCTTAGTCCCTGTGGTTCTTGAACTCTAGGAATCATATCAGTTCTCTTTTGACTCGCTGTTCTACCCTAGGTTTTGAAACGTACTAAAAGGACCGCCTGTGTCTTCGCGAAGTTGTGAGCAATCTACGGTTGGGAACATCTAGATGCCAAGTGATGGGCAGTGAAGGGCTTCGTTGGTTCCACCCCTAGCTTGCGATGGCTGGAAAGCAACACAGTTATCAACGTTCCGTGCCTTCCTTCATGCAAAGCGTGTCTGCATTCCTCAGGAAACCTGAGCTGCACTGAAAAACACAATTAGCCTACGATTGCTTCTAGGAACTAAACCGTGAAGTCGGTATACCTCAAGCAGCAACTAGACTTCATGTCCAGTTTCAATAATTACAGGGTTTCCCTTAACTGATAGTTATTCCCGAGAAAAATTGCCACCTAGGCCTCACTAAGCCTTCACCTTGATATCCTTACACCACCACCACGACTCCCAGCATGGCAATGGTTACTAATGTCATGCTCCATTGTGTCCACTGGATGTGCAATAAGAGAGCCAGAAACTCCAGAGGAATATGCTGTTTGGTCCCCCTGGAAATTGAGGCTTCCTGGAAAATTGTATTTTCCTCATTAGAAAGTTGAGAGTTGCAGCCTCAGTGTTACCTGGTAAACTCTGTTGTAGCCCACCTTTTCTTCATCGCACAATGGTATTTGTGAGGACAAGTGATTTTCCAAGAAAGAAACTTGGAGGTTGCCATTCTTTGGTATGTGCTCATCCTTCAGTGATCTACAGTGAATTGGCGAACCCGTTTGACCACTAGCCGCAAGGTAACGTTGCTCTTGAATCATGCCACAGGTTGGCATGCAGCTGAATCCATGTAGCCTTATTCAGTGTGGTTCTTGAGCTCTAGGAATCATTCCAGGTCTCAAAGTACTGGTGGGGCTGCACTAGGATGAGAAACGTACAAGAAGAATGGCCTGTGTGTTTGGGGATTTGTGAGCAGTGCACCATTGGGAAGAGCTCGATGCTGAGTCTTGGAAGGTGTAGGGCTTCTTTTGTTAAAGCACTAGAATCTGGTAAGTTGAAACAACTCAAGTGTCTCCCTTCTAAAGCACCTTGGAGGTACCAATCAGAGAAAGAAACAGCAGGGTCAATGCTCTGTGGTCTCTTTTGAAAATACGGCTCGAAGGAAATCTTTATTTTCTTCATTGGGATCTAGGGAGTTGCGTGCTCAATTCTTCTGAGAAACACTGTAGTTGCACATGTTCTCTTCATAGCACAATTGCCTTTGTGATGACAAGTGAGTTTCTAGGAAGGAAACTTGAGGATTGCCATTCTTTGGTAGGTACTCATTCTTCGGAAATCTTCAGTGAATTGGCGAACCCATTTGTCCACTAGCCTCAAGCTAAAGTTCCTCTTCTATCATGCCACAGGTTGGCATGCAGCTGAATCCAAGTAGCCTTATTATGTGTGGTCCTTGAGCTCTAGGAAGAGTTCCTGGCCTCTTAGTACTGGCTGGTCTGCACTAGAATGAGAAACGTGCAGGAAGGAAAGCTTGTGTGTTCCGGGGGTTGTGAGCAATGCACCGTTTGGAAGAGCTAGGTGCTGAGTAATGGGCAGTGTAGGGTTTCCCTGGATAAACACCTAGATTGCGACAGCTTGAAAACACCTGGCTATCAGCGTTCTGTTCAATCCTTCATGCCAAAAGTGTCTACTTTTCTGCCTATCCGTGAGCACACAAAAAATAATATGATCCTACCCCTCCTTCTGGGAACTCACACGTGATGGAATCTACGCCCAGCAGCCAGTGGACTTTAAGTGCAGCCTGAAAAATTACAGGGTTTCCCTTGAAAGCTAGTTATTCCGGAGATACATTGTACAACCAGGCCTCACTCACCGATGACCCTGTAATACTTTGACCACATTCACGACTGCCTGTATTGCAAAGTTTACTCACAAAAGGGTTTAGTTGGTAACTTGAACGTCCAATAAGTACTCAGAAACTGCAGCATAAGAAGCTGTGCTCTCCCTTTGGAGATTGAGGCTTCATGGGAAGTTTATTTTCCACATTGGAATGTCGACACTTGCGGCCTCCGTGTTACCCGATAAACAGTGTAGTGGCCCATCGTCTCTTCACTGCAGAATTGCCTTTTCAGGCAAGTGATTTTCCATGAAACAAACGTTTCCTTTCAATTCCTGCTACGTGCTCCTCCTTCAGCAGTTGTTAGTGAATAGGCCAACCACATGCGACGACTGGCCTCAACCTAACGTTCTGTTTTTCTCGTCACAATGGTAGGCAGGCAGCAGGTTCAATGCAGCGTTTGGCAAAGCAGTACTGGAACTCTAGAAGACATTTCTGGTGTCTTAGGAAAGGCGGGTGTGCACTAGGATCCACGATATTCACGAGGGGCTTCCAGTCTCTTCTGGAACTTGTGAGCAACGTTCAGTTGATGACAACTATACGCCAAGAAAGGGCAGTGAAAGGCTTTTTCTGTTAAACCTCTAGAATGTGGTAAGTTGAAACAACTCAAGTATCTCCCTTCTAACGAACCTTGGAGGAACAAAATAGAGGAAGAAACAGCAGGGTCAATGCTCTGTGGTCCCTTTTGAAAGCAAGGCATGAAGGGAAAGTTTATTTACCTCTTTGGGATTTGAAGAGTCGCAGGCTCAATTCTCCCTGAGAAACATTGTAGTTGCACATGTTCTCTGCATAGCACAATTCCCTTTGTGAGGACAAGGGATTTTCCAAGAAAAAAAAACTTGGAGGTTGCCATTCCTTGGTATGTGCTCATCCTTCAGTAATATACCGTGAATTGGCGACCCTATTTGACCACTAGCCTCAAGCAAACGTTCCTCTTGTCTCCTAACACACGTTGGCGTGCAGCAGAATCCATGGAGCCTTATTCAGTGTTGTTCTTGGACTCTAGGAATCATTCCAGGTCTCAATACTGGCCGGTCTGCAGTAGGATGAGAAACCTACAAGAAGAAAGGCCTGTGAGTTCGGGGAGTTGTGAGCAATGCACCGTTGGGAACAGCTAGATGACGAGTCATGGGCTGTGAAGGGCCTCTTTCCTTAAACCTCTAGAATGTGGTAAGTTGAATGAACTCAAGGATCTCCCTTCTAAAGCACATTGGAGGTACAAACCAGAGAAAGAAAGAGCAGGGGCAGTGCTCTGTGGTCCCTTTTGAAAATAAGGCATGAAGGGAGACTTTATTTACCTCCTTGGGATTTAGAGAGTTGTGGGCTCAACTCTCCTGAGAAACACTGTAGTTGCACATGTTCTCTTCATAGCACATTTGCCTTTGTGATGACAAGTGAGTTTCTAGGAAAAATCTTGGAGGTTGCCATTCTTTGGTAGGTGCTCATCCTTCGGTAATCTTCAGTGAATTGGCGACGCCATTTGACCACTAGCCTCAAGCTAAGGTTCCTCTTGTATCATCCCACAGGTTGGCATGCAGCAGAATCCATGTAGCCTTATTCAGTGTGGTTCTTGGGCTCTAGGAAACTTTCGAAGTCTCCTAGGACTCAGGGGTCTGCACTAGACCCGAAACGTACAAAAAGGACGGCCTGTGTGTTCAAGGATTTGTGAGTAAGGCACCGTTGGGAACAGCTAGATGCCGAGTCAGGGGCAGTGAAAGGCTTCTTTTGTGAAACCTCTAGAATGTGGTACGCTGAAACAACTCAAGTATCTCCCTTGTAAATCACCTTGCAGGTACAAAATAGAGAAAGAAACAGCAGGTTCAATGCTCTGTGGTCCCTTTTGAAAATAAGGCTGGAAGGGAAACTTTATTTACCTCCTTGAGATTTAGAGAGTTGCAGGCTCAATTCTCCCTGAGACACACTGTAGTTGCACATCTTCCCTTCATAACACAATTGCCTTTGTGATGACGTGAGTTTCTAGGATAGAACCTTGGAGGTTGCCATTCCTTGGTAGTTGCTCATCCCTCGGTAATCTTCAGGGAATGAACCAAACACATGGGACCTCTAGCCTCAAGTTAACGTTCAGGTTTTCTCATGACAGGGACAGGCATGCCACAGATTCCATGCAGCCTTAGTCCCTGTGGTTCTTGAACTCTAGGAATCATATCAGTTCTCTTTTGACTCGCTGGTCTGCCCTAGGTTTTGAAACGTACTAAAAGGACCGCCTGTATCTTCGCGAAGTTGTGAGCAATCTACGGTTGGGAACATCTAGATGCCAAGTGATGGGCAGTGAAGGGCTTCGTTGGTTCCACCCCTAGTTGCGATGGCTGGAAAGCAACACAGTTATCAACGTTCCGTGCCTACCTTCATGCAAAGCGTGTCTGCATTCCTCAGGAAACCTGAGCTGCACTGAAACACACAATTAGCCTACGATTGCTTCTAGGAACTAAACCGTGAAGTCGGTATACCTCAAGCAGCAACTAGACTTCATGTCCAGTTTCAATAATTACAGGGTTTCCCTTAACTGATAGTTATTCCCGTGAAAAATTGCCACCTAGGCCTCACTAAGCCTTCACCTTGATATCCTTACACCACCACCACGACTCCCAGCATGGCAATGGTTACTAATGTCATGCTCCATTGTGTCCACTGGATGTGCAATAAGAGAGCCAGAAACTCCAGAGGAATATGCTGTTTGGTCCCCCTGGAAATTGAGGCTTCCTGGAAAATTTTATTTTCCTCATTAGAAAGTTGAGAGTTGCAGCCTCAGTGTTACCTGGTAAACACTGTTGTAGCCCACCTTTTCTTCATCGCACAATGGTATTTGTGAGGACAAGTGATTTTCCAAGAAAGAAACTTGGAGGTTGCCATTCTTTGGTATGTGCTCATCCTTCAGTGATCTACAGTGAATTGGCGAACCCGTTTGACCACTAGCCGCAAGGTAACGTTGCTCTTGAATCATGCCACAGGTTGGCATGCAGCTGAATCCATGTAGCCTTATTCAGTGTGGTTCTTGAGCTCTAGGAATCATTCCAGGTCTCAAAGTACTGGTGGGTCTGCACTAGGATGAGAAACGTACAAGAAGAATGGCCTGAGTGTTTGGGGATTTGTGAGCAGTGCACCATTGGGAAGAGCTCGATGCTGAGTCTTGGAAGGTGTAGGGCTTCTTGTGTTAAAGCTCTAGAATCTGGTAAGTTGAAACAACTCAAGTGTCTCCCTTCTAAAGCACCTTGGAGGTACCAATCAGAGAAAGAAACAGCAGGGTCAATGCTCTGTGGTCTCTTTTGAAAATACGGCTCGAAGGAAATCTTTATTTTCTTCATTGGGATCTAGGGAGCTGCGTGCTCAATTCTTCTGAGAAACACTGTAGTTGCACATGTTCTCTTCATAGCACAATTGCCTTTGTGATGACAAGTGAGTTTCTAGGAAGGAAACTTGAGGATTGCCATTCTTTGGTAGGTACTCATTCTTCGGAAATCTTCAGTGAATTGGCGAACCCATTTGTCCACTAGCCTCAAGCTAACGTTCCTCTTCTATCATGCCACAGGTTGGCATGCAGCTGAATCCAAGTAGCCTTATTATGTGTGGTCCTTGAGCTCTAGGAAGCGTTCCTGGTCTCTTAGTACTGGCTGGTCTGCACTAGAATGAGAAACGTGCAGGAAGGAAAGCGTGTGTGTTCCGGGGGTTGTGAGCAATGCACCGTTTGGAAGAGCTAGGTGCTGAGTAATGGGCAGTGTAGGGTTTCCCTGGATAAACACCTAGATTGCGACAGCTTGAAAACACCTGGCTATCAGCGTTCTGTTCAATCCTTCATGCCAAAAGTGTCTGCTTTTCTGCCTATCCGTGAGCACACAAAAAATAATATGATCCTACCCCTCCTTCTGGGAACTCACACGTGATGGAATCTACGCCCAGCAGCCAGTGGACTTTAAGTGCAGCCTGAAAAATTACAGGGTTTCCCTTGAAAGCTAGTTATTCCAGAGATACATTGTACACCCAGGCCTCACTCACCGATGACCCTGTAATACTTTGAGCACATTCACGACTGCCTGTATTGCAAAGTTTACTCACAAAAGGGTTTAGTTGGTAACTTGAACGTCCAGTAAGTACTCAGAAACTGCAGCATAAGAAGCTGTGCTCTCCCTTTGGAGATTGAGGCTTCATGGGAAGTTTATTTTCCACATTGGAATGTCGACACTTGCGGCCTCCGTGTTACCCGATAAACAGTGTAGTGGCCCATCGTCTCTTCACTGCAGAATTGCCTTTTCAGGCAAGTGATTTTCCATGAAACAAACGTTTCCTTTCAATTCCTGCTACGTGCTCCTCCTTCAGCAGTTGTTAGTGAATAGGCCAACCACATGCGACGACTGGCCTCAACCTAACGTTCTGTTTTTCTCGTCACAATGGTAGGCAGGCAGCAGGTTCAATGCAGCGTTTGGCAAAGCAGTACTGGAACTCTAGGAGACATTTCTGGTGTCTTAGGAAAGGCGGGTGTGCACTAGGATCCACGATATTCACGAGGGGCTGCCAGTCTCTTCTGGAACTTGTGAGCAACGTTCAGTTGATGACAACTATACGCCAAGAAAGGGCAGTGAAAGGCTTTTTCTGTTAAACCTCTAGAATGTGGTAAGTTGAAACAACTCAAGTATCTCCCTTCTAACGAACCTTGGAGGAACAAAATAGAGGAAGAAACAGCAGGGTCAATGCTCTGTGGTCCCTTTTGAAAGCAAGGCATGAAGGGAAAGTTTATTTACCTCTTTGGGATTTGAAGAGTCGCAGGCTCAATTCTCCCTGAGAAACATTGTAGTTGCACATGTTCTCTGCATAGCACAATTCCCTTTGTGAGGACAAGGGATTTTCCAAGAAAAAAAAACTTGGAGGTTGCCATTCCTTGGTATGTGCTCATCCTTCAGTAATATACAGTGAATTGGCGACCCTATTTGACCACTAGCCTCAAGCAAACGTTCCTCTTGTCTCCTAACACACGTTGGCGTGCAGCAGAATCCATGGAGCCTTATTCAGTGTTGTTCTTGGACTCTAGGAATCATTCCAGGTCTCAATACTGGCCGGTCTGCAGTAGGATGAGAAACCTACAAGAAGAAAGGCCTGTGAGTTCGGGGAGTTGTGAGCAATGCACCGTTGGGAACAGCTAGATGACGAGTCATGGGCTGTGAAGGGCCTCTTTCCTTAAACCTCTAGAATGTGGTAAGTTGAATGAACTCAAGGATCTCCCTTCTAAAGCACATTGGAGGTACAAACCAGAGAAAGAAAGAGCAGGGGCAGTGCTCTGTGGTCCCTTTTGAAAATAAGGCATGAAGGGAGACTTTATTTACCTCCTTGGGATTTAGAGAGTTGTGGGCTCAACTCTCCTGAGAAACACTGTAGTTGCACATGTTCTCTTCATAGCACATTTGCCTTTGTGATGACAAGTGAGTTTCTAGGAAAAATCTTGGAGGTTGCCATTCTTTGGTAGGTGCTCATCCTTCGGTAATCTTCAGTGAATTGGCGACGCCATTTGACCACTAGCCTCAAGCTAAGGTTCCTCTTGTATCATCCCACAGGTTGGCATGCAGCAGAATCCATGTAGCCTTATTCAGTGTGGTTCTTGGGCTCTAGGAAACTTTCGAAGTCTCCTAGGACTCAGGGGTCTGCACTAGACCCGAAACGTACAAAAAGGACGGCCTGTGTGTTCAAGGATTTGTGAGTAAGGCACCGTTGGGAACAGCTAGATGCCGAGTCAGGGGCAGTGAAAGGCTTCTTTTGTGAAACCTCTAGAATGTGGTACGCTGAAACAACTCAAGTATCTCCCTTCTAAATCACCTTGCAGGTACAAAATAGAGAAAGAAACAGCAGGTTCAATGCTCTGGGGTCCCTTTTGAAAATAAGGCTGGAAGGGAAACTTTATTTACCTCCTTGAGATTTAGAGAGTTGCAGGCTCAATTCTCCCTGAGAAACACTGTACTTGCACATCTTCCCTTCATAACACAATTGCCTTTGTGATGACGTGAGTTTCTAGGATAGAACCTTGGAGGTTGCCATTCCTTGGTAGTTGCTCATCCCTTGGTAATCTTCAGGGAATGAACCAAACACATGGGACCTCTAGCCTCAAGTTCACGTTCAGGTTTTCTCATGACAGGGGTAGGCATGCCACAGATTCCATGCAGCCTTAGTCCCTGTGGTTCTTGAACTCTAGGAATCATATCAGTTCTCTTTTGACTCGCTGGTCTGCCCTAGGTTTTGAAACGTACTAAAAGGACCGCCTGTGTCTTCGCGAAGTTGTGAGCAATCTACGGTTGGGAACATCTAGATGCCAAGTGATGGGCAGTGAAGGGCTTCGTTGGTTCCACCCCTAGCTTGCGATGGCTGGAAAGCAACACAGTTATCAACGTTTCGTGCCTTCCTTCATGCAAAGCGTGTCTGTATTCCTCAGGAAACCTGAGCTGTACTGAAAAACACAATTAGCCTACGATTGCTTCTAGGAACTAAACCGTGAAGTCGGTATACCTCAAGCAGCAACTAGACTTCATGTCCAGTTTCAATAATTACAGGGTTTCCCTTAACTGATTGTTATTCCCGAGAAAAATTGCCACCTAGGCCTCACTAAGCCTTCACCTTGATATCCTTACACCACCATCACGACTCCCAGCATGGCAATGGTTACTAATGTCATGCTCCATTTTGTCCACTGGATGTGCAATAAGAGAGCCAGAAACTCCAGTGGAATATGCTGTTTGGTCCCCCTGGAAATTGAGGCTTCCTGGAAAATTTTATTTTCCTCATTAGAAAGTTGAGAGTTGCAGCCTCAGTGTTACCTGGTAAACTCTGTTGTAGCCCTCCTTTTCCTCATCGCACAATGGTATTTGTGAGGACAAGTGATTTTCCAAGAAAGAAACTTGGAGGTTGCCATTCTTTGGTATGTGCTCATCCTTCAGTGATCTACAGTGAATTGGCGAACCCGTTTGACCACTAGCCGCAAGGTAACGTTGCTCTTGAATCATGCCACAGGTTGGCATGCAGCTGAATCCATGTAGCCTTATTCAGTGTGGTTCTTGAGCTCTAGGAATCATTCCAGGTCTCAAAGTACTGGTGGGTCTGCACTAGGATGAGAAACGTACAAGAAGAATGGCCTGTGTGTTTGGGGATTTGTGAGCAGTGCACCATTGGGAAGAGCTCGATGCTGAGTCTTGGAAGGTGTAGGGCTTCTTTTGTTAAAGCACTAGAATCTGGTAAGTTGAAACAACTCAAGTGTCTCCCTTCTAAAGCACCTTGGAGGTACCAATCAGAGAAAGAAACAGCAGGGTCAATGCTCTGTGGTCTCTTTTGAAAATACGGCTCGAAGGAAATCTTTATTTTCTTCATTGGGATCTAGGGAGTTGCGTGCTCAATTCTTCTGAGAAACACTGTAGTTGCACATGTTCTCTTCATAGCACAATTGCCTTTGTGATGACAAGTGAGTTTCTAGGAAGGAAACTTGAGGATTGCCATTCTTTGGTAGGTACTCATTCTTCGGAAATCTTCAGTGAATTGGCGAACCCATTTGTCCACTAGCCTCAAGCTAAAGTTCCTCTTCTATCATGCCACAGGTTGGCATGCAGCTGAATCCAAGTAGCCTTATTATGTGTGGTCCTTGAGCTCTAGGAAGCGTTCCTGGCCTCTTAGTACTGGCTGGTCTGCACTAGAATGAGAAACGTGCAGGAAGGAAAGCGTGTGTGTTCCGGGGGTTGTGAGCAATGCACCGTTTGGAAGAGCTAGGTGCTGAGTAATGGGCAGTGTAGGGTTTCCCTGGATAAACACCTAGATTGCGACAGCTGGAAAACACCTGGCTATCAGCGTTCTGTTCAATCCTTCATGCCAAAAGTGTCTACTTTTCTGCCTATCCGTGAGCACACAAAAAATAATATGATCCTACCCCTCCTTCTGGGAACTCACACGTGATGGAATCTACGCCCAGCAGCCAGTGGACTTTAAGTGCAGCCTGAAAAATTACAGGGTTTCCCTTGAAAGCTAGTTATTCCGGAGATACATTGTACACCCAGGCCTCACTCACCGATGACCCTGTAATACTTTGAGCACATTCACGACTGCCTGTATTGCAAAGTTTACTCACAAAAGGGTTTAGTTGGTAACTTGAACGTCCAATAAGTACTCAGAAACTGCAGCATAAGAAGCTGTGCTCTCCCTTTGGAGATTGAGGCTTCATGGGAAGTTTATTTTCCACATTGGAATGTCGACACTTGCGGCCTCCGTGTTACCCGATAAACAGTATAGTTGCCCATCGTCTCTTCACTGCAGAATTGCCTTTTCAGGCAAGTGATTTTCCATGAAACAAACGTTTCCTTTCAATTCCTGCTACGTGCTCCTCCTTCAGCAGTTGTTAGTGAATAGGCCAACCACATGCGACAACTGGCCTCAACCTAACGTTCTGTTTTTCTCGTCACAATGGTAGGCAGGCGGCAGGTTCAATGCAGCGTTGGACAAAGCAGTACTGGAACTCTAGGAGACATTTCTGGTGTCTTAGGAAAGGCGGGTGTGAACTAGAATCCACGATATTCACGAGGGACTGCCAGTCTCTTCTGGAACTTGTGAGCAACGTTCAGTTGATGACAACTATATGCCAAGAAAGGGCAGTGAAAGGCTTTTTCTGTTAAACCTCTAGAATGTGGTAAGTTGAAACAACTCAAGTATCTCCCTTCTAACGAACCTTGGAGGAACAAAATAGAGGAAGAAACAGCAGGGTCAATGCTCTGTGGTCCCTTTTGAAAGCAAGGCATGAAGGGAAAGTTTATTTACCTCTTTGGGATTTGAAGAGTCGCAGGCTCAATTCTCCCTGAGAAACATTGTAGTTGCACATGTTCTCTGCATAGCACAATTCCCTTTGTGAGGACAAGGGATTTTCCAAGAAAAAAAAACTTGGAGGTTGCCATTCCTTGGTATGTGCTCATCCTTCAGTAATATACAGTGAATTGGCGACCCTATTTGACCACTAGCCTCAAGCAAACGTTCCTCTTGTCTCCTAACACACGTTGGCGTGCAGCAGAATCCATGTAGCCTTATTCAGTGTTGTTCTTGGACTCTAGGAATCATTCCAGGTCTCAATACTGGCCGGTCTGCAGTAGGATGAGAAACCTACAAGAAGAAAGGCCTGTGAGTTCGGGGAGTTGTGAGCAATGCACCGTTGGGAACAGCTAGATGACGAGTCATGGGCTGTGAAGGGCCTCTTTCCTTAAACCTCTAGAATGTGGTAAGTTGAATGAACTCAAGGATCTCCCTTCTAAAGCACATTGGAGGTACCAACCAGAGAAAGAAAGAGCAGGGGCAGTGCTCTGTGGTCCCTTTTGAAAATAAGGCATGAAGGGAGACTTTATTTACCTCCTTGGGATTTAGAGAGTTGTGGGCTCAACTCTCCTGAGAAACACTGTAGTTGCACATGTTCTCTTCATAGCACATTTGCCTTTGTGATGACAAGTGAGTTTCTAGGAAAAATCTTGGAGGTTGCCATTCTTTGGTAGGTGCTCATCCTTCGGTAATCTTCAGTGAATTGGCGACGCCATTTGACCACTAGCCTCAAGCTAAGGTTCCTCTTGTATCATCCCACAGGTTGGCATGCAGCAGAATCCATGTAGCCTTATTCAGTGTGGTTCTTGGGCTCTAGGAAACTTTCGAAGTCTCCTAGGACTCAGGGGTCTGCACTAGACCCGAAACGTACAAAAAGGACGGCCTGTGTGTTCAAGGATTTGTGAGTAAGGCACCGTTGGGAACAGCTAGATGCCGAGTCAGGGGCAGTGAAAGGCTTCTTTTGTTAAACCTCTAGAATGTGGTACGCTGAAACAACTCAAGTATCTCCCTTGTAAATCACCTTGCAGGTACAAAATAGAGAAAGAAACAGCAGGTTCAATGCTCTGTGGTCCCTTTTGAAAATAAGGCTGGAAGGGAAACTTTATTTACCTCCTTGAGATTTAGAGAGTTGCAGGCTCAATTCTCCCTGAGAAACACTGTACTTGCACATCTTCCCTTCATAACACAATTGCCTTTGTGATGACGTGAGTTTCTAGGATAGAACCTTGGAGGTTGCCATTCCTTGGTAGTTGCTCATCGCTTGGTAATCTTCAGGGAATGAACCAAACACATGGGACCTCTAGCCGCAAGTTAACGTTCAGGTTTTCTCATGACAGGGGTAGGCATGCCACAGATTCCATGCAGCCTTAGTCCCTGTGGTTCTTGAACTCTAGGAATCATATCAGTTCTCTTTTGACTCGCTGGTCTACCCTAGGTTTAGAAACGTACTAAAAGGACCGCCTGTGTCTTCGCGAAGTTGTGAGCAATCTACGGTTGGGAACATCTAGATGCCAAGTGATGGGCAGTGAAGGGCTTCGTTGGTTCCACCCCTAGCTTGCGATGGCTGGAAAGCAACACAGTTATCAACGTTCCGTGCCTTCCTTCATGCAAAGCGTGTCTGCATTCCTCAGGAAACCTGAGCTGCACTGAAAAACACAATTAGCCTACGATTGCTTCTAGGAACTAAACCGTGAAGTCGGTATACCTCAAGCAGCAACTAGACTTCATGTCCAGTTTCAATAATTACAGGGTTTCCCTTAACTGATAGTTATTCCCGAGAAAAATTGCCACCTAGGCCTCACTAAGCCTTCACCTTGATATCCTTACACCACCACCACGACTCCCAGCATGACAATGGTTACTAATGTCATGCTCCATTGTGTCCACTGGATGTGCAATAAGAGAGCCAGAAACTCCAGAGGAATATGCTGTTTGGTCCCCCTGGAAATTGAGGCTTCCTGGAAAATTGTATTTTCCTCATTAGAAAGTTGAGAGTTGCAGCCTCAGTGTTACCTGGTAAACTCTGTTGTAGCCCACCTTTTCTTCATCGCACAATGGTATTTGTGAGGACAAGTGATTTTCCAAGAAAGAAACTTGGAGGTTGCCATTCTTTGGTATGTGCTCATCCTTCAGTGATCTACAGTGAATTGGCGAACCCGTTTGACCACTAGCCGCAAGGTAACGTTGCTCTTGAATCATGCCACAGGTTGGCATGCAGCTGAATCCATGTAGCCTTATTCAGTGTGGTTCTTGAGCTCTAGGAATCATTCCAGGTCTCAAAGTACTGGTGGGTCTGCACTAGGATGAGAAACGTACAAGAAGAATGGCCTGTGTGTTTGGGGATTTGTGAGCAGTGCACCATTGGGAAGAGCTCGATGCTGAGTCTTGGAAGGTGTAGGGCTTCTTTTGTTAAAGCTCTAGAATCTGGTAAGTTGAAACAACTCAAGTGTCTCCCTTCTAAAGCACCTTGGAGGTACCAATCAGAGAAAGAAACAGCAGGGTCAATGCTCTGTGGTCTCTTTTGAAAATACGGCTCGAAGGAAATCTTTATTTTCTTCATTGGGATCTAGGGAGTTGCGTGCTCAATTCTTCTGAGAAACACTGTAGTTGCACATGTTCTCTTCATAGCACAATTGCCTTTGTGATGACAAGTGAGTTTCTAGGAAGGAAACTTGAGGATTGCCATTCTTTGGTAGGTACTCATTCTTCGGAAATCTTCAGTGAATTGGCGAACCCATTTGTCCACTAGCCTCAAGCTAAAGTTCCTCTTCTATCATGCCACAGGTTGGCATGCAGCTGAATCCAAGTAGCCTTATTATGTGTGGTCCTTGAGCTCTAGGAAGAGTTCCTGGCCTCTTAGTACTGGCTGGTCTGCACTAGAATGAGAAACGTGCAGGAAGGAAAGCGTGTGTGTTCCGGGGGTTGTGAGCAATGCACCGTTTGGAAGAGCTAGGTGCTGAGTAATGGGCAGTGTAGGGTTTCCCTGGATAAACACCTAGATTGCGACAGCTGGAAAACACCTGGCTATCAGCGTTCTGTTCAATCCTTCATGCCAAAAGTGTCTACTTTTCTGCCTATCCGTGAGCACACAAAAAATAATATGATCCTACCCCTCCTTCTGGGAACTCACACGTGATGGAATCTACGCCCAGCAGCCAGTGGACTTTAAGTGCAGCCTGAAAAATTACAGGGTTTCCCTTGAAAGCTAGTTATTCCGGAGATACATTGTACACCCAGGCCTCACTCACCGATGACCCTGTAATACTTTGAGCACATTCACGACTGCCTGTATTGCAAAGTTTACTCACAAAAGGGTTTAGTTGGTAACTTGAACGTCCAATAAGTACTCAGAAACTGCAGCATAAGAAGCTGTGCTCTCCCTTTGGAGATTGAGGCTTCATGGGAAGTTTATTTTCCACATTGGAATGTCGACACTTGCGGCCTCCGTGTTACCCGATAAACAGTATAGTTGCCCATCGTCTCTTCACTGCAGAATTGCCTTTTCAGGCAAGTGATTTTCCATGAAACAAACGTTTCCTTTCAATTCCTGCTACGTGCTCCTCCTTCAGCAGTTGTTAGTGAATAGGCCAACCACATGCGACAACTGGCCTCAACCTAACGTTCTGTTTTTCTCGTCACAATGGTAGGCAGGCGGCAGGTTCAATGCAGCGTTGGACAAAGCAGTACTGGAACTCTAGGAGACATTTCTGGTGTCTTAGGAAAGGCGGGTGTGAACTAGAATCCACGATATTCACGAGGGACTGCCAGTCTCTTCTGGAACTTGTGAGCAACGTTCAGTTGATGACAACTATATGCCAAGAAAGGGCAGTGAAAGGCTTTTTCTGTTAAACCTCTAGAATGTGGTAAGTTGAAACAACTCAAGTATCTCCCTTCTAACGAACCTTGGAGGAACAAAATAGAGGAAGAAACAGCAGGGTCAATGCTCTGTGGTCCCTTTTGAAAGCAAGGCATGAAGGGAAAGTTTATTTACCTCTTTGGGATTTGAAGAGTCGCAGGCTCAATTCTCCCTGAGAAACATTGTAGTTGCACATGTTCTCTGCATAGCACAATTCCCTTTGTGAGGACAAGGGATTTTCCAAGAAAAAAAAACTTGGAGGTTGCCATTCCTTGGTATGTGCTCATCCTTCAGTAATATACAGTGAATTGGCGACCCTATTTGACCACTAGCCTCAAGCAAACGTTCCTCTTGTCTCCTAACACACGTTGGCGTGCAGCAGAATCCATGTAGCCTTATTCAGTGTTGTTCTTGGACTCTAGGAATCATTCCAGGTCTCAATACTGGCCGGTCTGCAGTAGGATGAGAAACCTACAAGAAGAAAGGCCTGTGAGTTCGGGGAGTTGTGAGCAATGCACCGTTGGGAACAGCTAGATGACGAGTCATGGGCTGTGAAGGGCCTCTTTCCTTAAACCTCTAGAATGTGGTAAGTTGAATGAACTCAAGGATCTCCCTTCTAAAGCACATTGGAGGTACCAACCAGAGAAAGAAAGAGCAGGGGCAGTGCTCTGTGGTCCCTTTTGAAAATAAGGCATGAAGGGAGACTTTATTTACCTCCTTGGGATTTAGAGAGTTGTGGGCTCAACTCTCCTGAGAAACACTGTAGTTGCACATGTTCTCTTCATAGCACATTTGCCTTTGTGATGACAAGTGAGTTTCTAGGAAAAATCTTGGAGGTTGCCATTCTTTGGTAGGTGCTCATCCTTCGGTAATCTTCAGTGAATTGGCGACGCCATTTGACCACTAGCCTCAAGCTAAGGTTCCTCTTGTATCATCCCACAGGTTGGCATGCAGCAGAATCCATGTAGCCTTATTCAGTGTGGTTCTTGGGCTCTAGGAAACTTTCGAAGTCTCCTAGGACTCAGGGGTCTGCACTAGACCCGAAACGTACAAAAAGGACGGCCTGTGTGTTCAAGGATTTGTGAGTAAGGCACCGTTGGGAACAGATAGATGCCGAGTCAGGGGCAGTGAAAGGCTTCTTTTGTTAAACCTCTAGAATGTGGTACGCTGAAACAACTCAAGTATCTCCCTTGTAAATCACCTTGCAGGTACAAAATAGAGAAAGAAACAGCAGGTTCAATGCTCTGTGGTCCCTTTTGAAAATAAGGCTGGAAGGGAAACTTTATTTACCTCCTTGAGATTTAGAGAGTTGCAGGCTCAATTCTCCCTGAGAAACACTGTACTTGCACATCTTCCCTTCATAACACAATTGCCTTTGTGATGACGTGAGTTTCTAGGATAGAACCTTGGAGGTTGCCATTCCTTGGTAGTTGCTCATCGCTTGGTAATCTTCAGGGAATGAACCAAACACATGGGACCTCTAGCCGCAAGTTAACGTTCAGGTTTTCTCATGACAGGGGTAGGCATGCCACAGATTCCATGCAGCCTTAGTCCCTGTGGTTCTTGAACTCTAGGAATCATATCAGTTCTCTTTTGACTCGCTGGTCTACCCTAGGTTTAGAAACGTACTAAAAGGACCGCCTGTGTCTTCGCGAAGTTGTGAGCAATCTACGGTTGGGAACATCTAGATGCCAAGTGATGGGCAGTGAAGGGCTTCGTTGGTTCCACCCCTAGCTTGCGATGGCTGGAAAGCAACACAGTTATCAACGTTCCGTGCCTTCCTTCATGCAAAGCGTGTCTGCATTCCTCAGGAAACCTGAGCTGCACTGAAAAACACAATTAGCTTACGATTGCTTCTAGGAACTAAACCGTGAAGTCGGTATACCTCAAGCAGCAACTAGACTTCATGTCCAGTTTCAATAATTACAGGGTTTCCCTTAACTGATAGTTATTCCCGAGAAAAATTGCCACCTAGGCCTCACTAAGCCTTCACCTTGATATCCTTACACCACCACCACGACTCCCAGCATGGCAATGGTTACTAATGTCATGCTCCATTGTGTCCACTGGATGTGCAATAAGAGAGCCAGAAACTCCAGAGGAATATGCTGTTTGGTCCCCCTGGAAATTGAGGCTTCCTGGAAAATTGTATTTTCCTCATTAGAAAGTTGAGAGTTGCAGCCTCAGTGTTACCTGGTAAACTCTGTTGTAGCCCACCTTTTCTTCATCGCACAATGGTATTTGTGAGGACAAGTGATTTTCCAAGAAAGAAACTTGGAGGTTGCCATTCTTTGGTATGTGCTCATCCTTCAGTGATCTACAGTGAATTGGCGAACCCGTTTGACCACTAGCCGCAAGGTAACGTTGCTCTTGAATCATGCCACAGGTTGGCATGCAGCTGAATCCATGTAGCCTTATTCAGTGTGGTTCTTGAGCTCTAGGAATCATTCCAGGTCTCAAAGTACTGGTGGGTCTGCACTAGGATGAGAAACGTACAAGAAGAATGGCCTGTGTGTTTGGGGATTTGTGAGCAGTGCACCATTGGGAAGAGCTCGATGCTGAGTCTTGGAAGGTGTAGGGCTTCTTTTGTTAAAGCTCTAGAATCTGGTAAGTTGAAACAACTCAAGTGTCTCCCTTCTAAAGCACCTTGGAGGTACCAATCAGAGAAAGAAACAGCAGGGTCAATGCTCTGTGGTCTCTTTTGAAAATACGGCTCGAAGGAAATCTTTATTTTCTTCATTGGGATCTAGGGAGTTGCGTGCTCAATTCTTCTGAGAAACACTGTAGTTGCACATGTTCTCTTCATAGCACAATTGCCTTTGTGATGACAAGTGAGTTTCTAGGAAGGAAACTTGAGGATTGCCATTCTTTGGTAGGTACTCATTCTTCGGAAATCTTCAGTGAATTGGCGAACCCATTTGTCCACTAGCCTCAAGCTAAAGTTCCTCTTCTATCATGCCACAGGTTGGCATGCAGCTGAATCCAAGTAGCCTTATTATGTGTGGTCCTTGAGCTCTAGGAAGAGTTCCTGGCCTCTTAGTACTGGCTGGTCTGCACTAGAATGAGAAACGTGCAGGAAGGAAAGCGTGTGTGTTCCGGGGGTTGTGAGCAATGCACCGTTTGGAAGAGCTAGGTGCTGAGTAATGGGCAGTGTAGGGTTTCCCTGGATAAACACCTAGATTGCGACAGCTGGAAAACACCTGGCTATCAGCGTTCTGTTCAATCCTTCATGCCAAAAGTGTCTACTTTTCTGCCTATCCGTGAGCACACAAAAAATAATATGATCCTACCCCTCCTTCTGGGAACTCACACGTGATGGAATCTACGCCCAGCAGCCAGTGGACTTTAAGTGCAGCCTGAAAAATTACAGGGTTTCCCTTGAAAGCTAGTTATTCCGGAGATACATTGTACACCCAGGCCTCACTCACCGATGACCCTGTAATACTTTGAGCACATTCACGACTGCCTGTATTGCAAAGTTTACTCACAAAAGGGTTTAGTTGGTAACTTGAACGTCCAATAAGTACTCAGAAACTGCAGCATAAGAAGCTGTGCTCTCCCTTTGGAGATTGAGGCTTCATGGGAAGTTTATTTTCCACATTGGAATGTCGACACTTGCGGCCTCCGTGTTACCCGATAAACAGTGTAGTGGCCCATCGTCTCTTCACTGCAGAATTGCCTTTTCAGGCAAGTGATTTTCCATGAAACAAACGTTTCCTTTCAATTCCTGCTACGTGCTCCTCCTTCAGCAGTTGTTAGTGAATAGGCCAACCACATGCGACAACTGGCCTCAACCTAACGTTCTGTTTTTCTCGTCACAATGGTAGGCAGGCGGCAGGTTCAATGCAGCGTTGGACAAAGCAGTACTGGAACTCTAGGAGACATTTCTGGTGTCTTAGGAAAGGCGGGTGTGAATTAGAATCCACGATATTCACGAGGGACTGCCAGTCTCTTCTGGAACTTGTGAGCAACGTTCAGTTGATGACAACTATATGCCAAGAAAGGGCAGTGAAAGGCTTTTTCTGTTAAACCTCTAGAATGTGGTAAGTTGAAACAACTCAAGTATCTCCCTTCTAACGAACCTTGGAGGAACAAAATAGAGGAAGAAACAGCAGGGTCAATGCTCTGTGGTCCCTTTTGAAAGCAAGGCATGAAGGGAAAGTTTATTTACCTCTTTGGGATTTGAAGAGTCGCAGGCTCAATTCTCCCTGAGAAACATTGTAGTTGCACATGTTCTCTGCATAGCACAATTCCCTTTGTGAGGACAAGGGATTTTCCAAGAAAAAAAAACTTGGAGGTTGCCATTCCTTGGTATGTGCTCATCCTTCAGTAATATACAGTGAATTGGCGACCCTATTTGACCACTAGCCTCAAGCAAACGTTCCTCTTGTCTCCTAACACACGTTGGCGTGCAGCAGAATCCATGGAGCCTTATTCAGTGTTGTTCTTGGACTCTAGGAATCATTCCAGGTCTCAATACTGGCCGGTCTGCAGTAGGATGAGAAACCTACAAGAAGAAAGGCCTGTGAGTTCGGGGAGTTGTGAGCAATGCACCGTTGGGAACAGCTAGATGACGAGTCATGGGCTGTGAAGGGCCTCTTTCCTTAAACCTCTAGAATGTGGTAAGTTGAATGAACTCAAGGATCTCCCTTCTAAAGCACATTGGAGGTACAAACCAGAGAAAGAAAGAGCAGGGGCAGTGCTCTGTGGTCCCTTTTGAAAATAAGGCATGAAGGGAGACTTTATTTACCTCCTTGGGATTTAGAGAGTTGTGGGCTCAACTCTCCTGAGAAACACTGTAGTTGCACATGTTCTCTTCATAGCACATTTGCCTTTGTGATGACAAGTGAGTTTCTAGGAAAAATCTTGGAGGTTGCCATTCTTTGGTAGGTGCTCATCCTTCGGTAATCTTCAGTGAATTGGCGACGCCATTTGACCACTAGCCTCAAGCTAAGGTTCCTCTTGTATCATCCCACAGGTTGGCATGCAGCAGAATCCATGTAGCCTTATTCAGTGTGGTTCTTGGGCTCTAGGAAACTTTCGAAGTCTCCTAGGACTCAGGGGTCTGCACTAGACCCGAAACGTACAAAAAGGACGGCCTGTGTGTTCAAGGATTTGTGAGTAAGGCACCGTTGGGAACAGCTAGATGCCGAGTCAGGGGCAGTGAAAGGCTTCTTTTGTGAAACCTCTAGAATGTGGTACGCTGAAACAACTCAAGTATCTCCCTTGTAAATCACCTTGCAGGTACAAAATAGAGAAAGAAACAGCAGGTTCAATGCTCTGTGGTCCCTTTTGAAAATAAGGCTGGAAGGGAAACTTTATTTACCTCCTTGAGATTTAGAGAGTTGCAGGCTCAATTCTCCCTGAGAAACACTGTACTTGCACATCTTCCCTTCATAACACAATTGCCTTTGTGATGACGTGAGTTTCTAGGATAGAACCTTGGAGGTTGCCATTCCTTGGTAGTTGCTCATCGCTTGGTAATCTTCAGGGAATGAACCAAACACATGGGACCTCTAGCCGCAAGTTAACGTTCAGGTTTTCTCATGACAGGGGTAGGCATGCCACAGATTCCATGCAGCCTTAGTCCCTGTGGTTCTTGAACTCTAGGAATCATATCAGTTCTCTTTTGACTCGCTGTTCTACCCTAGGTTTTGAAACGTACTAAAAGGACCGCCTGTGTCTTCGCGAAGTTGTGAGCAATCTACGGTTGGGAACATCTAGATGCCAAGTGATGGGCAGTGAAGGGCTTCGTTGGTTCCACCCCTAGCTTGCGATGGCTGGAAAGCAACACAGTTATCAACGTTCCGTGCCTTCCTTCATGCAAAGCGTGTCTGCATTCCTCAGGAAACCTGAGCTGCACTGAAAAACACAATTAGCCTACGATTGCTTCTAGGAACTAAACCGTGAAGTCGGTATACCTCAAGCAGCAACTAGACTTCATGTCCAGTTTCAATAATTACAGGGTTTCCCTTAACTGATAGTTATTCCCGAGAAAAATTGCCACCTAGGCCTCACTAAGCCTTCACCTTGATATCCTTACACCACCACCACGACTCCCAGCATGGCAATGGTTACTAATGTCATGCTCCATTGTGTCCACTGGATGTGCAATAAGAGAGCCAGAAACTCCAGAGGAATATGCTGTTTGGTCCCCCTGGAAATTGAGGCTTCCTGGAAAATTGTATTTTCCTCATTAGAAAGTTGAGAGTTGCAGCCTCAGTGTTACCTGGTAAACTCTGTTGTAGCCCACCTTTTCTTCATCGCACAATGGTATTTGTGAGGACAAGTGATTTTCCAAGAAAGAAACTTGGAGGTTGCCATTCTTTGGTATGTGCTCATCCTTCAGTGATCTACAGTGAATTGGCGAACCCGTTTGACCACTAGCCGCAAGGTAACGTTGCTCTTGAATCATGCCACAGGTTGGCATGCAGCTGAATCCATGTAGCCTTATTCAGTGTGGTTCTTGAGCTCTAGGAATCATTCCAGGTCTCAAAGTACTGGTGGGGCTGCACTAGGATGAGAAACGTACAAGAAGAATGGCCTGTGTGTTTGGGGATTTGTGAGCAGTGCACCATTGGGAAGAGCTCGATGCTGAGTCTTGGAAGGTGTAGGGCTTCTTTTGTTAAAGCACTAGAATCTGGTAAGTTGAAACAACTCAAGTGTCTCCCTTCTAAAGCACCTTGGAGGTACCAATCAGAGAAAGAAACAGCAGGGTCAATGCTCTGTGGTCTCTTTTGAAAATACGGCTCGAAGGAAATCTTTATTTTCTTCATTGGGATCTAGGGAGTTGCGTGCTCAATTCTTCTGAGAAACACTGTAGTTGCACATGTTCTCTTCATAGCACAATTGCCTTTGTGATGACAAGTGAGTTTCTAGGAAGGAAACTTGAGGATTGCCATTCTTTGGTAGGTACTCATTCTTCGGAAATCTTCAGTGAATTGGCGAACCCATTTGTCCACTAGCCTCAAGCTAAAGTTCCTCTTCTATCATGCCACAGGTTGGCATGCAGCTGAATCCAAGTAGCCTTATTATGTGTGGTCCTTGAGCTCTAGGAAGAGTTCCTGGCCTCTTAGTACTGGCTGGTCTGCACTAGAATGAGAAACGTGCAGGAAGGAAAGCTTGTGTGTTCCGGGGGTTGTGAGCAATGCACCGTTTGGAAGAGCTAGGTGCTGAGTAATGGGCAGTGTAGGGTTTCCCTGGATAAACACCTAGATTGCGACAGCTTGAAAACACCTGGCTATCAGCGTTCTGTTCAATCCTTCATGCCAAAAGTGTCTACTTTTCTGCCTATCCGTGAGCACACAAAAAATAATATGATCCTACCCCTCCTTCTGGGAACTCACACGTGATGGAATCTACGCCCAGCAGCCAGTGGACTTTAAGTGCAGCCTGAAAAATTACAGGGTTTCCCTTGAAAGCTAGTTATTCCGGAGATACATTGTACAACCAGGCCTCACTCACCGATGACCCTGTAATACTTTGACCACATTCACGACTGCCTGTATTGCAAAGTTTACTCACAAAAGGGTTTAGTTGGTAACTTGAACGTCCAATAAGTACTCAGAAACTGCAGCATAAGAAGCTGTGCTCTCCCTTTGGAGATTGAGGCTTCATGGGAAGTTTATTTTCCACATTGGAATGTCGACACTTGCGGCCTCCGTGTTACCCGATAAACAGTGTAGTGGCCCATCGCCTCTTCACTGCAGAATTGCCTTTTCAGGCAAGTGATTTTCCATGAAACAAACGTTTCCTTTCAATTCCTGCTACGTGCTCCTCCTTCAGCAGTTGTTAGTGAATAGGCCAACCACATGCGACAACTGGCCTCAACCTAACGTTCTGTTTTTCTCGTCACAATGGTAGGCAGGTGGCAGGTTCAATGCAGCGTTGGACAAAGCAGTACTGGAACTCTAGGAGACATTTCTGGTGTCTTAGGAAAGGCGGGTGTGAACTAGAATCCACGATATTCACGAGGGACTGCCAGTCTCTTCTGGAACTTGTGAGCAACGTTCAGTTGATGACAACTATATGCCAAGAAAGGGCAGTGAAAGGCTTTTTCTGTTAAACCTCTAGAATGTGGTAAGTTGAAACAACTCAAGTATCTCCCTTCTAACGAACCTTGGAGGAACAAAATAGAGGAAGAAACAGCAGGGTCAATGCTCTGTGGTCCCTTTTGAAAGCAAGGCATGAAGGGAAAGTTTATTTACCTCTTTGGGATTTGAAGAGTCGCAGGCTCAATTCTCCCTGAGAAACATTGTAGTTGCACATGTTCTCTGCATAGCACAATTCCCTTTGTGAGGACAAGGGATTTTCCAAGAAAAAAAAACTTGGAGGTTGCCATTCCTTGGTATGTGCTCATCCTTCAGTAATATACAGTGAATTGGCGACCCTATTTGACCACTAGCCTCAAGCAAACGTTCCTCTTGTCTCCTAACACACGTTGGCGTGCAGCAGAATCCATGGAGCCTTATTCAGTGTTGTTCTTGGACTCTAGGAATCATTCCAGGTCTCAATACTGGCCGGTCTGCAGTAGGATGAGAAACCTACAAGAAGAAAGGCCTGTGAGTTCGGGGAGTTGTGAGCAATGCACCGTTGGGAACAGCTAGATGACGAGTCATGGGCTGTGAAGGGCCTCTTTCCTTAAACCTCTAGAATGTGGTAAGTTGAATGAACTCAAGGATCTCCCTTCTAAAGCACATTGGAGGTACAAACCAGAGAAAGAAAGAGCAGGGGCAGTGCTCTGTGGTCCCTTTTGAAAATAAGGCATGAAGGGAGACTTTATTTACCTCCTTGGGATTTAGAGAGTTGTGGGCTCAACTCTCCTGAGAAACACTGTAGTTGCACATGTTCTCTTCATAGCACATTTGCCTTTGTGATGACAAGTGAGTTTCTAGGAAAAATCTTGGAGGTTGCCATTCTTTGGTAGGTGCTCATCCTTCGGTAATCTTCAGTGAATTGGCGACGCCATTTGACCACTAGCCTCAAGCTAAGGTTCCTCTTGTATCATCCCACAGGTTGGCATGCAGCAGAATCCATGTAGCCTTATTCAGTGTGGTTCTTGGGCTCTAGGAAACTTTCGAAGTCTCCTAGGACTCAGGGGTCTGCACTAGACCCGAAACGTACAAAAAGGACGGCCTGTGTGTTCAAGGATTTGTGAGTAAGGCACCGTTGGGAACAGCTAGATGCCGAGTCAGGGGCAGTGAAAGGCTTCTTTTGTGAAACCTCTAGAATGTGGTACGCTGAAACAACTCAAGTATCTCCCTTGTAAATCACCTTGCAGGTACAAAATAGAGAAAGAAACAGCAGGTTCAATGCTCTGTGGTCCCTTTTGAAAATAAGGCTGGAAGGGAAACTTTATTTACCTCCTTGAGATTTAGAGAGTTGCAGGCTCAATTCTCCCTGAGAAACACTGTACTTGCACATCTTCCCTTCATAACACAATTGCCTTTGTGATGACGTGAGTTTCTAGGATAGAACCTTGGAGGTTGCCATTCCTTGGTAGTTGCTCATCGCTTGGTAATCTTCAGGGAATGAACCAAACACATGGGACCTCTAGCCGCAAGTTAACGTTCAGGTTTTCTCATGACAGGGGTAGGCATGCCACAGATTCCATGCAGCCTTAGTCCCTGTGGTTCTTGAACTCTAGGAATCATATCAGTTCTCTTTTGACTCGCTGTTCTACCCTAGGTTTTGAAACGTACTAAAAGGACCGCCTGTGTCTTCGCGAAGTTGTGAGCAATCTACGGTTGGGAACATCTAGATGCCAAGTGATGGGCAGTGAAGGGCTTCGTTGGTTCCACCTCTAGCTTGCGATGGCTGGAAAGCAACACAGTTATCAACGTTCCGTGCCTTCCTTCATGCAAAGCGTGTCTGCATTCCTCAGGAAACCTGAGCTGCACTGAAAAACACAATTAGCCTACGATTGCTTCTAGGAACTAAACCGTGAAGTCGGTATACCTCAAGCAGCAACTAGACTTCATGTCCAGTTTCAATAATTACAGGGTTTCCCTTAACTGATAGTTATTCCCGAGAAAAATTGCCACCTAGGCCTCACTAAGCCTTCACCTTGATATCCTTACACCACCACCACGACTCCCAGCATGGCAATGGTTACTAATGTCATGCTCCATTGTGTCCACTGGATGTGCAATAAGAGAGCCAGAAACTCCAGAGGAATATGCTGTTTGGTCCCCCTGGAAATTGAGGCTTCCTGGAAAATTGTATTTTCCTCATTAGAAAGTTGAGAGTTGCAGCCTCAGTGTTACCTGGTAAACTCTGTTGTAGCCCACCTTTTCTTCATCGCACAATGGTATTTGTGAGGACAAGTGATTTTCCAAGAAAGAAACTTGGAGGTTGCCATTCTTTGGTATGTGCTCATCCTTCAGTGATCTACAGTGAATTGGCGAACCCGTTTGACCACTAGCCGCAAGGTAACGTTGCTCTTGAATCATGCCACAGGTTGGCATGCAGCTGAATCCATGTAGCCTTATTCAGTGTGGTTCTTGAGCTCTAGGAATCATTCCAGGTCTCAAAGTACTGGTGGGGCTGCACTAGGATGAGAAACGTACAAGAAGAATGGCCTGTGTGTTTGGGGATTTGTGAGCAGTGCACCATTGGGAAGAGCTCGATGCTGAGTCTTGGAAGGTGTAGGGCTTCTTTTGTTAAAGCACTAGAATCTGGTAAGTTGAAACAACTCAAGTGTCTCCCTTCTAAAGCACCTTGGAGGTACCAATCAGAGAAAGAAACAGCAGGGTCAATGCTCTGTGGTCTCTTTTGAAAATACGGCTCGAAGGAAATCTTTATTTTCTTCATTGGGATCTAGGGAGTTGCGTGCTCAATTCTTCTGAGAAACACTGTAGTTGCACATGTTCTCTTCATAGCACAATTGCCTTTGTGATGACAAGTGAGTTTCTAGGAAGGAAACTTGAGGATTGCCATTCTTTGGTAGGTACTCATTCTTCGGAAATCTTCAGTGAATTGGCGAACCCATTTGTCCACTAGCCTCAAGCTAAAGTTCCTCTTCTATCATGCCACAGGTTGGCATGCAGCTGAATCCAAGTAGCCTTATTATGTGTGGTCCTTGAGCTCTAGGAAGCGTTCCTGGCCTCTTAGTACTGGCTGGTCTGCACTAGAATGAGAAACGTGCAGGAAGGAAAGCTTGTGTGTTCCGGGGGTTGTGAGCAATGCACCGTTTGGAAGAGCTAGGTGCTGAGTAATGGGCAGTGTAGGGTTTCCCTGGATAAACACCTAGATTGCGACAGCTTGAAAACACCTGGCTATCAGCGTTCTGTTCAATCCTTCATGCCAAAAGTGTCTACTTTTCTGCCTATCCGTGAGCACACAAAAAATAATATGATCCTACCCCTCCTTCTGGGAACTCACACGTGATGGAATCTACGCCCAGCAGCCAGTGGACTTTAAGTGCAGCCTGAAAAATTACAGGGTTTCCCTTGAAAGCTAGTTATTCCGGAGATACATTGTACAACCAGGCCTCACTCACCGATGACCCTGTAATACTTTGACCACATTCACGACTGCCTGTATTGCAAAGTTTACTCACAAAAGGGTTTAGTTGGTAACTTGAACGTCCAATAAGTACTCAGAAACTGCAGCATAAGAAGCTGTGCTCTCCCTTTGGAGATTGAGGCTTCATGGGAAGTTTATTTTCCACATTGGAATGTCGACACTTGCGGCCTCCGTGTTACCCGATAAACAGTGTAGTGGCCCATCGCCTCTTCACTGCAGAATTGCCTTTTCAGGCAAGTGATTTTCCATGAAACAAACGTTTCCTTTCAATTCCTGCTACGTGCTCCTCCTTCAGCAGTTGTTAGTGAATAGGCCAACCACATGCGACAACTGGCCTCAACCTAACGTTCTGTTTTTCTCGTCACAATGGTAGGCAGGTGGCAGGTTCAATGCAGCGTTGGACAAAGCAGTACTGGAACTCTAGGAGACATTTCTGGTGTCTTAGGAAAGGCGGGTGTGCACTAGGATCCACGATATTCACGAGGGGCTGCCAGTCTCTTCTGGAACTTGTGAGCAACGTTCAGTTGATGACAACTCTACGCCAAGAAAGGGCAGTGAAAGGCTTTTTCTGTTAAACCTCTAGAATGTGGTAAGTTGAAACAACTCAAGTATCTCCCTTCTAACGAACCTTGGAGGAACAAAATAGAGGAAGAAACAGCAGGGTCAATGCTCTGTGGTCCCTTTTGAAAGCAAGGCATGAAGGGAAAGTTTATTTACCTCTTTGGGATTTGAAGAGTCGCAGGCTCAATTCTCCCTGAGAAACATTGTAGTTGCACATGTTCTCTGCATAGCACAATTCCCTTTGTGAGGACAAGGGATTTTCCAAGAAAAAAAAACTTGGAGGTTGCCATTCCTTGGTATGTGCTCATCCTTCAGTAATATACAGTGAATTGGCGACCCTATTTGACCACTAGCCTCAAGCAAACGTTCCTCTTTTCTCCTAACACACGTTGGCGTGCAGCAGAATCCATGTAGCCTTATTCAGTGTTGTTCTTGGACTCTAGGAATCATTCCAGGTCTCAATACTGGCCGGTCTGCAGTAGGATGAGAAACCTACAAGAAGAAAGGCCTGTGAGTTCGGGGAGTTGTGAGCAATGCACCGTTGGGAACAGCTAGATGACGAGTCATGGGCTGTGAAGGGCCTCTTTCCTTAAACCTCTAGAATGTGGTAAGTTGAATGAACTCAAGGATCTCCCTTCTAAAGCACATTGGAGGTACAAACCAAAGAAAGAAAGAGCAGGGGCAGTGCTCTGTGGTCCCTTTTGAAAATAAGGCATGAAGGGAGACTTTATTTACCTCCTTGGGATTTAGAGAGTTGTGGGCTCAACTCTCCTGAGAAACACTGTAGTTGCACATGTTCTCTTCATAGCACATTTGCCTTTGTGATGACAAGTGAGTTTCTAGGAAAAATCTTGGAGGTTGCCATTCTTTGGTAGGTGCTCATCCTTCGGTAATCTTCAGTGAATTGGCGACGCCATTTGACCACTAGCCTCAAGCTAAGGTTCCTCTTGTATCATCCCACAGGTTGGCATGCAGCAGAATCCATGTAGCCTTATTCAGTGTGGTTCTTGGGCTCTAGGAAACTTTCGAAGTCTCCTAGGACTCAGGGGTCTGCACTAGACCCGAAACGTACAAAAAGGACGGCCTGTGTGTTCAAGGATTTGTGAGTAAGGCACCGTTGGGAACAGCTAGATGCCGAGTCAGGGGCAGTGAAAGGCTTCTTTTGTGAAACCTCTAGAATGTGGTACGCTGAAACAACTCAAGTATCTCCCTTGTAAATCACCTTGCAGGTACAAAATAGAGAAAGAAACAGCAGGTTCAATGCTCTGTGGTCCCTTTTGAAAATAAGGCTGGAAGGGAAACTTTATTTACCTCCTTGAGATTTAGAGAGTTGCAGGCTCAATTCTCCCTGAGAAACACTGTACTTGCACATCTTCCCTTCATAACACAATTGCCTTTGTGATGACGTGAGTTTCTAGGATAGAACCTTGGAGGTTGCCATTCCTTGGTAGTTGCTCATCCCTCGGTAATCTTCAGGGAATGAACCAAACACATGGGACCTCTAGCCTCAAGTTAACGTTCAGGTTTTCTCATGACAGGGGTAGGCATGCCACAGATTCCATGCAGCCTTAGTCCCTGTGGTTCTTGAACTCTAGGAATCATATCAGTTCTCTTTTGACTCGCTGGTCGGCCCTAGGTTTTGAAACGTACTAAAAGGACCGCCTGTGTCTTCGCGAATTTGTGAGCAATCTACGGTTGGGAACATCTAGATGCCAAGTGATGGGCAGTGAAGGGCTTCGTTGGTTCCACCCCTAGCTTGCGATGGCTGGAAAGCAACACAGTTATCAACGTTCCGTGCCTTCCTTCATGCAAAGCGTGTCTGCATTCCTCAGGAAACCTGAGCTGCACTGAAAAACACAATTAGCCTACGATTGCTTCTAGGAACTAAACCGTGAAGTCGGTATACCTCAAGCAGCAACTAGACTTCATGTCCAGTTTCAATAATTACAGGGTTTCCCTTAACTGATAGTTATTCCCGAGAAAAATTGCCACCTAGGCCTCACTAAGCCTTCACCTTGATATCCTTACACCACCACCACGACTCCCAGCATGGCAATGGTTACTAATGTCATGCTCCATTGTGTCCACTGGATGTGCAATAAGAGAGCCAGAAACTCCAGAGGAATATGCTGTTTGGTCCCCCTGGAAATTGAGGCTTCCTGGAAAATTGTATTTTCCTCATTAGAAAGTTGAGAGTTGCAGCCTCAGTGTTACCTGGTAAACTCTGTTGTAGCCCACCTTTTCTTCATCGCACAATGGTATTTGTGAGGACAAGTGATTTTCCAAGAAAGAAACTTGGAGGTTGCCATTCTTTGGTATGTGCTCATCCTTCAGTGATCTACAGTGAATTGGCGAACCCGCTTGACCACTAGCCGCAAGGTAACGTTGCTCTTGAATCATGCCACAGGTTGGCATGCAGCTGAATCCATGTAGCCTTATTCAGTGTGGTTCTTGAGCTCTAGGAATCATTCCAGGTCTCAAAGTACTGGTGGGTCTGCACTAGGATGAGAAACGTACAAGAAGAATGGCCTGTGTGTTTGGGGATTTGTGAGCAGTGCACCATTGGGAAGAGCTCGATGCTGAGTCTTGGAAGGTGTAGGGCTTCTTTTGTTAAAGCTCTAGAATCTGGTAAGTTGAAACAACTCAAGTGTCTCCCTTCTAAAGCACCTTGGAGGTACCAATCAGAGAAAGAAACAGCAGGGTCAATGCTCTGTGGTCTCTTTTGAAAATACGGCTCGAAGGAAATCTTTATTTTCTTCATTGGGATCTAGGGAGCTGCGTGCTCAATTCTTCTGAGAAACACTGTAGTTGCACATGTTCTCTTCATAGCACAATTGCCTTTGTGATGACAAGTGAGTTTCTAGGAAGGAAACTTGAGGATTGCCATTCTTTGGTAGGTACTCATTCTTCGGAAATCTTCAGTGAATTGGCGAACCCATTTGTCCACTAGCCTCAAGCTAACGTTCCTCTTCTATCATGCCACAGGTTGGCATGCAGCTGAATCCAAGTAGCCTTATTATGTGTGGTCCTTGAGCTCTAGGAAGCGTTCCTGGTCTCTTAGTACTGGCTGGTCTGCACTAGAATGAGAAACGAGCAGGAAGGAAAGCGTGTGTGTTCCGGGGGTTGTGAGCAATGCACCGTTTGGAAGAGCTAGGTGCTGAGTAATGGGCAGTGTAGGGTTTCCCTGGATAAACACCTAGATTGCGACAGCTTGAAAACACCTGGCTATCAGCGTTCTGTTCAATCCTTCATGCCAAAAGTGTCTGCTTTTCTGCCTATCCGTGAGCACACAGAAAATAATATGATCCTACCCCTCCTTCTGGGAACTCACACGTGATGGAATCTACGCCCAGCAGCCAGTGGACTTTAAGTGCAGCCTGAAAAATTACAGGGTTTCCCTTGAAAGCTAGTTATTCCAGAGATACATTGTACACCCAGGCCTCACTCACCGATGACCCTGTAATACTTTGAGCACATTCACGACTGCCTGTATTGCAAAGTTTACTCACAAAAGGGTTTAGTTGGTAACTTGAACGTCCAGTAAGTACTCAGAAACTGCAGCATAAGAAGCTGTGCTCTCCCTTTGGAGATTGAGGCTTCATGGGAAGTTTATTTTCCACATTGGAATGTCGACACTTGCGGCCTCCGTGTTACCCGATAAACAGTGTAGTGGCCCATCGTCTCTTCACTGCAGAATTGCCTTTTCAGGCAAGTGATTTTCCATGAAACAAACGTTTCCTTTCAATTCCTGCTACGTGCTCCTCCTTCAGCAGTTGTTAGTGAATAGGCCAACCACATGCGACGACTGGCCTCAACCTAACGTTCTGTTTTCCTCGTCACAATGGTAGGCAGGCAGCAGGTTCAATGCAGCGTTTGGCAAAGCAGTACTGGAACTGTAGGAGACATTTCTGGTGTCTTAGGAAAGGCGGGTGTGCACTAGGATCCACGATATTCACGAGGGGCTGCCAGTCTCTTCTGGAACTTGTGAGCAACGTTCAGTTGATGACAACTATACGCCAAGAAAGGGCAGTGAAAGGCTTTTTCTGTTAAACCTCTAGAATGTGGTAAGTTGAAACAACTCAAGTATCTCCCTTCTAACGAACTTTGGAGGAACAAAATAGAGGAAGAAACAGCAGGGTCAATGCTCTGTGGTCCCTTTTGAAAGCAAGGCATGAAGGGAAAGTTTATTTACCTCTTTGGGATTTGAAGAGTCGCAGGCTCAATTCTCCCTGAGAAACATTGTAGTTGCACATGTTCTCTGCATAGCACAATTCCCTTTGTGAGGACAAGGGATTTTCCAAGAAAAAAAAACTTGGAGGTTGCCATTCCTTGGTATGTGCTCATCCTTCAGTAATATACAGTGAATTGGCGACCCTATTTGACCACTAGCCTCAAGCAAACGTTCCTCTTGTCTCCTAACACACGTTGGCATGCAGCAGAATCCATGGAGCCTTATTCAGTGTTGTTCTTGGACTCTAGGAATCATTCCAGGTCTCAATACTGGCCGGTCTGCAGTAGGATGAGAAACCTACAAGAAGAAAGGCCTGTGAGTTTGGGGAGTTGTGAGCAATGCACCGTTGGGAACAGCTAGATGACGAGTCATGGGCTGTGAAGGGCCTCTTTCCTTAAACCTCTAGAATGTGGTAAGTTGAATGAACTCAAGGATCTCCCTTCTAAAGCACATTGGAGGTACAAACCAGAGAAAGAAAGAGCAGGGGCAGTGCTCTGTGGTCCCTTTTGAAAATAAGGCATGAAGGGAGACTTTATTTACCTCCTTGGGATTTAGAGAGTTGTGGGCTGAACTCTCCTGAGAAACACTGTAGTTGCACATGTTCTCTTCATAGCACATTTGCCTTTGTGATGACAAGTGAGTTTCTAGGAAAAATCTTGGAGGTTGCCATTCTTTGGTAGGTGCTCATCCTTCGGTAATCTTCAGTGAATTGGCGACGCCATTTGACCACTAGCCTCAAGCTAAGGTTCCTCTTGTATCATCCCACAGGTTGGCATGCAGCAGAATCCATGTAGCCTTATTCAGTGTGGTTCTTGGGCTCTAGGAAACATTCGAAGTCTCCTAGGACTCAGGGGTCTGCACTAGACCCGAAACGTACAAAAAGGACGGCCTGTGTGTTCAAGGATTTGTGAGTAAGGCACCGTTGGGAACAGCTAGATGCCGAGTCAGGGGCAGTGAAAGGCTTCTTTTGTGAAACCTCTAGAATGTGGTACGCTGAAACAACTCAAGTATCTCCCTTGTAAATCACCTTGCAGGTACAAAATAGAGAAAGAAACAGCAGGTTCAATGCTCTGTGGTCCCTTTTGAAAATAAGGCTGGAAGGGAAACTTTATTTACCTCCTTGAGTTTTAGAGAGTTGCAGGCTCAATTCTCCCTGAGACACACTGTAGTTGCACATCTTCCCTTCATAACACAATTGCCTTTGTGATGACGTGAGTTTCTAGGATAGAACCTTGGAGGTTGCCATTCCTTGGTAGTTGCTCATCCCTCGGTAATCTTCAGGGAATGAACCAAACACATGGGACCTCTAGCCTCAAGTTAACGTTCAGGTGTTCTCATGACAGGGACAGGCATGCCACAGATTCCATGCAGCCTTAGTCCCTGTGGTTCTTGAACTCTAGGAATCATATCAGTTCTCTTTTGACTCGCTGGTCTGCCCTAGGTTTTGAAACGTACTAAAAGGACCGCCTGTATCTTCGCGAAGTTGTGAGCAATCTACGGTTGGGAACATCTAGATGCCAAGTGATGGGCAGTGAAGGGCTTCGTTGGTTCCACCCCTAGTTGCGATGGCTGGAAAGCAACACAGTTATCAACGTTCCATGCCTACCTTCATGCAAAGCGTGTCTGCATTCCTCAGGAAACCTGAGCTGCACTGAAAAACACATTTAGCCTACGATTGCTTCTAGGAACTAATCCGTGAAGTCGGTATACCTCAAGCAGCAACTAGACTTCATGTCCAGTTTCAATAATTACAGGGTTTCCCTTAACTGATAGTTATTCCCGTGAGAAATTGCCACCTAGGCCTCACTAAGCCTTCACCTTGATATCCTTACACCACCACCACGACTCCCAGCATGGCAATGGTTACTACTGTCATGCTCCATTGTGTCCACTGGATGTGCAATAAGAGAGCCAGAAACTCAAGAGGAATATGCTGTTTGGTCCCCCTGGAAATTGAGGCTTCCTGGAAAATTTTATTTTCCTCATTAGAAAGTTGAGAGTTGCAGCCTCAGTGTTACCTGGTAAACTCTGTTGTAGCCCACCTTTTCTTCATCGCACAATGGTATTTGTGAGGACAAGTGATTTTCCAAGAAAGAAACTTGGAGGTTGCCATTCTTTGGTATGTGCTCATCCTTCAGTGATCTACAGTGAATTGGCGAACCCGTTTGACCACTAGCCGCAAGGTAACGTTGCTCTTGAATCATGCCACAGGTTGGCATGCAGCTGAATCCATGTAGCCTTATTCAGTGTGGTTCTTGAGCTCTAGGAATCATTCCAGGTCTCAAAGTACTGGTGGGTCTGCACTAGGATGAGAAACGTACAAGAAGAATGGCCTGTGTGTTTGGGGATTTGTGAGCAGTGCACCATTGGGAAGAGCTCGATGCTGAGTCTTGGAAGGTGTAGGGCTTCTTTTGTTAAAGCTCTAGAATCTGGTAAGTTGAAACAACTCAAGTGTCTCCCTTCTAAAGCACCTTGGAGGTACCAATCAGAGAAAGAAACAGCAGGGTCAATGCTCTGTGGTCTCTTTTGAAAATACGGCTCGAAGGAAATCTTTATTTTCTTCATTGGGATCTAGGGAGCTGCGTGCTCAATTCTTCTGAGAAACACTGTAGTTGCACATGTTCTCTTCATAGCACAATTGCCTTTGTGATGACAAGTGAGTTTCTAGGAAGGAAACTTGAGGATTGCCATTCTTTGGTAGGTACTCATTCTTCGGAAATCTTCAGTGAATTGGCGAACCCATTTGTCCACTAGCCTCAAGCTAACGTTCCTCTTCTATCATGCCACAGGTTGGCATGCAGCTGAATCCAAGTAGCCTTATTATGTGTGGTCCTTGAGCTCTAGGAAGCGTTCCTGGTCTCTTAGTACTGGCTGGTCTGCACTAGAATGAGAAACGTGCAGGAAGGAAAGCGTGTGTGTTCCGGGGGTTGTGAGCAATGCACCGTTTGGAAGAGCTAGGTGCTGAGTAATGGGCAGTGTAGGGTTTCCCTGGATAAACACCTAGATTGCGACAGCTTGAAAACACCTGGCTATCAGCGTTCTGTTCAATCCTTCATGCCAAAAGTGTCTGCTTTTCTGCCTATCCGTGAGCACACAGAAAATAATATGATCCTACCCCTCCTTCTGGGAACTCACACGTGATGGAATCTACGCCCAGCAGCCAGTGGACTTTAAGTGCAGCCTGAAAAATTACAGGGTTTCCCTTGAAAGCTAGTTATTCCAGAGATACATTGTACACCCAGGCCTCACTCACCGATGACCCTGTAATACTTTGAGCACATTCACGACTGCCTGTATTGCAAAGTTTACTCACAAAAGGGTTTAGTTGGTAACTTGAACGTCCAGTAAGTACTCAGAAACTGCAGCATAAGAAGCTGTGCTCTCCCTTTGGAGATTGAGGCTTCATGGGAAGTTTATTTTCCACATTGGAATGTCGACACTTGCGGCCTCCGTGTTACCCGATAAACAGTGTAGTGGCCCATCGTCTCTTCACTGCAGAATTGCCTTTTCAGGCAAGTGATTTTTCATGAAACAAACGTTTCCTTTCAATTCCTGCTACGTGCTCCTCCTTCAGCAGTTGTTAGTGAATAGGCCAACCACATGCGACGACTGGCCTCAACCTAACGTTCTGTTTTCCTCGTCACAATGGTAGGCAGGCAGCAGGTTCAATGCAGCGTTTGGCAAAGCAGTACTGGAACTGTAGGAGACATTTCTGGTGTCTTAGGAAAGGCGGGTGTGCACTAGGATCCACGATATTCACGAGGGGCTGCCAGTCTCTTCTGGAACTTGTGAGCAACGTTCAGTTGATGACAACTATACGCCAAGAAAGGGCAGTGAAAGGCTTTTTCTGTTAAACCTCTAGAATGTGGTAAGTTGAAACAACTCAAGTATCTCCCTTCTAACGAACTTTGGAGGAACAAAATAGAGGAAGAAACAGCAGGGTCAATGCTCTGTGGTCCCTTTTGAAAGCAAGGCATGAAGGGAAAGTTTATTTACCTCTTTGGGATTTGAAGAGTCGCAGGCTCAATTCTCCCTGAGAAACATTGTAGTTGCACATGTTCTCTGCATAGCACAATTCCCTTTGTGAGGACAAGGGATTTTCCAAGAAAAAAAAACTTGGAGGTTGCCATTCCTTGGTATGTGCTCATCCTTCAGTAATATACAGTGAATTGGCGACCCTATTTGACCACTAGCCTCAAGCAAACGTTCCTCTTGTCTCCTAACACACGTTGGCGTGCAGCAGAATCCATGGAGCCTTATTCAGTGTTGTTCTTGGACTCTAGGAATCATTCCAGGTCTCAATACTGGCCGGTCTGCAGTAGGATGAGAAACCTACAAGAAGAAAGGCCTGTGAGTTTGGGGAGTTGTGAGCAATGCACCGTTGGGAACAGCTAGATGACGAGTCATGGGCTGTGAAGGGCCTCTTTCCTTAAACCTCTAGAATGTGGTAAGTTGAATGAACTCAAGGATCTCCCTTCTAAAGCACATTGGAGGTACAAACCAGAGAAAGAAAGAGCACGGGCAGTGCTCTGTGGTCCCTTTTGAAAATAAGGCATGAAGGGAGACTTTATTTACCTCCTTGGGATTTAGAGAGTTGTGGGCTGAACTCTCCTGAGAAACACTGTAGTTGCACATGTTCTCTTCATAGCACATTTGCCTTTGTGATGACAAGTGAGTTTCTAGGAAAAATCTTGGAGGTTGCCATTCTTTGGTAGGTGCTCATCCTTCGGTAATCTTCAGTGAATTGGCGACGCCATTTGACCACTAGCCTCAAGCTAAGGTTCCTCTTGTATCATCCCACAGGTTGGCATGCAGCAGAATCCATGTAGCCTTATTCAGTATGGTTCTTGGGCTCTAGGAAACATTCGAAGTCTCCTAGGACTCAGGGGTCTGCACTAGACCCGAAACGTACAAAAAGGACGGCCTGTGTGTTCAAGGATTTGTGAGTAAGGCACCGTTGGGAACAGCTAGATGCCGAGTCAGGGGCAGTGAAAGGCTTCTTTTGTGAAACCTCTAGAATGTGGTACGCTGAAACAACTCAAGTATCTCCCTTGTAAATCACCTTGCAGGTACAAAATAGAGAAAGAAACAGCAGGTTCAATGCTCTGTGGTCCCTTTTGAAAATAAGGCTGGAAGGGAAACTTTATTTACCTCCTTGAGTTTTAGAGAGTTGCAGGCTCAATTCTCCCTGAGACACACTGTACTTGCACATCTTCCCTTCATAACACAATTGCCTTTGTGATGACGTGAGTTTCTAGGATAGAACCTTGGAGGTTGCCATTCCTTGGTAGTTGCTCATCCCTCGGTAATCTTCAGGGAATGAACCAAACACATGGGACCTCTAGCCTCAAGTTAACGTTCAGGTGTTCTCATGACAGGGACAGGCATGCCACAGATTCCATGCAGCCTTAGTCCCTGTGGTTCTTGAACTCTAGGAATCATATCAGTTCTCTTTTGACTCGCTGGTCTGCCCTAGGTTTTGAAACGTACTAAAAGGACCGCCTGTATCTTCGCGAAGTTGTGAGCAATCTACGGTTGGGAACATCTAGATGCCAAGTGATGGGCAGTGAAGGGCTTCGTTGGTTCCACCCCTAGTTGCGATGGCTGGAAAGCAACACAGTTATCAACGTTCCGTGCCTACCTTCATGCAAAGCGTGTCTGCATTCCTCAGGAAACCTGAGCTGCACTGAAAAACACAATTAGCCTACGATTGCTTCTAGGAACTAATCCGTGAAGTCGGTATACCTCAAGCAGCAACTAGACTTCATGTCCAGTTTCAATAATTACAGGGTTTCCCTTAACTGATAGTTATTCCCGTGAAAAATTGCCACCTAGGCCTCACTAAGCCTTCACCTTGATATCCTTACACCACCACCACGACTCCCAGCATGGCAATGGTTACTACTGTCATGCTCCATTGTGTCCACTGGATGTGCAATAAGAGAGCCAGAAACTCAAGAGGAATATGCTGTTTGGTCCCCCTGGAAATTGAGGCTTCCTGGAAAATTTTATTTTCCTCATTAGAAAGTTGAGAGTTGCAGCCTCAGTGTTACCTGGTAAACTCTGTTGTAGCCCACCTTTTCTTCATCGCACAATGGTATTTGTGAGGACAAGTGATTTTCCAAGAAAGAAACTTGGAGGTTGCCATTCTTTGGTATGTGCTCATCCTTCAGTGATCTACAGTGAATTGGCGAACCCGTTTGACCACTAGCCGCAAGGTAACGTTGCTCTTGAATCATGCCACAGGTTGGCATGCAGCTGAATCCATGTAGCCTTATTCAGTGTGGTTCTTGAGCTCTAGGAATCATTCCAGGTCTCAAAGTACTGGTGGGTCTGCACTAGGATGAGAAACGTACAAGAAGAATGGCCTGTGTGTTTGGGGATTTGTGAGCAGTGCACCATTGGGAAGAGCTCGATGCTGAGTCTTGGAAGGTGTAGGGCTTCTTTTGTTAAACCTCTAGAATCTGGTAAGTTGAAACAACTCAAGTGTCTCCCTTCTAAAGCACCTTGGAGGTACCAATCAGAGAAAGAAACAGCAGGGTCAATGCTCTGTGGTCTCTTTTGAAAATACGGCTCGAAGGAAATCTTTATTTTCTTCATTGGGATCTAGGGAGCTGCGTGCTCAATTCTTCTGAGAAACACTGTAGTTGCACATGTTCTCTTCATAGCACAATTGCCTTTGTGATGACAAGTGAGTTTCTAGGAAGGAAACTTGAGGATTGCCATTCTTTGGTAGGTACTCATTCTTCGGAAATCTTCAGTGAATTGGCGAACCCATTTGTCCACTAGCCTCAAGCTAACGTTCCTCTTCTATCATGCCACAGGTTGGCATGCAGCTGAATCCAAGTAGCCTTATTATGTGTGGTCCTTGAGCTCTAGGAAGCGTTCCTGGTCTCTTAGTACTGGCTGGTCTGCACTAGAATGAGAAACGTGCAGGAAGGAAAGCGTGTGTGTTCCGGGGGTTGTGAGCAATGCACCGTTTGGAAGAGCTAGGTGCTGAGTAATGGGCAGTGTAGGGTTTCCCTGGATAAACACCTAGATTGCGACAGCTTGAAAACACCTGGCTATCAGCGTTCTGTTCAATCCTTCATGCCAAAAGTGTCTGCTTTTCTGCCTATCCGTGAGCACACAGAAAATAATATGATCCTACCCCTCCTTCTGGGAACTCACACGTGATGGAATCTACGCCCAGCAGCCAGTGGACTTTAAGTGCAGCCTGAAAAATTACAGGGTTTCCCTTGAAAGCTAGTTATTCCAGAGATACATTGTACACCCAGGCCTCACTCACCGATGACCCTGTAATACTTTGAGCACATTCACGACTGCCTGTATTGCAAAGTTTACTCACAAAAGGGTTTAGTTGGTAACTTGAACGTCCAGTAAGTACTCAGAAACTGCAGCATAAGAAGCTGTGCTCTCCCTTTGGAGATTGAGGCTTCATGGGAAGTTTATTTTCCACATTGGAATGTCGACACTTGCGGCCTCCGTGTTACCCGATAAACAGTGTAGTGGCCCATCGTCTCTTCACTGCAGAATTGCCTTTTCAGGCAAGTGATTTTCCATGAAACAAACGTTTCCTTTCAATTCCTGCTACGTGCTCCTCCTTCAGCAGTTGTTAGTGAATAGGCCAACCACATGCGACGACTGGCCTCAACCTAACGTTCTGTTTTTCTCGTCACAATGGTAGGCAGGCAGCAGGTTCAATGCAGCGTTTGGCAAAGCAGTACTGGAACTGTAGGAGACATTTCTGGTGTCTTAGGAAAGGCGGGTGTGCACTAGGATCCACGATATTCACGAGGGGCTGCCAGTCTCTTCTGGAACTTGTGAGCAACGTTCAGTTGATGACAACTATACGCCAAGAAAGGGCAGTGAAAGGCTTTTTCTGTTAAACCTCTAGAATGTGGTAAGTTGAAACAACTCAAGTATCTCCCTTCTAACGAACCTTGGAGGAACAAAATAGAGGAAGAAACAGCAGGGTCAATGCTCTGTGGTCCCTTTTGAAAGCAAGGCATGAAGGGAAAGTTTATTTACCTCTTTGGGATTTGAAGAGTCGCAGGCTCAATTCTCCCTGAGAAACATTGTAGTTGCACATGTTCTCTGCATAGCACAATTCCCTTTGTGAGGACAAGGGATTTTCCAAGAAAAAAAAACTTGGAGGTTGCCATTCCTTGGTATGTGCTCATCCTTCAGTAATATACAGTGAATTGGCGACCCTATTTGACCACTAGCCTCAAGCAAACGTTCCTCTTGTCTCCTAACACACGTTGGCGTGCAGCAGAATCCATGGAGCCTTATTCAGTGTTGTTCTTGGACTCTAGGAATCATTCCAGGTCTCAATACTGGCCGGTCTGCAGTAGGATGAGAAACCTACAAGAAGAAAGGCCTGTGAGTTCGGGGAGTTGTGAGCAATGCACCGTTGGGAACAGCTAGATGACGAGTCATGGGCTGTGAAGGGCCTCTTTCCTTAAACCTCTAGAATGTGGTAAGTTGAATGAACTCAAGGATCTCCCTTCTAAAGCACATTGGAGGTACAAACCAGAGAAAGAAAGAGCAGGGGCAGTGCTCTGTGGTCCCTTTTGAAAATAAGGCATGAAGGGAGACTTTATTTACCTCCTTGGGATTTAGAGAGTTGTGGGCTCCACTCTCCTGAGAAACACTGTAGTTGCACATGTTCTCTTCATAGCACATTTGCCTTTGTGATGACAAGTGAGTTTCTAGGAAAAATCTTGGAGGTTGCCATTCTTTGGTAGGTGCTCATCCTTCAGTAATCTTCAGTGAATTGGCGACGCCATTTGACCACTAGCCTCAAGCTAAGGTTCCTCTTGTATCATCCCACAGGTTGGCATGCAGCAGAATCCATGTAGCCTTATTCAGTGTGGTTCTTGGGCTCTAGGAAACATTCGAAGTCTCCTAGGACTCAGGGGTCTGCACTAGACACGAAACGTACAAAAAGGACGGCCTGTGTGTTCAAGGATTTGTGAGTAAGGCACCGTTGGGAACAGCTAGATGCCGAGTCAGGGGCAGTGAAAGGCTTCTTTTGTTAAACCTCTAGAATGTGGTACGCTGAAACAACTCAAGTATCTCCCTTCTAAATCACCTTGCAGGTACAAAATAGAGAAAGAAACAGCAGGTTCAATGCTCTGTGGTCCCTTTTGAAAATAAGGCTGGAAGGGAAACTTTATTTACCTCCTTGAGTTTTAGAGAGTTGCAGGCTCAATTCTCCCTGAGACACACTGTACTTGCACATCTTCCCTTCATAACACAATTGCCTTTGTGATGACGTGAGTTTCTAGGATAGAACCTTGGAGGTTGCCATTCCTTGGTAGTTGCTCATCCCTCGGTAATCTTCAGGGAATGAACCAAACACATGGGACCTCTAGCCTCAAGTTAACGTTCAGGTTTTCTCATGACAGGGGCAGGCATGCCACAGATTCCATGCAGCCTTAGTCCCTGTGGTTCTTGAACTCTAGGAATCATATCAGTTCTCTTTTGACTCGCTGGTCTGCCCTAGGTTTTGAAACGTACTAAAAGGACCGCCTGTATCTTCGCGAAGTTGTGAGCAATCTACGGTTGGGAACATCTAGATGCCAAGTGATGGGCAGTGAAGGGCTTCGTTGGTTACACCCCTAGTTGCGAAGGCTGGAAAGCAACACAGTTATCAACGTTCCGTGCCTACCTTCATGCAAAGCGTGTCTGCATTCCTCAGGAAACCTGAGCTGCACTGAAAAACACAATTAGCCTACGATTGCTTCTAGGAACTAAACCGTGAAGTCGGTATACCTCAAGCAGCAACTAGACTTCATGTCCAGTTTCAATAATTACAGGGTTTCCCTTAACTGATAGTTATTCCCGAGAAAAATTGCCACCTAGGCCTCACTAAGCCTTCACCTTGATATCCTTACACCACCACCACGACTCCCAGCATGGCAATGGTTACTAATGTCATGCTCCATTGTGTCCACTGGATGTGCAATAAGAGAGCCAGAAACTCCAGAGGAATATGCTGTTTGGTCCCCCTGGAAATTGAGGCTTCCTGGAAAATTTTATTTTCCTCATTAGAAAGTTGAGAGTTGCAGCCTCAGTGTTACCTGGTAAACTCTGTTGTAGCCCACCTTTTCTTCATCGCACAATGGTATTTGTGAGGACAAGTGATTTTCCAAGAAAGAAACTTGGAGGTTGCCATTCTTTGGTATGTGCTCATCCTTCAGTGATCTACAGTGAATTGGCGAACCCGTTTGACCACTAGCCGCAAGGTAACGTTGCTCTTGAATCATGCCACAGGTTGGCATGCAGCTGAATCCATGTAGCCTTATTCAGTGTGGTTCTTGAGCTCTAGGAATCATTCCAGGTCTCAAAGTACTGGTGGGTCTGCACTAGGATGAGAAACGTACAAGAAGAATGGCCTGTGTGTTTGGGGATTTGTGAGCAGTGCACCATTGGGAAGAGCTCGATGCTGAGTCTTGGAAGGTGTAGGGCTTCTTTTGTTAAACCTCTAGAATCTGGTAAGTTGAAACAACTCAAGTGTCTCCCTTCTAAAGCACCTTGGAGGTACCAATCAGAGAAAGAAACAGCAGGGTCAATGCTCTGTGGTCTCTTTTGAAAATACGGCTCGAAGGAAATCTTTATTTTCTTCATTGGGATCTAGGGAGCTGCGTGCTCAATTCTTCTGAGAAACACTGTAGTTGCACATGTTCTCTTCATAGCACAATTGCCTTTGTGATGACAAGTGAGTTTCTAGGAAGGAAACTTGAGGATTGCCATTCTTTGGTAGGTACTCATTCTTCGGAAATCTTCAGTGAATTGGCGAACCCATTTGTCCACTAGCCTCAAGCTAACGTTCCTCTTCTATCATGCCACAGGTTGGCATGCAGCTGAATCCAAGTAGCCTTATTATGTGTGGTCCTTGAGCTCTAGGAAGCGTTCCTGGTCTCTTAGTACTGGCTGGTCTGCACTAGAATGAGAAACGTGCAGGAAGGAAAGCGTGTGTGTTCCGGGGGTTGTGAGCAATGCACCGTTTGGAAGAGCTAGGTGCTGAGTAATGGGCAGTGTAGGGTTTCCCTGGATAAACACCTAGATTGCGACAGCTTGAAAACACCTGGCTATCAGCGTTCTGTTCAATCCTTCATGCCAAAAGTGTCTGCTTTTCTGCCTATCCGTGAGCACACAGAAAATAATATGATCCTACCCCTCCTTCTGGGAACTCACACGTGATGGAATCTACGCCCAGCAGCCAGTGGACTTTAAGTGCAGCCTGAAAAATTACAGGGTTTCCCTTGAAAGCTAGTTATTCCAGAGATACATTGTACACCCAGGCCTCACTCACCGATGACCCTGTAATACTTTGACCACATTCACGACTGCCTGTATTGCAAAGTTTACTCACAAAAGGGTTTAGTTGGTAACTTGAACGTCCAGTAAGTACTCAGAAACTGCAGCATAAGAAGCTGTGCTCTCCCTTTGGAGATTGAGGCTTCATGGGAAGTTTATTTTCCACGTTGGAATGTCGACACTTGCGGCCTCCGTGTTACCCGATAAACAGTGTAGTGGCCCATCGTCTCTTCACTGCAGAATTGCCTTTTCAGGCAAGTGATTTTCCATGAAACAAACGTTTCCTTTCAATTCCTGCTACGTGCTCCTCCTTCAGCAGTTGTTAGTGAATAGGCCAACCACATGCGACGACTGGCCTCAACCTAACGTTCTGTTTTTCTCGTCACAATGGTAGGCAGGCGGCAGGTTCAATGCAGCGTTTGGCAAAGCAGTACTGGAACTGTAGGAGACATTTCTGGTGTCTTAGGAAAGGCGGGTGTGCACTAGGATCCACGATATTCACGAGGGGCTGCCAGTCTCTTCTGGAACTTGTGAGCAACGTTCAGTTGATGACAACTATACGCCAAGAAAGGGCAGTGAAAGGCTTTTTCTGTTAAACCTCTAGAATGTGGTAAGTTGAAACAACTCAAGTATCTCCCTTCTAACGAACCTTGGAGGAACAAAATAGAGGAAGAAACAGCAGGGTCAATGCTCTGTGGTCCCTTTTGAAAGCAAGGCATGAAGGGAAAGTTTATTTACCTCTTTGGGATTTGAAGAGTCGCAGGCTCAATTCTCCCTGAGAAACATTGTAGTTGCACATGTTCTCTGCATAGCACAATTCCCTTTGTGAGGACAAGGGATTTTCCAAGAAAAAAAAACTTGGAGGTTGCCATTCCTTGGTATGTGCTCATCCTTCAGTAATATACAGTGAATTGGCGACCCTATTTGACCACTAGCCTCAAGCAAACGTTCCTCTTGTCTCCTAACACACGTTGGCGTGCAGCAGAATCCATGGAGCCTTATTCAGTGTTGTTCTTGGACTCTAGGAATCATTCCAGGTCTCAATACTGGCCGGTCTGCAGTAGGATGAGAAACCTACAAGAAGAAAGGCCTGTGAGTTCGGGGAGTTGTGAGCAATGCACCGTTGGGAACAGCTAGATGACGAGTCATGGGCTGTGAAGGGCCTCTTTCCTTAAACCTCTAGAATGTGGTAAGTTGAATGAACTCAAGGATCTCCCTTCTAAAGCACATTGGAGGTACAAACCAGAGAAAGAAAGAGCAGGGGCAGTGCTCTGTGGTCCCTTTTGAAAATAAGGCATGAAGGGAGACTTTATTTACCTCCTTGGGATTTAGAGAGTTGTGGGCTCCACTCTCCTGAGAAACACTGTAGTTGCACATGTTCTCTTCATAGCACATTTGCCTTTGTGATGACAAGTGAGTTTCTAGGAAAAATCTTGGAGGTTGCCATTCTTTGGTAGGTGCTCATCCTTCGGTAATCTTCAGTGAATTGGCGACGCCATTTGACCACTAGCCTCAAGCTAAGGTTCCTCTTGTATCATCCCACAGGTTGGCATGCAGCAGAATCCATGTAGCCTTATTCAGTGTGGTTCTTGGGCTCTAGGAAACATTCGAAGTCTCCTAGGACTCAGGGGTCTGCACTAGACACGAAACGTACAAAAAGGACGGCCTGTGTGTTCAAGGATTTGTGAGTAAGGCACCGTTGGGAACAGCTAGATGCCGAGTCAGGGGCAGTGAAAGGCTTCTTTTGTTAAACCTCTAGAATGTGGTACGCTGAAACAACTCAAGTATCTCCCTTCTAAATCACCTTGCAGGTACAAAATAGAGAAAGAAACAGCAGGTTCAGTGCTCTGTGGTCCCTTTTGAAAATAAGGCTGGAAGGGAAACTTTATTTACCTCCTTGAGTTTTAGAGAGTTGCAGGCTCAATTCTCCCTGAGACACACTGTACTTGCACATCTTCCCTTCATAACACAATTGCCTTTGTGATGACGTGAGTTTCTAGGATAGAACCTTGGAGGTTGCCATTCCTTGGTAGTTGCTCATCCCTCGGTAATCTTCAGGGAATGAACCAAACACATGGGACCTCTAGCCTCAAGTTAACGTTCAGGTTTTCTCATGACAGGGGCAGGCATGCCACAGATTCCATGCAGCCTTAGTCCCTGTGGTTCTTGAACTCTAGGAATCATATCAGTTCTCTTTTGACTCGCTGGTCTGCCCTAGGTTTTGAAACGTACTAAAAGGACCGCCTGTATCTTCGCGAAGTTGTGAGCAATCTACGGTTGGGAACATCTAGATGCCAAGTGATGGGCAGTGAAGGGCTTCGTTGGTTCCACCCCTAGTTGCGATGGCTGGAAAGCAACACAGTTATCAACGTTCCGTGCCTACCTTCATGCAAAGCGTGTCTGCATTCCTCAGGAAACCTGAGCTGCACTGAAAAACACAATTAGCCTACGATTGCTTCTAGGAACTAAACCGTGAAGTCGGTATACCTCAAGCAGCAACTAGACTTCATGTCCAGTTTCAATAATTACAGGGTTTCCCTTAACTGATAGTTATTCCCGAGAAAAATTGCCACCTAGGCCTCACTAAGCCTTCACCTTGATATCCTTACACCACCACCACGACTCCCAGCATGGCAATGGTTACTAATGTCATGCTCCATTGTGTCCACTGGATGTGCAATAAGAGAGCCAGAAACTCCAGAGGAATATGCTGTTTGGTCCCCCTGGAAATTGAGGCTTCCTGGAAAATTTTATTTTCCTCATTAGAAAGTTGAGAGTTGCAGCCTCAGTGTTACCTGGTAAACTCTGTTGTAGCCCACCTTTTCTTCATCGCACAATGGTATTTGTGAGGACAAGTGATTTTCCAAGAAAGAAACTTGGAGGTTGCCATTCTTTGGTATGTGCTCATCCTTCAGTGATCTACAGTGAATTGGCGAACCCGTTTGACCACTAGCCGCAAGGTAACGTTGCTCTTGAATCATGCCACAGGTTGGCATGCAGCTGAATCCATGTAGCCTTATGCAGTGTGGTTCTTGAGCTCTAGGAATCATTCCAGGTCTCAAAGTACTGGTGGGTCTGCACTAGGATGAGAAACGTACAAGAAGAATGGCCTGTGTGTTTGGGGATTTGTGAGCAGTGCACCATTGGGAAGAGCTCGATGCTGAGTCTTGGAAGGTGTAGGGCTTCTTTTGTTAAACCTCTAGAATCTGGTAAGTTGAAACAACTCAAGTGTCTCCCTTCTAAAGCACCTTGGAGGTACCAATCAGAGAAAGAAACAGCAGGGTCAATGCTCTGTGGTCTCTTTTGAAAATACGGCTCGAAGGAAATCTTTATTTTCTTCATTGGGATCTAGGGAGCTGCGTGCTCAATTCTCCTGAGAAACACTGTAGTTGGACATGTTCTCTTCATAGCACAATTGCCTTTGTGATGACAAGTGAGTTTCTAGGAAGGAAACTTGAGGATTGCCATTCTTTGGTAGGTACTCATTCTTCGGAAATCTTCAGTGAATTGGCGAACCCATTTGTCCACTAGCCTCAAGCTAACGTTCCTCTTCTATCATGCCACAGGTTGGCATGCAGCTGAATCCAAGTAGCCTTATTATGTGTGGTCCTTGAGCAATAGGAAGCGTTCCTGGTCTCTTAGTACTGGCTGGTCTGCACTAGAATGAGAAACGTGCAGGAAGGAAAGCGTGTGTGTTCCGGGGGTTGTGAGCAATGCACCGTTTGGAAGAGCTAGGTGCTGAGTAATGGGCAGTGTAGGGTTTCCCTGGATAAACACCTAGATTGCGACAGCTTGAAAACACCCGGCTATCAGCGTTCTGTTCAATCCTTCATGCCAAAAGTGTCTGCTTTTCTGCCTATCCGTGAGCACACAGAAAATAATATGATCCTACCCCTCCTTCTGGGAACTCACACGTGATGGAATCTACGCCCAGCAGCCAGTGGACTTTAAGTGCAGCCTGAAAAATTACAGGGTTTCCCTTGAAAGCTAGTTATTCCAGAGATACATTGTACACCCAGGCCTCACTCACCGATGACCCTGTAATACTTTGACCACATTCACGACTGCCTGTATTGCAAAGTTTACTCACAAAAGGGTTTAGTTGGTAACTTGAACGTCCAGTAAGTACTCAGAAACTGCAGCATAAGAAGCTGTGCTCTCCCTTTTGAGATTGAGGCTTCATGGGAAGTTTATTTTCCACGTTGGAATGTCGACACTTGCGGCCTCCGTGTTACCCGATAAACAGTGTAGTGGCCCATCGTCTCTTCACTGCAGAATTGCCTTTTCAGGCAAGTGATTTTCCATGAAACAAACGTTTCCTTTCAATTCCTGCTACGTGCTCCTCCTTCAGCAGTTGTTAGTGAATAGGCCAACCACATGCGACGACTGGCCTCAACCTAACGTTCTGTTTTTCTCGTCACAATGGTAGGCAGGCGGCAGGTTCAATGCAGCGTTTGGCAAAGCAGTACTGGAACTGTAGGAGACATTTCTGGTGTCTTAGGAAAGGCGGGTGTGCACTAGGATCCACGATATTCACGAGGGGCTCCCAGTCTCTTCTGGAACTTGTGAGCAACGTTCAGTTGATGACAACTATACGCCAAGAAAGGGCAGTGAAAGGCTTTTTCTGTTAAACCTCTAGAATGTGGTAAGTTGAAACAACTCAAGTATCTCCCTTCTAACGAACCTTGGAGGAACAAAATAGAGGAAGAAACAGCAGGGTCAATGCTCTGTGGTCCCTTTTGAAAGCAAGGCATGAAGGGAAAGTTTATTTACCTCTTTGGGATTTGAAGAGTCGCAGGCTCAATTCTCCCTGAGAAACATTGTAGTTGCACATGTTCTCTGCATAGCACAATTCCCTTTGTGAGGACAAGGGATTTTCCAAGAAAAAAAAACTTGGAGGTTGCCATTCCTTGGTATGTGCTCATCCTTCAGTAATATACAGTGAATTGGCGACCCTATTTGACCACTAGCCTCAAGCAAACGTTCCTCTTGTCTCCTAACACACGTTGGCGTGCAGCAGAATCCATGGAGCCTTATTCAGTGTTGTTCTTGGACTCTAGGAATCATTCCAGGTCTCAATACTGGCCGGTCTGCAGTAGGATGAGAAACCTACAAGAAGAAAGGCCTGTGAGTTCGGGGAGTTGTGAGCAATGCACCGTTGGGAACAGCTAGATGACGAGTCATGGGCTGTGAAGGGCCTCTTTCCTTAAACCTCTAGAATGTGGTAAGTTGAATGAACTCAAGGATCTCCCTTCTAAAGCACATTGGAGGTACAAACCAGAGAAAGAAAGAGCAGGGGCAGTGCTCTGTAGTCCCTTTTGAAAATAAGGCATGAAGGGAGACTTTATTTACCTCCTTGGGATTTAGAGAGTTGTGGGCTCAACTCTCCTGAGAAACACTGTAGTTGCACATGTTCTCTTCATAGCACATTTGCCTTTGTGATGACAAGTGAGTTTCTAGGAAAAATCTTGGAGGTTGCCATTCTTTGGTAGGTGCTCATCCTTCGGTAATCTTCAGTGAATTGGCGACGCCATTTGACCACTAGCCTCAAGCTAAGGTTCCTCTTGTATCATCCCACAGGTTGGCATGCAGCAGAATCCATGTAGCCTTATTCAGTGTGGTTCTTGGTCTCTAGGAAACATTCGAAGTCTCCTAGGACTCAGGGGTCTGCACTAGACCCGAAACGTACAAAAAGGACGGCCTGTGTGTTCAAGGATTTGTGAGTAAGGCACCGTTGGGAACAGCTAGATGCCGAGTCAGGGGCAGTGAAAGGCTTCTTTTGTGAAACCTCTAGAATGTGGTACGCTGAAACAACTCAAGTATCTCCCTTGTAAATCACCTTGCAGGTACAAAATAGAGAAAGAAACAGCAGGTGCAGTGCTCTGTGGTCCCTTTTGAAAATAAGGCTGGAAGGGAAACTTTATTTACCTCCTTGAGTTTTAGAGAGTTGCAGGCTCAATTCTCCCTGAGACACACTGTAGTTGCACATCTTCCCTTCATAACACAATTGCCTTTGTGATGACGTGAGTTTCTAGGATAGAACCTTGGAGGTTGCCATTCCTTGGTAGTTGCTCATCCCTCGGTAATCTTCAGGGAATGAACCAAACACATGGGACCTCTAGCCTCAAGTTAACGTTCAGGTTTTCTCATGACAGGGACAGGCATGCCACAGATTCCATGCAGCCTTAGTCCCTGTGGTTCTTGAACTCTAGGAATCATATCAGTTCTCTTTTGACTCGCTGGTCTGCCCTAGGTTTTGGAACGTACTAAAAGGACCGCCTGTATCTTCGCGAAGTTGTGAGCAATCTACGGTTGGGAACATCTAGATGCCAAGTGATGGGCAGTGAATGGCTTCGTTGGTTCCACCCCTAGTTGCGATGGCTGGAAAGCAACACAGTTATCAACGTTCCATGCCTACCTTCATGCAAAGCGTGTCTGCATTCCTCAGGAAACCTGAGCTGCACTGAAAAACACAATTAGCCTACGATTGCTTCTAGGAACTAAACCGTGAAGTCGGTATACCTCAAGCAGCAACTAGACTTCATGTCCAGTTTCAATAATTACAGGGTTTCCCTTAACTGATAGTTATTCCCGTGAAAAATTGCCACCTAGGCCTCACTAAGCCTTCACCTTGATATCCTTACACCACCACCACGACTCCCAGCATGGCAATGGTTACTAATGTCATGCTCCATTGTGTCCACTGGATGTGCAATAAGAGAGCCAGAAACTCCAGAGGAATATGCTGTTTGGTCCCCCTGGAAATTGAGGCTTCCTGGAAAATTTTATTTTCCTCATTAGAAAGTTGAGAGTTGCAGCCTCAGTGTTACCTGGTAAACTCTGTTGTAGCCCACCTTTTCTTCATCGCACAATGGTATTTGTGAGGACAAGTGATTTTCCAAGAAAGAAACTTGGAGGTTGCCATTCTTTGGTATGTGCTCATCCTTCAGTGATCTACAGTGAATTGGCGAACCCGTTTGACCACTAGCCGCAAGGTAACGTTGCTCTTGAATCATGCCACAGGTTGGCATGCAGCTGAATCCATGTAGCCTTATTCAGTGTGGTTCTTGAGTTCTAGGAATCATTCCAGGTCTCAAAGTACTGGTGGTGCTGCACTAGGATGAGAAACGTACAAGAAGAATGGCCTGTGTGTTTGGGGATTTGTGAGCAGTGCACCATTGGGAAGAGCTCGATGCTGAGTCTTGGAAGGTGTAGGGCTTCTTTTGTTAAAGCTCTAGAATCTGGTAAGTTGAAACAACTCAAGTGTCTCCCTTCTAAAGCACCTTGGAGGTACCAATCAGAGAAAGAAACAGCAGGGTCAATGCTCTGTGGTCTCTTTTGAAAATACGGCTCGAAGGAAATCTTTATTTTCTTCATTGGGATCTAGGGAGCTGCGTGCTCAATTCTTCTGAGAAACACTGTAGTTGCACATGTTCTCTTCATAGCACAATTGCCTTTGTGATGACAAGTGAGTTTCTAGGAAGGAAACTTGAGGATTGCCATTCTTTGGTAGGTACTCATTCTTCGGAAATCTTCAGTGAATTGGCGAACCCATTTGTCCACTAGCCTCAAGCTAACGTTCCTCTTCTATCATGCCACAGGTTGGCATGCAGCTGAATCCAAGTAGCCTTATTATGTGTGGTCCTTGAGCTCTAGGAAGCGTTCCTGGTCTCTTAGTACTGGCTGGTCTGCACTAGAATGAGAAACGTGCAGGAAGGAAAGCGTGTGTGTTCCGGGGGTTGTGAGCAATGCACCGTTTGGAAGAGCTAGGTGCTGAGTAATGGGCAGTGTAGGGTTTCCCTGGATAAACACCTAGATTGCGACAGCTTGAAAACACCTGGCTATCAGCGTTCTGTTCAATCCTTCATGCCAAAAGTGTCTGCTTTTCTGCCTATCCGTGAGCACACAGAAAATAATATGATCCTACCCCTCCTTCTGGGAACTCACACGTGATGGAATCTACGCCCAGCAGCCAGTGGACTTTAAGTGCAGCCTGAAAAATTACAGGGTTTCCCTTGAAAGCTAGTTATTCCAGAGATACATTGTACACCCAGGCCTCACTCACCGATGACCCTGTAATACTTTGAGCACATTCACGACTGCCTGTATTGCAAAGTTTACTCACAAAAGGGTTTAGTTGGTAACTTGAACGTCCAGTAAGTACTCAGAAACTGCAGCATAAGAAGCTGTGCTCTCCCTTTGGAGATTGAGGCTTCATGGGAAGTTTATTTTCCACATTGGAATGTCGACACTTGCGGCCTCCGTGTTACCCAATAAACAGTGTAGTGGCCCATCGTCTCTTCACTGCAGAATTGCCTTTTCAGGCAAGTGATTTTCCATGAAACAAACGTTTCCTTTCAATTCCTGCTACGTGCTCCTCCTTCAGCAGTTGTTAGTGAATAGGCCAACCACATGCGACGACTGGCCTCAACCTAACGTTCTGTTTTTCTCGTCACAATGGTAGGCAGGCAGCAGGTTCAATGCAGCGTTTGGCAAAGCAGTACTGGAACTGTAGGAGACATTTCTGGTGTCTTAGGAAAGGCGGGTGTGCACTAGGATCCACGATATTCACGAGGGGCTGCCAGTCTCTTCTGGAACTTGTGAGCAACGTTCAGTTGATGACAACTATACGCCAAGAAAGGGCAGTGAAAGGCTTTTTCTGTTAAACCTCTAGAATGTGGTAAGTTGAAACAACTCAAGTATCTCCCTTCTAACGAACCTTGGAGGAACAAAATAGAGGAAGAAACAGCAGGGTCAATGCTCTGTGGTCCCTTTTGAAAGCAAGGCATGAAGGGAAAGTTTATTTACCTCTTTGGGATTTGAAGAGTCGCAGGCTCAATTCTCCCTGAGAAACATTGTAGTTGCACATGTTCTCTGCATAGCACAATTCCCTTTGTGAGGACAAGGGATTTTCCAAGAAAAAAAAACTTGGAGGTTGCCATTCCTTGGTATGTGCTCATCCTTCAGTAATATACAGTGAATTGGCGACCCTATTTGACCACTAGCCTCAAGCAAACGTTCCTCTTGTCTCCTAACACACGTTGGCGTGCAGCAGAATCCATGGAACCTTATTCAGTGTTGTTCTTGGACTCTAGGAATCATTCCAGGTCTCAATACTGGCCGGTCTGCAGTAGGATGAGAAACCTACAAGAAGAAAGGCCTGTGAGTTCGGGGAGTTGTGAGCAATGCACCGTTGGGAACAGCTAGATGACGAGTCATGGGCTGTGAAGGGCCTCTTTCCTTAAACCTCTAGAATGTGGTAAGTTGAATGAACTCAAGGATCTCCCTTCTAAAGCACATTGGAGGTACAAACCAGAGAAAGAAAGAGCAGGGGCAGTGCTCTGTGGTCCCTTTTGAAAATAAGGCATGAAGGGAGACTTTATTTACCTCCTTGGGATTTAGAGAGTTGTGGGCTCAACTCTCCTGAGAAACACTGTAGTTGCACATGTTCTCTTCATAGCACATTTGCCTTTGTGATGACAAGTGAGTTTCTAGGAAAAATCTTGGAGGTTGCCATTCTTTGGTAGGTGCTCATCCTTCGGTAATCTTCAGTGAATTGGCGACGCCATTTGACCACTAGCCTCAAGCTAAGGTTCCTCTTGTATCATCCCACAGGTTGGCATGCAGCAGAATCCATGTAGCCTTATTCAGTGTGGTTCTTGGGCTCTAGGAAACATTCGAAGTCTCCTAGGACTCAGGGGTCTGCACTAGACCCGAAACGTACAAAAAGGACGGCCTGTGTGTTCAAGTATTTGTGAGTAAGGCACCGTTGGGAACAGCTAGATGCCGAGTCAGGGGCAGTGAAAGGCTTCTTTTGTGAAACCTCTAGAATGTGGTAGGCTGAAACAACTCAAGTATCTCCCTTGTAAATCACCTTGCAGGTACAAATTAGAGAAAGAAACAGCAGGTTCAATGCTCTGTGGTCCCTTTTGAAAATAAGGCTGGAAGGGAAACTTTATTTACCTCCTTGAGTTTTAGAGAGTTGCAGGCTCAATTCTCCCTGAGACACACTGTAGTTGCACATCTTCCCTTCATAACACAATTGCCTTTGTGATGACGTGAGTTTCTAGGATAGAACCTTGGAGGTTGCCATTCCTTGGTAGTTGCTCATCCCTCGGTAATCTTCAGGGAATGAACCAAACACATGGGACCTCTAGCCTCAAGTTAACGTTCAGGTTTTCTCATGACAGGGACAGGCATGCCACAGATTCCATGCAGCCTTAGTCCCTGTGGTTCTTGAACTCTAGGAATCATATCAGTTCTCTTTTGACTCGCTGGTCTGCCCTAGGTTTTGAAACGTACTAAAAGGACCGCCTGTATCTTCGCGAAGTTGTGAGCAATCTACGGTTGGGAACATCTAGATGCCAAGTGATGGGCAGTGAATGGCTTCGTTGGTTCCACCCCTAGTTGCGATGGCTGGAAAGCAACACAGTTATCAACGTTCCATGCCTACCTTCATGCAAAGCGTGTCTGCATTCCTCAGGAAACCTGAGCTGCACTGAAAAACACAATTAGCCTACGATTGCTTCTAGGAACTAAACCGTGAAGTCGGTATACCTCAAGCAGCAACTAGACTTCATGTCCAGTTTCAATAATTACAGGGTTTCCCTTAACTGATAGTTATTCCCGTGAAAAATTGCCACCTAGGCCTCACTAAGCCTTCACCTTGATATCCTTACACCACCACCACGACTCCCAGCATGGCAATGGTTACTAATGTCATGCTCCATTGTGTCCACTGGATGTGCAATAAGAGAGCCAGAAACTCCAGAGGAATATGCTGTTTGGTCCCCCTGGAAATTGAGGCTTCCTGGAAAATTTTATTTTCCTCATTAGAAAGTTGAGAGTTGCAGCCTCAGTGTTACCTGGTAAACTCTGTTGTAGCCCACCTTTTCTTCATCGCACAATGGTATTTGGGAGGACAAGTGATTTTCCAAGAAAGAAACTTGGAGGTTGCCATTCTTTGGTATGTGCTCATCCTTCAGTGATCTACAGTGAATTGGCGAACCCGTTTGACCACTAGCCGCAAGGTAACGTTGCTCTTGAATCATGCCACAGGTTGGCATGCAGCTGAATCCATGTAGCCTTATTCAGTGTGGTTCTTGAGCTCTAGGAATCATTCCAGGTCTCAAAGTACTGGTGGTGCTGCACTAGGATGAGAAACGTACAAGAAGAATGGCCTGTGTGTTTGGGGATTTGTGAGCAGTGCACCATTGGGAAGAGCTCGATGCTGAGTCTTGGAAGGTGTAGGGCTTCTTTTGTTAAAGCTCTAGAATCTGGTAAGTTGAAACAACTCAAGTGTCTCCCTTCTAAAGCACCTTGGAGGTACCAATCAGAGAAAGAAACAGCAGGGTCAATGCTCTGTGGTCTCTTTTGAAAATACGGCTCGAAGGAAATCTTTATTTTCTTCATTGGGATCTAGGGAGCTGCGTGCTCAATTCTTCTGAGAAACACTGTAGTTGCACATGTTCTCTTCATAGCACAATTGCCTTTGTGATGACAAGTGAGTTTCTAGGAAGGAAACTTGAGGATTGCCATTCTTTGGTAGGTACTCATTCTTCGGAAATCTTCAGTGAATTGGCGAACCCATTTGTCCACTAGCCTCAAGCTAACGTTCCTCTTCTATCATGCCACAGGTTGGCATGCAGCTGAATCCAAGTAGCCTTATTATGTGTGGTCCTTGAGCTCTAGGAAGCGTTCCTGGTCTCTTAGTACTGGCTGGTCTGCACTAGAATGAGAAACGTGCAGGAAGGAAAGCGTGTGTGTTCCGGGGGTTGTGAGCAATGCACCGTTTGGAAGAGCTAGGTGCTGAGTAATGGGCAGTGTAGGGTTTCCCTGGATAAACACCTAGATTGCGACAGCTTGAAAACACCTGGCTATCAGCGTTCTGTTCAATCCTTCATGCCAAAAGTGTCTGCTTTTCTGCCTATCCGTGAGCACACAGAAAATAATATGATCCTACCCCTCCTTCTGGGAACTCACACGTGATGGAATCTACGCCCAGCAGCCAGTGGACTTTAAGTGCAGCCTGAAAAATTACAGGGTTTCCCTTGAAAGCTAGTTATTCCAGAGATACATTGTACACCCAGGCCTCACTCACCGATGACCCTGTAATACTTTGAGCACATTCACGACTGCCTGTATTGCAAAGTTTACTCACAAAAGGGTTTAGTTGGTAACTTGAACGTCCAGTAAGTACTCAGAAACTGCAGCATAAGAAGCTGTGCTCTCCCTTTGGAGATTGAGGCTGCATGGGAAGTTTATTTTCCACATTGGAATGTCGACACTTGCGGCCTCCGTGTTACCCGATAAACAGTGTAGTGGCCCATCGTCTCTTCACTGCAGAATTGCCTTTTCAGGCAAGTGATTTTCCATGAAACAAACGTTTCCTTTCAATTCCTGCTACGTGCTCCTCCTTCAGCAGTTGTTAGTGAATAGGCCAACCACATGCGACGACTGGCCTCAACCTAACGTTCTGTTTTTCTCGTCACAATGGTAGGCAGGCAGCAGGTTCAATGCAGCGTTTGGCAAAGCAGTACTGGAACTGTAGGAGACATTTCTGGTGTCTTAGGAAAGGCGGGTGTGCACTAGGATCCACGATATTCACGAGGGGCTGCCAGTCTCTTCTGGAACTTGTGAGCAACGTTCAGTTGATGACAACTATACGCCAAGAAAGGGCAGTGAAAGGCTTTTTCTGTTAAACCTCTAGAATGTGGTAAGTTGAAACAACTCAAGTATCTCCCTTCTAACGAACCTTGGAGGAACAAAATAGAGGAAGAAACAGCAGGGTCAATGCTCTGTGGTCCCTTTTGAAAGCAAGGCATGAAGGGAAAGTTTATTTACCTCTTTGGGATTTGAAGAGTCGCAGGCTCAATTCTCCCTGAGAAACATTGTAGTTGCACATGTTCTCTGCATAGCACAATTCCCTTTGTGAGGACAAGGGATTTTCCAAGAAAAAAAAACTTGGAGGTTGCCATTCCTTGGTATGTGCTCATCCTTCAGTAATATACAGTGAATTGGCGACCCTATTTGACCACTAGCCTCAAGCAAACGTTCCTCTTGTCTCCTAACACACGTTGGCGTGCAGCAGAATCCATGGAGCCTTATTCAGTGTTGTTCTTGGACTCTAGGAATCATTCCAGGTCTCAATACTGGCCGGTCTGCAGTAGGATGAGAAACCTACAAGAAGAAAGGCCTGTGAGTTCGGGGAGTTGTGAGCAATGCACCGTTGGGAACAGCTAGATGACGAGTCATGGGCTGTGAAGGGCCTCTTTCCTTAAACCTCTAGAATGTGGTAAGTTGAATGAACTCAAGGATCTCCCTTCTAAAGCACATTGGAGGTACAAACCAGAGAAAGAAAGAGCAGGGGCAGTGCTCTGTGGTCCCTTTTGAAAATAAGGCATGAAGGGAGACTTTATTTACCTCCTTGGGATTTAGAGAGTTGTGGGCTCCACTCTCCTGAGAAACACTGTAGTTGCACATGTTCTCTTCATAGCACATTTGCCTTTGTGATGACAAGTGAGTTTCTAGGAAAAATCTTGGAGGTTGCCATTCTTTGGTAGGTGCTCATCCTTCGGTAATCTTCAGTGAATTGGCGACGCCATTTGACCACTAGCCTCAAGCTAAGGTTCCTCTTGTATCATCCCACAGGTTGGCATGCAGCAGAATCCATGTAGCCTTATTCAGTGTGGTTCTTGGGCTCTAGGAAACATTCGAAGTCTCCTAGGACTCAGGGGTCTGCACTAGACCCGAAACGTACAAAAAGGACGGCCTGTGTGTTCAAGGATTTGTGAGTAAGGCACCGTTGGGAACAGCTAGATGCCGAGTCAGGGGCAGTGAAAGGCTTCTTTTGTGAAACCTCTAGAATGTGGTACGCTGAAACAACTCAAGTATCTCCCTTCTAAATCACCTTGCAGGTACAAAATAGAGAAAGAAACAGCAGGTTCAATGCTCTGTGGTCCCTTTTGAAAATAAGGCTGGAAGGGAAACTTTATTTACCTCCTTGAGTTTTAGAGAGTTGCAGGCTCAATTCTCCCTGAGACACACTGTACTTGCACATCTTCCCTTCATAACACAATTGCCTTTGTGATGACGTGAGTTTCTAGGATAGAACCTTGGAGGTTGCCATTCCTTGGTAGTTGCTCATCCCTCGGTAATCTTCAGGGAATGAACCAAACACATGGGACCTCTAGCCTCAAGTTAACGTTCAGGTTTTCTCATGACAGGGGCAGGCATGCCACAGATTCCATGCAGCCTTAGTCCATGTGGTTCTTGAACTCTAGGAATCATATCAGTTCTCTTTTGACTCGCTGGTCTGCCCTAGGTTTTGAAACGTACTAAAAGGACCGCCTGTATCTTCGCGAAGTTGTGAGCAATCTACGGTTGGGAACATCTAGATGCCAAGTGATGGGCAGTGAAGGGCTTCGTTGGTTCCACCCCTAGTTGCGATGGCTGGAAAGCAACACAGTTATCAACGTTCCGTGCCTACCTTCATGCAAAGCGTGTCTGCATTCCTCAGGAAACCTGAGCTGCACTGAAAAACACAATTAGCCTACGATTGCTTCTAGGAACTAAACCGTGAAGTCGGTATACCTCAAGCAGCAACTAGACTTCATGTCCAGTTTCAATAATTACAGGGTTTCCCTTAACTGATAGTTATTCCCGAGAAAAATTGCCACCTAGGCCTCACTAAGCCTTCACCTTGATATCCTTACACCACCACCACGACTCCCAGCATGGCAATGGTTACTAATGTCATGCTCCATTGTGTCCACTGGATGTGCAATAAGAGAGCCAGAAACTCCAGAGGAATATGCTGTTTGGTCCCCCTGGAAATTGAGGCTTCCTGGAAAATTTTATTTTCCTCATTAGAAAGTTGAGAGTTGCAGCCTCAGTGTTACCTGGTAAACTCTGTTGTAGCCCACCTTTTCTTCATCGCACAATGGTATTTGTGAGGACAAGTGATTTTCCAAGAAAGAAACTTGGAGGTTGCCATTCTTTGGTATGTGCTCATCCTTCAGTGATCTACAGTGAATTGGCGAACCCGTTTGACCACTAGCCGCAAGGTAACGTTGCTCTTGAATCATGCCACAGGTTGGCATGCAGCTGAATCCATGTAGCCTTATTCAGTGTGGTTCTTGAGCTCTAGGAATCATTCCAGGTCTCAAAGTACTGGTGGGGCTGCACTAGGATGAGAAACGTACAAGAAGAATGGCCTGTGTGTTTGGGGATTTGTGAGCAGTGCACCATTGGGAAGAGCTCGATGCTGAGTCTTGGAAGGTGTAGGGCTTCTTTTGTTAAAGCTCTAGAATCTGGTAAGTTGAAACAACTCAAGTGTCTCCCTTCTAAAGCACCTTGGAGGTACCAATCAGAGAAAGAAACAGCAGGGTCAATGCTCTGTGGTCTCTTTTGAAAATACGGCTCGAAGGAAATCTTTATTTTCTTCATTGGGATCTAGGGAGCTGCGTGCTCAATTCTTCTGAGAAACACTGTAGTTGCACATGTTCTCTTCATAGCACAATTGCCTTTGTGATGACAAGTGAGTTTCTAGGAAGGAAACTTGAGGATTGCCATTCTTTGGTAGGTACTCATTCTTCGGAAATCTTCAGTGAATTGGCGAACCCATTTGTCCACTAGCCTCAAGCTAACGTTCCTCTTCTATCATGCCACAGGTTGGCATGCAGCTGAATCCAAGTAGCCTTATTATGTGTGGTCCTTGAGCTCTAGGAAGCGTTCCTGGTCTCTTAGGACTGGCTGGTCTGCACTAGAATGAGAAACGTGCAGGAAGGAAAGCGTGTGTGTTCCGGGGGTTGTGAGCAATGCACCGTTTGGAAGAGCTAGGTGCTGAGTAATGGGCAGTGTAGGGTTTCCCTGGATAAACACCTAGATTGCGACAGCTTGAAAACACCTGGCTATCAGCGTTCTGTTCAATCCTTCATGCCAAAAGTGTCTGCTTTTCTGCCTATCCGTGAGCACACAGAAAATAATATGATCCTACCCCTCCTTCTGGGAACTCACACGTGATGGAATCTACGCCCAGCAGCCAGTGGACTTTAAGTGCAGCCTGAAAAATTACAGGGTTTCCCTTGAAAGCTAGTTATTCCAGAGATACATTGTACACCCAGGCCTCACTCACCGATGACCCTGTAATACTTTGAGCACATTCACGACTGCCTGTATTGCAAAGTTTACTCACAAAAGGGTTTAGTTGGTAACTTGAACGTCCAGTAAGTACTCAGAAACTGCAGCCTAAGAAGCTGTGCTCTCCCTTTGGAGATTGAGGCTTCATGGGAAGTTTATTTTCCACGTTGGAATGTCGACACTTGCGGCCTCCGTGTTACCCGATAAACAGTGTAGTGGCCCATCGTCTCTTCACTGCAGAATTGCCTTTTCAGGCAAGTGATTTTCCATGAAACAAAGGTTTCCTTTCAATTCCTGCTACGTGCTCCTCCTTCAGCAGTTGTTAGTGAATAGGCCAACCACATGCGACGACTGGCCTCAACCTAACGTTCTGTTTTTCTCGTCACAATGGTAGGCAGGCAGCAGGTTCAATGCAGCGTTTGGCAAAGCAGTACTGGAACTGTAGGAGACATTTCTGGTGTCTTAGGAAAGGCGGGTGTGCACTAGGATCCACGATATTCACGAGGGGCTGCCAGTCTCTTCTGGAACTTGTGAGCAACGTTCAGTTGATGACAACTATACGCCAAGAAAGGGCAGTGAAAGGCTTTTTCTGTTAAACCTCTAGAATGTGGTAAGTTGAAACAACTCAAGTATCTCCCTTCTAACGAACCTTGGAGGAACAAAATAGAGGAAGAAACAGCAGGGTCAATGCTCTGTGGTCCCTTTTGAAAGCAAGGCATGAAGGGAAAGTTTATTTACCTCTTTGGGATTTGAAGAGTCGCAGGCTCAATTCTCCCTGAGAAACATTGTAGTTGCACATGTTCTCTGCATAGCACAATTCCCTTTGTGAGGACAAGGGATTTTCCAAGAAAAAAAAACTTGGAGGTTGCCATTCCTTGGTATGTGCTCATCCTTCAGTAATATACAGTGAATTGGCGACCCTATTTGACCACTAGCCTCAAGCAAACGTTCCTCTTGTCTCCTAACACACGTTGGCGTGCAGCAGAATCCATGGAGCCTTATTCAGTGTTGTTCTTGGACTCTAGGAATCATTCCAGGTCTCAATACTGGCCGGTCTGCAGTAGGATGAGAAACCTACAAGAAGAAAGGCCTGTGAGTTCGGGGAGTTGTGAGCAATGCACCGTTGGGAACAGCTAGATGACGAGTCATGGGCTGTGAAGGGCCTCTTTCCTTAAACCTCTAGAATGTGGTAAGTTGAATGAACTCAAGGATCTCCCTTCTAAAGCACATTGGAGGTACAAACCAGAGAAAGAAAGAGCAGGGGCAGTGCTCTGTGGTCCCTTTTGAAAATAAGGCATGAAGGGAGACTTTATTTACCTCCTTGGGATTTAGAGAGTTGTGGGCTCAACTCTCCTGAGAAACACTGTAGTTGCACATGTTCTCTTCATAGCACATTTGCCTTTGTGATGACAAGTGAGTTTCTAGGAAAAATCTTGGAGGTTGCCATTCTTTGGTAGGTGCTCATCCTTCGGTAATCTTCAGTGAATTGGCGACGCCATTTGACCACTAGCCTCAAGCTAAGGTTCCTCTTGTATCATCCCACAGGTTGGCATGCAGCAGAATCCATGTAGCCTTATTCAGTGTGGTTCTTGGGCTCTAGGAAACTTTCGAAGTCTCCTAGGACTCAGGGGTCTGCACTAGACCCGAAACGTACAAAAAGGACGGCCTGTGTGTTCAAGGATTTGTGAGTAAGGCACCGTTGGGAACAGCTAGATGCCGAGTCAGGGGCAGTGAAAGGCTTCTTTTGTGAAACCTCTAGAATGTGGTACGCTGAAACAACTCAAGTATCTCCCTTGTAAATCACCTTGCAGGTACAAAATAGAGAAAGAAACAGCAGGTTCAATGCTCTGTGGTCCCTTTTGAAAATAAGGCTGGAAGGGAAACTTTATTTACCTCCTTGAGATTTAGAGAGTTGCAGGCTCAATTCTCCCTGAGAAACACTGTACTTGCACATCTTCCCTTCATAACACAATTGCCTTTGTGATGACGTGAGTTTCTAGGATAGAACCTTGGAGGTTGCCATTCCTTGGTAGTTGCTCATCGCTTGGTAATCTTCAGGGAATGAACCAAACACATGGGACCTCTAGCCGCAAGTTAACGTTCAGGTTTTCTCATGACAGGGGTAGGCATGCCACAGATTCCATGCAGCCTTAGTCCCTGTGGTTCTTGAACTCTAGGAATCATATCAGTTCTCTTTTGACTCGCTGTTCTACCCTAGGTTTTGAAACGTACTAAAAGGACCGCCTGTGTCTTCGCGAAGTTGTGAGCAATCTACGGTTGGGAACATCTAGATGCCAAGTGATGGGCAGTGAAGGGCTTCGTTGGTTCCACCTCTAGCTTGCGATGGCTGGAAAGCAACACAGTTATCAACGTTCCGTGCCTTCCTTCATGCAAAGCGTGTCTGCATTCCTCAGGAAACCTGAGCTGCACTGAAAAACACAATTAGCCTACGATTGCTTCTAGGAACTAAACCGTGAAGTCGGTATACCTCAAGCAGCAACTAGACTTCATGTCCAGTTTCAATAATTACAGGGTTTCCCTTAACTGATAGTTATTCCCGAGAAAAATTGCCACCTAGGCCTCACTAAGCCTTCACCTTGATATCCTTACACCACCACCACGACTCCCAGCATGGCAATGGTTACTAATGTCATGCTCCATTGTGTCCACTGGATGTGCAATAAGAGAGCCAGAAACTCCAGAGGAATATGCTGTTTGGTCCCCCTGGAAATTGAGGCTTCCTGGAAAATTGTATTTTCCTCATTAGAAAGTTGAGAGTTGCAGCCTCAGTGTTACCTGGTAAACTCTGTTGTAGCCCACCTTTTCTTCATCGCACAATGGTATTTGTGAGGACAAGTGATTTTCCAAGAAAGAAACTTGGAGGTTGCCATTCTTTGGTATGTGCTCATCCTTCAGTGATCTACAGTGAATTGGCGAACCCGTTTGACCACTAGCCGCAAGGTAACGTTGCTCTTGAATCATGCCACAGGTTGGCATGCAGCTGAATCCATGTAGCCTTATTCAGTGTGGTTCTTGAGCTCTAGGAATCATTCCAGGTCTCAAAGTACTGGTGGGGCTGCACTAGGATGAGAAACGTACAAGAAGAATGGCCTGTGTGTTTGGGGATTTGTGAGCAGTGCACCATTGGGAAGAGCTCGATGCTGAGTCTTGGAAGGTGTAGGGCTTCTTTTGTTAAAGCACTAGAATCTGGTAAGTTGAAACAACTCAAGTGTCTCCCTTCTAAAGCACCTTGGAGGTACCAATCAGAGAAAGAAACAGCAGGGTCAATGCTCTGTGGTCTCTTTTGAAAATACGGCTCGAAGGAAATCTTTATTTTCTTCATTGGGATCTAGGGAGTTGCGTGCTCAATTCTTCTGAGAAACACTGTAGTTGCACATGTTCTCTTCATAGCACAATTGCCTTTGTGATGACAAGTGAGTTTCTAGGAAGGAAACTTGAGGATTGCCATTCTTTGGTAGGTACTCATTCTTCGGAAATCTTCAGTGAATTGGCGAACCCATTTGTCCACTAGCCTCAAGCTAAAGTTCCTCTTCTATCATGCCACAGGTTGGCATGCAGCTGAATCCAAGTAGCCTTATTATGTGTGGTCCTTGAGCTCTAGGAAGCGTTCCTGGCCTCTTAGTACTGGCTGGTCTGCACTAGAATGAGAAACGTGCAGGAAGGAAAGCTTGTGTGTTCCGGGGGTTGTGAGCAATGCACCGTTTGGAAGAGCTAGGTGCTGAGTAATGGGCAGTGTAGGGTTTCCCTGGATAAACACCTAGATTGCGACAGCTTGAAAACACCTGGCTATCAGCGTTCTGTTCAATCCTTCATGCCAAAAGTGTCTACTTTTCTGCCTATCCGTGAGCACACAAAAAATAATATGATCCTACCCCTCCTTCTGGGAACTCACACGTGATGGAATCTACGCCCAGCAGCCAGTGGACTTTAAGTGCAGCCTGAAAAATTACAGGGTTTCCCTTGAAAGCTAGTTATTCCGGAGATACATTGTACAACCAGGCCTCACTCACCGATGACCCTGTAATACTTTGACCACATTCACGACTGCCTGTATTGCAAAGTTTACTCACAAAAGGGTTTAGTTGGTAACTTGAACGTCCAATAAGTACTCAGAAACTGCAGCATAAGAAGCTGTGCTCTCCCTTTGGAGATTGAGGCTTCATGGGAAGTTTATTTTCCACATTGGAATGTCGACACTTGCGGCCTCCGTGTTACCCGATAAACAGTGTAGTGGCCCATCGCCTCTTCACTGCAGAATTGCCTTTTCAGGCAAGTGATTTTCCATGAAACAAACGTTTCCTTTCAATTCCTGCTACGTGCTCCTCCTTCAGCAGTTGTTAGTGAATAGGCCAACCACATGCGACAACTGGCCTCAACCTAACGTTCTGTTTTTCTCGTCACAATGGTAGGCAGGTGGCAGGTTCAATGCAGCGTTGGACAAAGCAGTACTGGAACTCTAGGAGACATTTCTGGTGTCTTAGGAAAGGCGGGTGTGCACTAGGATCCACGATATTCACGAGGGGCTGCCAGTCTCTTCTGGAACTTGTGAGCAACGTTCAGTTGATGACAACTCTACGCCAAGAAAGGGCAGTGAAAGGCTTTTTCTGTTAAACCTCTAGAATGTGGTAAGTTGAAACAACTCAAGTATCTCCCTTCTAACGAACCTTGGAGGAACAAAATAGAGGAAGAAACAGCAGGGTCAATGCTCTGTGGTCCCTTTTGAAAGCAAGGCATGAAGGGAAAGTTTATTTACCTCTTTGGGATTTGAAGAGTCGCAGGCTCAATTCTCCCTGAGAAACATTGTAGTTGCACATGTTCTCTGCATAGCACAATTCCCTTTGTGAGGACAAGGGATTTTCCAAGAAAAAAAAACTTGGAGGTTGCCATTCCTTGGTATGTGCTCATCCTTCAGTAATATACAGTGAATTGGCGACCCTATTTGACCACTAGCCTCAAGCAAACGTTCCTCTTTTCTCCTAACACACGTTGGCGTGCAGCAGAATCCATGTAGCCTTATTCAGTGTTGTTCTTGGACTCTAGGAATCATTCCAGGTCTCAATACTGGCCGGTCTGCAGTAGGATGAGAAACCTACAAGAAGAAAGGCCTGTGAGTTCGGGGAGTTGTGAGCAATGCACCGTTGGGAACAGCTAGATGACGAGTCATGGGCTGTGAAGGGCCTCTTTCCTTAAACCTCTAGAATGTGGTAAGTTGAATGAACTCAAGGATCTCCCTTCTAAAGCACATTGGAGGTACAAACCAAAGAAAGAAAGAGCAGGGGCAGTGCTCTGTGGTCCCTTTTGAAAATAAGGCATGAAGGGAGACTTTATTTACCTCCTTGGGATTTAGAGAGTTGTGGGCTCAACTCTCCTGAGAAACACTGTAGTTGCACATGTTCTCTTCATAGCACATTTGCCTTTGTGATGACAAGTGAGTTTCTAGGAAAAATCTTGGAGGTTGCCATTCTTTGGTAGGTGCTCATCCTTCGGTAATCTTCAGTGAATTGGCGACGCCATTTGACCACTAGCCTCAAGCTAAGGTTCCTCTTGTATCATCCCACAGGTTGGCATGCAGCAGAATCCATGTAGCCTTATTCAGTGTGGTTCTTGGGCTCTAGGAAACTTTCGAAGTCTCCTAGGACTCAGGGGTCTGCACTAGACCCGAAACGTACAAAAAGGACGGCCTGTGTGTTCAAGGATTTGTGAGTAAGGCACCGTTGGGAACAGCTAGATGCCGAGTCAGGGGCAGTGAAAGGCTTCTTTTGTGAAACCTCTAGAATGTGGTACGCTGAAACAACTCAAGTATCTCCCTTGTAAATCACCTTGCAGGTACAAAATAGAGAAAGAAACAGCAGGTTCAATGCTCTGTGGTCCCTTTTGAAAATAAGGCTGGAAGGGAAACTTTATTTACCTCCTTGAGATTTAGAGAGTTGCAGGCTCAATTCTCCCTGAGAAACACTGTACTTGCACATCTTCCCTTCATAACACAATTGCCTTTGTGATGACGTGAGTTTCTAGGATAGAACCTTGGAGGTTGCCATTCCTTGGTAGTTGCTCATCCCTCGGTAATCTTCAGGGAATGAACCAAACACATGGGACCTCTAGCCTCAAGTTAACGTTCAGGTTTTCTCATGACAGGGGTAGGCATGCCACAGATTCCATGCAGCCTTAGTCCCTGTGGTTCTTGAACTCTAGGAATCATATCAGTTCTCTTTTGACTCGCTGGTCGGCCCTAGGTTTTGAAACGTACTAAAAGGACCGCCTGTGTCTTCGCGAATTTGTGAGCAATCTACGGTTGGGAACATCTAGATGCCAAGTGATGGGCAGTGAAGGGCTTCGTTGGTTCCACCCCTAGCTTGCGATGGCTGGAAAGCAACACAGTTATCAACGTTCCGTGCCTTCCTTCATGCAAAGCGTGTCTGCATTCCTCAGGAAACCTGAGCTGCACTGAAAAACACAATTAGCCTACGATTGCTTCTAGGAACTAAACCGTGAAGTCGGTATACCTCAAGCAGCAACTAGACTTCATGTCCAGTTTCAATAATTACAGGGTTTCCCTTAACTGATAGTTATTCCCGAGAAAAATTGCCACCTAGGCCTCACTAAGCCTTCACCTTGATATCCTTACACCACCACCACGACTCCCAGCATGGCAATGGTTACTAATGTCATGCTCCATTGTGTCCACTGGATGTGCAATAAGAGAGCCAGAAACTCCAGAGGAATATGCTGTTTGGTCCCCCTGGAAATTGAGGCTTCCTGGAAAATTGTATTTTCCTCATTAGAAAGTTGAGAGTTGCAGCCTCAGTGTTACCTGGTAAACTCTGTTGTAGCCCACCTTTTCTTCATCGCACAATGGTATTTGTGAGGACAAGTGATTTTCCAAGAAAGAAACTTGGAGGTTGCCATTCTTTGGTATGTGCTCATCCTTCAGTGATCTACAGTGAATTGGCGAACCCGCTTGACCACTAGCCGCAAGGTAACGTTGCTCTTGAATCATGCCACAGGTTGGCATGCAGCTGAATCCATGTAGCCTTATTCAGTGTGGTTCTTGAGCTCTAGGAATCATTCCAGGTCTCAAAGTACTGGTGGGTCTGCACTAGGATGAGAAACGTACAAGAAGAATGGCCTGTGTGTTTGGGGATTTGTGAGCAGTGCACCATTGGGAAGAGCTCGATGCTGAGTCTTGGAAGGTGTAGGGCTTCTTTTGTTAAAGCTCTAGAATCTGGTAAGTTGAAACAACTCAAGTGTCTCCCTTCTAAAGCACCTTGGAGGTACCAATCAGAGAAAGAAACAGCAGGGTCAATGCTCTGTGGTCTCTTTTGAAAATACGGCTCGAAGGAAATCTTTATTTTCTTCATTGGGATCTAGGGAGCTGCGTGCTCAATTCTTCTGAGAAACACTGTAGTTGCACATGTTCTCTTCATAGCACAATTGCCTTTGTGATGACAAGTGAGTTTCTAGGAAGGAAACTTGAGGATTGCCATTCTTTGGTAGGTACTCATTCTTCGGAAATCTTCAGTGAATTGGCGAACCCATTTGTCCACTAGCCTCAAGCTAACGTTCCTCTTCTATCATGCCACAGGTTGGCATGCAGCTGAATCCAAGTAGCCTTATTATGTGTGGTCCTTGAGCTCTAGGAAGCGTTCCTGGTCTCTTAGTACTGGCTGGTCTGCACTAGAATGAGAAACGAGCAGGAAGGAAAGCGTGTGTGTTCCGGGGGTTGTGAGCAATGCACCGTTTGGAAGAGCTAGGTGCTGAGTAATGGGCAGTGTAGGGTTTCCCTGGATAAACACCTAGATTGCGACAGCTTGAAAACACCTGGCTATCAGCGTTCTGTTCAATCCTTCATGCCAAAAGTGTCTGCTTTTCTGCCTATCCGTGAGCACACAGAAAATAATATGATCCTACCCCTCCTTCTGGGAACTCACACGTGATGGAATCTACGCCCAGCAGCCAGTGGACTTTAAGTGCAGCCTGAAAAATTACAGGGTTTCCCTTGAAAGCTAGTTATTCCAGAGATACATTGTACACCCAGGCCTCACTCACCGATGACCCTGTAATACTTTGAGCACATTCACGACTGCCTGTATTGCAAAGTTTACTCACAAAAGGGTTTAGTTGGTAACTTGAACGTCCAGTAAGTACTCAGAAACTGCAGCATAAGAAGCTGTGCTCTCCCTTTGGAGATTGAGGCTTCATGGGAAGTTTATTTTCCACATTGGAATGTCGACACTTGCGGCCTCCGTGTTACCCGATAAACAGTGTAGTGGCCCATCGTCTCTTCACTGCAGAATTGCCTTTTCAGGCAAGTGATTTTCCATGAAACAAACGTTTCCTTTCAATTCCTGCTACGTGCTCCTCCTTCAGCAGTTGTTAGTGAATAGGCCAACCACATGCGACGACTGGCCTCAACCTAACGTTCTGTTTTCCTCGTCACAATGGTAGGCAGGCAGCAGGTTCAATGCAGCGTTTGGCAAAGCAGTACTGGAACTGTAGGAGACATTTCTGGTGTCTTAGGAAAGGCGGGTGTGCACTAGGATCCACGATATTCACGAGGGGCTGCCAGTCTCTTCTGGAACTTGTGAGCAACGTTCAGTTGATGACAACTATACGCCAAGAAAGGGCAGTGAAAGGCTTTTTCTGTTAAACCTCTAGAATGTGGTAAGTTGAAACAACTCAAGTATCTCCCTTCTAACGAACTTTGGAGGAACAAAATAGAGGAAGAAACAGCAGGGTCAATGCTCTGTGGTCCCTTTTGAAAGCAAGGCATGAAGGGAAAGTTTATTTACCTCTTTGGGATTTGAAGAGTCGCAGGCTCAATTCTCCCTGAGAAACATTGTAGTTGCACATGTTCTCTGCATAGCACAATTCCCTTTGTGAGGACAAGGGATTTTCCAAGAAAAAAAAACTTGGAGGTTGCCATTCCTTGGTATGTGCTCATCCTTCAGTAATATACAGTGAATTGGCGACCCTATTTGACCACTAGCCTCAAGCAAACGTTCCTCTTGTCTCCTAACACACGTTGGCATGCAGCAGAATCCATGGAGCCTTATTCAGTGTTGTTCTTGGACTCTAGGAATCATTCCAGGTCTCAATACTGGCCGGTCTGCAGTAGGATGAGAAACCTACAAGAAGAAAGGCCTGTGAGTTTGGGGAGTTGTGAGCAATGCACCGTTGGGAACAGCTAGATGACGAGTCATGGGCTGTGAAGGGCCTCTTTCCTTAAACCTCTAGAATGTGGTAAGTTGAATGAACTCAAGGATCTCCCTTCTAAAGCACATTGGAGGTACAAACCAGAGAAAGAAAGAGCAGGGGCAGTGCTCTGTGGTCCCTTTTGAAAATAAGGCATGAAGGGAGACTTTATTTACCTCCTTGGGATTTAGAGAGTTGTGGGCTGAACTCTCCTGAGAAACACTGTAGTTGCACATGTTCTCTTCATAGCACATTTGCCTTTGTGATGACAAGTGAGTTTCTAGGAAAAATCTTGGAGGTTGCCATTCTTTGGTAGGTGCTCATCCTTCGGTAATCTTCAGTGAATTGGCGACGCCATTTGACCACTAGCCTCAAGCTAAGGTTCCTCTTGTATCATCCCACAGGTTGGCATGCAGCAGAATCCATGTAGCCTTATTCAGTGTGGTTCTTGGGCTCTAGGAAACATTCGAAGTCTCCTAGGACTCAGGGGTCTGCACTAGACCCGAAACGTACAAAAAGGACGGCCTGTGTGTTCAAGGATTTGTGAGTAAGGCACCGTTGGGAACAGCTAGATGCCGAGTCAGGGGCAGTGAAAGGCTTCTTTTGTGAAACCTCTAGAATGTGGTACGCTGAAACAACTCAAGTATCTCCCTTGTAAATCACCTTGCAGGTACAAAATAGAGAAAGAAACAGCAGGTTCAATGCTCTGTGGTCCCTTTTGAAAATAAGGCTGGAAGGGAAACTTTATTTACCTCCTTGAGTTTTAGAGAGTTGCAGGCTCAATTCTCCCTGAGACACACTGTAGTTGCACATCTTCCCTTCATAACACAATTGCCTTTGTGATGACGTGAGTTTCTAGGATAGAACCTTGGAGGTTGCCATTCCTTGGTAGTTGCTCATCCCTCGGTAATCTTCAGGGAATGAACCAAACACATGGGACCTCTAGCCTCAAGTTAACGTTCAGGTGTTCTCATGACAGGGACAGGCATGCCACAGATTCCATGCAGCCTTAGTCCCTGTGGTTCTTGAACTCTAGGAATCATATCAGTTCTCTTTTGACTCGCTGGTCTGCCCTAGGTTTTGAAACGTACTAAAAGGACCGCCTGTATCTTCGCGAAGTTGTGAGCAATCTACGGTTGGGAACATCTAGATGCCAAGTGATGGGCAGTGAAGGGCTTCGTTGGTTCCACCCCTAGTTGCGATGGCTGGAAAGCAACACAGTTATCAACGTTCCATGCCTACCTTCATGCAAAGCGTGTCTGCATTCCTCAGGAAACCTGAGCTGCACTGAAAAACACATTTAGCCTACGATTGCTTCTAGGAACTAATCCGTGAAGTCGGTATACCTCAAGCAGCAACTAGACTTCATGTCCAGTTTCAATAATTACAGGGTTTCCCTTAACTGATAGTTATTCCCGTGAGAAATTGCCACCTAGGCCTCACTAAGCCTTCACCTTGATATCCTTACACCACCACCACGACTCCCAGCATGGCAATGGTTACTACTGTCATGCTCCATTGTGTCCACTGGATGTGCAATAAGAGAGCCAGAAACTCAAGAGGAATATGCTGTTTGGTCCCCCTGGAAATTGAGGCTTCCTGGAAAATTTTATTTTCCTCATTAGAAAGTTGAGAGTTGCAGCCTCAGTGTTACCTGGTAAACTCTGTTGTAGCCCACCTTTTCTTCATCGCACAATGGTATTTGTGAGGACAAGTGATTTTCCAAGAAAGAAACTTGGAGGTTGCCATTCTTTGGTATGTGCTCATCCTTCAGTGATCTACAGTGAATTGGCGAACCCGTTTGACCACTAGCCGCAAGGTAACGTTGCTCTTGAATCATGCCACAGGTTGGCATGCAGCTGAATCCATGTAGCCTTATTCAGTGTGGTTCTTGAGCTCTAGGAATCATTCCAGGTCTCAAAGTACTGGTGGGTCTGCACTAGGATGAGAAACGTACAAGAAGAATGGCCTGTGTGTTTGGGGATTTGTGAGCAGTGCACCATTGGGAAGAGCTCGATGCTGAGTCTTGGAAGGTGTAGGGCTTCTTTTGTTAAAGCTCTAGAATCTGGTAAGTTGAAACAACTCAAGTGTCTCCCTTCTAAAGCACCTTGGAGGTACCAATCAGAGAAAGAAACAGCAGGGTCAATGCTCTGTGGTCTCTTTTGAAAATACGGCTCGAAGGAAATCTTTATTTTCTTCATTGGGATCTAGGGAGCTGCGTGCTCAATTCTTCTGAGAAACACTGTAGTTGCACATGTTCTCTTCATAGCACAATTGCCTTTGTGATGACAAGTGAGTTTCTAGGAAGGAAACTTGAGGATTGCCATTCTTTGGTAGGTACTCATTCTTCGGAAATCTTCAGTGAATTGGCGAACCCATTTGTCCACTAGCCTCAAGCTAACGTTCCTCTTCTATCATGCCACAGGTTGGCATGCAGCTGAATCCAAGTAGCCTTATTATGTGTGGTCCTTGAGCTCTAGGAAGCGTTCCTGGTCTCTTAGTACTGGCTGGTCTGCACTAGAATGAGAAACGTGCAGGAAGGAAAGCGTGTGTGTTCCGGGGGTTGTGAGCAATGCACCGTTTGGAAGAGCTAGGTGCTGAGTAATGGGCAGTGTAGGGTTTCCCTGGATAAACACCTAGATTGCGACAGCTTGAAAACACCTGGCTATCAGCGTTCTGTTCAATCCTTCATGCCAAAAGTGTCTGCTTTTCTGCCTATCCGTGAGCACACAGAAAATAATATGATCCTACCCCTCCTTCTGGGAACTCACACGTGATGGAATCTACGCCCAGCAGCCAGTGGACTTTAAGTGCAGCCTGAAAAATTACAGGGTTTCCCTTGAAAGCTAGTTATTCCAGAGATACATTGTACACCCAGGCCTCACTCACCGATGACCCTGTAATACTTTGAGCACATTCACGACTGCCTGTATTGCAAAGTTTACTCACAAAAGGGTTTAGTTGGTAACTTGAACGTCCAGTAAGTACTCAGAAACTGCAGCATAAGAAGCTGTGCTCTCCCTTTGGAGATTGAGGCTTCATGGGAAGTTTATTTTCCACATTGGAATGTCGACACTTGCGGCCTCCGTGTTACCCGATAAACAGTGTAGTGGCCCATCGTCTCTTCACTGCAGAATTGCCTTTTCAGGCAAGTGATTTTTCATGAAACAAACGTTTCCTTTCAATTCCTGCTACGTGCTCCTCCTTCAGCAGTTGTTAGTGAATAGGCCAACCACATGCGACGACTGGCCTCAACCTAACGTTCTGTTTTCCTCGTCACAATGGTAGGCAGGCAGCAGGTTCAATGCAGCGTTTGGCAAAGCAGTACTGGAACTGTAGGAGACATTTCTGGTGTCTTAGGAAAGGCGGGTGTGCACTAGGATCCACGATATTCACGAGGGGCTGCCAGTCTCTTCTGGAACTTGTGAGCAACGTTCAGTTGATGACAACTATACGCCAAGAAAGGGCAGTGAAAGGCTTTTTCTGTTAAACCTCTAGAATGTGGTAAGTTGAAACAACTCAAGTATCTCCCTTCTAACGAACTTTGGAGGAACAAAATAGAGGAAGAAACAGCAGGGTCAATGCTCTGTGGTCCCTTTTGAAAGCAAGGCATGAAGGGAAAGTTTATTTACCTCTTTGGGATTTGAAGAGTCGCAGGCTCAATTCTCCCTGAGAAACATTGTAGTTGCACATGTTCTCTGCATAGCACAATTCCCTTTGTGAGGACAAGGGATTTTCCAAGAAAAAAAAACTTGGAGGTTGCCATTCCTTGGTATGTGCTCATCCTTCAGTAATATACAGTGAATTGGCGACCCTATTTGACCACTAGCCTCAAGCAAACGTTCCTCTTGTCTCCTAACACACGTTGGCGTGCAGCAGAATCCATGGAGCCTTATTCAGTGTTGTTCTTGGACTCTAGGAATCATTCCAGGTCTCAATACTGGCCGGTCTGCAGTAGGATGAGAAACCTACAAGAAGAAAGGCCTGTGAGTTTGGGGAGTTGTGAGCAATGCACCGTTGGGAACAGCTAGATGACGAGTCATGGGCTGTGAAGGGCCTCTTTCCTTAAACCTCTAGAATGTGGTAAGTTGAATGAACTCAAGGATCTCCCTTCTAAAGCACATTGGAGGTACAAACCAGAGAAAGAAAGAGCACGGGCAGTGCTCTGTGGTCCCTTTTGAAAATAAGGCATGAAGGGAGACTTTATTTACCTCCTTGGGATTTAGAGAGTTGTGGGCTGAACTCTCCTGAGAAACACTGTAGTTGCACATGTTCTCTTCATAGCACATTTGCCTTTGTGATGACAAGTGAGTTTCTAGGAAAAATCTTGGAGGTTGCCATTCTTTGGTAGGTGCTCATCCTTCGGTAATCTTCAGTGAATTGGCGACGCCATTTGACCACTAGCCTCAAGCTAAGGTTCCTCTTGTATCATCCCACAGGTTGGCATGCAGCAGAATCCATGTAGCCTTATTCAGTATGGTTCTTGGGCTCTAGGAAACATTCGAAGTCTCCTAGGACTCAGGGGTCTGCACTAGACCCGAAACGTACAAAAAGGACGGCCTGTGTGTTCAAGGATTTGTGAGTAAGGCACCGTTGGGAACAGCTAGATGCCGAGTCAGGGGCAGTGAAAGGCTTCTTTTGTGAAACCTCTAGAATGTGGTACGCTGAAACAACTCAAGTATCTCCCTTGTAAATCACCTTGCAGGTACAAAATAGAGAAAGAAACAGCAGGTTCAATGCTCTGTGGTCCCTTTTGAAAATAAGGCTGGAAGGGAAACTTTATTTACCTCCTTGAGTTTTAGAGAGTTGCAGGCTCAATTCTCCCTGAGACACACTGTACTTGCACATCTTCCCTTCATAACACAATTGCCTTTGTGATGACGTGAGTTTCTAGGATAGAACCTTGGAGGTTGCCATTCCTTGGTAGTTGCTCATCCCTCGGTAATCTTCAGGGAATGAACCAAACACATGGGACCTCTAGCCTCAAGTTAACGTTCAGGTGTTCTCATGACAGGGACAGGCATGCCACAGATTCCATGCAGCCTTAGTCCCTGTGGTTCTTGAACTCTAGGAATCATATCAGTTCTCTTTTGACTCGCTGGTCTGCCCTAGGTTTTGAAACGTACTAAAAGGACCGCCTGTATCTTCGCGAAGTTGTGAGCAATCTACGGTTGGGAACATCTAGATGCCAAGTGATGGGCAGTGAAGGGCTTCGTTGGTTCCACCCCTAGTTGCGATGGCTGGAAAGCAACACAGTTATCAACGTTCCGTGCCTACCTTCATGCAAAGCGTGTCTGCATTCCTCAGGAAACCTGAGCTGCACTGAAAAACACAATTAGCCTACGATTGCTTCTAGGAACTAATCCGTGAAGTCGGTATACCTCAAGCAGCAACTAGACTTCATGTCCAGTTTCAATAATTACAGGGTTTCCCTTAACTGATAGTTATTCCCGTGAAAAATTGCCACCTAGGCCTCACTAAGCCTTCACCTTGATATCCTTACACCACCACCACGACTCCCAGCATGGCAATGGTTACTACTGTCATGCTCCATTGTGTCCACTGGATGTGCAATAAGAGAGCCAGAAACTCAAGAGGAATATGCTGTTTGGTCCCCCTGGAAATTGAGGCTTCCTGGAAAATTTTATTTTCCTCATTAGAAAGTTGAGAGTTGCAGCCTCAGTGTTACCTGGTAAACTCTGTTGTAGCCCACCTTTTCTTCATCGCACAATGGTATTTGTGAGGACAAGTGATTTTCCAAGAAAGAAACTTGGAGGTTGCCATTCTTTGGTATGTGCTCATCCTTCAGTGATCTACAGTGAATTGGCGAACCCGTTTGACCACTAGCCGCAAGGTAACGTTGCTCTTGAATCATGCCACAGGTTGGCATGCAGCTGAATCCATGTAGCCTTATTCAGTGTGGTTCTTGAGCTCTAGGAATCATTCCAGGTCTCAAAGTACTGGTGGGTCTGCACTAGGATGAGAAACGTACAAGAAGAATGGCCTGTGTGTTTGGGGATTTGTGAGCAGTGCACCATTGGGAAGAGCTCGATGCTGAGTCTTGGAAGGTGTAGGGCTTCTTTTGTTAAACCTCTAGAATCTGGTAAGTTGAAACAACTCAAGTGTCTCCCTTCTAAAGCACCTTGGAGGTACCAATCAGAGAAAGAAACAGCAGGGTCAATGCTCTGTGGTCTCTTTTGAAAATACGGCTCGAAGGAAATCTTTATTTTCTTCATTGGGATCTAGGGAGCTGCGTGCTCAATTCTTCTGAGAAACACTGTAGTTGCACATGTTCTCTTCATAGCACAATTGCCTTTGTGATGACAAGTGAGTTTCTAGGAAGGAAACTTGAGGATTGCCATTCTTTGGTAGGTACTCATTCTTCGGAAATCTTCAGTGAATTGGCGAACCCATTTGTCCACTAGCCTCAAGCTAACGTTCCTCTTCTATCATGCCACAGGTTGGCATGCAGCTGAATCCAAGTAGCCTTATTATGTGTGGTCCTTGAGCTCTAGGAAGCGTTCCTGGTCTCTTAGTACTGGCTGGTCTGCACTAGAATGAGAAACGTGCAGGAAGGAAAGCGTGTGTGTTCCGGGGGTTGTGAGCAATGCACCGTTTGGAAGAGCTAGGTGCTGAGTAATGGGCAGTGTAGGGTTTCCCTGGATAAACACCTAGATTGCGACAGCTTGAAAACACCTGGCTATCAGCGTTCTGTTCAATCCTTCATGCCAAAAGTGTCTGCTTTTCTGCCTATCCGTGAGCACACAGAAAATAATATGATCCTACCCCTCCTTCTGGGAACTCACACGTGATGGAATCTACGCCCAGCAGCCAGTGGACTTTAAGTGCAGCCTGAAAAATTACAGGGTTTCCCTTGAAAGCTAGTTATTCCAGAGATACATTGTACACCCAGGCCTCACTCACCGATGACCCTGTAATACTTTGAGCACATTCACGACTGCCTGTATTGCAAAGTTTACTCACAAAAGGGTTTAGTTGGTAACTTGAACGTCCAGTAAGTACTCAGAAACTGCAGCATAAGAAGCTGTGCTCTCCCTTTGGAGATTGAGGCTTCATGGGAAGTTTATTTTCCACATTGGAATGTCGACACTTGCGGCCTCCGTGTTACCCGATAAACAGTGTAGTGGCCCATCGTCTCTTCACTGCAGAATTGCCTTTTCAGGCAAGTGATTTTCCATGAAACAAACGTTTCCTTTCAATTCCTGCTACGTGCTCCTCCTTCAGCAGTTGTTAGTGAATAGGCCAACCACATGCGACGACTGGCCTCAACCTAACGTTCTGTTTTTCTCGTCACAATGGTAGGCAGGCAGCAGGTTCAATGCAGCGTTTGGCAAAGCAGTACTGGAACTGTAGGAGACATTTCTGGTGTCTTAGGAAAGGCGGGTGTGCACTAGGATCCACGATATTCACGAGGGGCTGCCAGTCTCTTCTGGAACTTGTGAGCAACGTTCAGTTGATGACAACTATACGCCAAGAAAGGGCAGTGAAAGGCTTTTTCTGTTAAACCTCTAGAATGTGGTAAGTTGAAACAACTCAAGTATCTCCCTTCTAACGAACCTTGGAGGAACAAAATAGAGGAAGAAACAGCAGGGTCAATGCTCTGTGGTCCCTTTTGAAAGCAAGGCATGAAGGGAAAGTTTATTTACCTCTTTGGGATTTGAAGAGTCGCAGGCTCAATTCTCCCTGAGAAACATTGTAGTTGCACATGTTCTCTGCATAGCACAATTCCCTTTGTGAGGACAAGGGATTTTCCAAGAAAAAAAAACTTGGAGGTTGCCATTCCTTGGTATGTGCTCATCCTTCAGTAATATACAGTGAATTGGCGACCCTATTTGACCACTAGCCTCAAGCAAACGTTCCTCTTGTCTCCTAACACACGTTGGCGTGCAGCAGAATCCATGGAGCCTTATTCAGTGTTGTTCTTGGACTCTAGGAATCATTCCAGGTCTCAATACTGGCCGGTCTGCAGTAGGATGAGAAACCTACAAGAAGAAAGGCCTGTGAGTTCGGGGAGTTGTGAGCAATGCACCGTTGGGAACAGCTAGATGACGAGTCATGGGCTGTGAAGGGCCTCTTTCCTTAAACCTCTAGAATGTGGTAAGTTGAATGAACTCAAGGATCTCCCTTCTAAAGCACATTGGAGGTACAAACCAGAGAAAGAAAGAGCAGGGGCAGTGCTCTGTGGTCCCTTTTGAAAATAAGGCATGAAGGGAGACTTTATTTACCTCCTTGGGATTTAGAGAGTTGTGGGCTCCACTCTCCTGAGAAACACTGTAGTTGCACATGTTCTCTTCATAGCACATTTGCCTTTGTGATGACAAGTGAGTTTCTAGGAAAAATCTTGGAGGTTGCCATTCTTTGGTAGGTGCTCATCCTTCAGTAATCTTCAGTGAATTGGCGACGCCATTTGACCACTAGCCTCAAGCTAAGGTTCCTCTTGTATCATCCCACAGGTTGGCATGCAGCAGAATCCATGTAGCCTTATTCAGTGTGGTTCTTGGGCTCTAGGAAACATTCGAAGTCTCCTAGGACTCAGGGGTCTGCACTAGACACGAAACGTACAAAAAGGACGGCCTGTGTGTTCAAGGATTTGTGAGTAAGGCACCGTTGGGAACAGCTAGATGCCGAGTCAGGGGCAGTGAAAGGCTTCTTTTGTTAAACCTCTAGAATGTGGTACGCTGAAACAACTCAAGTATCTCCCTTCTAAATCACCTTGCAGGTACAAAATAGAGAAAGAAACAGCAGGTTCAATGCTCTGTGGTCCCTTTTGAAAATAAGGCTGGAAGGGAAACTTTATTTACCTCCTTGAGTTTTAGAGAGTTGCAGGCTCAATTCTCCCTGAGACACACTGTACTTGCACATCTTCCCTTCATAACACAATTGCCTTTGTGATGACGTGAGTTTCTAGGATAGAACCTTGGAGGTTGCCATTCCTTGGTAGTTGCTCATCCCTCGGTAATCTTCAGGGAATGAACCAAACACATGGGACCTCTAGCCTCAAGTTAACGTTCAGGTTTTCTCATGACAGGGGCAGGCATGCCACAGATTCCATGCAGCCTTAGTCCCTGTGGTTCTTGAACTCTAGGAATCATATCAGTTCTCTTTTGACTCGCTGGTCTGCCCTAGGTTTTGAAACGTACTAAAAGGACCGCCTGTATCTTCGCGAAGTTGTGAGCAATCTACGGTTGGGAACATCTAGATGCCAAGTGATGGGCAGTGAAGGGCTTCGTTGGTTACACCCCTAGTTGCGAAGGCTGGAAAGCAACACAGTTATCAACGTTCCGTGCCTACCTTCATGCAAAGCGTGTCTGCATTCCTCAGGAAACCTGAGCTGCACTGAAAAACACAATTAGCCTACGATTGCTTCTAGGAACTAAACCGTGAAGTCGGTATACCTCAAGCAGCAACTAGACTTCATGTCCAGTTTCAATAATTACAGGGTTTCCCTTAACTGATAGTTATTCCCGAGAAAAATTGCCACCTAGGCCTCACTAAGCCTTCACCTTGATATCCTTACACCACCACCACGACTCCCAGCATGGCAATGGTTACTAATGTCATGCTCCATTGTGTCCACTGGATGTGCAATAAGAGAGCCAGAAACTCCAGAGGAATATGCTGTTTGGTCCCCCTGGAAATTGAGGCTTCCTGGAAAATTTTATTTTCCTCATTAGAAAGTTGAGAGTTGCAGCCTCAGTGTTACCTGGTAAACTCTGTTGTAGCCCACCTTTTCTTCATCGCACAATGGTATTTGTGAGGACAAGTGATTTTCCAAGAAAGAAACTTGGAGGTTGCCATTCTTTGGTATGTGCTCATCCTTCAGTGATCTACAGTGAATTGGCGAACCCGTTTGACCACTAGCCGCAAGGTAACGTTGCTCTTGAATCATGCCACAGGTTGGCATGCAGCTGAATCCATGTAGCCTTATTCAGTGTGGTTCTTGAGCTCTAGGAATCATTCCAGGTCTCAAAGTACTGGTGGGTCTGCACTAGGATGAGAAACGTACAAGAAGAATGGCCTGTGTGTTTGGGGATTTGTGAGCAGTGCACCATTGGGAAGAGCTCGATGCTGAGTCTTGGAAGGTGTAGGGCTTCTTTTGTTAAACCTCTAGAATCTGGTAAGTTGAAACAACTCAAGTGTCTCCCTTCTAAAGCACCTTGGAGGTACCAATCAGAGAAAGAAACAGCAGGGTCAATGCTCTGTGGTCTCTTTTGAAAATACGGCTCGAAGGAAATCTTTATTTTCTTCATTGGGATCTAGGGAGCTGCGTGCTCAATTCTTCTGAGAAACACTGTAGTTGCACATGTTCTCTTCATAGCACAATTGCCTTTGTGATGACAAGTGAGTTTCTAGGAAGGAAACTTGAGGATTGCCATTCTTTGGTAGGTACTCATTCTTCGGAAATCTTCAGTGAATTGGCGAACCCATTTGTCCACTAGCCTCAAGCTAACGTTCCTCTTCTATCATGCCACAGGTTGGCATGCAGCTGAATCCAAGTAGCCTTATTATGTGTGGTCCTTGAGCTCTAGGAAGCGTTCCTGGTCTCTTAGTACTGGCTGGTCTGCACTAGAATGAGAAACGTGCAGGAAGGAAAGCGTGTGTGTTCCGGGGGTTGTGAGCAATGCACCGTTTGGAAGAGCTAGGTGCTGAGTAATGGGCAGTGTAGGGTTTCCCTGGATAAACACCTAGATTGCGACAGCTTGAAAACACCTGGCTATCAGCGTTCTGTTCAATCCTTCATGCCAAAAGTGTCTGCTTTTCTGCCTATCCGTGAGCACACAGAAAATAATATGATCCTACCCCTCCTTCTGGGAACTCACACGTGATGGAATCTACGCCCAGCAGCCAGTGGACTTTAAGTGCAGCCTGAAAAATTACAGGGTTTCCCTTGAAAGCTAGTTATTCCAGAGATACATTGTACACCCAGGCCTCACTCACCGATGACCCTGTAATACTTTGACCACATTCACGACTGCCTGTATTGCAAAGTTTACTCACAAAAGGGTTTAGTTGGTAACTTGAACGTCCAGTAAGTACTCAGAAACTGCAGCATAAGAAGCTGTGCTCTCCCTTTGGAGATTGAGGCTTCATGGGAAGTTTATTTTCCACGTTGGAATGTCGACACTTGCGGCCTCCGTGTTACCCGATAAACAGTGTAGTGGCCCATCGTCTCTTCACTGCAGAATTGCCTTTTCAGGCAAGTGATTTTCCATGAAACAAACGTTTCCTTTCAATTCCTGCTACGTGCTCCTCCTTCAGCAGTTGTTAGTGAATAGGCCAACCACATGCGACGACTGGCCTCAACCTAACGTTCTGTTTTTCTCGTCACAATGGTAGGCAGGCGGCAGGTTCAATGCAGCGTTTGGCAAAGCAGTACTGGAACTGTAGGAGACATTTCTGGTGTCTTAGGAAAGGCGGGTGTGCACTAGGATCCACGATATTCACGAGGGGCTGCCAGTCTCTTCTGGAACTTGTGAGCAACGTTCAGTTGATGACAACTATACGCCAAGAAAGGGCAGTGAAAGGCTTTTTCTGTTAAACCTCTAGAATGTGGTAAGTTGAAACAACTCAAGTATCTCCCTTCTAACGAACCTTGGAGGAACAAAATAGAGGAAGAAACAGCAGGGTCAATGCTCTGTGGTCCCTTTTGAAAGCAAGGCATGAAGGGAAAGTTTATTTACCTCTTTGGGATTTGAAGAGTCGCAGGCTCAATTCTCCCTGAGAAACATTGTAGTTGCACATGTTCTCTGCATAGCACAATTCCCTTTGTGAGGACAAGGGATTTTCCAAGAAAAAAAAACTTGGAGGTTGCCATTCCTTGGTATGTGCTCATCCTTCAGTAATATACAGTGAATTGGCGACCCTATTTGACCACTAGCCTCAAGCAAACGTTCCTCTTGTCTCCTAACACACGTTGGCGTGCAGCAGAATCCATGGAGCCTTATTCAGTGTTGTTCTTGGACTCTAGGAATCATTCCAGGTCTCAATACTGGCCGGTCTGCAGTAGGATGAGAAACCTACAAGAAGAAAGGCCTGTGAGTTCGGGGAGTTGTGAGCAATGCACCGTTGGGAACAGCTAGATGACGAGTCATGGGCTGTGAAGGGCCTCTTTCCTTAAACCTCTAGAATGTGGTAAGTTGAATGAACTCAAGGATCTCCCTTCTAAAGCACATTGGAGGTACAAACCAGAGAAAGAAAGAGCAGGGGCAGTGCTCTGTGGTCCCTTTTGAAAATAAGGCATGAAGGGAGACTTTATTTACCTCCTTGGGATTTAGAGAGTTGTGGGCTCCACTCTCCTGAGAAACACTGTAGTTGCACATGTTCTCTTCATAGCACATTTGCCTTTGTGATGACAAGTGAGTTTCTAGGAAAAATCTTGGAGGTTGCCATTCTTTGGTAGGTGCTCATCCTTCGGTAATCTTCAGTGAATTGGCGACGCCATTTGACCACTAGCCTCAAGCTAAGGTTCCTCTTGTATCATCCCACAGGTTGGCATGCAGCAGAATCCATGTAGCCTTATTCAGTGTGGTTCTTGGGCTCTAGGAAACATTCGAAGTCTCCTAGGACTCAGGGGTCTGCACTAGACACGAAACGTACAAAAAGGACGGCCTGTGTGTTCAAGGATTTGTGAGTAAGGCACCGTTGGGAACAGCTAGATGCCGAGTCAGGGGCAGTGAAAGGCTTCTTTTGTTAAACCTCTAGAATGTGGTACGCTGAAACAACTCAAGTATCTCCCTTCTAAATCACCTTGCAGGTACAAAATAGAGAAAGAAACAGCAGGTTCAGTGCTCTGTGGTCCCTTTTGAAAATAAGGCTGGAAGGGAAACTTTATTTACCTCCTTGAGTTTTAGAGAGTTGCAGGCTCAATTCTCCCTGAGACACACTGTACTTGCACATCTTCCCTTCATAACACAATTGCCTTTGTGATGACGTGAGTTTCTAGGATAGAACCTTGGAGGTTGCCATTCCTTGGTAGTTGCTCATCCCTCGGTAATCTTCAGGGAATGAACCAAACACATGGGACCTCTAGCCTCAAGTTAACGTTCAGGTTTTCTCATGACAGGGGCAGGCATGCCACAGATTCCATGCAGCCTTAGTCCCTGTGGTTCTTGAACTCTAGGAATCATATCAGTTCTCTTTTGACTCGCTGGTCTGCCCTAGGTTTTGAAACGTACTAAAAGGACCGCCTGTATCTTCGCGAAGTTGTGAGCAATCTACGGTTGGGAACATCTAGATGCCAAGTGATGGGCAGTGAAGGGCTTCGTTGGTTCCACCCCTAGTTGCGATGGCTGGAAAGCAACACAGTTATCAACGTTCCGTGCCTACCTTCATGCAAAGCGTGTCTGCATTCCTCAGGAAACCTGAGCTGCACTGAAAAACACAATTAGCCTACGATTGCTTCTAGGAACTAAACCGTGAAGTCGGTATACCTCAAGCAGCAACTAGACTTCATGTCCAGTTTCAATAATTACAGGGTTTCCCTTAACTGATAGTTATTCCCGAGAAAAATTGCCACCTAGGCCTCACTAAGCCTTCACCTTGATATCCTTACACCACCACCACGACTCCCAGCATGGCAATGGTTACTAATGTCATGCTCCATTGTGTCCACTGGATGTGCAATAAGAGAGCCAGAAACTCCAGAGGAATATGCTGTTTGGTCCCCCTGGAAATTGAGGCTTCCTGGAAAATTTTATTTTCCTCATTAGAAAGTTGAGAGTTGCAGCCTCAGTGTTACCTGGTAAACTCTGTTGTAGCCCACCTTTTCTTCATCGCACAATGGTATTTGTGAGGACAAGTGATTTTCCAAGAAAGAAACTTGGAGGTTGCCATTCTTTGGTATGTGCTCATCCTTCAGTGATCTACAGTGAATTGGCGAACCCGTTTGACCACTAGCCGCAAGGTAACGTTGCTCTTGAATCATGCCACAGGTTGGCATGCAGCTGAATCCATGTAGCCTTATGCAGTGTGGTTCTTGAGCTCTAGGAATCATTCCAGGTCTCAAAGTACTGGTGGGTCTGCACTAGGATGAGAAACGTACAAGAAGAATGGCCTGTGTGTTTGGGGATTTGTGAGCAGTGCACCATTGGGAAGAGCTCGATGCTGAGTCTTGGAAGGTGTAGGGCTTCTTTTGTTAAACCTCTAGAATCTGGTAAGTTGAAACAACTCAAGTGTCTCCCTTCTAAAGCACCTTGGAGGTACCAATCAGAGAAAGAAACAGCAGGGTCAATGCTCTGTGGTCTCTTTTGAAAATACGGCTCGAAGGAAATCTTTATTTTCTTCATTGGGATCTAGGGAGCTGCGTGCTCAATTCTCCTGAGAAACACTGTAGTTGGACATGTTCTCTTCATAGCACAATTGCCTTTGTGATGACAAGTGAGTTTCTAGGAAGGAAACTTGAGGATTGCCATTCTTTGGTAGGTACTCATTCTTCGGAAATCTTCAGTGAATTGGCGAACCCATTTGTCCACTAGCCTCAAGCTAACGTTCCTCTTCTATCATGCCACAGGTTGGCATGCAGCTGAATCCAAGTAGCCTTATTATGTGTGGTCCTTGAGCAATAGGAAGCGTTCCTGGTCTCTTAGTACTGGCTGGTCTGCACTAGAATGAGAAACGTGCAGGAAGGAAAGCGTGTGTGTTCCGGGGGTTGTGAGCAATGCACCGTTTGGAAGAGCTAGGTGCTGAGTAATGGGCAGTGTAGGGTTTCCCTGGATAAACACCTAGATTGCGACAGCTTGAAAACACCCGGCTATCAGCGTTCTGTTCAATCCTTCATGCCAAAAGTGTCTGCTTTTCTGCCTATCCGTGAGCACACAGAAAATAATATGATCCTACCCCTCCTTCTGGGAACTCACACGTGATGGAATCTACGCCCAGCAGCCAGTGGACTTTAAGTGCAGCCTGAAAAATTACAGGGTTTCCCTTGAAAGCTAGTTATTCCAGAGATACATTGTACACCCAGGCCTCACTCACCGATGACCCTGTAATACTTTGACCACATTCACGACTGCCTGTATTGCAAAGTTTACTCACAAAAGGGTTTAGTTGGTAACTTGAACGTCCAGTAAGTACTCAGAAACTGCAGCATAAGAAGCTGTGCTCTCCCTTTTGAGATTGAGGCTTCATGGGAAGTTTATTTTCCACGTTGGAATGTCGACACTTGCGGCCTCCGTGTTACCCGATAAACAGTGTAGTGGCCCATCGTCTCTTCACTGCAGAATTGCCTTTTCAGGCAAGTGATTTTCCATGAAACAAACGTTTCCTTTCAATTCCTGCTACGTGCTCCTCCTTCAGCAGTTGTTAGTGAATAGGCCAACCACATGCGACGACTGGCCTCAACCTAACGTTCTGTTTTTCTCGTCACAATGGTAGGCAGGCGGCAGGTTCAATGCAGCGTTTGGCAAAGCAGTACTGGAACTGTAGGAGACATTTCTGGTGTCTTAGGAAAGGCGGGTGTGCACTAGGATCCACGATATTCACGAGGGGCTCCCAGTCTCTTCTGGAACTTGTGAGCAACGTTCAGTTGATGACAACTATACGCCAAGAAAGGGCAGTGAAAGGCTTTTTCTGTTAAACCTCTAGAATGTGGTAAGTTGAAACAACTCAAGTATCTCCCTTCTAACGAACCTTGGAGGAACAAAATAGAGGAAGAAACAGCAGGGTCAATGCTCTGTGGTCCCTTTTGAAAGCAAGGCATGAAGGGAAAGTTTATTTACCTCTTTGGGATTTGAAGAGTCGCAGGCTCAATTCTCCCTGAGAAACATTGTAGTTGCACATGTTCTCTGCATAGCACAATTCCCTTTGTGAGGACAAGGGATTTTCCAAGAAAAAAAAACTTGGAGGTTGCCATTCCTTGGTATGTGCTCATCCTTCAGTAATATACAGTGAATTGGCGACCCTATTTGACCACTAGCCTCAAGCAAACGTTCCTCTTGTCTCCTAACACACGTTGGCGTGCAGCAGAATCCATGGAGCCTTATTCAGTGTTGTTCTTGGACTCTAGGAATCATTCCAGGTCTCAATACTGGCCGGTCTGCAGTAGGATGAGAAACCTACAAGAAGAAAGGCCTGTGAGTTCGGGGAGTTGTGAGCAATGCACCGTTGGGAACAGCTAGATGACGAGTCATGGGCTGTGAAGGGCCTCTTTCCTTAAACCTCTAGAATGTGGTAAGTTGAATGAACTCAAGGATCTCCCTTCTAAAGCACATTGGAGGTACAAACCAGAGAAAGAAAGAGCAGGGGCAGTGCTCTGTAGTCCCTTTTGAAAATAAGGCATGAAGGGAGACTTTATTTACCTCCTTGGGATTTAGAGAGTTGTGGGCTCAACTCTCCTGAGAAACACTGTAGTTGCACATGTTCTCTTCATAGCACATTTGCCTTTGTGATGACAAGTGAGTTTCTAGGAAAAATCTTGGAGGTTGCCATTCTTTGGTAGGTGCTCATCCTTCGGTAATCTTCAGTGAATTGGCGACGCCATTTGACCACTAGCCTCAAGCTAAGGTTCCTCTTGTATCATCCCACAGGTTGGCATGCAGCAGAATCCATGTAGCCTTATTCAGTGTGGTTCTTGGTCTCTAGGAAACATTCGAAGTCTCCTAGGACTCAGGGGTCTGCACTAGACCCGAAACGTACAAAAAGGACGGCCTGTGTGTTCAAGGATTTGTGAGTAAGGCACCGTTGGGAACAGCTAGATGCCGAGTCAGGGGCAGTGAAAGGCTTCTTTTGTGAAACCTCTAGAATGTGGTACGCTGAAACAACTCAAGTATCTCCCTTGTAAATCACCTTGCAGGTACAAAATAGAGAAAGAAACAGCAGGTGCAGTGCTCTGTGGTCCCTTTTGAAAATAAGGCTGGAAGGGAAACTTTATTTACCTCCTTGAGTTTTAGAGAGTTGCAGGCTCAATTCTCCCTGAGACACACTGTAGTTGCACATCTTCCCTTCATAACACAATTGCCTTTGTGATGACGTGAGTTTCTAGGATAGAACCTTGGAGGTTGCCATTCCTTGGTAGTTGCTCATCCCTCGGTAATCTTCAGGGAATGAACCAAACACATGGGACCTCTAGCCTCAAGTTAACGTTCAGGTTTTCTCATGACAGGGACAGGCATGCCACAGATTCCATGCAGCCTTAGTCCCTGTGGTTCTTGAACTCTAGGAATCATATCAGTTCTCTTTTGACTCGCTGGTCTGCCCTAGGTTTTGGAACGTACTAAAAGGACCGCCTGTATCTTCGCGAAGTTGTGAGCAATCTACGGTTGGGAACATCTAGATGCCAAGTGATGGGCAGTGAATGGCTTCGTTGGTTCCACCCCTAGTTGCGATGGCTGGAAAGCAACACAGTTATCAACGTTCCATGCCTACCTTCATGCAAAGCGTGTCTGCATTCCTCAGGAAACCTGAGCTGCACTGAAAAACACAATTAGCCTACGATTGCTTCTAGGAACTAAACCGTGAAGTCGGTATACCTCAAGCAGCAACTAGACTTCATGTCCAGTTTCAATAATTACAGGGTTTCCCTTAACTGATAGTTATTCCCGTGAAAAATTGCCACCTAGGCCTCACTAAGCCTTCACCTTGATATCCTTACACCACCACCACGACTCCCAGCATGGCAATGGTTACTAATGTCATGCTCCATTGTGTCCACTGGATGTGCAATAAGAGAGCCAGAAACTCCAGAGGAATATGCTGTTTGGTCCCCCTGGAAATTGAGGCTTCCTGGAAAATTTTATTTTCCTCATTAGAAAGTTGAGAGTTGCAGCCTCAGTGTTACCTGGTAAACTCTGTTGTAGCCCACCTTTTCTTCATCGCACAATGGTATTTGTGAGGACAAGTGATTTTCCAAGAAAGAAACTTGGAGGTTGCCATTCTTTGGTATGTGCTCATCCTTCAGTGATCTACAGTGAATTGGCGAACCCGTTTGACCACTAGCCGCAAGGTAACGTTGCTCTTGAATCATGCCACAGGTTGGCATGCAGCTGAATCCATGTAGCCTTATTCAGTGTGGTTCTTGAGTTCTAGGAATCATTCCAGGTCTCAAAGTACTGGTGGTGCTGCACTAGGATGAGAAACGTACAAGAAGAATGGCCTGTGTGTTTGGGGATTTGTGAGCAGTGCACCATTGGGAAGAGCTCGATGCTGAGTCTTGGAAGGTGTAGGGCTTCTTTTGTTAAAGCTCTAGAATCTGGTAAGTTGAAACAACTCAAGTGTCTCCCTTCTAAAGCACCTTGGAGGTACCAATCAGAGAAAGAAACAGCAGGGTCAATGCTCTGTGGTCTCTTTTGAAAATACGGCTCGAAGGAAATCTTTATTTTCTTCATTGGGATCTAGGGAGCTGCGTGCTCAATTCTTCTGAGAAACACTGTAGTTGCACATGTTCTCTTCATAGCACAATTGCCTTTGTGATGACAAGTGAGTTTCTAGGAAGGAAACTTGAGGATTGCCATTCTTTGGTAGGTACTCATTCTTCGGAAATCTTCAGTGAATTGGCGAACCCATTTGTCCACTAGCCTCAAGCTAACGTTCCTCTTCTATCATGCCACAGGTTGGCATGCAGCTGAATCCAAGTAGCCTTATTATGTGTGGTCCTTGAGCTCTAGGAAGCGTTCCTGGTCTCTTAGTACTGGCTGGTCTGCACTAGAATGAGAAACGTGCAGGAAGGAAAGCGTGTGTGTTCCGGGGGTTGTGAGCAATGCACCGTTTGGAAGAGCTAGGTGCTGAGTAATGGGCAGTGTAGGGTTTCCCTGGATAAACACCTAGATTGCGACAGCTTGAAAACACCTGGCTATCAGCGTTCTGTTCAATCCTTCATGCCAAAAGTGTCTGCTTTTCTGCCTATCCGTGAGCACACAGAAAATAATATGATCCTACCCCTCCTTCTGGGAACTCACACGTGATGGAATCTACGCCCAGCAGCCAGTGGACTTTAAGTGCAGCCTGAAAAATTACAGGGTTTCCCTTGAAAGCTAGTTATTCCAGAGATACATTGTACACCCAGGCCTCACTCACCGATGACCCTGTAATACTTTGAGCACATTCACGACTGCCTGTATTGCAAAGTTTACTCACAAAAGGGTTTAGTTGGTAACTTGAACGTCCAGTAAGTACTCAGAAACTGCAGCATAAGAAGCTGTGCTCTCCCTTTGGAGATTGAGGCTTCATGGGAAGTTTATTTTCCACATTGGAATGTCGACACTTGCGGCCTCCGTGTTACCCAATAAACAGTGTAGTGGCCCATCGTCTCTTCACTGCAGAATTGCCTTTTCAGGCAAGTGATTTTCCATGAAACAAACGTTTCCTTTCAATTCCTGCTACGTGCTCCTCCTTCAGCAGTTGTTAGTGAATAGGCCAACCACATGCGACGACTGGCCTCAACCTAACGTTCTGTTTTTCTCGTCACAATGGTAGGCAGGCAGCAGGTTCAATGCAGCGTTTGGCAAAGCAGTACTGGAACTGTAGGAGACATTTCTGGTGTCTTAGGAAAGGCGGGTGTGCACTAGGATCCACGATATTCACGAGGGGCTGCCAGTCTCTTCTGGAACTTGTGAGCAACGTTCAGTTGATGACAACTATACGCCAAGAAAGGGCAGTGAAAGGCTTTTTCTGTTAAACCTCTAGAATGTGGTAAGTTGAAACAACTCAAGTATCTCCCTTCTAACGAACCTTGGAGGAACAAAATAGAGGAAGAAACAGCAGGGTCAATGCTCTGTGGTCCCTTTTGAAAGCAAGGCATGAAGGGAAAGTTTATTTACCTCTTTGGGATTTGAAGAGTCGCAGGCTCAATTCTCCCTGAGAAACATTGTAGTTGCACATGTTCTCTGCATAGCACAATTCCCTTTGTGAGGACAAGGGATTTTCCAAGAAAAAAAAACTTGGAGGTTGCCATTCCTTGGTATGTGCTCATCCTTCAGTAATATACAGTGAATTGGCGACCCTATTTGACCACTAGCCTCAAGCAAACGTTCCTCTTGTCTCCTAACACACGTTGGCGTGCAGCAGAATCCATGGAACCTTATTCAGTGTTGTTCTTGGACTCTAGGAATCATTCCAGGTCTCAATACTGGCCGGTCTGCAGTAGGATGAGAAACCTACAAGAAGAAAGGCCTGTGAGTTCGGGGAGTTGTGAGCAATGCACCGTTGGGAACAGCTAGATGACGAGTCATGGGCTGTGAAGGGCCTCTTTCCTTAAACCTCTAGAATGTGGTAAGTTGAATGAACTCAAGGATCTCCCTTCTAAAGCACATTGGAGGTACAAACCAGAGAAAGAAAGAGCAGGGGCAGTGCTCTGTGGTCCCTTTTGAAAATAAGGCATGAAGGGAGACTTTATTTACCTCCTTGGGATTTAGAGAGTTGTGGGCTCAACTCTCCTGAGAAACACTGTAGTTGCACATGTTCTCTTCATAGCACATTTGCCTTTGTGATGACAAGTGAGTTTCTAGGAAAAATCTTGGAGGTTGCCATTCTTTGGTAGGTGCTCATCCTTCGGTAATCTTCAGTGAATTGGCGACGCCATTTGACCACTAGCCTCAAGCTAAGGTTCCTCTTGTATCATCCCACAGGTTGGCATGCAGCAGAATCCATGTAGCCTTATTCAGTGTGGTTCTTGGGCTCTAGGAAACATTCGAAGTCTCCTAGGACTCAGGGGTCTGCACTAGACCCGAAACGTACAAAAAGGACGGCCTGTGTGTTCAAGTATTTGTGAGTAAGGCACCGTTGGGAACAGCTAGATGCCGAGTCAGGGGCAGTGAAAGGCTTCTTTTGTGAAACCTCTAGAATGTGGTAGGCTGAAACAACTCAAGTATCTCCCTTGTAAATCACCTTGCAGGTACAAATTAGAGAAAGAAACAGCAGGTTCAATGCTCTGTGGTCCCTTTTGAAAATAAGGCTGGAAGGGAAACTTTATTTACCTCCTTGAGTTTTAGAGAGTTGCAGGCTCAATTCTCCCTGAGACACACTGTAGTTGCACATCTTCCCTTCATAACACAATTGCCTTTGTGATGACGTGAGTTTCTAGGATAGAACCTTGGAGGTTGCCATTCCTTGGTAGTTGCTCATCCCTCGGTAATCTTCAGGGAATGAACCAAACACATGGGACCTCTAGCCTCAAGTTAACGTTCAGGTTTTCTCATGACAGGGACAGGCATGCCACAGATTCCATGCAGCCTTAGTCCCTGTGGTTCTTGAACTCTAGGAATCATATCAGTTCTCTTTTGACTCGCTGGTCTGCCCTAGGTTTTGAAACGTACTAAAAGGACCGCCTGTATCTTCGCGAAGTTGTGAGCAATCTACGGTTGGGAACATCTAGATGCCAAGTGATGGGCAGTGAATGGCTTCGTTGGTTCCACCCCTAGTTGCGATGGCTGGAAAGCAACACAGTTATCAACGTTCCATGCCTACCTTCATGCAAAGCGTGTCTGCATTCCTCAGGAAACCTGAGCTGCACTGAAAAACACAATTAGCCTACGATTGCTTCTAGGAACTAAACCGTGAAGTCGGTATACCTCAAGCAGCAACTAGACTTCATGTCCAGTTTCAATAATTACAGGGTTTCCCTTAACTGATAGTTATTCCCGTGAAAAATTGCCACCTAGGCCTCACTAAGCCTTCACCTTGATATCCTTACACCACCACCACGACTCCCAGCATGGCAATGGTTACTAATGTCATGCTCCATTGTGTCCACTGGATGTGCAATAAGAGAGCCAGAAACTCCAGAGGAATATGCTGTTTGGTCCCCCTGGAAATTGAGGCTTCCTGGAAAATTTTATTTTCCTCATTAGAAAGTTGAGAGTTGCAGCCTCAGTGTTACCTGGTAAACTCTGTTGTAGCCCACCTTTTCTTCATCGCACAATGGTATTTGGGAGGACAAGTGATTTTCCAAGAAAGAAACTTGGAGGTTGCCATTCTTTGGTATGTGCTCATCCTTCAGTGATCTACAGTGAATTGGCGAACCCGTTTGACCACTAGCCGCAAGGTAACGTTGCTCTTGAATCATGCCACAGGTTGGCATGCAGCTGAATCCATGTAGCCTTATTCAGTGTGGTTCTTGAGCTCTAGGAATCATTCCAGGTCTCAAAGTACTGGTGGTGCTGCACTAGGATGAGAAACGTACAAGAAGAATGGCCTGTGTGTTTGGGGATTTGTGAGCAGTGCACCATTGGGAAGAGCTCGATGCTGAGTCTTGGAAGGTGTAGGGCTTCTTTTGTTAAAGCTCTAGAATCTGGTAAGTTGAAACAACTCAAGTGTCTCCCTTCTAAAGCACCTTGGAGGTACCAATCAGAGAAAGAAACAGCAGGGTCAATGCTCTGTGGTCTCTTTTGAAAATACGGCTCGAAGGAAATCTTTATTTTCTTCATTGGGATCTAGGGAGCTGCGTGCTCAATTCTTCTGAGAAACACTGTAGTTGCACATGTTCTCTTCATAGCACAATTGCCTTTGTGATGACAAGTGAGTTTCTAGGAAGGAAACTTGAGGATTGCCATTCTTTGGTAGGTACTCATTCTTCGGAAATCTTCAGTGAATTGGCGAACCCATTTGTCCACTAGCCTCAAGCTAACGTTCCTCTTCTATCATGCCACAGGTTGGCATGCAGCTGAATCCAAGTAGCCTTATTATGTGTGGTCCTTGAGCTCTAGGAAGCGTTCCTGGTCTCTTAGTACTGGCTGGTCTGCACTAGAATGAGAAACGTGCAGGAAGGAAAGCGTGTGTGTTCCGGGGGTTGTGAGCAATGCACCGTTTGGAAGAGCTAGGTGCTGAGTAATGGGCAGTGTAGGGTTTCCCTGGATAAACACCTAGATTGCGACAGCTTGAAAACACCTGGCTATCAGCGTTCTGTTCAATCCTTCATGCCAAAAGTGTCTGCTTTTCTGCCTATCCGTGAGCACACAGAAAATAATATGATCCTACCCCTCCTTCTGGGAACTCACACGTGATGGAATCTACGCCCAGCAGCCAGTGGACTTTAAGTGCAGCCTGAAAAATTACAGGGTTTCCCTTGAAAGCTAGTTATTCCAGAGATACATTGTACACCCAGGCCTCACTCACCGATGACCCTGTAATACTTTGAGCACATTCACGACTGCCTGTATTGCAAAGTTTACTCACAAAAGGGTTTAGTTGGTAACTTGAACGTCCAGTAAGTACTCAGAAACTGCAGCATAAGAAGCTGTGCTCTCCCTTTGGAGATTGAGGCTGCATGGGAAGTTTATTTTCCACATTGGAATGTCGACACTTGCGGCCTCCGTGTTACCCGATAAACAGTGTAGTGGCCCATCGTCTCTTCACTGCAGAATTGCCTTTTCAGGCAAGTGATTTTCCATGAAACAAACGTTTCCTTTCAATTCCTGCTACGTGCTCCTCCTTCAGCAGTTGTTAGTGAATAGGCCAACCACATGCGACGACTGGCCTCAACCTAACGTTCTGTTTTTCTCGTCACAATGGTAGGCAGGCAGCAGGTTCAATGCAGCGTTTGGCAAAGCAGTACTGGAACTGTAGGAGACATTTCTGGTGTCTTAGGAAAGGCGGGTGTGCACTAGGATCCACGATATTCACGAGGGGCTGCCAGTCTCTTCTGGAACTTGTGAGCAACGTTCAGTTGATGACAACTATACGCCAAGAAAGGGCAGTGAAAGGCTTTTTCTGTTAAACCTCTAGAATGTGGTAAGTTGAAACAACTCAAGTATCTCCCTTCTAACGAACCTTGGAGGAACAAAATAGAGGAAGAAACAGCAGGGTCAATGCTCTGTGGTCCCTTTTGAAAGCAAGGCATGAAGGGAAAGTTTATTTACCTCTTTGGGATTTGAAGAGTCGCAGGCTCAATTCTCCCTGAGAAACATTGTAGTTGCACATGTTCTCTGCATAGCACAATTCCCTTTGTGAGGACAAGGGATTTTCCAAGAAAAAAAAACTTGGAGGTTGCCATTCCTTGGTATGTGCTCATCCTTCAGTAATATACAGTGAATTGGCGACCCTATTTGACCACTAGCCTCAAGCAAACGTTCCTCTTGTCTCCTAACACACGTTGGCGTGCAGCAGAATCCATGGAGCCTTATTCAGTGTTGTTCTTGGACTCTAGGAATCATTCCAGGTCTCAATACTGGCCGGTCTGCAGTAGGATGAGAAACCTACAAGAAGAAAGGCCTGTGAGTTCGGGGAGTTGTGAGCAATGCACCGTTGGGAACAGCTAGATGACGAGTCATGGGCTGTGAAGGGCCTCTTTCCTTAAACCTCTAGAATGTGGTAAGTTGAATGAACTCAAGGATCTCCCTTCTAAAGCACATTGGAGGTACAAACCAGAGAAAGAAAGAGCAGGGGCAGTGCTCTGTGGTCCCTTTTGAAAATAAGGCATGAAGGGAGACTTTATTTACCTCCTTGGGATTTAGAGAGTTGTGGGCTCCACTCTCCTGAGAAACACTGTAGTTGCACATGTTCTCTTCATAGCACATTTGCCTTTGTGATGACAAGTGAGTTTCTAGGAAAAATCTTGGAGGTTGCCATTCTTTGGTAGGTGCTCATCCTTCGGTAATCTTCAGTGAATTGGCGACGCCATTTGACCACTAGCCTCAAGCTAAGGTTCCTCTTGTATCATCCCACAGGTTGGCATGCAGCAGAATCCATGTAGCCTTATTCAGTGTGGTTCTTGGGCTCTAGGAAACATTCGAAGTCTCCTAGGACTCAGGGGTCTGCACTAGACCCGAAACGTACAAAAAGGACGGCCTGTGTGTTCAAGGATTTGTGAGTAAGGCACCGTTGGGAACAGCTAGATGCCGAGTCAGGGGCAGTGAAAGGCTTCTTTTGTGAAACCTCTAGAATGTGGTACGCTGAAACAACTCAAGTATCTCCCTTCTAAATCACCTTGCAGGTACAAAATAGAGAAAGAAACAGCAGGTTCAATGCTCTGTGGTCCCTTTTGAAAATAAGGCTGGAAGGGAAACTTTATTTACCTCCTTGAGTTTTAGAGAGTTGCAGGCTCAATTCTCCCTGAGACACACTGTACTTGCACATCTTCCCTTCATAACACAATTGCCTTTGTGATGACGTGAGTTTCTAGGATAGAACCTTGGAGGTTGCCATTCCTTGGTAGTTGCTCATCCCTCGGTAATCTTCAGGGAATGAACCAAACACATGGGACCTCTAGCCTCAAGTTAACGTTCAGGTTTTCTCATGACAGGGGCAGGCATGCCACAGATTCCATGCAGCCTTAGTCCATGTGGTTCTTGAACTCTAGGAATCATATCAGTTCTCTTTTGACTCGCTGGTCTGCCCTAGGTTTTGAAACGTACTAAAAGGACCGCCTGTATCTTCGCGAAGTTGTGAGCAATCTACGGTTGGGAACATCTAGATGCCAAGTGATGGGCAGTGAAGGGCTTCGTTGGTTCCACCCCTAGTTGCGATGGCTGGAAAGCAACACAGTTATCAACGTTCCGTGCCTACCTTCATGCAAAGCGTGTCTGCATTCCTCAGGAAACCTGAGCTGCACTGAAAAACACAATTAGCCTACGATTGCTTCTAGGAACTAAACCGTGAAGTCGGTATACCTCAAGCAGCAACTAGACTTCATGTCCAGTTTCAATAATTACAGGGTTTCCCTTAACTGATAGTTATTCCCGAGAAAAATTGCCACCTAGGCCTCACTAAGCCTTCACCTTGATATCCTTACACCACCACCACGACTCCCAGCATGGCAATGGTTACTAATGTCATGCTCCATTGTGTCCACTGGATGTGCAATAAGAGAGCCAGAAACTCCAGAGGAATATGCTGTTTGGTCCCCCTGGAAATTGAGGCTTCCTGGAAAATTTTATTTTCCTCATTAGAAAGTTGAGAGTTGCAGCCTCAGTGTTACCTGGTAAACTCTGTTGTAGCCCACCTTTTCTTCATCGCACAATGGTATTTGTGAGGACAAGTGATTTTCCAAGAAAGAAACTTGGAGGTTGCCATTCTTTGGTATGTGCTCATCCTTCAGTGATCTACAGTGAATTGGCGAACCCGTTTGACCACTAGCCGCAAGGTAACGTTGCTCTTGAATCATGCCACAGGTTGGCATGCAGCTGAATCCATGTAGCCTTATTCAGTGTGGTTCTTGAGCTCTAGGAATCATTCCAGGTCTCAAAGTACTGGTGGGGCTGCACTAGGATGAGAAACGTACAAGAAGAATGGCCTGTGTGTTTGGGGATTTGTGAGCAGTGCACCATTGGGAAGAGCTCGATGCTGAGTCTTGGAAGGTGTAGGGCTTCTTTTGTTAAAGCTCTAGAATCTGGTAAGTTGAAACAACTCAAGTGTCTCCCTTCTAAAGCACCTTGGAGGTACCAATCAGAGAAAGAAACAGCAGGGTCAATGCTCTGTGGTCTCTTTTGAAAATACGGCTCGAAGGAAATCTTTATTTTCTTCATTGGGATCTAGGGAGCTGCGTGCTCAATTCTTCTGAGAAACACTGTAGTTGCACATGTTCTCTTCATAGCACAATTGCCTTTGTGATGACAAGTGAGTTTCTAGGAAGGAAACTTGAGGATTGCCATTCTTTGGTAGGTACTCATTCTTCGGAAATCTTCAGTGAATTGGCGAACCCATTTGTCCACTAGCCTCAAGCTAACGTTCCTCTTCTATCATGCCACAGGTTGGCATGCAGCTGAATCCAAGTAGCCTTATTATGTGTGGTCCTTGAGCTCTAGGAAGCGTTCCTGGTCTCTTAGGACTGGCTGGTCTGCACTAGAATGAGAAACGTGCAGGAAGGAAAGCGTGTGTGTTCCGGGGGTTGTGAGCAATGCACCGTTTGGAAGAGCTAGGTGCTGAGTAATGGGCAGTGTAGGGTTTCCCTGGATAAACACCTAGATTGCGACAGCTTGAAAACACCTGGCTATCAGCGTTCTGTTCAATCCTTCATGCCAAAAGTGTCTGCTTTTCTGCCTATCCGTGAGCACACAGAAAATAATATGATCCTACCCCTCCTTCTGGGAACTCACACGTGATGGAATCTACGCCCAGCAGCCAGTGGACTTTAAGTGCAGCCTGAAAAATTACAGGGTTTCCCTTGAAAGCTAGTTATTCCAGAGATACATTGTACACCCAGGCCTCACTCACCGATGACCCTGTAATACTTTGAGCACATTCACGACTGCCTGTATTGCAAAGTTTACTCACAAAAGGGTTTAGTTGGTAACTTGAACGTCCAGTAAGTACTCAGAAACTGCAGCATAAGAAGCTGTGCTCTCCCTTTGGAGATTGAGGCTTCATGGGAAGTTTATTTTCCACATTGGAATGTCGACACTTGCGGCCTCCGTGTTACCCAATAAACAGTGTAGTGGCCCATCGTCTCTTCACTGCAGAATTGCCTTTTCAGGCAAGTGATTTTCCATGAAACAAACGTTTCCTTTCAATTCCTGCTACGTGCTCCTCCTTCAGCAGTTGTTAGTGAATAGGCCAACCACATGCGACGACTGGCCTCAACCTAACGTTCTGTTTTTCTCGTCACAATGGTAGGCAGGCAGCAGGTTCAATGCAGCGTTTGGCAAAGCAGTACTGGAACTGTAGGAGACATTTCTGGTGTCTTAGGAAAGGCGGGTGTGCACTAGGATCCACGATATTCACGAGGGGCTGCCAGTCTCTTCTGGAACTTGTGAGCAACGTTCAGTTGATGACAACTATACGCCAAGAAAGGGCAGTGAAAGGCTTTTTCTGTTAAACCTCTAGAATGTGGTAAGTTGAAACAACTCAAGTATCTCCCTTCTAACGAACCTTGGAGGAACAAAATAGAGGAAGAAACAGCAGGGTCAATGCTCTGTGGTCCCTTTTGAAAGCAAGGCATGAAGGGAAAGTTTATTTACCTCTTTGGGATTTGAAGAGTCGCAGGCTCAATTCTCCCTGAGAAACATTGTAGTTGCACATGTTCTCTGCATAGCACAATTCCCTTTGTGAGGACAAGGGATTTTCCAAGAAAAAAAAACTTGGAGGTTGCCATTCCTTGGTATGTGCTCATCCTTCAGTAATATACAGTGAATTGGCGACCCTATTTGACCACTAGCCTCAAGCAAACGTTCCTCTTGTCTCCTAACACACGTTGGCGTGCAGCAGAATCCATGGAGCCTTATTCAGTGTTGTTCTTGGACTCTAGGAATCATTCCAGGTCTCAATACTGGCCGGTCTGCAGTAGGATGAGAAACCTACAAGAAGAAAGGCCTGTGAGTTCGGGGAGTTGTGAGCAATGCACCGTTGGGAACAGCTAGATGACGAGTCATGGGCTGTGAAGGGCCTCTTTCCTTAAACCTCTAGAATGTGGTAAGTTGAATGAACTCAAGGATCTCCCTTCTAAAGCACATTGGAGGTACAAACCAGAGAAAGAAAGAGCAGGGGCAGTGCTCTGTGGTCCCTTTTGAAAATAAGGCATGAAGGGAGACTTTATTTACCTCCTTGGGATTTAGAGAGTTGTGGGCTCAACTCTCCTGAGAAACACTGTAGTTGCACATGTTCTCTTCATAGCACATTTGCCTTTGTGATGACAAGTGAGTTTCTAGGAAAAATCTTGGAGGTTGCCATTCTTTGGTAGGTGCTCATCCTTCGGTAATCTTCAGTGAATTGGCGACGCCATTTGACCACTAGCCTCAAGCTAAGGTTCCTCTTGTATCATCCCACAGGTTGGCATGCAGCAGAATCCATGTAGCCTTATTCAGTGTGGTTCTTGGGCTCTAGGAAACATTCGAAGTCTCCTAGGACTCAGGGGTCTGCACTAGACCCGAAACGTACAAAAAGGACGGCCTGTGTGTTCAAGTATTTGTGAGTAAGGCACCGTTGGGAACAGCTAGATGCCGAGTCAGGGGCAGTGAAAGGCTTCTTTTGTGAAACCTCTAGAATGTGGTACGCTGAAACAACTCAAGTATCTCCCTTGTAAATCACCTTGCAGGTACAAATTAGAGAAAGAAACAGCAGGTTCAATGCTCTGTGGTCCCTTTTGAAAATAAGGCTGGAAGGGAAACTTTATTTACCTCCTTGAGTTTTAGAGAGTTGCAGGCTCAATTCTCCCTGAGACACACTGTAGTTGCACATCTTCCCTTCATAACACAATTGCCTTTGTGATGACGTGAGTTTCTAGGATAGAACCTTGGAGGTTGCCATTCCTTGGTAGTTGCTCATCCCTCGGTAATCTTCAGGGAATGAACCAAACACATGGGACCTCTAGCCTCAAGTTAACGTTCAGGTTTTCTCATGACAGGGACAGGCATGCCACAGATTCCATGCAACCTTAGTCCCTGTGGTTCTTGAACTCTAGGAATCATATCAGTTCTCTTTTGACTCGCTGGTCTGCCCTAGGTTTTGAAACGTACTAAAAGGACCGCCTGTATCTTCGCGAAGTTGTGAGCAATCTACGGTTGGGAACATCTAGATGCCAAGTGATGGGCAGTGAATGGCTTCGTTGGTTCCACCCCTAGTTGCGATGGCTGGAAAGCAACACAGTTATCAACGTTCCATGCCTACCTTCATGCAAAGCGTGTCTGCATTCCTCAGGAAACCTGAGCTGCACTGAAAAACACAATTAGCCTACGATTGCTTCTAGGAACTAAACCGTGAAGTCGGTATACCTCAAGCAGCAACTAGACTTCATGTCCAGTTTCAATAATTACAGGGTTTCCCTTAACTGATAGTTATTCCCGTGAAAAATTGCCACCTAGGCCTCACTAAGCCTTCACCTTGATATCCTTACACCACCACCACGACTCCCAGCATGGCAATGGTTACTAATGTCATGCTCCATTGTGTCCACTGGATGTGCAATAAGAGAGCCAGAAACTCCAGAGGAATATGCTGTTTGGTCCCCCTGGAAATTGAGGCTTCCTGGAAAATTTTATTTTCCTCATTAGAAAGTTGAGAGTTGCAGCCTCAGTGTTACCTGGTAAACTCTGTTGTAGCCCACCTTTTCTTCATCGCACAATGGTATTTGGGAGGACAAGTGATTTTCCAAGAAAGAAACTTGGAGGTTGCCATTCTTTGGTATGTGCTCATCCTTCAGTGATCTACAGTGAATTGGCGAACCCGTTTGACCACTAGCCGCAAGGTAACGTTGCTCTTGAATCATGCCACAGGTTGGCATGCAGCTGAATCCATGTAGCCTTATTCAGTGTGGTTCTTGAGCTCTAGGAATCATTCCAGGTCTCAAAGTACTGGTGGGGCTGCACTAGGATGAGAAACGTACAAGAAGAATGGCCTGTGTGTTTGGGGATTTGTGAGCAGTGCACCATTGGGAAGAGCTCGATGCTGAGTCTTGGAAGGTGTAGGGCTTCTTTTGTTAAAGCTCTAGAATCTGGTAAGTTGAAACAACTCAAGTGTCTCCCTTCTAAAGCACCTTGGAGGTACCAATCAGAGAAAGAAACAGCAGGGTCAATGCTCTGTGGTCTCTTTTGAAAATACGGCTCGAAGGAAATCTTTATTTTCTTCATTGGGATCTAGGGAGCTGCGTGCTCAATTCTTCTGAGAAACACTGTAGTTGCACATGTTCTCTTCATAGCACAATTGCCTTTGTGATGACAAGTGAGTTTCTAGGAAGGAAACTTGAGGATTGCCATTCTTTGGTAGGTACTCATTCTTCGGAAATCTTCAGTGAATTGGCGAACCCATTTGTCCACTAGCCTCAAGCTAACGTTCCTCTTCTATCATGCCACAGGTTGGCATGCAGCTGAATCCAAGTAGCCTTATTATGTGTGGTCCTTGAGCTCTAGGAAGCGTTCCTGGTCTCTTAGGACTGGCTGGTCTGCACTAGAATGAGAAACGTGCAGGAAGGAAAGCGTGTGTGTTCCGGGGGTTGTGAGCAATGCACCGTTTGGAAGAGCTAGGTGCTGAGTAATGGGCAGTGTAGGGTTTCCCTGGATAAACACCTAGATTGCGACAGCTTGAAAACACCTGGCTATCAGCGTTCTGTTCAATCCTTCATGCCAAAAGTGTCTGCTTTTCTGCCTATCCGTGAGCACACAGAAAATAATATGATCCTACCCCTCCTTCTGGGAACTCACACGTGATGGAATCTACGCCCAGCAGCCAGTGGACTTTAAGTGCAGCCTGAAAAATTACAGGGTTTCCCTTGAAAGCTAGTTATTCCAGAGATACATTGTACACCCAGGCCTCACTCACCGATGACCCTGTAATACTTTGAGCACATTCACGACTGCCTGTATTGCAAAGTTTACTCACAAAAGGGTTTAGTTGGTAACTTGAACGTCCAGTAAGTACTCAGAAACTGCAGCATAAGAAGCTGTGCTCTCCCTTTGGAGATTGAGGCTTCATGGGAAGTTTATTTTCCACATTGGAATGTCGACACTTGCGGCCTCCGTGTTACCCAATAAACAGTGTAGTGGCCCATCGTCTCTTCACTGCAGAATTGCCTTTTCAGGCAAGTGATTTTCCATGAAACAAACGTTTCCTTTCAATTCCTGCTACGTGCTCCTCCTTCAGCAGTTGTTAGTGAATAGGCCAACCACATGCGACGACTGGCCTCAACCTAACGTTCTGTTTTTCTCGTCACAATGGTAGGCAGGCAGCAGGTTCAATGCAGCGTTTGGCAAAGCAGTACTGGAACTGTAGGAGACATTTCTGGTGTCTTAGGAAAGGCGGGTGTGCACTAGGATCCACGATATTCACGAGGGGCTGCCAGTCTCTTCTGGAACTTGTGAGCAACGTTCAGTTGATGACAACTATACGCCAAGAAAGGGCAGTGAAAGGCTTTTTCTGTTAAACCTCTAGAATGTGGTAAGTTGAAACAACTCAAGTATCTCCCTTCTAACGAACCTTGGAGGAACAAAATAGAGGAAGAAACAGCAGGGTCAATGCTCTGTGGTCCCTTTTGAAAGCAAGGCATGAAGGGAAAGTTTATTTACCTCTTTGGGATTTGAAGAGTCGCAGGCTCAATTCTCCCTGAGAAACATTGTAGTTGCACATGTTCTCTGCATAGCACAATTCCCTTTGTGAGGACAAGGGATTTTCCAAGAAAAAAAAACTTGGAGGTTGCCATTCCTTGGTATGTGCTCATCCTTCAGTAATATACAGTGAATTGGCGACCCTATTTGACCACTAGCCTCAAGCAAACGTTCCTCTTGTCTCCTAACACACGTTGGCGTGCAGCAGAATCCATGGAGCCTTATTCAGTGTTGTTCTTGGACTCTAGGAATCATTCCAGGTCTCAATACTGGCCGGTCTGCAGTAGGATGAGAAACCTACAAGAAGAAAGGCCTGTGAGTTCGGGGAGTTGTGAGCAATGCACCGTTGGGAACAGCTAGATGACGAGTCATGGGCTGTGAAGGGCCTCTTTCCTTAAACCTCTAGAATGTGGTAAGTTGAATGAACTCAAGGATCTCCCTTCTAAAGCACATTGGAGGTACAAACCAGAGAAAGAAAGAGCAGGGGCAGTGCTCTGTGGTCCCTTTTGAAAATAAGGCATGAAGGGAGACTTTATTTACCTCCTTGGGATTTAGAGAGTTGTGGGCTCCACTCTCCTGAGAAACACTGTAGTTGCACATGTTCTCTTCATAGCACATTTGCCTTTGTGATGACAAGTGAGTTTCTAGGAAAAATCTTGGAGGTTGCCATTCTTTGGTAGGTGCTCATCCTTCGGTAATCTTCAGTGAATTGGCGACGCCATTTGACCACTAGCCTCAAGCTAAGGTTCCTCTTGTATCATCCCACAGGTTGGCATGCAGCAGAATCCATGTAGCCTTATTCAGTGTGGTTCTTGGGCTCTAGGAAACATTCGAAGTCTCCTAGGACTCAGGGGTCTGCACTAGACCCGAAACGTACAAAAAGGACGGCCTGTGTGTTCAAGTATTTGTGAGTAAGGCACCGTTGGGAACAGCTAGATGCCGAGTCAGGGGCAGTGAAAGGCTTCTTTTGTGAAACCTCTAGAATGTGGTACGCTGAAACAACTCAAGTATCTCCCTTGTAAATCACCTTGCAGGTACAAATTAGAGAAAGAAACAGCAGGTTCAATGCTCTGTGGTCCCTTTTGAAAATAAGGCTGGAAGGGAAACTTTATTTACCTCCTTGAGTTTTAGAGAGTTGCAGGCTCAATTCTCCCTGAGACACACTGTAGTTGCACATCTTCCCTTCATAACACAATTGCCTTTGTGATGACGTGAGTTTCTAGGATAGAACCTTGGAGGTTGCCATTCCTTGGTAGTTGCTCATCCCTCGGTAATCTTCAGGGAATGAACCAAACACATGGGACCTCTAGCCTCAAGTTAACGTTCAGGTTTTCTCATGACAGGGACAGGCATGCCACAGATTCCATGCAACCTTAGTCCCTGTGGTTCTTGAACTCTAGGAATCATATCAGTTCTCTTTTGACTCGCTGGTCTGCCCTAGGTTTTGAAACGTACTAAAAGGACCGCCTGTATCTTCGCGAAGTTGTGAGCAATCTACGGTTGGGAACATCTAGATGCCAAGTGATGGGCAGTGAATGGCTTCGTTGGTTCCACCCCTAGTTGCGATGGCTGGAAAGCAACACAGTTATCAACGTTCCATGCCTACCTTCATGCAAAGCGTGTCTGCATTCCTCAGGAAACCTGAGCTGCACTGAAAAACACAATTAGCCTACGATTGCTTCTAGGAACTAAACCGTGAAGTCGGTATACCTCAAGCAGCAACTAGACTTCATGTCCAGTTTCAATAATTACAGGGTTTCCCTTAACTGATAGTTATTCCCGTGAAAAATTGCCACCTAGGCCTCACTAAGCCTTCACCTTGATATCCTTACACCACCACCACGACTCCCAGCATGGCAATGGTTACTAATGTCATGCTCCATTGTGTCCACTGGATGTGCAATAAGAGAGCCAGAAACTCCAGAGGAATATGCTGTTTGGTCCCCCTGGAAATTGAGGCTTCCTGGAAAATTTTATTTTCCTCATTAGAAAGTTGAGAGTTGCAGCCTCAGTGTTACCTGGTAAACTCTGTTGTAGCCCACCTTTTCTTCATCGCACAATGGTATTTGGGAGGACAAGTGATTTTCCAAGAAAGAAACTTGGAGGTTGCCATTCTTTGGTATGTGCTCATCCTTCAGTGATCTACAGTGAATTGGCGAACCCGTTTGACCACTAGCCGCAAGGTAACGTTGCTCTTGAATCATGCCACAGGTTGGCATGCAGCTGAATCCATGTAGCCTTATTCAGTGTGGTTCTTGAGCTCTAGGAATCATTCCAGGTCTCAAAGTACTGGTGGTGCTGCACTAGGATGAGAAACGTACAAGAAGAATGGCCTGTGTGTTTGGGGATTTGTGAGCAGTGCACCATTGGGAAGAGCTCGATGCTGAGTCTTGGAAGGTGTAGGGCTTCTTTTGTTAAAGCTCTAGAATCTGGTAAGTTGAAACAACTCAAGTGTCTCCCTTCTAAAGCACCTTGGAGGTACCAATCAGAGAAAGAAACAGCAGGGTCAATGCTCTGTGGTCTCTTTTGAAAATACGGCTCGAAGGAAATCTTTATTTTCTTCATTGGGATCTAGGGAGCTGCGTGCTCAATTCTTCTGAGAAACACTGTAGTTGCACATGTTCTCTTCATAGCACAATTGCCTTTGTGATGACAAGTGAGTTTCTAGGAAGGAAACTTGAGGATTGCCATTCTTTGGTAGGTACTCATTCTTCGGAAATCTTCAGTGAATTGGCGAACCCATTTGTCCACTAGCCTCAAGCTAACGTTCCTCTTCTATCATGCCACAGGTTGGCATGCAGCTGAATCCAAGTAGCCTTATTATGTGTGGTCCTTGAGCTCTAGGAAGCGTTCCTGGTCTCTTAGTACTGGCTGGTCTGCACTAGAATGAGAAACGTGCAGGAAGGAAAGCGTGTGTGTTCCGGGGGTTGTGAGCAATGCACCGTTTGGAAGAGCTAGGTGCTGAGTAATGGGCAGTGTAGGGTTTCCCTGGATAAACACCTAGATTGCGACAGCTTGAAAACACCTGGCTATCAGCGTTCTGTTCAATCCTTCATGCCAAAAGTGTCTGCTTTTCTGCCTATCCGTGAGCACACAGAAAATAATATGATCCTACCCCTCCTTCTGGGAACTCACACGTGATGGAATCTACGCCCAGCAGCCAGTGGACTTTAAGTGCAGCCTGAAAAATTACAGGGTTTCCCTTGAAAGCTAGTTATTCCAGAGATACATTGTACACCCAGGCCTCACTCACCGATGACCCTGTAATACTTTGAGCACATTCACGACTGCCTGTATTGCAAAGTTTACTCACAAAAGGGTTTAGTTGGTAACTTGAACGTCCAGTAAGTACTCAGAAACTGCAGCATAAGAAGCTGTGCTCTCCCTTTGGAGATTGAGGCTGCATGGGAAGTTTATTTTCCACATTGGAATGTCGACACTTGCGGCCTCCGTGTTACCCGATAAACAGTGTAGTGGCCCATCGTCTCTTCACTGCAGAATTGCCTTTTCAGGCAAGTGATTTTCCATGAAACAAACGTTTCCTTTCAATTCCTGCTACGTGCTCCTCCTTCAGCAGTTGTTAGTGAATAGGCCAACCACATGCGACGACTGGCCTCAACCTAACGTTCTGTTTTTCTCGTCACAATGGTAGGCAGGCAGCAGGTTCAATGCAGCGTTTGGCAAAGCAGTACTGGAACTGTAGGAGACATTTCTGGTGTCTTAGGAAAGGCGGGTGTGCACTAGGATCCACGATATTCACGAGGGGCTGCCAGTCTCTTCTGGAACTTGTGAGCAACGTTCAGTTGATGACAACTATACGCCAAGAAAGGGCAGTGAAAGGCTTTTTCTGTTAAACCTCTAGAATGTGGTAAGTTGAAACAACTCAAGTATCTCCCTTCTAACGAACCTTGGAGGAACAAAATAGAGGAAGAAACAGCAGGGTCAATGCTCTGTGGTCCCTTTTGAAAGCAAGGCATGAAGGGAAAGTTTATTTACCTCTTTGGGATTTGAAGAGTCGCAGGCTCAATTCTCCCTGAGAAACATTGTAGTTGCACATGTTCTCTGCATAGCACAATTCCCTTTGTGAGGACAAGGGATTTTCCAAGAAAAAAAAACTTGGAGGTTGCCATTCCTTGGTATGTGCTCATCCTTCAGTAATATACAGTGAATTGGCGACCCTATTTGACCACTAGCCTCAAGCAAACGTTCCTCTTGTCTCCTAACACACGTTGGCGTGCAGCAGAATCCATGGAGCCTTATTCAGTGTTGTTCTTGGACTCTAGGAATCATTCCAGGTCTCAATACTGGCCGGTCTGCAGTAGGATGAGAAACCTACAAGAAGAAAGGCCTGTGAGTTCGGGGAGTTGTGAGCAATGCACCGTTGGGAACAGCTAGATGACGAGTCATGGGCTGTGAAGGGCCTCTTTCCTTAAACCTCTAGAATGTGGTAAGTTGAATGAACTCAAGGATCTCCCTTCTAAAGCACATTGGAGGTACAAACCAGAGAAAGAAAGAGCAGGGGCAGTGCTCTGTGGTCCCTTTTGAAAATAAGGCATGAAGGGAGACTTTATTTACCTCCTTGGGATTTAGAGAGTTGTGGGCTCCACTCTCCTGAGAAACACTGTAGTTGCACATGTTCTCTTCATAGCACATTTGCCTTTGTGATGACAAGTGAGTTTCTAGGAAAAATCTTGGAGGTTGCCATTCTTTGGTAGGTGCTCATCCTTCGGTAATCTTCAGTGAATTGGCGACGCCATTTGACCACTAGCCTCAAGCTAAGGTTCCTCTTGTATCATCCCACAGGTTGGCATGCAGCAGAATCCATGTAGCCTTATTCAGTGTGGTTCTTGGGCTCTAGGAAACATTCGAAGTCTCCTAGGACTCAGGGGTCTGCACTAGACCCGAAACGTACAAAAAGGACGGCCTGTGTGTTCAAGGATTTGTGAGTAAGGCACCGTTGGGAACAGCTAGATGCCGAGTCAGGGGCAGTGAAAGGCTTCTTTTGTGAAACCTCTAGAATGTGGTACGCTGAAACAACTCAAGTATCTCCCTTCTAAATCACCTTGCAGGTACAAAATAGAGAAAGAAACAGCAGGTTCAATGCTCTGTGGTCCCTTTTGAAAATAAGGCTGGAAGGGAAACTTTATTTACCTCCTTGAGTTTTAGAGAGTTGCAGGCTCAATTCTCCCTGAGACACACTGTACTTGCACATCTTCCCTTCATAACACAATTGCCTTTGTGATGACGTGAGTTTCTAGGATAGAACCTTGGAGGTTGCCATTCCTTGGTAGTTGCTCATCCCTCGGTAATCTTCAGGGAATGAACCAAACACATGGGACCTCTAGCCTCAAGTTAACGTTCAGGTTTTCTCATGACAGGGGCAGGCATGCCACAGATTCCATGCAGCCTTAGTCCATGTGGTTCTTGAACTCTAGGAATCATATCAGTTCTCTTTTGACTCGCTGGTCTGCCCTAGGTTTTGAAACGTACTAAAAGGACCGCCTGTATCTTCGCGAAGTTGTGAGCAATCTACGGTTGGGAACATCTAGATGCCAAGTGATGGGCAGTGAAGGGCTTCGTTGGTTCCACCCCTAGTTGCGATGGCTGGAAAGCAACACAGTTATCAACGTTCCGTGCCTACCTTCATGCAAAGCGTGTCTGCATTCCTCAGGAAACCTGAGCTGCACTGAAAAACACAATTAGCCTACGATTGCTTCTAGGAACTAAACCGTGAAGTCGGTATACCTCAAGCAGCAACTAGACTTCATGTCCAGTTTCAATAATTACAGGGTTTCCCTTAACTGATAGTTATTCCCGAGAAAAATTGCCACCTAGGCCTCACTAAGCCTTCACCTTGATATCCTTACACCACCACCACGACTCCCAGCATGGCAATGGTTACTAATGTCATGCTCCATTGTGTCCACTGGATGTGCAATAAGAGAGCCAGAAACTCCAGAGGAATATGCTGTTTGGTCCCCCTGGAAATTGAGGCTTCCTGGAAAATTTTATTTTCCTCATTAGAAAGTTGAGAGTTGCAGCCTCAGTGTTACCTGGTAAACTCTGTTGTAGCCCACCTTTTCTTCATCGCACAATGGTATTTGTGAGGACAAGTGATTTTCCAAGAAAGAAACTTGGAGGTTGCCATTCTTTGGTATGTGCTCATCCTTCAGTGATCTACAGTGAATTGGCGAACCCGTTTGACCACTAGCCGCAAGGTAACGTTGCTCTTGAATCATGCCACAGGTTGGCATGCAGCTGAATCCATGTAGCCTTATTCAGTGTGGTTCTTGAGCTCTAGGAATCATTCCAGGTCTCAAAGTACTGGTGGGGCTGCACTAGGATGAGAAACGTACAAGAAGAATGGCCTGTGTGTTTGGGGATTTGTGAGCAGTGCACCATTGGGAAGAGCTCGATGCTGAGTCTTGGAAGGTGTAGGGCTTCTTTTGTTAAAGCTCTAGAATCTGGTAAGTTGAAACAACTCAAGTGTCTCCCTTCTAAAGCACCTTGGAGGTACCAATCAGAGAAAGAAACAGCAGGGTCAATGCTCTGTGGTCTCTTTTGAAAATACGGCTCGAAGGAAATCTTTATTTTCTTCATTGGGATCTAGGGAGCTGCGTGCTAATTCTTCTGAGAAACACTGTAGTTGCACATGTTCTCTTCATAGCACAATTGCCTTTGTGATGACAAGTGAGTTTCTAGGAAGGAAACTTGAGGATTGCCATTCTTTGGTAGGTACTCATTCTTCGGAAATCTTCAGTGAATTGGCGAACCCATTTGTCCACTAGCCTCAAGCTAACGTTCCTCTTCTATCATGCCACAGGTTGGCATGCAGCTGAATCCAAGTAGCCTTATTATGTGTGGTCCTTGAGCTCTAGGAAGCGTTCCTGGTCTCTTAGGACTGGCTGGTCTGCACTAGAATGAGAAACGTGCAGGAAGGAAAGCGTGTGTGTTCCGGGGGTTGTGAGCAATGCACCGTTTGGAAGAGCTAGGTGCTGAGTAATGGGCAGTGTAGGGTTTCCCTGGATAAACACCTAGATTGCGACAGCTTGAAAACACCTGGCTATCAGCGTTCTGTTCAATCCTTCATGCCAAAAGTGTCTGCTTTTCTGCCTATCCGTGAGCACACAGAAAATAATATGATCCTACCCCTCCTTCTGGGAACTCACACGTGATGGAATCTACGCCCAGCAGCCAGTGGACTTTAAGTGCAGCCTGAAAAATTACAGGGTTTCCCTTGAAAGCTAGTTATTCCAGAGATACATTGTACACCCAGGCCTCACTCACCGATGACCCTGTAATACTTTGAGCACATTCACGACTGCCTGTATTGCAAAGTTTACTCACAAAAGGGTTTAGTTGGTAACTTGAACGTCCAGTAAGTACTCAGAAACTGCAGCCTAAGAAGCTGTGCTCTCCCTTTGGAGATTGAGGCTTCATGGGAAGTTTATTTTCCACGTTGGAATGTCGACACTTGCGGCCTCCGTGTTACCCGATAAACAGTGTAGTGGCCCATCGTCTCTTCACTGCAGAATTGCCTTTTCAGGCAAGTGATTTTCCATGAAACAAACGTTTCCTTTCAATTCCTGCTACGTGCTCCTCCTTCAGCAGTTGTTAGTGAATAGGCCAACCACATGCGACGACTGGCCTCAACCTAACGTTCTGTTTTTCTCGTCACAATGGTAGGCAGGCGGCAGGTTCAATGCAGCGTTTGGCAAAGCAGTACTGGAACTCTAGGAGACATTTCTGGTGTCTTAGGAAAGGCGGGTGTGCACTAGGATCCACGATATTCACGAGGGGCTCCCAGTCTCTTCTGGAACTTGTGAGCAACGTTCAGTTGATGACAACTATACGCCAAGAAAGGGCAGTGAAAGGCTTTTTCTGTTAAACCTCTAGAATGTGGTAAGTTGAAACAACTCAAGTATCTCCCTTCTAACGAACCTTGGAGGAACAAAATAGAGGAAGAAACAGCAGGGTCAATGCTCTGTGGTCCCTTTTGAAAGCAAGGCATGAAGGGAAAGTTTATTTACCTCTTTGGGATTTGAAGAGTCGCAGGCTCAATTCTCCCTGAGAAACATTGTAGTTGCACATGTTCTCTGCATAGCACAATTCCCTTTGTGAGGACAAGGGATTTTCCAAGAAAAAAAAACTTGGAGGTTGCCATTCCTTGGTATGTGCTCATCCTTCAGTAATATACAGTGAATTGGCGACCCTATTTGACCACTAGCCTCAAGCAAACGTTCCTCTTGTCTCATAACACACGTTGGCGTGCAGCAGAATCCATGGAGCCTTATTCAGTGTTGTTCTTGGACTCTAGGAATCATTCCAGGTCTCAATACTGGCCGGTCTGCAGTAGGATGAGAAACCTACAAGAAGAAAGGCCTGTGAGTTCGGGGAGTTGTGAGCAATGCACCGTTGGGAACAGCTAGATGACGAGTCATGGGCTGTGAAGGGCCTCTTTCCTTAAACCTCTAGAATGTGGTAAGTTGAATGAACTCAAGGATCTCCCTTCTAAAGCACATTGGAGGTACAAACCAGAGAAAGAAAGAGCAGGGGCAGTGCTCTGTGATCCCTTTTGAAAATAAGGCATGAAGGGAGACTTTATTTACCTCCTTGGGATTTAGAGAGTTGTGGGCTCAACTCTCCTGAGAAACACTGTAGTTGCATATGTTCTCTTCATAGCACATTTGCCTTTGTGATGACAAGTGAGTTTCTAGGAAAAATCTTGGAGGTTGCCATTCTTTGGTAGGTGCTCATCCTTCGGTAATCTTCAGTGAATTGGCGACGCCATTTGACCACTAGCCTCAAGCTAAGGTTCCTCTTGTATCATCCCACAGGTTGGCATGCAGCAGAATCCATGTAGCCTTATTCAGTGTGGTTCTTGGGCTCTAGGAAACATTCGAAGTCTCCTAGGACTCAGGGGTCTGCACTAGACCCGAAACGTACAAAAAGGACGGCCTGTGTGTTCAAGGATTTGTGAGTAAGGCACCGTTGGGAACAGCTAGATGCCGAGTCAGGGGCAGTGAAAGGCTTCTTTTGTTAAACCTCTAGAATGTGGTACGCTGAAACAACTCAAGTATCTCCCTTCTAAATCACCTTGCAGGTACAAAATAGAGAAAGAAACAGCAGGTTCAATGCTCTGTGGTCACTTTTGAAAATAAGGCTGGAAGGGAAACTTTATTTACCTCCTTGAGTTTTAGAGAGTTGCAGGCTCAATTCTCCCTGAGACACACTGTACTTGCACATCTTCCCTTCATAACACAATTGCCTTTGTGATGACGTGAGTTTCTAGGATAGAACCTTGGAGGTTGCCATTCCTTGGTAGTTGCTCATCCCTCGGTAATCTTCAGGGAATGAACCAAACACATGGGACCTCTAGCCTCAAGTTAACGTTCAGGTTTTCTCATGACAGGGGCAGGCATGCCACAGATTCCATGCAGCCTTAGTCCCTGTGGTTCTTGAACTCTAGGAATCATATCAGTTCTCTTTTGACTCGCTGGTCTGCCCTAGGTTTTGAAACGTACTAAAAGGACCGCCTGTGTCTTCGGGAAGTTGTGAGCAATCTACGGTTGGGAACATCTAGATGCCAAGTGATGGGCAGTGAAGGGCTTCGTTGGTTCCACCCCTAGTTGCGATGGCTGGAAAGCAACACAGTTATCAACGTTCCGTGCCTACCTTCATGCAAAGCGTGTCTGCATTCCTCAGGAAACCTGAGCTGCACTGAAAAACACAATTAGCCTACGATTGCTTCTAGGAACTAAACCGTGAAGTCGGTATACCTCAAGCAGCAACTAGACTTCATGTCCAGTTTCAATAATTACAGGGTTTCCCTTAACTGATAGTTATTCCCGAGAAAAATTGCCACCTAGGCCTCACTAAGCCTTCACCTTGATATCCTTACACCACCACCAGGACTCCCAGCATGGCAATGGTTACTAATGTCATGCTCCATTGTGTCCACTGGATGTGCAATAAGAGAGCCAGAAACTCCAGAGGAATATGCTGTTTGGTCCCCCTGGAAATTGAGGCTTCCTGGAAAATTGTATTTTCCTCATTAGAAAGTTGAGAGTTGCAGCCTCAGTGTTACCTGGTAAACTCTGTTGTAGCCCACCTTTTCTTCATCGCACAATGGTATTTGTGAGGACAAGTGATTTTCCAAGAAAGAAACTTGGAGGTTGCCATTCTTTGGTATGTGCTCATCCTTCAGTGATCTACAGTGAATTGGCGAACCCGCTTGACCACTAGCCGCAAGGTAACGTTGCTCTTGAATCATGCCACAGGTTGGCATGCAGCTGAATCCATGTAGCCTTATTCAGTGTGGTTCTTGAGCTCTAGGAATCATTCCAGGTCTCAAAGTACTGGTGGGTCTGTACTAGGATGAGAAACGTACAAGAAGAATGGCCTGTGTGTTTGGGGATTTGTGAGCAGTGCACCATTGGGAAGAGCTCGATGCTGAGTCTTGGAAGGTGTAGGGCTTCTTTTGTTAAAGCTCTAGAATCTGGTAAGTTGAAACAACTCAAGTGTCTCCCTTCTAAAGCACCTTGGAGGTACCAATCAGAGAAAGAAACAGCAGGGTCAATGCTCTGTGGTCTCTTTTGAAAATACGGCTCGAAGGAAATCTTTATTTTCTTCATTGGGATCTAGGGAGCTGCGTGCTCAATTCTTCTGAGAAACACTGTAGTTGCACATGTTCTCTTCATAGCACAATTGCCTTTGTGATGACAAGTGAGTTTCTAGGAAGGAAACTTGAGGATTGCCATTCTTTGGTAGGTACTCATTCTTCGGAAATCTTCAGTGAATTGGCGAACCCATTTGTCCACTAGCCTCAAGCTAACGTTCCTCTTCTATCATGCCACAGGTTGGCATGCAGCTGAATCCAAGTAGCCTTATTATGTGTGGTCCTTGAGCTCTAGGAAGCGTTCCTGGTCTCTTAGGACTGGCTGGTCTGCACTAGAATGAGAAACGTGCAGGAAGGAAAGCGTGTGTGTTCCGGGGGTTGTGAGCAATGCACCGTTTGGAAGAGCTAGGTGCTGAGTAATGGGCAGTGTAGGGTTTCCCTGGATAAACACCTAGATTGCGACAGCTTGAAAACACCTGGCTATCAGCGTTCTGTTCAATCCTTCATGCCAAAAGTGTCTGCTTTTCTGCCTATCCGTGAGCACACAGAAAATAATATGATCCTACCCCTCCTTCTGGGAACTCACACGTGATGGAATCTACGCCCAGCAGCCAGTGGACTTTAAGTGCAGCCTGAAAAATTACAGGGTTTCCCTTGAAAGCTAGTTATTCCAGAGATACATTGTACACCCAGGCCTCACTCACCGATGACCCTGTAATACTTTGACCACATTCACGACTGCCTGTATTGCAAAGTTTACTCACAAAAGGGTTTAGTTGGTAAATTGAACGTCCAGTAAGTACTCAGAAACTGCAGCCTAAGAAGCTGTGCTCTCCCGTTGGAGATTGAGGCTTCATGGGAAGTTTATTTTCCACGTTGGAATGTCGACACTTGCGGCCTCCGTGTTACCCGATAAACAGTGTAGTTGCCCATCGTCTCTTCACTGCAGAATTGCCTTTTCAGGCAAGTGATTTTCCATGAAACAAAGGTTTCCTTTCAATTCCTGCTACGTGCTCCTCCTTCAGCAGTTGTTAGTGAATAGGCCAACCACATGCGACGACTGGCCTCAACCTAACATTCTGTTTTTCTCGTCACAATGGTAGGCAGGCGGCAGGTTCAATGCAGCGTTTGGCAAAGCAGTACTGGAACTGTAGGAGACATTTCTGGTGTCTTAGGAAAGGCGGGTGTGCACTAGGATCCACGATATTCACGAGGGGCTGCCAGTCTCTTCTGGAACATGCGAGCAACGTTCAGTTGATGACAACTATACGCCAAGAAAGGGCAGTGAAAGGCTTTTTCTGTTAAACCTCTAGAATGTGGTAAGTTGAAACAACTCAAGTATCTCCCTTCTAACGAACCTTGGAGGAACAAAATAGAGGAAGAAACAGCAGGGTCAATGCTCTGTGGTCCCTTTTGAAAGCAAGGCATGAAGGGAAAGTTTATTTACCTCTTTGGGATTTGAAGAGTCGCAGGCTCAATTCTCCCTGAGAAACATTGTAGTTGCACATGTTCTCTGCATAGCACAATTCCCTTTGTGAGGACAAGGGATTTTCCAAGAAAAAAAAACTTGGAGGTTGCCATTCCTTGGTATGTGCTGATCCTTCAGTAATATACAGTGAATTGGCCACCTTATTTGACCACTAGCCTCAAGCAAACGTTCCTCTTGTCTCCTAACACACGTTGGCGTGTGGCAGAATCCATGTAGCCTTATTCAGTGTTGTTCTTGGACTCTAGGAATCATTCCAGGTCTCAATACTGGCCGGTCTGCAGTAGGATGAGAAACCTACAAGAAGAAAGGCCTGTGAGTTCGGGGAGTTGTGAGCAATGCACCGTTGGGAACAGCTAGATGACGAGTCATGGGCTGTGAAGGGCCTCTTTCCTTAAACCTCTAGAATGTGGTAAGTTGAATGAACTCAAGGATCTCCCTTCTAAAGCACATTGGAGGTACAAACCAGAGAAAGAAAGAGCAGGGGCAGTGCTCTGTAGTCCCTTTTGAAAATAAGGCATGAAGGGAGACTTTATTTACCTCCTTGGGATTTAGAGAGTTGTGGGCTCAACTCTCCTGAGAAACACTGTAGTTGCACATGTTCTCTTCATAGCACATTTGCCTTTGTGATGACAAGTGAGTTTCTAGGAAAAATCTTGGAGGTTGCCATTCTTTGGTAGGTGCTCATCCTTCGGTAATCTTCAGTGAATTGGCGACGCCATTTGACCACTAGCCTCAAGCTAAGTCTCCTCTTGTATAATCCCACAGGTTGGCATGCAGCAGAATCCATGTAGCCTTATTCAGTGTGGTTCTTGGGTTCTAGGAAACATTCGAAGTCTCCTAGGACTCAGGGGTCTGCACTAGACCCGAAACGTACAAAAAGGACGGCCTGTGTGTTCAAGGATTTGTGAGTAAGGCACCGTTGGGAAAAGCTAGATGCCGAGTCAGGGGCAGTGAAAGGCTTCTTTTGTTAAACCTCTAGAATGTGGTACGCTGAAACAACTCAAGTATCTCCCTTCTAAATCACCTTGCAGGTACAAAATAGAGAAAGAAACAGCAGGTTCAATGCTCTGTGGTCCCTTTTGAAAATAAGGCTGGAAGGGAAACTTTATTTACCTCCTTGAGATTTAGAGAGTTGCAGGCTCAATTCTCCCTGAGAAACACTGTACTTGCACATCTTCCCTTCATAACACAATTGCCTTTGTGATGACGTGAGTTTCTAGGATAGAACCTTGGAGGTTGCCATTCCTTGGTAGTTGCTCATCCCTCGGTAATCTTCAGGGAATGAACCAAACACATGGGACCTCTAGCCTCAAGTTAACGTTCAGGTTTTCTCATGACAGGGGCAGGCATGCCACAGATTCCATGCAGCCTTAGTCCCTGTGGTTCTTGAACTCTAGGAATCATATCAGTTCTCTTTTGACTCGCTGGTCTGCCCTAGGTTTTGAAACGTACTAAAAGGACCGCCTGTGTCTTCGGGAAGTTGTGAGCAATCTACGGTTGGGAACATCTAGATGCCAAGTGATGGGCAGTGAAGGGCTTCGTTGGTTACACCCCTAGCTTGCGATGGCTGGAAAGCAACACAGTTATCAACGTTCCGTGCCTTCCTTCATGCAAAGCGTGTCTGCATTCCTCAGGAAACCTGAGCTGCACTGAAAAACACAATTAGCCTACGATTGCTTCTAGGAACTAAACCGTGAAGTCGGTATACCTCAAGCAGCAACTAGACTTCATGTCCAGTTTCAATAATTACAGGGTTTCCCTTAACTGATAGTTATTCCCGAGAAAAATTGCCACCTAGGCCTCACTAAGCCTTCACCTTGATATCCTTACACCACCATCACGACTCCCAGCATGGCAATGGTTACTAAGGTCATGCTCCATTGTGTCCACTGGATGTGCAATAAGAGAGCCAGAAACTCCAGAGGAATATGCTGTTTGGTCCCCCTGGAAATTGAGGCTTCCTGGAAAATTGTATTTTCCTCATTAGAAAGTTGAGAGTTGCAGCCTCAGTGTTACCTGGTAAACTCTGTTGTAGCCCACCTTTTCTTCATCGCACAATGGTATTTGTGAGGACAAGTGATTTTCCAAGAAAGAAACTTGGAGGTTGCCATTCTTTGGTATGTGCTCATCCTTCAGTGATCTACAGTGAATTGGCGAACCCGTTTGACCACTAGCCACAAGGTAACGTTGCTCTTGAATCATGCCACAGGTTGGCATGCAGCTGAATCCATGTAGCCTTATTCAGTGTGGTTCTTGAGCTCTAGGAATCATTCCAGGTCTCAAAGTACTGGTGGGTCTGCACTAGGATGAGAAACGTACAAGAAGAATGGCCTGTGTGTTTGGGGATTTGTGAGCAGTGCACCATTGGGAAGAGCTCGATGCTTAGTCTTGGAAGGTGTAGGGCTTCTTTTGTTAAACCTCTAGAATCTGGTAAGTTGAAACAACTCAAGTGTCTCCCTTCTAAAGCACCTTGGAGGTACCAATCAGAGAAAGAAACAGCAGGGTCAATGCTCTGTGGTCTCTTTTGAAAATACGGCTCGAAGGAAATCTTTATTTTCTTCATTGGGATCTAGGGAGTTGCGTGCTCAATTCTTCTGAGAAACACTGTAGTTGCACATGTTCTCTTCATAGCACAATTGCCTTTGTGATGACAAGTGAGTTTCTAGGAAGGAAACTTGAGGATTGCCATTCTTTGGTAGGTACTCATTCTTCGGAAATCTTCAGTGAATTGGCGAACCCATTTGTCCACTAGCCTCAAGCTAACGTTCCTCTTCTATCATGCCACAGGTTGGCATGCAGCTGAATCCAAGTAGCCTTATTATGTGTGGTCCTTGAGCTCTAGGAAGCGTTCCTGGCCTCTTAGTACTGGCTGGTCTGCACTAGAATGAGAAACGTGCAGGAAGGAAAGCGTGTGTGTTCCGGGGGTTGTGAGCAATGCGCCGTTTGGAAGAGCTAGGTGCTGAGTAATGGGCAGTGTAGGGTTTCCCTGGATAAACACCTAGATTGCGACAGCTTGAAAACACCTGGCTATCAGCGTTCTGTTCAATCCTTCATGCCAAAAGTGTCTGCTTTTCTGCCTATCCGTGAGCACACAAAAAATAATATGATCCTACCCCTCCTTCTGGGAACTCACACGTGATGGAATCTACGCCCAGCAGCCAGTGGACTTTAAGTGCAGCCTGAAAAATTACAGGGTTTCCCTTGTAAGCTAGTTATTCTGGAGATACATTGTACACCCAGGCCTCACTCACCGATGACCCTGTAATACTTTGACCACATTCACGACTGCCTGTATTGCAAAGTTTACTCACAAAAGGGTTTAGTTGGTAACTTGAACGTCCAATAAGTACTCAGAAACTGCAGCATAAGAAGCTGTGCTCTCACTTTGGAGATTGAGGCTTCATGGGAAGTTTATTTTCCACATTGGAATGTCGACACTTGCGGCCTCCGTGTTACCCGATAAACAGTGTAGTGGCCCATCGTCTCTTCACTGCAGAATTGCCTTTTCAGGCAAGTGATTTTCCATGAAACAAAGGTTTCCTTTCAATTCCTGCTACGTGCTCCTCCTTCAGCAGTTGTTAGTGAATAGGCCAACCACATGCGACGAATGGCCTCAACCTAACGTTCTGTTTTTCGCGTCACAATGGTAGGCGGGCAGCAGGTTCAATGCAGCCTTTGGCAAAGCAGTACTGGAACTGTAGGAGACATTTCTGGTGTTTTAGGAAAGGCGGGTGTGCACTAGAATCCACGATATTCACGAGGGGCTGCCAGTCTCTTCTGGAACTTGTGAGCAACGTTCAGTTGATGACAACTATACGCCAAGAAAGGGCAGTGAAAGGCTTTTTCTGTTAAACCTCTAGAATGTGGTAAGTTGAAACAACTCAAGTATCTCCCTTCTAACTAACCTTGGAGGAACAAAATAGAGGAAGAAACAGCAGGGTCAATGCTCTGTGGTCCCTTTTGAAAGCAAGGCATGAAGGGAAAGTTTATTTACCTCTTTGGGATTTGAAGAGTCGCAGGCTCAATTCTCCCTGAGAAACATTGTAGTTGCACATGTTCTCTGCATAGCACAATTCCCTTTGTGAGGACAAGGGATTTTCCAAGAAAAAAAAACTTGGAGGTTGCCATTCCTTGGTATGTGCTCATCCTTCAGTAATATACAGTGAATTGGCGACCCTATTTGACCACTAGCCTCAAGCAAACGTTCCTCTTGTCTCCTAACACACGTTGGCGTGCAGCAGAATCCATGGAGCCTTATTCAGTGTTGTTCTTGGACTCTAGGGATCATTCCAGGTCTCAATACTGGCCGGTCTGCAGTAGGATGAGAAACCTACAAGAAGAAAGGCCTGTGAGTTCGGGGAGTTGTGAGCAATGCACCGTTGGGAACAGCTAGATGTCGAGTCATGGGCTGTGAAGGGCCTCTTTCCTTAAACCTCTAGAATGTGGTAAGTTGAATGAACTCAAGGATCTCCCTTCTAAAGCACATTGGAGGTACAAACCAGAGAAAGAAAGAGCAGGGGCAGTGCTCTGTGGTCCCTTTTGAAAATAAGGCATGAAGGGAGACTTTAATTACCTCCTTGGGATTTAGAGAGTTGTGGGCTCAACTCTCCTGAGAAACACTGTAGTTGCACATGTTCTCTTCATAGCACATTTGCCTTTGTGATGACAAGTGAGTTTCTAGGAAAAATCTTGGAGGTTGCCATTCTTTGGTAGGTGCTCATCCTTCGGTAATCTTCAGTGAATTGGCGACGCCATTTGACCACTAGCCTCAAGCTAAGTCTCCTCTTGTATAATCCCACAGGTTGGCATGCAGCAGAATCCATGTAGCCTTATTCAGTGTGGTTCTTGGGTTCTAGGAAACATTCGAAGTCTCCTAGGACTCAGGGGTCTGCACTAGACCCGAAACGTACAAAAAGGACGGCCTGTGTGTTCAAGGATTTGTGAGTAAGGCACCGTTGGGAAAAGCTAGATGCCGAGTCAGGGGCAGTGAAAGGCTTCTTTTGTTAAACCTCTAGAATGTGGTACGCTGAAACAACTCAAGTATCTCCCTTCTAAATCACCTTGCAGGTACAAAATAGAGAAAGAAACAGCAGGTTCAATGCTCTGTGGTCCCTTTTGAAAATAAGGCTGGAAGGGAAACTTTATTTACCTCCTTGAGATTTAGAGAGTTGCAGGCTCAATTCTCCCTGAGAAACACTGTACTTGCACATCTTCCCTTCATAACACAATTGCCTTTGTGATGACGTGAGTTTCTAGGATAGAACCTTGGAGGTTGCCATTCCTTGGTAGTTGCTCATCCCTCGGTAATCTTCAGGGAATGAAGCAAACACATGGGACCTCTAGCCTCAAGTTAACGTTCAGGTTTTCTCATGACAGGGGCAGGCATGCCACAGATTCCATGCAGCCTTAGTCCCTGTGGTTCTTGAACTCTAGGAATCATATCAGTTCTCTTTTGACTCGCTGGTCTGCCCTAGGTTTTGAAACGTACTAAAAGGACCGCCTGTGTCTTCGGGAAGTTGTGAGCAATCTACGGTTGGGAACATCTAGATGCCAAGTGATGGGCAGTGAAGGGCTTCGTTGGTTACACCCCTAGCTTGCGATGGCTGGAAAGCAACACAGTTATCAACGTTCCGTGCCTTCCTTCATGCAAAGCGTGTCTGCATTCCTCAGGAAACCTGAGCTGCACTGAAAAACACAATTAGCCTACGATTGCTTCTAGGAACTAAACCGTGAAGTCGGTATACCTCAAGCAGCAACTAGACTTCATGTCCAGTTTCAATAATTACAGGGTTTCCCTTAACTGATAGTTATTCCCGAGAAAAATTGCCACCTAGGCCTCACTAAGCCTTCACCTTGATATCCTTACACCACCATCACGACTCCCAGCATGGCAATGGTTACTAAGGTCATGCTCCATTGTGTCCACTGGATGTGCAATAAGAGAGCCAGAAACTCCAGAGGAATATGCTGTTTGGTCCCCCTGGAAATTGAGGCTTCCTGGAAAATTGTATTTTCCTCATTAGAAAGTTGAGAGTTGCAGCCTCAGTGTTACCTGGTAAACTCTGTTGTAGCCCACCTTTTCTTCATCGCACAATGGTATTTGTGAGGACAAGTGATTTTCCAAGAAAGAAACTTGGAGGTTGCCATTCTTTGGTATGTGCTCATCCTTCAGTGATCTACAGTGAATTGGCGAACCCGTTTGACCACTAGCCACAAGGTAACGTTGCTCTTGAATCATGCCACAGGTTGGCATGCAGCTGAATCCATGTAGCCTTATTCAGTGTGGTTCTTGAGCTCTAGGAATCATTCCAGGTCTCAAAGTACTGGTGGGTCTGCACTAGGATGAGAAACGTACAAGAAGAATGGCCTGTGTGTTTGGGGATTTGTGAGCAGTGCACCATTGGGAAGAGCTCGATGCTTAGTCTTGGAAGGTGTAGGGCTTCTTTTGTTAAACCTCTAGAATCTGGTAAGTTGAAACAACTCAAGTGTCTCCCTTCTAAAGCACCTTGGAGGTACCAATCAGAGAAAGAAACAGCAGGGTCAATGCTCTGTGGTCTCTTTTGGAAATACGGCTCGAAGGAAATCTTTATTTTCTTCATTGGGATCTAGGGAGTTGCGTGCTCAATTCTTCTGAGAAACACTGTAGTTGCACATGTTCTCTTCATAGCACAATTGCCTTTGTGATGACAAGTGAGTTTCTAGGAAGGAAACTTGAGGATTGCCATTCTTTGGTAGGTACTCATTCTTCGGAAATCTTCAGTGAATTGGCGAACCCATTTGTCCACTAGCCTCAAGCTAACGTTCCTCTTCTATCATGCCACAGGTTGGCATGCAGCTGAATCCAAGTAGCCTTATTATGTGTGGTCCTTGAGCTCTAGGAAGCGTTCCTGGCCTCTTAGTACTGGCTGGTCTGCACTAGAATGAGAAACGTGCAGGAAGGAAAGCGTGTGTGTTCCGGGGGTTGTGAGCAATGCGCCGTTTGGAAGAGCTAGGTGCTGAGTAATGGGCAGTGTAGGGTTTCCCTGGATAAACACCTAGATTGCGACAGCTTGAAAACACCTGGCTATCAGCGTTCTGTTCAATCCTTCATGCCAAAAGTGTCTGCTTTTCTGCCTATCCGTGAGCACACAAAAAATAATATGATCCTACCCCTCCTTCTGGGAACTCACACGTGATGGAATCTACGCCCAGCAGCCAGTGGACTTTAAGTGCAGCCTGAAAAATTACAGGGTTTCCCTTGTAAGCTAGTTATTCTGGAGATACATTGTACACCCAGGCCTCACTCACCGATGACCCTGTAATACTTTGACCACATTCACGACTGCCTGTATTGCAAAGTTTACTCACAAAAGGGTTTAGTTGGTAACTTGAACGTCCAATAAGTACTCAGAAACTGCAGCATAAGAAGCTGTGCTCTCACTTTGGAGATTGAGGCTTCATGGGAAGTTTATTTTCCACATTGGAATGTCGACACTTGCGGCCTCCGTGTTACCCGATAAACAGTGTAGTGGCCCATCGTCTCTTCACTGCAGAATTGCCTTTTCAGGCAAGTGATTTTCCATGAAACAAAGGTTTCCTTTCAATTCCTGCTACGTGCTCCTCCTTCAGCAGTTGTTAGTGAATAGGCCAACCACATGCGACGAATGGCCTCAACCTAACGTTCTGTTTTTCGCGTCACAATGGTAGGCGGGCAGCAGGTTCAATGCAGCCTTTGGCAAAGCAGTACTGGAACTGTAGGAGACATTTCTGGTGTTTTAGGAAAGGCGGGTGTGCACTAGGATCCACGATATTCACGAGGGGCTGCCAGTCTCTTCTGGAACTTGTGAGCAACGTTCAGTTGATGACAACTATACGCCAAGAAAGGGCAGTGAAAGGCTTTTTCTGTTAAACCTCTAGAATGTGGTAAGTTGAAACAACTCAAGTATCTCCCTTCTAACTAACCTTGGAGGAACAAAATAGAGGAAGAAACAGCAGGGTCAATGCTCTGTGGTCCCTTTTGAAAGCAAGGCATGAAGGGAAAGTTTATTTACCTCTTTGGGATTTGAAGAGTCGCAGGCTCAATTCTCCCTGAGAAACATTGTAGTTGCACATGTTCTCTGCATAGCACAATTCCCTTTGTGAGGACAAGGGATTTTCCAAGAAAAAAAAACTTGGAGGTTGCCATTCCTTGGTATGTGCTCATCCTTCAGTAATATACAGTGAATTGGCGACCCTATTTGACCACTAGCCTCAAGCAAACGTTCCTCTTGTCTCCTAACACACGTTGGCGTGCAGCAGAATCCATGGAGCCTTATTCAGTGTTGTTCTTGGACTCTAGGGATCATTCCAGGTCTCAATACTGGCCGGTCTGCAGTAGGATGAGAAACCTACAAGAAGAAAGGCCTGTGAGTTCGGGGAGTTGTGAGCAATGCACCGTTGGGAACAGCTAGATGTCGAGTCATGGGCTGTGAAGGGCCTCTTTCCTTAAACCTCTAGAATGTGGTAAGTTGAATGAACTCAAGGATCTCCCTTCTAAAGCACATTGGAGGTACAAACCAGAGAAAGAAAGAGCAGGGGCAGTGCTCTGTGGTCCCTTTTGAAAATAAGGCATGAAGGGAGACTTTAATTACCTCCTTGGGATTTAGAGAGTTGTGGGCTCAACTCTCCTGAGAAACACTGTAGTTGCACATGTTCTCTTCATAGCACATTTGCCTTTGTGATGACAAGTGAGTTTCTAGGAAAAATCTTGGAGGTTGCCATTCTTTGGTAGGTGCTCATCCTTCGGTAATCTTCAGTGAATTGGCGACGCCATTTGACCACTAGCCTCAAGCTAAGTCTCCTCTTGTATAATCCCACAGGTTGGCATGCAGCAGAATCCATGTAGCCTTATTCAGTGTGGTTCTTGGGTTCTAGGAAACATTCGAAGTCTCCTAGGACTCAGGGGTCTGCACTAGACCCGAAACGTACAAAAAGGACGGCCTGTGTGTTCAAGGATTTGTGAGTAAGGCACCGTTGGGAAAAGCTAGATGCCGAGTCAGGGGCAGTGAAAGGCTTCTTTTGTTAAACCTCTAGAATGTGGTACGCTGAAACAACTCAAGTATCTCCCTTCTAAATCACCTTGCAGGTACAAAATAGAGAAAGAAACAGCAGGTTCAATGCTCTGTGGTCCCTTTTGAAAATAAGGCTGGAAGGGAAACTTTATTTACCTCCTTGAGATTTAGAGAGTTGCAGGCTCAATTCTCCCTGAGAAACACTGTACTTGCACATCTTCCCTTCATGACACAATTGCCTTTGTGATGACGTGAGTTTCTAGGATAGAACCTTGGAGGTTGCCATTCCTTGGTAGTTGCTCATCCCTCGGTAATCTTCAGGGAATGAACCAAACACATGGGACCTCTAGCCTCAAGTTAACGTTCAGGTTTTCTCATGACAGGGGCAGGCATGCCACAGATTCCATGCAGCCTTAGTCCCTGTGGTTCTTGAACTCTAGGAATCATATCAGTTCTCTTTTGACTCGCTGGTCTGCCCTAGGTTTTGAAACGTACTAAAAGGACTGCCTGTGTCTTCGGGAAGTTGTGAGCAATCTACGGTTGGGAACATCTAGATGCCAAGTGATGGGCAGTGAAGGGCTTCGTTGGTTACACCCCTAGCTTGCGATGGCTGGAAAGCAACACAGTTATCAACGTTCCGTGCCTTCCTTCATGCAAAGCGTGTCTGCATTCCTCAGGAAACCTGAGCTGCACTGAAAAACACAATTAGCCTACGATTGCTTCTAGGAACTAAACCATGAAGTCGGTATACCTCAAGCAGCAACTAGACTTCATGTCCAGTTTCAATAATTACAGGGTTTCCCTTAACTGATAGTTATTCCCGAGAAAAATTGCCACCTAGGCCTCACTAAGCCTTCACCTTGATATCCTTACACCACCATCACGACTCCCAGCATGGCAATGGTTACTAAGGTCATGCTCCATTGTGTCCACTGGATGTGCAATAAGAGAGCCAGAAACTCCAGAGGAATATGCTGTTTGGTCCCCCTGGAAATTGAGGCTTCCTGGAAAATTGTATTTTCCTCATTAGAAAGTTGAGAGTTGCAGCCTCAGTGTTACCTGGTAAACTCTGTTGTAGCCCACCTTTTCTTCATTGCACAATGGTATTTGTGAGGACAAGTGATTTTCCAAGAAAGAAACTTGGAGGTTGCCATTCTTTGGTATGTGCTCATCCTTCAGTAATATACAGTGAATTGGCGACCCTATTTGACCACTAGCCTCAAGCAAACGTTCCTCTTGTCTCCTAACACACGTTGGCGTTCAGCAGAATCCATGGAGCCTTATTCAGTATTGTTCTGGGACTCTAGGAATCATTCCAGGTCTCAATACTGGCCGGTCTGCTGTAGGATGAGAAACCTACAAGAAGAAAGGCCTGTGAGTTCGGGGAGTTGTGAGCAATGCACCGTTGGGAACAGCTAGATGACGAGTCATGGGCTGTGAAGGGCCTCTTTCCTTAAACCTCTAGAATGTGGTAAGTTGAATGAACTCAAGGATCTCCTTTCTAAAGCACATTGGAGGTACAAACCAGAGAAAGAAAGAGCAGGGGCAGTGCTCTGTGGTCCCTTTTGAAAATAAGGCATGAAGGGAGACTTTATTTACCTCCTTGGGATTTAGAGAGTTGTGGGCTCAACTCTCCTGAGAAACACTGTAGTTGCACATGTTCTCTTCATAGCACATTTGCCTTTGTGATGACAAGTGAGTTTCTAGGAAAAATCTTGGAGGTTGCCATTCTTTGGTAGGTGCTCATCCTTCGGTAATCTTCAGTGAATTGGCGACGCCATTTGACCACTAGCCTCAAGCTAAGTCTCCTCTTGTATAATCCCACAGGTTGGCATGCAGCAGAATCCATGTAGCCTTATTCAGTGTGGTTCTTGGGTTCTAGGAAACATTCGAAGTCTCCTAGGACTCAGGGGTCTGCACTAGACCCGAAACGTACAAAAAGGACGGCCTGTGTGTTCAAGGATTTGTGAGTAAGGCACCGTTGGGAAAAGCTAGATGCCGAGTCAGGGGCAGTGAAAGGCTTCTTTTGTTAAACCTCTAGAATGTGGTACGCTGAAACAACTCAAGTATCTCCCTTCTAAATCACCTTGCAGGTACAAAATAGAGAAAGAAACAGCAGGTTCAATGCTCTGTGGTCCCTTTTGAAAATAAGGCTGGAAGGGAAACTTTATTTACCTCCTTGAGATTTAGAGAGTTGCAGGCTCAATTCTCCCTGAGAAACACTGTACTTGCACATCTTCCCTTCATAACACAATTGCCTTTGTGATGACGTGAGTTTCTAGGATAGAACCTTGGAGGTTGCCATTCCTTGGTAGTTGCTCATCCCTCGGTAATCTTCAGGGAATGAACCAAACACATGGGACCTCTAGCCTCAAGTTAACGTTCAGGTTTTCTCATGACAGGGGCAGGCATGCCACAGATTCCATGCAGCCTTAGTCCCTGTGGTTCTTGAACTCTAGGAATCATATCAGTTCTCTTTTGACTCGCTGGTCTGCCCTAGGTTTTGAAACGTACTAAAAGGACCGCCTGTGTCTTCGGGAAGTTGTGAGCAATCTACGGTTGGGAACATCTAGATGCCAAGTGATGGGCAGTGAAGGGCTTCGTTGGTTACACCCCTAGCTTGCGATGGCTGGAAAGCAACACAGTTATCAACGTTCCGTGCCTTCCTTCATGCAAAGCGTGTCTGCATTCCTCAGGAAACCTGAGCTGCACTGAAAAACACAATTAGCCTACGATTGCTTCTAGGAACTAAACCGTGAAGTCGGTATACCTCAAGCAGCAACTAGACTTCATGTCCAGTTTCAATAATTACAGGGTTTCCCTTAACTGATAGTTATTCCCGAGAAAAATTGCCACCTAGGCCTCACTAAGCCTTCACCTTGATATCCTTACACCACCATCACGACTCCCAGCATGGCAATGGTTACTAAGGTCATGCTCCATTGTGTCCACTGGATGTGCAATAAGAGAGCCAGAAACTCCAGAGGAATATGCTGTTTGGTCCCCCTGGAAATTGAGGCTTCCTGGAAAATTGTATTTTCCTCATTAGAAAGTTGAGAGTTGCAGCCTCAGTGTTACCTGGTAAACTCTGTTGTAGCCCACCTTTTCTTCATCGCACAATGGTATTTGTGAGGACAAGTGATTTTCCAAGAAAGAAACTTGGAGGTTGCCATTCTTTGGTATGTGCTCATCCTTCAGTGATCTACAGTGAATTGGCGAACCCGTTTGACCACTAGCCACAAGGTAACGTTGCTCTTGAATCATGCCACAGTTTGGCATGCAGCTGAATCCATGTAGCCTTATTCAGTGTGGTTCTTGAGCTCTAGGAATCATTCCAGGTCTCAAAGTACTGGTGGGTCTGCACTAGGATGAGAAACGTACAAGAAGAATGGCCTGTGTGTTTGGGGATTTGTGAGCAGTGCACCATTGGGAAGAGCTCGATGCTGAGTCTTGGAAGGTGTAGGGCTTCTTTTGTTAAAGCTCTAGAATCTGGTAAGTTGAAACAACTCAAGTGTCTCCCTTCTAAAGCACCTTGGAGGTACCAATCAGAGAAAGAAACAGCAGGGTCAATGCTCTGTGGTCTCTTTTGAAAATACGGCTCGAAGGAAATCTTTATTTTCTTCATTGGGATCTAGGGAGTTGCGTGCTCAATTCTTCTGAGAAACACTGTAGTTGCACATGTTCTCTTCATAACACAATTGCCTTTGTGATGACAAGTGAGTTTCTAGGAAGGAAACTTGAGGATTGCCATTCTTTGGTAGGTACTCATTCTTCGGAAATCTTCAGTGAATTGGCGAACCCATTTGTCCACTAGCCTCAAGCTAACGTTCCTCTTCTATCATGCCACAGGTTGGCATGCAGCTGAATCCAAGTAGCCTTATTATGTGTGGTCCTTGAGCTCTAGGAAGCGTTCCTGGCCTCTTAGTACTGGCTGGTCTGCACTAGAATGAGAAACGTGCAGGACGGAAAGCGTGTGTGTTCCGGGGGTTGTGAGCAATGCACCGTTTGGAAGAGCTAGGTGCTGAGTAATGGGCAGTGTAGGGTTTCCCTGGATAAACACCTAGATTGCGACAGCTTGAAAACACCTGGCTATCAGCGTTCTGTTCAATCCTTCATGCCAAAAGTGTCTGCTTTTCTGCCTATCCGTGAGCACACAAAAAATAATATGATCCTACCCCTCCTTCTGGGAACTCACACGTGATGGAATCTACGCCCAGCAGCCAGTGGACTTTAAGTGCAGCCTGAAAAATTACAGGGTTTCCCTTGTAAGCTAGTTATTCCGGAGATACATTGTACACCCAGGCCTCACTCACCGATGACCCTGTAATACTTTGACCACATTCACGACTGCCTGTATTGCAAAGTTTACTCACAAAAGGGTTTAGTTGGTAACTTGAACGTCCAATAAGTACTCAGAAACTGCAGCATAAGAAGCTGTGCTCTCCCTTTGGAGATTGAGGCTTCATGGGAAGTTTATTTTCCACATTGGAATGTCGACACTTGCGGCCTCCGTGTTACCCGATAAACAGTGTAGTGGCTCATCGTCTCTTCACTGCAGAATTGCCTTTTCAGGCAAGTGATTTTCCATGAAACAAAGGTTTCCTTTCAATTCCTGCTACGTGCTCCTCCTTCAGCAGTTGTTAGTGAATAGGCCAACCACATGCGAAGAATGGCCTCAACCTAACGTTCTGTTTTTCTCGTCACAATGGTAGGCAGGCAGCAGGTTCAATGCAGCCTTTGGCAAAGCAGTACTGGAACTGTAGGAGACATTTCTGGTGTCTTAGGAAAGGCGGGTGTGCACTAGGATCCACGATATTCACGAGGGGCTGCCAGTCTCTTCTGGAACTTGTGAGCAACGTTCAGTTGATGACAACTCTACGCCAAGAAAGGGCAGTGAAAGGCTTTTTCTGTTAAACCTCTAGAATGTGGTAAGTTGAAACAACTCAAGTATCTCCCTTCTAACGAACCTTGGAGGAACAAAATAGAGGAAGAAACAGCAGGGTCAATGCTCTGTGGTCCCTTTTGAAAGCAAGGCATGAAGGGAAAGTTTATTTACCTCTTTGGGATTTGAAGAGTCGCAGGCTCAATTCTCCCTGAGAAACATTGTAGTTGCACATGTTCTCTGCATAGCACAATTCCCTTTGTGAGGACAAGGGATTTTCCAAGAAAAAAAAACTTGGAGGTTGCCATTCCTTGGTATGTGCTCATCCTTCAGTAATATACAGTGAATTGGCGACCCTATTTGACCACTAGCCTCAAGCAAACGTTCCTCTTGTCTCCAAACACACGTTGGCGTGCAGCAGAATCCATGGAGCCTTATTCAGTGTTGTTCTTGGACTCTAGGGATCATTCCAGGTCTCAATACTGGCCGGTCTGCAGTAGGATGAGAAACCTACAAGAAGAAAGGCCTGTGAGTTCGGGGAGTTGTGAGCAATGCACCGTTGGGAACAGCTAGATGACGAGTCATGGGCTGTGAAGGGCCTCTTTCCTTAAACCTCTAGAATGTGGTAAGTTGAATGAACTCAAGGATCTCCCTTCTAAAGCACATTGGAGGTACAAACCAGAGAAAGAAAGAGCAGGGGCAGTGCTCTGTGGTCCCTTTTGAAAATAAGGCATGAAGGGAGACTTTATTTACCTCCTTGGGATTTAGAGAGTTGTGGGCTCAACTCTCCTGAGAAACACTGTAGTTGCACATGTTCTCTTCATAGCACATTTGCCTTTGTGATGACAAGTGAGTTTCTAGGAAAAATCTTGGAGGTTGCCATTCTTTGGTAGGTGCTCATCCTTCGGTAATCTTCAGTGAATTGGCGACGCCATTTGACCACTAGCCTCAAGCTAAGTCTCCTCTTGTATAATCCCACAGGTTGGCATGCAGCAGAATCCATGTAGCCTTATTCAGTGTGGTTCTTGGGTTCTAGGAAACATTCGAAGTCTCCTAGGACTCAGGGGTCTGCACTAGACCCGAAACGTACAAAAAGGACGGCCTGTGTGTTCAAGGATTTGTGAGTAAGGCACCGTTGGGAACAGCTAGATGCCGAGTCAGGGGCAGTGAAAGGCTTCTTTTGTTAAACCTCTAGAATGTGGTACGCTGAAACAACTCAAGTATCTCCCTTCTAAATCACCTTGCAGGTACAAAATAGAGAAAGAAACAGCAGGTTCAATGCTCTGTGGTCCCTTTTGAAAATAAGGCTGGAAGGGAAACTTTATTTACCTCCTTGAGATTTAGAGAGTTGCAGGCTCAATTCTCCCTGAGAAACACTGTACTTGCACATCTTCCCTTCATGACACAATTGCCTTTGTGATGACGTGAGTTTCTAGGATAGAACCTTGGAGGTTGCCATTCCTTGGTAGTTGCTCATCCCTCGGTAATCTTCAGGGAATGAACCAAACACATGGGACCTCTAGCCTCAAGTTAACGTTCAGGTTTTCTCATGACAGGGGCAGGCATGCCACAGATTCCATGCAGCCTTAGTCCCTGTGGTTCTTGAACTCTAGGAATCATATCAGTTCTCTTTTGACTCGCTGGTCTGCCCTAGGTTTTGAAACGTACTAAAAGGACTGCCTGTGTCTTCGGGAAGTTGTGAGCAATCTACGGTTGGGAACATCTAGATGCCAAGTGATGGGCAGTGAAGGGCTTCGTTGGTTACACCCCTAGCTTGCGATGGCTGGAAAGCAACACAGTTATCAACGTTCCGTGCCTTCCTTCATGCAAAGCGTGTCTGCATTCCTCAGGAAACCTGAGCTGCACTGAAAAACACAATTAGCCTACGATTGCTTCTAGGAACTAAACCATGAAGTCGGTATACCTCAAGCAGCAACTAGACTTCATGTCCAGTTTCAATAATTACAGGGTTTCCCTTAACTGATAGTTATTCCCGAGAAAAATTGCCACCTAGGCCTCACTAAGCCTTCACCTTGATATCCTTACACCACCATCACGACTCCCAGCATGGCAATGGTTACTAAGGTCATGCTCCATTGTGTCCACTGGATGTGCAATAAGAGAGCCAGAAACTCCAGAGGAATATGCTGTTTGGTCCCCCTGGAAATTGAGGCTTCCTGGAAAATTGTATTTTCCTCATTAGAAAGTTGAGAGTTGCAGCCTCAGTGTTACCTGGTAAACTCTGTTGTAGCCCACCTTTTCTTCATTGCACAATGGTATTTGTGAGGACAAGTGATTTTCCAAGAAAGAAACTTGGAGGTTGCCATTCTTTGGTATGTGCTCATCCTTCAGTAATATACAGTGAATTGGCGACCCTATTTGACCACTAGCCTCAAGCAAACGTTCCTCTTGTCTCCTAACACACGTTGGCGTGCAGCAGAATCCATGGAGCCTTATTCAGTATTGTTCTTGGACTCTAGGAATCATTCCAGGTCTCAATACTGGCCGGTCTGCTGTAGGATGAGAAACCTACAAGAAGAAAGGCCTGTGAGTTCGGGGAGTTGTGAGCAATGCACCGTTGGGAACAGCTAGATGACGAGTCATGGGCTGTGAAGGGCCTCTTTCCTTAAACCTCTAGAATGTGGTAAGTTGAATGAACTCAAGGATCTCCTTTCTAAAGCACATTGGAGGTACAAACCAGAGAAAGAAAGAGCAGGGGCAGTGCTCTGTGGTCCCTTTTGAAAATAAGGCATGAAGGGAGACTTTATTTACCTCCTTGGGATTTAGAGAGTTGTGGGCTCAACTCTCCTGAGAAACACTGTAGTTGCACATGTTCTCTTCATAGCACATTTGCCTTTGTGATGACAAGTGAGTTTCTAGGAAAAATCTTGGAGGTTGCCATTCTTTGGTAGGTGCTCATCCTTCGGTAATCTTCAGTGAATTGGCGACGCCATTTGACCACTAGCCTCAAGCTAAGTCTCCTCTTGTATAATCCCACAGGTTGGCATGCAGCAGAATCCATGTAGCCTTATTCAGTGTGGTTCTTGGGTTCTAGGAAACATTCGAAGTCTCCTAGGACTCAGGGGTCTGCACTAGACCCGAAACGTACAAAAAGGACGGCCTGTGTGTTCAAGGATTTGTGAGTAAGGCACCGTTGGGAAAAGCTAGATGCCGAGTCAGGGGCAGTGAAAGGCTTCTTTTGTTAAACCTCTAGAATGTGGTACGCTGAAACAACTCAAGTATCTCCCTTCTAAATCACCTTGCAGGTACAAAATAGAGAAAGAAACAGCAGGTTCAATGCTCTGTGGTCCCTTTTGAAAATAAGGCTGGAAGGGAAACTTTATTTACCTCCTTGAGATTTAGAGAGTTGCAGGCTCAATTCTCCCTGAGAAACACTGTACTTGCACATCTTCCCTTCATAACACAATTGCCTTTGTGATGACATGAGTTTCTAGGATAGAACCTTGGAGGTTGCCATTCCTTGGTAGTTGCTCATCCCTCGGTAATCTTCAGGGAATGAACCAAACACATGGGACCTCTAGCCTCAAGTTAACGTTCAGGTTTTCTCATGACAGGGGCAGGCATGCCACAGATTCCATGCAGCCTTAGTCCCTGTGGTTCTTGAACTCTAGGAATCATATCAGTTCTCTTTTGACTCGCTGGTCTGCCCTAGGTTTTGAAACGTACTAAAAGGACCGCCTGTGTCTTCGGGAAGTTGTGAGCAATCTACGGTTGGGAACATCTAGATGCCAAGTGATGGGCAGTGAAGGGCTTCGTTGGTTACACCCCTAGCTTGCGATGGCTGGAAAGCAACACAGTTATCAACGTTCCGTGCCTTCCTTCATGCAAAGCGTGTCTGCATTCCTCAGGAAACCTGAGCTGCACTGAAAAACACAATTAGCCTACGATTGCTTCTAGGAACTAAACCGTGAAGTCGGTATACCTCAAGCAGCAACTAGACTTCATGTCCAGTTTCAATAATTACAGGGTTTCCCTTAACTGATAGTTATTCCCGAGAAAAATTGCCACCTAGGCCTCACTAAGCCTTCACCTTGATATCCTTACACCACCATCACGACTCCCAGCATGGCAATGGTTACTAAGGTCATGCTCCATTGTGTCCACTGGATGTGCAATAAGAGAGCCAGAAACTCCAGAGGAATATGCTGTTTGGTCCCCCTGGAAATTGAGGCTTCCTGGAAAATTGTATTTTCCTCATTAGAAAGTTGAGAGTTGCAGCCTCAGTGTTACCTGGTAAACTCTGTTGTAGCCCACCTTTTCTTCATCGCACAATGGTATTTGTGAGGACAAGTGATTTTCCAAGAAAGAAACTTGGAGGTTGCCATTCTTTGGTATGTGCTCATCCTTCAGTGATCTACAGTGAATTGGCGAACCCGTTTGACCACTAGCCACAAGGTAACGTTGCTCTCGAATCATGCCACAGTTTGGCATGCAGCTGAATCCATGTAGCCTTATTCAGTGTGGTTCTTGAGCTCTAGGAATCATTCCAGGTCTCAAAGTACTGGTGGGTCTGCACTAGGATGAGAAACGTACAAGAAGAATGGCCTGTGTGTTTGGGGATTTGTGAGCAGTGCACCATTGGGAAGAGCTCGATGCTGAGTCTTGGAAGGTGTAGGGCTTCTTTTGTTAAAGCTCTAGAATCTGGTAAGTTGAAACAACTCAAGTGTCTCCCTTCTAAAGCACCTTGGAGGTACCAATCAGAGAAAGAAACAGCAGGGTCAATGCTCTGTGGTCTCTTTTGAAAATACGGCTCGAAGGAAATCTTTATTTTCTTCATTGGGATCTAGGGAGTTGCGTGCTCAATTCTTCTGAGAAACACTGTAGTTGCACATGTTCTCTTCATAACACAATTGCCTTTGTGATGACAAGTGAGTTTCTAGGAAGGAAACTTGAGGATTGCCATTCTTTGGTAGGTACTCATTCTTCGGAAATCTTCAGTGAATTGGCGAACCCATTTGTCCACTAGCCTCAAGCTAACGTTCCTCTTCTATCATGCCACAGGTTGGCATGCAGCTGAATCCAAGTAGCCTTATTATGTGTGGTCCTTGAGCTCTAGGAAGCGTTCCTGGCCTCTTAGTACTGGCTGGTCTGCACTAGAATGAGAAACGTGCAGGACGGAAAGCGTGTGTGTTCCGGGGGTTGTGAGCAATGCACCGTTTGGAAGAGCTAGGTGCTGAGTAATGGGCAGTGTAGGGTTTCCCTGGATAAACACCTAGATTGCGACAGCTTGAAAACACCTGGCTATCAGCGTTCTGTTCAATCCTTCATGCCAAAAGTGTCTGCTTTTCTGCCTATCCGTGAGCACACAAAAAATAATATGATCCTACCCCTCCTTCTGGGAACTCACACGTGATGGAATCTACGCCCAGCAGCCAGTGGACTTTAAGTGCAGCCTGAAAAATTACAGGGTTTCCCTTGTAAGCTAGTTATTCCGGAGATACATTGTACACCCAGGCCTCACTCACCGATGACCCTGTAATACTTTGACCACATTCACGACTGCCTGTATTGCAAAGTTTACTCACAAAAGGGTTTAGTTGGTAACTTGAACGTCCAATAAGTACTCAGAAACTGCAGCATAAGAAGCTGTGCTCTCCCTTTGGAGATTGAGGCTTCATGGGAAGTTTATTTTCCACATTGGAATGTCGACACTTGCGGCCTCCGTGTTACCCGATAAACAGTGTAGTGGCCCATCGTCTCTTCACTGCAGAATTGCCTTTTCAGGCAAGTGATTTTCCATGAAACAAAGGTTTCCTTTCAATTCCTGCTACGTGCTCCTCCTTCAGCAGTTGTTAGTGAATAGGCCAACCACATGCGAAGAATGGCCTCAACCTAACGTTCTGTTTTTCTCGTCACAATGGTAGGCAGGCAGCAGGTTCAATGCAGCCTTTGGCAAAGCAGTACTGGAACTGTAGGAGACATTTCTGGTGTCTTAGGAAAGGCGGGTGTGCACTAGGATCCACGATATTCACGAGGGGCTGCCAGTCTCTTCTGGAACTTGTGAGCAACGTTCAGTTGATGACAACTATACGCCAAGAAAGGGCAGTGAAAGGCTTTTTCTGTTAAACCTCTAGAATGTGGTAAGTTGAAACAACTCAAGTATCTCCCTTCTAACGAACCTTGGAGGAACAAAATAGAGGAAGAAACAGCAGGGTCAATGCTCTGTGGTCCCTTTTGAAAGCAAGGCATGAAGGGAAAGTTTATTTACCTCTTTGGGATTTGAAGAGTCGCAGGCTCAATTCTCCCTGAGAAACATTGTAGTTGCACATGTTCTCTGCATAGCACAATTCCCTTTGTGAGGACAAGGGATTTTCCAAGAAAAAAAAACTTGGAGGTTGCCATTCCTTGGTATGTGCTCATCCTTCAGTAATATACAGTGAATTGGCGACCCTATTTGACCACTAGCCTCAAGCAAACGTTCCTCTTGTCTCCAAACACACGTTGGCGTGCAGCAGAATCCATGGAGCCTTATTCAGTGTTGTTCTTGGACTCTAGGGATCATTCCAGGTCTCAATACTGGCCGGTCTGCAGTAGGATGAGAAACCTACAAGAAGAAAGGCCTGTGAGTTCGGGGAGTTGTGAGCAATGCACCGTTGGGAGAAGCTAGATGACGAGTCATGGGCTGTGAAGGGCCTCTTTCCTTAAAACTCTAGAATGTGGTAAGTTGAATGAACTCAAGGATCTCCCTTCTAAAGTACATTGGAGGTACAAACCAGAGAAAGAAAGAGCAGGGGCAGTGCTCTGTGGTCCCTTTTGAAAATAAGGCATGAAGGGAGACTTTATTTACCTCCTTGGGATTTAGAGAGTTGTGGGCTCAACTCTCCTGAGAAACACTGTAGTTGCACATGTTCTCTTCATAGCACATTTGCCTTTGTGATGACAAGTGAGTTTCTAGGAAAAATCTTGGAGGTTGCCATTCTTTGGTAGGTGCTCATCCTTCGGTAATCTTCAGTGAATTGGCGACGCCATTTGACCACTAGCCTCAAGCTAAGTCTCCTCTTGTATAATCCCACAGGTTGGCATGCAGCAGAATCCATGTAGCCTTATTCAGTGTGGTTCTTGGGTTCTAGGAAACATTCGAAGTCTCCTAGGACTCAGGGGTCTGCACTAGACCCGAAACGTACAAAAAGGACGGCCTGTGTGTTCAAGGATTTGTGAGTAAGGCACCGTTGGGAACAGCTAGATGCCGAGTCAGGGGCAGTGAAAGGCTTCTTTTGTTAAACCTCTAGAATGTGGTACGCTGAAACAACTCAAGTATCTCCCTTCTAAATCACCTTGCAGGTACAAAATAGAGAAAGAAACAGCAGGTTCAATGCTCTGTGGTCCCTTTTGAAAATAAGGCTGGAAGGGAAACTTTATTTACCTCCTTGAGATTTAGAGAGTTGCAGGCTCAATTCTCCCTGAGAAACACTGTACTTGCACATCTTCCCTTCATGACACAATTGCCTTTGTGATGACGTGAGTTTCTAGGATAGAACCTTGGAGGTTGCCATTCCTTGGTAGTTGCTCATCCCTCGGTAATCTTCAGGGAATGAACCAAACACATGGGACCTCTAGCCTCAAGTTAACGTTCAGGTTTTCTCATGACAGGGGCAGGCATGCCACAGATTCCATGCAGCCTTAGTCCCTGTGGTTCTTGAACTCTAGGAATCATATCAGTTCTCTTTTGACTCGCTGGTCTGCCCTAGGTTTTGAAACGTACTAAAAGGACTGCCTGTGTCTTCGGGAAGTTGTGAGCAATCTACGGTTGGGAACATCTAGATGCCAAGTGATGGGCAGTGAAGGGCTTCGTTGGTTACACCCCTAGCTTGCGATGGCTGGAAAGCAACACAGTTATCAACGTTCCGTGCCTTCCTTCATGCAAAGCGTGTCTGCATTCCTCAGGAAACCTGAGCTGCACTGAAAAACACAATTAGCCTACGATTGCTTCTAGGAACTAAACCATGAAGTCGGTATACCTCAAGCAGCAACTAGACTTCATGTCCAGTTTCAATAATTACAGGGTTTCCCTTAACTGATAGTTATTCCCGAGAAAAATTGCCACCTAGGCCTCACTAAGCCTTCACCTTGATATCCTTACACCACCATCACGACTCCCAGCATGGCAATGGTTACTAAGGTCATGCTCCATTGTGTCCACTGGATGTGCAATAAGAGAGCCAGAAACTCCAGAGGAATATGCTGTTTGGTCCCCCTGGAAATTGAGGCTTCCTGGAAAATTGTATTTTCCTCATTAGAAAGTTGAGAGTTGCAGCCTCAGTGTTACCTGGTAAACTCTGTTGTAGCCCACCTTTTCTTCATCGCACAATGGTATTTGTGAGGACAAGTGATTTTCCAAGAAAGAAACTTGGAGGTTGCCATTCTTTGGTATGTGCTCATCCTTCAGTGATCTACAGTGAATTGGCGAACCCGTTTGACCACTAGCCACAAGGTAACGTTGCTCTTGAATCATGCCACAGTTTGGCATGCAGCTGAATCCATGTAGCCTTATTCAGTGTGGTTCTTGAGCTCTAGGAATCATTCCAGGTCTCAAAGTACTGGTGGGTCTGCACTAGGATGAGAAACGTACAAGAAGAATGGCCTGTGTGTTTGGGGATTTGTGAGCAGTGCACCATTGGGAAGAGCTCGATGCTGAGTCTTGGAAGGTGTAGGGCTTCTTTTGTTAAACCTCTAGAATCTGGTAAGTTGAAACAACTCAAGTGTCTCCCTTCTAAAGCACCTTGGAGGTACCAATCAGAGAAAGAAACAGCAGGGTCAATGCTCTGTGGTCTCTTTTGAAAATACGGCTCGAAGGAAATCTTTATTTTCTTCATTGGGATCTAGGGAGTTGCGTGCTCAATTCTTCTGAGAAACACTGTAGTTGCACATGTTCTCTTCATAGCACAATTGCCTTTGTGATGACAAGTGAGTTTCTAGGAAGGAAACTTGAGGATTGCCATTCTTTGGTAGGTACTCATTCTTCGGAAATCTTCAGTGAATTGGCGAACCCATTTGTCCACTAGCCTCAAGCTAACGTTCCTCTTCTATCATGCCACAGGTTGGCATGCAGCTGAATCCAAGTAGCCTTATTATGTGTGGTCCTTGAGCTCTAGGAAGCGTTCCTGGCCTCTTAGTACTGGCTGGTCTGCACTAGAATGAGAAACGTGCAGAACGGAAAGCGTGTGTGTTCCGGGGGTTGTGAGCAATGCACCGTTTGGAAGAGCTAGGTGCTGAGTAATGGGCAGTGTAGGGTTTCCCTGGATAAACACCTAGATTGCGACAGCTTGAAAACACCTGGCTATCAGCGTTCTGTTCAATCCTTCATGCCAAAAGTGTCTGCTTTTCTGCCTATCCGTGAGCACACAAAAAATAATATGATCCTACCCCTCCTTCTGGGAACTCACACGTGATGGAATCTACGCCCAGCAGCCAGTGGACTTTAAGTGCAGCCTGAAAAATTACAGGGTTTCCCTTGTAAGCTAGTTATTCCGGAGATACATTGTACACCCAGGCCTCACTCACCGATGACCCTGTAATACTTTGACCACATTCACGACTGCCTGTATTGCAAAGTTTACTCACAAAAGGGTTTAGTTGGTAACTTGAACGTCCAATAAGTACTCAGAAACTGCAGCATAAGAAGCTGTGCTCTCCCTTTGGAGATTGAGGCTTCATGGGAAGTTTATTTTCCACATTGGAATGTCGACACTTGCGGCCTCCGTGTTACCCGATAAACAGTGTAGTGGCCCATCGTCTCTTCACTGCAGAATTGCCTTTTCAGGCAAGTGATTTTCCATGAAACAAAGGTTTCCTTTCAATTCCTGCTACGTGCTCCTCCTTCAGCAGTTGTTAGTGAATAGGCCAAACACATGCGACGACTGGCCTCAACCTAACGTTCTGTTTTTCTCGTCACAATGGTAGGCAGGCAGCAGGTTCAATGCAGCGTTTGGCAAAGCAGTACTGGAACTCTAGGAGACATTTCTGGTGTCTTAGGAAAGGCGGGTGTGCACTAGGATCCACGATATTCACGAGGGGCTGCCAGTCTCTTCTGGAACTTGTGAGCAACGTTCAGTTGATGACAACTCTACGCCAAGAAAGGGCAGTGAAAGGCTTTTTCTGTTAAACCTCTAGAATGTGGTAAGTTGAAACAACTCAAGTATCTCCCTTCTAATGAACCTTGGAGGAACAAAATAGAGGAAGAAACAGCAGGGTCAATGCTCTGTGGTCCCTTTTGAAAGCAAGGCATGAAGGGAAAGTTTATTTACCTCTTTGGGATTTGAAGAGTCGCAGGCTCAATTCTCCCTGAGAAACATTGTAGTTGCACATGTTCTCTGCATAGCACAATTCCCTTTGTGAGGACAAGGGATTTTCCAAGAAAAAAAAACTTGGAGGTTGCCATTCCTTGGTATGTGCTCATCCTTCAGTAATATACAGTGAATTGGCGACCCTATTTGACCACTAGCCTCAAGCAAACGTTCCTCTTGTCTCCTAACACACGTTGGCGTGTGGCAGAATCCATGTAGCCTTATTCAGTGTTGTTCTTGGACTCTAGGAATCATTCCAGGTCTCAATACTGGCCGGTCTGCAGTAGGATGAGAAACCTACAAGAAGAAAGGCCTGTGAGTTCGGGGAGTTGTGAGCAATGCACCGTTGGGAACAGCTAGATGACGAGTCATGGGCTGTGAAGGGCCTCTTTCCTTAAACCTCTAGAATGTGGTAAGTTGAATGAACTCAAGGATCTCCCTTCTAAAGCACATTGGAGGTACAAACCAGAGAAAGAAAGAGCAGGGGCAGTGCTCTGTGGTCCCTTTTGAAAATAAGGCATGAAAGGAGACTTTATTTACCTCCTTGGGATTTAGAGAGTTGTGGGCTGAACTCTCCTGAGAAACACTGTAGTTGCACATGTTCTCTTCATAGCACATTTGCCTTTGTGATGACAAGTGAGTTTCTAGGAAAAATCTTGGAGGTTGCCATTCTTTGGTAGGTGCTCATCCTTCGGTAATCTTCAGTGAATTGGCGACGCCATTTGATCACTAGCCTCAAGCTAAGGCTCCTCTTGTATCATCCCACAGGTTGGCATGCAGCAGAATCCATGTAGCCTTATTCAGTGTGGTTCTTGGGCACTAGGAAACATTCGAAGTCTCCTAGGACTCAGGGGTCTGCACCAGACCCAAAACGTACAAAAAGGACGGCCTGTGTGTTCAAGGATTTGTGAGTAAGGCACCGTTGGGAACAGCTAGATGCCAAGTCAGGGGCAGTGAAAGGCTTCTTTTGTTAAACCTCTAGAATGTGGTACGCTGAAACAACTCAAGTATCTCCCTTCTAAATCACCTTGCAGGTACAAAACAGAGAAAGAAACAGCAGGTTCAATGCTCTGTGGTCCCTTTTGAAAATAAGGCTGGAAGGGAAACTTTATTTACCTCCTTGAGATTTAGAGAGTTGCAGGCTCAATTCTCCCTGAGAAACACTGTACTTGCACATCTTCCCTTCATAACACAATTGCCTTTGTGATGACGTGAGTTTCTAGGATAGAACCTTGGAGGTTGCCATTCCTTGGTAGTTGCTCATCCCTCGGTAATCTTCAGGGAATGAACCAAACACATGGGACCTCTAGCCTCAAGTTAACGTTCAGGTTTTCTCATGACAGGGGCAGGCATGCCACAGATTCCATGCAGCCTTAGTCCCTGTGGTTCTTGAACTCTAGGAATCATATCAGTTCTCTTTTGACTCGCTGGTCTGCCCTAGGTTTTGAAACGTACTAAAAGGACCGCCTGTGTCTTCGCGAAGTTGTGAGCAATCTACGGTTGGGAACATCTAGATGCCAAGTGATGGGCAGTGAAGGGCTTCGTTGGTTACACCCCTAGCTTGCGATGGCTGGAAAGCAACACAGTTTTCAACGTTCCGTGCCTTCCTTCATGCAAAGCGTGTCTGCATTCCTCAGGAAACCTGAGCTGCACTGAAAAACACAATTAGCCTACGATTGCTTCTAGGAACTAAACCGTGAAGTCGGTATACCTCAAGCAGCAACTAGACTTCATGTCCAGTTTCAATAATTACAGGGTTTCCCTTAACTGATAGTTATTCCCGAGAAAAATTGCCACCTAGGCCTCACTAAGCCTTCACCTTGATATCCTTACACCACCATCACGACTCCCAGCATGGCAATGGTTACTAAGGTCATGCTCCATTGTGTCCACTGGATGTGCAATAAGAGAGCCAGAAACTCCAGAGGAATATGCTGTTTGGTCCCCCTGGAAATTGAGGCTTCCTGGAAAATTGTATTTTCCTCATTAGAAAGTTGAGAGTTGCAGCCTCAGTGTTACCTGGTAAACTCTGTTGTAGCCCACCTTTTCTTCATCGCACAATGGTATTTGTGAGGACAAGTGATTTTCCAAGAAAGAAACTTGGAGGTTGCCATTCTTTGGTATGTGCTCATCCTTCAGTGATCTACAGTGAATTGGCGAACCCGTTTGACCACTAGCCGCAAGGTAACGTTGCTCTTGAATCATGCCACAGGTTGGCATGCAGCTGAATCCATGTAGCCTTATTCAGTGTGGTTCTTGAGCTCTAGGAATCATTCCAGGTCTCAAAGTACTGGTGGGGCTGCACTAGGATGAGAAACGTACAAGAAGAATGGCCTGTGTGTTTGGGGATTTGTGAGCAGTGCACCATTGGGAAGAGCTCGATGCTGAGTCTTGGAAGGTGTAGGGCTTCTTTTGTTAAACCTCTAGAATCTGGTAAGTTGAAACAACTCAAGTGTCTCCCTTCTAAAGCACCTTGGAGGTACCAATCAGAGAAAGAAACAGCAGGGTCAATGCTCTGTGGTCTCTTTTGAAAATACGGCTCGAAGGAAATCTTTATTTTCTTCATTGGGATCTAGGGAGTTGCGTGCTCAATTCTTCTGAGAAACACTGTAGTTGCACATGTTCTCTTCATAGCACAATTGCCTTTGTGATGACAAGTGAGTTTCTAGGAAGGAAACTTGAGGATTGCCATTCTTTGGTAGGTACTCATTCTTCGGAAATCTTCAGTGAATTGGCGAACCCATTTGTCCACTAGCCTCAAGCTAACGTTCCTCTTCTATCATGCCACAGGTTGGCATGCAGCTGAATCCAAGTAGCCTTATTATGTGTGGTCCTTGAGCTCTAGGAAGCGTTCCTGGCCTCTTAGTACTGGCTGGTCTGCACTAGAATGAGAAACGTGCAGGAAGGAAAGCGTGTGTGTTCCGGGGGTTGTGAGCAATGCACCGTTTGGAAGAGCTAGGTGCTGAGTAATGGGCAGTGTAGGGTTTCCCTGGATAAACACCTAGATTGCGACAGCTTGAAAACACCTGGCTATCAGCGTTCTGTTCAATCCTTCATGCCAAAAGTGTCTGCTTTTCTGCCTATCCGTGAGCACACAAAAAATAATATGATCCTACCCCTCCTTCTGGGAACTCACACGTGATGGAAACTACGCCCAGCAGCCAGTGGACTTTAAGTGCAGCCTGAAAAATTACAGGGTTTCCCTTGAAAGCTAGTTATTCCGGAGATACATTGTACACCCAGGCCTCACTCACCGATGACCCTGTAATACTTTGACCACATTCACGACTGCCTGTATTGCAAAGTTTACTCACAAAAGGGTTTAGTTGGTAACTTGAACGTCCAATAAGTACTCAGAAACTGCAGCATAAGAAGCTGTGCTCTCCCTTTGGAGATTGAGGCTTCATGGGAAGTTTATTTTCCACATTGGAATGTCGACACTTGCGGCCTCCGTGTTACCCGATAAACAGTGTAGTGGCCCATCGTCTCTTCACTGCAGAATTGCCTTTTCAGGCAAGTGATTTTCCATGAAACAAAGGTTTCCTTTCAATTCCTGCTACGTGCTCCTCCTTCAGCAGTTGTTAGTGAATAGGCCAACCACATGCGACGAATGGCCTCAACCTAACGTTCTGTTTTTCTCGTCACAATGGTAGGCAGGCAGCAGGTTCAATGCAGCGTTTGGCAAAGCAGTACTGGAACTCTAGGAGACATTTCTGGTGTCTTAGGAAAGGCGGGTGTGCACTAGGATCCACGATATTCACGAGGGGCTGCCAGTCTCTTCTGGAACTTGTGAGCAACGTTCAGTTGATGACAACTCTACGCCAAGAAAGGGCAGTGAAAGGCTTTTTCTGTTAAACCTCTAGAATGTGGTAAGTTGAAACAACTCAAGTATCTCCCTTCTAATGAACCTTGGAGGAACAAAATAGAGGAAGAAACAGCAGGGTCAATGCTCTGTGGTCCCTTTTGAAAGCAAGGCATGAAGGGAAAGTTTATTTACCTCTTTGGGATTTGAAGAGTCGCAGGCTCAATTCTCCCTGAGAAACATTGTAGTTGCACATGTTCTCTGCATAGCACAATTCCCTTTGTGAGGACAAGGGATTTTCCAAGAAAAAAAAACTTGGAGGTTGCCATTCCTTGGTATGTGCTCATCCTTCAGTAATATACAGTGAATTGGCGACCCTATTTGACCACTAGCCTCAAGCAAACGTTCCTCTTGTCTCCTAACACACGTTGGCGTGTGGCAGAATCCATGTAGCCTTATTCAGTGTTGTTCTTGGACTCTAGGAATCATTCCAGGTCTCAATACTGGCCGGTCTGCAGTAGGATGAGAAACCTACAAGAAGAAAGGCCTGTGAGTTCGGGGAGTTGTGAGCAATGCACCGTTGGGAACAGCTAGATGACGAGTCATGGGCTGTGAAGGGCCTCTTTCCTTAAACCTCTAGAATGTGGTAAGTTGAATGAACTCAAGGATCTCCCTTCTAAAGCACATTGGAGGTACAAACCAGAGAAAGAAAGAGCAGGGGCAGTGCTCTGTGGTCCCTTTTGAAAATAAGGCATGAAGGGAGACTTTATTTACCTCCTTGGGATTTAGAGAGTTGTGGGCTGAACTCTCCTGAGAAACACTGTAGTTGCACATGTTCTCTTCATAGCACATTTGCCTTTGTGATGACAAGTGAGTTTCTAGGAAAAATCTTGGAGGTTGCCATTCTTTGGTAGGTGCTCATCCTTTGGTAATCTTCAGTGAATTGGCGACGCCATTTGATCACTAGCCTCAAGCTATGGCTCCTCTTGTATCATCCCACAGGTTGGCATGCAGCAGAATCCATGTAGCCTTATTCAGTGTGGTTCTTGGGCACTAGGAAACATTCGAAGTCTCCTAGGACTCAGGGGTCTGCACCAGACCCGAAACGTACAAAAAGGATGGCCTGTGTGTTCAAGGATTTGTGAGTAAGGCACCGTTGGGAACAGCTAGATGCCAAGTCAGGGGCAGTGAAAGGCTTCTTTTGTTAAACCTCTAGAATGTGGTACGCTGAAACAACTCAAGTATCTCCCTTCTAAATCACCTTGCAGGTACAAAACAGAGAAAGAAACAGCAGGTTCAATGCTCTGTGGTCCCTTTTGAAAATAAGGCTGGAAGGGAAACTTTATTTACCTCCTTGAGATTTAGAGAGTTGCAGGCTCAATTCTCCCTGAGAAACACTGTACTTGCACATCTTCCCTTCATAACACAATTGCCTTTGTGATGACGTGAGTTTCTAGGATAGAACCTTGGAGGTTGCCATTCCTTGGTAGTTGCTCATCCCTCGGTAATCTTCAGGGAATGAACCAAACACATGGGACCTCTAGCCTCAAGTTAACGTTCAGGTTTTCTCATGACAGGGGCAGGCATGCCACAGATTCCATGCAGCCTTAGTCCCTGTGGTTCTTGAACTCTAGGAATCATATCAGTTCTCTTTTGACTCGCTGGTCTGCCCTAGGTTTTGAAACGTACTAAAAGGACCGCCTGTGTCTTCGCGAAGTTGTGAGCAATCTACGGTTGGGAACATCTAGATGCCAAGTGATGGGCAGTGAAGGGCTTCGTTGGTTACACCCCTAGCTTGCGATGGCTGGAAAGCAACACAGTTATCAACGTTCCGTGCCTTCCTTCATGCAAAGCGTGTCTGCATTCCTCAGGAAACCTGAGCTGCACTGAAAAACACAATTAGCCTACGATTGCTTCTAGGAACTAAACCGTGAAGTCGGTATACCCCAAGCAGCAACTAGACTTCATGTCCAGTTTCAATAATTACAGGGTTTCCCTTAACTGATAGTTATTCCCGAGAAAAATTGCCACCTAGGCCTCACTAAGCCTTCACCTTGATATCCTTACACCACCATCACGACTCCCAGCATGGCAATGGTTACTAAGGTCATGCTCCATTGTGTCCACTGGATGTGCAATAAGAGAGCCAGAAACTCCAGAGGAATATGCTGTTTGGTCCCCCTGGAAATTGAGGCTTCCTGGAAAATTGTATTTTCCTCATTAGAAAGTTGAGAGTTGCAGCCTCAGTGTTACCTGGTAAACTCTGTTGTAGCCCACCTTTTCTTCATCGCACAATGGTATTTGTGAGGACAAGTGATTTTCCAAGAAAGAAACTTGGAGGTTGCCATTCTTTGGTATGTGCTCATCCTTCAGTGATCTACAGTGAATTGGCGAACCCGTTTGACCACTAGCCGCAAGGTAACGTTGCTCTTGAATCATGCCACAGGTTGGCATGCAGTTGAATCCATGTAGCCTTATTCAGTGTGGTTCTTGAGCTCTAGGAATCATTCCAGGTCTCAAAGTACTGGTGGGGCTGCACTAGGATGAGAAACGTACAAGAAGAATGGCCTGTGTGTTTGGGGATTTGTGAGCAGTGCACCATTGGGAAGAGCTCGATGCTGAGTCTTGGAAGGTGTAGGGCTTCTTTTGTTAAACCTCTAGAATCTGGTAAGTTGAAACAACTCAAGTGTCTCCCTTCTAAAGCACCTTGGAGGTACCAATCAGAGAAAGAAACAGCAGGGTCAATGCTCTGTGGTCTCTTTTGAAAATACGGCTCGAAGGAAATCTTTATTTTCTTCATTGGGATCTAGGGAGTTGCGTGCTCAATTCTTCTGAGAAACACTGTAGTTGCACATGTTCTCTTCATAGCACAATTGCCTTTGTGATGACAAGTGAGTTTCTAGGAAGGAAACTTGAGGATTGACATTCTTTGGTAGGTACTCATTCTTCGGAAATCTTCAGTGAATTGGCGAACCCATTTGTCCACTAGCCTCAAGCTAACGTTCCTCTTCTATCATGCCACAGGTTGGCATGCAGCTGAATCCAAGTAGCCTTATTATGTGTGGTCCTTGAGCTCTAGGAAGCGTTCCTGGCCTCTTAGTACTGGCTGGTCTGCACTAGAATGAGAAACGTGCAGGAAGGAAAGCGTGTGTGTTCCGGGGGTTGTGAGCAATGCACCGTTTGGAAGAGCTAGGTGCTGAGTAATGGGCAGTGTAGGGTTTCCCTGGATAAACACCTAGATTGCGACAGCTTGAAAACACCTGGCTATCAGCGTTCTGTTCAATCCTTCATGCCAAAAGTGTCTGCTTTTCTGCCTATCCGTGAGCACACAAAAAATAATATGATCCTACCCCTCCTTCTGGGAACTCACACGTGATGGAAACTACGCCCAGCAGCCAGTGGACTTTAAGTGCAGCCTGAAAAATTACAGGGTTTCCCTTGAAAGCTAGTTATTCCGGAGATACATTGTACACCCAGGCCTCACTCACCGATGACCCTGTAATACTTTGACCACATTCACGACTGCCTGTATTGCAAAGTTTACTCACAAAAGGGTTTAGTTGGTAACTTGAACGTCCAATAAGTACTCAGAAACTGCAGCATAAGAAGCTGTGCTCTCCCTTTGGAGATTGAGGCTTCATGGGAAGTTTATTTTCCACATTGGAATGTCGACACTTGCGGCCTCCGTGTTACCCGATAAACAGTGTAGTGGCCCATCGTCTCTTCACTGCAGAATTGCCTTTTCAGGCAAGTGATTTTCCATGAAACAAAGGTTTCCTTTCAATTCCTGCTACGTGCTCCTCCTTCAGCAGTTGTTAGTGAATAGGCCAACCACATGCGACGACTGGCCTCAACCTAACGTTCTGTTTTTCTCGTCACAATGGTAGGCAGGCAGCAGGTTCAATGCAGCGTTTGGCAAAGCAGTACTGGAACTCTAGGAGACATTTCTGGTGTCTTAGGAAAGGCGGGTGTGCACTAGGATCCACGATATTCACGAGGGGCTGCCAGTCTCTTCTGGAACTTGTGAGCAACGTTCAGTTGATGACAACTCTACGCCAAGAAAGGGCAGTGAAAGGCTTTTTCTGTTAAACCTCTAGAATGTGGTAAGTTGAAACAACTCAAGTATCTCCCTTCTAACGAACCTTGGAGGAACAAAATAGAGGAAGAAACAGCAGGGTCAATGCTCTGTGGTCCCTTTTGAAAGCAAGGCATGAAGGGAAAGTTTATTTACCTCTTTGGGATTTGAAGAGTCGCAGGCTCAATTCTCCCTGAGGAACATTGTAGTTGCACATGTTCTCTGCATAGCACAATTCCCTTTGTGAGGACAAGGGATTTTCCAAGAAAAAAAAACTTGGAGGTTGCCATTCCTTGGTATGTGCTCATCCTTCAGTAATATACAGTGAATTGGCGACCCTATTTGACCACTAGCCTCAAGCAAACGTTCCTCTTGTCTCCTAACACACGTTGGCGTGTGGCAGAATCCATGTAGCCTTATTCAGTGTTGTTCTTGTACTCTAGGAATCATTCCAGGTCTCAATACTGGCCGGTCTGCAGTAGGATGAGAAACCTACAAGAAGAAAGGCCTGTGAGTTCGGGGAGTTGTGAGCAATGCACCGTTGGGAACAGCTAGATGACGAGTCATGGGCTGTGAAGGGCCTCTTTCCTTAAACCTCTAGAATGTGGTAAGTTGAATGAACTCAAGGATCTCCCTTCTAAAGCACATTGGAGGTACAAACCAGAGAAAGAAAGAGCAGGGGCAGTGCTCTGTGGTCCCTTTTGAAAATAAGGCATGAAAGGAGACTTTATTTACCTCCTTGGGATTTAGAGAGTTGTGGGCTGAACTCTCCTGAGAAACACTGTAGTTGCACATGTTCTCTTCATAGCACATTTGCCTTTGTGATGACAAGTGAGTTTCTAGGAAAAATCTTGGAGGTTGCCATTCTTTGGTAGGTGCTCATCCTTCGGTAATCTTCAGTGAATTGGCGACGCCATTTGATCACTAGCCTCAAGCTAAGGCTCCTCTTGTATCATCCCACAGGTTGGCATGCAGCAGAATCCATGTAGCCTTATTCAGTGTGGTTCTTGGGCACTAGGAAACATTCGAAGTCTCCTAGGACTCAGGGGTCTGCACCAGACCCGAAACGTACAAAAAGGACGGCCTGTGTGTTCAAGGATTTGTGAGTAAGGCACCGTTGGGAACAGCTAGATGCCAAGTCAGGGGCAGTGAAAGGCTTCTTTTGTTAAACCTCTAGAATGTGGTACGCTGAAACAACTCAAGTATCTCCCTTCTAAATCACCTTGCAGGTACAAAACAGAGAAAGAAACAGCAGGTTCAATGCTCTGTGGTCCCTTTTGAAAATAAGGCTGGAAGGGAAACTTTATTTACCTCCTTGAGATTTAGAGAGTTGCAGGCTCAATTCTCCCTGAGAAACACTGTACTTGCACATCTTCCCTTCATAACACAATTGCCTTTGTGATGACGTGAGTTTCTAGGATAGAACCTTGGAGGTTGCCATTCCTTGGTAGTTGCTCATCCCTCGGTAATCTTCAGGGAATGAACCAAACACATGGGACCTCTAGCCTCAAGTTAACGTTCAGGTTTTCTCATGACAGGGGCAGGCATGCCACAGATTCCATGCAGCCTTAGTCCCTGTGGTTCTTGAACTCTAGGAATCATATCAGTTCTCTTTTGACTCGCTGGTCTGCCCTAGGTTTTGAAACGTACTAAAAGGACCGCCTGTGTCTTCGCGAAGTTGTGAGCAATCTACGGTTGGGAACATCTAGATGCCAAGTGATGGGCAGTGAAGGGCTTCGTTGGTTACACCCCTAGCTTGCGATGGCTGGAAAGCAACACAGTTATCAACGTTCCGTGCCTTCCTTCATGCAAAGCGTGTCTGCATTCCTCAGGAAACCTGAGCTGCACTGAAAAACACAATTAGCCTACGATTGCTTCTAGGAACTAAACCGTGAAGTCGGTATACCCCAAGCAGCAACTAGACTTCATGTCCAGTTTCAATAATTACAGGGTTTCCCTTAACTGATAGTTATTCCCGAGAAAAATTGCCACCTAGGCCTCACTAAGCCTTCACCTTGATATCCTTACACCACCATCACGACTCCCAGCATGGCAATGGTTACTAAGGTCATGCTCCATTGTGTCCACTGGATGTGCAATAAGAGAGCCAGAAACTCCAGAGGAATATGCTGTTTGGTCCCCCTGGAAATTGAGGCTTCCTGGAAAATTGTATTTTCCTCATTAGAAAGTTGAGAGTTGCAGCCTCAGTGTTACCTGGTAAACTCTGTTGTAGCCCACCTTTTCTTCATCGCACAATGGTATTTGTGAGGACAAGTGATTTTCCAAGAAAGAAACTTGGAGGTTGCCATTCTTTGGTATGTGCTCATCCTTCAGTGATCTACAGTGAATTGGCGAACCCGTTTGACCACTAGCCGCAAGGTAACGTTGCTCTTGAATCATGCCACAGGTTGGCATGCAGCTGAATCCATGTAGCCTTATTCAGTGTGGTTCTTGAGCTCTAGGAATCATTCCAGGTCTCAAAGTACTGGTGGGGCTGCACTAGGATGAGAAACGTACAAGAAGAATGGCCTGTGTGTTTGGGGATTTGTGAGCAGTGCACCATTGGGAAGAGCTCGATGCTGAGTCTTGGAAGGTGTAGGGCTTCTTTTGTTAAACCTCTAGAATCTGGTAAGTTGAAACAACTCAAGTGTCTCCCTTCTAAAGCACCTTGGAGGTACCAATCAGAGAAAGAAACAGCAGGGTCAATGCTCTGTGGTCTCTTTTGAAAATACGGCTCGAAGGAAATCTTTATTTTCTTCATTGGGATCTAGGGAGTTGCGTGCTCAATTCTTCTGAGAAACACTGTAGTTGCACATGTTCTCTTCATAGCACAATTGCCTTTGTGATGACAAGTGAGTTTCTAGGAAGGAAACTTGAGGATTGACATTCTTTGGTAGGTACTCATTCTTCGGAAATCTTCAGTGAATTGGCGAACCCATTTGTCCACTAGCCTCAAGCTAACGTTCCTCTTCTATCATGCCACAGGTTGGCATGCAGCTGAATCCAAGTAGCCTTATTATGTGTGGTCCTTGAGCTCTAGGAAGCGTTCCTGGCCTCTTAGTACTGGCTGGTCTGCACTAGAATGAGAAACGTGCAGGAAGGAAAGCGTGTGTGTTCCGGGGGTTGTGAGCAATGCACCGTTTGGAAGAGCTAGGTGCTGAGTAATGGGCAGTGTAGGGTTTCCCTGGATAAACACCTAGATTGCGACAGCTTGAAAACACCTGGCTATCAGCGTTCTGTTCAATCCTTCATGCCAAAAGTGTCTGCTTTTCTGCCTATCCGTGAGCACACAAAAAATAATATGATCCTACCCCTCCTTCTGGGAACTCACACGTGATGGAAACTACGCCCAGCAGCCAGTGGACTTTAAGTGCAGCCTGAAAAATTACAGGGTTTCCCTTGAAAGCTAGTTATTCCGGAGATACATTGTACACCCAGGCCTCACTCACCGATGACCCTGTAATACTTTGACCACATTCACGACTGCCTGTATTGCAAAGTTTACTCACAAAAGGGTTTAGTTGGTAACTTGAACGTCCAATAAGTACTCAGAAACTGCAGCATAAGAAGCTGTGCTCTCCCTTTGGAGATTGAGGCTTCATGGGAAGTTTATTTTCCACATTGGAATGTCGACACTTGCGGCCTCCGTGTTACCCGATAAACAGTGTAGTGGCCCATCGTCTCTTCACTGCAGAATTGCCTTTTCAGGCAAGTGATTTTCCATGAAACAAAGGTTTCCTTTCAATTCCTGCTACGTGCTCCTCCTTCAGCAGTTGTTAGTGAATAGGCCAACCACATGCAACGACTGGCCTCAACCTAACGTTCTGTTTTTCTCGTCACAATGGTAGGCAGGCAGCAGGTTCAATGCAGCGTTTGGCAAAGCAGTACTGGAACTCTAGGAGACATTTCTGGTGTCTTAGGAAAGGCGGGTGTGCACTAGGATCCACGATATTCACGAGGGGCTGCCAGTCTCTTCTGGAACTTGTGAGCAACGTTCAGTTGATGACAACTCTACGCCAAGAAAGGGCAGTGAAAGGCTTTTTCTGTTAAACCTCTAGAATGTGGTAAGTTGAAACAACTCAAGTATCTCCCTTCTAATGAACCTTGGAGGAACAAAATAGAGGAAGAAACAGCAGGGTCAATGCTCTGTGGTCCCTTTTGAAAGCAAGGCATGAAGGGAAAGTTTATTTACCTCTTTGGGATTTGAAGAGTCGCAGGCTCAATTCTCCCTGAGGAACATTGTAGTTGCACATGTTCTCTGCATAGCACAATTCCCTTTGTGAGGACAAGGGATTTTCCAAGAAAAAAAAACTTGGAGGTTGCCATTCCTTGGTATGTGCTCATCCTTCAGTAATATACAGTGAATTGGCGACCCTATTTGACCACTAGCCTCAAGCAAACGTTCCTCTTGTCTCCTAACACACGTTGGCGTGTGGCAGAATCCATGTAGCCTTATTCAGTGTTGTTCTTGTACTCTAGGAATCATTCCAGGTCTCAATACTGGCCGGTCTGCAGTAGGATGAGAAACCTACAAGAAGAAAGGCCTGTGAGTTCGGGGAGTTGTGAGCAATGCACCGTTGGGAACAGCTAGATGACGAGTCATGGGCTGTGAAGGGCCTCTTTCCTTAAACCTCTAGAATGTGGTAAGTTGAATGAACTCAAGGATCTCCCTTCTAAAGCACATTGGAGGTACAAACCAGAGAAAGAAAGAGCAGGGGCAGTGCTCTGTGGTCCCTTTTGAAAATAAGGCATGAAGGGAGACTTTATTTACCTCCTTGGGATTTAGAGAGTTGTGGGCTGAACTCTCCTGAGAAACACTGTAGTTGCACATGTTCTCTTCATAGCACATTTGCCTTTGTGATGACAAGTGAGTTTCTAGGAAAAATCTTGGAGGTTGCCATTCTTTGGTAGGTGCTCATCCTTTGGTAATCTTCAGTGAATTGGCGACGCCATTTGATCACTAGCCTCAAGCTAAGGCTCCTCTTGTATCATCCCACAGGTTGGCATGCAGCAGAATCCATGTAGCCTTATTCAGTGTGGTTCTTGGGCACTAGGAAACATTCGAAGTCTCCTAGGACTCAGGGGTCTGCACCAGACCCGAAACGTACAAAAAGGACGGCCTGTGTGTTCAAGGATTTGTGAGTAAGGCACCGTTGGGAACAGCTAGATGCCAAGTCAGGGGCAGTGAAAGGCTTCTTTTGTTAAACCTCTAGAATGTGGTACGCTGAAACAACTCAAGTATCTCCCTTCTAAATCACCTTGCAGGTACAAAACAGAGAAAGAAACAGCAGGTTCAATGCTCTGTGGTCCCTTTTGAAAATAAGGCTGGAAGGGAAACTTTATTTACCTCCTTGAGATTTAGAGAGTTGCAGGCTCAATTCTCCCTGAGAAACACTGTACTTGCACATCTTCCCTTCATAACACAATTGCCTTTGTGATGACGTGAGTTTCTAGGATAGAACCTTGGAGGTTGCCATTCCTTGGTAGTTGCTCATCCCTCGGTAATCTTCAGGGAATGAACCAAACACATGGGACCTCTAGCCTCAAGTTAACGTTCAGGTTTTCTCATGACAGGGGCAGGCATGCCACAGATTCCATGCAGCCTTAGTCCCTGTGGTTCTTGAACTCTAGGAATCATATCAGTTCTCTTTTGACTCGCTGGTCTGCCCTAGGTTTTGAAACGTACTAAAAGGACCGCCTGTGTCTTCGCGAAGTTGTGAGCAATCTACGGTTGGGAACATCTAGATGCCAAGTGATGGGCAGTGAAGGGCTTCGTTGGTTACACCCCTAGCTTGCGATGGCTGGAAAGCAACACAGTTATCAACGTTCCGTGCCTTCCTTCATGCAAAGCGTGTCTGCATTCCTCAGGAAACCTGAGCTGCACTGAAAAACACAATTAGCTTACGATTGCTTCTAGGAACTAAACCGTGAAGTCGGTATACCTCAAGCAGCAACTAGACTTCATGTCCAGTTTCAATAATTACAGGGTTTCCCTTAACTGATAGTTATTCCCGAGAAAAATTGCCACCTAGGCCTCACTATGCCTTCACCTTGATATCCTTACACCACCATCACGACTCCCAGCATGGCAATGGTTACTAAGGTCATGCTCCATTGTGTCCACTGGATGTGCAATAAGAGAGCCAGAAACTCCAGAGGAATATGCTGTTTGGTCCCCCTGGAAATTGAGGCTTCCTGGAAAATTGTATTTTCCTCATTAGAAAGTTGAGAGTTGCAGCCTCAGTGTTACCTGGTAAACTCTGTTGTAGCCCACCTTTTCTTCATCGCACAATGGTATTTGTGAGGACAAGTGATTTTCCAAGAAAGAAACTTGGAGGTTGCCATTCTTTGGTATGTGCTCATCCTTCAGTGATCTACAGTGAATTGGCGAACCCGTTTGACCACTAGCCGCAAGGTAACGTTGCTCTTGAATCATGCCACAGGTTGGCATGCAGCTGAATCCATGTAGCCTTATTCAGTGTGGTTCTTGAGCTCTAGGAATCATTCCAGGTCTCAAAGTACTGGTGGGGCTGCACTAGGATGAGAAACGTACAAGAAGAATGGCCTGTGTGTTTGGGGATTTGTGAGCAGTGCACCATTGGGAAGAGCTCGATGCTGAGTCTTGGAAGGTGTAGGGCTTCTTTTGTTAAACCTCTAGAATCTGGTAAGTTGAAACAACTCAAGTGTCTCCCTTCTAAAGCACCTTGGAGGTACCAATCAGAGAAAGAAACAGCAGGGTCAATGCTCTGTGGTCTCTTTTGAAAATACGGCTCGAAGGAAATCTTTATTTTCTTCATTGGGATCTAGGGAGTTGCGTGCTCAATTCTTCTGAGAAACACTGTAGTTGCACATGTTCTCTTCATAGCACAATTGCCTTTGTGATGACAAGTGAGTTTCTAGGAAGGAAACTTGAGGATTGACATTCTTTGGTAGGTACTCATTCTTCGGAAATCTTCAGTGAATTGGCGAACCCATTTGTCCACTAGCCTCAAGCTAACGTTCCTCTTCTATCATGCCACAGGTTGGCATGCAGCTGAATCCAAGTAGCCTTATTATGTGTGGTCCTTGAGCTCTAGGAAGCGTTCCTGGCCTCTTAGTACTGGCTGGTCTGCACTAGAATGAGAAACGTGCAGGAAGGAAAGCGTGTGTGTTCCGGGGGTTGTGAGCAATGCACCGTTTGGAAGAGCTAGGTGCTGAGTAATGGGCAGTGTAGGGTTTCCCTGGATAAACACCTAGATTGCGACAGCTTGAAAACACCTGGCTATCAGCGTTCTGTTCAATCCTTCATGCCAAAAGTGTCTGCTTTTCTGCCTATCCGTGAGCACACAAAAAATAATATGATCCTACCCCTCCTTCTGGGAACTCACACGTGATGGAAACTACGCCCAGCAGCCAGTGGACTTTAAGTGCAGCCTGAAAAATTACAGGGTTTCCCTTGAAAGCTAGTTATTCCGGAGATACATTGTACACCCAGGCCTCACTCACCGATGACCCTGTAATACTTTGACCACATTCACGACTGCCTGTATTGCAAAGTTTACTCACAAAAGGGTTTAGTTGGTAACTTGAACGTCCAATAAGTACTCAGAAACTGCAGCATAAGAAGCTGTGCTCTCCCTTTGGAGATTGAGGCTTCATGGGAAGTTTATTTTCCACATTGGAATGTCGACATTTGCGGCCTCCGTGTTACCCGATAAACAGTGTAGTGGCCCATCGTCTCTTCACTGCAGAATTGCCTTTTCAGGCAAGTGATTTTCCATGAAACAAAGGTTTCCTTTCAATTCCTGCTACGTGCTCCTCCTTCAGCAGTTGTTAGTGAATAGGCCAACCACATGCGACAACTGGCCTCAACCTAACGTTCTGTTTTTCTCGTCACAATGGTAGGCAGGCAGCAGGTTCAATGCAGCGTTTGGCAAAGCAGTACTGGAACTGTAGGAGACATTTCTGGTGTCTTAGGAAAGGCGGGTGTGCACTAGGATCCACGATATTCTCGAGGGGCTGCCAGTCTCTTCTGGAACTTGTGAGCAACGTTCAGTTGATGACAACTCTACGCCAAGAAAGGGCAGTGAAAGGCTTTTTCTGTTAAACCTCTAGAATGTGGTAAGATGAAACAACTCAAGTATCTCCCTTCTAACGAACCTTGGAGGAACAAAATAGAGGAAGAAACAGCAGGGTCAATGCTCTGTGGTCCCTTTTGAAAGCAAGGCATGAAGGGAAAGTTTATTTACCTCTTTGGGATTTGAAGAGTCGCAGGCTCAATTCTCCCTGAGAAACATTGTAGTTGCACATGTTCTCTGCATAGCACAATTCCCTTTGTGAGGACAAGGGATTTTCCAAGAAAAAAAAACTTGGAGGTTGCCATTCCTTGGTATGTGCTCATCCTTCAGTAATATACAGTGAATTGGCGACCCTATTTGACCACTAGCCTCAAGCAAACGTTCCTCTTGTCTCCTAACACACGTTGGCGTGTGGCAGAATCCATGTAGCCTTATTCAGTGTTGTTCTTGGACTCTAGGAATCATTCCAGGTCTCAATACTGGCCGGTCTGCAGTAGGATGAGAAACCTACCAGAAGAAAGGCCTGTGAGTTCGGGGAGTTGTGAGCAATGCACCGTTGGGAACAGCTAGATGACGAGTCATGGGCTGTGAAGGGCCTCTTTCCTTAAACCTCTAGAATGTGGTAAGTTGAATGAACTCAAGGATCTCCCTTCTAAAGCACATTGGAGGTACAAACCAGAGAAAGAAAGAGCAGGGGCAGTGCTCTGTGGTCCCTTTTGAAAATAAGGCATGAAAGGAGACTTTATTTACCTCCTTGGGATTTAGAGAGTTGTGGGCTGAACTCTCCTGAGAAACACTGTAGTTGCACATGTTCTCTTCATAGCACATTTGCCTTTGTGATGACAAGTGAGTTTCTAGGAAAAATCTTGGAGGTTGCCATTCTTTGGTAGGTGCTCATCCTTCGGTAATCTTCAGTGAATTGGCGACGCCATTTGATCACTAGCCTCAAGCTAAGGCTCCTCTTGTATCATCCCACAGGTTGGCATGCAGCAGAATCCATGTAGCCTTATTCAGTGTGGTTCTTGGGCACTAGGAAACATTCGAAGTCTCCTAGGACTCAGGGGTCTGCACCAGACCCGAAACGTACAAAAAGGACGGCCTGTGTGTTCAAGGATTTGTGAGTAAGGCACCGTTGGGAACAGCTAGATGCCAAGTCAGGGGCAGTGAAAGGCTTCTTTTGTTAAACCTCTAGAATGTGGTACGCTGAAACAACTCAAGTATCTCCCTTCTAAATCACCTTGCAGGTACAAAACAGAGAAAGAAACAGCAGGTTCAATGCTCTGTGGTCCCTTTTGAAAATAAGGCTGGAAGGGAAACTTTATTTACCTCCTTGAGATTTAGAGAGTTGCAGGCTCAATTCTCCCTGAGAAACACTGTACTTGCACATCTTCCCTTCATAACACAATTGCCTTTGTGATGACGTGAGTTTCTAGGATAGAACCTTGGAGGTTGCCATTCCTTGGTAGTTGCTCATCCCTCGGTAATCTTCAGGGAATGAACCAAACACATGGGACCTCTAGCCTCAAGTTAACGTTCAGGTTTTCTCATGACAGGGGCAGGCATGCCACAGATTCCATGCAGCCTTAGTCCCTGTGGTTCTTGAACTCTAGGAATCATATCAGTTCTCTTTTGACTCGCTGGTCTGCCCTAGGTTTTGAAACGTACTAAAAGGACCGCCTGTGTCTTCGGGAAGTTGTGAGCAATCTACGGTTGGGAACATCTAGATGCCAAGTGATGGGCAGTGAAGGGCTTCGTTGGTTCCACCCCTAGCTTGCGATGGCTGGAAAGCAACACAGTTATCAACGTTCCGTGCCTTCCTTCATGCAAAGCGTGTCTTCATTCCTCAGGAAACCTGAGCTGCACTGAAAAACACAATTAGCCTACGATTGCTTCTAGGAACTAAACCGTGAAGTCGGTATACCTCAAGCAGCAACTAGACTTCATGTCCAGTTTCAATAATTACAGGGTTTCCCTTAACTGATAGTTATTCCCGAGAAAAATTGCCACCTAGGCCTCACTATGCCTTCACCTTGATATCCTTACACCACCATCACGACTCCCAGCATGGCAATGGTTACTAAGGTCATGCTCCATTGTGTCCACTGGATGTGCAATAAGAGAGCCAGAAACTCCAGAGGAATATGCTGTTTGGTCCCCCTGGAAATTGAGGCTTCCTGGAAAATTGTATTTTCCTCATTAGAAAGTTGAGAGTTGCAGCCTCAGTGTTACCTGGTAAACTCTGTTGTAGGCCACCTTTTCTTCATCGCACAATGGTATTTGTGAGGACAAGTGATTTTCCAAGAAAGAAACTTGGAGGTTGCCATTCTTTGGTATGTGCTCATCCTACAGTGATCTACAGTGAATTGGCGAACCCGTTTGACCACTAGCCGCAAGGTAACGTTGCTCTTGAATCATGCCACAGGTTGGCATGCAGCTGAATCCATGTAGCCTTATTCAGTGTGGTTCTTGAGCTCTAGGAATCATTCCAGGTCTCAAAGTACTGGTGGGGCTGCACTAGGATGAGAAACGTACAAGAAGAATGGCCTGTGTGTTTGGGGATTTGTGAGCAGTGCACCATTGGGAAGAGCTCGATGCTGAGTCTTGGAAGGTGTAGGGCTTCTTTTGTTAAACCTCTAGAATCTGGTAAGTTGAAACAACTCAAGTGTCTCCCTTCTAAAGCACCTTGGAGGTACCAATCAGAGAAAGAAACAGCAGGGTCAATGCTCTGTGGTCTCTTTTGAAAATACGGCTCGAAGGAAATCTTTATTTTCTTCATTGGGATCTAGGGAGTTGCGTGCTCAATTCTTCTGAGAAACACTGTAGTTGCACATGTTCTCTTCATAGCACAATTGCCTTTGTGATGACAAGTGAGTTTCTAGGAATGAAACTTGAGGATTGACATTCTTTGGTAGGTACTCATTCTTCGGAAATCTTCAGTGAATTGGCGAACCCATTTGTCCACTAGCCTCAAGCTAACGTTCCTCTTCTATCATGCCACAGGTTGGCATGCAGCTGAATCCAAGTAGCCTTATTATGTGTGGTCCTTGAGCTCTAGGAAGCGTTCCTGGCCTCTTAGTACTGGCTGGTCTGCACTAGAATGAGAAACGTGCAGGAAGGAAAGCGTGTGTGTTCCGGGGGTTGTGAGCAATGCACCGTTTGGAAGAGCTAGGTGCTGAGTAATGGGCAGTGTAGGGTTTCCCTGGATAAACACCTAGATTGCGACAGCTTGAAAACACCTGGCTATCAGCGTTCTGTTCAATCCTTCATGCCAAAAGTGTCTGCTTTTCTGCCTATCCGTGAGCACACAAAAAATAATATGATCCTACCCCTCCTTCTGGGAACTCACACGTGATGGAAACTACGCCCAGCAGCCAGTGGACTTTAAGTGCAGCCTGAAAAATTACAGGGTTTCCCTTGAAAGCTAGTTATTCCGGAGATACATTGTACACCCAGGCCTCACTCACCGATGACCCTGTAATACTTTGACCACATTCACGACTGCCTGTATTGCAAAGTTTACTCACAAAAGGGTTTAGTTGGTAACTTGAACGTCCAATAAGTACTCAGAAACTGCAGCATAAGAAGCTGTGCTCTCCCTTTGGAGATTGAGGCTTCATGGGAAGTTTATTTTCCACATTGGAATGTCGACACTTGCGGCCTCCGTGTTACCCGATAAACAGTGTAGTGGCCCATCGTCTCTTCACTGCAGAATTGCCTTTTCAGGCAAGTGATTTTCCATGAAACAAACGTTTCCTTTCAATTCCTGCTACGTGCTCCTCCTTCAGCAGTTGTTAGTGAATAGGCCAACCACATGCGACGAATGGCCTCAACCTAACGTTCTGTTTTTCTCGTCACAATGGTAGGCAGGCAGCAGGTTCAATGCAGCGTTTGGCAAAGCAGTACTGGAACTGTAGGAGACATTTCTGGTGTCTTAGGAAAGGCGGGTGTGCACTAGGATCCACGATATTCACGAGGGGCTGCCAGTCTCTTCTGGAACTTGTGAGCAACGTTCAGTTGATGACAACTCTACGCCAAGAAAGGGCAGTGAAAGGCTTTTTCTGTTAAACCTCTAGAATGTGGTAAGTTGAAACAACTCAAGTATCTCCCTTCTAACGAACCTTGGAGGAACAAAATAGAGGAAGAAACAGCAGGGTCAATGCTCTGTGGTCCCTTTTGAAAGCAAGGCATGAAGGGAAAGTTTATTTACCTCTTTGGGATTTGAAGAGTCGCAAGCTCAATTCTCCCTGAGAAACATTGTAGTTGCACATGTTCTCTGCATAGCACAATTCCCTTTGTGAGGACAAGGGATTTTCCAAGAAAAAAAACTTGGAGGTTGCCATTCCTTGGTATGTGCTCATCCTTCAGTAATATACAGTGAATTGGCGACCCTATTTGACCACTAGCCTCAAGCAAACGTTCCTCTTGTCTCCTAACACACGTTGGCGTGTGGCAGAATCCATGTAGCCTTATTCAGTGTTGTTCTTGGACTCTAGGAATCATTCCAGGTCTCAATACTGGCCGGTCTGCAGTAGGATGAGAAACCTACAAGAAGAAAGGCCTGTGAGTTCGGGGAGTTGTGAGCAATGCACCGTTGGGAACAGCTAGATGACGAGTCATGGGCTGTGAAGGGCCTCTTTCCTTAAACCTCTAGAATGTGGTAAGTTGAATGAACTCAAGGATCTCCCTTCTAAAGCACATTGGAGGTACAAACCAGAGAAAGAAAGAGCAGGGGCAGTGCTCTGTGGTCCCTTTTGAAAATAAGGCATGAAAGGAGACTTTATTTACCTCCTTGGGATTTAGAGAGTTGTGGGCTGAACTCTCCTGAGAAACACTGTAGTTGCACATGTTCTCTTCATAGCACATTTGCCTTTGTGATGACAAGTGAGTTTCTAGGAAAAATCTTGGAGGTTGCCATTCTTTGGTAGGTGCTCATCCTTCGGTAATCTTCAGTGAATTGGCGACGCCATTTGATCACTAGCCTCAAGCTAAGGCTCCTCTTGTATCATCCCACAGGTTGGCATGCAGCAGAATCCATGTAGCCTTATTCAGTGTGGTTCTTGGGCACTAGGAAACATTCGAAGTCTCCTAGGACTCAGGGGTCTGCACCAGACCCGAAACGTACAAAAAGGATGGCCTGTGTGTTCAAGGATTTGTGAGTAAGGCACCGTTGGGAACAGCTAGATGCCAAGTCAGGGGCAGTGAAAGGCTTCTTTTGTTAAACCTCTAGAATGTGGTATGCTGAAACAACTCAAGTATCTCCCTTCTAAATCACCTTGCAGGTACAAAACAGAGAAAGAAACAGCAGGTTCAATGCTCTGTGGTCCCTTTTGAAAATAAGGCTGGAAGGGAAACTTTATTTACCTCCTTGAGATTTAGAGAGTTGCAGGCTCAATTCTCCCTGAGAAACACTGTACTTGCACATCTTCCCTTCATAACACAATTGCCTTTGTGATGACGTGAGTTTCTAGGATAGAACCTTGGAGGTTGCCATTCCTTGGTAGTTGCTCATCCCTCGGTAATCTTCAGGGAATGAACCAAACACATGGGACCTCTAGCCTCAAGTTAACGTTCAGGTTTTCTCATGACAGGGGCAGGCATGCCACAGATTCCATGCAGCCTTAGTCCCTGTGGTTCTTGAACTCTAGGAATCATATCAGTTCTCTTTTGACTCGCTGGTCTGCCCTAGGTTTTGAAACGTACTAAAAGGACCGCCTGTGTCTTCGCGAAGTTGTGAGCAATCTACGCTTGGGAACATCTAGATGCCAAGTGATGGGCAGTGAAGGGCTTCGTTGGTTCCACCCCTAGCTTGCGATGGCTGGAAAGCAACACAGTTTTCAACGTTCCGTGCCTTCCTTCATGCAAAGCGTGTCTGCATTCCTCAGGAAACCTGAGCTGCACTGAAAAACACAATTAGCCTACGATTGCTTCTAGGAACTAAACCGTGAAGTCGGTATACCTCAAGCAGCAACTAGACTTCATGTCCAGTTTCAATAATTACAGGGTTTCCCTTAACTGATAGTTATTCCCGAGAAAAATTGCCACCTAGGCCTCACTAAGCCTTCACCTTGATATCCTTACACCACCATCACGACTCCCAGCATGGCAATGATTACTAAGGTCATGCTCCATTGTGTCCACTGGATGTGCAATAAGAGAGCCAGAAACTCCAGAGGAATATGCTGTTTGGTCCCCCTGGAAATTGAGGCTTCCTGGAAAATTGTATTTTCCTCATTAGAAAGTTGAGAGTTGCAGCCTCAGTGTTACCTGGCAAACTCTGTTGTAGGCCACCTTTTCTTCATCGCACAATGGTATTTGTGAGGACAAGTGATTTTCCAAGAAAGAAACTTGGAGGTTGCCATTCTTTGGTATGTGCTCATCCTACAGTGATCTACAGTGAATTGGCGAACCCGTTTGACCACTAGCCGCAAGGTAACGTTGCTCTTGAATCATGCCACAGGTTGGCATGCAGCTGAATCCATGTAGCCTTATTCAGTGTGGTTCTTGAGCTCTAGGAATCATTCCAGGTCTCAAAGTACTGGTGGGGCTGCACTAGGATGAGACACGTACAAGAAGAATGGCCTGGGTGTTTGGGGATTTGTGAGCAGTGCACCATTGGGAAGAGCTCGATGCTGAGTCTTGGAAGGTGTAGGGCTTCTTTTGTTAAACCTCTAGAATCTGGTAAGTTGAAACAACTCAAGTGTCTCCCTTCTAAAGCACCTTGGAGGTACCAATCAGAGAAAGAAACAGCAGGGTCAATGCTCTGTGGTCTCTTTTGAAAATACGGCTCGAAGGAAATCTTTATTTTCTTCATTGGGATCTAGGGAGTTGCGTGCTCAATTCTTCTGAGAAACACTGTAGTTGCACATGTTCTCTTCATAGCACAATTGCCTTTGTGATGACAAGTGAGTTTCTAGGAAGGAAACTTGAGGATTGCCATTCTTTGGTAGGTACTCATTCTTCGGAAATCTTCAGTGAATTGGCGAACCCATTTGTCCACTAGCCTCAAGCTAACGTTCCTCTTCTATCATGCCACAGGTTGGCATGCAGCTGAATCCAAGTAGCCTTATTATGTGTGGTCCTTGAGCTCTAGGAAGCGTTCCTGGCCTCTTAGTACTGGCTGGTCTGCACTAGAATGAGAAACGTGCAGGAAGGAAAGCGTGTGTGTTCCGGGGGTTGTGAGCAATGCACCGTTTGGAAGAGCTAGGTGCTGATTAATGGGCAGTGTAGGGTTTCCCTGGATAAACACCTAGATTGCGACAGCTTGAAAACACCTGGCTATCAGCGTTCTGTTCAATCCTTCATGCCAAAAGTGTCTGCTTTTCTGCCTATCCGTGAGCACACAAAAAATAATATGATCCTACCCCTCCTTCTGGGAACTCACACGTGATGGAAACTACGCCCAGCAGCCAGTGGACTTTAAGTGCAGCCTGAAAAATTACAGGGTTTCCCTTGAAAGCTAGTTATTCCGGAGATACATTGTACACCCAGGCCTCACTCACCGATGACCCTGTAATACTTTGACCACATTCACGACTGCCTGTATTGCAAAGTTTACTCACAAAAGGGTTTAGTTGGTAACTTGAACGTCCAATAAGTACTCAGAAACTGCAGCATAAGAAGCTGTGCTCTCCCTTTGGAGATTGAGGCTTCATGGGAAGTTTATTTTCCACATTGGAATGTCGACACTTGCGGCCTCCGTGTTACCCGATAAACAGTGTAGTGGCCCATCGTCTCTTCACTGCAGAATTGCCTTTTCAGGCAAGTGATTTTCCATGAAACAAAGGTTTCCTTTCAATTCCTGCTACGTGCTCCTCCTTCAGCAGTTGTTAGTGAATAGGCCAACCACATGCGACGAATGGCCTCAACCTAACGTTCTGTTTTTCTCGTCACAATGGTAGGCAGGCAGCAGGTTCAATGCAGCGTTTGGCAAAGCAGTACTGGAACTCTAGGAGACATTTCTGGTGTCTTAGGAAAGGCGGGTGTGCACTAGGATCCACGATATTCACGAGGGGCTGCCAGTCTCTTCTGGAACTTGTGAGCAACGTTCAGTTGATGACAACTCTACGCCAAGAAAGGGCAGTGAAAGGCTTTTTCTGTTAAACCTCTAGAATGTGGTAAGTTGAAACAACTCAAGTATCTCCCTTCTAACGAACCTTGGAGGAACAAAATAGAGGAAGAAACAGCAGGGTCAATGCTCTGTGGTCCCTTTTGAAAGCAAGGCATGAAGGGAAAGTTTATTTACCTCTTTGGGATTTGAAGAGTCGCAGGCTCAATTCTCCCTGAGAAACATTGTAGTTGCACATGTTCTCTGCATAGCACAATTCCCTTTGTGAGGACAAGGGATTTTCCAAGAAAAAAAAACTTGGAGGTTGCCATTCCTTGGTATGTGCTCATCCTTCAGTAATATACAGTGAATTAGCGACCCTATTTGACCACTAGCCTCAAGCAAACGTTCCTTTTGTCTCCTAACACACGTTGGCGTGTGGCAGAATCCATGTAGCCTTATTCAGTGTTGTTCTTGGACTCTAGGAATCATTCCAGGTCTCAATACTGGCCGGTCTGCAGTAGGATGAGAAACCTACAAGAAGAAAGGCCTGTGAGTTCGGGGAGTTGTGAGCAATGCACCGTTGGGAACAGCTAGATGACGAGTCATGGGCTGTGAAGGGCCTCTTTCCTTAAACCTCTAGAATGTGGTAAGTTGAATGAACTCAAGGATCTCCCTTCTAAAGCACATTGGAGGTACAAACCAGAGAAAGAAAGAGCAGGGGCAGTGCTCTGTGGTCCCTTTTGAAAATAAGGCATGAAGGGAGACTTTATTTACCTCCTTGGGATTTAGAGAGTTGTGGGCTCAACTCTCCTGAGAAACACTGTAGTTGCACATGTTCTCTTCATAGCACATTTGCCTTTGTGATGACAAGTGAGTTTCTAGGAAAAATCTTGGAGGTTGCCATTCTTTGGTAGGTGCTCATCCTTTGGTAATCTTCAGTGAATTGGCGACGCCATTTGATCACTAGCCTCAAGCTAAGGCTCCTCTTGTATCATCCCACAGGTTGGCATGCAGCAGAATCCATGTAGCCTTATTCAGTGTGGTTCTTGGGCACTAGGAAACATTCGAAGTCTCCTAGGACTCAGGGGTCTGCACCAGACCCGAAACGTACAAAAAGGACGGCCTGTGTGTTCAAGGATTTGTGAGTAAGGCACCGTTGGGAACAGCTAGATGCCAAGTCAGGGGCAGTGAAAGGCTTCTTTTGTTAAACCTCTAGAATGTGGTACGCTGAAACAACTCAAGTATCTCCCTTCTAAATCACCTTGCAGGTACAAAACAGAGAAAGAAACAGCAGGTTCAATGCTCTGTGGTCCCTTTTGAAAATAAGGCTGGAAGGGAAACTTTATTTACCTCCTTGAGATTTAGAGAGTTGCAGGCTCAATTCTCCCTGAGAAACACTGTACTTGCACATCTTCCCTTCATAACACAATTGCCTTTGTGATGACGTGAGTTTCTAGGATAGAACCTTGGAGGTTGCCATTCCTTGGTAGTTGCTCATCCCTCGGTAATCTTCAGGGAATGAACCAAACACATGGGACCTCTAGCCTCAAGTTAACGTTCAGGTTTTCTCATGACAGGGGCAGGCATGCCACAGATTCCATGCAGCCTTAGTCCCTGTGGTTCTTGAACTCTAGGAATCATATCAGTTCTCTTTTGACTCGCTGGTCTGCCCTAGGTTTTGAAACGTACTAAAAGGACCGCCTGTGTCTTCGCGAAGTTGTGAGCAATCTACGGTTGGGAACATCTAGATGCCAAGTGATGGGCAGTGAAGGGCTTCGTTGGTTCCACCCCTAGCTTGCGATGGCTGGAAAGCAACACAGTTTTCAACGTTCCGTGCCTTCCTTCATGCAAAGCGTGTCTGCATTCCTCAGGAAACCTGAGCTGCACTGAAAAACACAATTAGCCTACGATTGCTTCTAGGAACTAAACCGTGAAGTCGGTATACCTCAAGCAGCAACTAGACTTCATGTCCAGTTTCAATAATTACAGGGTTTCCCTTAACTGATAGTTATTCCCGAGAAAAATTGCCACCTAGGCCTCACTAAGCCTTCACCTTGATATCCTTACACCACCATCACGACTCCCAGCATGGCAATGGTTACTAAGGTCATGCTCCATTGTGTCCACTGGATGTGCAATAAGAGAGCCAGAAACTCCAGAGGAATATGCTGTTTGGTCCCCCTGGAAATTGAGGCTTCCTGGAAAATTGTATTTTCCTCATTAGAAAGTTGAGAGTTGCAGCCTCAGTGTTACCTGGTAAACTCTGTTGTAGCCCACCTTTTCTTCATCGCACAATGGTATTTGTGAGGACAAGTGATTTTCCAAGAAAGAAACTTGGAGGTTGCCATTCTTTGGTATGTGCTCATCCTTCAGTGATCTACAGTGAATTGGCGAACCCGTTTGACCACTAGCCGCAAGGTAACGTTGCTCTTGAATCATGCCACAGGTTGGCATGCAGCTGAATCCATGTAGCCTTATTCAGTGTGGTTCTTGAGCTCTAGGAATCATTCCAGGTCTCAAAGTACTGGTGGGGCTGCACTAGGATGAGAAACGTACAAGAAGAATGGCCTGTGTGTTTGGGGATTTGTGAGCAGTGCACCATTGGGAAGAGCTCGATGCTGAGTCTTGGAAGGTGTAGGGCTTCTTTTGTTAAACCTCTAGAATCTGGTAAGTTGAAACAACTCAAGTGTCTCCCTTCTAAAGCACCTTGGAGGTACCAATCAGAGAAAGAAACAGCAGGGTCAATGCTCTGTGGTCTCTTTTGAAAATACGGCTCGAAGGAAATCTTTATTTTCTTCATTGGGATCTAGGGAGTTGCGTGCTCAATTCTTCTGAGAAACACTGTAGTTGCACATGTTCTCTTCATAGCACAATTGCCTTTGTGATGACAAGTGAGTTTCTAGGAAGGAAACTTGAGGATTGACATTCTTTGGTAGGTACTCATTCTTCGGAAATCTTCAGTGAATTGGCGAACCCATTTGTCCACTAGCCTCAAGCTAACGTTCCTCTTCTATCATGCCACAGGTTGGCATGCAGCTGAATCCAAGTAGCCTTATTATGTGTGGTCCTTGAGCTCTAGGAAGCGTTCCTGGCCTCTTAGTACTGGCTGGTCTGCACTAGAATGAGAAACGTGCAGGAAGGAAAGCGTGTGTGTTCCGGGGGTTGTGAGCAATGCACCGTTTGGAAGAGCTAGGTGCTGAGTAATGGGCAGTGTAGGGTTTCCCTGGATAAACACCTAGATTGCGACAGCTTGAAAACACCTGGCTATCAGCGTTCTGTTCAATCCTTCATGCCAAAAGTGTCTGCTTTTCTGCCTATCCGTGAGCACACAAAAAATAATATGATCCTACCCCTCCTTCTGGGAACTCACACGTGATGGAAACTACGCCCAGCAGCCAGTGGACTTTAAGTGCAGCCTGAAAAATTACAGGGTTTCCCTTGAAAGCTAGTTATTCCGGAGATACATTGTACACCCAGGCCTCACTCACCGATGACCCTGTAATACTTTGACCACATTCACGACTGCCTGTATTGCAAAGTTTACTCACAAAAGGGTTTAGTTGGTAACTTGAACGTCCAATAAGTACTCAGAAACTGCAGCATAAGAAGCTGTGCTCTCCCTTTGGAGATTGAGGCTTCATGGGAAGTTTATTTTCCACATTGGAATGTCGACACTTGCGGCCTCCGTGTTACCCGATAAACAGTGTAGTGGCCCATCGTCTCTTCACTGCAGAATTGCCTTTTCAGGCAAGTGATTTTCCATGAAACAAAGGTTTCCTTTCAATTCCTGCTACGTGCTCCTCCTTCAGCAGTTGTTAGTGAATAGGCCAACCACATGCGACGACTGGCCTCAACCTAACGTTCTGTTTTTCTCGTCACAATGGTAGGCAAGCAGCAGGTTCAATGCAGCGTTTGGCAAAGCAGTACTGGAACTGTAGGAGACATTTCTGGTGTCTTAGGAAAGGCGGGTGTGCACTAGGATCCACGATATTCACGAGGGGCTGCCAGTCTCTTCTGGAACTTGTGAGCAACGTTCAGTTGATGACAACTCTACGCCAAGAAAGGGCAGTGAAAGGCTTTTTCTGTTAAACCTCTATAATGTGGTAAGATGAAACAACTCAAGTATCTCCCTTCTAACGAACCTTGGAGGAACAAAATAGAGGAAGAAACAGCAGGGTCAATGCTCTGTGGTCCCTTTTGAAAGCAAGGCATGAAGGGAAAGTTTATTTACCTCTTTGGGATTTGAAGAGTCGCAGGCTCAATTCTCCCTGAGAAACATTGTAGTTGCACATGTTCTCTGCATAGCACAATTCCCTTTGTGAGGACAAGGGATTTTCCAAGAAAAAAAAAACTTGGAGGTTGCCATTCCTTGGTATGTGCTCATCCTTCAGTAATATACAGTGAATTGGCGACCCTATTTGACCACTAGCCTCAAGCAAACGTTCCTCTTGTCTCCTAACACACGTTGGCGTGTGGCAGAATCCATGTAGCCTTATTCAGTGTTGTTCTTGGACTCTAGGAATCATTCCAGGTCTCAATACTGGCCGGTCTGCAGTAGGATGAGAAACCTACCAGAAGAAAGGCCTGTGAGTTCGGGGAGTTGTGAGCAATGCACCGTTGGGAACAGCTAGATGACGAGTCATGGGCTGTGAAGGGCCTCTTTCCTTAAACCTCTAGAATGTGGTAAGTTGAATGAACTCAAGGATCTCCCTTCTAAAGCACATTGGAGGTACAAACCAGAGAAAGAAAGAGCAGGGGCAGTGCTCTGTGGTCCCTTTTGAAAATAAGGCATGAAAGGAGACTTTATTTACCTCCTTGGGATTTAGAGAGTTGTGGGCTGAACTCTCCTGAGAAACACTGTAGTTGCACATGTTCTCTTCATAGCACATTTGCCTTTGTGATGACAAGTGAGTTTCTAGGAAAAATCTTGGAGGTTGCCATTCTTTGGTAGGTGCTCATCCTTCGGTAATCTTCAGTGAATTGGCGACGCCATTTGATCACTAGCCTCAAGCTAAGGCTCCTCTTGTATCATCCCACAGGTTGGCATGCAGCAGAATCCATGTAGCCTTATTCAGTGTGGTTCTTGGGCACTAGGAAACATTCGAAGTCTCCTAGGACTCAGGGGTCTGCACCAGACCCGAAACGTACAAAAAGGACGGCCTGTGTGTTCAAGGATTTGTGAGTAAGGCACCGTTGGGAACAGCTAGATGCCAAGTCAGGGGCAGTGAAAGGCTTCTTTTGTTAAACCTCTAGAATGTGGTACGCTGAAACAACTCAAGTATCTCCCTTCTAAATCACCTTGCAGGTACAAAACAGAGAAAGAAACAGCAGGTTCAATGCTCTGTGGTCCCTTTTGAAAATAAGGCTGGAAGGGAAACTTTATTTACCTCCTTGAGATTTAGAGAGTTGCAGGCTCAATTCTCCCTGAGAAACACTGTACTTGCACATCTTCCCTTCATAACACAATTGCCTTTGTGATGACGTGAGTTTCTAGGATAGAACCTTGGAGGTTGCCATTCCTTGGTAGTTGCTCATCCCTCGGTAATCTTCAGGGAATGAACCAAACACATGGGACCTCTAGCCTCAAGTTAACGTTCAGGTTTTCTCATGACAGGGGCAGGCATGCCACAGATTCCATGCAGCCTTAGTCCCTGTGGTTCTTGAACTCTAGGAATCATATCAGTTCTCTTTTGACTCGCTGGTCTGCCCTAGGTTTTGAAACGTACTAAAAGGACCGCCTGTGTCTTCGGGAAGTTGTGAGCAATCTACGGTTGGGAACATCTAGATGCCAAGTGATGGGCAGTGAAGGGCTTCGTTGGTTCCACCCCTAGCTTGCGATGGCTGGAAAGCAACACAGTTATCAACGTTCCGTGCCTTCCTTCATGCAAAGCGTGTCTTCATTCCTCAGGAAACCTGAGCTGCACTGAAAAACACAATTAGCCTACGATTGCTTCTAGGAACTAAACCGTGAAGTCGGTATACCTCAAGCAGCAACTAGACTTCATGTCCAGTTTCAATAATTACAGGGTTTCCCTTAACTGATAGTTATTCCCGAGAAAAATTGCCACCTAGGCCTCACTAAGCCTTCACCTTGATATCCTTACACCACCATCACGACTCCCAGCATGGCAATGGTTACTAAGGTCATGCTCCATTGTGTCCACTGGATGTGCAATAAGAGAGCCAGAAACTCCAGAGGAATATGCTGTTTGGTCCCCCTGGAAATTGAGGCTTCCTGGAAAATTGTATTTTCCTCATTAGAAAGTTGAGAGTTGCAGCCTCAGTGTTACCTGGTAAACTCTGTTGTAGCCCACCTTTTCTTCATCGCACAATGGTATTTGTGAGGACAAGTGATTTTCCAAGAAAGAAACTTGGAGGTTGCCATTCTTTGGTATGTGCTCATCCTTCAGTGATCTACAGTGAATTGGCGAACCCGTTTGACCACTAGCCGCAAGGTAACGTTGCTCTTGAATCATGCCACAGGTTGGCATGCAGCTGAATCCATGTAGCCTTATTCAGTGTGGTTCTTGAGCTCTAGGAATCATTCCAGGTCTCAAAGTACTGGTGGGGCTGCACTAGGATGAGAAACGTACAAGAAGAATGGCCTGTGTGTTTGGGGATTTGTGAGCAGTGCACCATTGGGAAGAGCTCGATGCTGAGTCTTGGAAGGTGTAGGGCTTCTTTTGTTAAACCTCTAGAATCTGGTAAGTTGAAACAACTCAAGTGTCTCCCTTCTAAAGCACCTTGGAGGTACCAATCAGAGAAAGAAACAGCAGGGTCAATGCTCTGTGGTCTCTTTTGAAAATACGGCTCGAAGGAAATCTTTATTTTCTTCATTGGGATCTAGGGAGTTGCGTGCTCAATTCTTCTGAGAAACACTGTAGTTGCACATGTTCTCTTCATAGCACAATTGCCTTTGTGATGACAAGTGAGTTTCTAGGAAGGAAACTTGAGGATTGCCATTCTTTGGTAGGTACTCATTCTTCGGAAATCTTCAGTGAATTGGCGAACCCATTTGTCCACTAGCCTCAAGCTAACGTTCCTCTTCTATCATGCCACAGGTTGGCATGCAGCTGAATCCAAGTAGCCTTATTATGTGTGGTCCTTGAGCTCTAGGAAGCGTTCCTGGCCTCTTAGTACTGGCTGGTCTGCACTAGAATGAGAAACGTGCAGGAAGGAAAGCGTGTGTGTTCCGGGGGTTGTGAGCAATGCACCGTTTGGAAGAGCTAGGTGCTGAGTAATGGGCAGTGTAGGGTTTCCCTGGATAAACACCTAGATTGCGACAGCTGGAAAACACCTGGCTATCAGCGTTCTGTTCAATCCTTCATGCCAAAAGTGTCTGCTTTTCTGCCTATCCGTGAGCACACAAAAAATAATATGATCCTACCCCTCCTTCTGGGAACTCACACGTGATGGAAACTACGCCCAGCAGCCAGTGGACTTTAAGTGCAGCCTGAAAAATTACAGGGTTTCCCTTGAAAGCTAGTTATTCCGGAGATACATTGTACACCCAGGCCTCACTCACCGATGACCCTGTAATACTTTGACCACATTCACGACTGCCTGTATTGCAAAGTTTACTCACAAAAGGGTTTAGTTGGTAACTTGAACGTCCAATAAGTACTCAGAAACTGCAGCATAAGAAGCTGTGCTCTCCCTTTGGAGATTGAGGCTTCATGGGAAGTTTATTTTCCACATTGGAATGTCGACACTTGCGGCCTCCGTGTTACCCGATAAACAGTGTAGTGGCCCATCGTCTCTTCACTGCAGAATTGCCTTTTCAGGCAAGTGATTTTCCATGAAACAAAGGTTTCCTTTCAATTCCTGCTACGTGCTCCTCCTTCAGCAGTTGTTAGTGAATAGGCCAACCACATGCGACGACTGGCCTCAACCTAACGTTCTGTTTTTCTCGTCACAATGGTAGGCAGGCAGCAGGTTCAATGCAGCGTTTGGCAAAGCAGTACTGGAACTGTAGGAGACATTTCTGGTGTCTTAGGAAAGGCGGGTGTGCACTAGGATCCACGATATTCACGAGGGGCTGCCAGTCTCTTCTGGAACTTGTGAGCAACGTTCAGTTGATGACAACTCTACGCCAAGAAAGGGCAGTGAAAGGCTTTTTCTGTTAAACCTCTAGAATGTGGTAAGTTGAAACAACTCAAGTATCTCCCTTCTAATGAACCTTGGAGGAACAAAATAGAGGAAGAAACAGCAGGGTCAATGCTCTGTGGTCCCTTTTGAAAGCAAGGCATGAAGGGAAAGTTTATTTACCTCTTTGGGATTTGAAGAGTCGCAGGCTCAATTCTCCCTGAGGAACATTGTAGTTGCACATGTTCTCTGCATAGCACAATTCCCTTTGTGAGGACAAGGGATTTTCCAAGAAAAAAAAACTTGGAGGTTGCCATTCCTTGGTATGTGCTCATCCTTCAGTAATATACAGTGAATTGGCGACCCTATTTGACCACTAGCCTCAAGCAAACGTTCCTCTTGTCTCCTAACACACGTTGGCGTGTGGCAGAATCCATGTAGCCTTATTCAGTGTTGTTCTTGTACTCTAGGAATCATTCCAGGTCTCAATACTGGCCGGTCTGCAGTAGGATGAGAAACCTACAAGAAGAAAGGCCTGTGAGTTCGGGGAGTTGTGAGCAATGCACCGTTGGGAACAGCTAGATGACGAGTCATGGGCTGTGAAGGGCCTCTTTCCTTAAACCTCTAGAATGTGGTAAGTTGAATGAACTCAAGGATCTCCCTTCTAAAGCACATTGGAGGTACAAACCAGAGAAAGAAAGAGCAGGGGCAGTGCTCTGTGGTCCCTTTTGAAAATAAGGCATGAAGGGAGACTTTATTTACCTCCTTGGGATTTAGAGAGTTGTGGGCTCAACTCTCCTGAGAAACACTGTAGTTGCACATGTTCTCTTCATAGCACATTTGCCTTTGTGATGACAAGTGAGTTTCTAGGAAAAATCTTGGAGGTTGCCATTCTTTGGTAGGTGCTCATCCTTTGGTAATCTTCAGTGAATTGGCGACGCCATTTGATCACTAGCCTCAAGCTAAGGCTCCTCTTGTATCATCCCACAGGTTGGCATGCAGCAGAATCCATGTAGCCTTATTCAGTGTGGTTCTTGGGCACTAGGAAACATTCGAAGTCTCCTAGGACTCAGGGGTCTGCACCAGACCCGAAACGTACAAAAAGGACGGCCTGTGTGTTCAAGGATTTGTGAGTAAGGCACCGTTGGGAACAGCTAGATGCCAAGTCAGGGGCAGTGAAAGGCTTCTTTTGTTAAACCTCTAGAATGTGGTACGCTGAAACAACTCAAGTATCTCCCTTCTAAATCACCTTGCAGGTACAAAACAGAGAAAGAAACAGCAGGTTCAATGCTCTGTGGTCCCTTTTGAAAATAAGGCTGGAAGGGAAACTTTATTTACCTCCTTGAGATTTAGAGAGTTGCAGGCTCAATTCTCCCTGAGAAACACTGTACTTGCACATCTTCCCTTCATAACACAATTGCCTTTGTGATGACGTGAGTTTCTAGGATAGAACCTTGGAGGTTGCCATTCCTTGGTAGTTGCTCATCCCTCGGTAATCTTCAGGGAATGAACCAAACACATGGGACCTCTAGCCTCAAGTTAACGTTCAGGTTTTCTCATGACAGGGGCAGGCATGCCACAGATTCCATGCAGCCTTAGTCCCTGTGGTTCTTGAACTCTAGGAATCATATCAGTTCTCTTTTGACTCGCTGGTCTGCCCTAGGTTTTGAAACGTACTAAAAGGACCGCCTGTGTCTTCGCGAAGTTGTGAGCAATCTACGGTTGGGAACATCTAGATGCCAAGTGATGGGCAGTGAAGGGCTTCGTTGGTTACACCCCTAGCTTGCGATGGCTGGAAAGCAACACAGTTATCAACGTTCCGTGCCTTCCTTCATGCAAAGCGTGTCTGCATTCCTCAGGAAACCTGAGCTGCACTGAAAAACACAATTAGCTTACGATTGCTTCTAGGAACTAAACCGTGAAGTCGGTATACCTCAAGCAGCAACTAGACTTCATGTCCAGTTTCAATAATTACAGGGTTTCCCTTAACTGATAGTTATTCCCGAGAAAAATTGCCACCTAGGCCTCACTATGCCTTCACCTTGATATCCTTACACCACCATCACGACTCCCAGCATGGCAATGGTTACTAAGGTCATGCTCCATTGTGTCCACTGGATGTGCAATAAGAGAGCCAGAAACTCCAGAGGAATATGCTGTTTGGTCCCCCTGGAAATTGAGGCTTCCTGGAAAATTGTATTTTCCTCATTAGAAAGTTGAGAGTTGCAGCCTCAGTGTTACCTGGTAAACTCTGTTGTAGCCCACCTTTTCTTCATCGCACAATGGTATTTGTGAGGACAAGTGATTTTCCAAGAAAGAAACTTGGAGGTTGCCATTCTTTGGTATGTGCTCATCCTTCAGTGATCTACAGTGAATTGGCGAACCCGTTTGACCACTAGCCGCAAGGTAACGTTGCTCTTGAATCATGCCACAGGTTGGCATGCAGCTGAATCCATGTAGCCTTATTCAGTGTGGTTCTTGAGCTCTAGGAATCATTCCAGGTCTCAAAGTACTGGTGGGGCTGCACTAGGATGAGAAACGTACAAGAAGAATGGCCTGTGTGTTTGGGGATTTGTGAGCAGTGCACCATTGGGAAGAGCTCGATGCTGAGTCTTGGAAGGTGTAGGGCTTCTTTTGTTAAACCTCTAGAATCTGGTAAGTTGAAACAACTCAAGTGTCTCCCTTCTAAAGCACCTTGGAGGTACCAATCAGAGAAAGAAACAGCAGGGTCAATGCTCTGTGGTCTCTTTTGAAAATACGGCTCGAAGGAAATCTTTATTTTCTTCATTGGGATCTAGGGAGTTGCGTGCTCAATTCTTCTGAGAAACACTGTAGTTGCACATGTTCTCTTCATAGCACAATTGCCTTTGTGATGACAAGTGAGTTTCTAGGAAGGAAACTTGAGGATTGACATTCTTTGGTAGGTACTCATTCTTCGGAAATCTTCAGTGAATTGGCGAACCCATTTGTCCACTAGCCTCAAGCTAACGTTCCTCTTCTATCATGCCACAGGTTGGCATGCAGCTGAATCCAAGTAGCCTTATTATGTGTGGTCCTTGAGCTCTAGGAAGCGTTCCTGGCCTCTTAGTACTGGCTGGTCTGCACTAGAATGAGAAACGTGCAGGAAGGAAAGCGTGTGTGTTCCGGGGGTTGTGAGCAATGCACCGTTTGGAAGAGCTAGGTGCTGAGTAATGGGCAGTGTAGGGTTTCCCTGGATAAACACCTAGATTGCGACAGCTTGAAAACACCTGGCTATCAGCGTTCTGTTCAATCCTTCATGCCAAAAGTGTCTGCTTTTCTGCCTATCCGTGAGCACACAAAAAATAATATGATCCTACCCCTCCTTCTGGGAACTCACACGTGATGGAAACTACGCCCAGCAGCCAGTGGACTTTAAGTGCAGCCTGAAAAATTACAGGGTTTCCCTTGAAAGCTAGTTATTCCGGAGATACATTGTACACCCAGGCCTCACTCACCGATGACCCTGTAATACTTTGACCACATTCACGACTGCCTGTATTGCAAAGTTTACTCACAAAAGGGTTTAGTTGGTAACTTGAACGTCCAATAAGTACTCAGAAACTGCAGCATAAGAAGCTGTGCTCTCCCTTTGGAGATTGAGGCTTCATGGGAAGTTTATTTTCCACATTGGAATGTCGACACTTGCGGCCTCCGTGTTACCCGATAAACAGTGTAGTGGCCCATCGTCTCTTCACTGCAGAATTGCCTTTTCAGGCAAGTGATTTTCCATGAAACAAAGGTTTCCTTTCAATTCCTGCTACGTGCTCCTCCTTCAGCAGTTGTTAGTGAATAGGCCAACCACATGCGACGACTGGCCTCAACCTAACGTTCTGTTTTTCTCGTCACAATGGTAGGCAGGCAGCAGGTTCAATGCAGCGTTTGGCAAAGCAGTACTGGAACTGTAGGAGACATTTCTGGTGTCTTAGGAAAGGCGGGTGTGCACTAGGATCCACGATATTCACGAGGGGCTGCCAGTCTCTTCTGGAACTTGTGAGCAACGTTCAGTTGATGACAACTCTACGCCAAGAAAGGGCAGTGAAAGGCTTTTTCTGTTAAACCTCTAGAATGTGGTAAGATGAAACAACTCAAGTATCTCCCTTCTAACGAACCTTGGAGGAACAAAATAGAGGAAGAAACAGCAGGGTCAATGCTCTGTGGTCCCTTTTGAAAGCAAGGCATGAAGGGAAAGTTTATTTACCTCTTTGGGATTTGAAGAGTCGCAGGCTCAATTCTCCCTGAGAAACATTGTAGTTGCACATGTTCTCTGCATAGCACAATTCCCTTTGTGAGGACAAGGGATTTTCCAAGAAAAAAAAACTTGGAGGTTGCCATTCCTTGGTATGTGCTCATCCTTCAGTAATATACAGTGAATTGGCGACCCTATTTGACCACTAGCCTCAAGCAAACGTTCCTCTTGTCTCCTAACACACGTTGGCGTGTGGCAGAATCCATGTAGCCTTATTCAGTGTTGTTCTTGGACTCTAGGAATCATTCCAGGTCTCAATACTGGCCGGTCTGCAGTAGGATGAGAAACCTACCAGAAGAAAGGCCTGTGAGTTCGGGGAGTTGTGAGCAATGCACCGTTGGGAACAGCTAGATGACGAGTCATGGGCTGTGAAGGGCCTCTTTCCTTAAACCTCTAGAATGTGGTAAGTTGAATGAACTCAAGGATCTCCCTTCTAAAGCACATTGGAGGTACAAACCAGAGAAAGAAAGAGCAGGGGCAGTGCTCTGTGGTCCCTTTTGAAAATAAGGCATGAAAGGAGACTTTATTTACCTCCTTGGGATTTAGAGAGTTGTGGGCTGAACTCTCCTGAGAAACACTGTAGTTGCACATGTTCTCTTCATAGCACATTTGCCTTTGTGATGACAAGTGAGTTTCTAGGAAAAATCTTGGAGGTTGCCATTCTTTGGTAGGTGCTCATCCTTCGGTAATCTTCAGTGAATTGGCGACGCCATTTGATCACTAGCCTCAAGCTAAGGCTCCTCTTGTATCATCCCACAGGTTGGCATGCAGCAGAATCCATGTAGCCTTATTCAGTGTGGTTCTTGGGCACTAGGAAACATTCGAAGTCTCCTAGGACTCAGGGGTCTGCACCAGACCCGAAACGTACAAAAAGGACGGCCTGTGTGTTCAAGGATTTGTGAGTAAGGCACCGTTGGGAACAGCTAGATGCCAAGTCAGGGGCAGTGAAAGGCTTCTTTTGTTAAACCTCTAGAATGTGGTACGCTGAAACAACTCAAGTATCTCCCTTCTAAATCACCTTGCAGGTACAAAACAGAGAAAGAAACAGCAGGTTCAATGCTCTGTGGTCCCTTTTGAAAATAAGGCTGGAAGGGAAACTTTATTTACCTCCTTGAGATTTAGAGAGTTGCAGGCTCAATTCTCCCTGAGAAACACTGTACTTGCACATCTTCCCTTCATAACACAATTGCCTTTGTGATGACGTGAGTTTCTAGGATAGAACCTTGGAGGTTGCCATTCCTTGGTAGTTGCTCATCCCTCGGTAATCTTCAGGGAATGAACCAAACACATGGGACCTCTAGCCTCAAGTTAACGTTCAGGTTTTCTCATGACAGGGGCAGGCATGCCACAGATTCCATGCAGCCTTAGTCCCTGTGGTTCTTGAACTCTAGGAATCATATCAGTTCTCTTTTGACTCGCTGGTCTGCCCTAGGTTTTGAAACGTACTAAAAGGACCGCCTGTGTCTTCGCGAAGTTGTGAGCAATCTACGGTTGGGAACATCTAGATGCCAAGTGATGGGCAGTGAAGGGCTTCGTTGGTTACACCCCTAGCTTGCGATGGCTGGAAAGCAACACAGTTATCAACGTTCCGTGCCTTCCTTCATGCAAAGCGTGTCTGCATTCCTCAGGAAACCTGAGCTGCACTGAAAAACACAATTAGCTTACGATTGCTTCTAGGAACTAAACCGTGAAGTCGGTATACCTCAAGCAGCAACTAGACTTCATGTCCAGTTTCAATAATTACAGGGTTTCCCTTAACTGATAGTTATTCCCGAGAAAAATTGCCACCTAGGCCTCACTATGCCTTCACCTTGATATCCTTACACCACCATCACGACTCCCAGCATGGCAATGGTTACTAAGGTCATGCTCCATTGTGTCCACTGGATGTGCAATAAGAGAGCCAGAAACTCCAGAGGAATATGCTGTTTGGTCCCCCTGGAAATTGAGGCTTCCTGGAAAATTGTATTTTCCTCATTAGAAAGTTGAGAGTTGCAGCCTCAGTGTTACCTGGTAAACTCTGTTGTAGCCCACCTTTTCTTCATCGCACAATGGTATTTGTGAGGACAAGTGATTTTCCAAGAAAGAAACTTGGAGGTTGCCATTCTTTGGTATGTGCTCATCCTTCAGTGATCTACAGTGAATTGGCGAACCCGTTTGACCACTAGCCGCAAGGTAACGTTGCTCTTGAATCATGCCACAGGTTGGCATGCAGCTGAATCCATGTAGCCTTATTCAGTGTGGTTCTTGAGCTCTAGGAATCATTCCAGGTCTCAAAGTACTGGTGGGGCTGCACTAGGATGAGAAACGTACAAGAAGAATGGCCTGTGTGTTTGGGGATTTGTGAGCAGTGCACCATTGGGAAGAGCTCGATGCTGAGTCTTGGAAGGTGTAGGGCTTCTTTTGTTAAACCTCTAGAATCTGGTAAGTTGAAACAACTCAAGTGTCTCCCTTCTAAAGCACCTTGGAGGTACCAATCAGAGAAAGAAACAGCAGGGTCAATGCTCTGTGGTCTCTTTTGAAAATACGGCTCGAAGGAAATCTTTATTTTCTTCATTGGGATCTAGGGAGTTGCGTGCTCAATTCTTCTGAGAAACACTGTAGTTGCACATGTTCTCTTCATAGCACAATTGCCTTTGTGATGACAAGTGAGTTTCTAGGAAGGAAACTTGAGGATTGACATTCTTTGGTAGGTACTCATTCTTCGGAAATCTTCAGTGAATTGGCGAACCCATTTGTCCACTAGCCTCAAGCTAACGTTCCTCTTCTATCATGCCACAGGTTGGCATGCAGCTGAATCCAAGTAGCCTTATTATGTGTGGTCCTTGAGCTCTAGGAAGCGTTCCTGGCCTCTTAGTACTGGCTGGTCTGCACTAGAATGAGAAACGTGCAGGAAGGAAAGCGTGTGTGTTCCGGGGGTTGTGAGCAATGCACCGTTTGGAAGAGCTAGGTGCTGAGTAATGGGCAGTGTAGGGTTTCCCTGGATAAACACCTAGATTGCGACAGCTTGAAAACACCTGGCTATCAGCGTTCTGTTCAATCCTTCATGCCAAAAGTGTCTGCTTTTCTGCCTATCCGTGAGCACACAAAAAATAATATGATCCTACCCCTCCTTCTGGGAACTCACACGTGATGGAAACTACGCCCAGCAGCCAGTGGACTTTAAGTGCAGCCTGAAAAATTACAGGGTTTCCCTTGAAAGCTAGTTATTCCGGAGATACATTGTACACCCAGGCCTCACTCACCGATGACCCTGTAATACTTTGACCACATTCACGACTGCCTGTATTGCAAAGTTTACTCACAAAAGGGTTTAGTTGGTAACTTGAACGTCCAATAAGTACTCAGAAACTGCAGCATAAGAAGCTGTGCTCTCCCTTTGGAGATTGAGGCTTCATGGGAAGTTTATTTTCCACATTGGAATGTCGACACTTGCGGCCTCCGTGTTACCCGATAAACAGTGTAGTGGCCCATCGTCTCTTCACTGCAGAATTGCCTTTTCAGGCAAGTGATTTTCCATGAAACAAAGGTTTCCTTTCAATTCCTGCTACGTGCTCCTCCTTCAGCAGTTGTTAGTGAATAGGCCAACCACATGCGACGACTGGCCTCAACCTAACGTTCTGTTTTTCTCGTCACAATGGTAGGCAGGCAGCAGGTTCAATGCAGCGTTTGGCAAAGCAGTACTGGAACTGTAGGAGACATTTCTGGTGTCTTAGGAAAGGCGGGTGTGCACTAGGATCCACGATATTCACGAGGGGCTGCCAGTCTCTTCTGGAACTTGTGAGCAACGTTCAGTTGATGACAACTCTACGCCAAGAAAGGGCAGTGAAAGGCTTTTTCTGTTAAACCTCTAGAATGTGGTAAGATGAAACAACTCAAGTATCTCCCTTCTAACGAACCTTGGAGGAACAAAATAGAGGAAGAAACAGCAGGGTCAATGCTCTGTGGTCCCTTTTGAAAGCAAGGCATGAAGGGAAAGTTTATTTACCTCTTTGGGATTTGAAGAGTCGCAGGCTCAATTCTCCCTGAGAAACATTGTAGTTGCACATGTTCTCTGCATAGCACAATTCCCTTTGTGAGGACAAGGGATTTTCCAAGAAAAAAAAACTTGGAGGTTGCCATTCCTTGGTATGTGCTCATCCTTCAGTAATATACAGTGAATTGGCGACCCTATTTGACCACTAGCCTCAAGCAAACGTTCCTCTTGTCTCCTAACACACGTTGGCGTGTGGCAGAATCCATGTAGCCTTATTCAGTGTTGTTCTTGGACTCTAGGAATCATTCCAGGTCTCAATACTGGCCGGTCTGCAGTAGGATGAGAAACCTACCAGAAGAAAGGCCTGTGAGTTCGGGGAGTTGTGAGCAATGCACCGTTGGGAACAGCTAGATGACGAGTCATGGGCTGTGAAGGGCCTCTTTCCTTAAACCTCTAGAATGTGGTAAGTTGAATGAACTCAAGGATCTCCCTTCTAAAGCACATTGGAGGTACAAACCAGAGAAAGAAAGAGCAGGGGCCGTGCTCTGTGGTCCCTTTTGAAAATAAGGCATGAAAGGAGACTTTATTTACCTCCTTGGGATTTAGAGAGTTGTGGGCTGAACTCTCCTGAGAAACACTGTAGTTGCACATGTTCTCTTCATAGCACATTTGCCTTTGTGATGACAAGTGAGTTTCTAGGAAAAATCTTGGAGGTTGCCATTCTTTGGTAGGTGCTCATCCTTCGGTAATCTTCAGTGAATTGGCGACGCCATTTGATCACTAGCCTCAAGCTAAGGCTCCTCTTGTATCATCCCACAGGTTGGCATGCAGCAGAATCCATGTAGCCTTATTCAGTGTGGTTCTTGGGCACTAGGAAACATTCGAAGTCTCCTAGGACTCAGGGGTCTGCACCAGACCCGAAACGTACAAAAAGGACGGCCTGTGTGTTCAAGGATTTGTGAGTAAGGCACCGTTGGGAACAGCTAGATGCCAAGTCAGGGGCAGTGAAAGGCTTCTTTTGTTAAACCTCTAGAATGTGGTACGCTGAAACAACTCAAGTATCTCCCTTCTAAATCACCTTGCAGGTACAAAACAGAGAAAGAAACAGCAGGTTCAATGCTCTGTGGTCCCTTTTGAAAATAAGGCTGGAAGGGAAACTTTATTTACCTCCTTGAGATTTAGAGAGTTGCAGGCTCAATTCTCCCTGAGAAACACTGTACTTGCACATCTTCCCTTCATAACACAATTGCCTTTGTGATGACGTGAGTTTCTAGGATAGAACCTTGGAGGTTGCCATTCCTTGGTAGTTGCTCATCCCTCGGTAATCTTCAGGGAATGAACCAAACACATGGGACCTCTAGCCTCAAGTTAACGTTCAGGTTTTCTCATGACAGGGGCAGGCATGCCACAGATTCCATGCAGCCTTAGTCCCTGTGGTTCTTGAACTCTAGGAATCATATCAGTTCTCTTTTGACTCGCTGGTCTGCCCTAGGTTTTGAAACGTACTAAAAGGACCGCCTGTGTCTTCGGGAAGTTGTGAGCAATCTACGGTTGGGAACATCTAGATGCCAAGTGATGGGCAGTGAAGGGCTTCGTTGGTTCCACCCCTAGCTTGCGATGGCTGGAAAGCAACACAGTTTTCAACGTTCCGTGCCTTCCTTCATGCAAAGCGTGTCTGCATTCCTCAGGAAACCTGAGCTGCACTGAAAAACACAATTAGCCTACGATTGCTTCTAGGAACTAAACCGTGAAGTCGGTATACCTCAAGCAGCAACTAGACTTCATGTCCAGTTTCAATAATTACAGGGTTTCCCTTAACTGATAGTTATTCCCGAGAAAAATTGCCACCTAGGCCTCACTAAGCCTTCACCTTGATATCCTTACACCACCATCACGACTCCCAGCATGGCAATGATTACTAAGGTCATGCTCCATTGTGTCCACTGGATGTGCAATAAGAGAGCCAGAAACTCCAGAGGAATATGCTGTTTGGTCCCCCTGGAAATTGAGGCTTCCTGGAAAATTGTATTTTCCTCATTAGAAAGTTGAGAGTTGCAGCCTCAGTGTTACCTGGCAAACTCTGTTGTAGGCCACCTTTTCTTCATCGCACAATGGTATTTGTGAGGACAAGTGATTTTCCAAGAAAGAAACTTGGAGGTTGCCATTCTTTGGTATGTGCTCATCCTACAGTGATCTACAGTGAATTGGCGAACCCGTTTGACCACTAGCCGCAAGGTAACGTTGCTCTTGAATCATGCCACAGGTTGGCATGCAGCTGAATCCATGTAGCCTTATTCAGTGTGGTTCTTGAGCTCTAGGAATCATTCCAGGTCTCAAAGTACTGGTGGGGCTGCACTAGGATGAGAAACGTACAAGAAGAATGGCCTGTGTGTTTGGGGATTTGTGAGCAGTGCACCATTGGGAAGAGCTCGATGCTGAGTCTTGGAAGGTGTAGGGCTTCTTTTGTTAAACCTCTAGAATCTGGTAAGTTGAAACAACTCAAGTGTCTCCCTTCTAAAGCACCTTGGAGGTACCAATCAGAGAAAGAAACAGCAGGGTCAATGCTCTGTGGTCTCTTTTGAAAATACGGCTCGAAGGAAATCTTTATTTTCTTCATTGGGATCTAGGGAGTTGCGTGCTCAATTCTTCTGAGAAACACTGTAGTTGCACATGTTCTCTTCATAGCACAATTGCCTTTGTGATGACAAGTGAGTTTCTAGGAAGGAAACTTGAGGATTGACATTCTTTGGTAGGTACTCATTCTTCGGAAATCTTCAGTGAATTGGCGAACCCATTTGTCCACTAGCCTCAAGCTAACGTTCCTCTTCTATCATGCCACAGGTTGGCATGCAGCTGAATCCAAGTAGCCTTATTATGTGTGGTCCTTGAGCTCTAGGAAGCGTTCCTGGCCTCTTAGTACTGGCTGGTCTGCACTAGAATGAGAAACGTGCAGGAAGGAAAGCGTGTGTGTTCCGGGGGTTGTGAGCAATGCACCGTTTGGAAGAGCTAGGTGCTGAGTAATGGGCAGTGTAGGGTTTCCCTGGATAAACACCTAGATTGCGACAGCTTGAAAACACCTGGCTATCAGCGTTCTGTTCAATCCTTCATGCCAAAAGTGTCTGCTTTTCTGCCTATCCGTGAGCACACAAAAAATAATATGATCCTACCCCTCCTTCTGGGAACTCACACGTGATGGAAACTACGCCCAGCAGCCAGTGGACTTTAAGTGCAGCCTGAAAAATTACAGGGTTTCCCTTGAAAGCTAGTTATTCCGGAGATACATTGTACACCCAGGCCTCACTCACCGATGACCCTGTAATACTTTGACCACATTCACGACTGCCTGTATTGCAAAGTTTACTCACAAAAGGGTTTAGTTGGTAACTTGAACGTCCAATAAGTACTCAGAAACTGCAGCATAAGAAGCTGTGCTCTCCCTTTGGAGATTGAGGCTTCATGGGAAGTTTATTTTCCACATTGGAATGTCGACACTTGCGGCCTCCGTGTTACCCGATAAACAGTGTAGTGGCCCATCGTCTCTTCACTGCAGAATTGCCTTTTCAGGCAAGTGATTTTCCATGAAACAAAGGTTTCCTTTCAATTCCTGCTACGTGCTCCTCCTTCAGCAGTTGTTAGTGAATAGGCCAACCACATGCGACGACTGGCCTCAACCTAACGTTCTGTTTTTCTCGTCACAATGGTAGGCAGGCAGCAGGTTCAATGCAGCGTTTGGCAAAGCAGTACTGGAACTGTAGGAGACATTTCTGGTGTCTTAGGAAAGGCGGGTGTGCACTAGGATCCACGATATTCACGAGGGGCTGCCAGTCTCTTCTGGAACTTGTGAGCAACGTTCAGTTGATGACAACTCTACGCCAAGAAAGGGCAGTGAAAGGCTTTTTCTGTTAAACCTCTAGAATGTGGTAAGATGAAACAACTCAAGTATCTCCCTTCTAACGAACCTTGGAGGAACAAAATAGAGGAAGAAACAGCAGGGTCAATGCTCTGTGGTCCCTTTTGAAAGCAAGGCATGAAGGGAAAGTTTATTTACCTCTTTGGGATTTGAAGAGTCGCAGGCTCAATTCTCCCTGAGAAACATTGTAGTTGCACATGTTCTCTGCATAGCACAATTCCCTTTGTGAGGACAAGGGATTTTCCAAGAAAAAAAAACTTGGAGGTTGCCATTCCTTGGTATGTGCTCATCCTTCAGTAATATACAGTGAATTGGCGACCCTATTTGACCACTAGCCTCAAGCAAACGTTCCTCTTGTCTCCTAACACACGTTGGCGTGTGGCAGAATCCATGTAGCCTTATTCAGTGTTGTTCTTGGACTCTAGGAATCATTCCAGGTCTCAATACTGGCCGGTCTGCAGTAGGATGAGAAACCTACCAGAAGAAAGGCCTGTGAGTTCGGGGAGTTGTGAGCAATGCACCGTTGGGAACAGCTAGATGACGAGTCATGGGCTGTGAAGGGCCTCTTTCCTTAAACCTCTAGAATGTGGTAAGTTGAATGAACTCAAGGATCTCCCTTCTAAAGCACATTGGAGGTACAAACCAGAGAAAGAAAGAGCAGGGGCAGTGCTCTGTGGTCCCTTTTGAAAATAAGGCATGAAGGGAGACTTTATTTACCTCCTTGGGATTTAGAGAGTTGTGGGCTCAACTCTCCTGAGAAACACTGTAGTTGCACATGTTCTCTTCATAGCACATTTGCCTTTGTGATGACAAGTGAGTTTCTAGGAAAAATCTTGGAGGTTGCCATTCTTTGGTAGGTGCTCATCCTTTGGTAATCTTCAGTGAATTGGCGACGCCATTTGATCACTAGCCTCAAGCTAAGGCTCCTCTTGTATCATCCCACAGGTTGGCATGCAGCAGAATCCATGTAGCCTTATTCAGTGTGGTTCTTGGGCACTAGGAAACATTCGAAGTCTCCTAGGACTCAGGGGTCTGCACCAGACCCGAAACGTACAAAAAGGACGGCCTGTGTGTTCAAGGATTTGTGAGTAAGGCACCGTTGGGAACAGCTAGATGCCAAGTCAGGGGCAGTGAAAGGCTTCTTTTGTTAAACCTCTAGAATGTGGTACGCTGAAACAACTCAAGTATCTCCCTTCTAAATCACCTTGCAGGTACAAAACAGAGAAAGAAACAGCAGGTTCAATGCTCTGTGGTCCCTTTTGAAAATAAGGCTGGAAGGGAAACTTTATTTACCTCCTTGAGATTTAGAGAGTTGCAGGCTCAATTCTCCCTGAGAAACACTGTACTTGCACATCTTCCCTTCATAACACAATTGCCTTTGTGATGACGTGAGTTTCTAGGATAGAACCTTGGAGGTTGCCATTCCTTGGTAGTTGCTCATCCCTCGGTAATCTTCAGGGAATGAACCAAACACATGGGACCTCTAGCCTCAAGTTAACGTTCAGGTTTTCTCATGACAGGGGCAGGCATGCCACAGATTCCATGCAGCCTTAGTCCCTGTGGTTCTTGAACTCTAGGAATCATATCAGTTCTCTTTTGACTCGCTGGTCTGCCCTAGGTTTTGAAACGTACTAAAAGGACCGCCTGTGTCTTCGCGAAGTTGTGAGCAATCTACGGTTGGGAACATCTAGATGCCAAGTGATGGGCAGTGAAGGGCTTCGTTGGTTCCACCCCTAGCTTGCGATGGCTGGAAAGCAACACAGTTTTCAACGTTCCGTGCCTTCCTTCATGCAAAGCGTGTCTGCATTCCTCAGGAAACCTGAGCTGCACTGAAAAACACAATTAGCCTACGATTGCTTCTAGGAACTAAACCGTGAAGTCGGTATACCTCAAGCAGCAACTAGACTTCATGTCCAGTTTCAATAATTACAGGGTTTCCCTTAACTGATAGTTATTCCCGAGAAAAATTGCCACCTAGGCCTCACTAAGCCTTCACCTTGATATCCTTACACCACCATCACGACTCCCAGCATGGCAATGGTTACTAAGGTCATGCTCCATTGTGTCCACTGGATGTGCAATAAGAGAGCCAGAAACTCCAGAGGAATATGCTGTTTGGTCCCCCTGGAAATTGAGGCTTCCTGGAAAATTGTATTTTCCTCATTAGAAAGTTGAGAGTTGCAGCCTCAGTGTTACCTGGTAAACTCTGTTGTAGCCCACCTTTTCTTCATCGCACAATGGTATTTGTGAGGACAAGTGATTTTCCAAGAAAGAAACTTGGAGGTTGCCATTCTTTGGTATGTGCTCATCCTTCAGTGATCTACAGTGAATTGGCGAACCCGTTTGACCACTAGCCGCAAGGTAACGTTGCTCTTGAATCATGCCACAGGTTGGCATGCAGCTGAATCCATGTAGCCTTATTCAGTGTGGTTCTTGAGCTCTAGGAATCATTCCAGGTCTCAAAGTACTGGTGGGGCTGCACTAGGATGAGAAACGTACAAGAAGAATGGCCTGTGTGTTTGGGGATTTGTGAGCAGTGCACCATTGGGAAGAGCTCGATGCTGAGTCTTGGAAGGTGTAGGGCTTCTTTTGTTAAACCTCTAGAATCTGGTAAGTTGAAACAACTCAAGTGTCTCCCTTCTAAAGCACCTTGGAGGTACCAATCAGAGAAAGAAACAGCAGGGTCAATGCTCTGTGGTCTCTTTTGAAAATACGGCTCGAAGGAAATCTTTATTTTCTTCATTGGGATCTAGGGAGTTGCGTGCTCAATTCTTCTGAGAAACACTGTAGTTGCACATGTTCTCTTCATAGCACAATTGCCTTTGTGATGACAAGTGAGTTTCTAGGAAGGAAACTTGAGGATTGCCATTCTTTGGTAGGTACTCATTCTTCGGAAATCTTCAGTGAATTGGCGAACCCATTTGTCCACTAGCCTCAAGCTAACGTTCCTCTTCTATCATGCCACAGGTTGGCATGCAGCTGAATCCAAGTAGCCTTATTATGTGTGGTCCTTGAGCTCTAGGAAGCGTTCCTGGCCTCTTAGTACTGGCTGGTCTGCACTAGAATGAGAAACGTGCAGGAAGGAAAGCGTGTGTGTTCCGGGGGTTGTGAGCAATGCACCGTTTGGAAGAGCTAGGTGCTGAGTAATGGGCAGTGTAGGGTTTCCCTGGATAAACACCTAGATTGCGACAGCTTGAAAACACCTGGCTATCAGCGTTCTGTTCAATCCTTCATGCCAAAAGTGTCTGCTTTTCTGCCTATCCGTGAGCACACAAAAAATAATATGATCCTACCCCTCCTTCTGGGAACTCACACGTGATGGAAACTACGCCCAGCAGCCAGTGGACTTTAAGTGCAGCCTGAAAAATTACAGGGTTTCCCTTGAAAGCTAGTTATTCCGGAGATACATTGTACACCCAGGCCTCACTCACCGATGACCCTGTAATACTTTGACCACATTCACGACTGCCTGTATTGCAAAGTTTACTCACAAAAGGGTTTAGTTGGTAACTTGAACGTCCAATAAGTACTCAGAAACTGCAGCATAAGAAGCTGTGCTCTCCCTTTGGAGATTGAGGCTTCATGGGAAGTTTATTTTCCACATTGGAATGTCGACACTTGCGGCCTCCGTGTTACCCGATAAACAGTGTAGTGGCCCATCGTCTCTTCACTGCAGAATTGCCTTTTCAGGCAAGTGATTTTCCATGAAACAAAGGTTTCCTTTCAATTCCTGCTACGTGCTCCTCCTTCAGCAGTTGTTAGTGAATAGGCCAACCACATGCGACGACTGGCCTCAACCTAACGTTCTGTTTTTCTCGTCACAATGGTAGGCAGGCAGCAGGTTCAATGCAGCGTTTGGCAAAGCAGTACTGGAACTGTAGGAGACATTTCTGGTGTCTTAGGAAAGGCGGGTGTGCACTAGGATCCACGATATTCACGAGGGGCTGCCAGTCTCTTCTGGAACTTGTGAGCAACGTTCAGTTGATGACAACTCTACGCCAAGAAAGGGCAGTGAAAGGCTTTTTCTGTTAAACCTCTAGAATGTGGTAAGATGAAACAACTCAAGTATCTCCCTTCTAACGAACCTTGGAGGAACAAAATAGAGGAAGAAACAGCAGGGTCAATGCTCTGTGGTCCCTTTTGAAAGCAAGGCATGAAGGGAAAGTTTATTTACCTCTTTGGGATTTGAAGAGTCGCAGGCTCAATTCTCCCTGAGAAACATTGTAGTTGCACATGTTCTCTGCATAGCACAATTCCCTTTGTGAGGACAAGGGATTTTCCAAGAAAAAAAAACTTGGAGGTTGCCATTCCTTGGTATGTGCTCATCCTTCAGTAATATACAGTGAATTGGCGACCCTATTTGACCACTAGCCTCAAGCAAACGTTCCTCTTGTCTCCTAACACACGTTGGCGTGTGGCAGAATCCATGTAGCCTTATTCAGTGTTGTTCTTGGACTCTAGGAATCATTCCAGGTCTCAATACTGGCCGGTCTGCAGTAGGATGAGAAACCTACCAGAAGAAAGGCCTGTGAGTTCGGGGAGTTGTGAGCAATGCACCGTTGGGAACAGCTAGATGACGAGTCATGGGCTGTGAAGGGCCTCTTTCCTTAAACCTCTAGAATGTGGTAAGTTGAATGAACTCAAGGATCTCCCTTCTAAAGCACATTGGAGGTACAAACCAGAGAAAGAAAGAGCAGGGGCCGTGCTCTGTGGTCCCTTTTGAAAATAAGGCATGAAAGGAGACTTTATTTACCTCCTTGGGATTTAGAGAGTTGTGGGCTGAACTCTCCTGAGAAACACTGTAGTTGCACATGTTCTCTTCATAGCACATTTGCCTTTGTGATGACAAGTGAGTTTCTAGGAAAAATCTTGGAGGTTGCCATTCTTTGGTAGGTGCTCATCCTTCGGTAATCTTCAGTGAATTGGCGACGCCATTTGATCACTAGCCTCAAGCTAAGGCTCCTCTTGTATCATCCCACAGGTTGGCATGCAGCAGAATCCATGTAGCCTTATTCAGTGTGGTTCTTGGGCACTAGGAAACATTCGAAGTCTCCTAGGACTCAGGGGTCTGCACCAGACCCGAAACGTACAAAAAGGACGGCCTGTGTGTTCAAGGATTTGTGAGTAAGGCACCGTTGGGAACAGCTAGATGCCAAGTCAGGGGCAGTGAAAGGCTTCTTTTGTTAAACCTCTAGAATGTGGTACGCTGAAACAACTCAAGTATCTCCCTTCTAAATCACCTTGCAGGTACAAAACAGAGAAAGAAACAGCAGGTTCAATGCTCTGTGGTCCCTTTTGAAAATAAGGCTGGAAGGGAAACTTTATTTACCTCCTTGAGATTTAGAGAGTTGCAGGCTCAATTCTCCCTGAGAAACACTGTACTTGCACATCTTCCCTTCATAACACAATTGCCTTTGTGATGACGTGAGTTTCTAGGATAGAACCTTGGAGGTTGCCATTCCTTGGTAGTTGCTCATCCCTCGGTAATCTTCAGGGAATGAACCAAACACATGGGACCTCTAGCCTCAAGTTAACGTTCAGGTTTTCTCATGACAGGGGCAGGCATGCCACAGATTCCATGCAGCCTTAGTCCCTGTGGTTCTTGAACTCTAGGAATCATATCAGTTCTCTTTTGACTCGCTGGTCTGCCCTAGGTTTTGAAACGTACTAAAAGGACCGCCTGTGTCTTCGGGAAGTTGTGAGCAATCTACGGTTGGGAACATCTAGATGCCAAGTGATGGGCAGTGAAGGGCTTCGTTGGTTCCACCCCTAGCTTGCGATGGCTGGAAAGCAACACAGTTATCAACGTTCCGTGCCTTCCTTCATGCAAAGCGTGTCTTCATTCCTCAGGAAACCTGAGCTGCACTGAAAAACACAATTAGCCTACGATTGCTTCTAGGAACTAAACCGTGAAGTCGGTATACCTCAAGCAGCAACTAGACTTCATGTCCAGTTTCAATAATTACAGGGTTTCCCTTAACTGATAGTTATTCCCGAGAAAAATTGCCACCTAGGCCTCACTAAGCCTTCACCTTGATATCCTTACACCACCATCACGACTCCCAGCATGGCAATGGTTACTAAGGTCATGCTCCATTGTGTCCACTGGATGTGCAATAAGAGAGCCAGAAACTCCAGAGGAATATGCTGTTTGGTCCCCCTGGAAATTGAGGCTTCCTGGAAAATTGTATTTTCCTCATTAGAAAGTTGAGAGTTGCAGCCTCAGTGTTACCTGGTAAACTCTGTTGTAGCCCACCTTTTCTTCATCGCACAATGGTATTTGTGAGGAAAAGTGATTTTCCAAGAAAGAAACTTGGAGGTTGCCATTCTTTGGTATGTGCTCATCCTTCAGTGATCTACAGTGAATTGGCGAACCCGTTTGACCACTAGCCGCAAGGTAACGTTGCTCTTGAATCATGCCACAGGTTGGCATGCAGCTGAATCCATGTAGCCTTATTCAGTGTGGTTCTTGAGCTCTAGGAATCATTCCAGGTCTCAAAGTACTGGTGGGGCTGCACTAGGATGAGAAACGTACAAGAAGAATGGCCTGTGTGTTTGGGGATTTGTGAGCAGTGCACCATTGGGAAGAGCTCGATGCTGAGTCTTGGAAGGTGTAGGGCTTCTTTTGTTAAACCTCTAGAATCTGGTAAGTTGAAACAACTCAAGTGTCTCCCTTCTAAAGCACCTTGGAGGTACCAATCAGAGAAAGAAACAGCAGGGTCAATGCTCTGTGGTCTCTTTTGAAAATACGGCTCGAAGGAAATCTTTATTTTCTTCATTGGGATCTAGGGAGTTGCGTGCTCAATTCTTCTGAGAAACACTGTAGTTGCACATGTTCTCTTCATAGCACAATTGCCTTTGTGATGACAAGTGAGTTTCTAGGAAGGAAACTTGAGGATTGCCATTCTTTGGTAGGTACTCATTCTTCGGAAATCTTCAGTGAATTGGCGAACCCATTTGTCCACTAGCCTCAAGCTAACGTTCCTCTTCTATCATGCCACAGGTTGGCATGCAGCTGAATCCAAGTAGCCTTATTATGTGTGGTCCTTGAGCTCTAGGAAGCGTTCCTGGCCTCTTAGTACTGGCTGGTCTGCACTAGAATGAGAAACGTGCAGGAAGGAAAGCGTGTGTGTTCCGGGGGTTGTGAGCAATGCACCGTTTGGAAGAGCTAGGTGCTGATTAATGGGCAGTGTAGGGTTTCCCTGGATAAACACCTAGATTGTGACAGCTTGAAAACACCTGGCTATCAGCGTTCTGTTCAATCCTTCATGCCAAAAGTGTCTGTTTTTCTGCCTATCCGTGAGCACACAAAAAATAATATGATCCTACCCCTCCTTCTGGGAACTCACACGTGATGGAAACTACGCCCAGCAGCCAGTGGACTTTAAGTGCAGCCTGAAAAATTACAGGGTTTCCCTTGAAAGCTAGTTATTCCGGAGATACATTGTACACCCAGGCCTCACTCACCGATGACCCTGTAATACTTTGACCACATTCACGACTGCCTGTATTGCAAAGTTTACTCACAAAAGGGTTTAGTTGGTAACTTGAACGTCCAATAAGTACTCAGAAACTGCAGCATAAGAAGCTGTGCTCTCCCTTTGGAGATTGAGGCTTCATGGGAAGTTTATTTTCCACATTGGAATGTCGACACTTGCGGCCTCCGTGTTACCCGATAAACAGTGTAGTGGCCCATCGTCTCTTCACTGCAGAATTGCCTTTTCAGGCAAGTGATTTTCCATGAAACAAAGGTTTCCTTTCAATTCCTGCTACGTGCTCCTCCTTCAGCAGTTGTTAGTGAATAGGCCAACCACATGCGACGACTGGCCTCAACCTAACGTTCTGTTTTTCTCGTCACAATGGTAGGCAGGCAGCAGGTTCAATGCAGCGTTTGGCAAAGCAGTACTGGAACTCTAGGAGACATTTCTGGTGTCTTAGGAAAGGCGGGTGTGCACTAGGATCCACGATATTCACGAGGGGCTGCCAGTCTCTTCTGGAACTTGTGAGCAACGTTCAGTTGATGACAACTCTACGCCAAGAAAGGGCAGTGAAAGGCTTTTTCTGTTAAACCTCTAGAATGTGGTAAGTTGAAACAACTCAAGTATCTCCCTTCTAATGAACCTTGGAGGAACAAAATAGAGGAAGAAACAGCAGGGTCAATGCTCTGTGGTCCCTTTTGAAAGCAAGGCATGAAGGGAAAGTTTATTTACCTCTTTGGGATTTGAAGAGTCGCAGGCTCAATTCTCCCTGAGGAACATTGTAGTTGCACATGTTCTCTGCATAGCACAATTCCCTTTGTGAGGACAAGGGATTTTCCAAGAAAAAAAAACTTGGAGGTTGCCATTCCTTGGTATGTGCTCATCCTTCAGTAATATACAGTGAATTGGCGACCCTATTTGACCACTAGCCTCAAGCAAACGTTCCTCTTGTCTCCTAACACACGTTGGCGTGTGGCAGAATCCATGTAGCCTTATTCAGTGTTGTTCTTGTACTCTAGGAATCATTCCAGGTCTCAATACTGGCCGGTCTGCAGTAGGATGAGAAACCTACAAGAAGAAAGGCCTGTGAGTTCGGGGAGTTGTGAGCAATGCACCGTTGGGAACAGCTAGATGACGAGTCATGGGCTGTGAAGGGCCTCTTTCCTTAAACCTCTAGAATGTGGTAAGTTGAATGAACTCAAGGATCTCCCTTCTAAAGCACATTGGAGGTACAAACCAGAGAAAGAAAGAGCAGGGGCAGTGCTCTGTGGTCCCTTTTGAAAATAAGGCATGAAGGGAGACTTTATTTACCTCCTTGGGATTTAGAGAGTTGTGGGCTCAACTCTCCTGAGAAACACTGTAGTTGCACATGTTCTCTTCATAGCACATTTGCCTTTGTGATGACAAGTGAGTTTCTAGGAAAAATCTTGGAGGTTGCCATTCTTTGGTAGGTGCTCATCCTTTGGTAATCTTCAGTGAATTGGCGACGCCATTTGATCACTAGCCTCAAGCTAAGGCTCCTCTTGTATCATCCCACAGGTTGGCATGCAGCAGAATCCATGTAGCCTTATTCAGTGTGGTTCTTGGGCACTAGGAAACATTCGAAGTCTCCTAGGACTCAGGGGTCTGCACCAGACCCGAAACGTACAAAAAGGACGGCCTGTGTGTTCAAGGATTTGTGAGTAAGGCACCGTTGGGAACAGCTAGATGCCAAGTCAGGGGCAGTGAAAGGCTTCTTTTGTTAAACCTCTAGAATGTGGTACGCTGAAACAACTCAAGTATCTCCCTTCTAAATCACCTTGCAGGTACAAAACAGAGAAAGAAACAGCAGGTTCAATGCTCTGTGGTCCCTTTTGAAAATAAGGCTGGAAGGGAAACTTTATTTACCTCCTTGAGATTTAGAGAGTTGCAGGCTCAATTCTCCCTGAGAAACACTGTACTTGCACATCTTCCCTTCATAACACAATTGCCTTTGTGATGACGTGAGTTTCTAGGATAGAACCTTGGAGGTTGCCATTCCTTGGTAGTTGCTCATCCCTCGGTAATCTTCAGGGAATGAACCAAACACATGGGACCTCTAGCCTCAAGTTAACGTTCAGGTTTTCTCATGACAGGGGCAGGCATGCCACAGATTCCATGCAGCCTTAGTCCCTGTGGTTCTTGAACTCTAGGAATCATATCAGTTCTCTTTTGACTCGCTGGTCTGCCCTAGGTTTTGAAACGTACTAAAAGGACCGCCTGTGTCTTCGCGAAGTTGTGAGCAATCTACGGTTGGGAACATCTAGATGCCAAGTGATGGGCAGTGAAGGGCTTCGTTGGTTCCACCCCTAGCTTGCGATGGCTGGAAAGCAACACAGTTTTCAACGTTCCGTGCCTTCCTTCATGCAAAGCGTGTCTGCATTCCTCAGGAAACCTGAGCTGCACTGAAAAACACAATTAGCCTACGATTGCTTCTAGGAACTAAACCGTGAAGTCGGTATACCTCAAGCAGCAACTAGACTTCATGTCCAGTTTCAATAATTACAGGGTTTCCCTTAACTGATAGTTATTCCCGAGAAAAATTGCCACCTAGGCCTCACTAAGCCTTCACCTTGATATCCTTACACCACCATCACGACTCCCAGCATGGCAATGGTTACTAAGGTCATGCTCCATTGTGTCCACTGGATGTGCAATAAGAGAGCCAGAAACTCCAGAGGAATATGCTGTTTGGTCCCCCTGGAAATTGAGGCTTCCTGGAAAATTGTATTTTCCTCATTAGAAAGTTGAGAGTTGCAGCCTCAGTGTTACCTGGTAAACTCTGTTGTAGCCCACCTTTTCTTCATCGCACAATGGTATTTGTGAGGACAAGTGATTTTCCAAGAAAGAAACTTGGAGGTTGCCATTCTTTGGTATGTGCTCATCCTTCAGTGATCTACAGTGAATTGGCGAACCCGTTTGACCACTAGCCGCAAGGTAACGTTGCTCTTGAATCATGCCACAGGTTGGCATGCAGCTGAATCCATGTAGCCTTATTCAGTGTGGTTCTTGAGCTCTAGGAATCATTCCAGGTCTCAAAGTACTGGTGGGGCTGCACTAGGATGAGAAACGTACAAGAAGAATGGCCTGTGTGTTTGGGGATTTGTGAGCAGTGCACCATTGGGAAGAGCTCGATGCTGAGTCTTGGAAGGTGTAGGGCTTCTTTTGTTAAACCTCTAGAATCTGGTAAGTTGAAACAACTCAAGTGTCTCCCTTCTAAAGCACCTTGGAGGTACCAATCAGAGAAAGAAACAGCAGGGTCAATGCTCTGTGGTCTCTTTTGAAAATACGGCTCGAAGGAAATCTTTATTTTCTTCATTGGGATCTAGGGAGTTGCGTGCTCAATTCTTCTGAGAAACACTGTAGTTGCACATGTTCTCTTCATAGCACAATTGCCTTTGTGATGACAAGTGAGTTTCTAGGAAGGAAACTTGAGGATTGACATTCTTTGGTAGGTACTCATTCTTCGGAAATCTTCAGTGAATTGGCGAACCCATTTGTCCACTAGCCTCAAGCTAACGTTCCTCTTCTATCATGCCACAGGTTGGCATGCAGCTGAATCCAAGTAGCCTTATTATGTGTGGTCCTTGAGCTCTAGGAAGCGTTCCTGGCCTCTTAGTACTGGCTGGTCTGCACTAGAATGAGAAACGTGCAGGAAGGAAAGCGTGTGTGTTCCGGGGGTTGTGAGCAATGCACCGTTTGGAAGAGCTAGGTGCTGAGTAATGGGCAGTGTAGGGTTTCCCTGGATAAACACCTAGATTGCGACAGCTTGAAAACACCTGGCTATCAGCGTTCTGTTCAATCCTTCATGCCAAAAGTGTCTGCTTTTCTGCCTATCCGTGAGCACACAAAAAATAATATGATCCTACCCCTCCTTCTGGGAACTCACACGTGATGGAAACTACGCCCAGCAGCCAGTGGACTTTAAGTGCAGCCTGAAAAATTACAGGGTTTCCCTTGAAAGCTAGTTATTCCGGAGATACATTGTACACCCAGGCCTCACTCACCGATGACCCTGTAATACTTTGACCACATTCACGACTGCCTGTATTGCAAAGTTTACTCACAAAAGGGTTTAGTTGGTAACTTGAACGTCCAATAAGTACTCAGAAACTGCAGCATAAGAAGCTGTGCTCTCCCTTTGGAGATTGAGGCTTCATGGGAAGTTTATTTTCCACATTGGAATGTCGACACTTGCGGCCTCCGTGTTACCCGATAAACAGTGTAGTGGCCCATCGTCTCTTCACTGCAGAATTGCCTTTTCAGGCAAGTGATTTTCCATGAAACAAAGGTTTCCTTTCAATTCCTGCTACGTGCTCCTCCTTCAGCAGTTGTTAGTGAATAGGCCAACCACATGCGACGACTGGCCTCAACCTAACGTTCTGTTTTTCTCGTCACAATGGTAGGCAGGCAGCAGGTTCAATGCAGCGTTTGGCAAAGCAGTACTGGAACTGTAGGAGACATTTCTGGTGTCTTAGGAAAGGCGGGTGTGCACTAGGATCCACGATATTCACGAGGGGCTGCCAGTCTCTTCTGGAACTTGTGAGCAACGTTCAGTTGATGACAACTCTACGCCAAGAAAGGGCAGTGAAAGGCTTTTTCTGTTAAACCTCTAGAATGTGGTAAGATGAAACAACTCAAGTATCTCCCTTCTAACGAACCTTGGAGGAACAAAATAGAGGAAGAAACAGCAGGGTCAATGCTCTGTGGTCCCTTTTGAAAGCAAGGCATGAAGGGAAAGTTTATTTACCTCTTTGGGATTTGAAGAGTCGCAGGCTCAATTCTCCCTGAGAAACATTGTAGTTGCACATGTTCTCTGCATAGCACAATTCCCTTTGTGAGGACAAGGGATTTTCCAAGAAAAAAAAACTTGGAGGTTGCCATTCCTTGGTATGTGCTCATCCTTCAGTAATATACAGTGAATTGGCGACCCTATTTGACCACTAGCCTCAAGCAAACGTTCCTCTTGTCTCCTAACACACGTTGGCGTGTGGCAGAATCCATGTAGCCTTATTCAGTGTTGTTCTTGGACTCTAGGAATCATTCCAGGTCTCAATACTGGCCGGTCTGCAGTAGGATGAGAAACCTACCAGAAGAAAGGCCTGTGAGTTCGGGGAGTTGTGAGCAATGCACCGTTGGGAACAGCTAGATGACGAGTCATGGGCTGTGAAGGGCCTCTTTCCTTAAACCTCTAGAATGTGGTAAGTTGAATGAACTCAAGGATCTCCCTTCTAAAGCACATTGGAGGTACAAACCAGAGAAAGAAAGAGCAGGGGCCGTGCTCTGTGGTCCCTTTTGAAAATAAGGCATGAAAGGAGACTTTATTTACCTCCTTGGGATTTAGAGAGTTGTGGGCTGAACTCTCCTGAGAAACACTGTAGTTGCACATGTTCTCTTCATAGCACATTTGCCTTTGTGATGACAAGTGAGTTTCTAGGAAAAATCTTGGAGGTTGCCATTCTTTGGTAGGTGCTCATCCTTCGGTAATCTTCAGTGAATTGGCGACGCCATTTGATCACTAGCCTCAAGCTAAGGCTCCTCTTGTATCATCCCACAGGTTGGCATGCAGCAGAATCCATGTAGCCTTATTCAGTGTGGTTCTTGGGCACTAGGAAACATTCGAAGTCTCCTAGGACTCAGGGGTCTGCACCAGACCCGAAACGTACAAAAAGGACGGCCTGTGTGTTCAAGGATTTGTGAGTAAGGCACCGTTGGGAACAGCTAGATGCCAAGTCAGGGGCAGTGAAAGGCTTCTTTTGTTAAACCTCTAGAATGTGGTACGCTGAAACAACTCAAGTATCTCCCTTCTAAATCACCTTGCAGGTACAAAACAGAGAAAGAAACAGCAGGTTCAATGCTCTGTGGTCCCTTTTGAAAATAAGGCTGGAAGGGAAACTTTATTTACCTCCTTGAGATTTAGAGAGTTGCAGGCTCAATTCTCCCTGAGAAACACTGTACTTGCACATCTTCCCTTCATAACACAATTGCCTTTGTGATGACGTGAGTTTCTAGGATAGAACCTTGGAGGTTGCCATTCCTTGGTAGTTGCTCATCCCTCGGTAATCTTCAGGGAATGAACCAAACACATGGGACCTCTAGCCTCAAGTTAACGTTCAGGTTTTCTCATGACAGGGGCAGGCATGCCACAGATTCCATGCAGCCTTAGTCCCTGTGGTTCTTGAACTCTAGGAATCATATCAGTTCTCTTTTGACTCGCTGGTCTGCCCTAGGTTTTGAAACGTACTAAAAGGACCGCCTGTGTCTTCGGGAAGTTGTGAGCAATCTACGGTTGGGAACATCTAGATGCCAAGTGATGGGCAGTGAAGGGCTTCGTTGGTTCCACCCCTAGCTTGCGATGGCTGGAAAGCAACACAGTTTTCAACGTTCCGTGCCTTCCTTCATGCAAAGCGTGTCTGCATTCCTCAGGAAACCTGAGCTGCACTGAAAAACACAATTAGCCTACGATTGCTTCTAGGAACTAAACCGTGAAGTCGGTATACCTCAAGCAGCAACTAGACTTCATGTCCAGTTTCAATAATTACAGGGTTTCCCTTAACTGATAGTTATTCCCGAGAAAAATTGCCACCTAGGCCTCACTAAGCCTTCACCTTGATATCCTTACACCACCATCACGACTCCCAGCATGGCAATGGTTACTAAGGTCATGCTCCATTGTGTCCACTGGATGTGCAATAAGAGAGCCAGAAACTCCAGAGGAATATGCTGTTTGGTCCCCCTGGAAATTGAGGCTTCCTGGAAAATTGTATTTTCCTCATTAGAAAGTTGAGAGTTGCAGCCTCAGTGTTACCTGGCAAACTCTGTTGTAGGCCACCTTTTCTTCATCGCACAATGGTATTTGTGAGGACAAGTGATTTTCCAAGAAAGAAACTTGGAGGTTGCCATTCTTTGGTATGTGCTCATCCTACAGTGATCTACAGTGAATTGGCGAACCCGTTTGACCACTAGCCGCAAGGTAACGTTGCTCTTGAATCATGCCACAGGTTGGCATGCAGCTGAATCCATGTAGCCTTATTCAGTGTGGTTCTTGAGCTCTAGGAATCATTCCAGGTCTCAAAGTACTGGTGGGGCTGCACTAGGATGAGAAACGTACAAGAAGAATGGCCTGTGTGTTTGGGGATTTGTGAGCAGTGCACCATTGGGAAGAGCTCGATGCTGAGTCTTGGAAGGTGTAGGGCTTCTTTTGTTAAACCTCTAGAATCTGGTAAGTTGAAACAACTCAAGTGTCTCCCTTCTAAAGCACCTTGGAGGTACCAATCAGAGAAAGAAACAGCAGGGTCAATGCTCTGTGGTCTCTTTTGAAAATACGGCTCGAAGGAAATCTTTATTTTCTTCATTGGGATCTAGGGAGTTGCGTGCTCAATTCTTCTGAGAAACACTGTAGTTGCACATGTTCTCTTCATAGCACAATTGCCTTTGTGATGACAAGTGAGTTTCTAGGAAGGAAACTTGAGGATTGACATTCTTTGGTAGGTACTCATTCTTCGGAAATCTTCAGTGAATTGGCGAACCCATTTGTCCACTAGCCTCAAGCTAACGTTCCTCTTCTATCATGCCACAGGTTGGCATGCAGCTGAATCCAAGTAGCCTTATTATGTGTGGTCCTTGAGCTCTAGGAAGCGTTCCTGGCCTCTTAGTACTGGCTGGTCTGCACTAGAATGAGAAACGTGCAGGAAGGAAAGCGTGTGTGTTCCGGGGGTTGTGAGCAATGCACCGTTTGGAAGAGCTAGGTGCTGATTAATGGGCAGTGTAGGGTTTCCCTGGATAAACACCTAGATTGCGACAGCTTGAAAACACCTGGCTATCAGCGTTCTGTTCAATCCTTCATGCCAAAAGTGTCTGCTTTTCTGCCTATCCGTGAGCACACAAAAAATAATATGATCCTACCCCTCCTTCTGGGAACTCACACGTGATGGAAACTACGCCCAGCAGCCAGTGGACTTTAAGTGCAGCCTGAAAAATTACAGGGTTTCCCTTGAAAGCTAGTTATTCCGGAGATACATTGTACACCCAGGCCTCACTCACCGATGACCCTGTAATACTTTGACCACATTCACGACTGCCTGTATTGCAAAGTTTACTCACAAAAGGGTTTAGTTGGTAACTTGAACGTCCAATAAGTACTCAGAAACTGCAGCATAAGAAGCTGTGCTCTCCCTTTGGAGATTGAGGCTTCATGGGAAGTTTATTTTCCACATTGGAATGTCGACACTTGCGGCCTCCGTGTTACCCGATAAACAGTGTAGTGGCCCATCGTCTCTTCACTGCAGAATTGCCTTTTCAGGCAAGTGATTTTCCATGAAACAAAGGTTTCCTTTCAATTCCTGCTACGTGCTCCTCCTTCAGCAGTTGTTAGTGAATAGGCCAACCACATGCGACGAATGGCCTCAACCTAACGTTCTGTTTTTCTCGTCACAATGGTAGGCAGGCAGCAGGTTCAATGCAGCGTTTGGCAAAGCAGTACTGGAACTCTAGGAGACATTTCTGGTGTCTTAGGAAAGGCGGGTGTGCACTAGGATCCACGATATTCACGAGGGGCTGCCAGTCTCTTCTGGAACTTGTGAGCAACGTTCAGTTGATGACAACTCTACGCCAAGAAAGGGCAGTGAAAGGCTTTTTCTGTTAAACCTCTAGAATGTGGTAAGTTGAAACAACTCAAGTATCTCCCTTCTAACGAACCTTGGAGGAACAAAATAGAGGAAGAAACAGCAGGGTCAATGCTCTGTGGTCCCTTTTGAAAGCAAGGCATGAAGGGAAAGTTTATTTACCTCTTTGGGATTTGAAGAGTCGCAGGCTCAATTCTCCCTGAGAAACATTGTAGTTGCACATGTTCTCTGCATAGCACAATTCCCTTTGTGAGGACAAGGGATTTTCCAAGAAAAAAAAACTTGGAGGTTGCCATTCCTTGGTATGTGCTCATCCTTCAGTAATATACAGTGAATTGGCGACCCTATTTGACCACTAGCCTCAAGCAAACGTTCCTCTTGTCTCCTAACACACGTTGGCGTGTGGCAGAATCCATGTAGCCTTATTCAGTGTTGTTCTTGGACTCTAGGAATCATTCCAGGTCTCAATACTGGCCGGTCTGCAGTAGGATGAGAAACCTACAAGAAGAAAGGCCTGTGAGTTCGGGGAGTTGTGAGCAATGCACCGTTGGGAACAGCTAGATGACGAGTCATGGGCTGTGAAGGGCCTCTTTCCTTAAACCTCTAGAATGTGGTAAGTTGAATGAACTCAAGGATCTCCCTTCTAAAGCACATTGGAGGTACAAACCAGAGAAAGAAAGAGCAGGGGCAGTGCTCTGTGGTCCCTTTTGAAAATAAGGCATGAAGGGAGACTTTATTTACCTCCTTGGGATTTAGAGAGTTGTGGGCTCAACTCTCCTGAGAAACACTGTAGTTGCACATGTTCTCTTCATAGCACATTTGCCTTTGTGATGACAAGTGAGTTTCTAGGAAAAATCTTGGAGGTTGCCATTCTTTGGTAGGTGCTCATCCTTTGGTAATCTTCAGTGAATTGGCGACGCCATTTGATCACTAGCCTCAAGCTAAGGCTCCTCTTGTATCATCCCACAGGTTGGCATGCAGCAGAATCCATGTAGCCTTATTCAGTGTGGTTCTTGGGCACTAGGAAACATTCGAAGTCTCCTAGGACTCAGGGGTCTGCACCAGACCCGAAACGTACAAAAAGGACGGCCTGTGTGTTCAAGGATTTGTGAGTAAGGCACCGTTGGGAACAGCTAGATGCCAAGTCAGGGGCAGTGAAAGGCTTCTTTTGTTAAACCTCTAGAATGTGGTACGCTGAAACAACTCAAGTATCTCCCTTCTAAATCACCTTGCAGGTACAAAACAGAGAAAGAAACAGCAGGTTCAATGCTCTGTGGTCCCTTTTGAAAATAAGGCTGGAAGGGAAACTTTATTTACCTCCTTGAGATTTAGAGAGTTGCAGGCTCAATTCTCCCTGAGAAACACTGTACTTGCACATCTTCCCTTCATAACACAATTGCCTTTGTGATGACGTGAGTTTCTAGGATAGAACCTTGGAGGTTGCCATTCCTTGGTAGTTGCTCATCCCTCGGTAATCTTCAGGGAATGAACCAAACACATGGGACCTCTAGCCTCAAGTTAACGTTCAGGTTTTCTCATGACAGGGGCAGGCATGCCACAGATTCCATGCAGCCTTAGTCCCTGTGGTTCTTGAACTCTAGGAATCATATCAGTTCTCTTTTGACTCGCTGGTCTGCCCTAGGTTTTGAAACGTACTAAAAGGACCGCCTGTGTCTTCGCGAAGTTGTGAGCAATCTACGGTTGGGAACATCTAGATGCCAAGTGATGGGCAGTGAAGGGCTTCGTTGGTTCCACCCCTAGCTTGCGATGGCTGGAAAGCAACACAGTTTTCAACGTTCCGTGCCTTCCTTCATGCAAAGCGTGTCTGCATTCCTCAGGAAACCTGAGCTGCACTGAAAAACACAATTAGCCTACGATTGCTTCTAGGAACTAAACCGTGAAGTCGGTATACCTCAAGCAGCAACTAGACTTCATGTCCAGTTTCAATAATTACAGGGTTTCCCTTAACTGATAGTTATTCCCGAGAAAAATTGCCACCTAGGCCTCACTAAGCCTTCACCTTGATATCCTTACACCACCATCACGACTCCCAGCATGGCAATGGTTACTAAGGTCATGCTCCATTGTGTCCACTGGATGTGCAATAAGAGAGCCAGAAACTCCAGAGGAATATGCTGTTTGGTCCCCCTGGAAATTGAGGCTTCCTGGAAAATTGTATTTTCCTCATTAGAAAGTTGAGAGTTGCAGCCTCAGTGTTACCTGGTAAACTCTGTTGTAGCCCACCTTTTCTTCATCGCACAATGGTATTTGTGAGGACAAGTGATTTTCCAAGAAAGAAACTTGGAGGTTGCCATTCTTTGGTATGTGCTCATCCTTCAGTGATCTACAGTGAATTGGCGAACCCGTTTGACCACTAGCCGCAAGGTAACGTTGCTCTTGAATCATGCCACAGGTTGGCATGCAGCTGAATCCATGTAGCCTTATTCAGTGTGGTTCTTGAGCTCTAGGAATCATTCCAGGTCTCAAAGTACTGGTGGGGCTGCACTAGGATGAGAAACGTACAAGAAGAATGGCCTGTGTGTTTGGGGATTTGTGAGCAGTGCACCATTGGGAAGAGCTCGATGCTGAGTCTTGGAAGGTGTAGGGCTTCTTTTGTTAAACCTCTAGAATCTGGTAAGTTGAAACAACTCAAGTGTCTCCCTTCTAAAGCACCTTGGAGGTACCAATCAGAGAAAGAAACAGCAGGGTCAATGCTCTGTGGTCTCTTTTGAAAATACGGCTCGAAGGAAATCTTTATTTTCTTCATTGGGATCTAGGGAGTTGCGTGCTCAATTCTTCTGAGAAACACTGTAGTTGCACATGTTCTCTTCATAGCACAATTGCCTTTGTGATGACAAGTGAGTTTCTAGGAAGGAAACTTGAGGATTGACATTCTTTGGTAGGTACTCATTCTTCGGAAATCTTCAGTGAATTGGCGAACCCATTTGTCCACTAGCCTCAAGCTAACGTTCCTCTTCTATCATGCCACAGGTTGGCATGCAGCTGAATCCAAGTAGCCTTATTATGTGTGGTCCTTGAGCTCTAGGAAGCGTTCCTGGCCTCTTAGTACTGGCTGGTCTGCACTAGAATGAGAAACGTGCAGGAAGGAAAGCGTGTGTGTTCCGGGGGTTGTGAGCAATGCACCGTTTGGAAGAGCTAGGTGCTGAGTAATGGGCAGTGTAGGGTTTCCCTGGATAAACACCTAGATTGCGACAGCTTGAAAACACCTGGCTATCAGCGTTCTGTTCAATCCTTCATGCCAAAAGTGTCTGCTTTTCTGCCTATCCGTGAGCACACAAAAAATAATATGATCCTACCCCTCCTTCTGGGAACTCACACGTGATGGAAACTACGCCCAGCAGCCAGTGGACTTTAAGTGCAGCCTGAAAAATTACAGGGTTTCCCTTGAAAGCTAGTTATTCCGGAGATACATTGTACACCCAGGCCTCACTCACCGATGACCCTGTAATACTTTGACCACATTCACGACTGCCTGTATTGCAAAGTTTACTCACAAAAGGGTTTAGTTGGTAACTTGAACGTCCAATAAGTACTCAGAAACTGCAGCATAAGAAGCTGTGCTCTCCCTTTGGAGATTGAGGCTTCATGGGAAGTTTATTTTCCACATTGGAATGTCGACACTTGCGGCCTCCGTGTTACCCGATAAACAGTGTAGTGGCCCATCGTCTCTTCACTGCAGAATTGCCTTTTCAGGCAAGTGATTTTCCATGAAACAAAGGTTTCCTTTCAATTCCTGCTACGTGCTCCTCCTTCAGCAGTTGTTAGTGAATAGGCCAACCACATGCGACGAATGGCCTCAACCTAACGTTCTGTTTTTCTCGTCACAATGGTAGGCAGGCAGCAGGTTCAATGCAGCGTTTGGCAAAGCAGTACTGGAACTCTAGGAGACATTTCTGGTGTCTTAGGAAAGGCGGGTGTGCACTAGGATCCACGATATTCACGAGGGGCTGCCAGTCTCTTCTGGAACTTGTGAGCAACGTTCAGTTGATGACAACTCTACGCCAAGAAAGGGCAGTGAAAGGCTTTTTCTGTTAAACCTCTAGAATGTGGTAAGTTGAAACAACTCAAGTATCTCCCTTCTAACGAACCTTGGAGGAACAAAATAGAGGAAGAAACAGCAGGGTCAATGCTCTGTGGTCCCTTTTGAAAGCAAGGCATGAAGGGAAAGTTTATTTACCTCTTTGGGATTTGAAGAGTCGCAGGCTCAATTCTCCCTGAGAAACATTGTAGTTGCACATGTTCTCTGCATAGCACAATTCCCTTTGTGAGGACAAGGGATTTTCCAAGAAAAAAAAACTTGGAGGTTGCCATTCCTTGGTATGTGCTCATCCTTCAGTAATATACAGTGAATTAGCGACCCTATTTGACCACTAGCCTCAAGCAAACGTTCCTCTTGTCTCCTAACACACGTTGGCGTGTGGCAGAATCCATGTAGCCTTATTCAGTGTTGTTCTTGGACTCTAGGAATCATTCCAGGTCTCAATACTGGCCGTTCTGCAGTAGGATGAGAAACCTACAAGAAGAAAGGCCTGTGAGTTCGGGGAGTTGTGAGCAATGCACCGTTGGGAACAGCTAGATGACGAGTCATGGGCTGTGAAGGGCCTCTTTCCTTAAACCTCTAGAATGTGGTAAGTTGAATGAACTCAAGGATCTCCCTTCTAAAGCACATTGGAGGTACAAACCAGAGAAAGAAAGAGCAGGGGCAGTGCTCTGTGGTCCCTTTTGAAAATAAGGCATGAAGGGAGACTTTATTTACCTCCTTGGGATTTAGAGAGTTGTGGGCTCAACTCTCCTGAGAAACACTGTAGTTGCACATGTTCTCTTCATAGCACATTTGCCTTTGTGATGACAAGTGAGTTTCTAGGAAAAATCTTGGAGGTTGCCATTCTTTGGTAGGTGCTCATCCTTTGGTAATCTTCAGTGAATTGGCGACGCCATTTGATCACTAGCCTCAAGCTAAGGCTCCTCTTGTATCATCCCACAGGTTGGCATGCAGCAGAATCCATGTAGCCTTATTCAGTGTGGTTCTTGGGCACTAGGAAACATTCGAAGTCTCCTAGGACTCAGGGGTCTGCACCAGACCCGAAACGTACAAAAAGGACGGCCTGTGTGTTCAAGGATTTGTGAGTAAGGCACCGTTGGGAACAGCTAGATGCCAAGTCAGGGGCAGTGAAAGGCTTCTTTTGTTAAACCTCTAGAATGTGGTACGCTGAAACAACTCAAGTATCTCCCTTCTAAATCACCTTGCAGGTACAAAACAGAGAAAGAAACAGCAGGTTCAATGCTCTGTGGTCCCTTTTGAAAATAAGGCTGGAAGGGAAACTTTATTTACCTCCTTGAGATTTAGAGAGTTGCAGGCTCAATTCTCCCTGAGAAACACTGTACTTGCACATCTTCCCTTCATAACACAATTGCCTTTGTGATGACGTGAGTTTCTAGGATAGAACCTTGGAGGTTGCCATTCCTTGGTAGTTGCTCATCCCTCGGTAATCTTCAGGGAATGAACCAAACACATGGGACCTCTAGCCTCAAGTTAACGTTCAGGTTTTCTCATGACAGGGGCAGGCATGCCACAGATTCCATGCAGCCTTAGTCCCTGTGGTTCTTGAACTCTAGGAATCATATCAGTTCTCTTTTGACTCGCTGGTCTGCCCTAGGTTTTGAAACGTACTAAAAGGACCGCCTGTGTCTTCGCGAAGTTGTGAGCAATCTACGGTTGGGAACATCTAGATGCCAAGTGATGGGCAGTGAAGGGCTTCGTTGGTTCCACCCCTAGCTTGCGATGGCTGGAAAGCAACACAGTTTTCAACGTTCCGTGCCTTCCTTCATGCAAAGCGTGTCTGCATTCCTCAGGAAACCTGAGCTGCACTGAAAAACACAATTAGCCTACGATTGCTTCTAGGAACTAAACCGTGAAGTCGGTATACCTCAAGCAGCAACTAGACTTCATGTCCAGTTTCAATAATTACAGGGTTTCCCTTAACTGATAGTTATTCCCGAGAAAAATTGCCACCTAGGCCTCACTAAGCCTTCACCTTGATATCCTTACACCACCATCACGACTCCCAGCATGGCAATGGTTACTAAGGTCATGCTCCATTGTGTCCACTGGATGTGCAATAAGAGAGCCAGAAACTCCAGAGGAATATGCTGTTTGGTCCCCCTGGAAATTGAGGCTTCCTGGAAAATTTTATTTTCCTCATTAGAAAGTTGAGAGTTGCAGCCTCAGTGTTACCTGGTAAACTCTGTTGTAGCCCACCTTTTCTTCATCGCACAATGGTATTTGTGAGGACAAGTGATTTTCCAAGAAAGAAACTTGGAGGTTGCCATTCTTTGGTATGTGCTCATCCTTCAGTGATCTACAGTGAATTGGCGAACCCGTTTGACCACTAGCCGCAAGGTAACGTTGCTCTTGAATCATGCCACAGGTTGGCATGCAGCTGAATCCATGTAGCCTTATTCAGTGTGGTTCTTGAGCTCTAGGAATCATTCCAGGTCTCAAAGTACTGGTGGGGCTGCACTAGGATGAGAAACGTACAAGAAGAATGGCCTGTGTGTTTGGGGATTTGTGAGCAGTGCACCATTGGGAAGAGCTCGATGCTGAGTCTTGGAAGGTGTAGGGCTTCTTTTGTTAAACCTCTAGAATCTGGTAAGTTGAAACAACTCAAGTGTCTCCCTTCTAAAGCACCTTGGAGGTACCAATCAGAGAAAGAAACAGCAGGGTCAATGCTCTGTGGTCTCTTTTGAAAATACGGCTCGAAGGAAATCTTTATTTTCTTCATTGGGATCTAGGGAGTTGCGTGCTCAATTCTTCTGAGAAACACTGTAGTTGCACATGTTCTCTTCATAGCACAATTGCCTTTGTGATGACAAGTGAGTTTCTAGGAAGGAAACTTGAGGATTGACATTCTTTGGTAGGTACTCATTCTTCGGAAATCTTCAGTGAATTGGCGAACCCATTTGTCCACTAGCCTCAAGCTAACGTTCCTCTTCTATCATGCCACAGGTTGGCATGCAGCTGAATCCAAGTAGCCTTATTATGTGTGGTCCTTGAGCTCTAGGAAGCGTTCCTGGCCTCTTAGTACTGGCTGGTCTGCACTAGAATGAGAAACGTGCAGGAAGGAAAGCGTGTGTGTTCCGGGGGTTGTGAGCAATGCACCGTTTGGAAGAGCTAGGTGCTGAGTAATGGGCAGTGTAGGGTTTCCCTGGATAAACACCTAGATTGCGACAGCTTGAAAACACCTGGCTATCAGCGTTCTGTTCAATCCTTCATGCCAAAAGTGTCTGCTTTTCTGCCTATCCGTGAGCACACAAAAAATAATATGATCCTATCCCTCCTTCTGGGAACTCACACGTGATGGAAACTACGCCCAGCAGCCAGTGGACTTTAAGTGCAGCCTGAAAAATTACAGGGTTTCCCTTGAAAGCTAGTTATTCCGGAGATACATTGTACACCCAGGCCTCACTCACCGATGACCCTGTAATACTTTGACCACATTCACGACTGCCTGTATTGCAAAGTTTACTCACAAAAGGGTTTAGTTGGTAACTTGAACGTCCAATAAGTACTCAGAAACTGCAGCATAAGAAGCTGTGCTCTCCCTTTGGAGATTGAGGCTTCATGGGAAGTTTATTTTCCACATTGGAATGTCGACACTTGCGGCCTCCGTGTTACCCGATAAACAGTGTAGTGGCCCATCGTCTCTTCACTGCAGAATTGCCTTTTCAGGCAAGTGATTTTCCATGAAACAAAGGTTTCCTTTCAATTCCTGCTACGTGCTCCTCCTTCAGCAGTTGTTAGTGAATAGGCCAACCACATGCGACGACTGGCCTCAACCTAACGTTCTGTTTTTCTCGTCACAATGGTAGGCAGGCAGCAGGTTCAATGCAGCGTTTGGCAAAGCAGTACTGGAACTGTAGGAGACATTTCTGGTGTCTTAGGAAAGGCGGGTGTGCACTAGGATCCACGATATTCACGAGGGGCTGCCAGTCTCTTCTGGAACTTGTGAGCAACGTTCAGTTGATGACAACTCTACGCCAAGAAAGGGCAGTGAAAGGCTTTTTCTGTTAAACCTCTAGAATGTGGTAAGATGAAACAACTCAAGTATCTCCCTTCTAACGAACCTTGGAGGAACAAAATAGAGGAAGAAACAGCAGGGTCAATGCTCTGTGGTCCCTTTTGAAAGCAAGGCATGAAGGGAAAGTTTATTTACCTCTTTGGGATTTGAAGAGTCGCAGGCTCAATTCTCCCTGAGAAACATTGTAGTTGCACATGTTCTCTGCATAGCACAATTCCCTTTGTGAGGACAAGGGATTTTCCAAGAAAAAAAAACTTGGAGGTTGCCATTCCTTGGTATGTGCTCATCCTTCAGTAATATACAGTGAATTGGCGACCCTATTTGACCACTAGCCTCAAGCAAACGTTCCTCTTGTCTCCTAACACACGTTGGCGTGTGGCAGAATCCATGTAGCCTTATTCAGTGTTGTTCTTGGACTCTAGGAATCATTCCAGGTCTCAATACTGGCCGGTCTGCAGTAGGATGAGAAACCTACCAGAAGAAAGGCCTGTGAGTTCGGGGAGTTGTGAGCAATGCACCGTTGGGAACAGCTAGATGACGAGTCATGGGCTGTGAAGGGCCTCTTTCCTTAAACCTCTAGAATGTGGTAAGTTGAATGAACTCAAGGATCTCCCTTCTAAAGCACATTGGAGGTACAAACCAGAGAAAGAAAGAGCAGGGGCCGTGCTCTGTGGTCCCTTTTGAAAATAAGGCATGAAAGGAGACTTTATTTACCTCCTTGGGATTTAGAGAGTTGTGGGCTGAACTCTCCTGAGAAACACTGTAGTTGCACATGTTCTCTTCATAGCACATTTGCCTTTGTGATGACAAGTGAGTTTCTAGGAAAAATCTTGGAGGTTGCCATTCTTTGGTAGGTGCTCATCCTTCGGTAATCTTCAGTGAATTGGCGACGCCATTTGATCACTAGCCTCAAGCTAAGGCTCCTCTTGTATCATCCCACAGGTTGGCATGCAGCAGAATCCATGTAGCCTTATTCAGTGTGGTTCTTGGGCACTAGGAAACATTCGAAGTCTCCTAGGACTCAGGGGTCTGCACCAGACCCGAAACGTACAAAAAGGACGGCCTGTGTGTTCAAGGATTTGTGAGTAAGGCACCGTTGGGAACAGCTAGATGCCAAGTCAGGGGCAGTGAAAGGCTTCTTTTGTTAAACCTCTAGAATGTGGTACGCTGAAACAACTCAAGTATCTCCCTTCTAAATCACCTTGCAGGTACAAAACAGAGAAAGAAACAGCAGGTTCAATGCTCTGTGGTCCCTTTTGAAAATAAGGCTGGAAGGGAAACTTTATTTACCTCCTTGAGATTTAGAGAGTTGCAGGCTCAATTCTCCCTGAGAAACACTGTACTTGCACATCTTCCCTTCATAACACAATTGCCTTTGTGATGACGTGAGTTTCTAGGATAGAACCTTGGAGGTTGCCATTCCTTGGTAGTTGCTCATCCCTCGGTAATCTTCAGGGAATGAACCAAACACATGGGACCTCTAGCCTCAAGTTAACGTTCAGGTTTTCTCATGACAGGGGCAGGCATGCCACAGATTCCATGCAGCCTTAGTCCCTGTGGTTCTTGAACTCTAGGAATCATATCAGTTCTCTTTTGACTCGCTGGTCTGCCCTAGGTTTTGAAACGTACTAAAAGGACCGCCTGTGTCTTCGGGAAGTTGTGAGCAATCTACGGTTGGGAACATCTAGATGCCAAGTGATGGGCAGTGAAGGGCTTCGTTGGTTCCACCCCTAGCTTGCGATGGCTGGAAAGCAACACAGTTTTCAACGTTCCGTGCCTTCCTTCATGCAAAGCGTGTCTGCATTCCTCAGGAAACCTGAGCTGCACTGAAAAACACAATTAGCCTACGATTGCTTCTAGGAACTAAACCGTGAAGTCGGTATACCTCAAGCAGCAACTAGACTTCATGTCCAGTTTCAATAATTACAGGGTTTCCCTTAACTGATAGTTATTCCCGAGAAAAATTGCCACCTAGGCCTCACTAAGCCTTCACCTTGATATCCTTACACCACCATCACGACTCCCAGCATGGCAATGATTACTAAGGTCATGCTCCATTGTGTCCACTGGATGTGCAATAAGAGAGCCAGAAACTCCAGAGGAATATGCTGTTTGGTCCCCCTGGAAATTGAGGCTTCCTGGAAAATTGTATTTTCCTCATTAGAAAGTTGAGAGTTGCAGCCTCAGTGTTACCTGGCAAACTCTGTTGTAGGCCACCTTTTCTTCATCGCACAATGGTATTTGTGAGGACAAGTGATTTTCCAAGAAAGAAACTTGGAGGTTGCCATTCTTTGGTATGTGCTCATCCTACAGTGATCTACAGTGAATTGGCGAACCCGTTTGACCACTAGCCGCAAGGTAACGTTGCTCTTGAATCATGCCACAGGTTGGCATGCAGCTGAATCCATGTAGCCTTATTCAGTGTGGTTCTTGAGCTCTAGGAATCATTCCAGGTCTCAAAGTACTGGTGGGGCTGCACTAGGATGAGAAACGTACAAGAAGAATGGCCTGTGTGTTTGGGGATTTGTGAGCAGTGCACCATTGGGAAGAGCTCGATGCTGAGTCTTGGAAGGTGTAGGGCTTCTTTTGTTAAACCTCTAGAATCTGGTAAGTTGAAACAACTCAAGTGTCTCCCTTCTAAAGCACCTTGGAGGTACCAATCAGAGAAAGAAACAGCAGGGTCAATGCTCTGTGGTCTCTTTTGAAAATACGGCTCGAAGGAAATCTTTATTTTCTTCATTGGGATCTAGGGAGTTGCGTGCTCAATTCTTCTGAGAAACACTGTAGTTGCACATGTTCTCTTCATAGCACAATTGCCTTTGTGATGACAAGTGAGTTTCTAGGAAGGAAACTTGAGGATTGACATTCTTTGGTAGGTACTCATTCTTCGGAAATCTTCAGTGAATTGGCGAACCCATTTGTCCACTAGCCTCAAGCTAACGTTCCTCTTCTATCATGCCACAGGTTGGCATGCAGCTGAATCCAAGTAGCCTTATTATGTGTGGTCCTTGAGCTCTAGGAAGCGTTCCTGGCCTCTTAGTACTGGCTGGTCTGCACTAGAATGAGAAACGTGCAGGAAGGAAAGCGTGTGTGTTCCGGGGGTTGTGAGCAATGCACCGTTTGGAAGAGCTAGGTGCTGATTAATGGGCAGTGTAGGGTTTCCCTGGATAAACACCTAGATTGCGACAGCTTGAAAACACCTGGCTATCAGCGTTCTGTTCAATCCTTCATGCCAAAAGTGTCTGCTTTTCTGCCTATCCGTGAGCACACAAAAAATAATATGATCCTACCCCTCCTTCTGGGAACTCACACGTGATGGAAACTACGCCCAGCAGCCAGTGGACTTTAAGTGCAGCCTGAAAAATTACAGGGTTTCCCTTGAAAGCTAGTTATTCCGGAGATACATTGTACACCCAGGCCTCACTCACCGATGACCCTGTAATACTTTGACCACATTCACGACTGCCTGTATTGCAAAGTTTACTCACAAAAGGGTTTAGTTGGTAACTTGAACGTCCAATAAGTACTCAGAAACTGCAGCATAAGAAGCTGTGCTCTCCCTTTGGAGATTGAGGCTTCATGGGAAGTTTATTTTCCACATTGGAATGTCGACACTTGCGGCCTCCGTGTTACCCGATAAACAGTGTAGTGGCCCATCGTCTCTTCACTGCAGAATTGCCTTTTCAGGCAAGTGATTTTCCATGAAACAAAGGTTTCCTTTCAATTCCTGCTACGTGCTCCTCCTTCAGCAGTTGTTAGTGAATAGGCCAACCACATGCGACGAATGGCCTCAACCTAACGTTCTGTTTTTCTCGTCACAATGGTAGGCAGGCAGCAGGTTCAATGCAGCGTTTGGCAAAGCAGTACTGGAACTCTAGGAGACATTTCTGGTGTCTTAGGAAAGGCGGGTGTGCACTAGGATCCACGATATTCACGAGGGGCTGCCAGTCTCTTCTGGAACTTGTGAGCAACGTTCAGTTGATGACAACTCTACGCCAAGAAAGGGCAGTGAAAGGCTTTTTCTGTTAAACCTCTAGAATGTGGTAAGTTGAAACAACTCAAGTATCTCCCTTCTAACGAACCTTGGAGGAACAAAATAGAGGAAGAAACAGCAGGGTCAATGCTCTGTGGTCCCTTTTGAAAGCAAGGCATGAAGGGAAAGTTTATTTACCTCTTTGGGATTTGAAGAGTCGCAGGCTCAATTCTCCCTGAGAAACATTGTAGTTGCACATGTTCTCTGCATAGCACAATTCCCTTTGTGAGGACAAGGGATTTTCCAAGAAAAAAAAACTTGGAGGTTGCCATTCCTTGGTATGTGCTCATCCTTCAGTAATATACAGTGAATTAGCGACCCTATTTGACCACTAGCCTCAAGCAAACGTTCCTCTTGTCTCCTAACACACGTTGGCGTGTGGCAGAATCCATGTAGCCTTATTCAGTGTTGTTCTTGGACTCTAGGAATCATTCCAGGTCTCAATACTGGCCGGTCTGCAGTAGGATGAGAAACCTACAAGAAGAAAGGCCTGTGAGTTCGGGGAGTTGTGAGCAATGCACCGTTGGGAACAGCTAGATGACGAGTCATGGGCTGTGAAGGGCCTCTTTCCTTAAACCTCTAGAATGTGGTAAGTTGAATGAACTCAAGGATCTCCCTTCTAAAGCACATTGGAGGTACAAACCAGAGAAAGAAAGAGCAGGGGCAGTGCTCTGTGGTCCCTTTTGAAAATAAGGCATGAAGGGAGACTTTATTTACCTCCTTGGGATTTAGAGAGTTGTGGGCTCAACTCTCCTGAGAAACACTGTAGTTGCACATGTTCTCTTCATAGCACATTTGCCTTTGTGATGACAAGTGAGTTTCTAGGAAAAATCTTGGAGGTTGCCATTCTTTGGTAGGTGCTCATCCTTTGGTAATCTTCAGTGAATTGGCGACGCCATTTGATCACTAGCCTCAAGCTAAGGCTCCTCTTGTATCATCCCACAGGTTGGCATGCAGCAGAATCCATGTAGCCTTATTCAGTGTGGTTCTTGGGCACTAGGAAACATTCGAAGTCTCCTAGGACTCAGGGGTCTGCACCAGACCCGAAACGTACAAAAAGGACGGCCTGTGTGTTCAAGGATTTGTGAGTAAGGCACCGTTGGGAACAGCTAGATGCCAAGTCAGGGGCAGTGAAAGGCTTCTTTTGTTAAACCTCTAGAATGTGGTACGCTGAAACAACTCAAGTATCTCCCTTCTAAATCACCTTGCAGGTACAAAACAGAGAAAGAAACAGCCGGTTCAATGCTCTGTGGTCCCTTTTGAAAATAAGGCTGGAAGGGAAACTTTATTTACCTCCTTGAGATTTAGAGAGTTGCAGGCTCAATTCTCCCTGAGAAACACTGTACTTGCACATCTTCCCTTCATAACACAATTGCCTTTGTGATGACGTGAGTTTCTAGGATAGAACCTTGGAGGTTGCCATTCCTTGGTAGTTGCTCATCCCTCGGTAATCTTCAGGGAATGAACCAAACACATGGGACCTCTAGCCTCAAGTTAACGTTCAGGTTTTCTCATGACAGGGGCAGGCATGCCACAGATTCCATGCAGCCTTAGTCCCTGTGGTTCTTGAACTCTAGGAATCATATCAGTTCTCTTTTGACTCGCTGGTCTGCCCTAGGTTTTGAAACGTACTAAAAGGACCGCCTGTGTCTTCGCGAAGTTGTGAGCAATCTACGGTTGGGAACATCTAGATGCCAAGTGATGGGCAGTGAAGGGCTTCGTTGGTTCCACCCCTAGCTTGCGATGGCTGGAAAGCAACACAGTTTTCAACGTTCCGTGCCTTCCTTCATGCAAAGCGTGTCTGCATTCCTCAGGAAACCTGAGCTGCACTGAAAAACACAATTAGCCTACGATTGCTTCTAGGAACTAAACCGTGAAGTCGGTATACCTCAAGCAGCAACTAGACTTCATGTCCAGTTTCAATAATTACAGGGTTTCCCTTAACTGATAGTTATTCCCGAGAAAAATTGCCACCTAGGCCTCACTAAGCCTTCACCTTGATATCCTTACACCACCATCACGACTCCCAGCATGGCAATGGTTACTAAGGTCATGCTCCATTGTGTCCACTGGATGTGCAATAAGAGAGCCAGAAACTCCAGAGGAATATGCTGTTTGGTCCCCCTGGAAATTGAGGCTTCCTGGAAAATTGTATTTTCCTCATTAGAAAGTTGAGAGTTGCAGCCTCAGTGTTACCTGGTAAACTCTGTTGTAGCCCACCTTTTCTTCATCGCACAATGGTATTTGTGAGGACAAGTGATTTTCCAAGAAAGAAACTTGGAGGTTGCCATTCTTTGGTATGTGCTCATCCTTCAGTGATCTACAGTGAATTGGCGAACCCGTTTGACCACTAGCCGCAAGGTAACGTTGCTCTTGAATCATGCCACAGGTTGGCATGCAGCTGAATCCATGTAGCCTTATTCAGTGTGGTTCTTGAGCTCTAGGAATCATTCCAGGTCTCAAAGTACTGGTGGGGCTGCACTAGGATGAGAAACGTACAAGAAGAATGGCCTGTGTGTTTGGGGATTTGTGAGCAGTGCACCATTGGGAAGAGCTCGATGCTGAGTCTTGGAAGGTGTAGGGCTTCTTTTGTTAAACCTCTAGAATCTGGTAAGTTGAAACAACTCAAGTGTCTCCCTTCTAAAGCACCTTGGAGGTACCAATCAGAGAAAGAAACAGCAGGGTCAATGCTCTGTGGTCTCTTTTGAAAATACGGCTCGAAGGAAATCTTTATTTTCTTCATTGGGATCTAGGGAGTTGCGTGCTCAATTCTTCTGAGAAACACTGTAGTTGCACATGTTCTCTTCATAGCACAATTGCCTTTGTGATGACAAGTGAGTTTCTAGGAAGGAAACTTGAGGATTGACATTCTTTGGTAGGTACTCATTCTTCGGAAATCTTCAGTGAATTGGCGAACCCATTTGTCCACTAGCCTCAAGCTAACGTTCCTCTTCTATCATGCCACAGGTTGGCATGCAGCTGAATCCAAGTAGCCTTATTATGTGTGGTCCTTTAGCTCTAGGAAGCGTTCCTGGCCTCTTAGTACTGGCTGGTCTGCACTAGAATGAGAAACGTGCAGGAAGGAAAGCGTGTGTGTTCCGGGGGTTGTGAGCAATGCACCGTTTGGAAGAGCTAGGTGCTGAGTAATGGGCAGTGTAGGGTTTCCCTGGATAAACACCTAGATTGCGACAGCTTGAAAACACCTGGCTATCAGCGTTCTGTTCAATCCTTCATGCCAAAAGTGTCTGCTTTTCTGCCTATCCGTGAGCACACAAAAAATAATATGATCCTACCCCTCCTTCTGGGAACTCACACGTGATGGAAACTACGCCCAGCAGCCAGTGGACTTTAAGTGCAGCCTGAAAAATTACAGGGTTTCCCTTGAAAGCTAGTTATTCCGGAGATACATTGTACACCCAGGCCTCACTCACCGATGACCCTGTAATACTTTGACCACATTCACGACTGCCTGTATTGCAAAGTTTACTCACAAAAGGGTTTAGTTGGTAACTTGAACGTCCAATAAGTACTCAGAAACTGCAGCATAAGAAGCTGTGCTCTCCCTTTGGAGATTGAGGCTTCATGGGAAGTTTATTTTCCACATTGGAATGTCGACACTTGCGGCCTCCGTGTTACCCGATAAACAGTGTAGTGGCCCATCGTCTCTTCACTGCAGAATTGCCTTTTCAGGCAAGTGATTTTCCATGAAACAAAGGTTTCCTTTCAATTCCTGCTACGTGCTCCTCCTTCAGCAGTTGTTAGTGAATAGGCCAACCACATGCGACGAATGGCCTCAACCTAACGTTCTGTTTTTCTCGTCACAATGGTAGGCAGGCAGCAGGTTCAATGCAGCGTTTGGCAAAGCAGTACTGGAACTCTAGGAGACATTTCTGGTGTCTTAGGAAAGGCGGGTGTGCACTAGGATCCACGATATTCACGAGGGGCTGCCAGTCTCTTCTGGAACTTGTGAGCAACGTTCAGTTGATGACAACTCTACGCCAAGAAAGGGCAGTGAAAGGCTTTTTCTGTTAAACCTCTAGAATGTGGTAAGTTGAAACAACTCAAGTATCTCCCTTCTAACGAACCTTGGAGGAACAAAATAGAGGAAGAAACAGCAGGGTCAATGCTCTGTGGTCCCTTTTGAAAGCAAGGCATGAAGGGAAAGTTTATTTACCTCTTTGGGATTTGAAGAGTCGCAGGCTCAATTCTCCCTGAGAAACATTGTAGTTGCACATGTTCTCTGCATAGCACAATTCCCTTTGTGAGGACAAGGGATTTTCCAAGAAAAAAAAACTTGGAGGTTGCCATTCCTTGGTATGTGCTCATCCTTCAGTAATATACAGTGAATTAGCGACCCTATTTGACCACTAGCCTCAAGCAAACGTTCCTCTTGTCTCCTAACACACGTTGGCGTGTGGCAGAATCCATGTAGCCTTATTCAGTGTTGTTCTTGGACTCTAGGAATCATTCCAGGTCTCAATACTGGCCGGTCTGCAGTAGGATGAGAAACCTACAAGAAGAAAGGCCTGTGAGTTCGGGGAGTTGTGAGCAATGCACCGTTGGGAACAGCTAGATGACGAGTCATGGGCTGTGAAGGGCCTCTTTCCTTAAACCTCTAGAATGTGGTAAGTTGAATGAACTCAAGGATCTCCCTTCTAAAGCACATTGGAGGTACAAACCAGAGAAAGAAAGAGCAGGGGCAGTGCTCTGTGGTCCCTTTTGAAAATAAGGCATGAAGGGAGACTTTATTTACCTCCTTGGGATTTAGAGAGTTGTGGGCTCAACTCTCCTGAGAAACACTGTAGTTGCACATGTTCTCTTCATAGCACATTTGCCTTTGTGATGACAAGTGAGTTTCTAGGAAAAATCTTGGAGGTTGCCATTCTTTGGTAGGTGCTCATCCTTTGGTAATCTTCAGTGAATTGGCGACGCCATTTGATCACTAGCCTCAAGCTAAGGCTCCTCTTGTATCATCCCACAGGTTGGCATGCAGCAGAATCCATGTAGCCTTATTCAGTGTGGTTCTTGGGCACTAGGAAACATTCGAAGTCTCCTAGGACTCAGGGGTCTGCACCAGACCCGAAACGTACAAAAAGGACGGCCTGTGTGTTCAAGGATTTGTGAGTAAGGCACCGTTGGGAACAGCTAGATGCCAAGTCAGGGGCAGTGAAAGGCTTCTTTTGTTAAACCTCTAGAATGTGGTACGCTGAAACAACTCAAGTATCTCCCTTCTAAATCACCTTGCAGGTACAAAACAGAGAAAGAAACAGCCGGTTCAATGCTCTGTGGTCCCTTTTGAAAATAAGGCTGGAAGGGAAACTTTATTTACCTCCTTGAGATTTAGAGAGTTGCAGGCTCAATTCTCCCTGAGAAACACTGTACTTGCACATCTTCCCTTCATAACACAATTGCCTTTGTGATGACGTGAGTTTCTAGGATAGAACCTTGGAGGTTGCCATTCCTTGGTAGTTGCTCATCCCTCGGTAATCTTCAGGGAATGAACCAAACACATGGGACCTCTAGCCTCAAGTTAACGTTCAGGTTTTCTCATGACAGGGGCAGGCATGCCACAGATTCCATGCAGCCTTAGTCCCTGTGGTTCTTGAACTCTAGGAATCATATCAGTTCTCTTTTGACTCGCTGGTCTGCCCTAGGTTTTGAAACGTACTAAAAGGACCGCCTGTGTCTTCGCGAAGTTGTGAGCAATCTACGGTTGGGAACATCTAGATGCCAAGTGATGGGCAGTGAAGGGCTTCGTTGGTTCCACCCCTAGCTTGCGATGGCTGGAAAGCAACACAGTTTTCAACGTTCCGTGCCTTCCTTCATGCAAAGCGTGTCTGCATTCCTCAGGAAACCTGAGCTGCACTGAAAAACACAATTAGCCTACGATTGCTTCTAGGAACTAAACCGTGAAGTCGGTATACCTCAAGCAGCAACTAGACTTCATGTCCAGTTTCAATAATTACAGGGTTTCCCTTAACTGATAGTTATTCCCGAGAAAAATTGCCACCTAGGCCTCACTAAGCCTTCACCTTGATATCCTTACACCACCATCACGACTCCCAGCATGGCAATGGTTACTAAGGTCATGCTCCATTGTGTCCACTGGATGTGCAATAAGAGAGCCAGAAACTCCAGAGGAATATGCTGTTTGGTCCCCCTGGAAATTGAGGCTTCCTGGAAAATTGTATTTTCCTCATTAGAAAGTTGAGAGTTGCAGCCTCAGTGTTACCTGGTAAACTCTGTTGTAGCCCACCTTTTCTTCATCGCACAATGGTATTTGTGAGGACAAGTGATTTTCCAAGAAAGAAACTTGGAGGTTGCCATTCTTTGGTATGTGCTCATCCTTCAGTGATCTACAGTGAATTGGCGAACCCGTTTGACCACTAGCCGCAAGGTAACGTTGCTCTTGAATCATGCCACAGGTTGGCATGCAGCTGAATCCATGTAGCCTTATTCAGTGTGGTTCTTGAGCTCTAGGAATCATTCCAGGTCTCAAAGTACTGGTGGGGCTGCACTAGGATGAGAAACGTACAAGAAGAATGGCCTGTGTGTTTGGGGATTTGTGAGCAGTGCACCATTGGGAAGAGCTCGATGCTGAGTCTTGGAAGGTGTAGGGCTTCTTTTGTTAAACCTCTAGAATCTGGTAAGTTGAAACAACTCAAGTGTCTCCCTTCTAAAGCACCTTGGAGGTACCAATCAGAGAAAGAAACAGCAGGGTCAATGCTCTGTGGTCTCTTTTGAAAATACGGCTCGAAGGAAATCTTTATTTTCTTCATTGGGATCTAGGGAGTTGCGTGCTCAATTCTTCTGAGAAACACTGTAGTTGCACATGTTCTCTTCATAGCACAATTGCCTTTGTGATGACAAGTGAGTTTCTAGGAAGGAAACTTGAGGATTGACATTCTTTGGTAGGTACTCATTCTTCGGAAATCTTCAGTGAATTGGCGAACCCATTTGTCCACTAGCCTCAAGCTAACGTTCCTCTTCTATCATGCCACAGGTTGGCATGCAGCTGAATCCAAGTAGCCTTATTATGTGTGGTCCTTGAGCTCTAGGAAGCGTTCCTGGCCTCTTAGTACTGGCTGGTCTGCACTAGAATGAGAAACGTGCAGGAAGGAAAGCGTGTGTGTTCCGGGGGTTGTGAGCAATGCACCGTTTGGAAGAGCTAGGTGCTGAGTAATGGGCAGTGTAGGGTTTCCCTGGATAAACACCTAGATTGCGACAGCTTGAAAACACCTGGCTATCAGCGTTCTGTTCAATCCTTCATGCCAAAAGTGTCTGCTTTTCTGCCTATCCGTGAGCACACAAAAAATAATATGATCCTACCCCTCCTTCTGGGAACTCACACGTGATGGAAACTACGCCCAGCAGCCAGTGGACTTTAAGTGCAGCCTGAAAAATTACAGGGTTTCCCTTGAAAGCTAGTTATTCCGGAGATACATTGTACACCCAGGCCTCACTCACCGATGACCCTGTAATACTTTGACCACATTCACGACTGCCTGTATTGCAAAGTTTACTCACAAAAGGGTTTAGTTGGTAACTTGAACGTCCAATAAGTACTCAGAAACTGCAGCATAAGAAGCTGTGCTCTCCCTTTGGAGATTGAGGCTTCATGGGAAGTTTATTTTCCACATTGGAATGTCGACACTTGCGGCCTCCGTGTTACCCGATAAACAGTGTAGTGGCCCATCGTCTCTTCACTGCAGAATTGCCTTTTCAGGCAAGTGATTTTCCATGAAACAAAGGTTTCCTTTCAATTCCTGCTACGTGCTCCTCCTTCAGCAGTTGTTAGTGAATAGGCCAACCACATGCGACGAATGGCCTCAACCTAACGTTCTGTTTTTCTCGTCACAATGGTAGGCAGGCAGCAGGTTCAATGCAGCGTTTGGCAAAGCAGTACTGGAACTCTAGGAGACATTTCTGGTGTCTTAGGAAAGGCGGGTGTGCACTAGGATCCACGATATTCACGAGGGGCTGCCAGTCTCTTCTGGAACTTGTGAGCAACGTTCAGTTGATGACAACTCTACGCCAAGAAAGGGCAGTGAAAGGCTTTTTCTGTTAAACCTCTAGAATGTGGTAAGTTGAAACAACTCAAGTATCTCCCTTCTAACGAACCTTGGAGGAACAAAATAGAGGAAGAAACAGCAGGGTCAATGCTCTGTGGTCCCTTTTGAAAGCAAGGCATGAAGGGAAAGTTTATTTACCTCTTTGGGATTTGAAGAGTCGCAGGCTCAATTCTCCCTGAGAAACATTGTAGTTGCACATGTTCTCTGCATAGCACAATTCCCTTTGTGAGGACAAGGGATTTTCCAAGAAAAAAAAACTTGGAGGTTGCCATTCCTTGGTATGTGCTCATCCTTCAGTAATATACAGTGAATTAGCGACCCTATTTGACCACTAGCCTCAAGCAAACGTTCCTCTTGTCTCCTAACACACGTTGGCGTGTGGCAGAATCCATGTAGCCTTATTCAGTGTTGTTCTTGGACTCTAGGAATCATTCCAGGTCTCAATACTGGCCGGTCTGCAGTAGGATGAGAAACCTACAAGAAGAAAGGCCTGTGAGTTCGGGGAGTTGTGAGCAATGCACCGTTGGGAACAGCTAGATGACGAGTCATGGGCTGTGAAGGGCCTCTTTCCTTAAACCTCTAGAATGTGGTAAGTTGAATGAACTCAAGGATCTCCCTTCTAAAGCACATTGGAGGTACAAACCAGAGAAAGAAAGAGCAGGGGCAGTGCTCTGTGGTCCCTTTTGAAAATAAGGCATGAAGGGAGACTTTATTTACCTCCTTGGGATTTAGAGAGTTGTGGGCTCAACTCTCCTGAGAAACACTGTAGTTGCACATGTTCTCTTCATAGCACATTTGCCTTTGTGATGACAAGTGAGTTTCTAGGAAAAATCTTGGAGGTTGCCATTCTTTGGTAGGTGCTCATCCTTTGGTAATCTTCAGTGAATTGGCGACGCCATTTGATCACTAGCCTCAAGCTAAGGCTCCTCTTGTATCATCCCACAGGTTGGCATGCAGCAGAATCCATGTAGCCTTATTCAGTGTGGTTCTTGGGCACTAGGAAACATTCGAAGTCTCCTAGGACTCAGGGGTCTGCACCAGACCCGAAACGTACAAAAAGGACGGCCTGTGTGTTCAAGGATTTGTGAGTAAGGCACCGTTGGGAACAGCTAGATGCCAAGTCAGGGGCAGTGAAAGGCTTCTTTTGTTAAACCTCTAGAATGTGGTACGCTGAAACAACTCAAGTATCTCCCTTCTAAATCACCTTGCAGGTACAAAACAGAGAAAGAAACAGCCGGTTCAATGCTCTGTGGTCCCTTTTGAAAATAAGGCTGGAAGGGAAACTTTATTTACCTCCTTGAGATTTAGAGAGTTGCAGGCTCAATTCTCCCTGAGAAACACTGTACTTGCACATCTTCCCTTCATAACACAATTGCCTTTGTGATGACGTGAGTTTCTAGGATAGAACCTTGGAGGTTGCCATTCCTTGGTAGTTGCTCATCCCTCGGTAATCTTCAGGGAATGAACCAAACACATGGGACCTCTAGCCTCAAGTTAACGTTCAGGTTTTCTCATGACAGGGGCAGGCATGCCACAGATTCCATGCAGCCTTAGTCCCTGTGGTTCTTGAACTCTAGGAATCATATCAGTTCTCTTTTGACTCGCTGGTCTGCCCTAGGTTTTGAAACGTACTAAAAGGACCGCCTGTGTCTTCGCGAAGTTGTGAGCAATCTACGGTTGGGAACATCTAGATGCCAAGTGATGGGCAGTGAAGGGCTTCGTTGGTTCCACCCCTAGCTTGCGATGGCTGGAAAGCAACACAGTTTTCAACGTTCCGTGCCTTCCTTCATGCAAAGCGTGTCTGCATTCCTCAGGAAACCTGAGCTGCACTGAAAAACACAATTAGCCTACGATTGCTTCTAGGAACTAAACCGTGAAGTCGGTATACCTCAAGCAGCAACTAGACTTCATGTCCAGTTTCAATAATTACAGGGTTTCCCTTAACTGATAGTTATTCCCGAGAAAAATTGCCACCTAGGCCTCACTAAGCCTTCACCTTGATATCCTTACACCACCATCACGACTCCCAGCATGGCAATGGTTACTAAGGTCATGCTCCATTGTGTCCACTGGATGTGCAATAAGAGAGCCAGAAACTCCAGAGGAATATGCTGTTTGGTCCCCCTGGAAATTGAGGCTTCCTGGAAAATTGTATTTTCCTCATTAGAAAGTTGAGAGTTGCAGCCTCAGTGTTACCTGGTAAACTCTGTTGTAGCCCACCTTTTCTTCATCGCACAATGGTATTTGTGAGGACAAGTGATTTTCCAAGAAAGAAACTTGGAGGTTGCCATTCTTTGGTATGTGCTCATCCTTCAGTGATCTACAGTGAATTGGCGAACCCGTTTGACCACTAGCCGCAAGGTAACGTTGCTCTTGAATCATGCCACAGGTTGGCATGCAGCTGAATCCATGTAGCCTTATTCAGTGTGGTTCTTGAGCTCTAGGAATCATTCCAGGTCTCAAAGTACTGGTGGGGCTGCACTAGGATGAGAAACGTACAAGAAGAATGGCCTGTGTGTTTGGGGATTTGTGAGCAGTGCACCATTGGGAAGAGCTCGATGCTGAGTCTTGGAAGGTGTAGGGCTTCTTTTGTTAAACCTCTAGAATCTGGTAAGTTGAAACAACTCAAGTGTCTCCCTTCTAAAGCACCTTGGAGGTACCAATCAGAGAAAGAAACAGCAGGGTCAATGCTCTGTGGTCTCTTTTGAAAATACGGCTCGAAGGAAATCTTTATTTTCTTCATTGGGATCTAGGGAGTTGCGTGCTCAATTCTTCTGAGAAACACTGTAGTTGCACATGTTCTCTTCATAGCACAATTGCCTTTGTGATGACAAGTGAGTTTCTAGGAAGGAAACTTGAGGATTGACATTCTTTGGTAGGTACTCATTCTTCGGAAATCTTCAGTGAATTGGCGAACCCATTTGTCCACTAGCCTCAAGCTAACGTTCCTCTTCTATCATGCCACAGGTTGGCATGCAGCTGAATCCAAGTAGCCTTATTATGTGTGGTCCTTGAGCTCTAGGAAGCGTTCCTGGCCTCTTAGTACTGGCTGGTCTGCACTAGAATGAGAAACGTGCAGGAAGGAAAGCGTGTGTGTTCCGGGGGTTGTGAGCAATGCACCGTTTGGAAGAGCTAGGTGCTGAGTAATGGGCAGTGTAGGGTTTCCCTGGATAAACACCTAGATTGCGACAGCTTGAAAACACCTGGCTATCAGCGTTCTGTTCAATCCTTCATGCCAAAAGTGTCTGCTTTTCTGCCTATCCGTGAGCACACAAAAAATAATATGATCCTACCCCTCCTTCTGGGAACTCACACGTGATGGAAACTACGCCCAGCAGCCAGTGGACTTTAAGTGCAGCCTGAAAAATTACAGGGTTTCCCTTGAAAGCTAGTTATTCCGGAGATACATTGTACACCCAGGCCTCACTCACCGATGACCCTGTAATACTTTGACAACATTCACGACTGCCTGTATTGCAAAGTTTACTCACAAAAGGGTTTAGTTGGTAACTTGAACGTCCAATAAGTACTCAGAAACTGCAGCATAAGAAGCTGTGCTCTCCCTTTGGAGATTGAGGCTTCATGGGAAGTTTATTTTCCACATTGGAATGTCGACACTTGCGGCCTCCGTGTTACCCGATAAACAGTGTAGTGGCCCATCGTCTCTTCACTGCAGAATTGCCTTTTCAGGCAAGTGATTTTCCATGAAACAAAGGTTTCCTTTCAATTCCTGCTACGTGCTCCTCCTTCAGCAGTTGTTAGTGAATAGGCCAACCACATGCGACGAATGGCCTCAACCTAACGTTCTGTTTTTCTCGTCACAATGGTAGGCAGGCAGCAGGTTCAATGCAGCGTTTGGCAAAGCAGTACTGGAACTCTAGGAGACATTTCTGGTGTCTTAGGAAAGGCGGGTGTGCACTAGGATCCACGATATTCACGAGGGGCTGCCAGTCTCTTCTGGAACTTGTGAGCAACGTTCAGTTGATGACAACTCTACGCCAAGAAAGGGCAGTGAAAGGCTTTTTCTGTTAAACCTCTAGAATGTGGTAAGTTGAAACAACTCAAGTATCTCCCTTCTAACGAACCTTGGAGGAACAAAATAGAGGAAGAAACAGCAGGGTCAATGCTCTGTGGTCCCTTTTGAAAGCAAGGCATGAAGGGAAAGTTTATTTACCTCTTTGGGATTTGAAGAGTCGCAGGCTCAATTCTCCCTGAGAAACATTGTAGTTGCACATGTTCTCTGCATAGCACAATTCCCTTTGTGAGGACAAGGGATTTTCCAAGAAAAAAAAACTTGGAGGTTGCCATTCCTTGGTATGTGCTCATCCTTCAGTAATATACAGTGAATTAGCGACCCTATTTGACCACTAGCCTCAAGCAAACGTTCCTCTTGTCTCCTAACACACGTTGGCGTGTGGCAGAATCCATGTAGCCTTATTCAGTGTTGTTCTTGGACTCTAGGAATCATTCCAGGTCTCAATACTGGCCGGTCTGCAGTAGGATGAGAAACCTACAAGAAGAAAGGCCTGTGAGTTCGGGGAGTTGTGAGCAATGCACCGTTGGGAACAGCTAGATGACGAGTCATGGGCTGTGAAGGGCCTCTTTCCTTAAACCTCTAGAATGTGGTAAGTTGAATGAACTCAAGGATCTCCCTTCTAAAGCACATTGGAGGTACAAACCAGAGAAAGAAAGAGCAGGGGCAGTGCTCTGTGGTCCCTTTTGAAAATAAGGCATGAAGGGAGACTTTATTTACCTCCTTGGGATTTAGAGAGTTGTGGGCTCAACTCTCCTGAGAAACACTGTAGTTGCACATGTTCTCTTCATAGCACATTTGCCTTTGTGATGACAAGTGAGTTTCTAGGAAAAATCTTGGAGGTTGCCATTCTTTGGTAGGTGCTCATCCTTTGGTAATCTTCAGTGAATTGGCGACGCCATTTGATCACTAGCCTCAAGCTAAGGCTCCTCTTGTATCATCCCACAGGTTGGCATGCAGCAGAATCCATGTAGCCTTATTCAGTGTGGTTCTTGGGCACTAGGAAACATTCGAAGTCTCCTAGGACTCAGGGGTCTGCACCAGACCCGAAACGTACAAAAAGGACGGCCTGTGTGTTCAAGGATTTGTGAGTAAGGCACCGTTGGGAACAGCTAGATGCCAAGTCAGGGGCAGTGAAAGGCTTCTTTTGTTAAACCTCTAGAATGTGGTACGCTGAAACAACTCAAGTATCTCCCTTCTAAATCACCTTGCAGGTACAAAACAGAGAAAGAAACAGCCGGTTCAATGCTCTGTGGTCCCTTTTGAAAATAAGGCTGGAAGGGAAACTTTATTTACCTCCTTGAGATTTAGAGAGTTGCAGGCTCAATTCTCCCTGAGAAACACTGTACTTGCACATCTTCCCTTCATAACACAATTGCCTTTGTGATGACGTGAGTTTCTAGGATAGAACCTTGGAGGTTGCCATTCCTTGGTAGTTGCTCATCCCTCGGTAATCTTCAGGGAATGAACCAAACACATGGGACCTCTAGCCTCAAGTTAACGTTCAGGTTTTCTCATGACAGGGGCAGGCATGCCACAGATTCCATGCAGCCTTAGTCCCTGTGGTTCTTGAACTCTAGGAATCATATCAGTTCTCTTTTGACTCGCTGGTCTGCCCTAGGTTTTGAAACGTACTAAAAGGACCGCCTGTGTCTTCGCGAAGTTGTGAGCAATCTACGGTTGGGAACATCTAGATGCCAAGTGATGGGCAGTGAAGGGCTTCGTTGGTTCCACCCCTAGCTTGCGATGGCTGGAAAGCAACACAGTTTTCAACGTTCCGTGCCTTCCTTCATGCAAAGCGTGTCTGCATTCCTCAGGAAACCTGAGCTGCACTGAAAAACACAATTAGCCTACGATTGCTTCTAGGAACTAAACCGTGAAGTCGGTATACCTCAAGCAGCAACTAGACTTCATGTCCAGTTTCAATAATTACAGGGTTTCCCTTAACTGATAGTTATTCCCGAGAAAAATTGCCACCTAGGCCTCACTAAGCCTTCACCTTGATATCCTTACACCACCATCACGACTCCCAGCATGGCAATGGTTACTAAGGTCATGCTCCATTGTGTCCACTGGATGTGCAATAAGAGAGCCAGAAACTCCAGAGGAATATGCTGTTTGGTCCCCCTGGAAATTGAGGCTTCCTGGAAAATTGTATTTTCCTCATTAGAAAGTTGAGAGTTGCAGCCTCAGTGTTACCTGGTAAACTCTGTTGTAGCCCACCTTTTCTTCATCGCACAATGGTATTTGTGAGGACAAGTGATTTTCCAAGAAAGAAACTTGGAGGTTGCCATTCTTTGGTATGTGCTCATCCTTCAGTGATCTACAGTGAATTGGCGAACCCGTTTGACCACTAGCCGCAAGGTAACGTTGCTCTTGAATCATGCCACAGGTTGGCATGCAGCTGAATCCATGTAGCCTTATTCAGTGTGGTTCTTGAGCTCTAGGAATCATTCCAGGTCTCAAAGTACTGGTGGGGCTGCACTAGGATGAGAAACGTACAAGAAGAATGGCCTGTGTGTTTGGGGATTTGTGAGCAGTGCACCATTGGGAAGAGCTCGATGCTGAGTCTTGGAAGGTGTAGGGCTTCTTTTGTTAAACCTCTAGAATCTGGTAAGTTGAAACAACTCAAGTGTCTCCCTTCTAAAGCACCTTGGAGGTACCAATCAGAGAAAGAAACAGCAGGGTCAATGCTCTGTGGTCTCTTTTGAAAATACGGCTCGAAGGAAATCTTTATTTTCTTCATTGGGATCTAGGGAGTTGCGTGCTCAATTCTTCTGAGAAACACTGTAGTTGCACATGTTCTCTTCATAGCACAATTGCCTTTGTGATGACAAGTGAGTTTCTAGGAAGGAAACTTGAGGATTGACATTCTTTGGTAGGTACTCATTCTTCGGAAATCTTCAGTGAATTGGCGAACCCATTTGTCCACTAGCCTCAAGCTAACGTTCCTCTTCTATCATGCCACAGGTTGGCATGCAGCTGAATCCAAGTAGCCTTATTATGTGTGGTCCTTGAGCTCTAGGAAGCGTTCCTGGCCTCTTAGTACTGGCTGGTCTGCACTAGAATGAGAAACGTGCAGGAAGGAAAGCGTGTGTGTTCCGGGGGTTGTGAGCAATGCACCGTTTGGAAGAGCTAGGTGCTGAGTAATGGGCAGTGTAGGGTTTCCCTGGATAAACACCTAGATTGCGACAGCTTGAAAACACCTGGCTATCAGCGTTCTGTTCAATCCTTCATGCCAAAAGTGTCTGCTTTTCTGCCTATCCGTGAGCACACAAAAAATAATATGATCCTACCCCTCCTTCTGGGAACTCACACGTGATGGAAACTACGCCCAGCAGCCAGTGGACTTTAAGTGCAGCCTGAAAAATTACAGGGTTTCCCTTGAAAGCTAGTTATTCCGGAGATACATTGTACACCCAGGCCTCACTCACCGATGACCCTGTAATACTTTGACAACATTCACGACTGCCTGTATTGCAAAGTTTACTCACAAAAGGGTTTAGTTGGTAACTTGAACGTCCAATAAGTACTCAGAAACTGCAGCATAAGAAGCTGTGCTCTCCCTTTGGAGATTGAGGCTTCATGGGAAGTTTATTTTCCACATTGGAATGTCGACACTTGCGGCCTCCGTGTTACCCGATAAACAGTGTAGTGGCCCATCGTCTCTTCACTGCAGAATTGCCTTTTCAGGCAAGTGATTTTCCATGAAACAAAGGTTTCCTTTCAATTCCTGCTACGTGCTCCTCCTTCAGCAGTTGTTAGTGAATAGGCCAACCACATGCGACGACTGGCCTCAACCTAACCTTCTGTTTTTCTCGTCACAATGGTAGGCAGGCAGCAGGTTCAATGCAGCGTTTGGCAAAGCAGTACTGGAACTGTACGAGACATTTCTGGTGTCTTAGGAAAGGCGGGTGTGCACTAGGATCCACGATATTCACGAGGGGCTGCCAGTCTCTTCTGGAACTTGTGAGCAACGTTCAGTTGATGACAACTCTACGCCAAGAAAGGGCAGTGAAAGGCTTTTTCTGTTAAACCTCTAGAATGTGGTAAGATGAAACAACTCAAGTATCTCCCTTCTAACGAACCTTGGAGGAACAAAATAGAGGAAGAAACAGCAGGGTCAATGCTCTGTGGTCCCTTTTGAAAGCAAGGCATGAAGGGAAAGTTTATTTACCTCTTTGGGATTTGAAGAGTCGCAGGCTCAATTCTCCCTGAGAAACATTGTAGTTGCACATGTTCTCTGCATAGCACAATTCCCTTTGTGAGGACAAGGGATTTTCCAAGAAAAAAAAACTTGGAGGTTGCCATTCCTTGGTATGTGCTCATCCTTCAGTAATATACAGTGAATTGGCGACCCTATTTGACCACTAGCCTCAAGCAAACGTTCCTCTTGTCTCCTAACACACGTTGGCGTGTGGCAGAATCCATGTAGCCTTATTCAGTGTTGTTCTTGGACTCTAGGAATCATTCCAGATCTCAATACTGGCCGGTCTGCAGTAGGATGAGAAACCTACCAGAAGAAAGGCCTGTGAGTTCGGGGAGTTGTGAGCAATGCACCGTTGGGAACAGCTAGATGACGAGTCATGGGCTGTGAAGGGCCTCTTTCCTTAAACCTCTAGAATGTGGTAAGTTGAATGAACTCAAGGATCTCCCTTCTAAAGCACATTGGAGGTACAAACCAGAGAAAGAAAGAGCAGGGGCAGTGCTCTGTGGTCCCTTTTGAAAATAAGGCATGAAAGGAGACTTTATTTACCTCCTTGGGATTTAGAGAGTTGTGGGCTGAACTCTCCTGAGAAACACTGTAGTTGCACATGTTCTCTTCATAGCACATTTGCCTTTGTGATGACAAGTGAGTTTCTAGGAAAAATCTTGGAGGTTGCCATTCTTTGGTAGGTGCTCATCCTTCGGTAATCTTCAGTGAATTGGCGACGCCATTTGATCACTAGCCTCAAGCTAAGGCTCCTCTTGTATCATCCCACAGGTTGGCATGCAGCAGAATCCATGTAGCCTTATTCAGTGTGGTTCTTGGGCACTAGGAAACATTCGAAGTCTCCTAGGACTCAGGGGTCTGCACCAGACCCGAAACGTACAAAAAGGACGGCCTGTGTGTTCAAGGATTTGTGAGTAAGGCACCGTTGGGAACAGCTAGATGCCAAGTCAGGGGCAGTGAAAGGCTTCTTTTGTTAAACCTCTAGAATGTGGTACGCTGAAACAACTCAAGTATCTCCCTTCTAAATCACCTTGCAGGTACAAAACAGAGAAAGAAACAGCAGGTTCAATGCTCTGTGGTCCCTTTTGAAAATAAGGCTGGAAGGGAAACTTTATTTACCTCCTTGAGATTTAGAGAGTTGCAGGCTCAATTCTCCCTGAGAAACACTGTACTTGCACATCTTCCCTTCATAACACAATTGCCTTTGTGATGACGTGAGTTTCTAGGATAGAACCTTGGAGGTTGCCATTCCTTGGTAGTTGCTCATCCCTCGGTAATCTTCAGGGAATGAACCAAACACATGGGACCTCTAGCCTCAAGTTAACGTTCAGGTTTTCTCATGACAGGGGCAGGCATGCCACAGATTCCATGCAGCCTTAGTCCCTGTGGTTCTTGAACTCTAGGAATCATATCAGTTCTCTTTTGACTCGCTGGTCTGCCCTAGGTTTTGAAACGTACTAAAAGGACCGCCTGTGTCTTCGCGAAGTTGTGAGCAATCTACGGTTGGGAACATCTAGATGCCAAGTGATGGGCAGTGAAGGGCTTCGTTGGTTACACCCCTAGCTTGCGATGGCTGGAAAGCAACACAGTTATCAACGTTCCGTGCCTTCCTTCATGCAAAGCGTGTCTGCATTCCTCAGGAAACCTGAGCTGCACTGAAAAACACAATTAGCCTACGATTGCTTCTAGGAACTAAACCGTGAAGTCGGTATACCCCAAGCAGCAACTAGACTTCATGTCCAGTTTCAATAATTACAGGGTTTCCCTTAACTGATAGTTATTCCCGAGAAAAATTGCCACCTAGGCCTCACTAAGCCTTCACCTTGATATCCTTACACCACCATCACGACTCCCAGCATGGCAATGGTTACTAAGGTCATGCTCCATTGTGTCCACTGGATGTGCAATAAGAGAGCCAGAAACTCCAGAGGAATATGCTGTTTGGTCCCCCTGGAAATTGAGGCTTCCTGGAAAATTGTATTTTCCTCATTAGAAAGTTGAGAGTTGCAGCCTCAGTGTTACCTGGTAAACTCTGTTGTAGCCCACCTTTTCTTCATCGCACAATGGTATTTGTGAGGACAAGTGATTTTCCAAGAAAGAAACTTGGAGGTTGCCATTCTTTGGTATGTGCTCATCCTTCAGTGATCTACAGTGAATTGGCGAACCCGTTTGACCACTAGCCGCAAGGTAACGTTGCTCTTGAATCATGCCACAGGTTGGCATGCAGCTGAATCCATGTAGCCTTATTCAGTGTGGTTCTTGAGCTCTAGGAATCATTCCAGGTCTCAAAGTACTGGTGGGGCTGCACTAGGATGAGACACGTACAAGAAGAATGGCCTGTGTGTTTGGGGATTTGTGAGCAGTGCACCATTGGGAAGAGCTCGATGCTGAGTCTTGGAAGGTGTAGGGCTTCTTTTGTTAAACCTCTAGAATCTGGTAAGTTGAAACAACTCAAGTGTCTCCCTTCTAAAGCACCTTGGAGGTACCAATCAGAGAAAGAAACAGCAGGGTCAATGCTCTGTGGTCTCTTTTGAAAATACGGCTCGAAGGAAATCTTTATTTTCTTCATTGGGATCTAGGGAGTTGCGTGCTCAATTCTTCTGAGAAACACTGTAGTTGCACATGTTCTCTTCATAGCACAATTGCCTTTGTGATGACAAGTGAGTTTCTAGGAAGGAAACTTGAGGATTGACATTCTTTGGTAGGTACTCATTCTTCGGAAATCTTCAGTGAATTGGCGAACCCATTTGTCCACTAGCCTCAAGCTAACGTTCCTCTTCTATCATGCCACAGGTTGGCATGCAGCTGAATCCAAGTAGCCTTATTATGTGTGGTCCTTGAGCTCTAGGAAGCGTTCTTGGCCTCTTAGTACTGGCTGGTCTGCACTAGAATGAGAAACGTGCAGGAAGGAAAGCGTGTGTGTTCCGGGGGTTGTGAGCAATGCACCGTTTGGAAGAGCTAGGTGCTGAGTAATGGGCAGTGTAGGGTTTCCCTGGATAAACACCTAGATTGCGACAGCTTGAAAACACCTGGCTATCAGCGTTCTGTTCAATCCTTCATGCCAAAAGTGTCTGCTTTTCTGCCTATCCGTGAGCACACAAAAAATAATATGATCCTACCCCTCCTTCTGGGAACTCACACGTGATGGAAACTACGCCCAGCAGCCAGTGGACTTTAAGTGCAGCCTGAAAAATTACAGGGTTTCCCTTGAAAGCTAGTTATTCCGGAGATACATTGTACACCCAGGCCTCACTCACCGATGACCCTGTAATACTTTGACCACATTCACGACTGCCTGTATTGCAAAGTTTACTCACAAAAGGGTTTAGTTGGTAACTTGAACGTCCAATAAGTACTCAGAAACTGCAGCATAAGAAGCTGTGCTCTCCCTTTGGAGACTGAGGCTTCATGGGAAGTTTATTTTCCACATTGGAATGTCGACACTTGCGGCCTCCGTGTTACCCGATAAACAGTGTAGTGGCCCATCGTCTCTTCACTGCAGAATTGCCTTTTCAGGCAAGTGATTTTCCATGAAACAAAGGTTTCCTTTCAATTCCTGCTACGTGCTCCTCCTTCAGCAGTTGTTAGTGAATAGGCCAACCACATGCGACGACTGGCCTCAACCTAACGTTCTGTTTTTCTCGTCACAATGGTAGGCAGGCAGCAGGTTCAATGCAGCGTTTGGCAAAGCAGTACTGGAACTGTAGGAGACATTTCTGGTGTCTTAGGAAAGGCGGGTGTGCACTAGGATCCACGATATTCACGAGGGGCTGCCAGTCTCTTCTGGAACTTGTGAGCAACGTTCAGTTGATGACAACTCTACGCCAAGAAAGGGCAGTGAAAGGCTTTTTCTGTTAAACCTCTAGAATGTGGTAAGTTGAAACAACTCAAGTATCTCCCTTCTAACGAACCTTGGAGGAACAAAATAGAGGAAGAAACAGCAGGGTCAATGCTCTGTGGTCCCTTTTGAAAGCAAGGCATGAAGGGAAAGTTTATTTACCTCTTTGGGATTTGAAGAGTCGCAGGCTCAATTCTCCCTGAGAAACATTGTAGTTGCACATGTTCTCTGCATAGCACAATTCCCTTTGTGAGGACAAGGGATTTTCCAAGAAAAAAAAACTTGGAGGTTGCCATTCCTTGGTATGTGCTCATCCTTCAGTAATATACAGTGAATTGGCGACCCTATTTGACCACTAGCCTCAAGCAAACGTTCCTCTTGTCTCCTAACACACGTTGGCGTGTGGCAGAATCCATGTAGCCTTATTCAGTGTTGTTCTTGGACTCTAGGAATCATTCCAGGTCTCAATACTGGCCGGTCTGCAGTAGGATGAGAAACCTACCAGAAGAAAGGCCTGTGAGTTCGGGGAGTTGTGAGCAATGCACCGTTGGAAACAGCTAGATGACGAGTCATGGGCTGTGAAGGGCCTCTTTCCTTAAACCTCTAGAATGTGGTAAGTTGAATGAACTCAAGGATCTCCCTTCTAAAGCACATTGGAGGTACAAACCAGAGAAAGAAAGAGCAGGGGCAGTGCTCTGTGGTCCCTTTTGAAAATAAGGCATGAAAGGAGACTTTATTTACCTCCTTGGGATTTAGAGAGTTGTGGGCTGAACTCTCCTGAGAAACACTGTAGTTGCACATGTTCTCTTCATAGCACATTTGCCTTTGTGATGACAAGTGAGTTTCTAGGAAAAATCTTGGAGGTTGCCATTCTTTGGTAGGTGCTCATCCTTCGGTAATCTTCAGTGAATTGGCGACGCCATTTGATCACTAGCCTCAAGCTAAGGCTCCTCTTGTATCATCCCACAGGTTGGCATGCAGCAGAATCCATGTAGCCTTATTCAGTGTGGTTCTTGGGCACTAGGAAACATTCGAAGTCTCCTAGGACTCAGGGGTCTGCACCAGACCCGAAACGTACAAAAAGGACGGCCTGTGTGTTCAAGGATTTGTGAGTAAGGCACCGTTGGGAACAGCTAGATGCCAAGTCAGGGGCAGTGAAAGGCTTCTTTTGTTAAACCTCTAGAATGTGGTACGCTGAAACAACTCAAGTATCTCCCTTCTAAATCACCTTGCAGGTACAAAACAGAGAAAGAAACAGCAGGTTCAATGCTCTGTGGTCCCTTTTGAAAATAAGGCTGGAAGGGAAACTTTATTTACCTCCTTGAGATTTAGAGAGTTGCAGGCTCAATTCTCCCTGAGAAACACTGTACTTGCACATCTTCCCTTCATAACACAATTGCCTTTGTGATGACGTGAGTTTCTAGGATAGAACCTTGGAGGTTGCCATTCCTTGGTAGTTGCTCATCCCTCGGTAATCTTCAGGGAATGAACCAAACACATGGGACCTCTAGCCTCAAGTTAACGTTCAGGTTTTCTCATGACAGGGGCAGGCATGCCACAGATTCCATGCAGCCTTAGTCCCTGTGGTTCTTGAACTCTAGGAATCATATCAGTTCTCTTTTGACTCGCTGGTCTGCCCTAGGTTTTGAAACGTACTAAAAGGACCGCCTGTGTCTTCGCGAAGTTGTGAGCAATCTACGGTTGGGAACATCTAGATGCCAAGTGATGGGCAGTGAAGGGCTTCGTTGGTTACACCCCTAGCTTGCGATGGCTGGAAAGCAACACAGTTATCAACGTTCCGTGCCTTCCTTCATGCAAAGCGTGTCTGCATTCCTCAGGAAACCTGAGCTGCACTGAAAAACACAATTAGCCTACGATTGCTTCTAGGAACTAAACCGTGAAGTCGGTATACCCCAAGCAGCAACTAGACTTCATGTCCAGTTTCAATAATTACAGGGTTTCCCTTAACTGATAGTTATTCCCGAGAAAAATTGCCACCTAGGCCTCACTAAGCCTTCACCTTGATATCCTTACACCACCATCACGACTCCCAGCATGGCAATGGTTACTAAGGTCATGCTCCATTGTGTCCACTGGATGTGCAATAAGAGAGCCAGAAACTCCAGAGGAATATGCTGTTTGGTCCCCCTGGAAATTGAGGCTTCCTGGAAAATTGTATTTTCCTCATTAGAAAGTTGAGAGTTGCAGCCTCAGTGTTACCTGGTAAACTCTGTTGTAGCCCACCTTTTCTTCATCGCACAATGGTATTTGTGAGGACAAGTGATTTTCCAAGAAAGAAACTTGGAGGTTGCCATTCTTTGGTATGTGCTCATCCTTCAGTGATCTACAGTGAATTGGCGAACCCGTTTGACCACTAGCCGCAAGGTAACGTTGCTCTTGAATCATGCCACAGGTTGGCATGCAGCTGAATCCATGTAGCCTTATTCAGTGTGGTTCTTGAGCTCTAGGAATCATTCCAGGTCTCAAAGTACTGGTGGGGCTGCACTAGGATGAGACACGTACAAGAAGAATGGCCTGTGTGTTTGGGGATTTGTGAGCAGTGCACCATTGGGAAGAGCTCGATGCTGAGTCTTGGAAGGTGTAGGGCTTCTTTTGTTAAACCTCTAGAATCTGGTAAGTTGAAACAACTCAAGTGTCTCCCTTCTAAAGCACCTTGGAGGTACCAATCAGAGAAAGAAACAGCAGGGTCAATGCTCTGTGGTCTCTTTTGAAAATACGGCTCGAAGGAAATCTTTATTTTCTTCATTGGGATCTAGGGAGTTGCGTGCTCAATTCTTCTGAGAAACACTGTAGTTGCACATGTTCTCTTCATAGCACAATTGCCTTTGTGATGACAAGTGAGTTTCTAGGAAGGAAACTTGAGGATTGACATTCTTTGGTAGGTACTCATTCTTCGGAAATCTTCAGTGAATTGGCGAACCCATTTGTCCACTAGCCTCAAGCTAACGTTCCTCTTCTATCATGCCACAGGTTGGCATGCAGCTGAATCCAAGTAGCCTTATTATGTGTGGTCCTTGAGCTCTAGGAAGCGTTCTTGGCCTCTTAGTACTGGCTGGTCTGCACTAGAATGAGAAACGTGCAGGAAGGAAAGCGTGTGTGTTCCGGGGGTTGTGAGCAATGCACCGTTTGGAAGAGCTAGGTGCTGAGTAATGGGCAGTGTAGGGTTTCCCTGGATAAACACCTAGATTGCGACAGCTTGAAAACACCTGGCTATCAGCGTTCTGTTCAATCCTTCATGCCAAAAGTGTCTGCTTTTCTGCCTATCCGTGAGCACACAAAAAATAATATGATCCTACCCCTCCTTCTGGGAACTCACACGTGATGGAAACTACGCCCAGCAGCCAGTGGACTTTAAGTGCAGCCTGAAAAATTACAGGGTTTCCCTTGAAAGCTAGTTATTCCGGAGATACATTGTACACCCAGGCCTCACTCACCGATGACCCTGTAATACTTTGACCACATTCACGACTGCCTGTATTGCAAAGTTTACTCACAAAAGGGTTTAGTTGGTAACTTGAACGTCCAATAAGTACTCAGAAACTGCAGCATAAGAAGCTGTGCTCTCCCTTTGGAGACTGAGGCTTCATGGGAAGTTTATTTTCCACATTGGAATGTCGACACTTGCGGCCTCCGTGTTACCCGATAAACAGTGTAGTGGCCCATCGTCTCTTCACTGCAGAATTGCCTTTTCAGGCAAGTGATTTTCCATGAAACAAAGGTTTCCTTTCAATTCCTGCTACGTGCTCCTCCTTCAGCAGTTGTTAGTGAATAGGCCAACCACATGCGACGACTGGCCTCAACCTAACGTTCTGTTTTTCTCGTCACAATGGTAGGCAGGCAGCAGGTTCAATGCAGCGTTTGGCAAAGCAGTACTGGAACTGTAGGAGACATTTCTGGTGTCTTAGGAAAGGCGGGTGTGCACTAGGATCCACGATATTCACGAGGGGCTGCCAGTCTCTTCTGGAACTTGTGAGCAACGTTCAGTTGATGACAACTCTACGCCAAGAAAGGGCAGTGAAAGGCTTTTTCTGTTAAACCTCTAGAATGTGGTAAGTTGAAACAACTCAAGTATCTCCCTTCTAACGAACCTTGGAGGAACAAAATAGAGGAAGAAACAGCAGGGTCAATGCTCTGTGGTCCCTTTTGAAAGCAAGGCATGAAGGGAAAGTTTATTTACCTCTTTGGGATTTGAAGAGTCGCAGGCTCAATTCTCCCTGAGAAACATTGTAGTTGCACATGTTCTCTGCATAGCACAATTCCCTTTGTGAGGACAAGGGATTTTCCAAGAAAAAAAAACTTGGAGGTTGCCATTCCTTGGTATGTGCTCATCCTTCAGTAATATACAGTGAATTGGCGACCCTATTTGACCACTAGCCTCAAGCAAACGTTCCTCTTGTCTCCTAACACACGTTGGCGTGTGGCAGAATCCATGTAGCCTTATTCAGTGTTGTTCTTGGACTCTAGGAATCATTCCAGGTCTCAATACTGGCCGGTCTGCAGTAGGATGAGAAACCTACCAGAAGAAAGGCCTGTGAGTTCGGGGAGTTGTGAGCAATGCACCGTTGGAAACAGCTAGATGACGAGTCATGGGCTGTGAAGGGCCTCTTTCCTTAAACCTCTAGAATGTGGTAAGTTGAATGAACTCAAGGATCTCCCTTCTAAAGCACATTGGAGGTACAAACCAGAGAAAGAAAGAGCAGGGGCAGTGCTCTGTGGTCCCTTTTGAAAATAAGGCATGAAAGGAGACTTTATTTACCTCCTTGGGATTTAGAGAGTTGTGGGCTGAACTCTCCTGAGAAACACTGTAGTTGCACATGTTCTCTTCATAGCACATTTGCCTTTGTGATGACAAGTGAGTTTCTAGGAAAAATCTTGGAGGTTGCCATTCTTTGGTAGGTGCTCATCCTTCGGTAATCTTCAGTGAATTGGCGACGCCATTTGATCACTAGCCTCAAGCTAAGGCTCCTCTTGTATCATCCCACAGGTTGGCATGCAGCAGAATCCATGTAGCCTTATTCAGTGTGGTTCTTGGGCACTAGGAAACATTCGAAGTCTCCTAGGACTCAGGGGTCTGCACCAGACCCGAAACGTACAAAAAGGACGGCCTGTGTGTTCAAGGATTTGTGAGTAAGGCACCGTTGGGAACAGCTAGATGCCAAGTCAGGGGCAGTGAAAGGCTTCTTTTGTTAAACCTCTAGAATGTGGTACGCTGAAACAACTCAAGTATCTCCCTTCTAAATCACCTTGCAGGTACAAAACAGAGAAAGAAACAGCAGGTTCAATGCTCTGTGGTCCCTTTTGAAAATAAGGCTGGAAGGGAAACTTTATTTACCTCCTTGAGATTTAGAGAGTTGCAGGCTCAATTCTCCCTGAGAAACACTGTACTTGCACATCTTCCCTTCATAACACAATTGCCTTTGTGATGACGTGAGTTTCTAGGATAGAACCTTGGAGGTTGCCATTCCTTGGTAGTTGCTCATCCCTCGGTAATCTTCAGGGAATGAACCAAACACATGGGACCTCTAGCCTCAAGTTAACGTTCAGGTTTTCTCATGACAGGGGCAGGCATGCCACAGATTCCATGCAGCCTTAGTCCCTGTGGTTCTTGAACTCTAGGAATCATATCAGTTCTCTTTTGACTCGCTGGTCTGCCCTAGGTTTTGAAACGTACTAAAAGGACCGCCTGTGTCTTCGCGAAGTTGTGAGCAATCTACGGTTGGGAACATCTAGATGCCAAGTGATGGGCAGTGAAGGGCTTCGTTGGTTACACCCCTAGCTTGCGATGGCTGGAAAGCAACACAGTTATCAACGTTCCGTGCCTTCCTTCATGCAAAGCGTGTCTGCATTCCTCAGGAAACCTGAGCTGCACTGAAAAACACAATTAGCCTACGATTGCTTCTAGGAACTAAACCGTGAAGTCGGTATACCCCAAGCAGCAACTAGACTTCATGTCCAGTTTCAATAATTACAGGGTTTCCCTTAACTGATAGTTATTCCCGAGAAAAATTGCCACCTAGGCCTCACTAAGCCTTCACCTTGATATCCTTACACCACCATCACGACTCCCAGCATGGCAATGGTTACTAAGGTCATGCTCCATTGTGTCCACTGGATGTGCAATAAGAGAGCCAGAAACTCCAGAGGAATATGCTGTTTGGTCCCCCTGGAAATTGAGGCTTCCTGGAAAATTGTATTTTCCTCATTAGAAAGTTGAGAGTTGCAGCCTCAGTGTTACCTGGTAAACTCTGTTGTAGCCCACCTTTTCTTCATCGCACAATGGTATTTGTGAGGACAAGTGATTTTCCAAGAAAGAAACTTGGAGGTTGCCATTCTTTGGTATGTGCTCATCCTTCAGTGATCTACAGTGAATTGGCGAACCCGTTTGACCACTAGCCGCAAGGTAACGTTGCTCTTGAATCATGCCACAGGTTGGCATGCAGCTGAATCCATGTAGCCTTATTCAGTGTGGTTCTTGAGCTCTAGGAATCATTCCAGGTCTCAAAGTACTGGTGGGGCTGCACTAGGATGAGAAACGTACAAGAAGAATGGCCTGTGTGTTTGGGGATTTGTGAGCAGTGCACCATTGGGAAGAGCTCGATGCTGAGTCTTGGAAGGTGTAGGGCTTCTTTTGTTAAACCTCTAGAATCTGGTAAGTTGAAACAACTCAAGTGTCTCCCTTCTAAAGCACCTTGGAGGTACCAATCAGAGAAAGAAACAGCAGGGTCAATGCTCTGTGGTCTCTTTTGAAAATACGGCTCGAAGGAAATCTTTATTTTCTTCATTGGGATCTAGGGAGTTGCGTGCTCAATTCTTCTGAGAAACACTGTAGTTGCACATGTTCTCTTCATAGCACAATTGCCTTTGTGATGACAAGTGAGTTTCTAGGAAGGAAACTTGAGGATTGACATTCTTTGGTAGGTACTCATTCTTCGGAAATCTTCAGTGAATTGGCGAACCCATTTGTCCACTAGCCTCAAGCTAACGTTCCTCTTCTATCATGCCACAGGTTGGCATGCAGCTGAATCCAAGTAGCCTTATTATGTGTGGTCCTTGAGCTCTAGGAAGCGTTCTTGGCCTCTTAGTACTGGCTGGTCTGCACTAGAATGAGAAACGTGCAGGAAGGAAAGCGTGTGTGTTCCGGGGGTTGTGAGCAATGCACCGTTTGGAAGAGCTAGGTGCTGAGTAATGGGCAGTGTAGGGTTTCCCTGGATAAACACCTAGATTGCGACAGCTTGAAAACACCTGGCTATCAGCGTTCTGTTCAATCCTTCATGCCAAAAGTGTCTGCTTTTCTGCCTATCCGTGAGCACACAAAAAATAATATGATCCTACCCCTCCTTCTGGGAACTCACACGTGATGGAAACTACGCCCAGCAGCCAGTGGACTTTAAGTGCAGCCTGAAAAATTACAGGGTTTCCCTTGAAAGCTAGTTATTCCGGAGATACATTGTACACCCAGGCCTCACTCACCGATGACCCTGTAATACTTTGACCACATTCACGACTGCCTGTATTGCAAAGTTTACTCACAAAAGGGTTTAGTTGGTAACTTGAACGTCCAATAAGTACTCAGAAACTGCAGCATAAGAAGCTGTGCTCTCCCTTTGGAGACTGAGGCTTCATGGGAAGTTTATTTTCCACATTGGAATGTCGACACTTGCGGCCTCCGTGTTACCCGATAAACAGTGTAGTGGCCCATCGTCTCTTCACTGCAGAATTGCCTTTTCAGGCAAGTGATTTTCCATGAAACAAAGGTTTCCTTTCAATTCCTGCTACGTGCTCCTCCTTCAGCAGTTGTTAGTGAATAGGCCAACCACATGCGACGACTGGCCTCAACCTAACGTTCTGTTTTTCTCGTCACAATGGTAGGCAGGCAGCAGGTTCAATGCAGCGTTTGGCAAAGCAGTACTGGAACTGTAGGAGACATTTCTGGTGTCTTAGGAAAGGCGGGTGTGCACTAGGATCCACGATATTCACGAGGGGCTGCCAGTCTCTTCTGGAACTTGTGAGCAACGTTCAGTTGATGACAACTCTACGCCAAGAAAGGGCAGTGAAAGGCTTTTTCTGTTAAACCTCTAGAATGTGGTAAGTTGAAACAACTCAAGTATCTCCCTTCTAACGAACCTTGGAGGAACAAAATAGAGGAAGAAACAGCAGGGTCAATGCTCTGTGGTCCCTTTTGAAAGCAAGGCATGAAGGGAAAGTTTATTTACCTCTTTGGGATTTGAAGAGTCGCAGGCTCAATTCTCCCTGAGAAACATTGTAGTTGCACATGTTCTCTGCATAGCACAATTCCCTTTGTGAGGACAAGGGATTTTCCAAGAAAAAAAAACTTGGAGGTTGCCATTCCTTGGTATGTGCTCATCCTTCAGTAATATACAGTGAATTGGCGACCCTATTTGACCACTAGCCTCAAGCAAACGTTCCTCTTGTCTCCTAACACACGTTGGCGTGTGGCAGAATCCATGTAGCCTTATTCAGTGTTGTTCTTGGACTCTAGGAATCATTCCAGGTCTCAATACTGGCCGGTCTGCAGTAGGATGAGAAACCTACCAGAAGAAAGGCCTGTGAGTTCGGGGAGTTGTGAGCAATGCACCGTTGGGAACAGCTAGATGACGAGTCATGGGCTGTGAAGGGCCTCTTTCCTTAAACCTCTAGAATGTGGTAAGTTGAATGAACTCAAGGATCTCCCTTCTAAAGCACATTGGAGGTACAAACCAGAGAAAGAAAGAGCAGGGGCAGTGCTCTGTGGTCCCTTTTGAAAATAAGGCATGAAAGGAGACTTTATTTACCTCCTTGGGATTTAGAGATTTGTGGGCTGAACTCTCCTGAGAAACACTGTAGTTGCACATGTTCTCTTCATAGCACATTTGCCTTTGTGATGACAAGTGAGTTTCTAGGAAAAATCTTGGAGGTTGCCATTCTTTGGTAGGTGCTCATCCTTCGGTAATCTTCAGTGAATTGGCGACGCCATTTGATCACTAGCCTCAAGCTAAGGCTCCTCTTGTATCATCCCACAGGTTGGCATGCAGCAGAATCCATGTAGCCTTATTCAGTGTGGTTCTTGGGCACTAGGAAACATTCGAAGTCTCCTAGGACTCAGGGGTCTGCACCAGACCCGAAACGTACAAAAAGGACGGCCTGTGTGTTCAAGGATTTGTGAGTAAGGCACCGTTGGGAACAGCTAGATGCCAAGTCAGGGGCAGTGAAAGGCTTCTTTTGTTAAACCTCTAGAATGTGGTACGCTGAAACAACTCAAGTATCTCCCTTCTAAATCACCTTGCAGGTACAAAACAGAGAAAGAAACAGCAGGTTCAATGCTCTGTGGTCCCTTTTGAAAATAAGGCTGGAAGGGAAACTTTATTTACCTCCTTGAGATTTAGAGAGTTGCAGGCTCAATTCTCCCTGAGAAACACTGTACTTGCACATCTTCCCTTCATAACACAATTGCCTTTGTGATGACGTGAGTTTCTAGGATAGAACCTTGGAGGTTGCCATTCCTTGGTAGTTGCTCATCCCTCGGTAATCTTCAGGGAATGAACCAAACACATGGGACCTCTAGCCTCAAGTTAACGTTCAGGTTTTCTCATGACAGGGGCAGGCATGCCACAGATTCCATGCAGCCTTAGTCCCTGTGGTTCTTGAACTCTAGGAATCATATCAGTTCTCTTTTGACTCGCTGGTCTGCCCTAGGTTTTGAAACGTACTAAAAGGACCGCCTGTGTCTTCGCGAAGTTGTGAGCAATCTACGGTTGGGAACATCTAGATGCCAAGTGATGGGCAGTGAAGGGCTTCGTTGGTTACACCCCTAGCTTGCGATGGCTGGAAAGCAACACAGTTATCAACGTTCCGTGCCTTCCTTCATGCAAAGCGTGTCTGCATTCCTCAGGAAACCTGAGCTGCACTGAAAAACACAATTAGCCTACGATTGCTTCTAGGAACTAAACCGTGAAGTCGGTATACCCCAAGCAGCAACTAGACTTCATGTCCAGTTTCAATAATTACAGGGTTTCCCTTAACTGATAGTTATTCCCGAGGAAAATTGCCACCTAGGCCTCACTAAGCCTTCACCTTGATATCCTTACACCACCATCACGACTCCCAGCATGGCAATGGTTACTAAGGTCATGCTCCATTGTGTCCACTGGATGTGCAATAAGAGAGCCAGAAACTCCAGAGGAATATGCTGTTTGGTCCCCCTGGAAATTGAGGCTTCCTGGAAAATTGTATTTTCCTCATTAGAAAGTTGAGAGTTGCAGCCTCAGTGTTACCTGGTAAACTCTGTTGTAGCCCACCTTTTCTTCATCGCACAATGGTATTTGTGAGGACAAGTGATTTTCCAAGAAAGAAACTTGGAGGTTGCCATTCTTTGGTATGTGCTCATCCTTCAGTGATCTACAGTGAATTGGCGAACCCGTTTGACCACTAGCCGCAAGGTAACGTTGCTCTTGAATCATGCCACAGGTTGGCATGCAGCTGAATCCATGTAGCCTTATTCAGTGTGGTTCTTGAGCTCTAGGAATCATTCCAGGTCTCAAAGTACTGGTGGGGCTGCACTAGGATGAGACACGTACAAGAAGAATGGCCTGTGTGTTTGGGGATTTGTGAGCAGTGCACCATTGGGAAGAGCTCGATGCTGAGTCTTGGAAGGTGTAGGGCTTCTTTTGTTAAACCTCTAGAATCTGGTAAGTTGAAACAACTCAAGTGTCTCCCTTCTAAAGCACCTTGGAGGTACCAATCAGAGAAAGAAACAGCAGGGTCAATGCTCTGTGGTCTCTTTTGAAAATACGGCTCGAAGGAAATCTTTATTTTCTTCATTGGGATCTAGGGAGTTGCGTGCTCAATTCTTCTGAGAAACACTGTAGTTGCACATGTTCTCTTCATAGCACAATTGCCTTTGTGATGACAAGTGAGTTTCTAGGAAGGAAACTTGAGGATTGACATTCTTTGGTAGGTACTCATTCTTCGGAAATCTTCAGTGAATTGGCGAACCCATTTGTCCACTAGCCTCAAGCTAACGTTCCTCTTCTATCATGCCACAGGTTGGCAGGCAGCTGAATCCAAGTAGCCTTATTATGTGTGGTCCTTGAGCTCTAGGAAGCGTTCTTGGCCTCTTAGTACTGGCTGGTCTGCACTAGAATGAGAAACGTGCAGGAAGGAAAGCGTGTGTGTTCCGGGGGTTGTGAGCAATGCACCGTTTGGAAGAGCTAGGTGCTGAGTAATGGGCAGTGTAGGGTTTCCCTGGATAAACACCTAGATTGCGACAGCTTGAAAACACCTGGCTATCAGCGTTCTGTTCAATCCTTCATGCCAAAAGTGTCTGCTTTTCTGCCTATCCGTGAGCACACAAAAAATAATATGATCCTACCCCTCCTTCTGGGAACTCACACGTGATGGAAACTACGCCCAGCAGCCAGTGGACTTTAAGTGCAGCCTGAAAAATTACAGGGTTTCCCTTGAAAGCTAGTTATTCCGGAGATACATTGTACACCCAGGCCTCACTCACCGATGACCCTGTAATACTTTGACCACATTCACGACTGCCTGTATTGCAAAGTTTACTCACAAAAGGGTTTAGTTGGTAACTTGAACGTCCAATAAGTACTCAGAAACTGCAGCATAAGAAGCTGTGCTCTCCCTTTGGAGCTTGAGGCTTCATGGGAAGTTTATTTTCCACATTGGAATGTCGACACTTGCTGCCTCCGTGTTACCCGATAAACAGTGTAGTGGCCCATCGTCTCTTCACTGCAGAATTGCCTTTTCAGGCAAGTGATTTTCCATGAAACAAAGGTTTCCTTTCAATTCCTGCTACGTGCTCCTCCTTCAGCAGTTGTTAGTGAATAGGCCAACCACATGCGACGACTGGCCTCAACCTAACGTTCTGTTTTTCTCGTCACAATGGTAGGCAGGCAGCAGGTTCAATGAAGCGTTTGGCAAAGCAGTACTGGAACTGTAGGAGACATTTCTGGTGTCTTAGGAAAGGCGGGTGTGCACTAGGATCCACGATATTCACGAGGGGCTGCCAGTCTCTTCTGGAACTTGTGAGCAACGTTCAGTTGATGACAACTCTACGCCAAGAAAGGGCAGTGAAAGGCTTTTTCTGTTAAACCTCTAGAATGTGGTAAGTTGAAACAACTCAAGTATCTCCCTTCTAACGAACCTTGGAGGAACAAAATAGAGGAAGAAACAGCAGGGTCAATGCTCTGTGGTCCCTTTTGAAAGCAAGGCATGAAGGGAAAGTTTATTTACCTCTTTGGGATTTGAAGAGTCGCAGGCTCAATTCTCCCTGAGAAACATTGTAGTTGCACATGTTCTCTGCATAGCACAATTCCCTTTGTGAGGACAAGGGATTTTCCAAGAAAAAAAAACTTGGAGGTTGCCATTCCTTGGTATGTGCTCATCCTTCAGTAATATACAGTGAATTGGCGACCCTATTTGACCACTAGCCTCAAGCAAACGTTCCTCTTGTCTCCTAACACACGTTGGCGTGTGGCAGAATCCATGTAGCCTTATTCAGTGTTGTTCTTGGACTCTAGGAATCATTCCAGGTCTCAATACTGGCCGGTCTGCAGTAGGATGAGAAACCTACCAGAAGAAAGGCCTGTGAGTTCGGGGAGTTGTGAGCAATGCACCGTTGGAAACAGCTAGATGACGAGTCATGGGCTGTGAAGGGCCTCTTTCCTTAAACCTCTAGAATGTGGTAAGTTGAATGAACTCAAGGATCTCCCTTCTAAAGCACATTGGAGGTACAAACCAGAGAAAGAAAGAGCAGGGGCAGTGCTCTGTGGTCCCTTTTGAAAATAAGGCATGAAAGGAGACTTTATTTACCTCCTTGGGATTTAGAGAGTTGTGGGCTGAACTCTCCTGAGAAACACTGTAGTTGCACATGTTCTCTTCATAGCACATTTGCCTTTGTGATGACAAGTGAGTTTCTAGGAAAAATCTTGGAGGTTGCCATTCTTTGGTAGGTGCTCATCCTTCGGTAATCTTCAGTGAATTGGCGACGCCATTTGATCACTAGCCTCAAGCTAAGGCTCCTCTTGTATCATCCCACAGGTTGGCATGCAGCAGAATCCATGTAGCCTTATTCAGTGTGGTTCTTGGGCACTAGGAAACATTCGAAGTCTCCTAGGACTCAGGGGTCTGCACCAGACCCGAAACGTACAAAAAGGACGGCCTGTGTGTTCAAGGATTTGTGAGTAAGGCACCGTTGGGAACAGCTAGATGCCAAGTCAGGGGCAGTGAAAGGCTTCTTTTGTTAAACCTCTAGAATGTGGTACGCTGAAACAACTCAAGTATCTCCCTTCTAAATCACCTTGCAGGTACAAAACAGAGAAAGAAACAGCAGGTTCAATGCTCTGTGGTCCCTTTTGAAAATAAGGCTGGAAGGGAAACTTTATTTACCTCCTTGAGATTTAGAGAGTTGCAGGCTCAATTCTCCCTGAGAAACACTGTACTTGCACATCTTCCCTTCATAACACAATTGCCTTTGTGATGACGTGAGTTTCTAGGATAGAACCTTGGAGGTTGCCATTCCTTGGTAGTTGCTCATCCCTCGGTAATCTTCAGGGAATGAACCAAACACATGGGACCTCTAGCCTCAAGTTAACGTTCAGGTTTTCTCATGACAGGGGCAGGCATGCCACAGATTCCATGCAGCCTTAGTCCCTGTGGTTCTTGAACTCTAGGAATCATATCAGTTCTCTTTTGACTCGCTGGTCTGCCCTAGGTTTTGAAACGTACTAAAAGGACCGCCTGTGTCTTCGCGAAGTTGTGAGCAATCTACGGTTGGGAACATCTAGATGCCAAGTGATGGGCAGTGAAGGGCTTCGTTGGTTACACCCCTAGCTTGCGATGGCTGGAAAGCAACACAGTTATCAACATTCCGTGCCTTCCTTCATGCAAAGCGTGTCTGCATTCCTCAGGAAACCTGAGCTGCACTGAAAAACACAATTAGCCTACGATTGCTTCTAGGAACTAAACCGTGAAGTCGGTATACCCCAAGCAGCAACTAGACTTCATGTCCAGTTTCAATAATTACAGGGTTTCCCTTAACTGATAGTTATTCCCGAGAAAAATTGCCACCTAGGCCTCACTAAGCCTTCACCTTGATATCCTTACACCACCATCACGACTCCCAGCATGGCAATGGTTACTAAGGTCATGCTCCATTGTGTCCACTGGATGTGCAATAAGAGAGCCAGAAACTCCAGAGGAATATGCTGTTTGGTCCCCCTGGAAATTGAGGCTTCCTGGAAAATTGTATTTTCCTCATTAGAAAGTTGAGAGTTGCAGCCTCAGTGTTACCTGGTAAACTCTGTTGTAGCCCACCTTTTCTTCATCGCACAATGGTATTTGTGAGGACAAGTGATTTTCCAAGAAAGAAACTTGGAGGTTGCCATTCTTTGGTATGTGCTCATCCTTCAGTGATCTACAGTGAATTGGCGAACCCGTTTGACCACTAGCCGCAAGGTAACGTTGCTCTTGAATCATGCCACAGGTTGGCATGCAGCTGAATCCATGTAGCCTTATTCAGTGTGGTTCTTGAGCTCTAGGAATCATTCCAGGTCTCAAAGTACTGGTGGGGCTGCACTAGGATGAGAAACGTACAAGAAGAATGGCCTGTGTGTTTGGGGATTTGTGAGCAGTGCACCATTGGGAAGAGCTCGATGCTGAGTCTTGGAAGGTGTAGGGCTTCTTTTGTTAAACCTCTAGAATCTGGTAAGTTGAAACAACTCAAGTGTCTCCCTTCTAAAGCACCTTGGAGGTACCAATCAGAGAAAGAAACAGCAGGGTCAATGCTCTGTGGTCTCTTTTGAAAATACGGCTCGAAGGAAATCTTTATTTTCTTCATTGGGATCTAGGGAGTTGCGTGCTCAATTCTTCTGAGAAACACTGTAGTTGCACATGTTCTCTTCATAGCACAATTGCCTTTGTGATGACAAGTGAGTTTCTAGGAAGGAAACTTGAGGATTGACATTCTTTGGTAGGTACTCATTCTTCGGAAATCTTCAGTGAATTGGCGAACCCATTTGTCCACTAGCCTCAAGCTAACGTTCCTCTTCTATCATGCCACAGGTTGGCATGCAGCTGAATCCAAGTAGCCTTATTATGTGTGGTCCTTGAGCTCTAGGAAGCGTTCTTGGCCTCTTAGTACTGGCTGGTCTGCACTAGAATGAGAAACGTGCAGGAAGGAAAGCGTGTGTGTTCCGGGGGTTGTGAGCAATGCACCGTTTGGAAAAGCTAGGTGCTGAGTAATGGGCAGTGTAGGGTTTCCCTGGATAAACACCTAGATTGCGACAGCTTGAAAACACCTGGCTATCAGCGTTCTGTTCAATCCTTCATGCCAAAAGTGTCTGCTTTTCTGCCTATCCGTGAGCACACAAAAAATAATATGATCCTACCCCTCCTTCTGGGAACTCACACGTGATGGAAACTACGCCCAGCAGCCAGTGGACTTTAAGTGCAGCCTGAAAAATTACAGGGTTTCCCTTGAAAGCTAGTTATTCCGGAGATACATTGTACACCCAGGCCTCACTCACCGATGACCCTGTAATACTTTGACCACATTCACGACTGCCTGTATTGCAAAGTTTACTCACAAAAGGGTTTAGTTGGTAACTTGAACGTCCAATAAGTACTCAGAAACTGCAGCATAAGAAGCTGTGCTCTCCCTTTGGAGACTGAGGCTTCATGGGAAGTTTATTTTCCACATTGGAATGTCGACACTTGCGGCCTCCGTGTTACCCGATAAACAGTGTAGTGGCCCATCGTCTCTTCACTGCAGAATTGCCTTTTCAGGCAAGTGATTTTCCATGAAACAAAGGTTTCCTTTCAATTCCTGCTACGTGCTCCTCCTTCAGCAGTTGTTAGTGAATAGGCCAACCACATGCGACGACTGGCCTCAACCTAACGTTCTGTTTTTCTCGTCACAATGGTAGGCAGGCAGCAGGTTCAATGCAGCGTTTGGCAAAGCAGTACTGGAACTGTAGGAGACATTTCTGGTGTCTTAGGAAAGGCGGGTGTGCACTAGGATCCACGATATTCACGAGGGGCTGCCAGTCTCTTCTGGAACTTGTGAGCAACGTTCAGTTGATGACAACTCTACGCCAAGAAAGGGCAGTGAAAGGCTTTTTCTGTTAAACCTCTAGAATGTGGTAAGTTGAAACAACTCAAGTATCTCCCTTCTAACGAACCTTGGAGGAACAAAATAGAGGAAGAAACAGCAGGGTCAATGCTCTGTGGTCCCTTTTGAAAGCAAGGCATGAAGGGAAAGTTTATTTACCTCTTTGGGATTTGAAGAGTCGCAGGCTCAATTCTCCCTGAGAAACATTGTAGTTGCACATGTTCTCTGCATAGCACAATTCCCTTTGTGAGGACAAGGGATTTTCCAAGAAAAAAAAACTTGGAGGTTGCCATTCCTTGGTATGTGCTCATCCTTCAGTAATATACAGTGAATTGGCGACCCTATTTGACCACTAGCCTCAAGCAAACGTTCCTCTTGTCTCCTAACACACGTTGGCGTGTGGCAGAATCCATGTAGCCTTATTCAGTGTTGTTCTTGGCCTCTAGGAATCATTCCAGGTCTCAATACTGGCCGGTCTGCAGTAGGATGAGAAACCTACCAGAAGAAAGGCCTGTGAGTTCGGGGAGTTGTGAGCAATGCACCGTTGGAAACAGCTAGATGACGAGTCATGGGCTGTGAAGGGCCTCTTTCCTTAAACCTCTAGAATGTGGTAAGTTGAATGAACTCAAGGATCTCCCTTCTAAAGCACATTGGAGGTACAAACCAGAGAAAGAAAGAGCAGGGGCAGTGCTCTGTGGTCCCTTTTGAAAATAAGGCATGAAAGGAGACTTTATTTACCTCCTTGGGATTTAGAGAGTTGTGGGCTGAACTCTCCTGAGAAACACTGTAGTTGCACATGTTCTCTTCATAGCACATTTGCCTTTGTGATGACAAGTGAGTTTCTAGGAAAAATCTTGGAGGTTGCCATTCTTTGGTAGGTGCTCATCCTTCGGTAATCTTCAGTGAATTGGCGACGCCATTTGATCACTAGCCTCAAGCTAAGGCTCCTCTTGTATCATCCCACAGGTTGGCATGCAGCAGAATCCATGTAGCCTTATTCAGTGTGGTTCTTGGGCACTAGGAAACATTCGAAGTCTCCTAGGACTCAGGGGTCTGCACCAGACCCGAAACGTACAAAAAGGACGGCCTGTGTGTTCAAGGATTTGTGAGTAAGGCACCGTTGGGAACAGCTAGATGCCAAGTCAGGGGCAGTGAAAGGCTTCTTTTGTTAAACCTCTAGAATGTGGTACGCTGAAACAACTCAAGTATCTCCCTTCTAAATCACCTTGCAGGTACAAAACAGAGAAAGAAACAGCAGGTTCAATGCTCTGTGGTCCCTTTTGAAAATAAGGCTGGAAGGGAAACTTTATTTACCTCCTTGAGATTTAGAGAGTTGCAGGCTCAATTCTCCCTGAGAAACACTGTACTTGCACATCTTCCCTTCATAACACAATTGCCTTTGTGATGACGTGAGTTTCTAGGATAGAACCTTGGAGGTTGCCATTCCTTGGTAGTTGCTCATCCCTCGGTAATCTTCAGGGAATGAACCAAACACATGGGACCTCTAGCCTCAAGTTAACGTTCAGGTTTTCTCATGACAGGGGCAGGCATGCCACAGATTCCATGCAGCCTTAGTCCCTGTGGTTCTTGAACTCTAGGAATCATATCAGTTCTCTTTTGACTCGCTGGTCTGCCCTAGGTTTTGAAACGTACTAAAAGGACCGCCTGTGTCTTCGCGAAGTTGTGAGCAATCTACGGTTGGGAACATCTAGATGCCAAGTGATGGGCAGTGAAGGGCTTCGTTGGTTACACCCCTAGCTTGCGATGGCTGGAAAGCAACACAGTTATCAACGTTCCGTGCCTTCCTTCATGCAAAGCGTGTCTGCATTCCTCAGGAAACCTGAGCTGCACTGAAAAACACAATTAGCCTACGATTGCTTCTAGGAACTAAACCGTGAAGTCGGTATACCCCAAGCAGCAACTAGACTTCATGTCCAGTTTCAATAATTACAGGGTTTCCCTTAACTGATAGTTATTCCCGAGAAAAATTGCCACCTAGGCCTCACTAAGCCTTCACCTTGATATCCTTACACCACCATCACGACTCCCAGCATGGCAATGGTTACTAAGGTCATGCTCCATTGTGTCCACTGGATGTGCAATAAGAGAGCCAGAAACTCCAGAGGAATATGCTGTTTGGTCCCCCTGGAAATTGAGGCTTCCTGGAAAATTGTATTTTCCTCATTAGAAAGTTGAGAGTTGCAGCCTCAGTGTTACCTGGTAAACTCTGTTGTAGCCCACCTTTTCTTCATCGCACAATGGTATTTGTGAGGACAAGTGATTTTCCAAGAAAGAAACTTGGAGGTTGCCATTCTTTGGTATGTGCTCATCCTTCAGTGATCTACAGTGAATTGGCGAACCCGTTTGACCACTAGCCGCAAGGTAACGTTGCTCTTGAATCATGCCACAGGTTGGCATGCAGCTGAATCCATGTAGCCTTATTCAGTGTGGTTCTTGAGCTCTAGGAATCATTCCAGGTCTCAAAGTACTGGTGGGGCTGCACTAGGATGAGACACGTACAAGAAGAATGGCCTGTGTGTTTGGGGATTTGTGAGCAGTGCACCATTGGGAAGAGCTCGATGCTGAGTCTTGGAAGGTGTAGGGCTTCTTTTGTTAAACCTCTAGAATCTGGTAAGTTGAAACAACTCAAGTGTCTCCCTTCTAAAGCACCTTGGAGGTACCAATCAGAGAAAGAAACAGCAGGGTCAATGCTCTGTGGTCTCTTTTGAAAATACGGCTCGAAGGAAATCTTTATTTTCTTCATTGGGATCTAGGGAGTTGCGTGCTCAATTCTTCTGAGAAACACTGTAGTTGCACATGTTCTCTTCATAGCACAATTGCCTTTGTGATGACAAGTGAGTTTCTAGGAAGGAAACTTGAGGATTGACATTCTTTGGTAGGTACTCATTCTTCGGAAATCTTCAGTGAATTGGCGAACCCATTTGTCCACTAGCCTCAAGCTAACGTTCCTCTTCTATCATGCCACAGGTTGGCAGGCAGCTGAATCCAAGTAGCCTTATTATGTGTGGTCCTTGAGCTCTAGGAAGCGTTCTTGGCCTCTTAGTACTGGCTGGTCTGCACTAGAATGAGAAACGTGCAGGAAGGAAAGCGTGTGTGTTCCGGGGGTTGTGAGCAATGCACCGTTTGGAAGAGCTAGGTGCTGAGTAATGGGCAGTGTAGGGTTTCCCTGGATAAACACCTAGATTGCGACAGCTTGAAAACACCTGGCTATCAGCGTTCTGTTCAATCCTTCATGCCAAAAGTGTCTGCTTTTCTGCCTATCCGTGAGCACACAAAAAATAATATGATCCTACCCCTCCTTCTGGGAACTCACACGTGATGGAAACTACGCCCAGCAGCCAGTGGACTTTAAGTGCAGCCTGAAAAATTACAGGGTTTCCCTTGAAAGCTAGTTATTCCGGAGATACATTGTACACCCAGGCCTCACTCACCGATGACCCTGTAATACTTTGACCACATTCACGACTGCCTGTATTGCAAAGTTTACTCACAAAAGGGTTTAGTTGGTAACTTGAACGTCCAATAAGTACTCAGAAACTGCAGCATAAGAAGCTGTGCTCTCCCTTTGGAGCTTGAGGCTTCATGGGAAGTTTATTTTCCACATTGGAATGTCGACACTTGCGGCCTCCGTGTTACCCGATAAACAGTGTAGTGGCCCATCGTCTCTTCACTGCAGAATTGCCTTTTCAGGCAAGTGATTTTCCATGAAACAAAGGTTTCCTTTCAATTCCTGCTACGTGCTCCTCCTTCAGCAGTTGTTAGTGAATAGGCCAACCACATGCGACGACTGGCCTCAACCTAACGTTCTGTTTTTCTCGTCACAATGGTAGGCAGGCAGCAGGTTCAATGAAGCGTTTGGCAAAGCAGTACTGGAACTGTAGGAGACATTTCTGGTGTCTTAGGAAAGGCGGGTGTGCACTAGGATCCACGATATTCACGAGGGGCTGCCAGTCTCTTCTGGAACTTGTGAGCAACGTTCAGTTGATGACAACTCTACGCCAAGAAAGGGCAGTGAAAGGCTTTTTCTGTTAAACCTCTAGAATGTGGTAAGTTGAAACAACTCAAGTATCTCCCTTCTAACGAACCTTGGAGGAACAAAATAGAGGAAGAAACAGCAGGGTCAATGCTCTGTGGTCCCTTTTGAAAGCAAGGCATGAAGGGAAAGTTTATTTACCTCTTTGGGATTTGAAGAGTCGCAGGCTCAATTCTCCCTGAGAAACATTGTAGTTGCACATGTTCTCTGCATAGCACAATTCCCTTTGTGAGGACAAGGGATTTTCCAAGAAAAAAAAACTTGGAGGTTGCCATTCCTTGGTATGTGCTCATCCTTCAGTAATATACAGTGAATTGGCGACCCTATTTGACCACTAGCCTCAAGCAAACGTTCCTCTTGTCTCCTAACACACGTTGGCGTGTGGCAGAATCCATGTAGCCTTATTCAGTGTTGTTCTTGGACTCTAGGAATCATTCCAGGTCTCAATACTGGCCGGTCTGCAGTAGGATGAGAAACCTACCAGAAGAAAGGCCTGTGAGTTCGGGGAGTTGTGAGCAATGCACCGTTGGGAACAGCTAGATGACGAGTCATGGGCTGTGAAGGGCCTCTTTCCTTAAACCTCTAGAATGTGGTAAGTTGAATGAACTCAAGGATCTCCCTTCTAAAGCACATTGGAGGTACAAACCAGAGAAAGAAAGAGCAGGGGCAGTGCTCTGTGGTCCCTTTTGAAAATAAGGCATGAAAGGAGACTTTATTTACCTCCTTGGGATTTAGAGAGTTGTGGGCTGTACTCTCCTGAGAAACACTGTAGTTGCACATGTTCTCTTCATAGCACATTTGCCTTTGTGATGACAAGTGAGTTTCTAGGAAAAATCTTGGAGGTTGCCATTCTTTGGTAGGTGCTCATCCTTCGGTAATCTTCAGTGAATTGGCGACGCCATTTGATCACTAGCCTCAAGCTAAGGCTCCTCTTGTATCATCCCACAGGTTGGCATGCAGCAGAATCCATGTAGCCTTATTCAGTGTGGTTCTTGGGCACTAGGAAACATTCGAAGTCTCCTAGGACTCAGGGGTCTGCACCAGACCCGAAACGTACAAAAAGGACGGCCTGTGTGTTCAAGGATTTGTGAGTAAGGCACCGTTGGGAACAGCTAGATGCCAAGTCAGGGGCAGTGAAAGGCTTCTTTTGTTAAACCTCTAGAATGTGGTACGCTGAAACAACTCAAGTATCTCCCTTCTAAATCACCTTGCAGGTACAAAACAGAGAAAGAAACAGCAGGTTCAATGCTCTGTGGTCCCTTTTGAAAATAAGGCTGGAAGGGAAACTTTATTTACCTCCTTGAGATTTAGAGAGTTGCAGGCTCAATTCTCCCTGAGAAACACTGTACTTGCACATCTTCCCATCATAACACAATTGCCTTTGTGATGACGTGAGTTTCTAGGATAGAACCTTGGAGGTTGCCATTCCTTGGTAGTTGCTCATCCCTCGGTAATCTTCAGGGAATGAACCAAACACATGGGACCTCTAGCCTCAAGTTAACGTTCAGGTTTTCTCATGACAGGGGCAGGCATGCCACAGATTCCATGCAGCCTTAGTCCCTGTGGTTCTTGAACTCTAGGAATCATATCAGTTCTCTTTTGACTCGCTGGTCTGCCCTAGGTTTTGAAACGTACTAAAAGGACCGCCTGTGTCTTCGCGAAGTTGTGAGCAATCTACGGTTGGGAACATCTAGATGCCAAGTGATGGGCAGTGAAGGTCTTCGTTGGTTACACCCCTAGCTTGCGATGGCTGGAAAGCAACACAGTTATCAACGTTCCGTGCCTACCTTCATGCAAAGCGTGTCTGCATTCCTCAGGAAACCTGAGCTGCACTGAAAAACACAATTAGCCTACGATTGCTTCTAGGAACTAAACCGTGAAGTCGGTATACCCCAAGCAGCAACTAGACTTCATGTCCAGTTTCAATAATTACAGGGTTTCCCTTAACTGATAGTTATTCCCGAGAAAAATTGCCACCTAGGCCTCACTAAGCCTTCACCTTGATATCCTTACACCACCATCACGACTCCCAGCATGGCAATGGTTACTAAGGTCATGCTCCATTGTGTCCACTGGATGTGCAATAAGAGAGCCAGAAACTCCAGAGGAATATGCTGTTTGGTCCCCATGGAAATTGAGGCTTCCTGGAAAATTGTATTTTCCTCATTAGAAAGTTGAGAGTTGCAGCCTCAGTGTTACCTGGTAAACTCTGTTGTAGCCCACCTTTTCTTCATCGCACAATGGTATTTGTGAGGACAAGTGATTTTCCAAGAAAGAAACTTGGAGGTTGCCATTCTTTGGTATGTGCTCATCCTTCAGTGATCTACAGTGAATTGGCGAACCCGTTTGACCACTAGCCGCAAGGTAACGTTGCTCTTGAATCATGCCACAGGTTGGCATGCAGCTGAATCCATGTAGCCTTATTCAGTGTGGTTCTTGAGCTCTAGGAATCATTCCAGGTCTCAAAGTACTGGTGGGGCTGCACTAGGATGAGAAACGTACAAGAAGAATGGCCTGTGTGTTTGGGGATTTGTGAGCAGTGCACCATTGGGAAGAGCTCGATGCTGAGTCTTGGAAGGTGTAGGGCTTCTTTTGTTAAACCTCTAGAATCTGGTAAGTTGAAACAACTCAAGTGTCTCCCTTCTAAAGCACCTTGGAGGTACCAATCAGAGAAAGAAACAGCAGGGTCAATGCTCTGTGGTCTCTTTTGAAAATACGGCTCGAAGGAAATCTTTATTTTCTTCATTGGGATCTAGGGAGTTGCGTGCTCAATTCTTCTGAGAAACACTGTAGTTGCACATGTTCTCTTCATAGCACAATTGCCTTTGTGATGACAAGTGAGTTTCTAGGAAGGAAACTTGAGGATTGACATTCTTTGGTAGGTACTCATTCTTCGGAAATCTTCAGTGAATTGGCGAACCCATTTGTCCACTAGCCTCAAGCTAACGTTCCTCTTCTATCATGCCACAGGTTGGCATGCAGCTGAATCCAAGTAGCCTTATTATGTGTGGTCCTTGAGCTCTAGGAAGCGTTCTTGGCCTCTTAGTACTGGCTGGTCTGCACTAGAATGAGAAACGTGCAGGAAGGAAAGCGTGTGTGTTCCGGGGGTTGTGAGCAATGCACCGTTTGGAAAAGCTAGGTGCTGAGTAATGGGCAGTGTAGGGTTTCCCTGGATAAACACCTAGATTGCGACAGCTTGAAAACACCTGGCTATCAGCGTTCTGTTCAATCCTTCATGCCAAAAGTGTCTGCTTTTCTGCCTATCCGTGAGCACACAAAAAATAATATGATCCTACCCCTCCTTCTGGGAACTCACACGTGATGGAAACTACGCCCAGCAGCCAGTGGACTTTAAGTGCAGCCTGAAAAATTACAGGGTTTCCCTTGAAAGCTAGTTATTCCGGAGATACATTGTACACCCAGGCCTCACTCACCGATGACCCTGTAATACTTTGACCACATTCACGACTGCCTGTATTGCAAAGTTTACTCACAAAAGGGTTTAGTTGGTAACTTGAACGTCCAATAAGTACTCAGAAACTGCAGCATAAGAAGCTGTGCTCTCCCTTTGGAGACTGAGGCTTCATGGGAAGTTTATTTTCCACATTGGAATGTCGACACTTGCGGCCTCCGTGTTACCCGATAAACAGTGTAGTGGCCCATCGTCTCTTCACTGCAGAATTGCCTTTTCAGGCAAGTGATTTTCCATGAAACAAAGGTTTCCTTTCAATTCCTGCTACGTGCTCCTCCTTCAGCAGTTGTTAGTGAATAGGCCAACCACATGCGACGACTGGCCTCAACCTAACGTTCTGTTTTTCTCGTCACAATGGTAGGCAGGCAGCAGGTTCAATGCAGCGTTTGGCAAAGCAGTACTGGAACTGTAGGAGACATTTCTGGTGTCTTAGGAAAGGCGGGTGTGCACTAGGATCCACGATATTCACGAGGGGCTGCCAGTCTCTTCTGGAACTTGTGAGCAACGTTCAGTTGATGACAACTCTACGCCAAGAAAGGGCAGTGAAAGGCTTTTTCTGTTAAACCTCTAGAATGTGGTAAGTTGAAACAACTCAAGTATCTCCCTTCTAACGAACCTTGGAGGAACAAAATAGAGGAAGAAACAGCAGGGTCAATGCTCTGTGGTCCCTTTTGAAAGCAAGGCATGAAGGGAAAGTTTATTTACCTCTTTGGGATTTGAAGAGTCGCAGGCTCAATTCTCCCTGAGAAACATTGTAGTTGCACATGTTCTCTGCATAGCACAATTCCCTTTGTGAGGACAAGGGATTTTCCAAGAAAAAAAAACTTGGAGGTTGCCATTCCTTGGTATGTGCTCATCCTTCAGTAATATACAGTGAATTGGCGACCCTATTTGACCACTAGCCTCAAGCAAACGTTCCTCTTGTCTCCTAACACACGTTGGCATGTGGCAGAATCCATGTAGCCTTATTCAGTGTTGTTCTTGGCCTCTAGGAATCATTCCAGGTCTCAATACTGGCCGGTCTGCAGTAGGATGAGAAACCTACCAGAAGAAAGGCCTGTGAGTTCGGGGAGTTGTGAGCAATGCACCGTTGGAAACAGCTAGATGACGAGTCATGGGCTGTGAAGGGCCTCTTTCCTTAAACCTCTAGAATGTGGTAAGTTGAATGAACTCAAGGATCTCCCTTCTAAAGCACATTGGAGGTACAAACCAGAGAAAGAAAGAGCAGGGGCAGTGCTCTGTGGTCCCTTTTGAAAATAAGGCATGAAAGGAGACTTTATTTACCTCCTTGGGATTTAGAGAGTTGTGGGCTGAACTCTCCTGAGAAACACTGTAGTTGCACATGTTCTCTTCATAGCACATTTGCCTTTGTGATGACAAGTGAGTTTCTAGGAAAAATCTTGGAGGTTGCCATTCTTTGGTAGGTGCTCATCCTTCGGTAATCTTCAGTGAATTGGCGACGCCATTTGATCACTAGCCTCAAGCTAAGGCTCCTCTTGTATCATCCCACAGGTTGGCATGCAGCAGAATCCATGTAGCCTTATTCAGTGTGGTTCTTGGGCACTAGGAAACATTCGAAGTCTCCTAGGACTCAGGGGTCTGCACCAGACCCGAAACGTACAAAAAGGACGGCCTGTGTGTTCAAGGATTTGTGAGTAAGGCACCGTTGGGAACAGCTAGATGCCAAGTCAGGGGCAGTGAAAGGCTTCTTTTGTTAAACCTCTAGAATGTGGTACGCTGAAACAACTCAAGTATCTCCCTTCTAAATCACCTTGCAGGTACAAAACAGAGAAAGAAACAGCAGGTTCAATGCTCTGTGGTCCCTTTTGAAAATAAGGCTGGAAGGGAAACTTTATTTACCTCCTTGAGATTTAGAGAGTTGCAGGCTCAATTCTCCCTGAGAAACACTGTACTTGCACATCTTCCCTTCATAACACAATTGCCTTTGTGATGACGTGAGTTTCTAGGATAGAACCTTGGAGGTTGCCATTCCTTGGTAGTTGCTCATCCCTCGGTAATCTTCAGGGAATGAACCAAACACATGGGACCTCTAGCCTCAAGTTAACGTTCAGGTTTTCTCATGACAGGGGCAGGCATGCCACAGATTCCATGCAGCCTTAGTCCCTGTGGTTCTTGAACTCTAGGAATCATATCAGTTCTCTTTTGACTCGCTGGTCTGCCCTAGGTTTTGAAACGTACTAAAAGGACCGCCTGTGTCTTCGCGAAGTTGTGAGCAATCTACGGTTGGGAACATCTAGATGCCAAGTGATGGGCAGTGAAGGGCTTCGTTGGTTACACCCCTAGCTTGCGATGGCTGGAAAGCAACACAGTTATCAACGTTCCGTGCCTTCCTTCATGCAAAGCGTGTCTGCATTCCTCAGGAAACCTGAGCTGCACTGAAAAACACAATTAGCCTACGATTGCTTCTAGGAACTAAACCGTGAAGTCGGTATACCCCAAGCAGCAACTAGACTTCATGTCCAGTTTCAATAATTACAGGGTTTCCCTTAACTGATAGTTATTCCCGAGAAAAATTGCCACCTAGGCCTCACTAAGCCTTCACCTTGATATCCTTACACCACCATCACGACTCCCAGCATGGCAATGGTTACTAAGGTCATGCTCCATTGTGTCCACTGGATGTGCAATAAGAGAGCCAGAAACTCCAGAGGAATATGCTGTTTGGTCCCCCTGGAAATTGAGGCTTCCTGGAAAATTGTATTTTCCTCATTAGAAAGTTGAGAGTTGCAGCCTCAGTGTTACCTGGTAAACTCTGTTGTAGCCCACCTTTTCTTCATCGCACAATGGTATTTGTGAGGACAAGTGATTTTCCAAGAAAGAAACTTGGAGGTTGCCATTCTTTGGTATGTGCTCATCCTTCAGTGATCTACAGTGAATTGGCGAACCCGTTTGACCACTAGCCGCAAGGTAACGTTGCTCTTGAATCATGCCACAGGTTGGCATGCAGCTGAATCCATGTAGCCTTATTCAGTGTGGTTCTTGAGCTCTAGGAATCATTCCAGGTCTCAAAGTACTGGTGGGGCTGCACTAGGATGAGACACGTACAAGAAGAATGGCCTGTGTGTTTGGGGATTTGTGAGCAGTGCACCATTGGGAAGAGCTCGATGCTGAGTCTTGGAAGGTGTAGGGCTTCTTTTGTTAAACCTCTAGAATCTGGTAAGTTGAAACAACTCAAGTGTCTCCCTTCTAAAGCACCTTGGAGGTACCAATCAGAGAAAGAAACAGCAGGGTCAATGCTCTGTGGTCTCTTTTGAAAATACGGCTCGAAGGAAATCTTTATTTTCTTCATTGGGATCTAGGGAGTTGTGTGCTCAATTCTTCTGAGAAACACTGTAGTTGCACATGTTCTCTTCATAGCACAATTGCCTTTGTGATGACAAGTGAGTTTCTAGGAAGGAAACTTGAGGATTGACATTCTTTGGTAGGTACTCATTCTTCGGAAATCTTCAGTGAATTGGCGAACCCATTTGTCCACTAGCCTCAAGCTAACGTTCCTCTTCTATCATGCCACAGGTTGGCATGCAGCTGAATCCAAGTAGCCTTATTATGTGTGGTCCTTGAGCTCTAGGAAGCGTTCTTGGCCTCTTAGTACTGGCTGGTCTGCACTAGAATGAGAAACGTGCAGGAAGGAAAGCGTGTGTGTTCCGGGGGTTGTGAGCAATGCACCGTTTGGAAGAGCTAGGTGCTGAGTAATGGGCAGTGTAGGGTTTCCCTGGATAAACACCTAGATTGCGACAGCTTGAAAACACCTGGCTATCAGCGTTCTGTTCAATCCTTCATGCCAAAAGTGTCTGCTTTTCTGCCTATCCGTGAGCACACAAAAAATAATATGATCCTACCCCTCCTTCTGGGAACTCACACGTGATGGAAACTACGCCCAGCAGCCAGTGGACTTTAAGTGCAGCCTGAAAAATTACAGGGTTTCCCTTGAAAGCTAGTTATTCCGGAGATACATTGTACACCCAGGCCTCACTCACCGATGACCCTGTAATACTTTGACCACATTCACGACTGCCTGTATTGCAAAGTTTACTCACAAAAGGGTTTAGTTGGTAACTTGAACGTCCAATAAGTACTCAGAAACTGCAGCATAAGAAGCTGTGCTCTCCCTTTGGAGACTGAGGCTTCATGGGAAGTTTATTTTCCACATTGGAATGTCGACACTTGCGGCCTCCGTGTTACCCGATAAACAGTGTAGTGGCCCATCGTCTCTTCACTGCAGAATTGCCTTTTCAGGCAAGTGATTTTCCATGAAACAAAGGTTTCCTTTCAATTCCTGCTACGTGCTCCTCCTTCAGCAGTTGTTAGTGAATAGGCCAACCACATGCGACGACTGGCCTCAACCTAACGTTCTGTTTTTCTCGTCACAATGGTAGGCAGGCAGCAGGTTCAATGCAGCGTTTGGCAAAGCAGTACTGGAACTGTAGGAGACATTTCTGGTGTCTTAGGAAAGGCGGGTGTGCACTAGGATCCACGATATTCACGAGGGGCTGCCAGTCTCTTCTGGAACTTGTGAGCAACGTTCAGTTGATGACAACTCTACGCCAAGAAAGGGCAGTGAAAGGCTTTTTCTGTTAAACCTCTAGAATGTGGTAAGTTGAAACAACTCAAGTATCTCCCTTCTAACGAACCTTGGAGGAACAAAATAGAGGAAGAAACAGCAGGGTCAATGCTCTGTGGTCCCTTTTGAAAGCAAGGCATGAAGGGAAAGTTTATTTACCTCTTTGGGATTTGAAGAGTCGCAGGCTCAATTCTCCCTGAGAAACATTGTAGTTGCACATGTTCTCTGCATAGCACAATTCCCTTTGTGAGGACAAGGGATTTTCCAAGAAAAAAAAACTTGGAGGTTGCCATTCCTTGGTATGTGCTCATCCTTCAGTAATATACAGTGAATTGGCGACCCTATTTGACCACTAGCCTCAAGCAAACGTTCCTCTTGTCTCCTAACACACGTTGGCGTGTGGCAGAATCCATGTAGCCTTATTCAGTGTTGTTCTTGGCCTCTAGGAATCATTCCAGGTCTCAATACTGGCCGGTCTGCAGTAGGATGAGAAACCTACCAGAAGAAAGGCCTGTGAGTTCGGGGAGTTGTGAGCAATGCACCGTTGGAAACAGCTAGATGACGAGTCATGGGCTGTGAAGGGCCTCTTTCCTTAAACCTCTAGAATGTGGTAAGTTGAATGAACTCAAGGATCTCCCTTCTAAAGCACATTGGAGGTACAAACCAGAGAAAGAAAGAGCAGGGGCAGTGCTCTGTGGTCCCTTTTGAAAATAAGGCATGAAAGGAGACTTTATTTACCTCCTTGGGATTTAGAGAGTTGTGGGCTGAACTCTCCTGAGAAACACTGTAGTTGCACATGTTCTCTTCATAGCACATTTGCCTTTGTGATGACAAGTGAGTTTCTAGGAAAAATCTTGGAGGTTGCCATTCTTTGGTAGGTGCTCATCCTTCGGTAATCTTCAGTGAATTGGCGACGCCATTTGATCACTAGCCTCAAGCTAAGGCTCCTCTTGTATCATCCCACAGGTTGGCATGCAGCAGAATCCATGTAGCCTTATTCAGTGTGGTTCTTGGGCACTAGGAAACATTCGAAGTCTCCTAGGACTCAGGGGTCTGCACCAGACCCGAAACGTACAAAAAGGACGGCCTGTGTGTTCAAGGATTTGTGAGTAAGGCACCGTTGGGAACAGCTAGATGCCAAGTCAGGGGCAGTGAAAGGCTTCTTTTGTTAAACCTCTAGAATGTGGTACGCTGAAACAACTCAAGTATCTCCCTTCTAAATCACCTTGCAGGTACAAAACAGAGAAAGAAACAGCAGGTTCAATGCTCTGTGGTCCCTTTTGAAAATAAGGCTGGAAGGGAAACTTTATTTACCTCCTTGAGATTTAGAGAGTTGCAGGCTCAATTCTCCCTGAGAAACACTGTACTTGCACATCTTCCCTTCATAACACAATTGCCTTTGTGATGACGTGAGTTTCTAGGATAGAACCTTGGAGGTTGCCATTCCTTGGTAGTTGCTCATCCCTCGGTAATCTTCAGGGAATGAACCAAACACATGGGACCTCTAGCCTCAAGTTAACGTTCAGGTTTTCTCATGACAGGGGCAGGCATGCCACAGATTCCATGCAGCCTTAGTCCCTGTGGTTCTTGAACTCTAGGAATCATATCAGTTCTCTTTTGACTCGCTGGTCTGCCCTAGGTTTTGAAACGTACTAAAAGGACCGCCTGTGTCTTCGCGAAGTTGTGAGCAATCTACGGTTGGGAACATCTAGATGCCAAGTGATGGGCAGTGAAGGGCTTCGTTGGTTACACCCCTAGCTTGCGATGGCTGGAAAGCAACACAGTTATCAACGTTCCGTGCCTTCCTTCATGCAAAGCGTGTCTGCATTCCTCAGGAAACCTGAGCTGCACTGAAAAACACAATTAGCCTACGATTGCTTCTAGGAACTAAACCGTGAAGTCGGTATACCCCAAGCAGCAACTAGACTTCATGTCCAGTTTCAATAATTACAGGGTTTCCCTTAACTGATAGTTATTCCCGAGAAAAATTGCCACCTAGGCCTCACTAAGCCTTCACCTTGATATCCTTACACCACCATCACGACTCCCAGCATGGCAATGGTTACTAAGGTCATGCTCCATTGTGTCCACTGGATGTGCAATAAGAGAGCCAGAAACTCCAGAGGAATATGCTGTTTGGTCCCCCTGGAAATTGAGGCTTCCTGGAAAATTGTATTTTCCTCATTAGAAAGTTGAGAGTTGCAGCCTCAGTGTTACCTGGTAAACTCTGTTGTAGCCCACCTTTTCTTCATCGCACAATGGTATTTGTGAGGACAAGTGATTTTCCAAGAAAGAAACTTGGAGGTTGCCATTCTTTGGTATGTGCTCATCCTTCAGTGATCTACAGTGAATTGGCGAACCCGTTTGACCACTAGCCGCAAGGTAACGTTGCTCTTGAATCATGCCACAGGTTGGCATGCAGCTGAATCCATGTAGCCTTATTCAGTGTGGTTCTTGAGCTCTAGGAATCATTCCAGGTCTCAAAGTACTGGTGGGGCTGCACTAGGATGAGACACGTACAAGAAGAATGGCCTGTGTGTTTGGGGATTTGTGAGCAGTGCACCATTGGGAAGAGCTCGATGCTGAGTCTTGGAAGGTGTAGGGCTTCTTTTGTTAAACCTCTAGAATCTGGTAAGTTGAAACAACTCAAGTGTCTCCCTTCTAAAGCACCTTGGAGGTACCAATCAGAGAAAGAAACAGCAGGGTCAATGCTCTGTGGTCTCTTTTGAAAATACGGCTCGAAGGAAATCTTTATTTTCTTCATTGGGATCTAGGGAGTTGTGTGCTCAATTCTTCTGAGAAACACTGTAGTTGCACATGTTCTCTTCATAGCACAATTGCCTTTGTGATGACAAGTGAGTTTCTAGGAAGGAAACTTGAGGATTGACATTCTTTGGTAGGTACTCATTCTTCGGAAATCTTCAGTGAATTGGCGAACCCATTTGTCCACTAGCCTCAAGCTAACGTTCCTCTTCTATCATGCCACAGGTTGGCATGCAGCTGAATCCAAGTAGCCTTATTATGTGTGGTCCTTGAGCTCTAGGAAGCGTTCTTGGCCTCTTAGTACTGGCTGGTCTGCACTAGAATGAGAAACGTGCAGGAAGGAAAGCGTGTGTGTTCCGGGGGTTGTGAGCAATGCACCGTTTGGAAGAGCTAGGTGCTGAGTAATGGGCAGTGTAGGGTTTCCCTGGATAAACACCTAGATTGCGACAGCTTGAAAACACCTGGCTATCAGCGTTCTGTTCAATCCTTCATGCCAAAAGTGTCTGCTTTTCTGCCTATCCGTGAGCACACAAAAAATAATATGATCCTACCCCTCCTTCTGGGAACTCACACGTGATGGAAACTACGCCCAGCAGCCAGTGGACTTTAAGTGCAGCCTGAAAAATTACAGGGTTTCCCTTGAAAGCTAGTTATTCCGGAGATACATTGTACACCCAGGCCTCACTCACCGATGACCCTGTAATACTTTGACCACATTCACGACTGCCTGTATTGCAAAGTTTACTCACAAAAGGGTTTAGTTGGTAACTTGAACGTCCAATAAGTACTCAGAAACTGCAGCATAAGAAGCTGTGCTCTCCCTTTGGAGACTGAGGCTTCATGGGAAGTTTATTTTCCACATTGGAATGTCGACACTTGCGGCCTCCGTGTTACCCGATAAACAGTGTAGTGGCCCATCGTCTCTTCACTGCAGAATTGCCTTTTCAGGCAAGTGATTTTCCATGAAACAAAGGTTTCCTTTCAATTCCTGCTACGTGCTCCTCCTTCAGCAGTTGTTAGTGAATAGGCCAACCACATGCGACGACTGGCCTCAACCTAACGTTCTGTTTTTCTCGTCACAATGGTAGGCAGGCAGCAGGTTCAATGCAGCGTTTGGCAAAGCAGTACTGGAACTGTAGGAGACATTTCTGGTGTCTTAGGAAAGGCGGGTGTGCACTAGGATCCACGATATTCACGAGGGGCTGCCAGTCTCTTCTGGAACTTGTGAGCAACGTTCAGTTGATGACAACTCTACGCCAAGAAAGGGCAGTGAAAGGCTTTTTCTGTTAAACCTCTAGAATGTGGTAAGTTGAAACAACTCAAGTATCTCCCTTCTAACGAACCTTGGAGGAACAAAATAGAGGAAGAAACAGCAGGGTCAATGCTCTGTGGTCCCTTTTGAAAGCAAGGCATGAAGGGAAAGTTTATTTACCTCTTTGGGATTTGAAGAGTCGCAGGCTCAATTCTCCCTGAGAAACATTGTAGTTGCACATGTTCTCTGCATAGCACAATTCCCTTTGTGAGGACAAGGGATTTTCCAAGAAAAAAAAACTTGGAGGTTGCCATTCCTTGGTATGTGCTCATCCTTCAGTAATATACAGTGAATTGGCGACCCTATTTGACCACTAGCCTCAAGCAAACGTTCCTCTTGTCTCCTAACACACGTTGGCGTGTGGCAGAATCCATGTAGCCTTATTCAGTGTTGTTCTTGGACTCTAGGAATCATTCCAGGTCTCAATACTGGCCGGTCTGCAGTAGGATGAGAAACCTACCAGAAGAAAGGCCTGTGAGTTCGGGGAGTTGTGAGCAATGCACCGTTGGGAACAGCTAGATGACGAGTCATGGGCTGTGAAGGGCCTCTTTCCTTAAACCTCTAGAATGTGGTAAGTTGAATGAACTCAAGGATCTCCCTTCTAAAGCACATTGGAGGTACAAACCAGAGAAAGAAAGAGCAGGGGCAGTGCTCTGTGGTCCCTTTTGAAAATAAGGCATGAAAGGAGACTTTATTTACCTCCTTGGGATTTAGAGAGTTGTGGGCTGTACTCTCCTGAGAAACACTGTAGTTGCACATGTTCTCTTCATAGCACATTTGCCTTTGTGATGACAAGTGAGTTTCTAGGAAAAATCTTGGAGGTTGCCATTCTTTGGTAGGTGCTCATCCTTCGGTAATCTTCAGTGAATTGGCGATGCCATTTGATCACTAGCCTCAAGCTAAGGCTCCTCTTGTACCATCCCACAGGTTGGCATGCAGCGGAATCCATGTAGCCTTATTCAGTGTGGTTCTTGGGCACTAGGAAACATTCGAAGTCTCCTAGGACTCAGGGGTCTGCACCAGACCCGAAACGTACAAAAAGGACGGCCTGTGTGTTCAAGGATTTGTGAGTAAGGCACCGTTGGGAACAGCTAGATGCCAAGTCAGGGGCAGTGAAAGGCTTCTTTTGTTAAACCTCTAGAATGTGGTACGCTGAAACAACTCAAGTATCTCCCTTCTAAATCACCTTGCAGGTACAAAACAGAGAAAGAAACAGCAGGTTCAATGCTCTGTGGTCCCTTTTGAAAATAAGGCTGGAAGGGAAACTTTATTTACCTCCTTGAGATTTAGAGAGTTGCAGGCTCAATTCTCCCTGAGAAACACTGTACTTGCACATCTTCCCTTCATAACACAATTGCCTTTGTGATGACGTGAGTTTCTAGGATAGAACCTTGGAGGTTGCCATTCCTTGGTAGTTGCTCATCCCTCGGTAATCTTCAGGGAATGAACCAAACACATGGGACCTCTAGCCTCAAGTTAACGTTCAGGTTTTCTCATGACAGGGGCAGGCATGCCACAGATTCCATGCAGCCTTAGTCCCTGTGGTTCTTGAACTCTAGGAATCATATCAGTTCTCTTTTGACTCGCTGGTCTGCCCTAGGTTTTGAAACGTACTAAAAGGACCGCCTGTGTCTTCGGGAAGTTGTGAGCAATCTACGGTTGGGAACATCTAGATGCCAAGTGATGGGCAGTGAAGGGCTTCGTTGGTTACACCCCTAGCTTGCGATGGCTGGAAAGCAACACAGTTATCAACGTTCCGTGCCTTCCTTCATGCAAAGCGTGTCTGCATTCCTCAGGAAACCTGAGCTGCACTGAAAAACACAATTAGCTTACGATTGCTTCTAGGAACTAAACCGTGAAGTCGGTATACCTCAAGCAGCAACTAGACTTCATGTCCAGTTTCAATAATTACAGGGTTTCCCTTAACTGATAGTTATTCCCGAGAAAAATTGCCACCTAGGCCTCACTAAGCCTTCACCTTGATATCCTTACACCACCATCACGACTCCCAGCATGGCAATGGTTACTAAGGTCATGCTCCATTGTGTCCACTGGATGTGCAATAAGAGAGCCAGAAACTCCAGAGGAATATGCTGTTTGGTCCCCCTGGAAATTGAGGCTTCCTGGAAAATTGTATTTTCCTCATTAGAAAGTTGAGAGTTGCAGCCTCAGTGTTACCTGGTAAACTCTGTTGTAGCCCACCTTTTCTTCATCCCACAATGGTATTTGTGAGGACAAGTGATTTTCCAAGAAAGAAACTTGGAGGTTGCCATTCTTTGGTATGTGCTCATCCTTCAGTGATCTACAGTGAATTGGCGAACCCGTTTGACCACTAGCCGCAAGGTAACGTTGCTCTTGAATCATGCCACAGGTTGGCATGCAGCTGAATCCATGTAGCCTTATTCAGTGTGGTTCTTGAGCTCTAGGAATCATTCCAGGTCTCAAAGTACTGGTGGGGCTGCACTAGGATGAGACACGTACAAGAAGAATGGCCTGTGTGTTTGGGGATTTGTGAGCAGTGCACCATTGGGAAGAGCTCGATGCTGAGTCTTGGAAGGTGTAGGGCTTCTTTTGTTAAACCTCTAGAATCTGGTAAGTTGAAACAACTCAAGTGTCTCCCTTCTAAAGCACCTTGGAGGTACCAATCAGAGAAAGAAACAGCAGGGTCAATGCTCTGTGGTCTCTTTTGAAAATACGGCTCGAAGGAAATCTTTATTTTCTTCATTGGGATCTAGGGAGTTGCGTGCTCAATTCTCCTGAGAAACACTGTAGTTGCACATGTTCTCTTCATAGCACAATTGCCTTTGTGATGACAAGTGAGTTTCTAGGAAGGAAACTTGAGGATTGCCATTCTTTGGTAGGTACTCATTCTTCGGAAATCTTCAGTGAATTGGCGAACCCATTTGTCCACTAGCCTCAAGCTAACGTTCCTCTTCTATCATGCCACAGGTTGGCATGCAGCTGAATCCAAGTAGCCTTATTATGTGTGGTCCTTGAGCTCTAGGAAGCGTTCCTGGCCTCTTAGTACTGGCTGGTCTGCACTAGAATGAGAAACGTGCAGGAAGGAAAGCGTGTGTGTTCCGGGGGTTGTGAGCAATGCGCCGTTTGGAAGAGCTAGGTGCTGAGTAATGGGCAGTGTAGGGTTTCCCTGGATAAACACCTAGATTGCGACAGCTTGAAAACACCTGGCTATCAGCGTTCTGTTCAATCCTTCATGCCAAAAGTGTCTGCTTTTCTGCCTATCCGTGAGCACACAAAAAATAATATGATCCTACCCCTCCTTCTGGGAACTCACACGTGATGGAAACTACGCCCAGCAGCCAGTGGACTTTAAGTGCAGCCTGAAAAATTACAGGGTTTCCCTTGAAAGCTAGTTATTCCGGAGATACATTGTACACCCAGGCCTCACTCACCGATGACCCTGTAATACTTTGACCACATTCACGACTGCCTGTATTGCAAAGTTTACTCACAAAAGGGTTTAGTTGGTAACTTGAACGTCCAATAAGTACTCAGAAACTGCAGCATAAGAAGCTGTGCTCTCCCTTTGGAGATTGAGGCTTCATGGGAAGTTTATTTTCCACATTGGAATGTCGACACTTGTGGCCTCCGTGTTACCCGATAAACAGTGTAGTGGCCCATCGTCTCTTCACTGCAGAATTGCCTTTTCAGGCAAGTGATTTTCCATGAAACAAAGGTTTCCTTTCAATTCCTGCTACGTGCTCCTCCTTCAGCAGTTGTTAGTGAATAGGCCAACCACATGCGACGACTGGCCTCAACCTAACGTTCTGTTTTTCTCGTCACAATGGTAGGCAGGCAGCAGGTTCAATGCAGCGTTTGGCAAAGCAGTACTGGAACTGTAGGAGACATTTCTGGTGTCTTAGGAAAGGCGGGTGTGCACTAGGATCCACGATATTCACGAGGGGCTGCCAGTCTCTTCTGGAACTTGTGAGCAACGTTCAGTTGATGACAACTCTACGCCAAGAAAGGGCAGTGAAAGGCTTTTTCTGTTAAACCTCTAGAATGTGGTAAGATGAAACAACTCAAGTATCTCCCTTCTAACGAACCTTGGAGGAACAAAATAGAGGAAGAAACAGCAGGGTCAATGCTCTGTGGTCCCTTTTGAAAGCAAGGCATGAAGGGAAAGTTTATTTACCTCTTTGGGATTTGAAGAGTCGCAGGCTCAATTCTCCCTGAGAAACATTGTAGTTGCACATGTTCTCTGCATAGCACAATTCCCTTTGTGAGGACAAGGGATTTTCCAAGAAAAAAAAACTTGGAGGTTGCCATTCCTTGGTATGTGCTCATCCTTCAGTAATATACAGTGAATTGGCGACCCTATTTGACCACTAGCCTCAAGCAAACGTTCCTCTTGTCTCCTAACACACGTTGGCGTGTGGCAGAATCCATGTAGCCTTATTCAGTGTTGTTCTTGGACTCTAGGAATCATTCCAGGTCTCAATACTGGCCGGTCTGCAGTAGGATGAGAAACCTACCAGAAGAAAGGCCTGTGAGTTCGGGGAGTTGTGAGCAATGCACCGTTGGGAACAGCTAGATGACGAGTCATGGGCTGTGAAGGGCCTCTTTCCTTAAACCTCTAGAATGTGGTAAGTTGAATGAACTCAAGGATCTCCCTTCTAAAGCACATTGGAGGTACAAACCAGAGAAAGAAAGAGCAGGGGCAGTGCTCTGTGGTCCCTTTTGAAAATAAGGCATGAAAGGAGACTTTATTTACCTCCTTGGGATTTAGAGAGTTGTGGGCTGAACTCTCCTGAGAAACACTGTAGTTGCACATGTTCTCTTCATAGCACATTTGCCTTTGTGATGACAAGTGAGTTTCTAGGAAAAATCTTGGAGGTTGCCATTCTTTGGTAGGTGCTCATCCTTCGGTAATCTTCAGTGAATTGGCGATGCCATTTGATCACTAGCCTCAAGCTAAGGCTCCTCTTGTATCATCCCACAGGTTGGCATGCAGCAGAATCCATGTAGCCTTAATCAGTGTGGCTCTTGGGCACTAGGAAACATTCGAAGTCTCCTAGGACTCAGGGGTCTGCACCAGACCCGAAACGTACAAAAAGGACGGCCTGTGTGTTCAAGGATTTGTGAGTAAGGCACCGTTGGGAACAGCTAGATGCCAAGTCAGGGGCAGTGAAAGGCTTCTTTTGTTAAACCTCTAGAATGTGGTACGCTGAAACAACTCAAGTATCTCCCTTCTAAATCACCTTGCAGGTACAAAACAGAGAAAGAAACAGCAGGTTCAATGCTCTGTGGTCCCTTTTGAAAATAAGGCTGGAAGGGAAACTTTATTTACCTCCTTGAGATTTAGAGAGTTGCAGGCTCAATTCTCCCTGAGAAACACTGTACTTGCACATCTTCCCTTCATAACACAATTGCCTTTGTGATGACGTGAGTTTCTAGGATAGAACCTTGGAGGTTGCCATTCCTTGGTAGTTGCTCATCCCTCGGTAATCTTCAGGGAATGAACCAAACACATGGGACCTCTAGCCTCAAGTTAACGTTCAGGTTTTCTCATGACAGGGGCAGGCATGCCACAGATTCCATGCAGCCTTAGTCCCTGTGGTTCTTGAACTCTAGGAATCATATCAGTTCTCTTTTGACTCGCTGGTCTGCCCTAGGTTTTGAAACGTACTAAAAGGACCGCCTGTGTCTTCGCGAAGTTGTGAGCAATCTACGGTTGGGAACATCTAGATGCCAAGTGATGGGCAGTGAAGGGCTTCGTTGGTTACACCCCTAGCTTGCGATGGCTGGAAAGCAACACAGTTATCAACGTTCCGTGCCTTCCTTCATGCAAAGCGTGTCTGCATTCCTCAGGAAACCTGAGCTGCACTGAAAAACACAATTAGCCTACGATTGCTTCTAGGAACTAAACCGTGAAGTCGGTATACCCCAAGCAGCAACTAGACTTCATGTCCAGTTTCAATAATTACAGGGTTTCCCTTAACTGATAGTTATTCCCGAGGAAAATTGCCACCTAGGCCTCACTAAGCCTTCACCTTGATATCCTTACACCACCATCACGACTCCCAGCATGGCAATGGTTACTAAGGTCATGCTCCATTGTGTCCACTGGATGTGCAATAAGAGAGCCAGAAACTCCAGAGGAATATGCTGTTTGGTCCCCCTGGAAATTGAGGCTTCCTGGAAAATTGTATTTTCCTCATTAGAAAGTTGAGAGTTGCAGCCTCAGTGTTACCTGGTAAACTCTGTTGTAGCCCACCTTTTCTTCATCGCACAATGGTATTTGTGAGGACAAGTGATTTTCCAAGAAAGAAACTTGGAGGTTGCCATTCTTTGGTATGTGCTCATCCTTCAGTGATCTACAGTGAATTGGCGAACCCGTTTGACCACTAGCCGCAAGGTAACGTTGCTCTTGAATCATGCCACAGGTTGGCATGCAGCTGAATCCATGTAGCCTTATTCAGTGTGGTTCTTGAGCTCTAGGAATCATTCCAGGTCTCAAAGTACTGGTGGGGCTGCACTAGGATGAGACACGTACAAGAAGAATGGCCTGTGTGTTTGGGGATTTGTGAGCAGTGCACCATTGGGAAGAGCTCGATGCTGAGTCTTGGAAGGTGTAGGGCTTCTTTTGTTAAACCTCTAGAATCTGGTAAGTTGAAACAACTCAAGTGTCTCCCTTCTAAAGCACCTTGGAGGTACCAATCAGAGAAAGAAACAGCAGGGTCAATGCTCTGTGGTCTCTTTTGAAAATACGGCTCGAAGGAAATCTTTATTTTCTTCATTGGGATCTAGGGAGTTGCGTGCTCAATTCTCCTGAGAAACACTGTAGTTGCACATGTTCTCTTCATAGCACAATTGCCTTTGTGATGACAAGTGAGTTTCTAGGAAGGAAACTTGAGGATTGACATTCTTTGGTAGGTACTCATTCTTCGGAAATCTTCAGTGAATTGGCGAACCCATTTGTCCACTAGCCTCAAGCTAACGTTCCTCTTCTATCATGCCACAGGTTGGCAGGCAGCTGAATCCAAGTAGCCTTATTATGTGTGGTCCTTGAGCTCTAGGAAGCGTTCTTGGCCTCTTAGTACTGGCTGGTCTGCACTAGAATGAGAAACGTGCAGGAAGGAAAGCGTGTGTGTTCCGGGGGTTGTGAGCAATGCACCGTTTGGAAGAGCTAGGTGCTGAGTAATGGGCAGTGTAGGGTTTCCCTGGATAAACACCTAGATTGCGACAGCTTGAAAACACCTGGCTATCAGCGTTCTGTTCAATCCTTCATGCCAAAAGTGTCTGCTTTTCTGCCTATCCGTGAGCACACAAAAAATAATATGATCCTACCCCTCCTTCTGGGAACTCACACGTGATGGAAACTACGCCCAGCAGCCAGTGGACTTTAAGTGCAGCCTGAAAAATTACAGGGTTTCCCTTGAAAGCTAGTTATTCCGGAGATACATTGTACACCCAGGCCTCACTCACCGATGACCCTGTAATACTTTGACCACATTCACGACTGCCTGTATTGCAAAGTTTACTCACAAAAGGGTTTAGTTGGTAACTTGAACGTCCAATAAGTACTCAGAAACTGCAGCATAAGAAGCTGTGCTCTCCCTTTGGAGATTGAGGCTTCATGGGAAGTTTATTTTCCACATTGGAATGTCGACACTTGTGGCCTCCGTGTTACCCGATAAACAGTGTAGTGGCCCATCGTCTCTTCACTGCAGAATTGCCTTTTCAGGCAAGTGATTTTCCATGAAACAAAGGTTTCCTTTCAATTCCTGCTACGTGCTCCTCCTTCAGCAGTTGTTAGTGAATAGGCCCACCACATGCGACGACTGGCCTCAACCTAACGTTCTGTTTTTCTCGTCACAATGGTAGGCAGGCAGCAGGTTCAATGCAGCGTTTGGCAAAGCAGTACTGGAACTGTAGGAGACATTTCTGGTGTCTTAGGAAAGGCGGGTGTGCACTAGGATCCACGATATTCACGAGGGGCTGCCAGTCTCTTCTGGAACTTGTGAGCAACGTTCAGTTGAGGACAACTCTACGCCAAGAAAGGGCAGTGAAAGGCTTTTTCTGTTAAACCTCTAGAATGTGGTAAGATGAAACAACTCAAGTATCTCCCTTCTAACGAACCTTGGAGGAACAAAATAGAGGAAGAAACAGCAGGGTCAATGCTCTGTGGTCCCTTTTGAAAGCAAGGCATGAAGGGAAAGTTTATTTACCTCTTTGGGATTTGAAGAGTCGCAGGCTCAATTCTCCCTGAGAAACATTGTAGTTGCACATGTTCTCTGCATAGCACAATTCCCTTTGTGAGGACAAGGGATTTTCCAAGAAAAAAAAACTTGGAGGTTGCCATTCCTTGGTATGTGCTCATCCTTCAGTAATATACAGTGAATTGGCGACCCTATTTGACCACTAGCCTCAAGCAAACGTTCCTCTTGTCTCCTAACACACGTTGGCGTGTGGCAGAATCCATGTAGCCTTATTCAGTGTTGTTCTTGGACTCTAGGAATCATTCCAGGTCTCAATACTGGCCGGTCTGCAGTAGGATGAGAAACCTACCAGAAGAAAGGCCTGTGAGTTCGGGGAGTTGTGAGCAATGCACCGTTGGGAACAGCTAGATGACGAGTCATGGGCTGTGAAGGGCCTCTTTCCTTAAACCTCTAGAATGTGGTAAGTTGAATGAACTCAAGGATCTCCCTTCTAAAGCACATTGGAGGTACAAACCAGAGAAAGAAAGAGCAGGGGCAGTGCTCTGTGGTCCCTTTTGAAAATAAGGCATGAAAGGAGACTTTATTTACCTCCTTGGGATTTAGAGAGTTGTGGGCTGAACTCTCCTGAGAAACACTGTAGTTGCACATGTTCTCTTCATAGCACATTTGCCTTTGTGATGACAAGTGAGTTTCTAGGAAAAATCTTGGAGGTTGCCATTCTTTGGTAGGTGCTCATCCTTCGGTAATCTTCAGTGAATTGGCGATGCCATTTGATCACTAGCCTCAAGCTAAGGCTCCTCTTGTATCATCCCACAGGTTGGCATGCAGCAGAATCCATGTAGCCTTAATCAGTGTGGCTCTTGGGCACTAGGAAACATTCGAAGTCTCCTAGGACTCAGGGGTCTGCACCAGACCCGAAACGTACAAAAAGGACGGCCTGTGTGTTCAAGGATTTGTGAGTAAGGCACCGTTGGGAACAGCTAGATGCCAAGTCAGGGGCAGTGAAAGGCTTCTTTTGTTAAACCTCTAGAATGTGGTACGCTGAAACAACTCAAGTATCTCCCTTCTAAATCACCTTGCAGGTACAAAACAGAGAAAGAAACAGCAGGTTCAATGCTCTGTGGTCCCTTTTGAAAATAAGGCTGGAAGGGAAACTTTATTTACCTCCTTGAGATTTAGAGAGTTGCAGGCTCAATTCTCCCTGAGAAACACTGTACTTGCACATCTTCCCTTCATAACACAATTGCCTTTGTGATGACGTGAGTTTCTAGGATAGAACCTTGGAGGTTGCCATTCCTTGGTAGTTGCTCATCCTTCGGTAATCTTCAGGGAATGAACCAAACACATGGGACCTCTAGCCTCAAGTTAACGTTCAGGTTTTCTCATGACAGGGGCAGGCATGCCACAGATTCCATGCAGCCTTAGTCCCTGTGGTTCTTGAACTCTAGGAATCATATCAGTTCTCTTTTGACTCGCTGGTCTGCCCTAGGTTTTGAAACGTACTAAAAGGACCGCCTGTGTCTTCGCGAAGTTGTGAGCAATCTACGGTTGGGAACATCTAGATGCCAAGTGATGGGCAGTGAAGGGCTTCGTTGGTTACACCCCTAGCTTGCGATGGCTGGAAAGCAACACAGTTATCAACGTTCCGTGCCTTCCTTCATGCAAAGCGTGTCTGCATTCCTCAGGAAACCTGAGCTGCACTGAAAAACACAATTAGCCTACGATTGCTTCTAGGAACTAAACCATGAAGTCGGTATACCTCAAGCAGCAACTAGACTTCATGTCCAGTTTCAATAATTACAGGGTTTCCCTTAACTGATAGTTATTCCCGAGAAAAATTGCCACCTAGGCCTCACTAAGCCTTCACCTTGATATCCTTACACCACCATCACGACTCCCAGCATGGCAATGGTTACTAATGTCATGCTCCATTGTGTCCACTGGATGTGCAATAAGAGAGCCAGAAACTCCAGAGGAATATGCTGTTTGGTCCCCCTGGAAATTGAGGCTTCCTGGAAAATTGTATTTTCCTCATTAGAAAGTTGAGAGTTGCAGCCTCAGTGTTACCTGGTAAACTCTGTTGTAGCCCACCTTTTCTTCATCCCACAATGGTATTTGTGAGGACAAGTGATTTTCCAAGAAAGAAACTTGGAGGTTGCCATTCTTTGGTATGTGCTCATCCTTCAGTGATCTACAGTGAATTGGCGAACCCGTTTGACCACTAGCCGCAAGGTAACGTTGCTCTTGAATCATGCCACAGGTTGGCATGCAGCTGAATCCATGTAGCCTTATTCAGTGTGGTTCTTGAGCTCTAGGAATCATTCCAGGTCTCAAAGTACTGGTGGGGCTGCACTAGGATGAGACACGTACAAGAAGAATGGCCTGTGTGTTTGGGGATTTGTGAGCAGTGCACCATTGGGAAGAGCTCGATGCTGAGTCTTGGAAGGTGTAGGGCTTCTTTTGTTAAACCTCTAGAATCTGGTAAGTTGAAACAACTCAAGTGTCTCCCTTCTAAAGCACCTTGGAGGTACCAATCAGAGAAAGAAACAGCAGGGTCAATGCTCTGTGGTCTCTTTTGAAAATACGGCTCGAAGGAAATCTTTATTTTCTTCATTGGGATCTAGGGAGTTGCGTGCTCAATTCTCCTGAGAAACACTGTAGTTGCACATGTTCTCTTCATAGCACAATTGCCTTTGTGATGACAAGTGAGTTTCTAGGAAGGAAACTTGAGGATTGCCATTCTTTGGTAGGTACTCATTCTTCGGAAATCTTCAGTGAATTGGCGAACCCATTTGTCCACTAGCCTCAAGCTAACGTTCCTCTTCTATCATGCCACAGGTTGGCATGCAGCTGAATCCAAGTAGCCTTATTATGTGTGGTCCTTGAGCTCTAGGAAGCGTTCCTGGCCTCTTAGTACTGGCTGGTCTGCACTAGAATGAGAAACGTGCAGGAAGGAAAGCGTGTGTGTTCCGGGGGTTGTGAGCAATGCGCCGTTTGGAAGAGCTAGGTGCTGAGTAATGGGCAGTGTAGGGTTTCCCTGGATAAACACCTAGATTGCGACAGCTTGAAAACACCTGGCTATCAGCGTTCTGTTCAATCCTTCATGCCAAAAGTGTCTGCTTTTCTGCCTATCCGTGAGCACACAAAAAATAATATGATCCTACCCCTCCTTCTGGGAACTCACACGTGATGGAAACTACGCCCAGCAGCCAGTGGACTTTAAGTGCAGCCTGAAAAATTACAGGGTTTCCCTTGAAAGCTAGTTATTCCGGAGATACATTGTACACCCAGGCCTCACTCACCGATGACCCTGTAATACTTTGACCACATTCACGACTGCCTGTATTGCAAAGTTTACTCACAAAAGGGTTTAGTTGGTAACTTGAACGTCCAATAAGTACTCAGAAACTGCAGCATAAGAAGCTGTGCTCTCCCTTTGGAGATTGAGGCTTCATGGGAAGTTTATTTTCCACATTGGAATGTCGACACTTGTGGCCTCCGTGTTACCCGATAAACAGTGTAGTGGCCCATCGTCTCTTCACTGCAGAATTGCCTTTTCAGGCAAGTGATTTTCCATGAAACAAAGGTTTCCTTTCAATTCCTGCTACGTGCTCCTCCTTCAGCAGTTGTTAGTGAATAGGCCCACCACATGCGACGACTGGCCTCAACCTAACGTTCTGTTTTTCTCGTCACAATGGTAGGCAGGCAGCAGGTTCAATGCAGCGTTTGGCAAAGCAGTACTGGAACTGTAGGAGACATTTCTGGTGTCTTAGGAAAGGCGGGTGTGCACTAGGATCCACGATATTCACGAGGGGCTGCCAGTCTCTTCTGGAACTTGTGAGCAACGTTCAGTTGAGGACAACTCTACGCCAAGAAAGGGCAGTGAAAGGCTTTTTCTGTTAAACCTCTAGAATGTGGTAAGATGAAACAACTCAAGTATCTCCCTTCTAACGAACCTTGGAGGAACAAAATAGAGGAAGAAACAGCAGGGTCAATGCTCTGTGGTCCCTTTTGAAAGCAAGGCATGAAGGGAAAGTTTATTTACCTCTTTGGGATTTGAAGAGTCGCAGGCTCAATTCTCCCTGAGAAACATTGTAGTTGCACATGTTCTCTGCATAGCACAATTCCCTTTGTGAGGACAAGGGATTTTCCAAGAAAAAAAAACTTGGAGGTTGCCATTCCTTGGTATGTGCTCATCCTTCAGTAATATACAGTGAATTGGCGACCCTATTTGACCACTAGCCTCAAGCAAACGTTCCTCTTGTCTCCTAACACACGTTGGCGTGTGGCAGAATCCATGTAGCCTTATTCAGTGTTGTTCTTGGACTCTAGGAATCATTCCAGGTCTCAATACTGGCCGGTCTGCAGTAGGATGAGAAACCTACCAGAAGAAAGGCCTGTGAGTTCGGGGAGTTGTGAGCAATGCACCGTTGGGAACAGCTAGATGACGAGTCATGGGCTGTGAAGGGCCTCTTTCCTTAAACCTCTAGAATGTGGTAAGTTGAATGAACTCAAGGATCTCCCTTCTAAAGCACATTGGAGGTACAAACCAGAGAAAGAAAGAGCAGGGGCAGTGCTCTGTGGTCCCTTTTGAAAATAAGGCATGAAAGGAGACTTTATTTACCTCCTTGGGATTTAGAGAGTTGTGGGCTGAACTCTCCTGAGAAACACTGTAGTTGCACATGTTCTCTTCATAGCACATTTGCCTTTGTGATGACAAGTGAGTTTCTAGGAAAAATCTTGGAGGTTGCCATTCTTTGGTAGGTGCTCATCCTTCGGTAATCTTCAGTGAATTGGCGATGCCATTTGATCACTAGCCTCAAGCTAAGGCTCCTCTTGTATCATCCCACAGGTTGGCATGCAGCAGAATCCATGTAGCCTTAATCAGTGTGGCTCTTGGGCACTAGGAAACATTCGAAGTCTCCTAGGACTCAGGGGTCTGCACCAGACCCGAAACGTACAAAAAGGACGGCCTGTGTGTTCAAGGATTTGTGAGTAAGGCACCGTTGGGAACAGCTAGATGCCAAGTCAGGGGCAGTGAAAGGCTTCTTTTGTTAAACCTCTAGAATGTGGTACGCTGAAACAACTCAAGTATCTCCCTTCTAAATCACCTTGCAGGTACAAAACAGAGAAAGAAACAGCAGGTTCAATGCTCTGTGGTCCCTTTTGAAAATAAGGCTGGAAGGGAAACTTTATTTACCTCCTTGAGATTTAGAGAGTTGCAGGCTCAATTCTCCCTGAGAAACACTGTACTTGCACATCTTCCCTTCATAACACAATTGCCTTTGTGATGACGTGAGTTTCTAGGATAGAACCTTGGAGGTTGCCATTCCTTGGTAGTTGCTCATCCCTCGGTAATCTTCAGGGAATGAACCAAACACATGGGACCTCTAGCCTCAAGTTAACGTTCAGGTTTTCTCATGACAGGGGCAGGCATGCCACAGATTCCATGCAGCCTTAGTCCCTGTGGTTCTTGAACTCTAGGAATCATATCAGTTCTCTTTTGACTCGCTGGTCTGCCCTAGGTTTTGAAACGTACTAAAAGGACCGCCTGTGTCTTCGGGAAGTTGTGAGCAATCTACGGTTGGGAACATCTAGATGCCAAGTGATGGGCAGTGAAGGGCTTCGTTGGTTACACCCCTAGCTTGCGATGGCTGGAAAGCAACACAGTTATCAACGTTCCGTGCCTTCCTTCATGCAAAGCGTGTCTGCATTCCTCAGGAAACCTGAGCTGCACTGAAAAACACAATTAGCCTACGATTGCTTCTAGGAACTAAACCGTGAAGTCGGTATACCTCAAGCAGCAACTAGACTTCATGTCCAGTTTCAATAATTACAGGGTTTCCCTTAACTGATAGTTATTCCCGAGAAAAATTGCCACCTAGGCCTCACTAAGCCTTCACCTTGATATCCTTACACCACCATCACGACTCCCAGCATGGCAATGGTTACTAAGGTCATGCTCCATTGTGTCCACTGGATGTGCAATAAGAGAGCCAGAAACGCCAGAGGAATATGCTGTTTGGTCCCCCTGGAAATTGAGGCTCCTGGAAAATTGTATTTTCCTCATTAGAAAGTTGAGAGTTGCAGCCTCAGTGTTACCTGGTAAACTCTGTTGTAGCCCACCTTTTCTTCATCGCACAATGGTATTTGTGAGGACAAGTGATTTTCCAAGAAAGAAACTTGGAGGTTGCCATTCTTTGGTATGTGCTCATCCTTCAGTGATCTACAGTGAATTGGCGAACCCGTTTGACCACTAGCCACAAGGTAACGTTGCTCTTGAATCATGCCACAGGTTGGCATGCAGCTGAATCCATGTAGCCTTATTCAGTGTGGTTCTTGAGCTCTAGGAATCATTCCAGGTCTCAAAGTACTGGTGGGGCTGCACTAGGATGAGACACGTACAAGAAGAATGGCCTGTGTGTTTGGGGATTTGTGAGCAGTGCACCATTGGGAAGAGCTCGATGCTGAGTCTTGGAAGGTGTAGGGCTTCTTTTGTTAAACCTCTAGAATCTGGTAAGTTGAAACAACTCAAGTGTCTCCCTTCTAAAGCACCTTGGAGGTACCAATCAGAGAAAGAAACAGCAGGGTCAATGCTCTGTGGTCTCTTTTGAAAATACGGCTCGAAGGAAATCTTTATTTTCTTCATTGGGATCTAGGGAGTTGCGTGCTCAATTCTCCTGAGAAACACTGTAGTTGCACATGTTCTCTTCATAGCACAATTGCCTTTGTGATGACAAGTGAGTTTCTAGGAAGGAAACTTGAGGATTGCCATTCTTTGGTAGGTACTCATTCTTCGGAAATCTTCAGTGAATTGGCGAACCCATTTGTCCACTAGCCTCAAGCTAACGTTCCTCTTCTATCATGCCACAGGTTGGCATGCAGCTGAATCCAAGTAGCCTTATTATGTGTGGTCCTTGAGCTCTAAGAAGCGTTCCTGGCCTCTTAGTACTGGCTGGTCTGCACTAGAATGAGAAACGTGCAGGAAGGAAAGCGTGTGTGTTCCGGGGGTTGTGAGCAATGCGCCGTTTGGAAGAGCTAGGTGCTGAGTAATGGGCAGTGTAGGGTTTCCCTGGATAAACACCTAGATTGCGACAGCTTGAAAACACCTGGCTATCAGCGTTCTGTTCAATCCTTCATGCCAAAAGTGTCTGCTTTTCTGCCTATCCGTGAGCACACAAAAAATAATATGATCCTACCCCTCCTTCTGGGAACTCACACGTGATGGAATCTACGCCCAGCAGCCAGTGGACTTTAAGTGCAGCCTGAAAAATTACAGGGTTTCCCTTGTAAGCTAGTTATTCCGGAGATACATTGTACACCCAGGCCTCACTCACCGATGACCCTGTAATACTTTGACCACATTCACGACTGCCTGTATTGCAAAGTTTACTCACAAAAGGGTTTAGTTGGTAACTTGAACGTCCAATAAGTACTCAGAAACTGCAGCATAAGAAGCTGTGCTCTCCCTTTGGAGATTGAGGCTTCATGGGAAGTTTATTTTCCACATTGGAATGTCGACACTTGTGGCCTCCGTGTTACCCGATAAACAGTGTAGTGGCCCATCGTCTCTTCACTGCAGAATTGCCTTTTCAGGCAAGTGATTTTCCATGAAACAAAGGTTTCCTTTCAATTCCTGCTACGTGCTCCTCCTTCAGCAGTTGTTAGTGAATAGGCCCACCACATGCGACGACTGGCCTCAACCTAACGTTCTGTTTTTCTCGTCACAATGGTAGGCAGGCAGCAGGTTCAATGCAGCGTTTGGCAAAGCAGTACTGGAACTGTAGGAGACATTTCTGGTGTCTTAGGAAAGGCGGGTGTGCACTAGGATCCACGATATTCACGAGGGGCTGCCAGTCTCTTCTGGAACTTGTGAGCAACGTTCAGTTGAGGACAACTCTACGCCAAGAAAGGGCAGTGAAAGGCTTTTTCTGTTAAGCCTCTAGAATGTGGTAAGATGAAACAACTCAAGTATCTCCCTTCTAACGAACCTTGGAGGAACAAAATAGAGGAAGAAACAGCAGGGTCAATGCTCTGTGGTCCCTTTTGAAAGCAAGGCATGAAGGGAAAGTTTATTTACCTCTTTGGGATTTGAAGAGTCGCAGGCTCAATTCTCCCTGAGAAACATTGTAGTTGCACATGTTCTCTGCATAGCACAATTCCCTTTGTGAGGACAAGGGATTTTCCAAGAAAAAAAAACTTGGAGGTTGCCATTCCTTGGTATGTGCTCATCCTTCAGTAATATACAGTGAATTGGCGACCCTATTTGACCACTAGCCTCAAGCAAACGTTCCTCTTGTCTCCTAACACACGTTGGCGTGTGGCAGAATCCATGTAGCCTTATTCAGTGTTGTTCTTGGACTCTAGGAATCATTCCAGGTCTCAATACTGGCCGGTCTGCAGTAGGATGAGAAACCTACCAGAAGAAAGGCCTGTGAGTTCGGGGAGTTGTGAGCAATGCACCGTTGGGAACAGCTAGATGACGAGTCATGGGCTGTGAAGGGCCTCTTTCCTTAAACCTCTAGAATGTGGTAAGTTGAATGAACTCAAGGATCTCCCTTCTAAAGCACATTGGAGGTACAAACCAGAGAAAGAAAGAGCAGGGGCAGTGCTCTGTGGTCCCTTTTGAAAATAAGGCATGAAAGGAGACTTTATTTACCTCCTTGGGATTTAGAGAGTTGTGGGCTGAACTCTCCTGAGAAACACTGTAGTTGCACATGTTCTCTTCATAGCACATTTGCCTTTGTGATGACAAGTGAGTTTCTAGGAAAAATCTTGGAGGTTGCCATTCTTTGGTAGGTGCTCATCCTTCGGTAATCTTCAGTGAATTGGCGATGCCATTTGATCACTAGCCTCAAGCTAAGGCTCCTCTTGTATCATCCCACAGGTTGGCATGCAGCAGAATCCATGTAGCCTTAATCAGTGTGGCTCTTGGGCACTAGGAAACATTCGAAGTCTCCTAGGACTCAGGGGTCTGCACCAGACCCGAAACGTACAAAAAGGACGGCCTGTGTGTTCAAGGATTTGTGAGTAAGGCACCGTTGGGAACAGCTAGATGCCAAGTCAGGGGCAGTGAAAGGCTTCTTTTGTTAAACCTCTAGAATGTGGTACGCTGAAACAACTCAAGTATCTCCCTTCTAAATCACCTTGCAGGTACAAAACAGAGAAAGAAACAGCAGGTTCAATGCTCTGTGGTCCCTTTTGAAAATAAGGCTGGAAGGGAAACTTTATTTACCTCCTTGAGATTTAGAGAGTTGCAGGCTCAATTCTCCCTGAGAAACACTGTACTTGCACATCTTCCCTTCATAACACAATTGCCTTTGTGATGACGTGAGTTTCTAGGATAGAACCTTGGAGGTTGCCATTCCTTGGTAGTTGCTCATCCCTCGGTAATCTTCAGGGAATGAACCAAACACATGGGACCTCTAGCCTCAAGTTAACGTTCAGGTTTTCTCATGACAGGGGCAGGCATGCCACAGATTCCATGCAGCCTTAGTCCCTGTGGTTCTTGAACTCTAGGAATCATATCAGTTCTCTTTTGACTCGCTGGTCTGCCCTAGGTTTTGAAACGTACTAAAAGGACCGCCTGTGTCTTCGGGAAGTTGTGAGCAATCTACGGTTGGGAACATCTAGATGCCAAGTGATGGGCAGTGAAGGGCTTCGTTGGTTACACCCCTAGCTTGCGATGGCTGGAAAGCAACACAGTTATCAACGTTCCGTGCCTTCCTTCATGCAAAGCGTGTCTGCATTCCTCAGGAAACCTGAGCTGCACTGAAAAACACAATTAGCCTACGATTGCTTCTAGGAACTAAACCGTGAAGTCGGTATACCTCAAGCAGCAACTAGACTTCATGTCCAGTTTCAATAATTACAGGGTTTCCCTTAACTGATAGTTATTCCCGAGAAAAATTGCCACCTAGGCCTCACTAAGCCTTCACCTTGATATCCTTACACCACCATCACGACTCCCAGCATGGCAATGGTTACTAAGGTCATGCTCCATTGTGTCCACTGGATGTGCAATAAGAGAGCCAGAAACGCCAGAGGAATATGCTGTTTGGTCCCCCTGGAAATTGAGGCTTCCTGGAAAATTGTATTTTCCTCATTAGAAAGTTGAGAGTTGCAGCCTCAGTGTTACCTGGTAAACTCTGTTGTAGCCCACCTTTTCTTCATCGCACAATGGTATTTGTGAGGACAAGTGATTTTCCAAGAAAGAAACTTGGAGGTTGCCATTCTTTGGTATGTGCTCATCCTTCAGTGATCTACAGTGAATTGGCGAACCCGTTTGACCACTAGCCACAAGGTAACGTTGCTCTTGAATCATGCCACAGGTTGGCATGCAGCTGAATCCATGTAGCCTTATTCAGTGTGGTTCTTGAGCTCTAGGAATCATTCCAGGTCTCAAAGTACTGGTGGGGCTGCACTAGGATGAGACACGTACAAGAAGAATGGCCTGTGTGTTTGGGGATTTGTGAGCAGTGCACCATTGGGAAGAGCTCGATGCTGAGTCTTGGAAGGTGTAGGGCTTCTTTTGTTAAACCTCTAGAATCTGGTAAGTTGAAACAACTCAAGTGTCTCCCTTCTAAAGCACCTTGGAGGTACCAATCAGAGAAAGAAACAGCAGGGTCAATGCTCTGTGGTCTCTTTTGAAAATACGGCTCGAAGGAAATCTTTATTTTCTTCATTGGGATCTAGGGAGTTGCGTGCTCAATTCTCCTGAGAAACACTGTAGTTGCACATGTTCTCTTCATAGCACAATTGCCTTTGTGATGACAAGTGAGTTTCTAGGAAGGAAACTTGAGGATTGCCATTCTTTGGTAGGTACTCATTCTTCGGAAATCTTCAGTGAATTGGCGAACCCATTTGTCCACTAGCCTCAAGCTAACGTTCCTCTTCTATCATGCCACAGGTTGGCATGCAGCTGAATCCAAGTAGCCTTATTATGTGTGGTCCTTGAGCTCTAAGAAGCGTTCCTGGCCTCTTAGTACTGGCTGGTCTGCACTAGAATGAGAAACGTGCAGGAAGGAAAGCGTGTGTGTTCCGGGGGTTGTGAGCAATGCGCCGTTTGGAAGAGCTAGGTGCTGAGTAATGGGCAGTGTAGGGTTTCCCTGGATAAACACCTAGATTGCGACAGCTTGAAAACACCTGGCTATCAGCGTTCTGTTCAATCCTTCATGCCAAAAGTGTCTGCTTTTCTGCCTATCCGTGAGCACACAAAAAATAATATGATCCTACCCCTCCTTCTGGGAACTCACACGTGATGGAATCTACGCCCAGCAGCCAGTGGACTTTAAGTGCAGCCTGAAAAATTACAGGGTTTCCCTTGTAAGCTAGTTATTCCGGAGATACATTGTACACCCAGGCCTCACTCACCGATGACCCTGTAATACTTTGACCACATTCACGACTGCCTGTATTGCAAAGTTTACTCACAAAAGGGTTTAGTTGGTAACTTGAACGTCCAATAAGTACTCAGAAACTGCAGCATAAGAAGCTGTGCTCTCCCTTTGGAGATTGAGGCTTCATGGGAAGTTTATTTTCCACATTGGAATGTCGACACTTGTGGCCTCCGTGTTACCCGATAAACAGTGTAGTGGCCCATCGTCTCTTCACTGCAGAATTGCCTTTTCAGGCAAGTGATTTTCCATGAAACAAAGGTTTCCTTTCAATTCCTGCTACGTGCTCCTCCTTCAGCAGTTGTTAGTGAATAGGCCCACCACATGCGACGACTGGCCTCAACCTAACGTTCTGTTTTTCTCGTCACAATGGTAGGCAGGCAGCAGGTTCAATGCAGCGTTTGGCAAAGCAGTACTGGAACTGTAGGAGACATTTCTGGTGTCTTAGGAAAGGCGGGTGTGCACTAGGATCCACGATATTCACGAGGGGCTGCCAGTCTCTTCTGGAACTTGTGAGCAACGTTCAGTTGAGGACAACTCTACGCCAAGAAAGGGCAGTGAAAGGCTTTTTCTGTTAAACCTCTAGAATGTGGTAAGATGAAACAACTCAAGTATCTCCCTTCTAACGAACCTTGGAGGAACAAAATAGAGGAAGAAACAGCAGGGTCAATGCTCTGTGGTCCCTTTTGAAAGCAAGGCATGAAGGGAAAGTTTATTTACCTCTTTGGGATTTGAAGAGTCGCAGGCTCAATTCTCCCTGAGAAACATTGTAGTTGCACATGTTCTCTGCATAGCACAATTCCCTTTGTGAGGACAAGGGATTTTCCAAGAAAAAAAAACTTGGAGGTTGCCATTCCTTGGTATGTGCTCATCCTTCAGTAATATACAGTGAATTGGCGACCCTATTTGACCACTAGCCTCAAGCAAACGTTCCTCTTGTCTCCTAACACACGTTGGCGTGTGGCAGAATCCATGTAGCCTTATTCAGTGTTGTTCTTGGACTCTAGGAATCATTCCAGGTCTCAATACTGGCCGGTCTGCAGTAGGATGAGAAACCTACCAGAAGAAAGGCCTGTGAGTTCGGGGAGTTGTGAGCAATGCACCGTTGGGAACAGCTAGATGACGAGTCATGGGCTGTGAAGGGCCTCTTTCCTTAAACCTCTAGAATGTGGTAAGTTGAATGAACTCAAGGATCTCCCTTCTAAAGCACATTGGAGGTACAAACCAGAGAAAGAAAGAGCAGGGGCAGTGCTCTGTGGTCCCTTTTGAAAATAAGGCATGAAAGGAGACTTTATTTACCTCCTTGGGATTTAGAGAGTTGTGGGCTGAACTCTCCTGAGAAACACTGTAGTTGCACATGTTCTCTTCATAGCACATTTGCCTTTGTGATGACAAGTGAGTTTCTAGGAAAAATCTTGGAGGTTGCCATTCTTTGGTAGGTGCTCATCCTTCGGTAATCTTCAGTGAATTGGCGATGCCATTTGATCACTAGCCTCAAGCTAAGGCTCCTCTTGTATCATCCCACAGGTTGGCATGCAGCAGAATCCATGTAGCCTTAATCAGTGTGGCTCTTGGGCACTAGGAAACATTCGAAGTCTCCTAGGACTCAGGGGTCTGCACCAGACCCGAAACGTACAAAAAGGACGGCCTGTGTGTTCAAGGATTTGTGAGTAAGGCACCGTTGGGAACAGCTAGATGCCAAGTCAGGGGCAGTGAAAGGCTTCTTTTGTTAAACCTCTAGAATGTGGTACGCTGAAACAACTCAAGTATCTCCCTTCTAAATCACCTTGCAGGTACAAAACAGAGAAAGAAACAGCAGGTTCAATGCTCTGTGGTCCCTTTTGAAAATAAGGCTGGAAGGGAAACTTTATTTACCTCCTTGAGATTTAGAGAGTTGCAGGCTCAATTCTCCCTGAGAAACACTGTACTTGCACATCTTCCCTTCATAACACAATTGCCTTTGTGATGACGTGAGTTTCTAGGATAGAACCTTGGAGGTTGCCATTCCTTGGTAGTTGCTCATCCTTCGGTAATCTTCAGGGAATGAACCAAACACATGGGACCTCTAGCCTCAAGTTAACGTTCAGGTTTTCTCATGACAGGGGCAGGCATGCCACAGATTCCATGCAGCCTTAGTCCCTGTGGTTCTTGAACTCTAGGAATCATATCAGTTCTCTTTTGACTCGCTGGTCTGCCCTAGGTTTTGAAACGTACTAAAAGGACCGCCTGTGTCTTCGCGAAGTTGTGAGCAATCTACGGTTGGGAACATCTAGATGCCAAGTGATGGGCAGTGAAGGGCTTCGTTGGTTACACCCCTAGCTTGCGATGGCTGGAAAGCAACACAGTTATCAACGTTCCGTGCCTTCCTTCATGCAAAGCGTGTCTGCATTCCTCAGGAAACCTGAGCTGCACTGAAAAACACAATTAGCCTACGATTGCTTCTAGGAACTAAACCGTGAAGTCGGTATACCTCAAGCAGCAACTAGACTTCATGTCCAGTTTCAATAATTACAGGGTTTCCCTTAACTGATAGTTATTCCCGAGAAAAATTGCCACCTAGGCCTCACTAAGCCTTCACCTTGATATCCTTACACCACCATCACGACTCCCAGCATGGCAATGGTTACTAATGTCATGCTCCATTGTGTCCACTGGATGTGCAATAAGAGAGCCAGAAACGCCAGAGGAATATGCTGTTTGGTCCCCCTGGAAATTGAGGCTTCCTGGAAAATTGTATTTTCCTCATTAGAAAGTTGAGAGTTGCAGCCTCAGTGTTACCTGGTAAACTCTGTTGTAGCCCACCTTTTCTTCATCCCACAATGGTATTTGTGAGGACAAGTGATTTTCCAAGAAAGAAACTTGGAGGTTGCCATTCTTTGGTATGTGCTCATCCTTCAGTGATCTACAGTGAATTGGCGAACCCGTTTGACCACTAGCCGCAAGGTAACGTTGCTCTTGAATCATGCCACAGGTTGGCATGCAGCTGAATCCATGTAGCCTTATTCAGTGTGGTTCTTGAGCTCTAGGAATCTTTCCAGGTCTCAAAGTACTGGTGGGGCTGCACTAGGATGAGACACGTACAAGAAGAATGGCCTGTGTGTTTGGGGATTTGTGAGCAGTGCACCATTGGGAAGAGCTCGATGCTGAGTCTTGGAAGGTGTAGGGCTTCTTTTGTTAAACCTCTAGAATCTGGTAAGTTGAAACAACTCAAGTGTCTCCCTTCTAAAGCACCTTGGAGGTACCAATCAGAGAAAGAAACAGCAGGGTCAATGCTCTGCGGTCTCTTTTGAAAATACGGCTCGAAGGAAATCTTTATTTTCTTCATTGGGATCTAGGGAGTTGCGTGCTCAATTCTCCTGAGAAACACTGTAGTTGCACATGTTCTCTTCATAGCACAATTGCCTTTGTGATGACAAGTGAGTTTCTAGGAAGGAAACTTGAGGATTGCCATTCTTTGGTAGGTACTCATTCTTCGGAAATCTTCAGTGAATTGGCGAACCCATTTGTCCACTAGCCTCAAGCTAACGTTCCTCTTCTATCATGCCACAGGTTGGCATGCAGCTGAATCCAAGTAGCCTTATTATGTGTGGTCCTTGAGCTCTAGGAAGCGTTCCTGGCCTCTTAGTACTGGCTGGTCTGCACTAGAATGAGAAACGTGCAGGAAGGAAAGCGTGTGTGTTCCGGGGGTTGTGAGCAATGCGCCGTTTGGAAGAGCTAGGTGCTGAGTAATGGGCAGTGTAGGGTTTCCCTGGATAAACACCTAGATTGCGACAGCTTGAAAACACCTGGCTATCAGCGTTCTGTTCAATCCTTCATGCCAAAAGTGTCTGCTTTTCTGCCTATCCGTGAGCACACAAAAAATAATATGATCCTACCCCTCCTTCTGGGAACTCACACGTGATGGAAACTACGCCCAGCAGCCAGTGGACTTTAAGTGCAGCCTGAAAAATTACAGGGTTTCCCTTGAAAGCTAGTTATTCCGGAGATACATTGTACACCCAGGCCTCACTCACCGATGACCCTGTAATACTTTGACCACATTCACGACTGCCTGTATTGCAAAGTTTACTCACAAAAGGGTTTAGTTGGTAACTTGAACGTCCAATAAGTACTCAGAAACTGCAGCATAAGAAGCTGTGCTCTCCCTTTGGAGATTGAGGCTTCATGGGAAGTTTATTTTCCACATTGGAATGTCGACACTTGTGGCCTCCGTGTTACCCGATAAACAGTGTAGTGGCCCATCGTCTCTTCACTGCAGAATTGCCTTTTCAGGCAAGTGATTTTCCATGAAACAAAGGTTTCCTTTCAATTCCTGCTACGTGCTCCTCCTTCAGCAGTTGTTAGTGAATAGGCCCACCACATGCGACGACTGGCCTCAACCTAACGTTCTGTTTTTCTCGTCACAATGGTAGGCAGGCAGCAGGTTCAATGCAGCGTTTGGCAAAGCAGTACTGGAACTGTAGGAGACATTTCTGGTGTCTTAGGAAAGGCGGGTGTGCACTAGGATCCACGATATTCACGAGGGGCTGCCAGTCTCTTCTGGAACTTGTGAGCAACGTTCAGTTGAGGACAACTCTACGCCAAGAAAGGGCAGTGAAAGGCTTTTTCTGTTAAACCTCTAGAATGTGGTAAGATGAAACAACTCAAGTATCTCCCTTCTAACGAACCTTGGAGGAACAAAATAGAGGAAGAAACAGCAGGGTCAATGCTCTGTGGTCCCTTTTGAAAGCAAGGCATGAAGGGAAAGTTTATTTACCTCTTTGGGATTTGAAGAGTCGCAGGCTCAATTCTCCCTGAGAAACATTGTAGTTGCACATGTTCTCTGCATAGCACAATTCCCTTTGTGAGGACAAGGGATTTTCCAAGAAAAAAAAACTTGGAGGTTGCCATTCCTTGGTATGTGCTCATCCTTCAGTAATATACAGTGAATTGGCGACCCTATTTGACCACTAGCCTCAAGCAAACGTTCCTCTTGTCTCCTAACACACGTTGGCGTGTGGCAGAATCCATGTAGCCTTATTCAGTGTTGTTCTTGGACTCTAGGAATCATTCCAGGTCTCAATACTGGCCGGTCTGCAGTAGGATGAGAAACCTACCAGAAGAAAGGCCTGTGAGTTCGGGGAGTTGTGAGCAATGCACCGTTGGGAACAGCTAGATGACGAGTCATGGGCTGTGAAGGGCCTCTTTCCTTAAACCTCTAGAATGTGGTAAGTTGAATGAACTCAAGGATCTCCCTTCTAAAGCACATTGGAGGTACAAACCAGAGAAAGAAAGAGCAGGGGCAGTGCTCTGTGGTCCCTTTTGAAAATAAGGCATGAAAGGAGACTTTATTTACCTCCTTGGGATTTAGAGAGTTGTGGGCTGAACTCTCCTGAGAAACACTGTAGTTGCACATGTTCTCTTCATAGCACATTTGCCTTTGTGATGACAAGTGAGTTTCTAGGAAAAATCTTGGAGGTTGCCATTCTTTGGTAGGTGCTCATCCTTCGGTAATCTTCAGTGAATTGGCGATGCCATTTGATCACTAGCCTCAAGCTAAGGCTCCTCTTGTATCATCCCACAGGTTGGCATGCAGCAGAATCCATGTAGCCTTAATCAGTGTGGCTCTTGGGCACTAGGAAACATTCGAAGTCTCCTAGGACTCAGAGGTCTGCACCAGACCCGAAACGTACAAAAAGGACGGCCTGTGTGTTCAAGGATTTGTGAGTAAGGCACCGTTGGGAACAGCTAGATGCCAAGTCAGGGGCAGTGAAAGGCTTCTTTTGTTAAACCTCTAGAATGTGGTACGCTGAAACAACTCAAGTATCTCCCTTCTAAATCACCTTGCAGGTACAAAACAGAGAAAGAAACAGCAGGTTCAATGCTCTGTGGTCCCTTTTGAAAATAAGGCTGGAAGGGAAACTTTATTTACCTCCTTGAGATTTAGAGAGTTGCAGGCTCAATTCTCCCTGAGAAACACTGTACTTGCACATCTTCCCTTCATAACACAATTGCCTTTGTGATGACGTGAGTTTCTAGGATAGAACCTTGGAGGTTGCCATTCCTTGGTAGTTGCTCATCCTTCGGTAATCTTCAGGGAATGAACCAAACACATGGGACCTCTAGCCTCAAGTTAACGTTCAGGTTTTCTCATGACAGGGGCAGGCATGCCACAGATTCCATGCAGCCTTAGTCCCTGTGGTTCTTGAACTCTAGGAATCATATCAGTTCTCTTTTGACTCGCTGGTCTGCCCTAGGTTTTGAAACGTACTAAAAGGACCGCCTGTGTCTTCGCGAAGTTGTGAGCAATCTACGGTTGGGAACATCTAGATGCCAAGTGATGGGCAGTGAAGGGCTTCGTTGGTTACACCCCTAGCTTGCGATGGCTGGAAAGCAACACAGTTATCAACGTTCCGTGCCTTCCTTCATGCAAAGCGTGTCTGCATTCCTCAGGAAACCTGAGCTGCACTGAAAAACACAATTAGCCTACGATTGCTTCTAGGAACTAAACCGTGAAGTCGGTATACCTCAAGCAGCAACTAGACTTCATGTCCAGTTTCAATAATTACAGGGTTTCCCTTAACTGATAGTTATTCCCGAGAAAAATTGCCACCTAGGCCTCACTAAGCCTTCACCTTGATATCCTTACACCACCATCACGACTCCCAGCATGGCAATGGTTACTAATGTCATGCTCCATTGTGTCCACTGGATGTGCAATAAGAGAGCCAGAAACTCCAGAGGAATATGCTGTTTGGTCCCCCTGGAAATTGAGGCTTCCTGGAAAATTGTATTTTCCTCATTAGAAAGTTGAGAGTTGCAGCCTCAGTGTTACCTGGTAAACTCTGTTGTAGCCCACCTTTTCTTCATCCCACAATGGTATTTGTGAGGACAAGTGATTTTCCAAGAAAGAAACTTGGAGGTTGCCATTCTTTGGTATGTGCTCATCCTTCAGTGATCTACAGTGAATTGGCGAACCCGTTTGACCACTAGCCGCAAGGTAACGTTGCTCTTGAATCATGCCACAGGTTGGCATGCAGCTGAATCCATGTAGCCTTATTCAGTGTGGTTCTTGAGCTCTAGGAATCATTCCAGGTCTCAAAGTACTGGTGGGGCTGCACTAGGATGAGACACGTACAAGAAGAATGGCCTGGGTGTTTGGGGATTTGTGAGCAGTGCACCATTGGGAAGAGCTCGATGCTGAGTCTTGGAAGGTGTAGGGCTTCTTTTGTTAAACCTCTAGAATCTGGTAAGTTGAAACAACTCAAGTGTCTCCCTTCTAAAGCACCTTGGAGGTACCAATCAGAGAAAGAAACAGCAGGGTCAATGCTCTGTGGTCTCTTTTGAAAATACGGCTCGAAGGAAATCTTTATTTTCTTCATTGGGATCTAGGGAGTTGCGTGCTCAATTCTCCTGAGAAACACTGTAGTTGCACATGTTCTCTTCATAGCACAATTGCCTTTGTGATGACAAGTGAGTTTCTAGGAAGGAAACTTGAGGATTGCCATTCTTTGGTAGGTACTCATTCTTCGGAAATCTTCAGTGAATTGGCGAACCCATTTGTCCACTAGCCTCAAGCTAACGTTCCTCTTCTATCATGCCACAGGTTGGCATGCAGCTGAATCCAAGTAGCCTTATTATGTGTGGTCCTTGAGCTCTAGGAAGCGTTCCTGGCCTCTTAGTACTGGCTGGTCTGCACTAGAATGAGAAACGTGCAGGAAGGAAAGCGTGTGTGTTCCGGGGGTTGTGAGCAATGCGCCGTTTGGAAGAGCTAGGTGCTGAGTAATGGGCAGTGTAGGGTTTCCCTGGATAAACACCTAGATTGCGACAGCTTGAAAACACCTGGCTATCAGCGTTCTGTTCAATCCTTCATGCCAAAAGTGTCTGCTTTTCTGCCTATCCGTGAGCACACAAAAAATATTATGATCCTACCCCTCCTTCTGGGAACTCACACGTGATGGAAACTACGCCCAGCAGCCAGTGGACTTTAAGTGCAGCCTGAAAAATTACAGGGTTTCCCTTGAAAGCTAGTTATTCCGGAGATACATTGTACACCCAGGCCTCACTCACCGATGACCCTGTAATACTTTGACCACATTCACGACTGCCTGTATTGCAAAGTTTACTCACAAAAGGGTTTAGTTGGTAACTTGAACGTCCAATAAGTACTCAGAAACTGCAGCATAAGAAGCTGTGCTCTCCCTTTGGAGATTGAGGCTTCATGGGAAGTTTATTTTCCACATTGGAATGTCGACACTTGTGGCCTCCGTGTTACCCGATAAACAGTGTAGTGGCCCATCGTCTCTTCACTGCAGAATTGCCTTTTCAGGCAAGTGATTTTCCATGAAACAAAGGTTTCCTTTCAATTCCTGCTACGTGCTCCTCCTTCAGCAGTTGTTAGTGAATAGGCCCACCACATGCGACGACTGGCCTCAACCTAACGTTCTGTTTTTCTCGTCACAATGGTAGGCAGGCAGCAGGTTCAATGCAGCGTTTGGCAAAGCAGTACTGGAACTGTAGGAGACATTTCTGGTGTCTTAGGAAAGGCGGGTGTGCACTAGGATCCACGATATTCACGAGGGGCTGCCAGTCTCTTCTGGAACTTGTGAGCAACGTTCAGTTGAGGACAACTCTACGCCAAGAAAGGGCAGTGAAAGGCTTTTTCTGTTAAACCTCTAGAATGTGGTAAGATGAAACAACTCAAGTATCTCCCTTCTAACGAACCTTGGAGGAACAAAATAGAGGAAGAAACAGCAGGGTCAATGCTCTGTGGTCCCTTTTGAAAGCAAGGCATGAAGGGAAAGTTTATTTACCTCTTTGGGATTTGAAGAGTCGCAGGCTCAATTCTCCCTGAGAAACATTGTAGTTGCACATGTTCTCTGCATAGCACAATTCCCTTTGTGAGGACAAGGGATTTTCCAAGAAAAAAAAACTTGGAGGTTGCCATTCCTTGGTATGTGCTCATCCTTCAGTAATATACAGTGAATTGGCGACCCTATTTGACCACTAGCCTCAAGCAAACGTTCCTCTTGTCTCCTAACACACGTTGGCGTGTGGCAGAATCCATGTAGCCTTATTCAGTGTTGTTCTTGGACTCTAGGAATCATTCCAGGTCTCAATACTGGCCGGTCTGCAGTAGGATGAGAAACCTACCAGAAGAAAGGCCTGTGAGTTCGGGGAGTTGTGAGCAATGCACCGTTGGGAACAGCTAGATGACGAGTCATGGGCTGTGAAGGGCCTCTTTCCTTAAACCTCTAGAATGTGGTAAGTTGAATGAACTCAAGGATCTCCCTTCTAAAGCACATTGGAGGTACAAACCAGAGAAAGAAAGAGCAGGGGCAGTGCTCTGTGGTCCCTTTTGAAAATAAGGCATGAAAGGAGACTTTATTTACCTCCTTGGGATTTAGAGAGTTGTGGGCTGAACTCTCCTGAGAAACACTGTAGTTGCACATGTTCTCTTCATAGCACATTTGCCTTTGTGATGACAAGTGAGTTTCTAGGAAAAATCTTGGAGGTTGCCATTCTTTGGTAGGTGCTCATCCTTCGGTAATCTTCAGTGAATTGGCGATGCCATTTGATCACTAGCCTCAAGCTAAGGCTCCTCTTGTATCATCCCACAGGTTGGCATGCAGCAGAATCCATGTAGCCTTAATCAGTGTGGCTCTTGGGCACTAGGAAACATTCGAAGTCTCCTAGGACTCAGGGGTCTGCACCAGACCCGAAACGTACAAAAAGGACGGCCTGTGTGTTCAAGGATTTGTGAGTAAGGCACCGTTGGGAACAGCTAGATGCCAAGTCAGGGGCAGTGAAAGGCTTCTTTTGTTAAACCTCTAGAATGTGGTACGCTGAAACAACTCAAGTATCTCCCTTCTAAATCACCTTGCAGGTACAAAACAGAGAAAGAAACAGCAGGTTCAATGCTCTGTGGTCCCTTTTGAAAATAAGGCTGGAAGGGAAACTTTATTTACCTCCTTGAGATTTAGAGAGTTGCAGGCTCAATTCTCCCTGAGAAACACTGTACTTGCACATCTTCCCTTCATAACACAATTGCCTTTGTGATGACGTGAGTTTCTAGGATAGAACCTTGGAGGTTGCCATTCCTTGGTAGTTGCTCATCCTTCGGTAATCTTCAGGGAATGAACCAAACACATGGGACCTCTAGCCTCAAGTTAACGTTCAGGTTTTCTCATGACAGGGGCAGGCATGCCACAGATTCCATGCAGCCTTAGTCCCTGTGGTTCTTGAACTCTAGGAATCATATCAGTTCTCTTTTGACTCGCTGGTCTGCCCTAGGTTTTGAAACGTACTAAAAGGACCGCCTGTGTCTTCGCGAAGTTGTGAGCAATCTACGGTTGGGAACATCTAGATGCCAAGTGATGGGCAGTGAAGGGCTTCGTTGGTTACACCCCTAGCTTGCGATGGCTGGAAAGCAACACAGTTATCAACGTTCCGTGCCTTCCTTCATGCAAAGCGTGTCTGCATTCCTCAGGAAACCTGAGCTGCACTGAAAAACACAATTAGCCTACGATTGCTTCTAGGAACTAAACCGTGAAGTCGGTATACCTCAAGCAGCAACTAGACTTCATGTCCAGTTTCAATAATTACAGGGTTTCCCTTAACTGATAGTTATTCCCGAGAAAAATTGCCACCTAGGCCTCACTAAGCCTTCACCTTGATATCCTTACACCACCATCACGACTCCCAGCATGGCAATGGTTACTAATGTCATGCTCCATTGTGTCCACTGGATGTGCAATAAGAGAGCCAGAAACTCCAGAGGAATATGCTGTTTGGTCCCCCTGGAAATTGAGGCTTCCTGGAAAATTGTATTTTCCTCATTAGAAAGTTGAGAGTTGCAGCCTCAGTGTTACCTGGTAAACTCTGTTGTAGCCCACCTTTTCTTCATCCCACAATGGTATTTGTGAGGACAAGTGATTTTCCAAGAAAGAAACTTGGAGGTTGCCATTCTTTGGTATGTGCTCATCCTTCAGTGATCTACAGTGAATTGGCGAACCCGTTTGACCACTAGCCGCAAGGTAACGTTGCTCTTGAATCATGCCACAGGTTGGCATGCAGCTGAATCCATGTAGCCTTATTCAGTGTGGTTCTTGAGCTCTAGGAATCATTCCAGGTCTCAAAGTACTGGTGGGGCTGCACTAGGATGAGACACGTACAAGAAGAATGGCCTGGGTGTTTGGGGATTTGTGAGCAGTGCACCATTGGGAAGAGCTCGATGCTGAGTCTTGGAAGGTGTAGGGCTTCTTTTGTTAAACCTCTAGAATCTGGTAAGTTGAAACAACTCAAGTGTCTCCCTTCTAAAGCACCTTGGAGGTACCAATCAGAGAAAGAAACAGCAGGGTCAATGCTCTGTGGTCTCTTTTGAAAATACGGCTCGAAGGAAATCTTTATTTTCTTCATTGGGATCTAGGGAGTTGCGTGCTCAATTCTCCTGAGAAACACTGTAGTTGCACATGTTCTCTTCATAGCACAATTGCCTTTGTGATGACAAGTGAGTTTCTAGGAAGGAAACTTGAGGATTGCCATTCTTTGGTAGGTACTCATTCTTCGGAAATCTTCAGTGAATTGGCGAACCCATTTGTCCACTAGCCTCAAGCTAACGTTCCTCTTCTATCATGCCACAGGTTGGCATGCAGCTGAATCCAAGTAGCCTTATTATGTGTGGTCCTTGAGCTCTAGGAAGCGTTCCTGGCCTCTTAGTACTGGCTGGTCTGCACTAGAATGAGAAACGTGCAGGAAGGAAAGCGTGTGTGTTCCGGGGGTTGTGAGCAATGCGCCGTTTGGAAGAGCTAGGTGCTGAGTAATGGGCAGTGTAGGGTTTCCCTGGATAAACACCTAGATTGCGACAGCTTGAAAACACCTGGCTATCAGCGTTCTGTTCAATCCTTCATGCCAAAAGTGTCTGCTTTTCTGCCTATCCGTGAGCACACAAAAAATAATATGATCCTACCCCTCCTTCTGGGAACTCACACGTGATGGAAACTACGCCCAGCAGCCAGTGGACTTTAAGTGCAGCCTGAAAAATTACAGGGTTTCCCTTGAAAGCTAGTTATTCCGGAGATACATTGTACACCCAGGCCTCACTCACCGATGACCCTGTAATACTTTGACCACATTCACGACTGCCTGTATTGCAAAGTTTACTCACAAAAGGGTTTAGTTGGTAACTTGAACGTCCAATAAGTACTCAGAAACTGCAGCATAAGAAGCTGTGCTCTCCCTTTGGAGATTGAGGCTTCATGGGAAGTTTATTTTCCACATTGGAATGTCGACACTTGTGGCCTCCGTGTTACCCGATAAACAGTGTAGTGGCCCATCGTCTCTTCACTGCAGAATTGCCTTTTCAGGCAAGTGATTTTCCATGAAACAAAGGTTTCCTTTCAATTCCTGCTACGTGCTCCTCCTTCAGCAGTTGTTAGTGAATAGGCCCACCACATGCGACGACTGGCCTCAACCTAACGTTCTGTTTTTCTCGTCACAATGGTAGGCAGGCAGCAGGTTCAATGCAGCGTTTGGCAAAGCAGTACTGGAACTGTAGGAGACATTTCTGGTGTCTTAGGAAAGGCGGGTGTGCACTAGGATCCACGATATTCACGAGGGGCTGCCAGTCTCTTCTGGAACTTGTGAGCAACGTTCAGTTGAGGACAACTCTACGCCAAGAAAGGGCAGTGAAAGGCTTTTTCTGTTAAACCTCTAGAATGTGGTAAGATGAAACAACTCAAGTATCTCCCTTCTAACGAACCTTGGAGGAACAAAATAGAGGAAGAAACAGCAGGGTCAATGCTCTGTGGTCCCTTTTGAAAGCAAGGCATGAAGGGAAAGTTTATTTACCTCTTTGGGATTTGAAGAGTCGCAGGCTCAATTCTCCCTGAGAAACATTGTAGTTGCACATGTTCTCTGCATAGCACAATTCCCTTTGTGAGGACAAGGGATTTTCCAAGAAAAAAAAACTTGGAGGTTGCCATTCCTTGGTATGTGCTCATCATTCAGTAATATACAGTGAATTGGCGACCCTATTTGACCACTAGCCTCAAGCAAACGTTCCTCTTGTCTCCTAACACACGTTGGCGTGTGGCAGAATCCATGTAGCCTTATTCAGTGTTGTTCTTGGACTCTAGGAATCATTCCAGGTCTCAATACTGGCCGGTCTGCAGTAGGATGAGAAACCTACCAGAAGAAAGGCCTGTGAGTTCGGGGAGTTGTGAGCAATGCACCGTTGGGAACAGCTAGATGACGAGTCATGGGCTGTGAAGGGCCTCTTTCCTTAAACCTCTAGAATGTGGTAAGTTGAATGAACTCAAGGATCTCCCTTCTAAAGCACATTGGAGGTACAAACCAGAGAAAGAAAGAGCAGGGGCAGTGCTCTGTGGTCCCTTTTGAAAATAAGGCATGAAAGGAGACTTTATTTACCTCCTTGGGATTTAGAGAGTTGTGGGCTGAACTCTCCTGAGAAACACTGTAGTTGCACATGTTCTCTTCATAGCACATTTGCCTTTGTGATGACAAGTGAGTTTCTAGGAAAAATCTTGGAGGTTGCCATTCTTTGGTAGGTGCTCATCCTTCGGTAATCTTCAGTGAATTGGCGATGCCATTTGATCACTAGCCTCAAGCTAAGGCTCCTCTTGTATCATCCCACAGGTTGGCATGCAGCAGAATCCATGTAGCCTTAATCAGTGTGGCTCTTGGGCACTAGGAAACATTCGAAGTCTCCTAGGACTCAGGGGTCTGCACCAGACCCGAAACGTACAAAAAGGACGGCCTGTGTGTTCAAGGATTTGTGAGTAAGGCACCGTTGGGAACAGCTAGATGCCAAGTCAGGGGCAGTGAAAGGCTTCTTTTGTTAAACCTCTAGAATGTGGTACGCTGAAACAACTCAAGTATCTCCCTTCTAAATCACCTTGCAGGTACAAAACAGAGAAAGAAACAGCAGGTTCAATGCTCTGTGGTCCCTTTTGAAAATAAGGCTGGAAGGGAAACTTTATTTACCTCCTTGAGATTTAGAGAGTTGCAGGCTCAATTCTCCCTGAGAAACACTGTACTTGCACATCTTCCCTTCATAACACAATTGCCTTTGTGATGACGTGAGTTTCTAGGATAGAACCTTGGAGGTTGCCATTCCTTGGTAGTTGCTCATCCTTCGGTAATCTTCAGGGAATGAATCAAACACATGGGACCTCTAGCCTCAAGTTAACGTTCAGGTTTTCTCATGACAGGGGCAGGCATGCCACAGATTCCATGCAGCCTTAGTCCCTGTGGTTCTTGAACTCTAGGAATCATATCAGTTCTCTTTTGACTCGCTGGTCTGCCCTAGGTTTTGAAACGTACTAAAAGGACCGCCTGTGTCTTCGCGAAGTTGTGAGCAATCTACGGTTGGGAACATCTAGATGCCAAGTGATGGGCAGTGAAGGGCTTCGTTGGTTACACCCCTAGCTTGCGATGGCTGGAAAGCAACACAGTTATCAACGTTCCGTGCCTTCCTTCATGCAAAGCGTGTCTGCATTCCTCAGGAAACCTGAGCTGCACTGAAAAACACAATTAGCCTACGATTGCTTCTAGGAACTAAACCGTGAAGTCGGTATACCTCAAGCAGCAACTAGACTTCATGTCCAGTTTCAATAATTACAGGGTTTCCCTTAACTGATAGTTATTCCCGAGAAAAATTGCCACCTAGGCCTCACTAAGCCTTCACCTTGATATCCTTACACCACCATCACGACTCCCAGCATGGCAATGGTTACTAATGTCATGCTCCATTGTGTCCACTGGATGTGCAATAAGAGAGCCAGAAACTCCAGAGGAATATGCTGTTTGGTCCCCCTGGAAATTGAGGCTTCCTGGAAAATTGTATTTTCCTCATTAGAAAGTTGAGAGTTGCAGCCTCAGTGTTACCTGGTAAACTCTGTTGTAGCCCACCTTTTCTTCATCCCACAATGGTATTTGTGAGGACAAGTGATTTTCCAAGAAAGAAACTTGGAGGTTGCCATTCTTTGGTATGTGCTCATCCTTCAGTGATCTACAGTGAATTGGCGAACCCGTTTGACCACTAGCCGCAAGGTAACGTTGCTCTTGAATCATGCCACAGGTTGGCATGCAGCTGAATCCATGTAGCCTTATTCAGTGTGGTTCTTGAGCTCTAGGAATCATTCCAGGTCTCAAAGTACTGGTGGGGCTGCACTAGGATGAGACACGTACAAGAAGAATGGCCTGTGTGTTTGGGGATTTGTGAGCAGTGCACCATTGGGAAGAGCTCGATGCTGAGTCTTGGAAGGTGTAGGGCTTCTTTTGTTAAACCTCTAGAATCTGGTAAGTTGAAACAACTCAAGTGTCTCCCTTCTAAAGCACCTTGGAGGTACCAATCAGAGAAAGAAACAGCAGGGTCAATGCTCTGTGGTCTCTTTTGAAAATACGGCTCGAAGGAAATCTTTATTTTCTTCATTGGGATCTAGGGAGTTGCGTGCTCAATTCTCCTGAGAAACACTGTAGTTGCACATGTTCTCTTCATAGCACAATTGCCTTTGTGATGACAAGTGAGTTTCTAGGAAGGAAACTTGAGGATTGCCATTCTTTGGTAGGTACTCATTCTTCGGAAATCTTCAGTGAATTGGCGAACCCATTTGTCCACTAGCCTCAAGCTAACGTTCCTCTTCTATCATGCCACAGGTTGGCATGCAGCTGAATCCAAGTAGCCTTATTATGTGTGGTCCTTGAGCTCTAGGAAGCGTTCCTGGCCTCTTAGTACTGGCTGGTCTGCACTAGAATGAGAAACGTGCAGGAAGGAAAGCGTGTGTGTTCCGGGGGTTGTGAGCAATGCGCCGTTTGGAAGAGCTAGGTGCTGAGTAATGGGCAGTGTAGGGTTTCCCTGGATAAACACCTAGATTGCGACAGCTTGAAAACACCTGGCTATCAGCGTTCTGTTCAATCCTTCATGCCAAAAGTGTCTGCTTTTCTGCCTATCCGTGAGCACACAAAAAATAATATGATCCTACCCCTCCTTCTGGGAACTCACACGTGATGGAAACTACGCCCAGCAGCCAGTGGACTTTAAGTGCAGCCTGAAAAATTACAGGGTTTCCCTTGAAAGCTAGTTATTCCGGAGATACATTGTACACCCAGGCCTCACTCACCGATGACCCTGTAATACTTTGACCACATTCACGACTGCCTGTATTGCAAAGTTTACTCACAAAAGGGTTTAGTTGGTAACTTGAACGTCCAATAAGTACTCAGAAACTGCAGCATAAGAAGCTGTGCTCTCCCTTTGGAGATTGAGGCTTCATGGGAAGTTTATTTTCCACATTGGAATGTCGACACTTGTGGCCTCCGTGTTACCCGATAAACAGTGTAGTGGCCCATCGTCTCTTCACTGCAGAATTGCCTTTTCAGGCAAGTGATTTTCCATGAAACAAAGGTTTCCTTTCAATTCCTGCTACGTGCTCCTCCTTCAGCAGTTGTTAGTGAATAGGCCCACCACATGCGACGACTGGCCTCAACCTAACGTTCTGTTTTTCTCGTCACAATGGTAGGCAGGCAGCAGGTTCAATGCAGCGTTTGGCAAAGCAGTACTGGAACTGTAGGAGACATTTCTGGTGTCTTAGGAAAGGCGGGTGTGCACTAGGATCCACGATATTCACGAGGGGCTGCCAGTCTCTTCTGGAACTTGTGAGCAACGTTCAGTTGAGGACAACTCTACGCCAAGAAAGGGCAGTGAAAGGCTTTTTCTGTTAAACCTCTAGAATGTGGTAAGATGAAACAACTCAAGTATCTCCCTTCTAACGAACCTTGGAGGAACAAAATAGAGGAAGAAACAGCAGGGTCAATGCTCTGTGGTCCCTTTTGAAAGCAAGGCATGAAGGGAAAGTTTATTTACCTCTTTGGGATTTGAAGAGTCGCAGGCTCAATTCTCCCTGAGAAACATTGTAGTTGCACATGTTCTCTGCATAGCACAATTCCCTTTGTGAGGACAAGGGATTTTCCAAGAAAAAAAAACTTGGAGGTTGCCATTCCTTGGTATGTGCTCATCCTTCAGTAATATACAGTGAATTGGCGACCCTATTTGACCACTAGCCTCAAGCAAACGTTCCTCTTGTCTCCTAACACACGTTGGCGTGTGGCAGAATCCATGTAGCCTTATTCAGTGTTGTTCTTGGACTCTAGGAATCATTCCAGGTCTCAATACTGGCCGGTCTGCAGTAGGATGAGAAACCTACCAGAAGAAAGGCCTGTGAGTTCGGGGAGTTGTGAGCAATGCACCGTTGGGAACAGCTAGATGACGAGTCATGGGCTGTGAAGGGCCTCTTTCCTTAAACCTCTAGAATGTGGTAAGTTGAATGAACTCAAGGATCTCCCTTCTAAAGCACATTGGAGGTACAAACCAGAGAAAGAAAGAGCAGGGGCAGTGCTCTGTGGTCCCTTTTGAAAATAAGGCATGAAAGGAGACTTTATTTACCTCCTTGGGATTTAGAGAGTTGTGGGCTGAACTCTCCTGAGAAACACTGTAGTTGCACATGTTCTCTTCATAGCACATTTGCCTTTGTGATGACAAGTGAGTTTCTAGGAAAAATCTTGGAGGTTGCCATTCTTTGGTAGGTGCTCATCCTTCGGTAATCTTCAGTGAATTGGCGATGCCATTTGATCACTAGCCTCAAGCTAAGGCTCCTCTTGTATCATCCCACAGGTTGGCATGCAGCAGAATCCATGTAGCCTTAATCAGTGTGGCTCTTGGGCACTAGGAAACATTCGAAGTCTCCTAGGACTCAGGGGTCTGCACCAGACCCGAAACGTACAAAAAGGACGGCCTGTGTGTTCAAGGATTTGTGAGTAAGGCACCGTTGGGAACAGCTAGATGCCAAGTCAGGGGCAGTGAAAGGCTTCTTTTGTTAAACCTCTAGAATGTGGTACGCTGAAACAACTCAAGTATCTCCCTTCTAAAACACCTTGCAGGTACAAAACAGAGAAAGAAACAGCAGGTTCAATGCTCTGTGGTCCCTTTTGAAAATAAGGCTGGAAGGGAAACTTTATTTACCTCCTTGAGATTTAGAGAGTTGCAGGCTCAATTCTCCCTGAGAAACACTGTACTTGCACATCTTCCCTTCATAACACAATTGCCTTTGTGATGACGTGAGTTTCTAGGATAGAACCTTGGAGGTTGCCATTCCTTGGTAGTTGCTCATCCTTCGGTAATCTTCAGGGAATGAACCAAACACATGGGACCTCTAGCCTCAAGTTAACGTTCAGGTTTTCTCATGACAGGGGCAGGCATGCCACAGATTCCATGCAGCCTTAGTCCCTGTGGTTCTTGAACTCTAGGAATCATATCAGTTCTCTTTTGACTCGCTGGTCTGCCCTAGGTTTTGAAACGTACTAAAAGGACCGCCTGTGTCTTCGCGAAGTTGTGAGCAATCTACGGTTGGGAACATCTAGATGCCAAGTGATGGGCAGTGAAGGGCTTCGTTGGTTACACCCCTAGCTTGCGATGGCTGGAAAGCAACACAGTTATCAACGTTCCGTGCCTTCCTTCATGCAAAGCGTGTCTGCATTCCTCAGGAAACCTGAGCTGCACTGAAAAACACAATTAGCCTACGATTGCTTCTAGGAACTAAACCGTGAAGTCGGTATACCTCAAGCAGCAACTAGACTTCATGTCCAGTTTCAATAATTACAGGGTTTCCCTTAACTGATAGTTATTCCCGAGAAAAATTGCCACCTAGGCCTCACTAAGCCTTCACCTTGATATCCTTACACCACCATCACGACTCCCAGCATGGCAATGGTTACTAAGGTCATGCTCCATTGTGTCCACTGGATGTGCAATAAGAGAGCCAGAAACTCCAGAGGAATATGCTGTTTGGTCCCCCTGGAAATTGAGGCTTCCTGGAAAATTGTATTTTCCTCATTAGAAAGTTGAGAGTTGCAGCCTCAGTGTTACCTGGTAAACTCTGTTGTAGCCCACCTTTTCTTCATCCCACAATGGTATTTGTGAGGACAAGTGATTTTCCAAGAAAGAAACTTGGAGGTTGCCATTCTTTGGTATGTGCTCATCCTTCAGTGATCTACAGTGAATTGGCGAACCCGTTTGACCACTAGCCGCAAGGTAACGTTGCTCTTGAATCATGCCACAGGTTGGCATGCAGCTGAATCCATGTAGCCTTATTCAGTGTGGTTCTTGAGCTCTAGGAATCATTCCAGGTCTCAAAGTACTGGTGGGGCTGCACTAGGATGAGACACGTACAAGAAGAATGGCCTGGGTGTTTGGGGATTTGTGAGCAGTGCACCATTGGGAAGAGCTCGATGCTGAGTCTTGGAAGGTGTAGGGCTTCTTTTGTTAAACCTCTAGAATCTGGTAAGTTGAAACAACTCAAGTGTCTCCCTTCTAAAGCACCTTGGAGGTACCAATCAGAGAAAGAAACAGCAGGGTCAATGCTCTGTGGTCTCTTTTGAAAATACGGCTCGAAGGAAATCTTTATTTTCTTCATTGGGATCTAGGGAGTTGCGTGCTCAATTCTCCTGAGAAACACTGTAGTTGCACATGTTCTCTTCATAGCACAATTGCCTTTGTGATGACAAGTGAGTTTCTAGGAAGGAAACTTGAGGATTGCCATTCTTTGGTAGGTACTCATTCTTCGGAAATCTTCAGTGAATTGGCGAACCCATTTGTCCACTAGCCTCAAGCTAACGTTCCTCTTCTATCATGCCACAGGTTGGCATGCAGCTGAATCCAAGTAGCCTTATTATGTGTGGTCCTTGAGCTCTAGGAAGCGTTCCTGGCCTCTTAGTACTGGCTGGTCTGCACTAGAATGAGAAACGTGCAGGAAGGAAAGCGTGTGTGTTCCGGGGGTTGTGAGCAATGCGCCGTTTGGAAGAGCTAGGTGCTGAGTAATGGGCAGTGTAGGGTTTCCCTGGATAAACACCTAGATTGCGACAGCTTGAAAACACCTGGCTATCAGCGTTCTGTTCAATCCTTCATGCCAAAAGTGTCTGCTTTTCTGCCTATCCGTGAGCACACAAAAAATAATATGATCCTACCCCTCCTTCTGGGAACTCACACGTGATGGAAACTACGCCCAGCAGCCAGTGGACTTTAAGTGCAGCCTGAAAAATTACAGGGTTTCCCTTGAAAGCTAGTTATTCCGGAGATACATTGTACACCCAGGCCTCACTCACCGATGACCCTGTAATACTTTGACCACATTCACGACTGCCTGTATTGCAAAGTTTACTCACAAAAGGGTTTAGTTGGTAACTTGAACGTCCAATAAGTACTCAGAAACTGCAGCATAAGAAGCTGTGCTCTCCCTTTGGAGATTGAGGCTTCATGGGAAGTTTATTTTCCACATTGGAATGTCGACACTTGTGGCCTCCGTGTTACCCGATAAACAGTGTAGTGGCCCATCGTCTCTTCACTGCAGAATTGCCTTTTCAGGCAAGTGATTTTCCATGAAACAAAGGTTTCCTTTCAATTCCTGCTACGTGCTCCTCCTTCAGCAGTTGTTAGTGAATAGGCCCACCACATGCGACGACTGGCCTCAACCTAACGTTCTGTTTTTCTCGTCACAATGGTAGGCAGGCAGCAGGTTCAATGCAGCGTTTGGCAAAGCAGTACTGGAACTGTAGGAGACATTTCTGGTGTCTTAGGAAAGGCGGGTGTGCACTAGGATCCACGATATTCACGAGGGGCTGCCAGTCTCTTCTGGAACTTGTGAGCAACGTTCAGTTGAGGACAACTCTACGCCAAGAAAGGGCAGTGAAAGGCTTTTTCTGTTAAACCTCTAGAATGTGGTAAGATGAAACAACTCAAGTATCTCCCTTCTAACGAACCTTGGAGGAACAAAATAGAGGAAGAAACAGCAGGGTCAATGCTCTGTGGTCCCTTTTGAAAGCAAGGCATGAAGGGAAAGTTTATTTACCTCTTTGGGATTTGAAGAGTCGCAGGCTCAATTCTCCCTGAGAAACATTGTAGTTGCACATGTTCTCTGCATAGCACAATTCCCTTTGTGAGGACAAGGGATTTTCCAAGAAAAAAAAACTTGGAGGTTGCCATTCCTTGGTATGTGCTCATCCTTCAGTAATATACAGTGAATTGGCGACCCTATTTGACCACTAGCCTCAAGCAAACGTTCCTCTTGTCTCCTAACACACGTTGGCGTGTGGCAGAATCCATGTAGCCTTATTCAGTGTTGTTCTTGGACTCTAGGAATCATTCCAGGTCTCAATACTGGCCGGTCTGCAGTAGGATGAGAAACCTACCAGAAGAAAGGCCTGTGAGTTCGGGGAGTTGTGAGCAATGCACCGTTGGGAACAGCTAGATGACGAGTCATGGGCTGTGAAGGGCCTCTTTCCTTAAACCTCTAGAATGTGGTAAGTTGAATGAACTCAAGGATCTCCCTTCTAAAGCACATTGGAGGTACAAACCAGAGAAAGAAAGAGCAGGGGCAGTGCTCTGTGGTCCCTTTTGAAAATAAGGCATGAAAGGAGACTTTATTTACCTCCTTGGGATTTAGAGAGTTGTGGGCTGAACTCTCCTGAGAAACACTGTAGTTGCACATGTTCTCTTCATAGCACATTTGCCTTTGTGATGACAAGTGAGTTTCTAGGAAAAATCTTGGAGGTTGCCATTCTTTGGTAGGTGCTCATCCTTCGGTAATCTTCAGTGAATTGGCGATGCCATTTGATCACTAGCCTCAAGCTAAGGCTCCTCTTGTATCATCCCACAGGTTGGCATGCAGCAGAATCCATGTAGCCTTAATCAGTGTGGCTCTTGGGCACTAGGAAACATTCGAAGTCTCCTAGGACTCAGGGGTCTGCACCAGACCCGAAACGTACAAAAAGGACGGCCTGTGTGTTCAAGGATTTGTGAGTAAGGCACCGTTGGGAACAGCTAGATGCCAAGTCAGGGGCAGTGAAAGGCTTCTTTTGTTAAACCTCTAGAATGTGGTACGCTGAAACAACTCAAGTATCTCCCTTCTAAATCACCTTGCAGGTACAAAACAGAGAAAGAAACAGCAGGTTCAATGCTCTGTGGTCCCTTTTGAAAATAAGGCTGGAAGGGAAACTTTATTTACCTCCTTGAGATTTAGAGAGTTGCAGGCTCAATTCTCCCTGAGAAACACTGTACTTGCACATCTTCCCTTCATAACACAATTGCCTTTGTGATGACGTGAGTTTCTAGGATAGAACCTTGGAGGTTGCCATTCCTTGGTAGTTGCTCATCCTTCGGTAATCTTCAGGGAATGAACCAAACACATGGGACCTCTAGCCTCAAGTTAACGTTCAGGTTTTCTCATGACAGGGGCAGGCATGCCACAGATTCCATGCAGCCTTAGTCCCTGTGGTTCTTGAACTCTAGGAATCATATCAGTTCTCTTTTGACTCGCTGGTCTGCCCTAGGTTTTGAAACGTACTAAAAGGACCGCCTGTGTCTTCGCGAAGTTGTGAGCAATCTACGGTTGGGAACATCTAGATGCCAAGTGATGGGCAGTGAAGGGCTTCGTTGGTTACACCCCTAGCTTGCGATGGCTGGAAAGCAACACAGTTATCAACGTTCCGTGCCTTCCTTCATGCAAAGCGTGTCTGCATTCCTCAGGAAACCTGAGCTGCACTGAAAAACACAATTAGCCTACGATTGCTTCTAGGAACTAAACCGTGAAGTCGGTATACCTCAAGCAGCAACTAGACTTCATGTCCAGTTTCAATAATTACAGGGTTTCCCTTAACTGATAGTTATTCCCGAGAAAAATTGCCACCTAGGCCTCACTAAGCCTTCACCTTGATATCCTTACACCACCATCACGACTCCCAGCATGGCAATGGTTACTAATGTCATGCTCCATTGTGTCCACTGGATGTGCAATAAGAGAGCCAGAAACTCCAGAGGAATATGCTGTTTGGTCCCCCTGGAAATTGAGGCTTCCTGGAAAATTGTATTTTCCTCATTAGAAAGTTGAGAGTTGCAGCCTCAGTGTTACCTGGTAAACTCTGTTGTAGCCCACCTTTTCTTCATCCCACAATGGTATTTGTGAGGACAAGTGATTTTCCAAGAAAGAAACTTGGAGGTTGCCATTCTTTGGTATGTGCTCATCCTTCAGTGATCTACAGTGAATTGGCGAACCCGTTTGACCACTAGCCGCAAGGTAACGTTGCTCTTGAATCATGCCACAGGTTGGCATGCAGCTGAATCCATGTAGCCTTATTCAGTGTGGTTCTTGAGCTCTAGGAATCATTCCAGGTCTCAAAGTACTGGTGGGGCTGCACTAGGATGAGACACGTACAAGAAGAATGGCCTGTGTGTTTGGGGATTTGTGAGCAGTGCACCATTGGGAAGAGCTCGATGCTGAGTCTTGGAAGGTGTAGGGCTTCTTTTGTTAAACCTCTAGAATCTGGTAAGTTGAAACAACTCAAGTGTCTCCCTTCTAAAGCACCTTGGAGGTACCAATCAGAGAAAGAAACAGCAGGGTCAATGCTCTGTGGTCTCTTTTGAAAATACGGCTCGAAGGAAATCTTTATTTTCTTCATTGGGATCTAGGGAGTTGCGTGCTCAATTCTCCTGAGAAACACTGTAGTTGCACATGTTCTCTTCATAGCACAATTGCCTTTGTGATGACAAGTGAGTTTCTAGGAAGGAAACTTGAGGATTGCCATTCTTTGGTAGGTACTCATTCTTCGGAAATCTTCAGTGAATTGGCGAACCCATTTGTCCACTAGCCTCAAGCTAACGTTCCTCTTCTATCATGCCACAGGTTGGCATGCAGCTGAATCCAAGTAGCCTTATTATGTGTGGTCCTTGAGCTCTAGGAAGCGTTCCTGGCCTCTTAGTACTGGCTGGTCTGCACTAGAATGAGAAACGTGCAGGAAGGAAAGCGTGTGTGTTCCGGGGGTTGTGAGCAATGCGCCGTTTGGAAGAGCTAGGTGCTGAGTAATGGGCAGTGTAGGGTTTCCCTGGATAAACACCTAGATTGCGACAGCTTGAAAACACCTGGCTATCAGCGTTCTGTTCAATCCTTCATGCCAAAAGTGTCTGCTTTTCTGCCTATCCGTGAGCACACAAAAAAATAATATGATCCTACCCCTCCTTCTGGGAACTCACACGTGGTGGAATCTACGCCCAGCAGGCAGTGGACTTTAAGTGAAGCCTGAAAAATTACAGGGTTTCCCTTGAAAGCTAGTTATTCCGGAGATACATTGTACACCCAGGCCTCACTCACCGATGACCCTGTAATACTTTGACCACATTCACGACTGCCTGTATTGCAAAGTTTACTCACAAAAGGGTTTAGTTGGTAACTTGAACGTCCAATAAGTACTCAGAAACTGCAGGATAAGAAGCTGTGCTCTCCCTTTGGAGATTGAGGCTTCATGGGAAATTTATTTTCCACATTGGAGTGTCGACACTTGCGGCCTCCGTGTTACCCGATAAACAGTGTAGTGGCCCATCGTCTCTTCACTGCAGAATTGCCTTTTCAGGCAAGTGATTTTCCATGAAACAAAGGTTTCCTTTCAATTCCTGCTACGTGCTCCTCCTTCAGCAGTTGTTAGTGAATAGGCCAACCACATGCGACAACTGGCCTCAACCTAACGTTCTGTTTTTCTCGTCACAATGGTAGGCAGGCGGCAGGTTCAATGCAGCGTTTGGCAAAGCAGTACTGGAACTGTAGGAGACATTTCTGGTGTCTTAGGAAAGGCGGGTGTGCACTAGGATCCACGATATTCACGAGGGGCTGCCAGTCTCTTCTGGAACTTGTGAGCAACGTTCAGTTGATGACAACTATACGCCAAGAAAGGGCAGTGAAAGGCTTTTTCTGTTAAACCTCTAGAATGTGGTAAGTTGAAACAACTCAAGTATCTCCCTTCTAACGAACCTTGGAGGAACAAAATAGAGGAAGAAACAGCAGGGTCAATGCTCTGTGGTCCCTTTTGAAAGCAAGGCATGAAGGGAAAGTTTATTTACCTCTTTGGGATTTGAAGAGTCGCAGGCTCAATTCTCCCTGAGAAACATTGTAGTTGCACATGTTCTCTGCATAGCACAATTCCCTTTGTGAGGACAAGGGATTTTCCAAGAAAAAAAAACTTGGAGGTTGCCATTCCTTGGTATGTGCTCATCCTTCAGTAATATACAGTGAATTGGCGACCCTATTTGACCACTAGCCTCAAGCAAACGTTCCTCTTGTCTCCTAACACACGTTGGCGTGCAGCAGAATCCATGGAGCCTTATTCAGTGTTGTTCTTGGACTCTAGGAATCATTCCAGGTCTCAATACTGGCCGGTCTGCTGTAGGATGAGAAACCTACAAGAAGAAAGGCCTGTGAGTTCGGGGAGTTGTGAGCAATGCACCGTTGGGAACAGCTAGATGACGAGTCATGGGCTGTGAAGGGCCTCTTTCCTTAAACCTCTAGAATGTGGTAAGTTGAATGAACTCAAGGATCTCCCTTCTAAAGCACATTGGAGGTACAAACCAGAGAAAGAAAGAGCAGGGGCAGTGCTCTGTGGTCCCTTTTGAAAATAAGGCATGAAGGGAGACTTTATTTACCTCCTTGGGGTTTAGAGAGTTGTGGGCTGAACTCTCCTGAGAAACACTGTAGTTGCACATGTTCTCTTCATAGCACATTTGCCTTTGTGATGACAAGTGAGTTTCTAGGAAAAATCTTGGAGGTTGCCATTCTTTGGTAGGTGCTCATCCTTCGGTAATCTTCAGTGAATTGGCGACGCCATTTGACCACTAGCCTCAAGCTAAGTCTCCTCTTGTATAATCCCACAGGTTGGCATGCAGCAGAATCCATGTAGCCTTATTCAGTGTGGTTCTTGGGTTCTAGGAAACATTCGAAGTCTCCTAGGACTCAGGGGTCTGCACTAGACCCGAAACGTACAAAAAGGACGGCCTGTGTGTTCAAGGATTTGTGAGTAAGGCACCGTTGGGAAAAGCTAGATGCCGAGTCAGGGGCAGTGAAAGGCTTCTTTTGTTAAACCTCTAGAATGTGGTACGCTGAAACAACTCAAGTATCTCCCTTCTAAATCACCTTGCAGGTACAAAATAGAGAAAGAAACAGCAGGTTCAATGCTCTGTGGTCCCTTTTGAAAATAAGGCTGGAAGGGAAACTTTATTTACCTCCTTGAGATTTAGAGAGTTGCAGGCTCAATTCTCCCTGAGAAACACTGTACTTGCACATCTTCCCTTCATAACACAATTGCCTTTGTGATGACGTGAGTTTCTAGGATAGAACCTTGGAGGTTGCCATTCCTTGGTAGTTGCTCATCCCTCGGTAATCTTCAGGGAATGAACCAAACACATGGGACCTCTAGCCTCAAGTTAACGTTCAGGTTTTCTCATGACAGGGGCAGGCATGCCACAGATTCCATGCAGCCTTAGTCCCTGTGGTTCTTGAACTCTAGGAATCATATCAGTTCTCTTTTGACTCGCTGGTCTGCCCTAGGTTTTGAAACGTACTAAAAGGACCGCCTGTGTCTTCGGGAAGTTGTGAGCAATCTACGGTTGGGAACATCTAGATGCCAAGTGATGGGCAGTGAAGGGCTTCGTTGGTTACACCCCTAGCTTGCGATGGCTGGAAAGCAACACAGTTATCAACGTTCCGTGCCTTCCTTCATGCAAAGCGTGTCTGCATTCCTCAGGAAACCTGAGCTGCACTGAAAAACACAATTAGCCTACGATTGCTTCTAGGAACTAAACCGTGAAGTCGGTATACCTCAAGCAGCAACTAGACTTCATGTCCAGTTTCAATAATTACAGGGTTTCCCTTAACTGATAGTTATTCCCGAGAAAAATTGCCACCTAGGCCTCACTAAGCCTTCACCTTGATATCCTTACACCACCATCACGACTCCCAGCATGGCAATGGTTACTAAGGTCATGCTCCATTGTGTCCACTGGATGTGCAATAAGAGAGCCAGAAACTCCAGAGGAATATGCTGTTTGGTCCCCCTGGAAATTGAGGCTTCCTGGAAAATTGTATTTTCCTCATTAGAAAGTTGAGAGTTGCAGCCTCAGTGTTACCTGGTAAACTCTGTTGTAGCCCACCTTTTCTTCATCGCACAATGGTATTTGTGAGGACAAGTGATTTTCCAAGAAAGAAACTTGGAGGTTGCCATTCTTTGGTATGTGCTCATCCTTCAGTGATCTACAGTGAATTGGCGAACCCGTTTGACCACTAGCCGCAAGGTAACGTTGCTCTTGAATCATGCCACAGGTTGGCATGCAGCTGAATCCATGTAGCCTTATTCAGTGTGGTTCTTGAGCTCTAGGAATCATTCCAGGTCTCAAAGTACTGGTGGGGCTGCACTAGGATGAGAAACGTACAAGAAGAATGGCCTGTGTGTTTGGGGATTTGTGAGCAGTGCACCATTGGGAAGAGCTCGATGCTGAGTCTTGGAAGGTGTAGGGCTTCTTTTGTTAAACCTCTAGAATCTGGTAAGTTGAAACAACTCAAGTGTCTCCCTTCTAAAGCACCTTGGAGGTACCAATCAGAGAAAGAAACAGCAGGGTCAATGCTCTGTGGTCTCTTTTGAAAATACGGCTCGAAGGAAATCTTTATTTTCTTCATTGGGATCTAGGGAGTTGCGTGCTCAATTCTTCTGAGAAACACTGTAGTTGCACATGTTCTCTTCATAGCACAATTGCCTTTGTGATGACAAGTGAGTTTCTAGGAAGGAAACTTGAGGATTGCCATTCTTTGGTAGGTACTCATTCTTCGGAAATCTTCAGTGAATTGGCGAACCCATTTGTCCACTAGCCTCAAGCTAACGTTCCTCTTCTATCATGCCACAGGTTGGCATGCAGCTGAATCCAAGTAGCCTTATTATGTGTGGTCCTTGAGCTCTAGGAAGCGTTCCTGGCCTCTTAGTACTGGCTGGTCTGCACTAGAATGAGAAACGTGCAGGAAGGAAAGCGTGTGTGTTCCGGGGGTTGTGAGCAATGCACCGTTTGGAAGAGCTAGGTGCTGAGTAATGGGCAGTGTAGGGTTTCCCTGGATAAACACCTAGATTGCGACAGCTTGAAAACACCTGGCTATCAGCGTTCTGTTCAATCCTTCATGCCAAAAGTGTCTGCTTTTCTGCCTATCCGTGAGCACACAAAAAATAATATGATCCTACCCCTCCTTCTGGGGACTCACACGTGATGGAATCTACGCCCAGCAGCCAGTGGACTTTAAGTGCAGCCTGAAAAATTACAGGGTTTCCCTTGTAAGCTAGTTATTCCGGAGATACATTGTACACCCAGGCCTCACTCACCGATGACCCTGTAATACTTTGACCACATTCACGACTGCCTGTATTGCAAAGTTTACTCACAAAAGGGTTTAGTTGGTAACTTGAACGTCCAATAAGTACTCAGAAACTGCAGCATAAGAAGCTGTGCTCTCCCTGTGGATATTGAGGCTTCATGGGAAGTTTATTATCCACATTGGAATGTCGACACTTGCGGCCTCCGTGTTACCCGATAAACAGTGTAGTGGCCCATCGTCTCTTCACTGCAGAATTGCCTTTTCAGGCAAGTGATTTTCCATGAAACAAGGTTTCCTTTCAATTCCTGCTACGTGCTCCTCCTTCAGCAGTTGTTAGTGAATAGGCCAACCACATGCGACGACTGGCCTCAACCTAACGTTCTGTTTTTCTCGTCACAATGGTAGGCAGGCAGCAGGTTCAATGCAGCGTTTGGCAAAGCAGTACTGGAACTGTAGGAGACATTTCTGGTGTCTTAGGAAAGGCGGGTGTGCACTAGGATCCACGATATTCACGAGGGGCTGCCAGTCTCTTCTGGAACTTGCGAGCAACGTTCAGTTGATGACAACTCTACGCCAAGAAAGGGCAGTGAAAGGCTTTTTCTGTTAAACCTCTAGAATGTGGTAAGTTGAAACAACTCAAGTATCTCCCTTCTAACGAACCTTGGAGGAACAAAATAGAGGAAGAAACAGCAGGGTCAATGCTCTGTGGTCCCTTTTGAAAGCAAGGCATGAAGGGAAAGTTTATTTACCTCTTTGGGATTTGAAGAGTCGCAGGCTCAATTCTCCCTGAGAAACATTGTAGTTGCACATGTTCTGTGCATAGCACAATTCCCTTTGTGAGGACAAGGGATTTTCCAAGAAAAAAAAACTTGGAGGTTGCCATTCCTTGGTATGTGCTCATCCTTCAGTAATATACAGTGAATTGGCGACCCTATTTGACCACTAGCCTCAAGCAAACATTCCTCTCGTCTCCTAACACACGTTGGCGTGCAGCAGAATCCATGGAGCCTTATTCAGTGTTGTTCTTGGACTCTAGGAATCATTCCAGGTCTCAATACTGGCCGGTCTGCTGTAGGATGAGAAACCTACAAGAAGAAAGGCCTGTGAGTTCGGGGAGTTGTGAGCAATGCACCGTTGGGAACAGCTAGATGACGAGTCATGGGCTGTGAAGGGCCTCTTTCCTTAAACCTCTAGAATGTGGTAAGTTGAATGAACTCAAGGATCTCCCTTCTAAAGCACATTGGAGGTACAAACCAGAGAAAGAAAGAGCAGGGGCAGTGCTCTGTGGTCCCTTTTGAAAATAAGGCATGAAGGGAGACTTTATTTACCTCCTTGGGATTTAGAGAGTTGTGGGCTCAACTCTCCTGAGAAACACTGTAGTTGCACATGTTCTCTTCATAGCACATTTGCCTTTGTGATGACAAGTGAGTTTCTAGGAAAAATCTTGGAAGTTGCCATTCTTTGGTAGGTGCTCATCCTTCGGTAATCTTCAGTGAATTGGCGACGCCATTTGACGACTAGCCTCAAGCTAAGTCTCCTCTTGTATCATCCCACAGGTTGGCATGCAGCAGAATCCATGTAGCCTTATTCAGTGTGGTTCTTGGGTTCTAGGAAACATTCGAAGTCTCCTAGGACTCAGGGGTCTGCACTATACCCGAAACGTACAAAAAGGACGGCCTGTGTGTTCAAGGATTTGTGAGTAAGGCACCGTTGGGAACAGCTAGATGCCGAGTCAGGGGCAGTGAAAGGCTTCTTTTGTTAAACCTCTAGAATGTGGTACGCTGAAACAACTCAAGTATCTCCCTTCTAAATCACCTTGCAGGTACAAAATAGAGAAAGAAACAGCAGGTTCAATGCTCTGTGGTCCCTTTTGAAAATAAGGCTGGAAGTGAAACTTTATTTACCTCCTTGAGATTTAGAGAGTTGCAGGCTCAATTCTCCCTGAGAAACACTGTACTTGCACATCTTCCCTTCATAACACAATTGCCTTTGTGATGACGTGAGTTTCTAGGATAGAACCTTGGAGGTTGCCATTCCTTGGTAGTTGCTCATCCCTCGGTAATCTTCAGGGAATGAACCAAACACATGGGACCTCTAGCCTCAAGTTAACGTTCAGGTTTTCTCATGACAGGGGCAGGCATGCCACAGATTCCATGCAGCCTTAGTCCCTGTGGTTCTTGAACTCTAGGAATCATATCAGTTCTCTTTTGACTCGCTGGTCTGCCCTAGGTTTTGAAACGTACTAAAAGGACCGCCTGTGTCTTCGGGAAGTTGTGAGCAATCTACGGTTGGGAACATCTAGATGCCAAGTGATGGGCAGTGAAGGGCTTCGTTGGTTACACCCCTAGCTTGCGATGGCTGGAAAGCAACACAGTTATCAACGTTCCATGCCTTCCTTCATGCAAAGCGTGTCTGCATTCCTCAGGAAACCTGAGCTGCACTGAAAAACACAATTAGCCTAAGATTGCTTCTAGGAACTAAACCGTGAAGTCGGTATACCTCAAGCAGCAACTAGACTGCATGTCCAGTTTCAATAATTACAGGGTTTCCCTTAACTGATAGTTATTCCCGAGAAAAATTGCCACCTAGGCCTCACTAAGCCTTCACCTTGATATCCTTACACCACCATCACGACTCCCAGCATGGCAATGGTTACTAAGGTCAAGCTCCATTGTGTCCACTGGATGTGCAATAAGAGAGCCAGAAACTCCAGAGGAATATGCTGTTTGGTCCCCCTGGAAATTGAGGCTTCCTGGAAAATTGTATTTTCCTCATTAGAAAGTTGAGAGTTGCAGCCTCAGTGTTACCTGGTAAACTCTGTTGTAGCCCACCTTTTCTTCATCGCACAATGGTATTTGTGAGGACAAGTGATTTTCCAAGAAAGAAACTTGGAGGTTGCCATTCTTTGGTATGTGCTCATCCTTCAGTGATCTACAGTGAATTGGCGAACCCGTTTGACCACTAGCCGCAAGGTAACGTTGCTCTTGAATCATGCCACAGGTTGGAATGCAGCTGAATCCATGTAGCCTTATTCAGTGTGGTTCTTGAGCTCTAGGAATCATTCCAGGTCTCAAAGTACTGGTGGGGCTGCACTAGGATGAGAAACGTACAAGAAGAATGGCCTGTGTGTTTGGGGATTTGTGAGCAGTGCACCATTGGGAAGAGCTCGATGCTGAGTCTTGGAAGGTGTAGGGCTTCTTTTGTTAAACCTCTAGAATCTGGTAAGTTGAAACAACTCAAGTGTCTCCCTTCTAAAGCACCTTGGAGGTACCAATCAGAGAAAGAAACAGCAGGGTCAATGCTCTGTGGTCTCTTTTGAAAATACGGCTCGAAGGAAATCTTTATTTTCTTCATTGGGATCTAGGGAGTTGCGTGCTCAATTCTTCTGAGAAACACTGTAGTTGCACATGTTCTCTTCATAGCACAATTGCCTTTGTGATGACAAGTGAGTTTCTAGGAAGGAAACTTGAGGATTGCCATTCTTTGGTAGGTACTCATTCTTCGGAAATCTTCAGTGAATTGGCGAACCCATTTGTCCACTAGCCTCAAGCTAACGTTCCTCTTCTATCATGCCACAGGTTGGCATGCAGCTGAATCCAAGTAGCCTTATTATGTGTGGTCCTTGAGCTCTAGGAAGCGTTCTTGGCCTCTTAGTACTGGCTGGTCTGCACTAGAATGAGAAACGTGCAGGAAGGAAAGCGTGTGTGTTCCGGGGGTTGTGAGCAATGCACCGTTTTGAAGAGCTAGGTGCTGAGTAATGGGCAGTGTAGGGTTTCCCTGGATAAACACCTAGATTGCGACAGCTTGAAAACACCTGGCTATCAGCGTTCTGTTCAATCCTTCATGCCAAAAGTGTCTGCTTTTCTGCCTATCCGTGAGCACACAAAAAATAATATGATCCTACCCCTCCTTCTGGGAACTCACACGTGATGGAAACTACGCCCAGCAGCCAGTGGACTTTAAGTGCAGCCTGAAAAATTACAGGGTTTCCCTTGAAAGCTAGTTATTCCGGAGATACATTGTACACCCAGGCCTCACTCACCGATGACCCTGTAATACTTTGACCACATTCACGACTGCCTGTATTGCAAAGTTTACTCACAAAAGGGTTTAGTTGGTAACTTGAACGTCCAATAAGTACTCAGAAACTGCAGCATAAGAAGCTGTGCTCTCCCTTTGGAGATTGAGGCTTCATGGGAAGTTTATTTTCCACATTGGAATGTCGACACTTGCGGCCTCCGTGTTACCCGATAAACAGTGTAGTGGCCCATCGTCTCTTCACTGCAGAATTGCCTTTTCAGGCAAGTGATTTTCCATGAAACAAAGGTTTCCTTTCAATTCCTGCTACGTGCTCCTCCTTCAGCAGTTGTTAGTGAATAGGCCAACCACATGCGACGACTGGCCTCAACCTAACGTTCTGTTTTTCTCGTCACAATGGTAGGCAGGCAGCAGGTTCAATGCAGCGTTTGGCAAAGCAGTACTGGAACTGTAGGAGACATTTCTGGTGTCTTAGGAAAGGCGGGTGTGCACTAGGATCCATGATATTCACGAGGGGCTGCCAGTCTCTTCTGGAACTTGTGAGCAACGTTCAGTTGATGACAACTCTACGCCAAGAAAGGGCAGTGAAAGGCTTTTTCTGTTAAACCTCTAGAATGTGGTAAGATGAAACAACTCAAGTATCTCCCTTCTAACGAACCTTGGAGGAACAAAATAGAGGAAGAAACAGCAGGGTCAATGCTCTGTGGTCCCTTTTGAAAGCAAGGCATGAAGGGAAAGTTTATTTACCTCTTTGGGATTTGAAGAGTCGCAGGCTCAATTCTCCCTGAGAAACATTGTAGTTGCACATGTTCTCTGAATAGCACAATTCCCTTTGTGAGGACAAGGGATTTTCCAAGAAAAAAAAACTTGGAGGTTGCCATTCCTTGGTATGTGCTCATCCTTCAGTAATATACAGTGAATTGGCGACCCTATTTGACCACTAGCCTCAAGCAAACGTTCCTCTTGTCTCCTAACACACGTTGGCGTGTGGCAGAATCCATGTAGCCTTATTCAGTGTTGTTCTTGGACTCTAGGAATCATTCCAGGTCTCAATACTGGCCGGTCTGCAGTAGGATGAGAAACCTACCAGAAGAAAGGCCTGTGATTTCGGGGAGTTCTGAGCAATGCACCGTTGGGAACAGCTAGATGACGAGTCATGGGCTGTGAAGGGCCTCTTTCCTTAAACCTCTAGAATGTGGTAAGTTGAATGAACTCAAGGATCTCCCTTCTAAAGCACATTGGAGGTACAAACCAGAGAAAGAAAGAGCAGGGGCAGTGCTCTGTGGTCCCTTTTGAAAATAAGGCATGAAAGGAGACTTTATTTACCTCCTTGGGATTTAGAGAGTTGTGGGCTGAACTCTCCTGAGAAACACTGTAGTTGCACATGTTCTCTTCATAGCACATTTGCCTTTGTGATGACAAGTGAGTTTCTAGGAAAAATCTTGGAGGTTGCCATTCTTTGGTAGGTGCTCATCCTTCGGTAATCTTCAGTGAATTGGCGACGCCATTTGATCACTAGCCTCAAGCTAAGGCTCCTCTTGTATCATCCCACAGGTTGGCATGCAGCAGAATCCATGTAGCCTTATTCAGTGTGGTTCTTGGGCACTAGGAAACATTCGAAGTCTCCTAGGACTCAGGGGTCTGCACCAGACCCGAAACGTACAAAAAGGACAGCCTGTGTGTTCAAGGATTTGTGAGTAAGGCACCGTTGGGAACAGCTAGATGCCAAGTCAGGGGCAGTGAAAGGCTTCTTTTGTTAAACCTCTAGAATGTGGTACGCTGAAACAACTCAAGTATCTCCCTTCTAAATCACCTTGCAGGTACAAAACAGAGAAAGAAACAGCAGGTTCAATGCTCTGTGGTCCCTTTTGAAAATAAGGCTGGAAGGGAAACTTTATTTACCTCCTTGAGATTTAGAGAGTTGCAGGCTCAATTCTCCCTGAGAAACACTGTACTTGCACATCTTCCCTTCATAACACAATTGCCTTTGTGATGACGTGAGTTTCTAGGATAGAACCTTGGAGGTTGCCATTCCTTGGTAGTTGCTCATCCCTCGGTAATCTTCAGGGAATGAACCAAACACATGGGACCTCTAGCCTCAAGTTAACGTTCAGGTTTTCTCATGACAGGGGCAGGCATGCCACAGATTCCATGCAGCCTTAGTCCCTGTGGTTCTTGAACTCTAGGAATCATATCAGTTCTCTTTTGACTCGCTGGTCTGCCCTAGGTTTTGAAACGTACTAAAAGGACCGCCTGTGTCTTCGGGAAGTTGTGAGCAATCTACGGTTGGGAACATCTAGATGCCAAGTGATGGGCAGTGAAGGGCTTCGTTGGTTACACCCCTAGCTTGCGATGGCTGGAAAGCAACACAGTTATCAACGTTCCGTGCCTTCCTTCATGCAAAGCGTGTCTGCATTCCTCAGGAAACCTGAGCTGCACTGAAAAACACAATTAGCCTACGATTGCTTCTAGGAACTAAACCGTGAAGTCGGTATACCTCAAGCAGCAACTAGACTTCATGTCCAGTTTCAATAATTACAGGGTTTCCCTTAACTGATAGTTATTCCCGAGAAAAATTGCCACCTAGGCCTCACTAAGCCTTCACCTTGATATCCTTACACCACCATCACGACTCTCAGCATGGCAATGGTTACTAAGGTCATGCTCAATTGTGTCCACTGGATGTGCAATAAGAGAGCCAGAAACGCCAGAGGAATATGCTGTTTGGTCCCCCTGGAAATTGAGGCTTCCTGGAAAATTGTATTTTCCTCATTAGAAAGTTGAGAGTTGCAGCCTCAGTGTTACCTGGTAAACTCTGTTGTAGCCCACCTTTTCTTCATCGCACAATGGTATTTGTGAGGACAAGTGATTTTCCAAGAAAGAAACTTGGAGGTTGCCATTCTTTGGTATGTGCTCATCCTTCAGTGATCTACAGTGAATTGGCGAACCCGTTTGACCACTAGCCACAAGGTAACGTTGCTCTTGAATCATGCCACAGGTTGGCATGCAGCTGAATCCATGTAGCCTTATTCAGTGTGGTTCTTGAGCTCTAGGAATCATTCCAGGTCTCAAAGTACTGGTGGGGCTGCACTAGGATGAGAAACGTACAAGAAGAATGGCCTGTGTGTTTGGGGATTTGTGAGCAGTGCACCATTGGGAAGAGCTCGATGCTGAGTCTTGGAAGGTGTAGGGCTTCTTTTGTTAAACCTCTAGAATCTGGTAAGTTGAAACAACTCAAGTGTCTCCCTTCTAAAGCACCTTGGAGGTACCAATCAGAGAAAGAAACAGCAGGGTCAATGCTCTGTGGTCTCTTTTGAAAATACGGCTCGAAGGAAATCTTTATTTTCTTCATTGGGATCTAGGGAGTTGCGTGCTCAATTCTTCTGAGAAACACTGTAGTTGCACATGTTCTCTTCATAGCACAATTGCCTTTGTGATGACAAGTGAGTTTCTAGGAAGGAAACTTGAGGATTGCCATTCTTTGGTAGGTACTCATTCTTCGGAAATCTTCAGTGAATTGGCGAACCCATTTGTCCACTAGCCTCAAGCTAACGTTCCTCTTCTATCATGCCACAGGTTGGCATGCAGCTGAATCCAAGTAGCCTTATTATGTGTGGTCCTTGAGCTCTAGGAAGCGTTCCTGGCCTCTTAGTACTGGCTGGTCTGCACTAGAATGAGAAACGTGCAGGAAGGAAAGCGTGTGTGTTCCGGGGGTTGTGAGCAATGCGCCGTTTGGAAGAGCTAGGTGCTGAGTAATGGGCAGTGTAGGGTTTCCCTGGATAAACACCTAGATTGCGACAGCTTGAAAACACCTGGCTATCAGCGTTCTGTTCAATCCTTCATGCCAAAAGTGTCTGCTTTTCTGCCTATCCGTGAGCACACAAAAAATAATATGATCCTACCCCTCCTTCTGGGAACTCACACGTGATGGAATCTACGCCCAGCAGCCAGTGGACTTTAAGTGCAGCCTGAAAAATTACAGGGTTTCCCTTGTAAGCTAGTTATTCCGGAGATACATTGTACACCCAGGCCTCACTCACCGATGACCCTGTAATACTTTGACCACATTCACGACTGCCTGTATTGCAAAGTTTACTCACAAAAGGGTTTAGTTGGTAACTTGAACGTCCAATAAGTACTCAGAAACTGCAGCATAAGAAGCTGTGCTCTCCCTTTGGAGATTGAGGCTTCATGGGAAGTTTATTTTCCACATTGGAATGTCGACGCTTGCGGCCTCCGTGTTACCCGATAAACAGTGTAGTGGCCCATCGTCTCTTCACTGCAGAATTGCCTTTTCAGGCAAGTGATTTTCCATGAAACAAAGGTTTCCTTTCAATTCCTGCTACGTGCTCCTCCTTCAGCAGTTGTTAGTGAATAGGCCAACCACATGCGACGAATGGCCTCAACCTAACGTTCTGTTTTTCTCGTCACAATGGTAGGCAGGCAGCAGGTTCAATGCAGCCTTTGGCAAAGCAGTACTGGAACTGTAGGAGACATTTCTGGTGTCTTAGGAAAGGCGGGTGTGCACTAGGATCCACGATATTCACGAGGGGCTGCCAGTCTCTTCTGGAACTTGTGAGCAACGTTCAGTTGATGACAACTCTACGCCAAGAAAGGGCAGTGAAAGGCTTTTTCTGTTAAACCTCTAGAATGTGGTAAGTTGAAACAACTCAAGTATCTCCCTTCTAACGAACCTTGGAGGAACAAAATAGAGGAAGAAACAGCAGGGTCAATGCTCTGTGGTCCCTTTTGAAAGCAAGGCATGAAGGGAAAGTTTATTTACCTCTTTGGGATTTGAAGAGTCGCAGGCTCAATTCTCCCTGAGAAACATTGTAGTTGCACATGTTCTCTGCATAGCACAATTCCCTTTGTGAGGACAAGGGATTTTCCAAGAAAAAAAAACTTGGAGGTTGCCATTCCTTGGTATGTGCTCATCCTTCAGTAATATACAGTGAATTGGCGACCCTATTTGACCACTAGCCTCAAGCAAACGTTCCTCTTGTCTCCTAACACACGTTGGCGTGCAGCAGAATCCATGGAGCCTTATTCAGTGTTGTTCTTGGACTCTAGGAATCATTCCAGGTCTCAATACTGGCCGGTCTGCAGTAGGATGAGAAACCTACAAGAAGAAAGGCCTGTGAGTTCGGGGAGTTGTGAGCAATGCACCGTTGGGAACAGCTAGATGACGAGTCATGGGCTGTGAAGGGCCTCTTTCCTTAAACCTCTAGAATGTGGTAAGTTGAATGAACTCAAGGATCTCCCTTCTAAAGCACATTGGAGGTACAAACCAGAGAAAGAAAGAGCAGGGGCAGTGCTCTGTGGTCCCTTTTGAAAATAAGGCATGAAGGGAGACTTTATTTACCTCCTTGGGATTTAGAGAGTTGTGGGCTCAACTCTCCGGAGAAACACTGTAGTTGCACATGTTCTCTTCATAGCACATTTGCCTTTGTGATGACAAGTGAGTTTCTAGGAAAAATCTTGGAGGTTGCCATTCTTTGGTAGGTGCTCATCCTTCGGTAATCTTCAGTGAATTGGCGACGCCATTTGACGACTAGCCTCAAGCTATGTCTCCTCTTGTATCATCCCACAGGTTGGCATGCAGCAGAATCCATGTAGCCTTATTCAGTGTGGTTCTTGGGTTCTAGGAAACATTCGAAGTCTCCTAGGACTCAGGGGTCAGCACTAGACCCGAAACGTACAAAAAGGACGGCCTGTGTGTTCAAGGATTTGTGAGTAAGGCACCGTTGGGAACAGCTAGATGCCGAGTCAGGGGCAGTGAAAGGCTTCTTTTGTTAAACCTCTAGAATGTGGTACGCTGAAACAACTCAAGTATCTCCCTTCTAAATCACCTTGCAGGTACAAAATAGAGAAAGAAACAGCAGGTTCAATGCTCTGTGGTCCCTTTTGAAAATAAGGCTGGAAGGGAAACTTTATTTACCTCCTTGAGATTTAGAGAGTTGCAGGCTCAATTCTCCCTGAGAAACACTGTACTTGCACATCTTCCCTTCATAACACAATTGCCTTTGTGATGACGTGAGTTTCTAGGATAGAACCTTGGAGGTTGCCATTCCTTGGTAGTTGCTCATCCCTCGGTAATCTTCAGGGAATGAACCAAACACATGGGACCTCTAGCCTCAAGTTAACGTTCAGGTTTTCTCATGACAGGGGCAGGCATGCCACAGATTCCATGCAGCCTTAGTCCCTGTGGTTCTTGAACTCTAGGAATCATATCAGTTCTCTTTTGACTCGCTGGTCTGCCCTAGGTTTTGAAACGTACTAAAAGGACCGCCTGTGTCTTCGGGAAGTTGTGAGCAATCTACGGTTGGGAACATCTAGATGCCAAGTGATGGGCAGTGAAGGGCTTCGTTGGTTCCACCCCTAGCTTGCGATGGCTGGAAAGCAACACAGTTATCAACGTTCCGTGCCTTCCTTCATGCAAAGCGTGTCTGCATTCCTCAGGAAACCTGCGCTGCACTGAAAAACACAATTAGCCTACGATTGCTTCTAGGAACTAAACCGTGAAGTCGGTATACCTCAAGCAGCAACTAGACTTCATGTCCAGTTTCAATAATTACAGGGTTTCCCTTAACTGATAGTTATTCCCGAGAAAAATTGCCACCTAGGCCTCACTAAGCCTTCACCTTGATATCCTTACACCACCATCACGACTCCCAGCATGGCAATGGTTACTAAGGTCATGCTCCATTGTGTCCACTGGATGTGCAATAAGAGAGCCAGAAACTCCAGAGGAATATGCTGTTTGGTCCCCCTGGAAATTGAGGCTTCCTGGAAAATTGTATTTTCCTCATTAGAAAGTTGAGAGTTGCAGCCTCAGTGTTACCTGGTAAACTCTGTTGTAGCCCACCTTTTCTTCATCGCACAATGGTATTTGTGAGGACAAGTGATTTTCCAAGAAAGAAACTTGGAGGTTGCCATTCTTTGGTATGTGCTCATCCTTCAGTGATCTACAGTGAATTGGCGAACCCGTTTGACCACTAGCCACAAGGTAACGTTGCTCTTGAATCATGCCACAGGTTGGCATGCAGCTGAATCCATGTAGCCTTATTCAGTGTGGTTCTTGAGCTCTAGGAATCATTCCAGGTCTCAAAGTACTGGTGGGGCTGCACTAGTATGAGAAACGTACAAGAAGAATGGCCTGTGTGTTTGGGGATTTGTGAGCAGTGCACCATTGGGAAGAGCTCGATGCTGAGTCTTGGAAGGTGTAGGGCTTCTTTTGTTAAACCTCTAGAATCTGGTAAGTTGAAACAACTCAAGTGTCTCCCTTCTAAAGCACCTTGGAGGTACCAATCAGAGAAAGAAACAGCAGGGTCAATGCTCTGTGGTCTCTTTTGAAAATACGGCTCGAAGGAAATCTTTATTTTCTTCATTGGGATCTAGGGAGTTGCGTGCTCAATTCTTCTGAGAAACACTGTAGTTGCACATGTTCTCTTCATAGCACAATTGCCTTTGTGATGACAAGTGAGTTTCTAGGAAGGAAACTTGAGGATTGCCATTCTTTGGTAGGTACTCATTCTTCGGAAATCTTCAGTGAATTGGCGAACCCATTTGTCCACTAGCCTCAAGCTAACGTTCCTCTTCTATCATGCCACAGGTTGGCATGCAGCTGAATCCAAGTAGCCTTATTATGTGTGGTCCTTGAGCTCTAGGAAGCGTTCCTGGCCTCTTAGTACTGGCTGGTCTGCACTAGAATGAGAAACGTGCAGGAAGGAAAGCGTGTGTGTTCCGGGGGTTGTGAGCAATGCGCCGTTTGGAAGAGCTAGGTGCTGAGTAATGGGCAGTGTAGGGTTTCCCTGGATAAACACCTAGATTGCGACAGCTTGAAAACACCTGGCTATCAGCGTTCTGTTCAATCCTTCATGCCAAAAGTGTCTGCTTTTCTGCCTATCCGTGAGCACACAAAAAAATAATATGATCCTACCCCTCCTTCTGGGAACTCACACGTGGTGGAATCTACGCCCAGCAGGCAGTGGACTTTAAGTGCAGCCTGAAAAATTACAGGGTTTCCCTTGAAAGCTAGTTATTCCGGAGATACATTGTACACCCAGGCCTCACTCACCGATGACCCTGTAATACTTTGACCACATTCACGACTGCCTGTATTGCAAAGTTTACTCACAAAAGGGTTTAGTTGGTAACTTGAACGTCCAATAAGTACTCAGAAACTGCAGCATAAGAAGCTGTGCTCTCCCTTTGGAGATTGAGGCTTCATGGGAAATTTATTTTCCACATTGGAATGTCGACACTTGCGGCCTCCGTGTTACCCGATAAACAGTGTAGTGGCCCATCGTCTCTTCACTGCAGAATTGCCTTTTCAGGCAAGTGATTTTCCATGAAACAAAGGTTTCCTTTCAATTCCTGCTACGTGCTCCTCCTTCAGCAGTTGTTAGTGAATAGGCCAACCACATGCGACAACTGGCCTCAACCTAACGTTCTGTTTTTCTCGTCACAATGGTAGGCAGGCGGCAGGTTCAATGCAGCGTTTGGCAAAGCAGTACTGGAACTGTAGGAGACATTTCTGGTGTCTTAGGAAAGGCGGGTGTGCACTAGGATCCACGATATTCACGAGGGGCTGCCAGTCTCTTCTGGAACTTGTGAGCAACGTTCAGTTGATGACAACTATACGCCAAGAAAGGGCAGTGAAAGGCTTTTTCTGTTAAACCTCTAGAATGTGGTAAGTTGAAACAACTCAAGTATCTCCCTTCTAACGAACCTTGGAGGAACAAAATAGAGGAAGAAACAGCAGGGTCAATGCTCTGTGGTCCCTTTTGAAAGCAAGGCATGAAGGGAAAGTTTATTTACCTCTTTGGGATTTGAAGAGTCGCAGGCTCAATTCTCCCTGAGAAACATTGTAGTTGCACATGTTCTCTGCATAGCACAATTCCCTTTGTGAGGACAAGGGATTTTCCAAGAAAAAAAAACTTGGAGGTTGCCATTCCTTGGTATGTGCTCATCCTTCAGTAATATACAGTGAATTGGCGACCCTATTTGACCACTAGCCTCAAGCAAACGTTCCTCTTGTCTCCTAACACACGTTGGCGTGCAGCAGAATCCATGGAGCCTTATTCAGTGTTGTTCTTGGACTCTAGGAATCATTCCAGGTCTCAATACTGGCCGGTCTGCTGTAGGATGAGAAACCTACAAGAAGAAAGGCCTGTGTGTTCGGGGAGTTGTGAGCAATGCACCGTTGGGAACAGCTAGATGACGAGTCATGGGCTGTGAAGGGCCTCTTTCCTTAAACCTCTAGAATGTGGTAAGTTGAATGAACTCAAGGATCTCCCTTCTAAAGCACATTGGAGGTACAAACCAGAGAAAGAAAGAGCAGGGGCAGTGCTCTGTGGTCCCTTTTGAAAATAAGGCATGAAGGGAGACTTTATTTACCTCCTTGGGATTTAGAGAGTTGTGGGCTGAACTCTCCTGAGAAACACTGTAGTTGCACATGTTCTCTTCATAGCACATTTGCCTTTGTGATGACAAGTGAGTTTCTAGGAAAAATCTTGGAGGTTGCCATTCTTTGGTAGGTGCTCATCCTTCGGTAATCTTCAGTGAATTGGCGACACCATTTGACCACTAGCCTCAAGCTAAGTCTCCTCTTGTATAATCCCACAGGTTGGCATGCAGCAGAATCCATGTAGCCTTATTCAGTGTGGTTCTTGGGTTCTAGGAAACATTCGAAGTCTCCTAGGACTCAGGGGTCTGCACTAGACCCGAAACGTACAAAAAGGACGGCCTGTGTGTTCAAGGATTTGTGAGTAAGGCACCGTTGGGAAAAGCTAGATGCCGAGTCAGGGGCAGTGAAAGGCTTCTTTTGTTAAACCTCTAGAATGTGGTACGCTGAAACAACTCAAGTATCTCCCTTCTAAATCACCTTGCAGGTACAAAATAGAGAAAGAAACAGCAGGTTCAATGCTCTGTGGTCCCTTTTGAAAATAAGGCTGGAAGGGAAACTTTATTTACCTCCTTGAGATTTAGAGAGTTGCAGGCTCAATTCTCCCTGAGAAACACTGTACTTGCACATCTTCCCTTCATAACACAATTGCCTTTGTGATGACGTGAGTTTCTAGGATAGAACCTTGGAGGTTGCCATTCCTTGGTAGTTGCTCATCCCTCGGTAATCTTCAGGGAATGAACCAAACACATGGGACCTCTAGCCTCAAGTTAACGTTCAGGTTTTCTCATGACAGGGGCAGGCATGCCACAGATTCCATGCAGCCTTAGTCCCTGTGGTTCTTGAACTCTAGGAATCATATCAGTTCTCTTTTGACTCGCTGGTCTGCCCTAGGTTTTGAAACGTACTAAAAGGACTGCCTGTGTCTTCGGGAAGTTGTGAGCAATCTACGGTTGGGAACATCTAGATGCCAAGTGATGGGCAGTGAAGGGCTTCGTTGGTTCCACCCCTAGCTTGCGATGGCTGGAAAGCAACACAGTTATCAACGTTCCGTGCCTTCCTTCATGCAAAGCGTGTCTGCATTCCTCAGGAAACCTGAGCTGCACTGAAAAACACAATTAGCCTACGATTGCTTCTAGGAACTAAACCGTGAAGTCGGTATACCTCAAGCAGCAACTAGACTTCATGTCCAGTTTCAATAATTACAGGGTTTCCCTTAACTGATAGTTATTCCCGAGAAAAATTGCCACCTAGGCCTCACTAAGCCTTCACCTTGATATCCTTACACCACCATCACGACTCCCAGCATGGCAATGGTTACTAAGGTCATGCTCCATTGTGTCCACTGGATGTGCAATAAGAGAGCCAGAAACTCCAGAGGAATATGCTGTTTGGTCCCCCTGGAAATTGAGGCTTCCTGGAAAATTGTATTTTCCTCATTAGAAAGTTGAGAGTTGCAGCCTCAGTGTTACCTGGTAAACTCTGTTGTAGCCCACCTTTTCTTCATCGCACAATGGTATTTGTGAGGACAAGTGATTTTCCAAGAAAGAAACTTGGAGGTTGCCATTCTTTGGTATGTGCTCATCCTTCAGTGATCTACAGTGAATTGGCGAACCCGTTTGACCACTAGCCGCAAGGTAACGTTGCTCTTGAATCATGCCACAGGTTGGCATGGATCTGAATCCATGTAGCCTTATTCAGTGTGGTTCTTGAGCTCTAGGAATCATTCCAGGTCTCAAAGTACTGGTGGGGCTGCACTAGGATGAGAAACGTACAAGAAGAATGGCCTGTGTGTTTGGGGATTTGTGAGCAGTGCACCATTGGGAAGAGCTCGATGCTGAGTCTTGGAAGGTGTAGGGCTTCTTTTGTTAAACCTCTAGAATCTGGTAAGTTGAAACAACTCAAGTGTCTCCCTTCTAAAGCACCTTGGAGGTACCAATCAGAGAAAGAAACAGCAGGGTCAATGCTCTGTGGTCTCTTTTGAAAATACGGCTCGAAGGAAATCTTTATTTTCTTCATTGGGATCTAGGGAGTTGCGTGCTCAATTCTTCTGAGAAACACTGTAGTTGCACATGTTCTCTTCATAGCACAATTGCCTTTGTGATGACAAGTGAGTTTCTAGGAAGGAAACTTGAGGATTGCCATTCTTTGGTAGGTACTCATTCTTCGGAAATCTTCAGTGAATTGGCGAACCCATTTGTCCACTAGCCTCAAGCTAACGTTCCTCTTCTATCATGCCACAGGTTGGCATGCAGCTGAATCCAAGTAGCCTTATTATGTGTGGTCCTTGAGCTCTAGGAAGCGTTCCTGGCCTCTTAGTACTGGCTGGTCTGCACTAGAATGAGAAACGTGCAGGAAGGAAAGCGTGTGTGTTCCGGGGGTTGTGAGCAATGCGCCGTTTGGAAGAGCTAGGTGCTGAGTAATGGGCAGTGTAGGGTTTCCCTGGATAAACACCTAGATTGCGACAGCTTGAAAACACCTGGCTATCAGCGTTCTGTTCAATCCTTCATGCCAAAAGTGTCTGCTTTTCTGCCTATCCGTGAGCACACAAAAAAATAATATGATCCTACCCCTCCTTCTGGGAACTCACACGTGGTGGAATCTACGCCCAGCAGGCAGTGGACTTTAAGTGAAGCCTGAAAAATTACAGGGTTTCCCTTGAAAGCTAGTTATTCCGGAGATACATTGTACACCCAGGCCTCACTCACCGATGACCCTGTAATACTTTGACCACATTCACGACTGCCTGTATTGCAAAGTTTACTCACAAAAGGGTTTAGTTGGTAACTTGAACGTCCAATAAGTACTCAGAAACTGCAGGATAAGAAGCTGTGCTCTCCCTTTGGAGATTGAGGCTTCATGGGAAATTTATTTTCCACATTGGAGTGTCGACACTTGCGGCCTCCGTGTTACCCGATAAACAGTGTAGTGGCCCATCGTCTCTTCACTGCAGAATTGCCTTTTCAGGCAAGTGATTTTCCATGAAACAAAGGTTTCCTTTCAATTCCTGCTACGTGCTCCTCCTTCAGCAGTTGTTAGTGAATAGGCCAACCACATGCGACAACTGGCCTCAACCTAACGTTCTGTTTTTCTCGTCACAATGGTAGGCAGGCGGCAGGTTCAATGCAGCGTTTGGCAAAGCAGTACTGGAACTGTAGGAGACATTTCTGGTGTCTTAGGAAAGGCGGGTGTGCACTAGGATCCACGATATTCACGAGGGGCTGCCAGTCTCTTCTGGAACTTGTGAGCAACGTTCAGTTGATGACAACTATACGCCAAGAAAGGGCAGTGAAAGGCTTTTTCTGTTAAACCTCTAGAATGTGGTAAGTTGAAACAACTCAAGTATCTCCCTTCTAACGAACCTTGGAGGAACAAAATAGAGGAAGAAACAGCAGGGTCAATGCTCTGTGGTCCCTTTTGAAAGCAAGGCATGAAGGGAAAGTTTATTTACCTCTTTGGGATTTGAAGAGTCGCAGGCTCAATTCTCCCTGAGAAACATTGTAGTTGCACATGTTCTCTGCATAGCACAATTCCCTTTGTGAGGACAAGGGATTTTCCAAGAAAAAAAAACTTGGAGGTTGCCATTCCTTGGTATGTGCTCATCCTTCAGTAATATACAGTGAATTGGCGACCCTATTTGACCACTAGCCTCAAGCAAACGTTCCTCTTGTCTCCTAACACACGTTGGCGTGCAGCAGAATCCATGGAGCCTTATTCAGTGTTGTTCTTGGACTCTAGGAATCATTCCAGGTCTCAATACTGGCCGGTCTGCTGTAGGATGAGAAACCTACAAGAAGAAAGGCCTGTGAGTTCGGGGAGTTGTGAGCAATGCACCGTTGGGAACAGCTAGATGACGAGTCATGGGCTGTGAAGGGCCTCTTTCCTTAAACCTCTAGAATGTGGTAAGTTGAATGAACTCAAGGATCTCCCTTCTAAAGCACATTGGAGGTACAAACCAGAGAAAGAAAGAGCAGGGGCAGTGCTCTGTGGTCCCTTTTGAAAATAAGGCATGAAGGGAGACTTTATTTACCTCCTTGGGGTTTAGAGAGTTGTGGGCTGAACTCTCCTGAGAAACACTGTAGTTGCACATGTTCTCTTCATAGCACATTTGCCTTTGTGATGACAAGTGAGTTTCTAGGAAAAATCTTGGAGGTTGCCATTCTTTGGTAGGTGCTCATCCTTCGGTAATCTTCAGTGAATTGGCGACGCCATTTGACCACTAGCCTCAAGCTAAGTCTCCTCTTGTATAATCCCACAGGTTGGCATGCAGCAGAATCCATGTAGCCTTATTCAGTGTGGTTCTTGGGTTCTAGGAAACATTCGAAGTCTCCTAGGACTCAGGGGTCTGCACTAGACCCGAAACGTACAAAAAGGACGGCCTGTGTGTTCAAGGATTTGTGAGTAAGGCACCGTTGGGAAAAGCTAGATGCCGAGTCAGGGGCAGTGAAAGGCTTCTTTTGTTAAACCTCTAGAATGTGGTACGCTGAAACAACTCAAGTATCTCCCTTCTAAATCACCTTGCAGGTACAAAATAGAGAAAGAAACAGCAGGTTCAATGCTCTGTGGTCCCTTTTGAAAATAAGGCTGGAAGGGAAACTTTATTTACCTCCTTGAGATTTAGAGAGTTGCAGGCTCAATTCTCCCTGAGAAACACTGTACTTGCACATCTTCCCTTCATAACACAATTGCCTTTGTGATGACGTGAGTTTCTAGGATAGAACCTTGGAGGTTGCCATTCCTTGGTAGTTGCTCATCCCTCGGTAATCTTCAGGGAATGAACCAAACACATGGGACCTCTAGCCTCAAGTTAACGTTCAGGTTTTCTCATGACAGGGGCAGGCATGCCACAGATTCCATGCAGCCTTAGTCCCTGTGGTTCTTGAACTCTAGGAATCATATCAGTTCTCTTTTGACTCGCTGGTCTGCCCTAGGTTTTGAAACGTACTAAAAGGACCGCCTGTGTCTTCGGGAAGTTGTGAGCAATCTACGGTTGGGAACATCTAGATGCCAAGTGATGGGCAGTGAAGGGCTTCGTTGGTTACACCCCTAGCTTGCGATGGCTGGAAAGCAACACAGTTATCAACGTTCCGTGCCTTCCTTCATGCAAAGCGTGTCTGCATTCCTCAGGAAACCTGAGCTGCACTGAAAAACACAATTAGCCTACGATTGCTTCTAGGAACTAAACCGTGAAGTCGGTATACCTCAAGCAGCAACTAGACTTCATGTCCAGTTTCAATAATTACAGGGTTTCCCTTAACTGATAGTTATTCCCGAGAAAAATTGCCACCTAGGCCTCACTAAGCCTTCACCTTGATATCCTTACACCACCATCACGACTCCCAGCATGGCAATGGTTACTAAGGTCATGCTCCATTGTGTCCACTGGATGTGCAATAAGAGAGCCAGAAACTCCAGAGGAATATGCTGTTTGGTCCCCCTGGAAATTGAGGCTTCCTGGAAAATTGTATTTTCCTCATTAGAAAGTTGAGAGTTGCAGCCTCAGTGTTACCTGGTAAACTCTGTTGTAGCCCACCTTTTCTTCATCGCACAATGGTATTTGTGAGGACAAGTGATTTTCCAAGAAAGAAACTTGGAGGTTGCCATTCTTTGGTATGTGCTCATCCTTCAGTGATCTACAGTGAATTGGCGAACCCGTTTGACCACTAGCCGCAAGGTAACGTTGCTCTTGAATCATGCCACAGGTTGGCATGCAGCTGAATCCATGTAGCCTTATTCAGTGTGGTTCTTGAGCTCTAGGAATCATTCCAGGTCTCAAAGTACTGGTGGGGCTGCACTAGGATGAGAAACGTACAAGAAGAATGGCCTGTGTGTTTGGGGATTTGTGAGCAGTGCACCATTGGGAAGAGCTCGATGCTGAGTCTTGGAAGGTGTAGGGCTTTTTTGTTAAACCTCTAGAATCTGGTAAGTTGAAACAACTCAAGTGTCTCCCTTCTAAAGCACCTTGGAGGTACCAATCAGAGAAAGAAACAGCAGGGTCAATGCTCTGTGGTCTCTTTTGAAAATACGGCTCGAAGGAAATCTTTATTTTCTTCATTGGGATCTAGGGAGTTGCGTGCTCAATTCTTCTGAGAAACACTGTAGTTGCACATGTTCTCTTCATAGCACAATTGCCTTTGTGATGACAAGTGAGTTTCTAGGAAGGAAACTTGAGGATTGCCATTCTTTGGTAGGTACTCATTCTTCGGAAATCTTCAGTGAATTGGCGAACCCATTTGTCCACTAGCCTCAAGCTAACGTTCCTCTTCTATCATGCCACAGGTTGGCATGCAGCTGAATCCAAGTAGCCTTATTATGTGTGGTCCTTGAGCTCTAGGAAGCGTTCCTGGCCTCTTAGTACTGGCTGGTCTGCACTAGAATGAGAAACGTGCAGGAAGGAAAGCGTGTGTGTTCCGGGGGTTGTGAGCAATGCACCGTTTGGAAGAGCTAGGTGCTGAGTAATGGGCAGTGTAGGGTTTCCCTGGATAAACACCTAGATTGCGACAGCTTGAAAACACCTGGCTATCAGCGTTCTGTTCAATCCTTCATGCCAAAAGTGTCTGCTTTTCTGCCTATCCGTGAGCACACAAAAAATAATATGATCCTACCCCTCCTTCTGGGGACTCACACGTGATGGAATCTACGCCCAGCAGCCAGTGGACTTTAAGTGCAGCCTGAAAAATTACAGGGTTTCCCTTGTAAGCTAGTTATTCCGGAGATACATTGTACACCCAGGCCTCACTCACCGATGACCCTGTAATACTTTGACCACATTCACGACTGCCTGTATTGCAAAGTTTACTCACAAAAGGGTTTAGTTGGTAACTTGAACGTCCAATAAGTACTCAGAAACTGCAGCATAAGAAGCTGTGCTCTCCCTGTGGATATTGAGGCTTCATGGGAAGTTTATTATCCACATTGGAATGTCGACACTTGCGGCCTCCGTGTTACCCGATAAACAGTGTAGTGGCCCATCGTCTCTTCACTGCAGAATTGCCTTTTCAGGCAAGTGATTTTCCATGAAACAAGGTTTCCTTTCAATTCCTGCTACGTGCTCCTCCTTCAGCAGTTGTTAGTGAATAGGCCAACCACATGCGACGACTGGCCTCAACCTAACGTTCTGTTTTTCTCGTCACAATGGTAGGCAGGCAGCAGGTTCAATGCAGCGTTTGGCAAAGCAATACTGGAACTGTAGGAGACATTTCTGGTGTCTTAGGAAAGGCGGGTGTGCACTAGGATCCACGATATTCACGAGGGGCTGCCAGTCTCTTCTGGAACTTGCGAGCAACGTTCAGTTGATGACAACTCTACGCCAAGAAAGGGCAGTGAAAGGCTTTTTCTGTTAAACCTCTAGAATGTGGTAAGTTGAAACAACTCAAGTATCTCCCTTCTAACGAACCTTGGAGGAACAAAATAGAGGAAGAAACAGCAGGGTCAATGCTCTGTGGTCCCTTTTGAAAGCAAGGCATGAAGGGAAAGTTTATTTACCTCTTTGGGATTTGAAGAGTCGCAGGCTCAATTCTCCCTGAGAAACATTGTAGTTGCACATGTTCTGTGCATAGCACAATTCCCTTTGTGAGGACAAGGGATTTTCCAAGAAAAAAAAACTTGGAGGTTGCCATTCCTTGGTATGTGCTCATCCTTCAGTAATATACAGTGAATTGGCGACCCTATTTGACCACTAGCCTCAAGCAAACATTCCTCTTGTCTCCTAACACACGTTGGCGTGCAGCAGAATCCATGGAGCCTTATTCAGTGTTGTTCTTGGACTCTAGGAATCATTCCAGGTCTCAATACTGGCCGGTCTGCTGTAGGATGAGAAACCTACAAGAAGAAAGGCCTGTGAGTTCGGGGAGTTGTGAGCAATGCACCGTTGGGAACAGCTAGATGACGAGTCATGGGCTGTGAAGGGCCTCTTTCCTTAAACCTCTAGAATGTGGTAAGTTGAATGAACTCAAGGATCTCCCTTCTAAAGCACATTGGAGGTACAAACCAGAGAAAGAAAGAGCAGGGGCAGTGCTCTGTGGTCCCTTTTGAAAATAAGGCATGAAGGGAGACTTTATTTACCTCCTTGGGATTTAGAGAGTTGTGGGCTCAACTCTCCTGAGAAACACTGTAGTTGCACATGTTCTCTTCATAGCACATTTGCCTTTGTGATGACAAGTGAGTTTCTAGGAAAAATCTTGGAAGTTGCCATTCTTTGGTAGGTGCTCATCCTTCGGTAATCTTCAGTGAATTGGCGACGCCATTTGACGACTAGCCTCAAGCTAAGTCTCCTCTTGTATCATCCCACAGGTTGGCATGCAGCAGAATCCATGTAGCCTTATTCAGTGTGGTTCTTGGGTTCTAGGAAACATTCGAAGTCTCCTAGGACTCAGGGGTCTGCACTATACCCGAAACGTACAAAAAGGACGGCCTGTGTGTTCAAGGATTTGTGAGTAAGGCACCGTTGGGAACAGCTAGATGCCGAGTCAGGGGCAGTGAAAGGCTTCTTTTGTTAAACCTCTAGAATGTGGTACGCTGAAACAACTCAAGTATCTCCCTTCTAAATCACCTTGCAGGTACAAAATAGAGAAAGAAACAGCAGGTTCAATGCTCTGTGGTCCCTTTTGAAAATAAGGCTGGAAGTGAAACTTTATTTACCTCCTTGAGATTTAGAGAGTTGCAGGCTCAATTCTCCCTGAGAAACACTGTACTTGCACATCTTCCCTTCATAACACAATTGCCTTTGTGATGACGTGAGTTTCTAGGATAGAACCTTGGAGGTTGCCATTCCTTGGTAGTTGCTCATCCCTCGGTAATCTTCAGGGAATGAACCAAACACATGGGACCTCTAGCCTCAAGTTAACGTTCAGGTTTTCTCATGACAGGGGCAGGCATGCCACAGATTCCATGCAGCCTTAGTCCCTGTGGTTCTTGAACTCTAGGAATCATATCAGTTCTCTTTTGACTCGCTGGTCTGCCCTAGGTTTTGAAACGTACTAAAAGGACCGCCTGTGTCTTCGGGAAGTTGTGAGCAATCTACGGTTGGGAACATCTAGATGCCAAGTGATGGGCAGTGAAGGGCTTCGTTGGTTACACCCCTAGCTTGCGATGGCTGGAAAGCAACACAGTTATCAACGTTCCATGCCTTCCTTCATGCAAAGCGTGTCTGCATTCCTCAGGAAACCTGAGCTGCACTGAAAAACACAATTAGCCTAAGATTGCTTCTAGGAACTAAACCGTGAAGTCGGTATACCTCAAGCAGCAACTAGACTGCATGTCCAGTTTCAATAATTACAGGGTTTCCCTTAACTGATAGTTATTCCCGAGAAAAATTGCCACCTAGGCCTCACTAAGCCTTCACCTTGATATCCTTACACCACCATCACGACTCCCAGCATGGCAATGGTTACTAAGGTCAAGCTCCATTGTGTCCACTGGATGTGCAATAAGAGAGCCAGAAACTCCAGAGGAATATGCTGTTTGGTCCCCCTGGATATTGAGGCTTCCTGGAAAATTGTATTTTCCTCATTAGAAAGTTGAGAGTTGCAGCCTCAGTGTTACCTGGTAAACTCTGTTGTAGCCCACCTTTTCTTCATCGCACAATGGTATTTGTGAGGACAAGTGATTTTCCAAGAAAGAAACTTGGAGGTTGCCATTCTTTGGTATGTGCTCATCCTTCAGTGATCTACAGTGAATTGGCGAACCCGTTTGACCACTAGCCGCAAGGTAACGTTGCTCTTGAATCATGCCACAGGTTGGCATGCAGCTGAATCCATGTAGCCTTATTCAGTGTGGTTCTTGAGCTCTAGGAATCATTCCAGGTCTCAAAGTACTGGTGGGGCTGCACTAGGATGAGAAACGTACAAGAAGAATGGCCTGTGTGTTTGGGGATTTGTGAGCAGTGCACCATTGGGAAGAGCTCGATGCTGAGTCTTGGAAGGTGTAGGGCTTCTTTTGTTAAAGCTCTAGAATCTGGTAAGTTGAAACAACTCAAGTGTCTCCCTTCTAAAGCACCTTGGAGGTACCAATCAGAGAAAGAAACAGCAGGGTCAATGCTCTGTGGTCTCTTTTGAAAATACGGCTCGAAGGAAATCTTTATTTTCTTCATTGGGATCTAGGGAGTTGCGTGCTCAATTCTTCTGAGAAACACTGTAGTTGCACATGTTCTCTTCATAGCACAATTGCCTTTGTGATGACAAGTGAGTTTCTAGGAAGGAAACTTGAGGATTGCCATTCTTTGGTAGGTACTCATTCTTCGGAAATCTTCAGTGAATTGGCGAACCCATTTGTCCACTAGCCTCAAGCTAACGTTCCTCTTCTATCATGCCACAGGTTGGCATGCAGCTGAATCCAAGTAGCCTTATTATGTGTGGTCCTTGAGCTCTAGGAAGCGTTCTTGGCCTCTTAGTACTGGCTGGTCTGCACTAGAATGAGAAACGTGCAGGAAGGAAAGCGTGTGTGTTCCGGGGGTTGTGAGCAATGCACCGTTTGGAAGAGCTAGGTGCTGAGTAATGGGCAGTGTAGGGTTTCCCTGGATAAACACCTAGATTGCGACAGCTTGAAAACACCTGGCTATCAGCGTTCTGTTCAATCCTTCATGCCAAAAGTGTCTGCTTTTCTGCCTATCCGTGAGCACACAAAAAATAATATGATCCTACCCCTCCTTCTGGGAACTCACACGTGATGGAAACTACGCCCAGCAGCCAGTGGACTTTAAGTGCAGCCTGAAAAATTACAGGGTTTCCCTTGAAAGCTAGTTATTCCGGAGATACATTGTACACCCAGGCCTCACTCACCGATGACCCTGTAATACTTTGACCACATTCACGACTGCCTGTATTGCAAAGTTTACTCACAAAAGGGTTTAGTTGGTAACTTGAACGTCCAATAAGTACTCAGAAACTGCAGCATAAGAAGCTGTGCTCTCCCTTTGGAGATTGAGGCTTCATGGGAAGTTTATTTTCCACATTGGAATGTCGACACTTGCGGCCTCCGTGTTACCCGATAAACAGTGTAGTGGCCCATCGTCTCTTCACTGCAGAATTGCCTTTTCAGGCAAGTGATTTTCCATGAAACAAAGGTTTCCTTTCAATTCCTGCTACGTGCTCCTCCTTCAGCAGTTGTTAGTGAATAGGCCAACCACATGCGACGACTGGCCTCAACCTAACGTTCTGTTTTTCTCGTCACAATGGTAGGCAGGCAGCAGGTTCAATGCAGCGTTTGGCAAAGCAGTACTGGAACTGTAGGAGACATTTCTGGTGTCTTAGGAAAGGCGGGTGTGCACTAGGATCCATGATATTCACGAGGGGCTGCCAGTCTCTTCTGGAACTTGTGAGCAACGTTCAGTTGATGACAACTCTACGCCAAGAAAGGGCAGTGAAAGGCTTTTTCTGTTAAACCTCTAGAATGTGGTAAGATGAAACAACTCAAGTATCTCCCTTCTAACGAACATTGGAGGAACAAAATAGAGGAAGAAACAGCAGGGTCAATGCTCTGTGGTCCCTTTTGAAAGCAAGGCATGAAGGGAAAGTTTATTTACCTCTTTGGGATTTGAAGAGTCGCAGGCTCAATTCTCCCTGAGAAACATTGTAGTTGCACATGTTCTCTGAATAGCACAATTCCCTTTGTGAGGACAAGGGATTTTCCAAGAAAAAAAAACTTGGAGGTTGCCATTCCTTGGTATGTGCTCATCCTTCAGTAATATACAGTGAATTGGCGACCCTATTTGACCACTAGCCTCAAGCAAACGTTCCTCTTGTCTCCTAACACACGTTGGCGTGTGGCAGAATCCATGTAGCCTTATTCAGTGTTGTTCTTGGACTCTAGGAATCATTCCAGGTCTCAATACTGGCCGGTCTGCAGTAGGATGAGAAACCTACCAGAAGAAAGGCCTGTGATTTCGGGGAGTTCTGAGCAATGCACCGTTGGGAACAGCTAGATGACGAGTCATGGGCTGTGAAGGGCCTCTTTCCTTAAACCTCTAGAATGTGGTAAGTTGAATGAACTCAAGGATCTCCCTTCTAAAGCACATTGGAGGTACAAACCAGAGAAAGAAAGAGCAGGGGCAGTGCTCTGTGGTCCCTTTTGAAAATAAGGCATGAAAGGAGACTTTATTTACCTCCTTGGGATTTAGAGAGTTGTGGGCTGAACTCTCCTGAGAAACACTGTAGTTGCACATGTTCTCTTCATAGCACATTTGCCTTTGTGATGACAAGTGAGTTTCTAGGAAAAATCTTGGAGGTTGCCATTCTTTGGAAGGTGCTCATCCTTCGGTAATCTTCAGTGAATTGGCGACGCCATTTGATCACTAGCCTCAAGCTAAGGCTCCTCTTGTATCATCCCACAGGTTGGCATGCAGCAGAATCCATGTAGCCTTATTCAGTGTGGTTCTTGGGCACTAGGAAACATTCGAAGTCTCCTAGGACTCAGGGGTCTGCACCAGACCCGAAACGTACAAAAAGGACAGCCTGTGTGTTCAAGGATTTGTGAGTAAGGCACCGTTGGGAACAGCTAGATGCCAAGTCAGGGGCAGTGAAAGGCTTCTTTTGTTAAACCTCTAGAATGTGGTACGCTGAAACAACTCAAGTATCTCCCTTCTAAATCACCTTGCAGGTACAAAACAGAGAAAGAAACAGCAGGTTCAATGCTCTGTGGTCCCTTTTGAAAATAAGGCTGGAAGGGAAACTTTATTTACCTCCTTGAGATTTAGAGAGTTGCAGGCTCAATTCTCCCTGAGAAACACTGTACTTGCACATCTTCCCTTCATAACACAATTGCCTTTGTGATGACGTGAGTTTCTAGGATAGAACCTTGGAGGTTGCCATTCCTTGGTAGTTGCTCATCCCTCGGTAATCTTCAGGGAATGAACCAAACACATGGGACCTCTAGCCTCAAGTTAACGTTCAGGTTTTCTCATGACAGGGGCAGGCATGCCACAGATTCCATGCAGCCTTAGTCCCTGTGGTTCTTGAACTCTAGGAATCATATCAGTTCTCTTTTGACTCGCTGGTCTGCCCTAGGTTTTGAAACGTACTAAAAGGACCGCCTGTGTCTTCGGGAAGTTGTGAGCAATCTACGGTTGGGAACATCTAGATGCCAAGTGATGGGCAGTGAAGGGCTTCGTTGGTTCCACCCCTAGCTTGCGATGGCTGGAAAGCAACACAGTTATCAACGTTCCGTGCCTTCCTTCATGCAAAGCGTGTCTGCATTCCTCAGGAAACCTGAGCTGCACTGAAAAACACAATTAGCCTACGATTGCTTCTAGGAACTAAACCGTGAAGTCGGTATACCTCAAGCAGCAACTAGACTTCATGTCCAGTTTCAATAATTACAGGGTTTCCCTTAACTGATAGCTATTCCCGAGAAAAATTGCCACCAAGGCCTCACTAAGCCTTCACCTTGATATCCTTACACCACCATCACGACTCCCAGCATGGCAATGGTTACTAATGTCATGCTCCATTGTGTCCACTGGATGTGCAATAAGAGAGCCAGAAACTCCAGAGGAATATGCTGTTTGGTCCCCCTGGAAATTGAGGCTTCCTGGAAAATTGTATTTTCCTCATTAGAAAGTTGAGAGTTGCAGCCTCAGTGTAACCTGGTAAACTCTGTTGTAGCCCACCTTTTCTTCATCGCACAATGGTATTTGTGAGGACAAGTGATTTTCCAAGAAAGAAACTTGGAGGTTGCCATTCTTTGGTATGTGCTCATCCTTCAGTGATCTACAGTGAATTGGCGAACCCGTTTGACCACTAGCCGCAAGGTAACGTTGCTCTTGAATCATGCCACAGGTTGGCATGCAGCTGAATCCATGTAGCCTTATTCAGTGTGGTTCTTGAGCTCTAGGAATCATTCCAGGTCTCAAAGTACTGGTGGGGCTGCACTAGGATGAGAAACGTACAAGAAGAATGGCCTGTGTGTTTGGGGATTTGTGAGCAGTGCACCATTGGGAAGAGCTCGATGCTGAGTCTTGGAAGGTGTAGGGCTTCTTTTGTTAAACCTCTAGAATCTGGTAAGTTGAAACAACTCAAGTGTCTCCCTTCTAAAGCACCTTGGAGGTACCAATCAGAGAAAGAAACAGCAGGGTCAATGCTCTGTGGTCTCTTTTGAAAATACGGCTCGAAGGAAATCTTTATTTTCTTCATTGGGATCTAGGGAGTTGCGTGCTCAATTCTTCTGAGAAACACTGTAGTTGCACATGTTCTCTTCATAGCACAATTGCCTTTGTGATGACAAGTGAGTTTCTAGGAAGGAAACTTGAGGATTGCCATTCTTTGGTAGGTACTCATTCTTCGGAAATCTTCAGTGAATTGGCGAACCCATTTGTCCACTAGCCTCAAGCTAACGTTCCTCTTCTATCATGCCACAGGTTGGCATGCAGCTGAATCCAAGTAGCCTTATTATGTGTGGTCCTTGAGCTCTAGGAAGCGTTCCTGGCCTCTTAGTACTGGCTGGTCTGCACTAGAATGAGAAACGTGCAGGAAGGAAAGCGTGTGTGTTCCGAGGGTTGTGAGCAATGTGCCGTTTGGAAGAGCTAGGTGCTGAGTAATGGGCAGTGTAGGGTTTCCCTGGATAAACACCTAGATTGCGACAGCTTGAAAACACCTGGCTATCAGCGTTCTGTTCAATCCTTCATGCCAAAAGTGTCTGCTTTTCTGCCTATCCGTGAGCACACAAAAAATAATATGATCCTACCCCTCCTTCTGGGAACTCACACGTGATGGAATCTACGCCCAGCAGCCAGTGGACTTTAAGTGCAGCCTGAAAAATTACAGGGTTTCCCTTGTAAGCTAGTTATTCCGGAGATACATTGTACACCCAGGCCTCACTCACCGATGACCCTGTAATACTTTGACCACATTCACGACTGCCTGTATTGCAAAGTTTACTCACAAAAGGGTTTAGTTGGTAACTTGAACGTCCAATAAGTACTCAGAAACTGCAGCATAAGAAGCTGTGCTCTCCCTTTGGATATTGAGGCTTCATGGGAAGTTTATTTTCCACATTGGAATGTCGACACTTGCGGCCTCCGTGTTACCCGATAAACAGTGTAGTGGCCCATCGTCTCTTCACTGCAGAATTGCCTTTTCAGGCAAGTGATTTTCCATGAAACAAGGTTTCCTTTCAATTCCTGCTACGTGCTCCTCCTTCAGCAGTTGTTAGTGAATAGGCCAACCATATGCGACGACTGGCCTCAACCTAACGTTCTGTTTTTCTCGTCACAATGGTAGGCAGGCAGCAGGTTCAATGCAGCGTTTGGCAAAGCAGTACTGGAACTGTAGGAGACATTTCTGGTGTCTTAGGAAAGGCGGGTGTGCACTAGGATCCACGATATTCACGAGGGGCTGCCAGTCTCTTCTGGAACTTGCGAGCAACGTTCAGTTGATGACAACTATACGCCAAGAAAGGGCAGTGAAAGGCTTTTTCTGTTAAACCTCTAGAATGTGGTAAGTTGAAACAACTCAAGTATCTCCCTTCTAAGGAACCTTGGAGGAACAAAATAGAGGAAGAAACAGCAGGGTCAATGCTCTGTGGTCCCTTTTGAAAGCAAGGCATGAAGGGAAAGTTTATTTACCTCTTTGGGATTTGAAGAGTCGCAGGCTCAATTCTCCCTGAGAAACATTGTAGTTGCACATGTTCTCTGCATAGCACAATTCCCTTTGTGAGGACAAGGGATTTTCCAAGAAAAAAAAACTTGGAGGTTGCCATTCCTTGGTATGTGCTCATCCTTCAGTAATATACAGTGAATTGGCGACCCTATTTGACCACTAGCCTCAAGCAAACGTTCCTCTTGTCTCCTAACACACGTTGGCGTGCAGCAGAATCCATGGAGCCTTATTCAGTGTTGTTCTTGGACTCTAGGAATCATTCCAGGTCTCAATACTGGCCGGTCTGCTGTAGGATGAGAAACCTACAAGAAGAAAGGCCTGTGAGTACGGGGAGTTGTGAGCAATGCACCGTTGGGAACAGCTAGATGACGAGTCATGGGCTGTGAAGGGCCTCTTTCCTTAAACCTCTAGAATGTGGTAAGTTGAATGAACTCAAGGATCTCCCTTCTAAAGCACATTGGAGGTACAAACCAGAGAAAGAAAGAGCAGGGGCAGTGCTCTGTGGTCCCTTTTGAAAATAAGGCATGAAGGGAGACTTTATTTACCTCCTTGGGATTTAGAGAGTTGTGGGCTCAACTCTCCGGAGAAACACTGTAGTTGCACATGTTCTCTTCATAGCACATTTGCCTTTGTGATGACAAGTGAGTTTCTAGGAAAAATCTTGGAGGTTGCCATTCTTTGGTAGGTGCTCATCCTTCGGTAATCTTCAGTGAATTGGCGACGCCATTTGACCACTAGCCTCAAGCTAAGTCTCCTCTTGTATAATCCCACAGGTTGGCATGCAGCAGAATCCATGTAGCCTTATTCAGTGTGGTTCTTGGGTTCTAGGAAACATTCGAAGTCTCCTAGGACTCAGGGGTCTGCACTAGACCCGAAACGTACAAAAAGGACGGCCTGTGTGTTCAAGGATTTGTGAGTAAGGCACCGTTGGGAAAAGCTAGATGCCGAGTCAGGGGCAGTGAAAGGCTTCTTTTGTTAAACCTCTAGAATGTGGTACGCTGAAACAACTCAAGTATCTCCCTTCTAAATCACCTTGCAGGTACAAAATAGAGAAAGAAACAGCAGGTTCAATGCTCTGTGGTCCCTTTTGAAAATAAGGCTGGAAGGGAAACTTTATTTACCTCCTTGAGATTTAGAGAGTTGCAGGCTCAATTCTCCCTGAGAAACACTGTACTTGCACATCTTCCCTTCATAACACAATTGCCTTTGTGATGACGTGAGTTTCTAGGATAGAACCTTGGAGGTTGCCATTCCTTGGTAGTTGCTCATCCCTCGGTAATCTTCAGGGAATGAACCAAACACATGGGACCTCTAGCCTCAAGTTAACGTTCAGGTTTTCTCATGACAGGGGCAGGCATGCCACAGATTCCATGCAGCCTTAGTCCCTGTGGTTCTTGAACTCTAGGAATCATATCAGTTCTCTTTTGACTCGCTGGTCTGCCCTAGATTTTGAAACGTACTAAAAGGACCACCTGTGTCTTCGGGAAGTTGTGAGCAATCTACGGTTGGGAACATCTAGATGCCAAGTGATGGGCAGTGAAGGGCTTCGTTGGTTCCACCCCTAGCTTGCGATGGCTGGAAAGCAACACAGTTATCAACGTTCCGTGCCTTCCTTCATGCAAAGCGTGTCTGCATTCCTCAGGAAACCTGAGCTGCACTGAAAAACACAATTAGCCTACGATTGCTTCTAGGAACTAAACCGTGAAGTCGGTATACCTCAAGCAGCAACTAGACTTCATGTCCAGTTTCAATAATTACAGGGTTTCCCTTAACTGATAGTTATTCCCGAGAAAAATTGCCACCTAGGCCTCACTAAGCCTTCACCTTGATATCCTTACACCACCATCACGACTCCCAGCATGGCAATGGTTAGTAAGGTCATGCTCCATTGTGTCCACTGGATGTGCAATAAGAGAGCCAGAAACTCCAGAGGAATATGCTGTTTGGTCCCCCTGGAAATTGAGGCTTCCTGGAAAATTGTATTTTCCTCATTAGAAAGTTGAGAGTTGCAGCCTCAGTGTTACCTGGTAAACTCTGTTGTAGCCCACCTTTTCTTCATCGCACAATGGTATTTGTGAGGACAAGTGATTTTCCAAGAAAGAAACTTGGAGGTTGCCATTCTTTGGTATGTGCTCATCCTTCAGTGATCTACAGTGAATTGGCGAACCCGTTTGACCACTAGCCACAAGGTAACGTTGCTCTTGAATCATGCCACAGGTTGGCATGCAGCTGAATCCATGTAGCCTTATTCAGTGTGGTTCTTGAGCTCTAGGAATCATTCCAGGCCTCAAAGTACTGGTGGGGCTGCACTAGGATGAGAAACGTACAAGAAGAATGGCCTGTGTGTTTGGGGATTTGTGAGCAGTGCACCATTGGGAAGAGCTCGATGCTGAGTCTTGGAAGGTGTAGGGCTTCTTTTGTTAAACCTCTAGAATCTGGTAAGTTGAAACAACTCAAGTGTCTCCCTTCTAAAGCACCTTGGAGGTACCAATCAGAGAAAGAAACAGCAGGGTCAATGCTCTGTGGTCTCTTTTGAAAATACGGCTCGAAGGAAATCTTTATTTTCTTCATTGGGATCTAGGGAGTTGCGTGCTCAATTCTTCTGAGAAACACTGTAGTTGCACATGTTCTCTTCATAGCACAATTGCCTTTGTGATGACAAGTGAGTTTCTAGGAAGGAAACTTGAGGATTGCCATTCTTTGGTAGGTACTCATTCTTCGGAAATCTTCAGTGAATTGGCGAACCCATTTGTCCACTAGCCTCAAGCTAACGTTCCTCTTCTATCATGCCACAGGTTGGCATGCAGCTGAATCCAAGTAGCCTTATTATGTGTGGTCCTTGAGCTCTAGGAAGCGTTCCTGGCCTCTTAGTACTGGCTGGTCTGCACTAGAATTAGAAACGTGCAGGAAGGAAAGCGTGTGTGTTCCGGGGGTTGTGAGCAATGCGCCGTTTGGAAGAGCTAGGTGCTGAGTAATGGGCAGTATAGGGTTTCCCTGGATAAACACCTAGATTGCGACAGCTTGAAAACACCTGGCTATCAGCGTTCTGTTCAATCCTTCATGCCAAAAGTGTCTGCTTTTCTGCCTATCCGTGAGCACACAAAAAAATAATATGATCCTACCCCTCCTTCTGGGAACTCACACGTGGTGGAATCTACGCCCAGCAGGCAGTGGACTTTAAGTGCAGCCTGAAAAATTACAGGGTTTCCCTTGAAAGCTAGTTATTCCGGAGATACATTGTACACCCAGGCCTCACTCACCGATGACCCTGTAATACTTTGACCACATTCACGACTGCCTGTATTGCAAAGTTTACTCACAAAAGGGTTTAGTTGGTAAATTGAACGTCCAATAAGTACTCAGAAACTGCAGCATAAGAAGCTGTGCTCTCCCTTTGGAGATTGAGGCTTCATGGGAAGTTTATTTTCCACATTGGAATGTCGACACTTGCGGCCTCCGTGTTACCCGATAAACAGTGTAGTGGCCCATCGTCTCTTCACTGCAGAATTGCCTTTTCAGGCAAGTGATTTTCCATGAAACAAAGGTTTCCTTTCAATTCCTGCTACGTGCTCCTCCTTCAGCAGTTGTTAGTGAATAGGCCAACCACATGCGACAACTGGCCTCAACCTAACGTTCTGTTTTTCTCGTCACAATGGTAGGCAGGCGGCAGGTTCAATGCAGCGTTTGGCAAAGCAGTACTGGAACTGTAGGAGACATTTCTGGTGTCTTAGGAAAGGCGGGTGTGCACTAGGATCCACGATATTCACGAGGGGCTGCCAGTCTCTTCTGGAACTTGTGAGCAACGTTCAGTTGATGACAACTCTACGCCAAGAAAGGGCAGTGAAAGGCTTTTTCTGTTAAACCTCTAGAATGTGGTAAGTTGAAACAACTCAAGTATCTCCCTTCTAACAAACCTTGGAGGAACAAAGAAGAGGAAGAAACAGCAGGGTCAATGCTCTGTGGTCCCTTTTGAAAGCAAGGCATGAAGGGAAAGTTTATTTACCTCTTTGGGATTTGAAGAGTCGCAGGCTCAATTCTCCCTGAGAAACATTGTAGTTGCACATGTTCTCTGCATAGCACAATTCCCTTTGTGAGGACAAGGGATTTTCCAAGAAAAAAAAACTTGGAGGTTGCCATTCCTTGGTATGTGCTCATCCTTCAGTAATATACAGTGAATTGGCGACCCTATTTGACCACTAGCCTCAAGCAAACGTTCCTCTTGTCTCCTAACACACGTTGGCGTGTGGCAGAATCCATGTAGCCTTATTCAGTGTTGTTCTTGTACTCTAGGAATCATTCCAGGTCTCAATACTGGCCGGTCTGCAGTAGGATGAGAAACCTACAAGAAGAAAGGCCTGTGAGTTCGGGGAGTTGTGAGCAATGCACCGTTGGGAACAGCTAGATGACGAGTCATGGGCTGTGAAGGGCCTCTTTCCTTAAACCTCTAGAATGTGGTAAGTTGAATGAACTCAAGGATCTCCCTTCTAAAGCACATTGGAGGTACAAACCAGAGAAAGAAAGAGCAGGGGCAGTGCTCTGTGGTCCCTTTTGAAAATAAGGCATGAAGGGAGACTTTATTTACCTCCTTGGGATTTAGAGAGTTGTGGGCTCAACTCTCCTGAGAAACACTGTAGTTGCACATGTTCTCTTCATAGCACATTTGCCTTTGTGATGACAAGTGAGTTTCTAGGAAAAATCTTGGAGGTTGCCATTCTTTGGTAGGTGCTCATCCTTCGGTAATCTTCAGTGAATTGGCGACGCCATTTGACCACTAGCCTCAAGCTAAGTCTCCTCTTGTATAATCCCACAGGTTGGCATGCAGCAGAATCCATGTAGCCTTATTCAGTGTGGTTCTTGGGCTCTAGGAAACATTCGAAGTCTCCTAGGACTCAGGGGTCTGCACTAGACCCGAAACGTACAAAAAGGACGGCCTGTGTGTTCAAGGATTTGTGAGTAAGGCACCGTTGGGAACAGCTAGATGCCGAGTCAGGGGCAGTGAAAGGCTTCTTTTGTTAAACCTCTAGAATGTGGTACGCTGAAACAACTCAAGTATCTCCCTTCTAAATCACCTTGCAGGTACAAAATAGAGAAAGAAACAGCAGGTTCAATGCTCTGTGGTCCCTTTTGAAAATAAGGCTGGAAGGGAAACTTTATTTACCTCCTTGAGATTTAGAGAGTTGCAGGCTCAATTCTCCCTGAGAAACACTGTACTTGCACATCTTCCCTTCATAACACAATTGCCTTTGTGATGACGTGAGTTTCTAGGATAGAACCTTGGAGGTTGCCATTCCTTGGTAGTTGCTCATCCCTCGGTAATCTTCAGGGAATGAACCAAACACATGGGACCTCTAGCCTCAAGTTAACGTTCAGGTTTTCTCATGACAGGGGCAGGCATGCCACAGATTCCATGCAGCCTTAGTCCCTGTGGTTCTTGAACTCTAGGAATCATATCAGTTCTCTTTTGACTCGCTGGTCTGCCCTAGGTTTTGAAACGTACTAAAAGGACCGCCTGTGTCTTCGGGAAGTTGTGAGCAATCTACGGTTGGGAACATCTAGATGCCAAGTGATGGGCAGTGAAGGGCTTCGTTGGTTACACCCCTAGCTTGCGATGGCTGGAAAGCAACACAGTTATCAACGTTCCGTGCCTTCCTTCATGCAAAGCGTGTCTGCATTCCTCAGGAAACCTGAGCTGCACTGAAAAACACAATTAGCCTACGATTGCTTCTAGGAACTAAACCGTGAAGTCGGTATACCTCAAGCAGCAACTAGACTTCATGTCCAGTTTCAATAATTACAGGGTTTCCCTTAACTGATAGTTATTCCCGAGAAAAATTGCCACCTAGGCCTCACTAAGCCTTCACCTTGATATCCTTACACCACCATCACGACTCCCAGCATGGCAATGGTTACTAATGTCATGCTCCATTGTGTCCACTGGATGTGCAATAAGAGAGCCAGAAACTCCAGAGGAATATGCTGATTGGTCCCCCTGGAAATTGAGGCTTCCTGGAAAATTGTATTTTCCTCATTAGAAAGTTGAGAGTTGCAGCCTCAGTGTAACCTGGTAAACTCTGTTGTAGCCCACCTTTTCTTCATCGCACAATGGTATTTGTGAGGACAAGTGATTTTCCAAGAAAGAAACTTGGAGGTTGCCATTCTTTGGTATGTGCTCATCCTTCAGTGATCTACAGTGAATTGGCGAACCCGTTTGACCACTAGCCGCAAGGTAACGTTGCTCTTGAATCATGCCACAGGTTGGCATGCAGCTGAATCCATGTAGCCTTATTCAGTGTGGTTCTTGAGCTCTAGGAATCATTCCAGGTCTCAAAGTACTGGTGGGGCTGCACTAGGATGAGAAACGTACAAGAAGAATGGCCTGTGTGTTTGGGGATTTGTGAGCAGTGCACCATTGGGAAGAGCTCGATGCTGAGTCTTGGAAGGTGTAGGGCTTCTTTTGTTAAACCTCTAGAATCTGGTAAGTTGAAACAACTCAAGTGTCTCCCTTCTAAAGCACCTTGGAGGTACCAATCAGAGAAAGAAACAGCAGGGTCAATGCTCTGTGGTCTCTTTTGAAAATACGGCTCGAAGGAAATCTTTATTTTCTTCATTGGGATCTAGGGAGTTGCGTGCTCAATTCTTCTGAGAAACACTGTAGTTGCACATGTTCTCTTCATAGCACAATTGCCTTTGTGATGACAAGTGAGTTTCTAGGAAGGAAACTTGAGGATTGCCATTCTTTGGTAGGTACTCATTCTTCGGAAATCTTCAGTGAATTGGCGAACCCATTTGTCCACTAGCCTCAAGCTAACGTTCCTCTTCTATCATGCCACAGGTTGGCATGCAGCTGAATCCAAGTAGCCTTATTATGTGTGGTCCTTGAGCTCTAGGAAGCGTTCCTGGCCTCTTAGTACTGGCTGGTCTGCACTAGAATGAGAAACGTGCAGGAAGGAAAGCGTGTGTGTTCCTTGGGTTGTGAGCAATGTGCCGTTTGGAAGAGCTAGGTGCTGAGTAATGGGCAGTGTAGGGTTTCCCTGGATAAACACCTAGATTGCGACAGCTTGAAAACACCTGGCTATCAGCGTTCTGTTCAATCCTTCATGCCAAAAGTGTCTGCTTTTCTGCCTATCCGTGAGCACACAAAAAATAATATGATCCTACCCCTCCTTCTGGGAACTCACACGTGATGGAATCTACGCCCAGCAGCCAGTGGACTTTAAGTGCAGCCTGAAAAATTACAGGGTTTCCCTTGTAAGCTAGTTATTCCGGAGATACATTGTACACCCAGGCCTCACTCACCGATGACCCTGTAATACTTTGACCACATTCACGACTGCCTGTATTGCAAAGTTTACTCACAAAAGGGTTTAGTTGGTAACTTGAACGTCCAATAAGTACTCAGAAACTGCAGCATAAGAAGCTGTGCTCTCCCTTTGGATATTGAGGCTTCATGGGAAGTTTATTTTCCACATTGGAATGTCGACACTTGCGGCCTCCGTGTTACCCGATAAACAGTGTAGTGGCCCATCGTCTCTTCACTGCAGAATTGCCTTTTCAGGCAAGTGATTTTCCATGAAACAAGGTTTCCTTTCAATTCCTGCTACGTGCTCCTCCTTCAGCAGTTGTTAGTGAATAGGCCAACCATATGCGACGACTGGCCTCAACCTAACGTTCTGTTTTTCTCGTCACAATGGTAGGCAGGCAGCAGGTTCAATGCAGCGTTTGGCAAAGCAGTACTGGAACTGTAGGAGACATTTCTGGTGTCTTAGGAAAGGCGGGTGTGCACTAGGATCCACGATATTCACGAGGGGCTGCCAGTCTCTTCTGGAACTTGCGAGCAACGTTCAGTTGATGACAAGTATACGCCAAGAAAGGGCAGTGAAAGGCTTTTTCTGTTAAACCTCTAGAATGTGGTAAGTTGAAACAACTCAAGTATCTCCCTTCTAAGGAACCTTGGAGGAACAAAATAGAGGAAGAAACAGCAGGGTCAATGCTCTGTGGTCCCTTTTGAAAGCAAGGCATGAAGGGAAAGTTTATTTACCTCTTTGGGATTTGAAGAGTCGCAGGCTCAATTCTCCCTGAGAAACATTGTAGTTGCACATGTTCTCTGCATAGCACAATTCCCTTTGTGAGGACAAGGGATTTTCCAAGAAAAAAAAACTTGGAGGTTGCCATTCCTTGGTATGTGCTCATCCTTCAGTAATATACAGTGAATTGGCGACCCTATTTGACCACTAGCCTCAAGCAAACGTTCCTCTTGTCTCCTAACACACGTTGGCGTGCAGCAGAATCCATGGAGCCTTATTCAGTGTTGTTCTTGGACTCTAGGAATCATTCCAGGTCTCAATACTGGCCGGTCTGCTGTAGGATGAGAAACCTACAAGAAGAAAGGCCTGTGAGTTCGGGGAGTTGTGAGCAATGCACCGTTGGGAACAGCTAGATGACGAGTCATGGGCTGTGAAGGGCCTCTTTCCTTAAACCTCTAGAATGTGGTAAGTTGAATGAACTCAAGGATCTCCCTTCTAAAGCACATTGGAGGTACAAACCAGAGAAAGAAAGAGCAGGGGCAGTGCTCTGTGGTCCCTTTTGAAAATAAGGCATGAAGGGAGACTTTATTTACCTCCTTGGGATTTAGAGAGTTGTGGGCTCAACTCTCCGGAGAAACACTGTAGTTGCACATGTTCTCTTCATAGCACATTTGCCTTTGTGATGACAAGTGAGTTTCTAGGAAAAATCTTGGAGGTTGCCATTCTTTGGTAGGTGCTCATCCTTCGGTAATCTTCAGTGAATTGGCGACGCCATTTGACCACTAGCCTCAAGCTAAGTCTCCTCTTGTATAATCCCACAGGTTGGCATGCAGCAGAATCCATGTAGCCTTATTCAGTGTGGTTCTTGGGTTCTAGGAAACATTCGAAGTCTCCTAGGACTCAGGGGTCTGCACTAGACCCGAAACGTACAAAAAGGACGGCCTGTGTGTTCAAGGATTTGTGAGTAAGGCACCGTTGGGAAAAGCTAGATGCCGAGTCAGGGGCAGTGAAAGCCTTCTTTTGTTAAACCTCTAGAATGTGGTACGCTGAAACAACTCAAGTATCTCCCTTCTAAATCACCTTGCAGGTACAAAATAGAGAAAGAAACAGCAGGTTCAATGCTCTGTGGTCCCTTTTGAAAATAAGGCTGGAAGGGAAACTTTATTTACCTCCTTGAGATTTAGAGAGTTGCAGGCTCAATTCTCCCTGAGAAACACTGTACTTGCACATCTTCCCTTCATAACACAATTGCCTTTGTGATGACGTGAGTTTCTAGGATAGAACCTTGGAGGTTGCCATTCCTTGGTAGTTGCTCATCCCTCGGTAATCTTCAGGGAATGAACCAAACACATGGGACCTCTAGCCTCAAGTTAACGTTCAGGTTTTCTCATGACAGGGGCAGGCATGCCACAGATTCCATGCAGCCTTAGTCCCTGTGGTTCTTGAACTCTAGGAATCATATCAGTTCTCTTTTGACTCGCTGGTCTGCCCTAGGTTTTGAAACGTACTAAAAGGACCGCCTGTGTCTTCGCGAAGTTGTGAGCAATCTACGGTTGGGAACCTCTAGATGCCAAGTGATGGGCAGTGAAGGGCTTCGTTGGTTACACCCCTAGCTTGCGATGGCTGGAAAGCAACACAGTTATCAACGTTCTGTGCCTTCCTTCATGCAAAGCGTGTCTGCATTCCTCAGGAAACCTGAGCTGCACTGAAAAACACAATTAGCCTACGATTGCTTCTAGGAACTAAACCGTGAAGTCGGTATACCTCAAGCAGCAACTAGACTTCATGTCCAGTTTCAATAATTACAGGGTTTCCCTTAACTGATAGTTATTCCCGAGAAAAATTGCCACCTAGGCCTCACTAAGCCTTCACCTTGATATCCTTACACCACCATCACGACTCCCAGCATGGCAATGGTTACTAAGGTCATGCTCCATTGTGTCCACTGGATGTGCAATAAGAGAGCCAGAAACTCCAGAGGAATATGCTGTTTGGTCCCCCTGGAAATTGAGGCTTCCTGGAAAATTGTATTTTCCTCATTTGAAAGTTGAGAGTTGCAGCCTCAGTGTTACCTGGTAAACTCTGTTGTAGCCCACCTTTTCTTCATCGCACAATGGTATTTGTGAGGACAAGTGATTTTCCAAGAAAGAAACTTGGAGCTTGCCATTCTTTGGTATGTGCTCATCCTTCAGTGATCTACAGTGAATTGGCAAACCCGTTTGACCACTAGCCACAAGGTAACGTTGCTCTTGAATCATGCCACAGGTTGGCATGCAGCTGAATCCATGTAGCCTTATTCAGTGTGGTTCTTGAGCTCTAGGAATCATTCCAGGTCTCAAAGTACTGGTGGGTCTGCACTAGGATGAGAAACGTACAAGAAGAATGGCCTGTGTGTTTGGGGATTTGTGAGCAGTGCACCATTGGGAAGAGCTCGATGCTGAGTCTTGGAAGGTGTAGGGCTTCTTTTGTTAAACCTCTAGAATCTGGTAAGTTGAAACAACTCAAGTGTCTCCCTTCTAAAGCACCTTGGAGGTACCAATCAGAGAAAGAAACAGCAGGGTCAATGCTCTGTGGTCTCTTTTGAAAATACGGCTCGAAGGAAATCTTTATTTTCTTCATTGGGATCTAGGGAGTTGCGTGCTCAATTCTTCTGAGAAACACTGTAGTTGCACATGTTCTCTTCATAGCACAATTGCCTTTGTGATGACAAGTGAGTTTCTAGGAAGGAAACTTGAGGATTGCCATTCTTTGGTAGGTACTCATTCTTCGGAAATCTTCAGTGAATTGGCGAACCCATTTGTCCACTAGCCTCAAGCTAACGTTCCTCTTCTATCATGCCACAGGTTGGCATGCAGCTGAATCCAAGTAGCCTTATTATGTGTGGTCCTTGAGCTCTAGGAAGCGTTCCTGGCCTCTTAGTACTGGCTGGTCTGCACTAGAATGAGAAACGTGCAGGAAGGAAAGCGTGTGTGTTCCGGGGGTTGTGAGCAATGTGCCGTTTGGAAGAGCTAGGTGCTGAGTAATGGGCAGTGTAGGGTTTCCCTGGATAAACACCTAGATTGCGACAGCTTGAAAACACCTGGCTATCAGCGTTCTGTTCAATCCTTCATGCCAAAAGTGTCTGCTTTTCTGCCTATCCGTGAGCACACAAAAAAATAATATGATCCTACCCCTCCTTCTGGGAACTCACACGTGGTGGAATCTACGCCAAGCAGGCAGTGGACTTTAAGTGCAGCCTGAAAAATTACAGGGTTTCCCTTGAAAGCTAGTTATTCCGGAGATACATCGTACACCCAGGCCTCACTCACCGATGACCCTGTAATACTTTGACCACATTCACGACTGCCTGTATTGCAAAGTTTACTCACAAAAGGGTTTAGTTGGTAACTTGAACGTCCAATAAGTACTCAGAAACTGCAGCATAAGAAGCTGTGCTCTCCCTTTGGAGATTGAGGCTTCATGGGAAGTTTATTTTCCACATTGGAATGTCGACACTTGCGGCCTCCGTGTTACCCGATAAACAGTGTAGTGGCCCATCGTCTCTTCACTGCAGAATTGCCTTTTCAGGCAAGTGATTTTCCATGAAACAAAGGTTTCCTTTCAATTCCTGCTACGTGCTCCTCCTTCAGCAGTTGTTAGTGAATAGGCCAACCACATGCGACAACTGGCCTCAACCTAACGTTCTGTTTTTCTCGTCACAATGGTAGGCAGGCGGCAGGTTCAATGCAGCGTTTGGCAAAGCAGTACTGGAACTGTAGGAGACATTTCTGGTGTCTTAGGAAAGGCGGGTGTGCACTAGGATCCACGATATTCACGAGGGGCTGCCAGTCTCTTCTGGAACTTGTGAGCAACGTTCAGTTGATGACAACTATACGCCAAGAAAGGGCAGTGAAAGGCTTTTTCTGTTAAACCTCTAGAATGTGGTAAGTTGAAACAACTCAAGTATCTCCCTTCTAACGAACCTTGGAGGAACAAAATAGAGGAAGAAACAGCAGGGTCAATGCTCTGTGGTCCCTTTTGAAAGCAAGGCATGAAGGGAAAGTTTATTTACCTCTTTGGGATTTGAAGAGTCGCAGGCTCAATTCTCCCTGAGAAACATTGTAGTTGCACATGTTCTCTGCATAGCACAATTCCCTTTGTGAGGACAAGGGATTTTCCAAGAAAAAAAAACTTGGAGGTTGCCATTCCTTGGTATGTGCTCATCCTTCAGTAATATACAGTGAATTGGCGACCCTATTTGACCACTAGCCTCAAGCAAACGTTCCTCTTGTCTCCTAACACACGTTGGCGTGCAGCAGAATCCATGGAGCCTTATTCAGTGTTGTTCTTGGACTCTAGGAATCATTCCAGGTCTCAATACTGGCCGGTCTGCTGTAGGATGAGAAACCTACAAGAAGAAAGGCCTGTGAGTTCGGGGAGTTGTGAGCAATGCACCGTTGGGAACAGCTAGATGACGAGTCATGGGCTGTGAAGGGCCTCTTTCCTTAAACCTCTAGAATGTGGTAAGTTGAATGAACTCAAGGATCTCCCTTCTAAAGCACATTGGAGGTACAAACCAGAGAAAGAAAGAGCAGGGGCAGTGCTCTGTGGTCCCTTTTGAAAATAAGGCATGAAGGGAGACTTTATTTACCTCCTTGGGATTTAGAGAGTTGTGGGCTCAACTCTCCTGAGAAACACTGTAGTTGCACATGTTCTCTTCATAGCACATTTGCCTTTGTGATGACAAGTGAGTTTCTAGGAAAAATCTTGGAGGTTGCCATTCTTTGGTAGGTGCTCATCCTTCGGTAATCTTCAGTGAATTGGCGACGCCATTTGACCACTAGCCTCAAGCTAAGTCTCCTCTTGTATAATCCCACAGGTTGGCATGCAGCAGAATCCATGTAGCCTTATTCAGTGTGGTTCTTGGGCTCTAGGAAACATTCGAAGTCTCCTAGGACTCAGGGGTCTGCACTAGACCCGAAACGTACAAAAAGGACGGCCTGTGTGTTCAAGGATTTGTGAGTAAGGCACCGTTGGGAAAAGCTAGATGCCGAGTCAGGGGCAGTGAAAGGCTTCTTTTGTTAAACCTCTAGAATGTGGTACGCTGAAACAACTCAAGTATCTCCCTTCTAAATCACCTTGCAGGTACAAAATAGAGAAAGAAACAGCAGGTTCAATGCTCTGTGGTCCCTTTTGAAAATAAGGCTGGAAGGGAAACTTTATTTACCTCCTTGAGATTTAGAGAGTTGCAGGCTCAATTCTCCCTGAGAAACACTGTACTTGCACATCTTCCCTTCATAACACAATTGCCTTTGTGATGACGTGAGTTTCTAGGATAGAACCTTGGAGGTTGCCATTCCTTGGTAGTTGCTCATCCCTCGGTAATCTTCAGGGAATGAACCAAACACATGGGACCTCTAGCCTCAAGTTAACGTTCAGGTTTTCTCATGACAGGGGCAGGCATGCCACAGATTCCATGCAGCCTTAGTCCCTGTGGTTCTTGAACTCTAGGAATCATATCAGTTCTCTTTTGACTCGCTGGTCTGCCCTAGGTTTTGAAACGTACTAAAAGGACCGCCTGTGTCTTCGGGAAGTTGTGAGCAATCTACGGTTGGGAATATCTAGATGCCAAGTGATGGGCAGTGAAGGGCTTCGTTGGTTCCACCCCTAGCTTGCGATGGCTGGAAAGCAACACAGTTATCAACGTTCTGTGCCTTCCTTCATGCAAAGCGTGTCTGCATTCCTCAGGAAACCTGAGCTGCACTGAAAAACACAATTAGCCTACGATTGCTTCTAGGAACTAAACCGTGAAGTCGGTATACCTCAAGCAGCAACTAGACTTCATGTCCAGTTTCAATAATTACAGGGTTTCCCTTAACTGATAGTTATTCCCGAGAAAAATTGCCACCTAGGCCTCACTAAGCCTTCACCTTGATATCCTTACACCACCATCACGACTCCCAGCATGGCAATGGTTACTAATGTCATGCTCCATTCTGTCCACTGGATGTGCAATAAGAGAGCCAGAAACTCCAGAGGAATATGCTGTTTGGTCCCCCTGGAAATTGAGGCTTCCTGGAAAATTGTATTTTCCTCATTAGAAAGTTGAGAGTTGCAGCCTCAGTGTTACCTGGTAAACTCTGTTGTAGCCCACCTTTTCTTCATCGCACAATGGTATTTGTGAGGACAAGTGATTTTCCAAGAAAGAAACTTGGAGGTTGCCATTCTTTGGTATGTGCTCATCCTTCAGTGATCTACAGTGAATTGGCGAACCCGTTTGACCACTAGCCGCAAGGTAACGTTGCTCTTGAATCATGCCACAGGTTGGCATGCAGCTGAATCCATGTAGCCTTATTCAGTGTGGTTCTTGAGCTCTAGGAATCATTCCAGGTCTCAAAGTACTGGTGGGGCTGCACAAGGATGAGAAACGTACAAGAAGAATGGCCTGTGTGTTTGGGGATTTGTGAGCAGTGCACCATTGGGAAGAGCTCGATGCTGAGTCTTGGAAGGTGTAGGGCTTCTTTTGTTAAACCTCTAGAATCTGGTAAGTTGAAACAACTCAAGTGTCTCCCTTCTAAAGCACCTTGGAGGTACCAATCAGAGAAAGAAACAGCAGGGTCTATGCTCTGTGGTCTCTTTTGAAAATACGGCTCGAAGGAAATCTTTATTTTCTTCATTGGGATCTAGGGAGTTGCGTGCTCAATTCTTCTGAGAAACACTGTAGTTGCACATGTTCTCTTCATAGCACAATTGCCTTTGTGATGACAAGTGAGTTTCTAGGAAGGAAACTTGAGGATTGCCATTCTTTGGTAGGTACTCATTCTTCGGAAATCTTCAGTGAATTGGCGAACCCATTTGTCCACTAGCCTCAAGCTAACGTTCCTCTTCTATCATGCCACAGGTTGGCATGCAGCTGAATCCAAGTAGCCTTATTATGTGTGGTCCTTGAGCTCTAGGAAGCGTTCCTGGCCTCTTAGTACTGGCTGGTCTGCACTAGAATGAGAAACGTGCAGGAAGGAAAGCGTGTGTGTTCCGGGGGTTGTGAGCAGTGCGCCGTTTGGAAGAGCTAGGTGCTGAGTAATGGGCAGTGTAGGGTTTCCCTGGATAAACACCTAGATTGCGACAGCTTGAAAACACCTGGCTATCAGCGTTCTGTTCAATCCTTCATGCCAAAAGTTTCTGCTTTTCTGCCTATCCGTGAGCACACAAAAAATAATATGATCCTACCCCTCCTTCTGGGAACTCACACGTGATGGAATCTACGCCCAGCAGCCAGTGGACTTTAAGTGCAGCCTGAAAAATTACAGGGTTTCCCTTGTAAGCTAGTTATTCCGGAGATACATTGTACACACAGGCCTCACTCACCGATGACCCTGTAATACTTTGACCACATTCACGACTGCCTGTATTGCAAAGTTTACTCACAAAAGGGTTTAGTTGGTAACTTGAACGTCCAATAAGTACTCAGAAACTGCAGCATAAGAAGCTGTGCTCTCCCTTTGGATATTGAGGCTTCATGGGAAGTTTATTTTCCACATTGGAATGTCGACACTTGCGGCCTCCGTGTTACCCGATAAACAGTGTAGTGGCCCATCGTCTCTTCACTGCAGAATTGCCTTTTCAGGCAAGTGATTTTCCATGAAACAAGGTTTCCTTTCAATTCCTGCTACGTGCTCCTCCTTCAGCAGTTGTTAGTGAATAGGCCAACCATATGCGACGACTGGCCTCAACCTAACGTTCTGTTTTTCTCGTCACAATGGTAGGCAGGCAGCAGGTTCAATGCAGCGTTTGGCAAAGCAGTACTGGAACTGTAGGAGACATTTCTGGTGTCTTAGGAAAGGCGGGTGTGCACTAGGATCCACGATATTCACGAGGGGCTGCCAGTCTCTTCTGGAACTTGCGAGCAACGTTCAGTTGATGACAACTATACGCCAAGAAAGGGCAGTGAAAGGCTTTTTCTGTTAAACCTCTAGAATGTGGTAAGTTGAAACAACTCAAGTATCTCCCTTCTAACGAACCTTGGAGGAACAAAATAGAGGAAGAAACAGCAGGGTCAATGCTCTGTGGTCCCTTTTGAAAGCAAGGCATGAAGGGAAAGTTTATTTACCTCTTTGGGATTTGAAGAGTCGCAGGCTCAATTCTCCCTGAGAAACATTGTTGTTGCACATGTTCTCTGCATAGCACAATTCCCTTTGTGAGGACAAGGGATTTTCCAAGAAAAAAAAAACTTGGAGGTTGCCATTCCTTGGTATGTGCTCATCCTTCAGTAATATACAGTGAATTGGCGACCCTTTTTGACCACTAGCCTCAAGCAAACGTTCCTCTTGTCTCCTAACACACGTTGGCGTGCAGCAGAATCCATGGAGCCTTATTCAGTGTTGTTCTTGGACTCTAGGAATCATTCCAGGTCTCAATACTGGCCGGTCTGCTGTAGGATGAGAAACCTACAAGAAGAAAGGCCTGTGAGTTCGGGGAGTTGTGAGCAATGCACCGTTGGGAACAGCTAGATGATGAGTCATGGGCTGTGAAGGGCCTCTTTCCTTAAACCTCTAGAATGTGGTAAGGTGAATGAACTCAAGGATCTCCCTTCTAAAGCACATTGGAGGTACAAACCAGAGAAAGAAAGAGCAGGGGCAGTGCTCTGTGGTCCCTTTTGAAAATAAGGCATGAAGGGAGACTTTATTTACCTCCTTGGGATTTAGAGAGTTGTGGGCTCAACTCTCCTGAGAAACACTGTAGTTGCACATGTTCTCTTCATAGCACATTTGCCTTTGTGATGACAAGTGAGTTTCTAGGAAAAATCTTGGAGGTTTCCATTCTTTGGTAGGTGCTCATCCTTCGGTAATCTTCAGTGAATTGGCGACGCCATTTGACCACTAGCCTCAAGCTAAGTCTCCTCTTGTATAATCCCACAGGTTGGCATGCAGCAGAATCCATGTAGCCTTATTCAGTGTGGTTCTTGGGTTCTAGGAAACATTCGAAGTCTCCTAGGACTCAGGGGTCTGCACTAGACCCGAAACGTACAAAAAGGACGGCCTGTGTGTTCAAGGATTTGTGAGTAAGGCACCGTTGGGAAAAGCTAGATGCCGAGTCAGGGGCAGTGAAAGGCTTCTTTTGTTAAACCTCTAGAATGTGGTACGCTGAAACAACTCAAGTATCTCCCTTCTAAATCACCTTGCAGGTACAAAATAGAGAAAGAAACAGCAGGTTCAATGCTCTGTGGTCCCTTTTGAAAATAAGGCTGGAAGGGATACTTTATTTACCTCCTTGAGATTTAGAGAGTTGCAGGCTCAATTCTCCCTGAGAAACACTGTACTTGCACATCTTCCCTTCATAACACAACTGCCTTTGTGATGACGTGAGTTTCTAGGATAGAACCTTGGAGGTTGCCATTCCTTGGTAGTTGCTCATTCCTCGGTAATCTTCAGGGAATGAACCAAACACATGGGACCTCTAGCCTCAAGTTAACGTTCAGGTTTTCTCATGACAGGGGCAGGCATGCCACAGATTCCATGCAGCCTTAGTCCCTGTGGTTCTTGAACTCTAGGAATCATATCAGTTCTCTTTTGACTCGCTGGTCTGCCCTAGGATTTGAAACGTACTAAAAGGACCGCCTGTGTCTTCGGGAAGTTGTGAGCAATCTACGGTTGGGAATATCTAGATGCCAAGTGATGGGCAGTGAAGGGCTTCGTTGGTTCCACCCCTAGCTTGCGATGGCTGGAAAGCAACACAGTTATCAACGTTCCGTGCCTTCCTTCATGCAAAGCGTGTCTGCATTCCTCAGGAAACCTGAGCTGCACTGAAAAACACAATTAGCCTACGATTGCTTCTAGGAACTAAACCGTGAAGTCGGTATACCTCAAGCAGCAACTAGACTTCATGTCCAGTTTCAATAATTACAGGGTTTCCCTTAACTGATAGTTATTCCCGAGAAAAATTGCCACCTAGGCCTCACTAAGCCTTCACCTTGATATCCTTACACCACCATCACGACTCCCAGCATGGCAATGGTTACTAAGGTCATGCTCCATTGTGTCCACTGGATGTGCAATAAGAGAGCCAGAAACTCCAGAGGAATATGCTGTTTGGTCCCCCTGGAAATTGAGGCTTCCTGGAAAATTGTATTTTCCTCATTTGAAAGTTGAGAGTTGCAGCCTCAGTGTTACCTGGTAAACTCTGTTGTAGCCCACCTTTTCTTCATCGCACAATGGTATTTGTGAGGACAAGTGATTTTCCAAGAAAGAAACTTGGAGCTTGCCATTCTTTGGTATGTGCTCATCCTTCAGTGATCTACAGTGAATTGGCGAACCCGTTTGACCACTAGCCACAAGGTAACGTTGCTCTTGAATCATGCCACAGGTTGGCATGCAGCTGAATCCATGTAGCCTTATTCAGTGTGGTTCTTGAGCTCTAGGAATCATTCCAGGTCTCAAAGTACTGGTGGGTCTGCACTAGGATGAGAAACGTACAAGAAGAATGGCCTGTGTGTTTGGGGATTTGTGAGCAGTGCACCATTGGGAAGAGCTCGATGCTGAGTCTTGGAAGGTGTAGGGCTTCTTTTGTTAAAGCTCTAGAATCTGGTAAGTTGAAACAACTCAAGTGTCTCCCTTCTAAAGCACCTTGGAGGTACCAATCAGAGAAAGAAACAGCAGGGTCAATGCTCTGTGGTCTCTTTTGAAAATACGGCTCGAAGGAAATCTTTATTTTCTTCATTGGGATCTAGGGAGTTGCGTGCTCAATTCTTCTGAGAAACACTGTAGTTGCACATGTTCTCTTCATAGCACAATTGCCTTTGTGATGACAAGTGAGTTTCTAGGAAGGAAACTTGAGGATTGCCATTCTTTGGTAAGTACTCATTCTTCGGAAATCTTCAGTGAATTGGCGAACCCATTTGTCCACTAGCCTCAAGCTAACGTTCCTCTTCTATCATGCCACAGGTTGGCATGCAGCTGAATCCAAGTAGCCTTATTATGTGTGGTCCTTGAGCTCTAGGAAGCGTTCCTGGCCTCTTAGTACTGGCTGGTCTGCACTAGAATGAGAAACGTGCAGGAAGGAAAGCGTGTGTGTTCCGGGGGTTGTGAGCAATGCGCCGTTTGGAAGAGCTAGGTGCTGAGTAATGGGCAGTGTAGGGTTTCCCTGGATAAACACCTAGATTGCGACAGCTTGAAAACACCTGGCTATCAGCGTTCTGTTCAATCCTTCATGCCAAAAGTGTCTGCTTTTCTCCCTATCCGTGAGCACACAAAAAATAATATGATCCTACCCCTCCTTCTGGGAACTCACACGTGATGGAATCTACGCCCAGCAGCCAGTGGACTTTAAGTGCAGCCTGAAAAATTACAGGGTTTCCCTTGTAAGCTAGTTATTCCGGAGATACATTGTACACCCAGGCCTCACTCACCGATGACCCTGTAATACTTTGACCACATTCACGACTGCCTGTATTGCAAAGTTTACTCACAAAAGGGTTTAGTTGGTAACTTGAACGTCCAATAAGTACTCAGAAACTGCAGCATAAGAAGCTGTGCTCTCCCTTTGGAGATTGAGGCTTCATGGGAAGTTTATTATCCACATTGGAATGTCGACACTTGCGGCCTCCGTGTTACCCGATAAACAGTGTAGTGGCCCATCGTCTCTTCACTGCAGAATTGCCTTTTCAGGCAAGTGATTTTCCATGAAACAAAGGTTTCCTTTCAATTCCTGCTACGTGCTCCTCCTTCAGCAGTTGTTAGTGAATAGGCCAACCACATGCGACGAATGGCCTCAACCTAACGTTCTGTTTTTCTCGTCACAATGGTAGGCAGGCAGCAGGTTCAATGCAGCGTTTGGCAAAGCAGTACTGGAACTGTAGGAGACATTTCTGGTGTCTTAGGAAAGGCGGGTGTGCACTAGGATCCACGATATTCACGAGGGGCTGCCAGTCTCTTCTGGAACTTGTGAGCAACGTTCAGTTGATGACAACTATACGCCAAGAAAGGGCAGTGAAAGTCTTTTTCTGTTAAACCTCTAGAATGTGGTAAGTTGAAACAACTCAAGTATCTCCCTTCTAACGAACCTTGGAGGAACAAAATAGAGGAAGAAACAGCAGGGTCAATGCTCTGTGGTCCCTTTTGAAAGCAAGGCATGAAGGGAAAGTTTATTTACCTCTTTGGGATTTGAAGAGTCGCAGGCTCAATTCTCCCTGAGAAACATTGTAGTTGCACATGTTCTCTGCATAGCACAATTCCCTTTGTGAGGACAAGGGATTTTCCAAGAAAAAAAAACTTGGAGGTTGCCATTCCTTGGTATGTGCTCATCCTTCAGTAATATACAGTGAATTGGCGACCCTATTTGACCACTAGCCTCAAGCAAACGTTCCTCTTGTCTCCTAACACACGTTGGCGTGCAGCAGAATCCTTGGAGCCTTATTCAGTGTTGTTCTTGGACTCTAGGAATCATTCCAGGTCTCAATACTGGCCGGTCTGCTGTAGGACGAGAAACCTACAAGAAGAAAGGCCTGTGAGTTCGGGGAATTGTGAGCAATGCACCGTTGGGAACAGCTAGATGACGAGTCATGGGCTGTGAAGGGCCTCTTTCCTTAAACCTCTAGAATGTGGTAAGTTGAATGAACTCAAGGATCTCCCTTCTAAAGCACATTGGAGGTACAAACCAGAGAAAGAAAGAGCAGGGGCAGTGCTCTGTGGTCCCTTTTGAAAATAAGGCATGAAGGGAGACTTTATTTACCTCCTTGGGATTTAGAGAGTTGTGGGCTCAACTCTCCTGAGAAACACTGTAGTTGCACATGTTCTCTTCATAGCACATTTGCCTTTGTGATGACAAGTGAGTTTCTAGGAAAAATCTTGGAGGTTGCCATTCTTTGGTAGGTGCTCATCCTTCGGTAATCTTCAGTGAATTGGCGACGCCATTTGACCACTAGCCTCAAGCTAAGTCTCCTCTTGTATAATCCCACAGGTTGGCATGCAGCAGAATCCATGTAGCCTTATTCAGTGTGGTTCTTGGGTTCTAGGAAACATTCGAAGTCTCCTAGGACTCAGGGGTCTGCACTAGACCCGAAACGTACAAAAAGGACGGCCTGTGTGTTCAAGGATTTGTGAGTAAGGCACCGTTGGGAAAAGCTAGATGCCGAGTCAGGGGCAGTGAAAGCCTTCTTTTGTTAAACCTCTAGAATGTGGTACGCTGAAACAACTCAAGTATCTCCCTTCTAAATCACCTTGCAGGTACAAAATAGAGAAAGAAACAGCAGGTTCAATGCTCTGTGGTCCCTTTTGAAAATAAGGCTGGAAGGGAAACTTTATTTACCTCCTTGAGATTTAGAGAGTTGCAGGCTCAATTCTCCCTGAGAAACACTGTACTTGCACATCTTCCCTTCATAACACAATTGCCTTTGTGATGACGTGAGTTTCTAGGATAGAACCTTGGAGGTTGCCATTCCTTGATAGTTGCTCATCCCTCGGTAATCTTCAGGGAATGAACCAAACACATGGGACCTCTAGCCTCAAGTTAATGTTCAGGTTTTCTCATGACAGGGGCAGGCATGCCACAGATTCCATGCAGCCTTAGTCCCTGTGGTTCTTGAACTCTAGGAATCATATCAGTTCTCTTTTGACTCGCTGGTCTGCCCTAGGTTTTGAAACGTACTAAAAGGACCGCCTGTGTCTTCGGGAAGTTGTGAGCAATCTACGGTTGGGAACATCTAGATGCCAAGTGATGGGCAGTGAAGGGCTTCGTTGGTTACACCCCTAGCTTGCGATGGCTGGAAAGCAACACAGTTATCAACGTTCCGTGCCTTCCTTCATGCAAAGCGTGTCTGCATTCCTCAGGAAACCTGAGCTGCACTGAAAAACACAATTAGCCTACGATTGCTTCTAGGAACTAAACCGTGAAGTCGGTATACCTCAAGCAGCAACTAGACTTCATGTCCAGTTTCAATAATTACAGGGTTTCCCTTAACTGACAGTTATTCCCGAGAAAAATTGCCACCTAGGCCTCACTAAGCCTTCACCTTGATATCCTTACACCACCATCACGACTCCCAGCATGGCAATGGTTACTAAGGTCATGCTCCATTGTGTCCACTGGATGTGCAATAAGAGAGCCAGAAACTCCAGAGGAATATGCTGTTTGGTCCCCCTGGAAATTGAGGCTTCCTGGAAAATTGTATTTTCCTCATTAGAAAGTTGAGAGTTGCAGCCTCAGTGTTACCTGGTAAACTCTGTTGTAGCCCACCTTTTCTTCATCGCACAATGGTATTTGTGAGGACAAGTGATTTTCCAAGAAAGAAACTTGGAGGTTGCCATTCTTTGGTATGTGCTCATCCTTCAGTGATCTACAGTGAATTGGCGAACCCGTTTGACCACTAGCCACAAGGTAACGTTGCTCTTGAATCATGCCACAGGTTGGCATGCAGCTGAATCCATGTAGCCTTATTCAGTGTGGTTCTTGAGCTCTAGGAATCATTCCAGGTCTCAAAGTACTGGTGGGTCTGCACTAGGATGAGAAACGTACAAGAAGAATGGCCTGTGTGTTTGGGGATTTGTGAGCAGTGCACCATTGGGAAGAGCTCGATGCTGAGTCTTGGAAGGTGTAGGGCTTCTTTTGTTAAAGCTCTAGAATCTGGTAAGTTGAAACAACTCAAGTGTCTCCCTTCTAAAGCACCTTGGAGGTACCAATCAGAGAAAGAAACAGCAGGGTCAATGCTCTGTGGTCTCTTTTGAAAATACGGCTCGAAGGAAATCTTTATTTTCTTCATTGGGATCTAGGGAGTTGCGTGCTCAATTCTTCTGAGAAACACTGTAGTTGCACATGTTCTCTTCATAGCACAATTGCCTTTGTGATGACAAGTGAGTTTCTAGGAAGGAAACTTGAGGATTGCCATTCTTTGGTAGGTACTCATTCTTCGGAAATCTTCAGTGAATTGGCGAACCCATTTGTCCACTAGCCTCAAGCTAACGTTCCTCTTCTATCATGCCACAGGTTGGCATGCAGCTGAATCCAAGTAGCCTTATTATGTGTGGTCCTTGAGCTCTAGGAAGCGTTCCTGGCCTCTTAGTACTGGCTGGTCTGCACTAGAATGAGAAACGTGCAGGAAGGAAAGCGTGTGTGTTCCGGGGGTTGTGAGCAATGCGCCGTTTGGAAGAGCTAGGTGCTGAGTAATGGGCAGTGTAGGGTTTCCCTGGATAAACACCTAGATTGCGACAGCTTGAAAACACCTGGCTATCAGCGTTCTGTTCAATCCTTCATGCCAAAAGTTTCTGCTTTTCTGCCTATCCGTGAGCACACAAAAAATAATATGATCCTACCCCTCCTTCTGGGAACTCACACGTGATGGAATCTACGCCCAGCAGCCAGTGGACTTTAAGTGCAGCCTGAAAAATTACAGGGTTTCCCTTGTAAGCTAGTTATTCCGGAGATACATTGTACACCCAGGCCTCACTCACCGATGACCCTGTAATACTTTGACCACATTCACGACTGCCTGTATTGCAAAGTTTACTCACAAAAGGGTTTAGTTGGTAACTTGAACGTCCAATAAGTACTCAGAAACTGCAGCATAAGAAGCTGTGCTCTCCCTTTGGAGATTGAGGCTTCATGGGAAGTTTATTATCCACATTGGAATGTCGACACTTGCGGCCTCCGTGTTACCCGATAAACAGTGTAGTGGCCCATCGTCTCTTCACTGCAGAATTGCCTTTTCAGGCAAGTGATTTTCCATGAAACAAAGGTTTCCTTTCAATTCCTGCTACGTGCTCCTCCTTCAGCAGTTGTTAGTGAATAGGCCAACCACATGCGACGAATGGCCTCAACCTAACGTTCTGTTTTTCTCGTCACAATGGTAGGCAGGCAGCAGGTTCAATGCAGCGTTTGGCAAAGCAGTACTGGAACTGTAGGAGACATTTCTGGTGTCTTAGGAAAGGCGGGTGTGCACTAGGATCCACGATATTCACGAGGGGCTGCCAGTCTCTTCTGGAACTTGTGAGCAACGTTCAGTTGATGACAACTATACGCCAAGAAAGGGCAGTGAAAGTCTTTTTCTGTTAAACCTCTAGAATGTGGTAAGTTGAAACAACTCAAGTATCTCCCTTCTAACGAACCTTGGAGGAACAAAATAGAGGAAGAAACAGCAGGGTCAATGCTCTGTGGTCCCTTTTGAAAGCAAGGCATGAACGGAAAGTTTATTTACCTCTTTGGGATTTGAAGAGTCGCAGGCTCAATTCTCCCTGAGAAACATTGTAGTTGCACATGTTCTCTGCATAGCACAATTCCCTGTGTGAGGACAAGGGATTTTCCAAGAAAAAAAAACTTGGAGGTTGCCATTCCTTGGTATGTGCTCATCCTTCAGTAATATACAGTGAATTGGCGACCCTATTTGACCACTAGCCTCAAGCAAACGTTCCTCTTGTCTCCTAACACACGTTGGCGTGCAGCAGAATCCTTGGAGCCTTATTCAGTGTTGTTCTTGGACTCTAGGAATCATTCCAGGTCTCAATACTGGCCGGTCTGCTGTAGGACGAGAAACCTACAAGAAGAAAGGCCTGTGAGTTCGGGGAGTTGTGAGCAATGCACCGTTGGGAACAGCTAGATGACGAGTCATGGGCTGTGAAGGGCCTCTTTCCTTAAACCTCTAGAATGTGGTAAGTTGAATGAACTCAAGGATCTCCCTTCTAAAGCACATTGGAGGTACAAACCAGAGAAAGAAAGAGCAGGGGCAGTGCTCTGTGGTCCCTTTTGAAAATAAGGCATGAAGGGAGACTTTATTTACCTCCTTGGGATTTAGAGAGTTGTGGGCTCAACTCTCCTGAGAAACACTGTAGTTGCACATGTTCTCTTCATAGCACATTTGCCTTTGTGATGACAAGTGAGTTTCTAGGAAAAATCTTGGAGGTTGCCATTCTTTGGTAGGTGCTCATCCTTCGGTAATCTTCAGTGAATTGGCGACGCCATTTGACCACTAGCCTCAAGCTAAGTCTCCTCTTGTATAATCCCACAGGTTGGCATGCAGCAGAATCCATGTAGCCTTATTCAGTGTGGTTCTTGGGTTCTAGGAAACATTCGAAGTCTCCTAGGACTCAGGGGTCTGCACTAGACCCGAAACGTACAAAAAGGACGGCCTGTGTGTTCAAGGATTTGTGAGTAAGGCACCGTTGGGAAAAGCTAGATGCCGAGTCAGGGGCAGTGAAAGCCTTCTTTTGTTAAACCTCTAGAATGTGGTACGCTGAAACAACTCAAGTATCTCCCTTCTAAATCACCTTGCAGGTACAAAATAGAGAAAGAAACAGCAGGTTCAATGCTCTGTGGTCCCTTTTGAAAATAAGGCTGGAAGGGAAACTTTATTTACCTCCTTGAGATTTAGAGAGTTGCAGGCTCAATTCTCCCTGAGAAACACTGTACTTGCACATCTTCCCTTCATAACACAATTGCCTTTGTGATGACGTGAGTTTCTAGGATAGAACCTTGGAGGTTGCCATTCCTTGATAGTTGCTCATCCCTCGGTAATCTTCAGGGAATGAACCAAACACATGGGACCTCTAGCCTCAAGTTAACGTTCAGGTTTTCTCATGACAGGGGCAGGCATGCCACAGATTCCATGCAGCCTTAGTCCCTGTGGTTCTTGAACTCTAGGAATCATATCAGTTCTCTTTTGACTCGCTGGTCTGCCCTAGGTTTTGAAACGTACTAAAAGGACCGCCTGTGTCTTCGGGAAGTTGTGAGCAATCTACGGTTGGGAACATCTAGATGCCAAGTGATGGGCAGTGAAGGGCTTCGTTGGTTACACCCCTAGCTTGCGATGGCTGGAAAGCAACACAGTTATCAACGTTCCGTGCCTTCCTTCATGCAAAGCGTGTCTGCATTCCTCAGGAAACCTGAGCTGCACTGAAAAACACAATTAGCCTACGATTGCTTCTAGGAACTAAACCGTGAAGTCGGTATACCTCAAGCAGCAACTAGACTTCATGTCCAGTTTCAATAATTACAGGGTTTCCCTTAACTGACAGTTATTCCCGAGAAAAATTGCCACCTAGGCCTCACTAAGCCTTCACCTTGATATCCTTACACCACCATCACGACTCCCAGCATGGCAATGGTTACTAAGGTCATGCTCCATTGTGTCCACTGGATGTGCAATAAGAGAGCCAGAAACTCCAGAGGAATATGCTGTTTGGTCCCCCTGGAAATTGAGGCTTCCTGGAAAATTGTATTTTCCTCATTAGAAAGTTGAGAGTTGCAGCCTCAGTGTTACCTGGTAAACTCTGTTGTAGCCCACCTTTTCTTCATCGCACAATGGTATTTGTGAGGACAAGTGATTTTCCAAGAAAGAAACTTGGAGGTTGCCATTCTTTGGTATGTGCTCATCCTTCAGTGATCTACAGTGAATTGGCGAACCCGTTTGACCACTAGCCACAAGGTAACGTTGCTCTTGAATCATGCCACAGGTTGGCATGCAGCTGAATCCATGTAGCCTTATTCAGTGTGGTTCTTGAGCTCTAGGAATCATTCCAGGTCTCAAAGTACTGGTGGGTCTGCACTAGGATGAGAAACGTACAAGAAGAATGGCCTGTGTGTTTGGGGATTTGTGAGCAGTGCACCATTGGGAAGAGCTCGATGCTGAGTCTTGGAAGGTGTAGGGCTTCTTTTGTTAAAGCTCTAGAATCTGGTAAGTTGAAACAACTCAAGTGTCTCCCTTCTAAAGCACCTTGGAGGTACCAATCAGAGAAAGAAACAGCAGGGTCAATGCTCTGTGGTCTCTTTTGAAAATACGGCTCGAAGGAAATCTTTATTTTCTTCATTGGGATCTAGGGAGTTGCGTGCTCAATTCTTCTGAGAAACACTGTAGTTGCACATGTTCTCTTCATAGCACAATTGCCTTTGTGATGACAAGTGAGTTTCTAGGAAGGAAACTTGAGGATTGCCATTCTTTGGTAGGTACTCATTCTTCGGAAATCTTCAGTGAATTGGCGAACCCATTTGTCCACTAGCCTCAAGCTAACGTTCCTCTTCTATCATGCCACAGGTTGGCATGCAGCTGAATCCAAGTAGCCTTATTATGTGTGGTCCTTGAGCTCTAGGAAGCGTTCCTGGCCTCTTAGTACTGGCTGGTCTGCACTAGAATGAGAAACGTGCAGGAAGGAAAGCGTGTGTGTTCCGGGGGTTGTGAGCAATGCGCCGTTTGGAAGAGCTAGGTGCTGAGTAATGGGCAGTGTAGGGTTTCCCTGGATAAACACCTAGATTGCGACAGCTTGAAAACACCTGGCTATCAGCGTTCTGTTCAATCCTTCATGCCAAAAGTGTCTGCTTTTCTGCCTATCCGTGAGCACACAAAAAATAATATGATCCTACCCCTCCTTCTGGGAACTCACACGTGATGGAATCTACGCCCAGCAGCCAGTGGACTTTAAGTGCAGCCTGAAAAATTACAGGGTTTCCCTTGTAAGCTAGTTATTCCGGAGATACATTGTACACCCAGGCCTCACTCACCGATGACCCTGTAATACTTTGACCACATTCACGACTGCCTGTATTGCAAAGTTTACTCACAAAAGGGTTTAGTTGGTAACTTGAACGTCCAATAAGTACTCAGAAACTGCAGCATAAGAAGCTGTGCTCTCCCTTTGGAGATTGAGGCTTCATGGGAAGTTTATTATCCACATTGGAATGTCGACACTTGCGGCCTCCGTGTTACCCGATAAACAGTGTAGTGGCCCATCGTCTCTTCACTGCAGAATTGCCTTTTCAGGCAAGTGATTTTCCATGAAACAAAGGTTTCCTTTCAATTCCTGCTACGTGCTCCTCCTTCAGCAGTTGTTAGTGAATAGGCCAACCACATGCGACGAATGGCCTCAACCTAACGTTCTGTTTTTCTCGTCACAATGGTAGGCAGGCAGCAGGTTCAATGCAGCGTTTGGCAAAGCAGTACTGGAACTGTAGGAGACATTTCTGGTGTCTTAGGAAAGGCGGGTGTGCACTAGGATCCACGATATTCACGAGGGGCTGCCAGTCTCTTCTGGAACTTGTGAGCAACGTTCAGTTGATGACAACTATACGCCAAGAAAGGGCAGTGAAAGTCTTTTTCTGTTAAACCTCTAGAATGTGGTAAGTTGAAACAACTCAAGTATCTCCCTTCTAACGAACCTTGGAGGAACAAAATAGAGGAAGAAACAGCAGGGTCAATGCTCTGTGGTCCCTTTTGAAAGCAAGGCATGAACGGAAAGTTTATTTACCTCTTTGGGATTTGAAGAGTCGCAGGCTCAATTCTCCCTGAGAAACATTGTAGTTGCACATGTTCTCTGCATAGCACAATTCCCTGTGTGAGGACAAGGGATTTTCCAAGAAAAAAAAACTTGGAGGTTGCCATTCCTTGGTATGTGCTCATCCTTCAGTAATATACAGTGAATTGGCGACCCTATTTGACCACTAGCCTCAAGCAAACGTTCCTCTTGTCTCCTAACACACGTTGGCGTGCAGCAGAATCCTTGGAGCCTTATTCAGTGTTGTTCTTGGACTCTAGGAATCATTCCAGGTCTCAATACTGGCCGGTCTGCTGTAGGACGAGAAACCTACAAGAAGAAAGGCCTGTGAGTTCGGGGAGTTGTGAGCAATGCACCGTTGGGAACAGCTAGATGACGAGTCATGGGCTGTGAAGGGCCTCTTTCCTTAAACCTCTAGAATGTGGTAAGTTGAATGAACTCAAGGATCTCCCTTCTAAAGCACATTGGAGGTACAAACCAGAGAAAGAAAGAGCAGGGGCAGTGCTCTGTGGTCCCTTTTGAAAATAAGGCATGAAGGGAGACTTTATTTACCTCCTTGGGATTTAGAGAGTTGTGGGCTCAACTCTCCTGAGAAACACTGTAGTTGCACATGTTCTCTTCATAGCACATTTGCCTTTGTGATGACAAGTGAGTTTCTAGGAAAAATCTTGGAGGTTGCCATTCTTTGGTAGGTGCTCATCCTTCGGTAATCTTCAGTGAATTGGCGACGCCATTTGACCACTAGCCTCAAGCTAAGTCTCCTCTTGTATAATCCCACAGGTTGGCATGCAGCAGAATCCATGTAGCCTTATTCAGTGTGGTTCTTGGGTTCTAGGAAACATTCGAAGTCTCCTAGGACTCAGGGGTCTGCACTAGACCCGAAACGTACAAAAAGGACGGCCTGTGTGTTCAAGGATTTGTGAGTAAGGCACCGTTGGGAAAAGCTAGATGCCGAGTCAGGGGCAGTGAAAGCCTTCTTTTGTTAAACCTCTAGAATGTGGTACGCTGAAACAACTCAAGTATCTCCCTTCTAAATCACCTTGCAGGTACAAAATAGAGAAAGAAACAGCAGGTTCAATGCTCTGTGGTCCCTTTTGAAAATAAGGCTGGAAGGGAAACTTTATTTACCTCCTTGAGATTTAGAGAGTTGCAGGCTCAATTCTCCCTGAGAAACACTGTACTTGCACATCTTCCCTTCATAACACAATTGCCTTTGTGATGACGTGAGTTTCTAGGATAGAACCTTGGAGGTTGCCATTCCTTGATAGTTGCTCATCCCTCGGTAATCTTCAGGGAATGAACCAAACACATGGGACCTCTAGCCTCAAGTTAACGTTCAGGTTTTCTCATGACAGGGGCAGGCATGCCACAGATTCCATGCAGCCTTAGTCCCTGTGGTTCTTGAACTCTAGGAATCATATCAGTTCTCTTTTGACTCGCTGGTCTGCCCTAGGTTTTGAAACGTACTAAAAGGACCGCCTGTGTCTTCGGGAAGTTGTGAGCAATCTACGGTTGGGAACATCTAGATGCCAAGTGATGGGCAGTGAAGGGCTTCGTTGGTTACACCCCTAGCTTGCGATGGCTGGAAAGCAACACAGTTATCAACGTTCCGTGCCTTCCTTCATGCAAAGCGTGTCTGCATTCCTCAGGAAACCTGAGCTGCACTGAAAAACACAATTAGCCTACGATTGCTTCTAGGAACTAAACCGTGAAGTCGGTATACCTCAAGCAGCAACTAGACTTCATGTCCAGTTTCAATAATTACAGGGTTTCCCTTAACTGACAGTTATTCCCGAGAAAAATTGCCACCTAGGCCTCACTAAGCCTTCACCTTGATATCCTTACACCACCATCACGACTCCCAGCATGGCAATGGTTACTAAGGTCATGCTCCATTGTGTCCACTGGATGTGCAATAAGAGAGCCAGAAACTCCAGAGGAATATGCTGTTTGGTCCCCCTGGAAATTGAGGCTTCCTGGAAAATTGTATTTTCCTCATTAGAAAGTTGAGAGTTGCAGCCTCAGTGTTACCTGGTAAACTCTGTTGTAGCCCACCTTTTCTTCATCGCACAATGGTATTTGTGAGGACAAGTGATTTTCCAAGAAAGAAACTTGGAGGTTGCCATTCTTTGGTATGTGCTCATCCTTCAGTGATCTACAGTGAATTGGCGAACCCGTTTGACCACTAGCCACAAGGTAACGTTGCTCTTGAATCATGCCACAGGTTGGCATGCAGCTGAATCCATGTAGCCTTATTCAGTGTGGTTCTTGAGCTCTAGGAATCATTCCAGGTCTCAAAGTACTGGTGGGTCTGCACTAGGATGAGAAACGTACAAGAAGAATGGCCTGTGTGTTTGGGGATTTGTGAGCAGTGCACCATTGGGAAGAGCTCGATGCTGAGTCTTGGAAGGTGTAGGGCTTCTTTTGTTAAAGCTCTAGAATCTGGTAAGTTGAAACAACTCAAGTGTCTCCCTTCTAAAGCACCTTGGAGGTACCAATCAGAGAAAGAAACAGCAGGGTCAATGCTCTGTGGTCTCTTTTGAAAATACGGCTCGAAGGAAATCTTTATTTTCTTCATTGGGATCTAGGGAGTTGCGTGCTCAATTCTTCTGAGAAACACTGTAGTTGCACATGTTCTCTTCATAGCACAATTGCCTTTGTGATGACAAGTGAGTTTCTAGGAAGGAAACTTGAGGATTGCCATTCTTTGGTAGGTACTCATTCTTCGGAAATCTTCAGTGAATTGGCGAACCCATTTGTCCACTAGCCTCAAGCTAACGTTCCTCTTCTATCATGCCACAGGTTGGCATGCAGCTGAATCCAAGTAGCCTTATTATGTGTGGTCCTTGAGCTCTAGGAAGCGTTCCTGGCCTCTTAGTACTGGCTGGTCTGCACTAGAATGAGAAACGTGCAGGAAGGAAAGCGTGTGTGTTCCGGGGGTTGTGAGCAATGCGCCGTTTGGAAGAGCTAGGTGCTGAGTAATGGGCAGTGTAGGGTTTCCCTGGATAAACACCTAGATTGCGACAGCTTGAAAACACCTGGCTATCAGCGTTCTGTTCAATCCTTCATGCCAAAAGTGTCTGCTTTTCTGCCTATCCGTGAGCACACAAAAAATAATATGATCCTACCCCTCCTTCTGGGAACTCACACGTGATGGAATCTACGCCCAGCAGCCAGTGGACTTTAAGTGCAGCCTGAAAAATTACAGGGTTTCCCTTGTAAGCTAGTTATTCCGGAGATACATTGTACACCCAGGCCTCACTCACCGATGACCCTGTAATACTTTGACCACATTCACGACTGCCTGTATTGCAAAGTTTACTCACAAAAGGGTTTAGTTGGTAACTTGAACGTCCAATAAGTACTCAGAAACTGCAGCATAAGAAGCTGTGCTCTCCCTTTGGAGATTGAGGCTTCATGGGAAGTTTATTATCCACATTGGAATGTCGACACTTGCGGCCTCCGTGTTACCCGATAAACAGTGTAGTGGCCCATCGTCTCTTCACTGCAGAATTGCCTTTTCAGGCAAGTGATTTTCCATGAAACAAAGGTTTCCTTTCAATTCCTGCTACGTGCTCCTCCTTCAGCAGTTGTTAGTGAATAGGCCAACCACATGCGACGAATGGCCTCAACCTAACGTTCTGTTTTTCTCGTCACAATGGTAGGCAGGCAGCAGGTTCAATGCAGCGTTTGGCAAAGCAGTACTGGAACTGTAGGAGACATTTCTGGTGTCTTAGGAAAGGCGGGTGTGCACTAGGATCCACGATATTCACGAGGGGCTGCCAGTCTCTTCTGGAACTTGTGAGCAACGTTCAGTTGATGACAACTATACGCCAAGAAAGGGCAGTGAAAGTCTTTTTCTGTTAAACCTCTAGAATGTGGTAAGTTGAAACAACTCAAGTATCTCCCTTCTAACGAACCTTGGAGGAACAAAATAGAGGAAGAAACAGCAGGGTCAATGCTCTGTGGTCCCTTTTGAAAGCAAGGCATGAACGGAAAGTTTATTTACCTCTTTGGGATTTGAAGAGTCGCAGGCTCAATTCTCCCTGAGAAACATTGTAGTTGCACATGTTCTCTGCATAGCACAATTCCCTGTGTGAGGACAAGGGATTTTCCAAGAAAAAAAAACTTGGAGGTTGCCATTCCTTGGTATGTGCTCATCCTTCAGTAATATACAGTGAATTGGCGACCCTATTTGACCACTAGCCTCAAGCAAACGTTCCTCTTGTCTCCTAACACACGTTGGCGTGCAGCAGAATCCTTGGAGCCTTATTCAGTGTTGTTCTTGGACTCTAGGAATCATTCCAGGTCTCAATACTGGCCGGTCTGCTGTAGGACGAGAAACCTACAAGAAGAAAGGCCTGTGAGTTCGGGGAGTTGTGAGCAATGCACCGTTGGGAACAGCTAGATGACGAGTCATGGGCTGTGAAGGGCCTCTTTCCTTAAACCTCTAGAATGTGGTAAGTTGAATGAACTCAAGGATCTCCCTTCTAAAGCACATTGGAGGTACAAACCAGAGAAAGAAAGAGCAGGGGCAGTGCTCTGTGGTCCCTTTTGAAAATAAGGCATGAAGGGAGACTTTATTTACCTCCTTGGGATTTAGAGAGTTGTGGGCTCAACTCTCCTGAGAAACACTGTAGTTGCACATGTTCTCTTCATAGCACATTTGCCTTTGTGATGACAAGTGAGTTTCTAGGAAAAATCTTGGAGGTTGCCATTCTTTGGTAGGTGCTCATCCTTCGGTAATCTTCAGTGAATTGGCGACGCCATTTGACCACTAGCCTCAAGCTAAGTCTCCTCTTGTATAATCCCACAGGTTGGCATGCAGCAGAATCCATGTAGCCTTATTCAGTGTGGTTCTTGGGTTCTAGGAAACATTCGAAGTCTCCTAGGACTCAGGGGTCTGCACTAGACCCGAAACGTACAAAAAGGACGGCCTGTGTGTTCAAGGATTTGTGAGTAAGGCACCGTTGGGAAAAGCTAGATGCCGAGTCAGGGGCAGTGAAAGCCTTCTTTTGTTAAACCTCTAGAATGTGGTACGCTGAAACAACTCAAGTATCTCCCTTCTAAATCACCTTGCAGGTACAAAATAGAGAAAGAAACAGCAGGTTCAATGCTCTGTGGTCCCTTTTGAAAATAAGGCTGGAAGGGAAACTTTATTTACCTCCTTGAGATTTAGAGAGTTGCAGGCTCAATTCTCCCTGAGAAACACTGTACTTGCACATCTTCCCTTCATAACACAATTGCCTTTGTGATGACGTGAGTTTCTAGGATAGAACCTTGGAGGTTGCCATTCCTTGATAGTTGCTCATCCCTCGGTAATCTTCAGGGAATGAACCAAACACATGGGACCTCTAGCCTCAAGTTAACGTTCAGGTTTTCTCATGACAGGGGCAGGCATGCCACAGATTCCATGCAGCCTTAGTCCCTGTGGTTCTTGAACTCTAGGAATCATATCAGTTCTCTTTTGACTCGCTGGTCTGCCCTAGGTTTTGAAACGTACTAAAAGGACCGCCTGTGTCTTCGGGAAGTTGTGAGCAATCTACGGTTGGGAACATCTAGATGCCAAGTGATGGGCAGTGAAGGGCTTCGTTGGTTACACCCCTAGCTTGCGATGGCTGGAAAGCAACACAGTTATCAACGTTCCGTGCCTTCCTTCATGCAAAGCGTGTCTGCATTCCTCAGGAAACCTGAGCTGCACTGAAAAACACAATTAGCCTACGATTGCTTCTAGGAACTAAACCGTGAAGTCGGTATACCTCAAGCAGCAACTAGACTTCATGTCCAGTTTCAATAATTACAGGGTTTCCCTTAACTGACAGTTATTCCCGAGAAAAATTGCCACCTAGGCCTCACTAAGCCTTCACCTTGATATCCTTACACCACCATCACGACTCCCAGCATGGCAATGGTTACTAAGGTCATGCTCCATTGTGTCCACTGGATGTGCAATAAGAGAGCCAGAAACTCCAGAGGAATATGCTGTTTGGTCCCCCTGGAAATTGAGGCTTCCTGGAAAATTGTATTTTCCTCATTAGAAAGTTGAGAGTTGCAGCCTCAGTGTTACCTGGTAAACTCTGTTGTAGCCCACCTTTTCTTCATCGCACAATGGTATTTGTGAGGACAAGTGATTTTCCAAGAAAGAAACTTGGAGGTTGCCATTCTTTGGTATGTGCTCATCCTTCAGTGATCTACAGTGAATTGGCGAACCCGTTTGACCACTAGCCACAAGGTAACGTTGCTCTTGAATCATGCCACAGGTTGGCATGCAGCTGAATCCATGTAGCCTTATTCAGTGTGGTTCTTGAGCTCTAGGAATCATTCCAGGTCTCAAAGTACTGGTGGGTCTGCACTAGGATGAGAAACGTACAAGAAGAATGGCCTGTGTGTTTGGGGATTTGTGAGCAGTGCACCATTGGGAAGAGCTCGATGCTGAGTCTTGGAAGGTGTAGGGCTTCTTTTGTTAAAGCTCTAGAATCTGGTAAGTTGAAACAACTCAAGTGTCTCCCTTCTAAAGCACCTTGGAGGTACCAATCAGAGAAAGAAACAGCAGGGTCAATGCTCTGTGGTCTCTTTTGAAAATACGGCTCGAAGGAAATCTTTATTTTCTTCATTGGGATCTAGGGAGTTGCGTGCTCAATTCTTCTGAGAAACACTGTAGTTGCACATGTTCTCTTCATAGCACAATTGCCTTTGTGATGACAAGTGAGTTTCTAGGAAGGAAACTTGAGGATTGCCATTCTTTGGTAGGTACTCATTCTTCGGAAATCTTCAGTGAATTGGCGAACCCATTTGTCCACTAGCCTCAAGCTAACGTTCCTCTTCTATCATGCCACAGGTTGGCATGCAGCTGAATCCAAGTAGCCTTATTATGTGTGGTCCTTGAGCTCTAGGAAGCGTTCCTGGCCTCTTAGTACTGGCTGGTCTGCACTAGAATGAGAAACGTGCAGGAAGGAAAGCGTGTGTGTTCCGGGGGTTGTGAGCAATGCGCCGTTTGGAAGAGCTAGGTGCTGAGTAATGGGCAGTGTAGGGTTTCCCTGGATAAACACCTAGATTGCGACAGCTTGAAAACACCTGGCTATCAGCGTTCTGTTCAATCCTTCATGCCAAAAGTGTCTGCTTTTCTCCCTATCCGTGAGCACACAAAAAATAATATGATCCTACCCCTCCTTCTGGGAACTCACACGTGATGGAATCTACGCCCAGCAGCCAGTGGACTTTAAGTGCAGCCTGAAAAATTACAGGGTTTCCCTTGTAAGCTAGTTATTCCGGAGATACATTGTACACCCAGGCCTCACTCACCGATGACCCTGTAATACTTTGACCACATTCACGACTGCCTGTATTGCAAAGTTTACTCACAAAAGGGTTTAGTTGGTAACTTGAACGTCCAATAAGTACTCAGAAACTGCAGCATAAGAAGCTGTGCTCTCCCTTTGGAGATTGAGGCTTCATGGGAAGTTTATTATCCACATTGGAATGTCGACACTTGCGGCCTCCGTGTTACCCGATAAACAGTGTAGTGGCCCATCGTCTCTTCACTGCAGAATTGCCTTTTCAGGCAAGTGATTTTCCATGAAACAAAGGTTTCCTTTCAATTCCTGCTACGTGCTCCTCCTTCAGCAGTTGTTAGTGAATAGGCCAACCACATGCGACGAATGGCCTCAACCTAACGTTCTGTTTTTCTCGTCACAATGGTAGGCAGGCAGCAGGTTCAATGCAGCGTTTGGCAAAGCAGTACTGGAACTGTAGGAGACATTTCTGGTGTCTTAGGAAAGGCGGGTGTGCACTAGGATCCACGATATTCACGAGGGGCTGCCAGTCTCTTCTGGAACTTGTGAGCAACGTTCACTTGATGACAACTATACGCCAAGAAAGGGCAGTGAAAGTCTTTTTCTGTTAAACCTCTAGAATGTGGTAAGTTGAAACAACTCAAGTATCTCCCTTCTAACGAACCTTGGAGGAACAAAATAGAGGAAGAAACAGCAGGGTCAATGCTCTGTGGTCCCTTTTGAAAGCAAGGCATGAAGGGAAAGTTTATTTACCTCTTTGGGATTTGAAGAGTCGCAGGCTCAATTCTCCCTGAGAAACATTGTAGTTGCACATGTTCTCTGCATAGCACAATTCCCTTTGTGAGGACAAGGGATTTTCCAAGAAAAAAAAACTTGGAGGTTGCCATTCCTTGGTATGTGCTCATCCTTCAGTAATATACAGTGAATTGGCGACCCTATTTGACCACTAGCCTCAAGCAAACGTTCCTCTTGTCTCCTAACACACGTTGGCGTGCAGCAGAATCCTTGGAGCCTTATTCAGTGTTGTTCTTGGACTCTAGGAATCATTCCAGGTCTCAATACTGGCCGGTCTGCTGTAGGACGAGAAACCTACAAGAAGAAAGGCCTGTGAGTTCGGGGAATTGTGAGCAATGCACCGTTGGGAACAGCTAGATGACGAGTCATGGGCTGTGAAGGGCCTCTTTCCTTAAACCTCTAGAATGTGGTAAGTTGAATGAACTCAAGGATCTCCCTTCTAAAGCACATTGGAGGTACAAACCAGAGAAAGAAAGAGCAGGGGCAGTGCTCTGTGGTCCCTTTTGAAAATAAGGCATGAAGGGAGACTTTATTTACCTCCTTGGGATTTAGAGAGTTGTGGGCTCAACTCTCCTGAGAAACACTGTAGTTGCACATGTTCTCTTCATAGCACATTTGCCTTTGTGATGACAAGTGAGTTTCTAGGAAAAATCTTGGAGGTTGCCATTCTTTGGTAGGTGCTCATCCTTCGGTAATCTTCAGTGAATTGGCGACGCCATTTGACCACTAGCCTCAAGCTAAGTCTCCTCTTGTATAATCCCACAGGTTGGCATGCAGCAGAATCCATGTAGCCTTATTCAGTGTGGTTCTTGGGTTCTAGGAAACATTCGAAGTCTCCTAGGACTCAGGGGTCTGCACTAGACCCGAAACGTACAAAAAGGACGGCCTGTGTGTTCAAGGATTTGTGAGTAAGGCACCGTTGGGAAAAGCTAGATGCCGAGTCAGGGGCAGTGAAAGCCTTCTTTTGTTAAACCTCTAGAATGTGGTACGCTGAAACAACTCAAGTATCTCCCTTCTAAATCACCTTGCAGGTACAAAATAGAGAAAGAAACAGCAGGTTCAATGCTCTGTGGTCCCTTTTGAAAATAAGGCTGAAAGGGAAACTTTATTTACCTCCTTGAGATTTAGAGAGTTGCAGGCTCAATTCTCCCTGAGAAACACTGTACTTGCACATCTTCCCTTCATAACACAATTGCCTTTGTGATGACGTGAGTTTCTAGGATAGAACCTTGGAGGTTGCCATTCCTTGATAGTTGCTCATCCCTCGGTAATCTTCAGGGAATGAACCAAACACATGAGACCTCTAGCCTCAAGTTAACGTTCAGGTTTTCTCATGACAGGGGCAGGCATGCCACAGATTCCATGCAGCCTTAGTCCCTGTGGTTCTTGAACTCTAGGAATCATATCAGTTCTCTTTTGACTCGCTGGTCTGCCCTAGGTTTTGAAACGTACTAAAAGGACCGCCTGTGTCTTCGGGAAGTTGTGAGCAATCTACGGTTGGGAACATCTAGATGCCAAGTGATGGGCAGTGAAGGGCTTCGTTGGTTAAACCCCTAGCTTGCGATGGCTGGAAAGCAACACAGTTATCAACGTTCCGTGCCTTCCTTCATGCAAAGCGTGTCTGCATTCCTCAGGAAACCTGAGCTGCACTGAAAAACACAATTAGCCTACGATTGCTTCTAGGAACTAAACCGTGAAGTCGGTATACCTCAAGCAGCAACTAGACTTCATGTCCAGTTTCAATAATTACAGGGTTTCCCTTAACTGACAGTTATTCCCGAGAAAAATTGCCACCTAGGCCTCACTAAGCCTTCACCTTGATATCCTTACACCACCATCACGACTCCCAGCATGGCAATGGTTACTAAGGTCATGCTCCATTGTGTCCACTGGATGTGCAATAAGAGAGCCAGAAACTCCAGAGGAATATGCTGTTTGGTCCCCCTGGAAATTGAGGCTTCCTGGAAAATTGTATTTTCCTCATTAGAAAGTTGAGAGTTGCAGCCTCAGTGTTACCTGGTAAACTCTGTTGTAGCCCACCTTTTCTTCATCGCACAATGGTATTTGTGAGGACAAGTGATTTTCCAAGAAAGAAACTTGGAGGTTGCCATTCTTTGGTATGTGCTCATCCTTCAGTGATCTACAGTGAATTGGCGAACCCGTTTGACCACTAGCCACAAGGTAACGTTGCTCTTGAATCATGCCACAGGTTGGCATGCAGCTGAATCCATGTAGCCTTATTCAGTGTGGTTCTTGAGCTCTAGGAATCATTCCAGGTCTCAAAGTACTGGTGGGTCTGCACTAGGATGAGAAACGTACAAGAAGAATGGCCTGTGTGTTTGGGGATTTGTGAGCAGTGCACCATTGGGAAGAGCTCGATGCTGAGTCTTGGAAGGTGTAGGGCTTCTTTTGTTAAAGCTCTAGAATCTGGTAAGTTGAAACAACTCAAGTGTCTCCCTTCTAAAGCACCTTGGAGGTACCAATCAGAGAAAGAAACAGCAGGGTCAATGCTCTGTGGTCTCTTTTGAAAATACGGCTCGAAGGAAATCTTTATTTTCTTCATTGGGATCTAGGGAGTTGCGTGCTCAATTCTTCTGAGAAACACTGTAGTTGCACATGTTCTCTTCATAGCACAATTGCCTTTGTGATGACAAGTGAGTTTCTAGGAAGGAAACTTGAGGATTGCCATTCTTTGGTAGGTACTCATTCTTCGGAAATCTTCAGTGAATTGGCGAACCCATTTGTCCACTAGCCTCAAGCTAACGTTCCTCTTCTATCATGCCACAGGTTGGCATGCAGCTGAATCCAAGTAGCCTTATTATGTGTGGTCCTTGAGCTCTAGGAAGCGTTCCTGGCCTCTTAGTACTGGCTGGTCTGCACTAGAATGAGAAACGTGCAGGAAGGAAAGCGTGTGTGTTCCGGGGGTTGTGAGCAATGCGCCGTTTGGAAGAGCTAGGTGCTGAGTAATGGGCAGTGTAGGGTTTCCCTGGATAAACACCTAGATTGCGACAGCTTGAAAACACCTGGCTATCAGCGTTCTGTTCAATCCTTCATGCCAAAAGTGTCTGCTTTTCTCCCTATCCGTGAGCACACAAAAAATAATATGATCCTACCCCTCCTTCTGGGAACTCACACGTGATGGAATCTACGCCCAGCAGCCAGTGGACTTTAAGTGCAGCCTGAAAAATTACAGGGTTTCCCTTGTAAGCTAGTTATTCCGGAGATACATTGTACACCCAGGCCTCACTCACCGATGACCCTGTAATACTTTGACCACATTCACGACTGCCTGTATTGCAAAGTTTACTCACAAAAGGGTTTAGTTGGTAACTTGAACGTCCAATAAGTACTCAGAAACTGCAGCATAAGAAGCTGTGCTCTCCCTTTGGAGATTGAGGCTTCATGGGAAGTTTATTATCCACATTGGAATGTCGACACTTGCGGCCTCCGTGTTACCCGATAAACAGTGTAGTGGCCCATCGTCTCTTCACTGCAGAATTGCCTTTTCAGGCAAGTGATTTTCCATGAAACAAAGGTTTCCTTTCAATTCCTGCTACGTGCTCCTCCTTCAGCAGTTGTTAGTGAATAGGCCAACCACATGCGACGAATGGCCTCAACCTAACGTTCTGTTTTTCTCGTCACAATGGTAGGCAGGCAGCAGGTTCAATGCAGCGTTTGGCAAAGCAGTACTGGAACTGTAGGAGACATTTCTGGTGTCTTAGGAAAGGCGGGTGTGCACTAGGATCCACGATATTCACGAGGGGCTGCCAGTCTCTTCTGGAACTTGTGAGCAACGTTCAGTTGATGACAACTATACGCCAAGAAAGGGCAGTGAAAGTCTTTTTCTGTTAAACCTCTAGAATGTGGTAAGTTGAAACAACTCAAGTATCTCCCTTCTAACGAACCTTGGAGGAACAAAATAGAGGAAGAAACAGCAGGGTCAATGCTCTGTGGTCCCTTTTGAAAGCAAGGCATGAAGGGAAAGTTTATTTACCTCTTTGGGATTTGAAGAGTCGCAGGCTCAATTCTCCCTGAGAAACATTGTAGTTGCACATGTTCTCTGCATAGCACAATTCCCTTTGTGAGGACAAGGGATTTTCCAAGAAAAAAAAACTTGGAGGTTGCCATTCCTTGGTATGTGCTCATCCTTCAGTAATATACAGTGAATTGGCGACCCTATTTGACCACTAGCCTCAAGCAAACGTTCCTCTTGTCTCCTAACACACGTTGGCGTGCAGCAGAATCCTTGGAGCCTTATTCAGTGTTGTTCTTGGACTCTAGGAATCATTCCAGGTCTCAATACTGGCCGGTCTGCTGTAGGACGAGAAACCTACAAGAAGAAAGGCCTGTGAGTTCGGGGAGTTGTGAGCAATGCACCGTTGGGAACAGCTAGATGACGAGTCATGGGCTGTGAAGGGCCTCTTTCCTTAAACCTCTAGAATGTGGTAAGTTGAATGAACTCAAGGATCTCCCTTCTAAAGCACATTGGAGGTACAAACCAGAGAAAGAAAGAGCAGGGGCAGTGCTCTGTGGTCCCTTTTGAAAATAAGGCATGAAGGGAGACTTTATTTACCTCCTTGGGATTTAGAGAGTTGTGGGCTCAACTCTCCTGAGAAACACTGTAGTTGCACATGTTCTCTTCATAGCACATTTGCCTTTGTGATGACAAGTGAGTTTCTAGGAAAAATCTTGGAGGTTGCCATTCTTTGGTAGGTGCTCATCCTTCGGTAATCTTCAGTGAATTGGCGACGCCATTTGACCACTAGCCTCAAGCTAAGTCTCCTCTTGTATAATCCCACAGGTTGGCATGCAGCAGAATCCATGTAGCCTTATTCAGTGTGGTTCTTGGGTTCTAGGAAACATTCGAAGTCTCCTAGGACTCAGGGGTCTGCACTAGACCCGAAACGTACAAAAAGGACGGCCTGTGTGTTCAAGGATTTGTGAGTAAGGCACCGTTGGGAAAAGCTAGATGCCGAGTCAGGGGCAGTGAAAGCCTTCTTTTGTTAAACCTCTAGAATGTGGTACGCTGAAACAACTCAAGTATCTCCCTTCTAAATCACCTTGCAGGTACAAAATAGAGAAAGAAACAGCAGGTTCAATGCTCTGTGGTCCCTTTTGAAAATAAGGCTGGAAGGGAAACTTTATTTACCTCCTTGAGATTTAGAGAGTTGCAGGCTCAATTCTCCCTGAGAAACACTGTACTTGCACATCTTCCCTTCATAACACAATTGCCTTTGTGATGACGTGAGTTTCTAGGATAGAACCTTGGAGGTTGCCATTCCTTGATAGTTGCTCATCCCTCGGTAATCTTCAGGGAATGAACCAAACACATGAGACCTCTAGCCTCAAGTTAACGTTCAGGTTTTCTCATGACAGGGGCAGGCATGCCACAGATTCCATGCAGCCTTAGTCCCTGTGGTTCTTGAACTCTAGGAATCATATCAGTTCTCTTTTGACTCGCTGGTCTGCCCTAGGTTTTGAAACGTACTAAAAGGACCGCCTGTGTCTTCGGGAAGTTGTGAGCAATCTACGGTTGGGAACATCTAGATGCCAAGTGATGGGCAGTGAAGGGCTTCGTTGGTTACACCCCTAGCTTGCGATGGCTGGAAAGCAACACAGTTATCAACGTTCCGTGCCTTCCTTCATGCAAAGCGTGTCTGCATTCCTCAGGAAACCTGAGCTGCACTGAAAAACACAATTAGCCTACGATTGCTTCTAGGAACTAAACCGTGAAGTCGGTATACCTCAAGCAGCAACTAGACTTCATGTCCAGTTTCAATAATTACAGGGTTTCCCTTAACTGACAGTTATTCCCGAGAAAAATTGCCACCTAGGCCTCACTAAGCCTTCACCTTGATATCCTTACACCACCATCACGACTCCCAGCATGGCAATGGTTACTAAGGTCATGCTCCATTGTGTCCACTGGATGTGCAATAAGAGAGCCAGAAACTCCAGAGGAATATGCTGTTTGGTCCCCCTGGAAATTGAGGCTTCCTGGAAAATTGTATTTTCCTCATTAGAAAGTTGAGAGTTGCAGCCTCAGTGTTACCTGGTAAACTCTGTTGTAGCCCACCTTTTCTTCATCGCACAATGGTATTTGTGAGGACAAGTGATTTTCCAAGAAAGAAACTTGGAGGTTGCCATTCTTTGGTATGTGCTCATCCTTCAGTGATCTACAGTGAATTGGCGAACCCGTTTGACCACTAGCCACAAGGTAACGTTGCTCTTGAATCATGCCACAGGTTGGCATGCAGCTGAATCCATGTAGCCTTATTCAGTGTGGTTCTTGAGCTCTAGGAATCATTCCAGGTCTCAAAGTACTGGTGGGTCTGCACTAGGATGAGAAACGTACAAGAAGAATGGCCTGTGTGTTTGGGGATTTGTGAGCAGTGCACCATTGGGAAGAGCTCGATGCTGAGTCTTGGAAGGTGTAGGGCTTCTTTTGTTAAAGCTCTAGAATCTGGTAAGTTGAAACAACTCAAGTGTCTCCCTTCTAAAGCACCTTGGAGGTACCAATCAGAGAAAGAAACAGCAGGGTCAATGCTCTGTGGTCTCTTTTGAAAATACGGCTCGAAGGAAATCTTTATTTTCTTCATTGGGATCTAGGGAGTTGCGTGCTCAATTCTTCTGAGAAACACTGTAGTTGCACATGTTCTCTTCATAGCACAATTGCCTTTGTGATGACAAGTGAGTTTCTAGGAAGGAAACTTGAGGATTGCCATTCTTTGGTAGGTACTCATTCTTCGGAAATCTTCAGTGAATTGGCGAACCCATTTGTCCACTAGCCTCAAGCTAACGTTCCTCTTCTATCATGCCACAGGTTGGCATGCAGCTGAATCCAAGTAGCCTTATTATGTGTGGTCCTTGAGCTCTAGGAAGCGTTCCTGGCCTCTTAGTACTGGCTGGTCTGCACTAGAATGAGAAACGTGCAGGAAGGAAAGCGTGTGTGTTCCGGGGGTTGTGAGCAATGCGCCGTTTGGAAGAGCTAGGTGCTGAGTAATGGGCAGTGTAGGGTTTCCCTGGATAAACACCTAGATTGCGACAGCTTGAAAACACCTGGCTATCAGCGTTCTGTTCAATCCTTCATGCCAAAAGTGTCTGCTTTTCTCCCTATCCGTGAGCACACAAAAAATAATATGATCCTACCCCTCCTTCTGGGAACTCACACGTGATGGAATCTACGCCCAGCAGCCAGTGGACTTTAAGTGCAGCCTGAAAAATTACAGGGTTTCCCTTGTAAGCTAGTTATTCCGGAGATACATTGTACACCCAGGCCTCACTCACCGATGACCCTGTAATACTTTGACCACATTCACGACTGCCTGTATTGCAAAGTTTACTCACAAAAGGGTTTAGTTGGTAACTTGAACGTCCAATAAGTACTCAGAAACTGCAGCATAAGAAGCTGTGCTCTCCCTTTGGAGATTGAGGCTTCATGGGAAGTTTATTATCCACATTGGAATGTCGACACTTGCGGCCTCCGTGTTACCCGATAAACAGTGTAGTGGCCCATCGTCTCTTCACTGCAGAATTGCCTTTTCAGGCAAGTGATTTTCCATGAAACAAAGGTTTCCTTTCAATTCCTGCTACGTGCTCCTCCTTCAGCAGTTGTTAGTGAATAGGCCAACCACATGCGACGAATGGCCTCAACCTAACGTTCTGTTTTTCTCGTCACAATGGTAGGCAGGCAGCAGGTTCAATGCAGCGTTTGGCAAAGCAGTACTGGAACTGTAGGAGACATTTCTGGTGTCTTAGGAAAGGCGGGTGTGCACTAGGATCCACGATATTCACGAGGGGCTGCCAGTCTCTTCTGGAACTTGTGAGCAACGTTCAGTTGATGACAACTATACGCCAAGAAAGGGCAGTGAAAGTCTTTTTCTGTTAAACCTCTAGAATGTGGTAAGTTGAAACAACTCAAGTATCTCCCTTCTAACGAACCTTGGAGGAACAAAATAGAGGAAGAAACAGCAGGGTCAATGCTCTGTGGTCCCTTTTGAAAGCAAGGCATGAAGGGAAAGTTTATTTACCTCTTTGGGATTTGAAGAGTCGCAGGCTCAATTCTCCCTGAGAAACATTGTAGTTGCACATGTTCTCTGCATAGCACAATTCCCTTTGTGAGGACAAGGGATTTTCCAAGAAAAAAAAACTTGGAGGTTGCCATTCCTTGGTATGTGCTCATCCTTCAGTAATATACAGTGAATTGGCGACCCTATTTGACCACTAGCCTCAAGCAAACGTTCCTCTTGTCTCCTAACACACGTTGGCGTGCAGCAGAATCCTTGGAGCCTTATTCAGTGTTGTTCTTGGACTCTAGGAATCATTCCAGGTCTCAATACTGGCCGGTCTGCTGTAGGACGAGAAACCTACAAGAAGAAAGGCCTGTGAGTTCGGGGAGTTGTGAGCAATGCACCGTTGGGAACAGCTAGATGACGAGTCATGGGCTGTGAAGGGCCTCTTTCCTTAAACCTCTAGAATGTGGTAAGTTGAATGAACTCAAGGATCTCCCTTCTAAAGCACATTGGAGGTACAAACCAGAGAAAGAAAGAGCAGGGGCAGTGCTCTGTGGTCCCTTTTGAAAATAAGGCATGAAGGGAGACTTTATTTACCTCCTTGGGATTTAGAGAGTTGTGGGCTCAACTCTCCTGAGAAACACTGTAGTTGCACATGTTCTCTTCATAGCACATTTGCCTTTGTGATGACAAGTGAGTTTCTAGGAAAAATCTTGGAGGTTGCCATTCTTTGGTAGGTGCTCATCCTTCGGTAATCTTCAGTGAATTGGCGACGCCATTTGACCACTAGCCTCAAGCTAAGTCTCCTCTTGTATAATCCCACAGGTTGGCATGCAGCAGAATCCATGTAGCCTTATTCAGTGTGGTTCTTGGGTTCTAGGAAACATTCGAAGTCTCCTAGGACTCAGGGGTCTGCACTAGACCCGAAACGTACAAAAAGGACGGCCTGTGTGTTCAAGGATTTGTGAGTAAGGCACCGTTGGGAAAAGCTAGATGCCGAGTCAGGGGCAGTGAAAGCCTTCTTTTGTTAAACCTCTAGAATGTGGTACGCTGAAACAACTCAAGTATCTCCCTTCTAAATCACCTTGCAGGTACAAAATAGAGAAAGAAACAGCAGGTTCAATGCTCTGTGGTCCCTTTTGAAAATAAGGCTGGAAGGGAAACTTTATTTACCTCCTTGAGATTTAGAGAGTTGCAGGCTCAATTCTCCCTGAGAAACACTGTACTTGCACATCTTCCCTTCATAACACAATTGCCTTTGTGATGACGTGAGTTTCTAGGATAGAACCTTGGAGGTTGCCATTCTTTGATAGTTGCTCATCCCTCGGTAATCTTCAGGGAATGAACCAAACACATGGGACCTCTAGCCTCAAGTTAACGTTCAGGTTTTCTCATGACAGGGGCAGGCATGCCACAGATTCCATGCAGCCTTAGTCCCTGTGGTTCTTGAACTCTAGGAATCATATCAGTTCTCTTTTGACTCGCTGGTCTGCCCTAGGTTTTGAAACGTACTAAAAGGACCGCCTGTGTCTTCGGGAAGTTGTGAGCAATCTACGGTTGGGAACATCTAGATGCCAAGTGATGGGCAGTGAAGGGCTTCGTTGGTTACACCCCTAGCTTGCGATGGCTGGAAAGCAACACAGTTATCAACGTTCCGTGCCTTCCTTCATGCAAAGCGTGTCTGCATTCCTCAGGAAACCTGAGCTGCACTGAAAAACACAATTAGCCTACGATTGCTTCTAGGAACTAAACCGTGAAGTCGGTATACCTCAAGCAGCAACTAGACTTCATGTCCAGTTTCAATAATTACAGGGTTTCCCTTAACTGACAGTTATTCCCGAGAAAAATTGCCACCTAGGCCTCACTAAGCCTTCACCTTGATATCCTTACACCACCATCACGACTCCCAGCATGGCAATGGTTACTAAGGTCATGCTCCATTGTGTCCACTGGATGTGCAATAAGAGAGCCAGAAACTCCAGAGGAATATGCTGTTTGGTCCCCCTGGAAATTGAGGCTTCCTGGAAAATTGTATTTTCCTCATTAGAAAGTTGAGAGTTGCAGCCTCAGTGTTACCTGGTAAACTCTGTTGTAGCCCACCTTTTCTTCATCGCACAATGGTATTTGTGAGGACAAGTGATTTTCCAAGAAAGAAACTTGGAGGTTGCCATTCTTTGGTATGTGCTCATCCTTCAGTGATCTACAGTGAATTGGCGAACCCGTTTGACCACTAGCCACAAGGTAACGTTGCTCTTGAATCATGCCACAGGTTGGCATGCAGCTGAATCCATGTAGCCTTATTCAGTGTGGTTCTTGAGCTCTAGGAATCATTCCAGGTCTCAAAGTACTGGTGGGGCTGCACTAGGATGAGAAACGTACAAGAAGAATGGCCTGTGTGTTTGGGGATTTGTGAGCAGTGCACCATTGGGAAGAGCTCGATGCTGAGTCTTGGAAGGTGTAGGGCTTCTTTTGTTAAACCTCTAGAATCTGGTAAGTTGAAACAACTCAAGTGTCTCCCTTCTAAAGCACCTTGGAGGTACCAATCAGAGAAAGAAACAGCAGGGTCAATGCTCTGTGGTCTCTTTTGAAAATACGGCTCGAAGGAAATCTTTATTTTCTTCATTGGGATCTAGGGAGTTGCGTGCTCAATTCTTCTGAGAAACACTGTAGTTGCACATGTTCTCTTCATAGCACAATTGCCTTTGTGATGACAAGTGAGTTTCTAGGAAGGAAACTTGAGGATTGACATTCTTTGGTAGGTACTCATTCTTCGGAAATCTTCAGTGAATTGGCGAACCCATTTGTCCACTAGCCTCAAGCTAACGTTCCTCTTCTATCATGCCACAGGTTGGCATGCAGCTGAATCCAAGTAGCCTTATTATGTGTGGTCCTTGAGCTCTAGGAAGCGTTCCTGGCCTCTTAGTACTGGCTGGTCTGCACTAGAATGAGAAACGTGCAGGAAGGAAAGCGTGTGTGTTCCGGGGGTTGTGAGCAATGCGCCGTTTGGAAGAGCTAGGTGCTGAGTAATGGGCAGTGTAGGGTTTCCCTGGATAAACACCTAGATTGCGACAGCTTGAAAACACCTGGCTATCAGCGTTCTGTTCAATCCTTCATGCCAAAAGTGTCTGCTTTTCTCCCTATCCGTGAGCACACAAAAAATAATATGATCCTACCCCTCCTTCTGGGAACTCACACGTGATGGAATCTACGCCCAGCAGCCAGTGGACTTTAAGTGCAGCCTGAAAAATTACAGGGTTTCCCTTGTAAGCTAGTTATTCCGGAGATACATTGTACACCCAGGCCTCACTCACCGATGACCCTGTAATACTTTGACCACATTCACGACTGCCTGTATTGCAAAGTTTACTCACAAAAGGGTTTAGTTGGTAACTTGAACGTCCAATAAGTACTCAGAAACTGCAGCATAAGAAGCTGTGCTCTCCCTTTGGAGATTGAGGCTTCATGGGAAGTTTATTTTCCACATTGGAATGTCGACACTTGCGGCCTCCTTGTTACCCGATAAACAGTGTAGTGGCCCATCGTCTCTTCACTGCAGAATTGCCTTTTCAGGCAAGTGATTTTCCATGAAACAAAGGTTTCCTTTCAATTCCTGCTACGTGCTCCTCCTTCAGCAGTTGTTAGTGAATAGGCCAACCACATGCGACGAATGGCCTCAACCTAACGTTCTGTTTTTCTCGTCACAATGGTAGGCAGGCAGCAGGTTCAATGCAGCGTTTGGCAAAGCAGTACTGGAACTGTAGGAGACATTTCTGGTGTCTTAGGAAAGGCGGGTGTGCACTAGGATCCACGATATTCACGAGGGGCTGCCAGTCTCTTCTGGAACTTGTGAGCAACGTTCAGTTGATGACAACTATACGCCAAGAAAGGGCAGTGAAAGTCTTTTTCTGTTAAACCTCTAGAATGTGGTAAGTTGAAACAACTCAAGTATCTCCCTTCTAACGAACCTTGGAGGAACAAAATAGAGGAAGAAACAGCAGGGTCAATGCTCTGTGGTCCCTTTTGAAAGCAAGGCATGAAGGGAAAGTTTATTTACCTCTTTGGGATTTGAAGAGTCGCAGGCTCAATTCTCCCTGAGAAACATTGTAGTTGCACATGTTCTCTGCATAGCACAATTCCCTTTGTGAGGACAAGGGATTTTCCAAGAAAAAAAAACTTGGAGGTTGCCATTCCTTGGTATGTGCTCATCCTTCAGTAATATACAGTGAATTGGCGACCCTATTTGACCACTAGCCTCAAGCAAACGTTCCTCTTGTCTCCTAACACACGTTGGCGTGCAGCAGAATCCATGGAGCCTTATTCAGTGTTGTTCTTGGACTCTAGGAATCATTCCAGGTCTCAATACTGGCCGGTCTGCTGTAGGATGAGAAACCTACAAGAAGAAAGGCCTGTGAGTTCGGGGAGTTGTGAGCAATGCACCGTTGGGAACAGCTAGATGACGAGTCATGGGCTGTGAAGGGCCTCTTTCCTTAAACCTCTAGAATGTGGTAAGTTGAATGAACTCAAGGATCTCCCTTCTAAAGCACATTGGAGGTACAAACCAGAGAAAGAAAGAGCAGGGGCAGTGCTCTGTGGTCCCTTTTGAAAATAAGGCATGAAGGGAGACTTTATTTACCTCCTTGGGATTTAGAGAGTTGTGGGCTGAACTCTCCTGAGAAACACTGTAGTTGCACATGTTCTCTTCATAGCACATTTGCCTTTGTGATGACAAGTGAGTTTCTAGGAAAAATCTTGGAGGTTGCCATTCTTTGGTAGGTGCTCATCCTTCGGTAATCTTCAGTGAATTGGCGACGCCATTTGACCACTAGCCTCAAGCTAAGTCTCCTCTTGTATAATCCCACAGGTTGGCATGCAGCAGAATCCATGTAGCCTTATTCAGTGTGGTTCTTGGGTTCTAGGAAACATTCGAAGTCTCCTAGGACTCAGGGGTCTGCACTAGACCCGAAACGTACAAAAAGGACGGCCTGTGTGTTCAAGGATTTGTGAGTAAGGCACCGTTGGGAAAAGCTAGATGCCGAGTCAGGGGCAGTGAAAGCCTTCTTTTGTTAAACCTCTAGAATGTGGTACGCTGAAACAACTCAAGTATCTCCCTTCTAAATCACCTTGCAGGTACAAAATAGAGAAAGAAACAGCAGGTTCAATGCTCTGTGGTCCCTTTTGAAAATAAGGCTGGAAGGGAAACTTTATTTACCTCCTTGAGATTTAGAGAGTTGCAGGCTCAATTCTCCCTGAGAAACACTGTACTTGCACATCTTCCCTTCATAACACAATTGCCTTTGTGATGACGTGAGTTTCTAGGATAGAACCTTGGAGGTTGCCATTCCTTGGTAGTTGCTCATCCCTCGGTAATCTTCAGGGAATGAACCAAACACATGGGACCTCTAGCCTCAAGTTAACGTTCAGGTTTTCTCATGACAGGGGCAGGCATGCCACAGATTCCATGCAGCCTTAGTCCCTGTGGTTCTTGAACTCTAGGAATCATATCAGTTCTCTTTTGACTCGCTGGTCTGCCCTAGGTTTTGAAACGTACTAAAAGGACCGCCTGTGTCTTCGCGAAGTTGTGAGCAATCTACGGTTGGGAACATCTAGATGCCAAGTGATGGGCAGTGAAGGGCTTCGTTGGTTACACCCCTAGCTTGCGATGGCTGGAAAGCAACACAGTTATCAACGTTCCGTGCCTTCCTTCATGCAAAGCGTGTCTGCATTCCTCAGGAAACCTGAGCTGCACTGAAAAACACAATTAGCCTACGATTGCTTCTAGGAACTAAACCGTGAAGTCGGTATACCTCAAGCAGCAACTAGACTTCATGTCCAGTTTCAATAATTACAGGGTTTCCCTTAACTGACAGTTATTCCCGAGAAAAATTGCCACCTAGGCCTCACTAAGCCTTCACCTTGATATCCTTACACCACCATCACGACTCCCAGCATGGCAATGGTTACTAAGGTCATGCTCCATTGTGTCCACTGGATGTGCAATAAGAGAGCCAGAAACTCCAGAGGAATATGCTGTTTGGTCCCCCTGGAAATTGAGGCTTCCTGGAAAATTGTATTTTCCTCATTAGAAAGTTGAGAGTTGCAGCCTCAGTGTTACCTGGTAAACTCTGTTGTAGCCCACCTTTTCTTCATCGCACAATGGTATTTGTGAGGACAAGTGATTTTCCAAGAAAGAAACTTGGAGGTTGCCATTCTTTGGTATGTGCTCATCCTTCAGTGATCTACAGTGAATTGGCGAACCCGTTTGACCACTAGCCACAAGGTAACGTTGCTCTTGAATCATGCCACAGGTTGGCATGCAGCTGAATCCATGTAGCCTTATTCAGTGTGGTTCTTGAGCTCTAGGAATCATTCCAGGTCTCAAAGTACTGGTGGGTCTGCACTAGGATGAGAAACGTACAAGAAGAATGGCCTGTGTGTTTGGGGATTTGTGAGCAGTGCACCATTGGGAAGAGCTCGATGCTGAGTCTTGGAAGGTGTAGGGCTTCTTTTGTTAAAGCTCTAGAATCTGGTAAGTTGAAACAACTCAAGTGTCTCCCTTCTAAAGCACCTTGGAGGTACCAATCAGAGAAAGAAACAGCAGGGTCAATGCTCTGTGGTCTCTTTTGAAAATACGGCTCGAAGGAAATCTTTATTTTCTTCATTGGGATCTAGGGAGTTGCGTGCTCAATTCTTCTGAGAAACACTGTAGTTGCACATGTTCTCTTCATAGCACAATTGCCTTTGTGATGACAAGTGAGTTTCTAGGAAGGAAACTTGAGGATTGCCATTCTTTGGTAGGTACTCATTCTTCGGAAATCTTCAGTGAATTGGCGAACCCATTTGTCCACTAGCCTCAAGCTAACGTTCCTCTTCTATCATGCCACAGGTTGGCATGCAGCTGAATCCAAGTAGCCTTATTATGTGTGGTCCTTGAGCTCTAGGAAGCGTTCCTGGCCTCTTAGTACTGGCTGGTCTGCACTAGAATGAGAAACGTGCAGGAAGGAAAGCGTGTGTGTTCCGGGGGTTGTGAGCAATGCGCCGTTTGGAAGAGCTAGGTGCTGAGTAATGGGCAGTGTAGGGTTTCCCTGGATAAACACCTAGATTGCGACAGCTTGAAAACACCTGGCTATCAGCGTTCTGTTCAATCCTTCATGCCAAAAGTGTCTGCTTTTCTGCCTATCCGTGAGCACACAAAAAATAATATGATCCTACCCCTCCTTCTGGGAACTCACACGTGATGGAATCTACGCCCAGCAGCCAGTGGACTTTAAGTGCAGCCTGAAAAATTACAGGGTTTCCCTTGTAAGCTAGTTATTCCGGAGATCCATTGTACACCCAGGCCTCACTCACCGATGACCCTGTAATACTTTGACCACATTCACGACTGCCTGTATTGCAAAGTTTACTCACAAAAGGGTTTAGTTGGTAACTTGAACGTCCAATAAGTACTCAGAAACTGCAGCATAAGAAGCTGTGCTCTCCCTTTGGAGATTGAGGCTTCATGGGAAGTTTATTTTCCACATTGGAATGTCGACACTTGCGGCCTCCGTGTTACCCGATAAACAGTGTAGTGGCCCATCGTCTCTTCACTGCAGAATTGCCTTTTCAGGCAAGTGATTTTCCATGAAACAAAGGTTTCCTTTCAATTCCTGCTACGTGCTCCTCCTTCAGCAGTTGTTAGTGAATAGGCCAACCACATGCGACGAATGGCCTCAACCTAACGTTCTGTTTTTCTCGTCACAATGGTAGGCAGGCAGCAGGTTCAATGCAGCGTTTGGCAAAGCAGTACTGGAACTGTAGGAGACATTTCTGGTGTCTTAGGAAAGGCGGGTGTGCACTAGGATCCACGATATTCACGAGGGGCTGCCAGTCTCTTCTGGAACTTGTGAGCAACGTTCAGTTGATGACAACTATACGCCAAGAAAGGGCAGTGAAAGTCTTTTTCTGTTAAACCTCTAGAATGTGGTAAGTTGAAACAACTCAAGTATCTCCCTTCTAACGAACCTTGGAGGAACAAAATAGAGGAAGAAACAGCAGGGTCAATGCTCTGTGGTCCCTTTTGAAAGCAAGGCATGAACGGAAAGTTTATTTACCTCTTTGGGATTTGAAGAGTCGCAGGCTCAATTCTCCCTGAGAAACATTGTAGTTGCACATGTTCTCTGCATAGCACAATTCCCTGTGTGAGGACAAGGGATTTTCCAAGAAAAAAAAACTTGGAGGTTGCCATTCCTTGGTATGTGCTCATCCTTCAGTAATATACAGTGAATTGGCGACCCTATTTGACCACTAGCCTCAAGCAAACGTTCCTCTTGTCTCCTAACACACGTTGGCGTGCAGCAGAATCCTTGGAGCCTTATTCAGTGTTGTTCTTGGACTCTAGGAATCATTCCAGGTCTCAATACTGGCCGGTCTGCTGTAGGACGAGAAACCTACAAGAAGAAAGGCCTGTGAGTTCGGGGAGTTGTGAGCAATGCACCGTTGGGAACAGCTAGATGACGAGTCATGGGCTGTGAAGGGCCTCTTTCCTTAAACCTCTAGAATGTGGTAAGTTGAATGAACTCAAGGATCTCCCTTCTAAAGCACATTGGAGGTACAAACCAGAGAAAGAAAGAGCAGGGGCAGTGCTCTGTGGTCCCTTTTGAAAATAAGGCATGAAGGGAGACTTTATTTACCTCCTTGGGATTTAGAGAGTTGTGGGCTGAACTCTCCTGTGAAACACTGTAGTTGCACATGTTCTCTTCATAGCACATTTGCCTTTGTGATGACAAGTGAGTTTCTAGGAAAAATCTTGGAGGTTGCCATTCTTTGGTAGGTGCTCATCCTTCGGTAATCTTCAGTGAATTGGCGACGCCATTTGACCACTAGCCTCAAGCTAAGTCTCCTCTTGTATAATCCCACAGGTTGGCATGCAGCAGAATCCATGTAGCCTTATTCAGTGTGGTTCTTGGGTTCTAGGAAACATTCGAAGTCTCCTAGGACTCAGGGGTCTGCACTAGACCCGAAACGTACAAAAAGGACGGCCTGTGTGTTCAAGGATTTGTGAGTAAGGCACCGTTGGGAAAAGCTAGATGCCGAGTCAGGGGCAGTGAAAGCCTTCTTTTGTTAAACCTCTAGAATGTGGTACGCTGAAACAACTCAAGTATCTCCCTTCTAAATCACCTTGCAGGTACAAAATAGAGAAAGAAACAGCAGGTTCAATGCTCTGTGGTCCCTTTTGAAAATAAGGCTGGAAGGGAAACTTTATTTACCTCCTTGAGATTTAGAGAGTTGCAGGCTCAATTCTCCCTGAGAAACACTGTACTTGCACATCTTCCCTTCATAACACAATTGCCTTTGTGATGACGTGAGTTTCTAGGATAGAACCTTGGAGGTTGCCATTCCTTGATAGTTGCTCATCCCTCGGTAATCTTCAGGGAATGAACCAAACACATGGGACCTCTAGCCTCAAGTTAACGTTCAGGTTTTCTCATGACAGGGGCAGGCATGCCACAGATTCCATGCAGCCTTAGTCCCTGTGGTTCTTGAACTCTAGGAATCATATCAGTTCTCTTTTGACTCGCTGGTCTGCCCTAGGTTTTGAAACGTACTAAAAGGACCGCCTGTGTCTTCGGGAAGTTGTGAGCAATCTACGGTTGGGAACATCTAGATGCCAAGTGATGGGCAGTGAAGGGCTTCGTTGGTTACACCCCTAGCTTGCGATGGCTGGAAAGCAACACAGTTATCAACGTTCCGTGCCTTCCTTCATGCAAAGCGTGTCTGCATTCCTCAGGAAACCTGAGCTGCACTGAAAAACACAATTAGCCTACGATTGCTTCTAGGAACTAAACCGTGAAGTCGGTATACCTCAAGCAGCAACTAGACTTCATGTCCAGTTTCAATAATTACAGGGTTTCCCTTAACTGACAGTTATTCCCGAGAAAAATTGCCACCTAGGCCTCACTAAGCCTTCACCTTGATATCCTTACACCACCATCACGACTCCCAGCATGGCAATGGTTACTAAGGTCATGCTCCATTGTGTCCACTGGATGTGCAATAAGAGAGCCAGAAACTCCAGAGGAATATGCTGTTTGGTCCCCCTGGAAATTGAGGCTTCCTGGAAAATTGTATTTTCCTCATTAGAAAGTTGAGAGTTGCAGCCTCAGTGTTACCTGGTAAACTCTGTTGTAGCCCACCTTTTCTTCATCGCACAATGGTATTTGTGAGGACAAGTGATTTTCCAAGAAAGAAACTTGGAGGTTGCCATTCTTTGGTATGTGCTCATCCTTCAGTGATCTACAGTGAATTGGCGAACCCGTTTGACCACTAGCCACAAGGTAACGTTGCTCTTGAATCATGCCACAGGTTGGCATGCAGCTGAATCAATGTAGCCTTATTCAGTGTGGTTCTTGAGCTCTAGGAATCATTCCAGGTCTCAAAGTACTGGTGGGTCTGCACTAGGATGAGAAACGTACAAGAAGAATGGCCTGTGTGTTTGGGGATTTGTGAGCAGTGCACCATTGGGAAGAGCTCGATGCTGAGTCTTGGAAGGTGTAGGGCTTCTTTTGTTAAAGCTCTAGAATCTGGTAAGTTGAAACAACTCAAGTGTCTCCCTTCTAAAGCACCTTGGAGGTACCAATCAGAGAAAGAAACAGCAGGGTCAATGCTCTGTGGTCTCTTTTGAAAATACGGCTCGAAGGAAATCTTTATTTTCTTCATTGGGATCTAGGGAGTTGCGTGCTCAATTCTTCTGAGAAACACTGTAGTTGCACATGTTCTCTTCATAGCACAATTGCCTTTGTGATGACAAGTGAGTTTCTAGGAAGGAAACTTGAGGATTGCCATTCTTTGGTAGGTACTCATTCTTCGGAAATCTTCAGTGAATTGGCGAACCCATTTGTCCACTAGCCTCAAGCTAACGTTCCTCTTCTATCATGCCACAGGTTGGCATGCAGCTGAATCCAAGTAGCCTTATTATGTGTGGTCCTTGAGCTCTAGGAAGCGTTCCTGGCCTCTTAGTACTGGCTGGTCTGCACTAGAATGAGAAACGTGCAGGAAGGAAAGCGTGTGTGTTCCGGGGGTTGTGAGCAATGCGCCGTTTGGAAGAGCTAGGTGCTGAGTAATGGGCAGTGTAGGGTTTCCCTGGATAAACACCTAGATTGCGACAGCTTGAAAACACCTGGCTATCAGCGTTCTGTTCAATCCTTCATGCCAAAAGTGTCTGCTTTTCTCCCTATCCGTGAGCACACAAAAAATAATATGATCCTACCCCTCCTTCTGGGAACTCACACGTGATGGAATCTACGCCCAGCAGCCAGTGGACTTTAAGTGCAGCCTGAAAAATTACAGGGTTTCCCTTGTAAGCTAGTTATTCCGGAGATACATTGTACACCCAGGCCTCACTCACCGATGACCCTGTAATACTTTGACCACATTCACGACTGCCTGTATTGCAAAGTTTACTCACAAAAGGGTTTAGTTGGTAACTTGAACGTCCAATAAGTACTCAGAAACTGCAGCATAAGAAGCTGTGCTCTCCCTTTGGAGATTGAGGCTTCATGGGAAGTTTATTATCCACATTGGAATGTCGACACTTGCGGCCTCCGTGTTACCCGATAAACAGTGTAGTGGCCCATCGTCTCTTCACTGCAGAATTGCCTTTTCAGGCAAGTGATTTTCCATGAAACAAAGGTTTCCTTTCAATTCCTGCTACGTGCTCCTCCTTCAGCAGTTGTTAGTGAATAGGCCAACCACATGCGACGAATGGCCTCAACCTAACGTTCTGTTTTTCTCGTCACAATGGTAGGCAGGCAGCAGGTTCAATGCAGCGTTTGGCAAAGCAGTACTGGAACTGTAGGAGACATTTCTGGTGTCTTAGGAAAGGCGGGTGTGCACTAGGATCCACGATATTCACGAGGGGCTGCCAGTCTCTTCTGGAACTTGTGAGCAACGTTCAGTTGATGACAACTATACGCCAAGAAAGGGCAGTGAAAGTCTTTTTCTGTTAAACCTCTAGAATGTGGTAAGTTGAAACAACTCAAGTATCTCCCTTCTAACGAACCTTGGAGGAACAAAATAGAGGAAGAAACAGCAGGGTCAATGCTCTGTGGTCCCTTTTGAAAGCAAGGCATGAAGGGAAAGTTTATTTACCTCTTTGGGATTTGAAGAGTCGCAGGCTCAATTCTCCCTGAGAAACATTGTAGTTGCACATGTTCTCTGCATAGCACAATTCCCTTTGTGAGGACAAGGGATTTTCCAAGAAAAAAAAACTTGGAGGTTGCCATTCCTTGGTATGTGCTCATCCTTCAGTAATATACAGTGAATTGGCGACCCTATTTGACCACTAGCCTCAAGCAAACGTTCCTCTTGTCTCCTAACACACGTTGGCGTGCAGCAGAATCCTTGGAGCCTTATTCAGTGTTGTTCTTGGACTCTAGGAATCATTCCAGGTCTCAATACTGGCCGGTCTGCTGTAGGACGAGAAACCTACAAGAAGAAAGGCCTGTGAGTTCGGGGAATTGTGAGCAATGCACCGTTGGGAACAGCTAGATGACGAGTCATGGGCTGTGAAGGGCCTCTTTCCTTAAACCTCTAGAATGTGGTAAGTTGAATGAACTCAAGGATCTCCCTTCTAAAGCACATTGGAGGTACAAACCAGAGAAAGAAAGAGCAGGGGCAGTGCTCTGTGGTCCCTTTTGAAAATAAGGCATGAAGGGAGACTTTATTTACCTCCTTGGGATTTAGAGAGTTGTGGGCTCAACTCTCCTGAGAAACACTGTAGTTGCACATGTTCTCTTCATAGCACATTTGCCTTTGTGATGACAAGTGAGTTTCTAGGAAAAATCTTGGAGGTTGCCATTCTTTGGTAGGTGCTCATCCTTCGGTAATCTTCAGTGAATTGGCGACGCCATTTGACCACTAGCCTCAAGCTAAGTCTCCTCTTGTATAATCCCACAGGTTGGCATGCAGCAGAATCCATGTAGCCTTATTCAGTGTGGTTCTTGGGTTCTAGGAAACATTCGAAGTCTCCTAGGACTCAGGGGTCTGCACTAGACCCGAAACGTACAAAAAGGACGGCCTGTGTGTTCAAGGATTTGTGAGTAAGGCACCGTTGGGAAAAGCTAGATGCCGAGTCAGGGGCAGTGAAAGCCTTCTTTTGTTAAACCTCTAGAATGTGGTACGCTGAAACAACTCAAGTATCTCCCTTCTAAATCACCTTGCAGGTACAAAATAGAGAAAGAAACAGCAGGTTCAATGCTCTGTGGTCCCTTTTGAAAATAAGGCTGGAAGGGAAACTTTATTTACCTCCTTGAGATTTAGAGAGTTGCAGGCTCAATTCTCCCTGAGAAACACTGTACTTGCACATCTTCCCTTCATAACACAATTGCCTTTGTGATGACGTGAGTTTCTAGGATAGAACCTTGGAGGTTGCCATTCCTTGATAGTTGCTCATCCCTCGGTAATCTTCAGGGAATGAACCAAACACATGAGACCTCTAGCCTCAAGTTAACGTTCAGGTTTTCTCATGACAGGGGCAGGCATGCCACAGATTCCATGCAGCCTTAGTCCCTGTGGTTCTTGAACTCTAGGAATCATATCAGTTCTCTTTTGACTCGCTGGTCTGCCCTAGGTTTTGAAACGTACTAAAAGGACCGCCTGTGTCTTCGGGAAGTTGTGAGCAATCTACGGTTGGGAACATCTAGATGCCAAGTGATGGGCAGTGAAGGGCTTCGTTGGTTAAACCCCTAGCTTGCGATGGCTGGAAAGCAACACAGTTATCAACGTTCCGTGCCTTCCTTCATGCAAAGCGTGTCTGCATTCCTCAGGAAACCTGAGCTGCACTGAAAAACACAATTAGCCTACGATTGCTTCTAGGAACTAAACCGTGAAGTCGGTATACCTCAAGCAGCAACTAGACTTCATGTCCAGTTTCAATAATTACAGGGTTTCCCTTAACTGACAGTTATTCCCGAGAAAAATTGCCACCTAGGCCTCACTAAGCCTTCACCTTGATATCCTTACACCACCATCACGACTCCCAGCATGGCAATGGTTACTAAGGTCATGCTCCATTGTGTCCACTGGATGTGCAATAAGAGAGCCAGAAACTCCAGAGGAATATGCTGTTTGGTCCCCCTGGAAATTGAGGCTTCCTGGAAAATTGTATTTTCCTCATTAGAAAGTTGAGAGTTGCAGCCTCAGTGTTACCTGGTAAACTCTGTTGTAGCCCACCTTTTCTTCATCGCACAATGGTATTTGTGAGGACAAGTGATTTTCCAAGAAAGAAACTTGGAGGTTGCCATTCTTTGGTATGTGCTCATCCTTCAGTGATCTACAGTGAATTGGCGAACCCGTTTGACCACTAGCCACAAGGTAACGTTGCTCTTGAATCATGCCACAGGTTGGCATGCAGCTGAATCCATGTAGCCTTATTCAGTGTGGTTCTTGAGCTCTAGGAATCATTCCAGGTCTCAAAGTACTGGTGGGTCTGCACTAGGATGAGAAACGTACAAGAAGAATGGCCTGTGTGTTTGGGGATTTGTGAGCAGTGCACCATTGGGAAGAGCTCGATGCTGAGTCTTGGAAGGTGTAGGGCTTCTTTTGTTAAAGCTCTAGAATCTGGTAAGTTGAAACAACTCAAGTGTCTCCCTTCTAAAGCACCTTGGAGGTACCAATCAGAGAAAGAAACAGCAGGGTCAATGCTCTGTGGTCTCTTTTGAAAATACGGCTCGAAGGAAATCTTTATTTTCTTCATTGGGATCTAGGGAGTTGCGTGCTCAATTCTTCTGAGAAACACTGTAGTTGCACATGTTCTCTTCATAGCACAATTGCCTTTGTGATGACAAGTGAGTTTCTAGGAAGGAAACTTGAGGATTGCCATTCTTTGGTAGGTACTCATTCTTCGGAAATCTTCAGTGAATTGGCGAACCCATTTGTCCACTAGCCTCAAGCTAACGTTCCTCTTCTATCATGCCACAGGTTGGCATGCAGCTGAATCCAAGTAGCCTTATTATGTGTGGTCCTTGAGCTCTAGGAAGCGTTCCTGGCCTCTTAGTACTGGCTGGTCTGCACTAGAATGAGAAACGTGCAGGAAGGAAAGCGTGTGTGTTCCGGGGGTTGTGAGCAATGCGCCGTTTGGAAGAGCTAGGTGCTGAGTAATGGGCAGTGTAGGGTTTCCCTGGATAAACACCTAGATTGCGACAGCTTGAAAACACCTGGCTATCAGCGTTCTGTTCAATCCTTCATGCCAAAAGTGTCTGCTTTTCTCCCTATCCGTGAGCACACAAAAAATAATATGATCCTACCCCTCCTTCTGGGAACTCACACGTGATGGAATCTACGCCCAGCAGCCAGTGGACTTTAAGTGCAGCCTGAAAAATTACAGGGTTTCCCTTGTAAGCTAGTTATTCCGGAGATACATTGTACACCCAGGCCTCACTCACCGATGACCCTGTAATACTTTGACCACATTCACGACTGCCTGTATTGCAAAGTTTACTCACAAAAGGGTTTAGTTGGTAACTTGAACGTCCAATAAGTACTCAGAAACTGCAGCATAAGAAGCTGTGCTCTCCCTTTGGAGATTGAGGCTTCATGGGAAGTTTATTATCCACATTGGAATGTCGACACTTGCGGCCTCCGTGTTACCCGATAAACAGTGTAGTGGCCCATCGTCTCTTCACTGCAGAATTGCCTTTTCAGGCAAGTGATTTTCCATGAAACAAAGGTTTCCTTTCAATTCCTGCTACGTGCTCCTCCTTCAGCAGTTGTTAGTGAATAGGCCAACCACATGCGACGAATGGCCTCAACCTAACGTTCTGTTTTTCTCGTCACAATGGTAGGCAGGCAGCAGGTTCAATGCAGCGTTTGGCAAAGCAGTACTGGAACTGTAGGAGACATTTCTGGTGTCTTAGGAAAGGCGGGTGTGCACTAGGATCCACGATATTCACGAGGGGCTGCCAGTCTCTTCTGGAACTTGTGAGCAACGTTCAGTTGATGACAACTATACGCCAAGAAAGGGCAGTGAAAGTCTTTTTCTGTTAAACCTCTAGAATGTGGTAAGTTGAAACAACTCAAGTATCTCCCTTCTAACGAACCTTGGAGGAACAAAATAGAGGAAGAAACAGCAGGGTCAATGCTCTGTGGTCCCTTTTGAAAGCAAGGCATGAAGGGAAAGTTTATTTACCTCTTTGGGATTTGAAGAGTCGCAGGCTCAATTCTCCCTGAGAAACATTGTAGTTGCACATGTTCTCTGCATAGCACAATTCCCTTTGTGAGGACAAGGGATTTTCCAAGAAAAAAAAACTTGGAGGTTGCCATTCCTTGGTATGTGCTCATCCTTCAGTAATATACAGTGAATTGGCGACCCTATTTGACCACTAGCCTCAAGCAAACGTTCCTCTTGTCTCCTAACACACGTTGGCGTGCAGCAGAATCCTTGGAGCCTTATTCAGTGTTGTTCTTGGACTCTAGGAATCATTCCAGGTCTCAATACTGGCCGGTCTGCTGTAGGACGAGAAACCTACAAGAAGAAAGGCCTGTGAGTTCGGGGAGTTGTGAGCAATGCACCGTTGGGAACAGCTAGATGACGAGTCATGGGCTGTGAAGGGCCTCTTTCCTTAAACCTCTAGAATGTGGTAAGTTGAATGAACTCAAGGATCTCCCTTCTAAAGCACATTGGAGGTACAAACCAGAGAAAGAAAGAGCAGGGGCAGTGCTCTGTGGTCCCTTTTGAAAATAAGGCATGAAGGGAGACTTTATTTACCTCCTTGGGATTTAGAGAGTTGTGGGCTCAACTCTCCTGAGAAACACTGTAGTTGCACATGTTCTCTTCATAGCACATTTGCCTTTGTGATGACAAGTGAGTTTCTAGGAAAAATCATGGAGGTTGCCATTCTTTGGTAGGTGCTCATCCTTCGGTAATCTTCAGTGAATTGGCGACGCCATTTGACCACTAGCCTCAAGCTAAGTCTCCTCTTGTATAATCCCACAGGTTGGCATGCAGCAGAATCCATGTAGCCTTATTCAGTGTGGTTCTTGGGTTCTAGGAAACATTCGAAGTCTCCTAGGACTCAGGGGTCTGCACTAGACCCGAAACGTACAAAAAGGACGGCCTGTGTGTTCAAGGATTTGTGAGTAAGGCACCGTTGGGAAAAGCTAGATGCCGAGTCAGGGGCAGTGAAAGCCTTCTTTTGTTAAACCTCTAGAATGTGGTACGCTGAAACAACTCAAGTATCTCCCTTCTAAATCACCTTGCAGGTACAAAATAGAGAAAGAAACAGCAGGTTCAATGCTCTGTGGTCCCTTTTGAAAATAAGGCTGGAAGGGAAACTTTATTTACCTCCTTGAGATTTAGAGAGTTGCAGGCTCAATTCTCCCTGAGAAACACTGTACTTGCACATCTTCCCTTCATAACACAATTGCCTTTGTGATGACGTGAGTTTCTAGGATAGAACCTTGGAGGTTGCCATTCCTTGATAGTTGCTCATCCCTCGGTAATCTTCAGGGAATGAACCAAACACATGAGACCTCTAGCCTCAAGTTAACGTTCAGGTTTTCTCATGACAGGGGCAGGCATGCCACAGATTCCATGCAGCCTTAGTCCCTGTGGTTCTTGAACTCTAGGAATCATATCAGTTCTCTTTTGACTCGCTGGTCTGCCCTAGGTTTTGAAACGTACTAAAAGGACCGCCTGTGTCTTCGGGAAGTTGTGAGCAATCTACGGTTGGGAACATCTAGATGCCAAGTGATGGGCAGTGAAGGGCTTCGTTGGTTACACCCCTAGCTTGCGATGGCTGGAAAGCAACACAGTTATCAACGTTCCGTGCCTTCCTTCATGCAAAGCGTGTCTGCATTCCTCAGGAAACCTGAGCTGCACTGAAAAACACAATTAGCCTACGATTGCTTCTAGGAACTAAACCGTGAAGTCGGTATACCTCAAGCAGCAACTAGACTTCATGTCCAGTTTCAATAATTACAGGGTTTCCCTTAACTGACAGTTATTCCCGAGAAAAATTGCCACCTAGGCCTCACTAAGCCTTCACCTTGATATCCTTACACCACCATCACGACTCCCAGCATGGCAATGGTTACTAAGGTCATGCTCCATTGTGTCCACTGGATGTGCAATAAGAGAGCCAGAAACTCCAGAGGAATATGCTGTTTGGTCCCCCTGGAAATTGAGGCTTCCTGGAAAATTGTATTTTCCTCATTAGAAAGTTGAGAGTTGCAGCCTCAGTGTTACCTGGTAAACTCTGTTGTAGCCCACCTTTTCTTCATCGCACAATGGTATTTGTGAGGACAAGTGATTTTCCAAGAAAGAAACTTGGAGGTTGCCATTCTTTGGTATGTGCTCATCCTTCAGTGATCTACAGTGAATTGGCGAACCCGTTTGACCACTAGCCACAAGGTAACGTTGCTCTTGAATCATGCCACAGGTTGGCATGCAGCTGAATCCATGTAGCCTTATTCAGTGTGGTTCTTGAGCTCTAGGAATCATTCCAGGTCTCAAAGTACTGGTGGGTCTGCACTAGGATGAGAAACGTACAAGAAGAATGGCCTGTGTGTTTGGGGATTTGTGAGCAGTGCACCATTGGGAAGAGCTCGATGCTGAGTCTTGGAAGGTGTAGGGCTTCTTTTGTTAAAGCTCTAGAATCTGGTAAGTTGAAACAACTCAAGTGTCTCCCTTCTAAAGCACCTTGGAGGTACCAATCAGAGAAAGAAACAGCAGGGTCAATGCTCTGTGGTCTCTTTTGAAAATACGGCTCGAAGGAAATCTTTATTTTCTTCATTGGGATCTAGGGAGTTGCGTGCTCAATTCTTCTGAGAAACACTGTAGTTGCACATGTTCTCTTCATAGCACAATTGCCTTTGTGATGACAAGTGAGTTTCTAGGAAGGAAACTTGAGGATTGCCATTCTTTGGTAGGTACTCATTCTTCGGAAATCTTCAGTGAATTGGCGAACCCATTTGTCCACTAGCCTCAAGCTAACGTTCCTCTTCTATCATGCCACAGGTTGGCATGCAGCTGAATCCAAGTAGCCTTATTATGTGTGGTCCTTGAGCTCTAGGAAGCGTTCCTGGCCTCTTAGTACTGGCTGGTCTGCACTAGAATGAGAAACGTGCAGGAAGGAAAGCGTGTGTGTTCCGGGGGTTGTGAGCAATGCGCCGTTTGGAAGAGCTAGGTGCTGAGTAATGGGCAGTGTAGGGTTTCCCTGGATAAACACCTAGATTGCGACAGCTTGAAAACACCTGGCTATCAGCGTTCTGTTCAATCCTTCATGCCAAAAGTGTCTGCTTTTCTCCCTATCCGTGAGCACACAAAAAATAATATGATCCTACCCCTCCTTCTGGGAACTCACACGTGATGGAATCTACGCCCAGCAGCCAGTGGACTTTAAGTGCAGCCTGAAAAATTACAGGGTTTCCCTTGTAAGCTAGTTATTCCGGAGATACATTGTACACCCAGGCCTCACTCACCGATGACCCTGTAATACTTTGACCACATTCACGACTGCCTGTATTGCAAAGTTTACTCACAAAAGGGTTTAGTTGGTAACTTGAACGTCCAATAAGTACTCAGAAACTGCAGCATAAGAAGCTGTGCTCTCCCTTTGGAGATTGAGGCTTCATGGGAAGTTTATTATCCACATTGGAATGTCGACACTTGCGGCCTCCGTGTTACCCGATAAACAGTGTAGTGGCCCATCGTCTCTTCACTGCAGAATTGCCTTTTCAGGCAAGTGATTTTCCATGAAACAAAGGTTTCCTTTCAATTCCTGCTACGTGCTCCTCCTTCAGCAGTTGTTAGTGAATAGGCCAACCACATGCGACGAATGGCCTCAACCTAACGTTCTGTTTTTCTCGTCACAATGGTAGGCAGGCAGCAGGTTCAATGCAGCGTTTGGCAAAGCAGTACTGGAACTGTAGGAGACATTTCTGGTGTCTTAGGAAAGGCGGGTGTGCACTAGGATCCACGATATTCACGAGGGGCTGCCAGTCTCTTCTGGAACTTGTGAGCAACGTTCAGTTGATGACAACTATACGCCAAGAAAGGGCAGTGAAAGTCTTTTTCTGTTAAACCTCTAGAATGTGGTAAGTTGAAACAACTCAAGTATCTCCCTTCTAACGAACCTTGGAGGAACAAAATAGAGGAAGAAACAGCAGGGTCAATGCTCTGTGGTCCCTTTTGAAAGCAAGGCATGAAGGGAAAGTTTATTTACCTCTTTGGGATTTGAAGAGTCGCAGGCTCAATTCTCCCTGAGAAACATTGTAGTTGCACATGTTCTCTGCATAGCACAATTCCCTTTGTGAGGACAAGGGATTTTCCAAGAAAAAAAAACTTGGAGGTTGCCATTCCTTGGTATGTGCTCATCCTTCAGTAATATACAGTGAATTGGCGACCCTATTTGACCACTAGCCTCAAGCAAACGTTCCTCTTGTCTCCTAACACACGTTGGCGTGCAGCAGAATCCTTGGAGCCTTATTCAGTGTTGTTCTTGGACTCTAGGAATCATTCCAGGTCTCAATACTGGCCGGTCTGCTGTAGGACGAGAAACCTACAAGAAGAAAGGCCTGTGAGTTCGGGGAGTTGTGAGCAATGCACCGTTGGGAACAGCTAGATGACGAGTCATGGGCTGTGAAGGGCCTCTTTCCTTAAACCTCTAGAATGTGGTAAGTTGAATGAACTCAAGGATCTCCCTTCTAAAGCACATTGGAGGTACAAACCAGAGAAAGAAAGAGCAGGGGCAGTGCTCTGTGGTCCCTTTTGAAAATAAGGCATGAAGGGAGACTTTATTTACCTCCTTGGGATTTAGAGAGTTGTGGGCTCAACTCTCCTGAGAAACACTGTAGTTGCACATGTTCTCTTCATAGCACATTTGCCTTTGTGATGACAAGTGAGTTTCTAGGAAAAATCTTGGAGGTTGCCATTCTTTGGTAGGTGCTCATCCTTCGGTAATCTTCAGTGAATTGGCGACGCCATTTGACCACTAGCCTCAAGCTAAGTCTCCTCTTGTATAATCCCACAGGTTGGCATGCAGCAGAATCCATGTAGCCTTATTCAGTGTGGTTCTTGGGTTCTAGGAAACATTCGAAGTCTCCTAGGACTCAGGGGTCTGCACTAGACCCGAAACGTACAAAAAGGACGGCCTGTGTGTTCAAGGATTTGTGAGTAAGGCACCGTTGGGAAAAGCTAGATGCCGAGTCAGGGGCAGTGAAAGCCTTCTTTTGTTAAACCTCTAGAATGTGGTACGCTGAAACAACTCAAGTATCTCCCTTCTAAATCACCTTGCAGGTACAAAATAGAGAAAGAAACAGCAGGTTCAATGCTCTGTGGTCCCTTTTGAAAATAAGGCTGGAAGGGAAACTTTATTTACCTCCTTGAGATTTAGAGAGTTGCAGGCTCAATTCTCCCTGAGAAACACTGTACTTGCACATCTTCCCTTCATAACACAATTGCCTTTGTGATGACGTGAGTTTCTAGGATAGAACCTTGGAGGTTGCCATTCTTTGATAGTTGCTCATCCCTCGGTAATCTTCAGGGAATGAACCAAACACATGGGACCTCTAGCCTCAAGTTAACGTTCAGGTTTTCTCATGACAGGGGCAGGCATGCCACAGATTCCATGCAGCCTTAGTCCCTGTGGTTCTTGAACTCTAGGAATCATATCAGTTCTCTTTTGACTCGCTGGTCTGCCCTAGGTTTTGAAACGTACTAAAAGGACCGCCTGTGTCTTCGGGAAGTTGTGAGCAATCTACGGTTGGGAACATCTAGATGCCAAGTGATGGGCAGTGAAGGGCTTCGTTGGTTACACCCCTAGCTTGCGATGGCTGGAAAGCAACACAGTTATCAACGTTCCGTGCCTTCCTTCATGCAAAGCGTGTCTGCATTCCTCAGGAAACCTGAGCTGCACTGAAAAACACAATTAGCCTACGATTGCTTCTAGGAACTAAACCGTGAAGTCGGTATACCTCAAGCAGCAACTAGACTTCATGTCCAGTTTCAATAATTACAGGGTTTCCCTTAACTGACAGTTATTCCCGAGAAAAATTGCCACCTAGGCCTCACTAAGCCTTCACCTTGATATCCTTACACCACCATCACGACTCCCAGCATGGCAATGGTTACTAAGGTCATGCTCCATTGTGTCCACTGGATGTGCAATAAGAGAGCCAGAAACTCCAGAGGAATATGCTGTTTGGTCCCCCTGGAAATTGAGGCTTCCTGGAAAATTGTATTTTCCTCATTAGAAAGTTGAGAGTTGCAGCCTCAGTGTTACCTGGTAAACTCTGTTGTAGCCCACCTTTTCTTCATCGCACAATGGTATTTGTGAGGACAAGTGATTTTCCAAGAAAGAAACTTGGAGGTTGCCATTCTTTGGTATGTGCTCATCCTTCAGTGATCTACAGTGAATTGGCGAACCCGTTTGACCACTAGCCACAAGGTAACGTTGCTCTTGAATCATGCCACAGGTTGGCATGCAGCTGAATCCATGTAGCCTTATTCAGTGTGGTTCTTGAGCTCTAGGAATCATTCCAGGTCTCAAAGTACTGGTGGGGCTGCACTAGGATGAGAAACGTACAAGAAGAATGGCCTGTGTGTTTGGGGATTTGTGAGCAGTGCACCATTGGGAAGAGCTCGATGCTGAGTCTTGGAAGGTGTAGGGCTTCTTTTGTTAAACCTCTAGAATCTGGTAAGTTGAAACAACTCAAGTGTCTCCCTTCTAAAGCACCTTGGAGGTACCAATCAGAGAAAGAAACAGCAGGGTCAATGCTCTGTGGTCTCTTTTGAAAATACGGCTCGAAGGAAATCTTTATTTTCTTCATTGGGATCTAGGGAGTTGCGTGCTCAATTCTTCTGAGAAACACTGTAGTTGCACATGTTCTCTTCATAGCACAATTGCCTTTGTGATGACAAGTGAGTTTCTAGGAAGGAAACTTGAGGATTGACATTCTTTGGTAGGTACTCATTCTTCGGAAATCTTCAGTGAATTGGCGAACCCATTTGTCCACTAGCCTCAAGCTAACGTTCCTCTTCTATCATGCCACAGGTTGGCATGCAGCTGAATCCAAGTAGCCTTATTATGTGTGGTCCTTGAGCTCTAGGAAGCGTTCCTGGCCTCTTAGTACTGGCTGGTCTGCACTAGAATGAGAAACGTGCAGGAAGGAAAGCGTGTGTGTTCCGGGGGTTGTGAGCAATGCGCCGTTTGGAAGAGCTAGGTGCTGAGTAATGGGCAGTGTAGGGTTTCCCTGGATAAACACCTAGATTGCGACAGCTTGAAAACACCTGGCTATCAGCGTTCTGTTCAATCCTTCATGCCAAAAGTGTCTGCTTTTCTCCCTATCCGTGAGCACACAAAAAATAATATGATCCTACCCCTCCTTCTGGGAACTCACACGTGATGGAATCTACGCCCAGCAGCCAGTGGACTTTAAGTGCAGCCTGAAAAATTACAGGGTTTCCCTTGTAAGCTAGTTATTCCGGAGATACATTGTACACCCAGGCCTCACTCACCGATGACCCTGTAATACTTTGACCACATTCACGACTGCCTGTATTGCAAAGTTTACTCACAAAAGGGTTTAGTTGGTAACTTGAACGTCCAATAAGTACTCAGAAACTGCAGCATAAGAAGCTGTGCTCTCCCTTTGGAGATTGAGGCTTCATGGGAAGTTTATTTTCCACATTGGAATGTCGACACTTGCGGCCTCCTTGTTACCCGATAAACAGTGTAGTGGCCCATCGTCTCTTCACTGCAGAATTGCCTTTTCAGGCAAGTGATTTTCCATGAAACAAAGGTTTCCTTTCAATTCCTGCTACGTGCTCCTCCTTCAGCAGTTGTTAGGGAATAGGCCAACCACATGCGACGAATGGCCTCAACCTAACGTTCTGTTTTTCTCGTCACAATGGTAGGCAGGCAGCAGGTTCAATGCAGCGTTTGGCAAAGCAGTACTGGAACTGTAGGAGACATTTCTGGTGTCTTAGGAAAGGCGGGTGTGCACTAGGATCCACGATATTCACGAGGGGCTGCCAGTCTCTTCTGGAACTTGTGAGCAACGTTCAGTTGATGACAACTATACGCCAAGAAAGGGCAGTGAAAGTCTTTTTCTGTTAAACCTCTAGAATGTGGTAAGTTGAAACAACTCAAGTATCTCCCTTCTAACGAACCTTGGAGGAACAAAATAGAGGAAGAAACAGCAGGGTCAATGCTCTGTGGTCCCTTTTGAAAGCAAGGCATGAAGGGAAAGTTTATTTACCTCTTTGGGATTTGAAGAGTCGCAGGCTCAATTCTCCCTGAGAAACATTGTAGTTGCACATGTTCTCTGCATAGCACAATTCCCTTTGTGAGGACAAGGGATTTTCCAAGAAAAAAAAACTTGGAGGTTGCCATTCCTTGGTATGTGCTCATCCTTCAGTAATATACAGTGAATTGGCGACCCTATTTGACCACTAGCCTCAAGCAAACGTTCCTCTTGTCTCCTAACACACGTTGGCGTGCAGCAGAATCCTTGGAGCCTTATTCAGTGTTGTTCTTGGACTCTAGGAATCATTCCAGGTCTCAATACTGGCCGGTCTGCTGTAGGACGAGAAACCTACAAGAAGAAAGGCCTGTGAGTTCGGGGAGTTGTGAGCAATGCACCGTTGGGAACAGCTAGATGACGAGTCATGGGCTGTGAAGGGCCTCTTTCCTTAAACCTCTAGAATGTGGTAAGTTGAATGAACTCAAGGATCTCCCTTCTAAAGCACATTGGAGGTACAAACCAGAGAAAGAAAGAGCAGGGGCAGTGCTCTGTGGTCCCTTTTGAAAATAAGGCATGAAGGGAGACTTTATTTACCTCCTTGGGATTTAGAGAGTTGTGGGCTCAACTCTCCTGAGAAACACTGTAGTTGCACATGTTCTCTTCATAGCACATTTGCCTTTGTGATGACAAGTGAGTTTCTAGGAAAAATCTTGGAGGTTGCCATTCTTTGGTAGGTGCTCATCCTTCGGTAATCTTCAGTGAATTGGCGACGCCATTTGACCACTAGCCTCAAGCTAAGTCTCCTCTTGTATAATCCCACAGGTTGGCATGCAGCAGAATCCATGTAGCCTTATTCAGTGTGGTTCTTGGGTTCTAGGAAACATTCGAAGTCTCCTAGGACTCAGGGGTCTGCACTAGACCCGAAACGTACAAAAAGGACGGCCTGTGTGTTCAAGGATTTGTGAGTAAGGCACCGTTGGGAAAAGCTAGATGCCGAGTCAGGGGCAGTGAAAGCCTTCTTTTGTTAAACCTCTAGAATGTGGTACGCTGAAACAACTCAAGTATCTCCCTTCTAAATCACCTTGCAGGTACAAAATAGAGAAAGAAACAGCAGGTTCAATGCTCTGTGGTCCCTTTTGAAAATAAGGCTGGAAGGGAAACTTTATTTACCTCCTTGAGATTTAGAGAGTTGCAGGCTCAATTCTCCCTGAGAAACACTGTACTTGCACATCTTCCCTTCATAACACAATTGCCTTTGTGATGACGTGAGTTTCTAGGATAGAACCTTGGAGGTTGCCATTCTTTGATAGTTGCTCATCCCTCGGTAATCTTCAGGGAATGAACCAAACACATGGGACCTCTAGCCTCAAGTTAACGTTCAGGTTTTCTCATGACAGGGGCAGGCATGCCACAGATTCCATGCAGCCTTAGTCCCTGTGGTTCTTGAACTCTAGGAATCATATCAGTTCTCTTTTGACTCGCTGGTCTGCCCTAGGTTTTGAAACGTACTAAAAGGACCGCCTGTGTCTTCGGGAAGTTGTGAGCAATCTACGGTTGGGAACATCTAGATGCCAAGTGATGGGCAGTGAAGGGCTTCGTTGGTTACACCCCTAGCTTGCGATGGCTGGAAAGCAACACAGTTATCAACGTTCCGTGCCTTCCTTCATGCAAAGCGTGTCTGCATTCCTCAGGAAACCTGAGCTGCACTGAAAAACACAATTAGCTTACGATTGCTTCTAGGAACTAAACCGTGAAGTCGGTATACCTCAAGCAGCAACTAGACTTCATGTCCAGTTTCAATAATTACAGGGTTTCCCTTAACTGACAGTTATTCCCGAGAAAAATTGCCACCTAGGCCTCACTAAGCCTTCACCTTGATATCCTTACACCACCATCACGACTCCCAGCATGGCAATGGTTACTAAGGTCATGCTCCATTGTGTCCACTGGATGTGCAATAAGAGAGCCAGAAACTCCAGAGGAATATGCTGTTTGGTCCCCCTGGAAATTGAGGCTTCCTGGAAAATTGTATTTTCCTCATTAGAAAGTTGAGAGTTGCAGCCTCAGTGTTACCTGGTAAACTCTGTTGTAGCCCACCTTTTCTTCATCGCACAATGGTATTTGTGAGGACAAGTGATTTTCCAAGAAAGAAACTTGGAGGTTGCCATTCTTTGGTATGTGCTCATCCTTCAGTGATCTACAGTGAATTGGCGAACCCGTTTGACCACTAGCCACAAGGTAACGTTGCTCTTGAATCATGCCACAGGTTGGCATGCAGCTGAATCCATGTAGCCTTATTCAGTGTGGTTCTTGAGCTCTAGGAATCATTCCAGGTCTCAAAGTACTGGTGGGGCTGCACTAGGATGAGAAACGTACAAGAAGAATGGCCTGTGTGTTTGGGGATTTGTGAGCAGTGCACCATTGGGAAGAGCTCGATGCTGAGTCTTGGAAGGTGTAGGGCTTCTTTTGTTAAAGCTCTAGAATCTGGTAAGTTGAAACAACTCAAGTGTCTCCCTTCTAAAGCACCTTGGAGGTACCAATCAGAGAAAGAAACAGCAGGGTCAATGCTCTGTGGTCTCTTTTGAAAATACGGCTCGAAGGAAATCTTTATTTTCTTCATTGGGATCTAGGGAGTTGCGTGCTCAATTCTTCTGAGAAACACTGTAGTTGCACATGTTCTCTTCATAGCACAATTGCCTTTGTGATGACAAGTGAGTTTCTAGGAAGGAAACTTGAGGATTGCCATTCTTTGGTAGGTACTCATTCTTCGGAAATCTTCAGTGAATTGGCGAACCCATTTGTCCACTAGCCTCAAGCTAACGTTCCTCTTCTATCATGCCACAGGTTGGCATGCAGCTGAATCCAAGTAGCCTTATTATGTGTGGTCCTTGAGCTCTAGGAAGCGTTCCTGGCCTCTTAGTACTGGCTGGTCTGCACTAGAATGAGAAACGTGCAGGAAGGAAAGCGTGTGTGTTCCGGGGGTTGTGAGCAATGCGCCGTTTGGAAGAGCTAGGTGCTGAGTAATGGGCAGTGTAGGGTTTCCCTGGATAAACACCTAGATTGCGACAGCTTGAAAACACCTGGCTATCAGCGTTCTGTTCAATCCTTCATGCCAAAAGTGTCTGCTTTTCTCCCTATCCGTGAGCACACAAAAAATAATATGATCCTACCCCTCCTTCTGGGAACTCACACGTGATGGAATCTACGCCCAGCAGCCAGTGGACTTTAAGTGCAGCCTGAAAAATTACAGGGTTTCCCTTGTAAGCTAGTTATTCCGGAGATACATTGTACACCCAGGCCTCACTCACCGATGACCCTGTAATACTTTGACCACATTCACGACTGCCTGTATTGCAAAGTTTACTCACAAAAGGGTTTAGTTGGTAACTTGAACGTCCAATAAGTACTCAGAAACTGCAGCATAAGAAGCTGTGCTCTCCCTTTGGAGATTGAGGCTTCATGGGAAGTTTATTTTCCACATTGGAATGTCGACACTTGCGGCCTCCTTGTTACCCGATAAACAGTGTAGTGGCCCATCGTCTCTTCACTGCAGAATTGCCTTTTCAGGCAAGTGATTTTCCATGAAACAAAGGTTTCCTTTCAATTCCTGCTACGTGCTCCTCCTTCAGCAGTTGTTAGTGAATAGGCCAACCACATGCGACGAATGGCCTCAACCTAACGTTCTGTTTTTCTCGTCACAATGGTAGGCAGGCAGCAGGTTCAATACAGCGTTTGGCAAAGCAGTACTGGAACTGTAGGAGACATTTCTGGTGTCTTAGGAAAGGCGGGTGTGCACTAGGATCCACGATATTCACGAGGGGCTGCCAGTCTCTTCTGGAACTTGTGAGCAACGTTCAGTTGATGACAACTATACGCCAAGAAAGGGCAGTGAAAGTCTTTTTCTGTTAAACCTCTAGAATGTGGTAAGTTGAAACAACTCAAGTATCTCCCTTCTAACGAACCTTGGAGGAACAAAATAGAGGAAGAAACAGCAGGGTCAATGCTCTGTGGTCCCTTTTGAAAGCAAGGCATGAAGGGAAAGTTTATTTACCTCTTTGGGATTTGAAGAGTCGCAGGCTCAATTCTCCCTGAGAAACATTGTAGTTGCACATGTTCTCTGCATAGCACAATTCCCTTTGTGAGGACAAGGGATTTTCCAAGAAAAAAAAACTTGGAGGTTGCCATTCCTTGGTATGTGCTCATCCTTCAGTAATATACAGTGAATTGGCGACCCTATTTGACCACTAGCCTCAAGCAAACGTTCCTCTTGTCTCCTAACACACGTTGGCGTGCAGCAGAATCCATGGAGCCTTATTCAGTGTTGTTCTTGGACTCTAGGAATCATTCCAGGTCTCAATACTGGCCGGTCTGCTGTAGGATGAGAAACCTACAAGAAGAAAGGCCTGTGAGTTCGGGGAGTTGTGAGCAATGCACCGTTGGGAACAGCTAGATGACGAGTCATGGGCTGTGAAGGGCCTCTTTCCTTAAACCTCTAGAATGTGGTAAGTTGAATGAACTCAAGGATCTCCCTTCTAAAGCACATTGGAGGTACAAACCAGAGAAAGAAAGAGCAGGGGCAGTGCTCTGTGGTCCCTTTTGAAAATAAGGCATGAAGGGAGACTTTATTTACCTCCTTGGGATTTAGAGAGTTGTGGGCTGAACTCTCCTGAGAAACACTGTAGTTGCACATGTTCTCTTCATAGCACATTTGCCTTTGTGATGACAAGTGAGTTTCTAGGAAAAATCTTGGAGGTTGCCATTCTTTGGTAGGTGCTCATCCTTCGGTAATCTTCAGTGAATTGGCGACGCCATTTGACCACTAGCCTCAAGCTAAGTCTCCTCTTGTATAATCCCACAGGTTGGCATGCAGCAGAATCCATGTAGCCTTATTCAGTGTGGTTCTTGGGTTCTAGGAAACATTCGAAGTCTCCTAGGACTCAGGGGTCTGCACTAGACCCGAAACGTACAAAAAGGACGGCCTGTGTGTTCAAGGATTTGTGAGTAAGGCACCGTTGGGAAAAGCTAGATGCCGAGTCAGGGGCAGTGAAAGCCTTCTTTTGTTAAACCTCTAGAATGTGGTACGCTGAAACAACTCAAGTATCTCCCTTCTAAATCACCTTGCAGGTACAAAATAGAGAAAGAAACAGCAGGTTCAATGCTCTGTGGTCCCTTTTGAAAATAAGGCTGGAAGGGAAACTTTATTTACCTCCTTGAGATTTAGAGAGTTGCAGGCTCAATTCTCCCTGAGAAACACTGTACTTGCACATCTTCCCTTCATAACACAATTGCCTTTGTGATGACGTGAGTTTCTAGGATAGAACCTTGGAGGTTGCCATTCCTTGGTAGTTGCTCATCCCTCGGTAATCTTCAGGGAATGAACCAAACACATGGGACCTCTAGCCTCAAGTTAACGTTCAGGTTTTCTCATGACAGGGGCAGGCATGCCACAGATTCCATGCAGCCTTAGTCCCTGTGGTTCTTGAACTCTAGGAATCATATCAGTTCTCTTTTGACTCGCTGGTCTGCCCTAGGTTTTGAAACGTACTAAAAGGACCGCCTGTGTCTTCGCGAAGTTGTGAGCAATCTACGGTTGGGAACATCTAGATGCCAAGTGATGGGCAGTGAAGGGCTTCGTTGGTTACACCCCTAGCTTGCGATGGCTGGAAAGCAACACAGTTATCAACGTTCCGTGCCTTCCTTCATGCAAAGCGTGTCTGCATTCCTCAGGAAACCTGAGCTGCACTGAAAAACACAATTAGCCTACGATTGCTTCTAGGAACTAAACCGTGAAGTCGGTATACCTCAAGCAGCAACTAGACTTCATGTCCAGTTTCAATAATTACAGGGTTTCCCTTAACTGACAGTTATTCCCGAGAAAAATTGCCACCTAGGCCTCACTAAGCCTTCACCTTGATATCCTTACACCACCATCACGACTCCCAGCATGGCAATGGTTACTAAGGTCATGCTCCATTGTGTCCACTGGATGTGCAATAAGAGAGCCAGAAACTCCAGAGGAATATGCTGTTTGGTCCCCCTGGAAATTGAGGCTTCCTGGAAAATTGTATTTTCCTCATTAGAAAGTTGAGAGTTGCAGCCTCAGTGTTACCTGGTAAACTCTGTTGTAGCCCACCTTTTCTTCATCGCACAATGGTATTTGTGAGGACAAGTGATTTTCCAAGAAAGAAACTTGGAGGTTGCCATTCTTTGGTATGTGCTCATCCTTCAGTGATCTACAGTGAATTGGCGAACCCGTTTGACCACTAGCCACAAGGTAACGTTGCTCTTGAATCATGCCACAGGTTGGCATGCAGCTGAATCCATGTAGCCTTATTCAGTGTGGTTCTTGAGCTCTAGGAATCATTCCAGGTCTCAAAGTACTGGTGGGTCTGCACTAGGATGAGAAACGTACAAGAAGAATGGCCTGTGTGTTTGGGGATTTGTGAGCAGTGCACCATTGGGAAGAGCTCGATGCTGAGTCTTGGAAGGTGTAGGGCTTCTTTTGTTAAAGCTCTAGAATCTGGTAAGTTGAAACAACTCAAGTGTCTCCCTTCTAAAGCACCTTGGAGGTACCAATCAGAGAAAGAAACAGCAGGGTCAATGCTCTGTGGTCTCTTTTGAAAATACGGCTCGAAGGAAATCTTTATTTTCTTCATTGGGATCTAGGGAGTTGCGTGCTCAATTCTTCTGAGAAACACTGTAGTTGCACATGTTCTCTTCATAGCACAATTGCCTTTGTGATGACAAGTGAGTTTCTAGGAAGGAAACTTGAGGATTGCCATTCTTTTGTAGGTACTCATTCTTCGGAAATCTTCAGTGAATTGGCGAACCCATTTGTCCACTAGCCTCAAGCTAACGTTCCTCTTCTATCATGCCACAGGTTGGCATGCAGCTGAATCCAAGTAGCCTTATTATGTGTGGTCCTTGAGCTCTAGGAAGCGTTCCTGGCCTCTTAGTACTGGCTGGTCTGCACTAGAATGAGAAACGTGCAGGAAGGAAAGCGTGTGTGTTCCGGGGGTTGTGAGCAATGCGCCGTTTGGAAGAGCTAGGTGCTGAGTAATGGGCAGTGTAGGGTTTCCCTGGATAAACACCTAGATTGCGACAGCTTGAAAACACCTGGCTATCAGCGTTCTGTTCAATCCTTCATGCCAAAAGTGTCTGCTTTTCTGCCTATCCGTGAGCACACAAAAAATAATATGATCCTACCCCTCCTTCTGGGAACTCACACGTGATGGAATCTACGCCCAGCAGCCAGTGGACTTTAAGTGCAGCCTGAAAAATTACAGGGTTTCCCTTGTAAGCTAGTTATTCCGGAGATCCATTGTACACCCAGGCCTCACTCACCGATGACCCTGTAATACTTTGACCACATTCACGACTGCCTGTATTGCAAAGTTTACTCACAAAAGGGTTTAGTTGGTAACTTGAACGTCCAATAAGTACTCAGAAACTGCAGCATAAGAAGCTGTGCTCTCCCTTTGGAGATTGAGGCTTCATGGGAAGTTTATTTTCCACATTGGAATGTCGACACTTGCGGCCTCCGTGTTACCCGATAAACAGTGTAGTGGCCCATCGTCTCTTCACTGCAGAATTGCCTTTTCAGGCAAGTGATTTTCCATGAAACAAAGGTTTCCTTTCAATTCCTGCTACGTGCTCCTCCTTCAGCAGTTGTTAGTGAATAGGCCAACCACATGCGACGAATGGCCTCAACCTAACGTTCTGTTTTTCTCGTCACAATGGTAGGCAGGCAGCAGGTTCAATGCAGCGTTTGGCAAAGCAGTACTGGAACTGTAGGAGACATTTCTGGTGTCTTAGGAAAGGCGGGTGTGCACTAGGATCCACGATATTCACGAGGGGCTGCCAGTCTCTTCTGGAACTTGTGAGCAACGTTCAGTTGATGACAACTCTACGCCAAGAAAGGGCAGTGAAAGTCTTTTTCTGTTAAACCTCTAGAATGTGGTAAGTTGAAACAACTCAAGTATCTCCCTTCTAACGAACCTTGGAGGAACAAAATAGAGGAAGAAACAGCAGGGTCAATGCTCTGTGGTCCCTTTTGAAAGCAAGGCATGAAGGGAATGTTTATTTACCTCTTTGGGATTTGAAGAGTCGCAGGCTCAATTCTCCCTGAGAAACATTGTAGTTGCACATGTTCTCTGCATAGCACAATTCCCTTTGTGAGGACAAGGGATTTTCCAAGAAAAAAAAACTTGGAGGTTGCCATTCCTTGGTATGTGCTCATCCTTCAGTAATATACAGTGAATTGGCGACCCTATTTGACCACTAGCCTCAAGCAAACGTTCCTCTTGTCTCCTAACACACGTTGGCGTGCAGCAGAATCCATGGAGCCTTATTCAGTGTTGTTCTTGGACTCTAGGAATCATTCCAGGTCTCAATACTGGCCGGTCTGCTGTAGGATGAGAAACCTACAAGAAGAAAGGCCTGTGAGTTCGGGGAGTTGTGAGCAATGCACCGTTGGGAACAGCTAGATGACGAGTCATGGGCTGTGAAGGGCCTCTTTCCTTAAACCTCTAGAATGTGGTAAGTTGAATGAACTCAAGGATCTCCCTTCTAAAGCACATTGGAGGTACAAACCAGAAAAAGAAAGAGCAGGGGCAGTGCTCTGTGGTCCCTTTTGAAAATAAGGCATGAAGGGAGACTTTATTTACCTCCTTGGGATTTAGAGAGTTGTGGGCTCAACTCTCCTGAGAAACACTGTAGTTGCACATGTTCTCTTCATAGCACATTTGCCTTTGTGATGACAAGTGAGTTTCTAGGAAAAATCTTGGAGGTTGCCATTCTTTGGTAGGTGCTCATCCTTCGGTAATCTTCAGTGAATTGGCGACGCCATTTGACCACTAGCCTCAAGCTAAGTCTCCTCTTGTATAATCCCACAGGTTGGCATGCAGCAGAATCCATGTAGCCTTATTCAGTGTGGTTCTTGGGCACTAGGAAACATTCGAAGTCTCCTAGGACTCAGGGGTCTGCACCAGACCCGAAACGAACAAAAAGGACGGCCTGTGTGTTCAAGGATTTGTGAGTAAGGCACCGTTGGGAAAAGCTAGATGCCGAGTCAGGGGCAGTGAAAGACTTCTTTTGTTAAACCTCTAGAATGTGGTACGCTGAAACAACTCAAGTATCTCCCTTCTAAATCACCTTGCAGGTACAAAATAGAGAAAGAAACAGCAGGTTCAATGCTCTGTGGTCCCTTTTGAAAATAAGGCTGGAAGGGAAACTTTATTTACCTCCTTGAGATTTAGAGAGTTGCAGGCTCAATTCTCCCTGAGAAACACTGTACTTGCACATCTTCCCTTCATAACACAATTGCCTTTGTGATGACGTGAGTTTCTAGGATAGAACCTTGGAGGTTGCCATTCCTTGGTAGTTGCTCATCCCTCGGTAATCTTCAGGGAATGAACCAAACACATGGGACCTCTAGCCTCAAGTTAACGTTCAGGTTTTCTCATGACAGGGGCAGGCATGCCACAGATTCCATGCAGCCTTAGTCCCTGTGGTTCTTGAACTCTAGGAATCATATCAGTTCTCTTTTGACTCGCTGGTCTGCCCTAGGTTTTGAAACGTACTAAAAGGACCGCCTGTGTCTTCGGGAAGTTGTGAGCAATCTACGGTTGGGAACATCTAGATGCCAAGTGATGGGCAGTGAAGGGCTTCGTTGGTTACACCCCTAGCTTGCGATGGCTGGAAAGCAACACAGTTATCAACGTTCTGTGCCTTCCTTCATGCAAAGCGTGTCTGCATTCCTCAGGAAACCTGAGCTGCACTGAAAAACACAATTAGCCTACGATTGCTTCTAGGAACTAAACCGTGAAGTCGGTATACCTCAAGCAGCAACTAGACTTCATGTCCAGTTTCAATAATTACAGGGTTTCCCTTAACTGATAGTTATTCCCGAGAAAAATTGCCACCTAGGCCTCACTAAGCCTTCACCTTGATATCCTTACACCACCATCACGACTCCCAGCATGGCAATGGTTACTAAGGTCATGCTCCATTGTGTCCACTGGATGTGCAATAAGAGAGCCAGAAACTCCAGAGGAATATGCTGTTTGGTCCCCCTGGAAATTGAGGCTTCCTGGAAAATTGTATTTTCCTCATTTGAAAGTTGAGAGTTGCAGCCTCAGTGTTACCTGGTAAACTCTGTTGTAGCCCACCTTTTCTTCATCGCACAATGGTATTTGTGAGGACAAGTGATTTTCCAAGAAAGAAACTTGGAGCTTGCCATTCTTTGGTATGTGCTCATCCTTCAGTGATCTACAGTGAATTGGCAAACCCGTTTGACCACTAGCCACAAGGTAACGTTGCTCTTGAATCATGCCACAGGTTGGCATGCAGCTGAATCCATGTAGCCTTATTCAGTGTGGTTCTTGAGCTCTAGGAATCATTCCAGGTCTCAAAGTACTGGTGGGTCTGCACTAGGATGAGAAACGTACAAGAAGAATGGCCTGTGTGTTTGGGGATTTGTGAGCAGTGCACCATTGGGAAGAGCTCGATGCTGAGTCTTGGAAGGTGTAGGGCTTCTTTTGTTAAACCTCTAGAATCTGGTAAGTTGAAACAACTCAAGTGTCTCCCTTCTAAAGCACCTTGGAGGTACCAATCAGAGAAAGAAACAGCAGGGTCAATGCTCTGTGGTCTCTTTTGAAAATACGGCTCGAAGGAAATCTTTATTTTCTTCATTGGGATCTAGGGAGTTGCGTGCTCAATTCTTCTGAGAAACACTGTAGTTGCACATGTTCTCTTCATAGCACAATTGCCTTTGTGATGACAAGTGAGTTTCTAGGAAGGAAACTTGAGGATTGCCATTCTTTGGTAGGTACTCATTCTTCGGAAATCTTCAGTGAATTGGCGAACCCATTTGTCCACTAGCCTCAAGCTAACGTTCCTCTTCTATCATGCCACAGGTTGGCATGCAGCTGAATCCAAGTAGCCTTATTATGTGTGGTCCTTGAGCTCTAGGAAGCGTTCCTGGCCTCTTAGTACTGGCTGGTCTGCACTAGAATGAGAAACGTGCAGGAAGGAAAGCGTGTGTGTTCCGGGGGTTGTGAGCAATGTGCCGTTTGGAAGAGCTAGGTGCTGAGTAATGGGCAGTGTAGGGTTTCCCTGGATAAACACCTAGATTGCGACAGCTTGAAAACACCTGGCTATCAGCGTTCTGTTCAATCCTTCATGCCAAAAGTGTCTGCTTTTCTGCCTATCCGTGAGCACACAAAAAAATAATATGATCCTACCCCTCCTTCTGGGAACTCACACGTGGTGGAATCTACGCCCAGCAGGCAGTGGACTTTAAGTGCAGCCTGAAAAATTACAGGGTTTCCCTTGAAAGCTAGTTATTCCGGAGATACATTGTACACCCAGGCCTCACTCACCGATGACCCTGTAATACTTTGACCACATTCACGACTGCCTGTATTGCAAAGTTTACTCACAAAAGGGTTTAGTTGGTAACTTGAACGTCCAATAAGTACTCAGAAACTGCAGCATAAGAAGCTGTGCTCTCCCTTTGGAGATTGAGGCTTCATGGGAAGTTTATTTTCCACATTGGAATGTCGACACTTGCGGCCTCCGTGTTACCCGATAAACAGTGTAGTGGCCCATCGTCTCTTCACTGCAGAATTGCCTTTTCAGGCAAGTGATTTTCCATGAAACAAAGGTTTCCTTTCAATTCCTGCTACGTGCTCCTCCTTCAGCAGTTGTTAGTGAATAGGCCAACCACATGCGACAACTGGCCTCAACCTAACGTTCTGTTTTTCTCGTCACAATGGTAGGCAGGCGGCAGGTTCAATGCAGCGTTTGGCAAAGCAGTACTGGAACTGTAGGAGACATTTCTGGTGTCTTAGGAAAGGCGGGTGTGCACTAGGATCCACGATATTCACGAGGGGCTGCCAGTCTCTTCTGGAACTTGTGAGCAACGTTCAGTTGATGACAACTATACGCCAAGAAAGGGCAGTGAAAGGCTTTTTCTGTTAAACCTCTAGAATGTGGTAAGTTGAAACAACTCAAGTATCTCCCTTCTAACGAACCTTGGTGGAACAAAATAGAGGAAGAAACAGCAGGGTCAATGCTCTGTGGTCCCTTTTGAAAGCAAGGCATGAAGGGAAAGTTTATTTACCTCTTTGGGATTTGAAGAGTCGCAGGCTCAATTCTCCCTGAGAAACATTGTAGTTGCACATGTTCTCTGCATAGCACAATTCCCTTTGTGAGGACAAGGGATTTTCCAAGAAAAAAAAACTTGGAGGTTGCCATTCCTTGGTATGTGCTCATCCTTCAGTAATATACAGTGAATTGGCGACCCTATTTGACCACTAGCCTCAAGCAAACGTTCCTCTTGTCTCCTAACACACGTTGGCGTGCAGCAGAATCCATGGAGCCTTATTCAGTGTTGTTCTTGGACTCTAGGAATCATTCCAGGTCTCAATACTGGCTGGTCTGCTGTAGGATGAGAAACCTACAAGAAGAAAGGCCTGTGAGTTCGGGGAGTTGTGAGCAATGCACCGTTGGGAACAGCTAGATGACGAGTCATGGGCTGTGAAGGGCCTCTTTCCTTAAACCTCTAGAATGTGGTAAGTTGAATGAACTCAAGGATCTCCCTTCTAAAGCACATTGGAGGTACAAACCAGAGAAAGAAAGAGCAGGGGCAGTGCTCTGTGGTCCCTTTTGAAAATAAGGCATGAAGGGAGACTTTATTTACCTCCTTGGGATTTAGAGAGTTGTGGGCTCAACTCTCCTGAGAAACACTGTAGTTGCACATGTTCTCTTCATAGCACATTTGCCTTTGTGATGACAAGTGAGTTTCTAGGAAAAATCTTGGAGGTTGCCATTCTTTGGTAGGTGCTCATCCTTCGGTAATCTTCAGTGAATTGGCGACGCCATTTGACCACTAGCCTCAAGCTAAGTCTCCTCTTGTATAATCCCACAGGTTGGCATGCAGCAGAATCCATGTAGCCTTATTCAGTGTGGTTCTTGGGCTCTAGGAAACATTCGAAGTCTCCTAGGACTCAGGGGTCTGCACTAGACCCGAAACGTACAAAAAGGACGGCCTGTGTGTTCAAGGATTTGTGAGTAAGGCACCGTTGGGAAAAGCTAGATGCCGAGTCAGGGGCAGTGAAAGGCTTCTTTTGTTAAACCTCTAGAATGTGGTACGCTGAAACAACTCAAGTATCTCCCTTCTAAATCACCTTGCAGGTACAAAATAGAGAAAGAAACAGCAGGTTCAATGCTCTGTGGTCCCTTTTGAAAATAAGGCTGGAAGGGAAACTTTATTTACCTCCTTGAGATTTAGAGAGTTGCAGGCTCAATTCTCCCTGAGAAACACTGTACTTGCACATCTTCCCTTCATAACACAATTGCCTTTGTGATGACGTGAGTTTCTAGGATAGAACCTTGGAGGTTGCCATTCCTTGGTAGTTGCTCATCCCTCGGTAATCTTCAGGGAATGAACCAAACACATGGGACCTCTATCCTCAAGTTAACGTTCAGGTTTTCTCATGACAGGGGCAGGCATGCCACAGATTCCATGCAGCCTTAGTCCCTGTGGTTCTTGAACTCTAGGAATCATATCAGTTCTCTTTTGACTCGCTGGTCTGCCCTAGGTTTTGAAACGTACTAAAAGGACCGCCTGTGTCTTCGGGAAGTTGTGAGCAATCTACGGTTGGGAATATCTAGATGCCAAGTGATGGGCAGTGAAGGGCTTCGTTGGTTCCACCCCTAGCTTGCGATGGCTGGAAAGCAACACAGTTATCAACGTTCTGTGCCTTCCTTCATGCAAAGCGTGTCTGCATTCCTCAGGAAACCTGAGCTGCACTGAAAAACACAATTAGCCTACGATTGCTTCTAGGAACTAAACCGTGAAGTCGGTATACCTCAAGCAGCAACTAGACTTCATGTCCAGTTTCAATAATTACAGGGTTTCCCTTAACTGATAGTTATTCCCGAGAAAAATTGCCACCTAGGCCTCACTAAGCCTTCACCTTGATATCCTTACACCACCATCACGACTCCCAGCATGGCAATGGTTACTAATGTCATGCTCCATTCTGTCCACTGGATGTGCAATAAGAGAGCCAGAAACTCCAGAGGAATATGCTGTTTGGTCCCCCTGGAAATTGAGGCTTCCTGGAAAATTGTATTTTCCTCATTAGAAAGTTGAGAGTTGCAGCCTCAGTGTTACCTGGTAAACTCTGTTGTAGCCCACCTTTTCTTCATCGCACAATGGTATTTGTGAGGACAAGTGATTTTCCAAGAAAGAAACTTGGAGGTTGCCATTCTTTGGTATGTGCTCATCCTTCAGTGATCTACAGTGAATTGGCGAACCCGTTTGACCACTAGCCGCAAGGTAACGTTGCTCTTGAATCATGCCACAGGTTGGCATGCAGCTGAATCCATGTAGCCTTATTCAGTGTGGTTCTTGAGCTCTAGGAATCATTCCAGGTCTCAAAGTACTGGTGGGGCTGCACAAGGATGAGAAACGTACAAGAAGAATGGCCTGTGTGTTTGGGGATTTGTGAGCAGTGCACCATTGGGAAGAGCTCGATGCTGAGTCTTGGAAGGTGTAGGGCTTCTTTTGTTAAACCTCTAGAATCTGGTAAGTTGAAACAACTCAAGTGTCTCCCTTCTAAAGCACCTTGGAGGTACCAATCAGAGAAAGAAACAGCAGGGTCTATGCTCTGTGGTCTCTTTTGAAAATACGGCTCGAAGGAAATCTTTATTTTCTTCATTGGGATCTAGGGAGTTGCGTGCTCAATTCTTCTGAGAAACACTGTAGTTGCACATGTTCTCTTCATAGCACAATTGCCTTTGTGATGACAAGTGAGTTTCTAGGAAGGAAACTTGAGGATTGCCATTCTTTGGTAGGTACTCATTCTTCGGAAATCTTCAGTGAATTGGCGAACCCATTTGTCCACTAGCCTCAAGCTAACGTTCCTCTTCTATCATGCCACAGGTTGGCATGCAGCTGAATCCAAGTAGCCTTATTATGTGTGGTCCTTGAGCTCTAGGAAGCGTTCCTGGCCTCTTAGTACTGGCTGGTCTGCACTAGAATGAGAAACGTGCAGGAAGGAAAGCGTGTGTGTTCCGGGGGTTGTGAGCAGTGCGCCGTTTGGAAGAGCTAGGTGCTGAGTAATGGGCAGTGTAGGGTTTCCCTGGATAAACACCTAGATTGCGACAGCTTGAAAACACCTGGCTATCAGCGTTCTGTTCAATCCTTCATGCCAAAAGTTTCTGCTTTTCTGCCTATCCGTGAGCACACAAAAAATAATATGATCCTACCCCTCCTTCTGGGAACTCACACGTGATGGAATCTACGCCCAGCAGCCAGTGGACTTTAAGTGCAGCCTGAAAAATTACAGGGTTTCCCTTGTAAGCTAGTTATTCCGGAGATACATTGTACACACAGGCCTCACTCACCGATGACCCTGTAATACTTTGACCACATTCACGACTGCCTGTATTGCAAAGTTTACTCACAAAAGGGTTTAGTTGGTAACTTGAACGTCCAATAAGTACTCAGAAACTGCAGCATAAGAAGCTGTGCTCTCCCTTTGGATATTGAGGCTTCATGGGAAGTTTATTTTCCACATTGGAATGTCGACACTTGCGGCCTCCGTGTTACCCGATAAACAGTGTAGTGGCCCATCGTCTCTTCACTGCAGAATTGCCTTTTCAGGCAAGTGATTTTCCATGAAACAAGGTTTCCTTTCAATTCCTGCTACGTGCTCCTCCTTCAGCAGTTGTTAGTGAATAGGCCAACCATATGCGACGACTGGCCTCAACCTAACGTTCTGTTTTTCTCGTCACAATGGTAGGCAGGCAGCAGGTTCAATGCAGCGTTTGGCAAAGCAGTACTGGAACTGTAGGAGACATTTCTGGTGTCTTAGGAAAGGCGGGTGTGCACTAGGATCCACGATATTCACGAGGGGCTGCCAGTCTCTTCTGGAACTTGCGAGCAACGTTCAGTTGATGACAACTATACGCCAAGAAAGGGCAGTGAAAGGCTTTTTCTGTTAAACCTCTAGAATGTGGTAAGTTGAAACAACTCAAGTATCTCCCTTCTAACGAACCTTGGAGGAACAAAATAGAGGAAGAAACAGCAGGGTCAATGCTCTGTGGTCCCTTTTGAAAGCAAGGCATGAAGGGAAAGTTTATTTACCTCTTTGGGATTTGAAGAGTCGCAGGCTCAATTCTCCCTGAGAAACATTGTAGTTGCACATGTTCTCTGCATAGCACAATTCCCTTTGTGAGGACAAGGGATTTTCCAAGAAAAAAAAAACTTGGAGGTTGCCATTCCTTGGTATGTGCTCATCCTTCAGTAATATACAGTGAATTGGCGACCCTTTTTGACCACTAGCCTCAAGCAAACGTTCCTCTTGTCTCCTAACACACGTTGGCGTGCAGCAGAATCCATGGAGCCTTATTCAGTGTTGTTCTTGGACTCTAGGAATCATTCCAGGTCTCAATACTGGCCGGTCTGCTGTAGGATGAGAAACCTACAAGAAGAAAGGCCTGTGAGTTCGGGGAGTTGTGAGCAATGCACCGTTGGGAACAGCTAGATGATGAGTCATGGGCTGTGAAGGGCCTCTTTCCTTAAACCTCTAGAATGTGGTAAGGTGAATGAACTCAAGGATCTCCCTTCTAAAGCACATTGGAGGTACAAACCAGAGAAAGAAAGAGCAGGGGCAGTGCTCTGTGGTCCCTTTTGAAAATAAGGCATGAAGGGAGACTTTATTTACCTCCTTGGGATTTAGAGAGTTGTGGGCTCAACTCTCCTGAGAAACACTGTAGTTGCACATGTTCTCTTCATAGCACATTTGCCTTTGTGATGACAAGTGAGTTTCTAGGAAAAATCTTGGAGGTTGCCATTCTTTGGTAGGTGCTCATCCTTCGGTAATCTTCAGTGAATTGGCGACGCCATTTGACCACTAGCCTCAAGCTAAGTCTCCTCTTGTATAATCCCACAGGTTGGCATGCAGCAGAATCCATGTAGCCTTATTCAGTGTGGTTCTTGGGTTCTAGGAAACATTCGAAGTCTCCTAGGACTCAGGGGTCTGCACTAGACCCGAAACGTACAAAAAGGACGGCCTGTGTGTTCAAGGATTTGTGAGTAAGGCACCGTTGGGAAAAGCTAGATGCCGAGTCAGGGGCAGTGAAAGGCTTCTTTTGTTAAACCTCTAGAATGTGGTACGCTGAAACAACTCAAGTATCTCCCTTCTAAATCACCTTGCAGGTACAAAATAGAGAAAGAAACAGCAGGTTCAATGCTCTGTGGTCCCTTTTGAAAATAAGGCTGGAAGGGATACTTTATTTACCTCCTTGAGATTTAGAGAGTTGCAGGCTCAATTCTCCCTGAGAAACACTGTACTTGCACATCTTCCCTTCATAACACAATTGCCTTTGTGATGACGTGAGTTTCTAGGATAGAACCTTGGAGGTTGCCATTCCTTGGTAGTTGCTCATTCCTCGGTAATCTTCAGGGAATGAACCAAACACATGGGACCTCTAGCCTCAAGTTAACGTTCAGGTTTTCTCATGACAGGGGCAGGCATGCCACAGATTCCATGCAGCCTTAGTCCCTGTGGTTCTTGAACTCTAGGAATCATATCAGTTCTGTTTTGACTCGCTGGTCTGCCCTAGGTTTTGAAACGTACTAAAAGGACCGCCTGTGTCTTCGGGAAGTTGTGAGCAATCTACGGTTGGGAATATCTAGATGCCAAGTGATGGGCAGTGAAGGGCTTCGTTGGTTCCACCCCTAGCTTGCGATGGCTGGAAAGCAACACAGTTATCAACGTTCCGTGCCTTCCTTCATGCAAAGCGTGTCTGCATTCCTCAGGAAACCTGAGCTGCACTGAAAAACACAATTAGCCTACGATTGCTTCTAGGAACTAAACCGTGAAGTCGGTATACCTCAAGCAGCAACTAGACTTCATGTCCAGTTTCAATAATTACAGGGTTTCCCTTAACTGATAGTTATTCCCGAGAAAAATTGCCACCTAGGCCTCACTAAGCCTTCACCTTGATATCCTTACACCACCATCACGACTCCCAGCATGGCAATGGTTACTAAGGTCATGCTCCATTGTGTCCACTGGATGTGCAATAAGAGAGCCAGAAACTCCAGAGGAATATGCTGTTTGGTCCCCCTGGAAATTGAGGCTTCCTGGAAAATTGTATTTTCCTCATTTGAAAGTTGAGAGTTGCAGCCTCAGTGTTACCTGGTAAACTCTGTTGTAGCCCACCTTTTCTTCATCGCACAATGGTATTTGTGAGGACAAGTGATTTTCCAAGAAAGAAACTTGGAGCTTGCCATTCTTTGGTATGTGCTCATCCTTCAGTGATCTACAGTGAATTGGCGAACCCGTTTGACCACTAGCCACAAGGTAACGTTGCTCTTGAATCATGCCACAGGTTGGCATGCAGCTGAATCCATGTAGCCTTATTCAGTGTGGTTCTTGAGCTCTAGGAATCATTCCAGGTCTCAAAGTACTGGTGGGTCTGCACTAGGATGAGAAACGTACAAGAAGAATGGCCTGTGTGTTTGGGGATTTGTGAGCAGTGCACCATTGGGAAGAGCTCGATGCTGAGTCTTGGAAGGTGTAGGGCTTCTTTTGTTAAAGCTCTAGAATCTGGTAAGTTGAAACAACTCAAGTGTCTCCCTTCTAAAGCACCTTGGAGGTACCAATCAGAGAAAGAAACAGCAGGGTCAATGCTCTGTGGTCTCTTTTGAAAATACGGCTCGAAGGAAATCTTTATTTTCTTCATTGGGATCTAGGGAGTTGCGTGCTCAATTCTTCTGAGAAACACTGTAGTTGCACATGTTCTCTTCATAGCACAATTGCCTTTGTGATGACAAGTGAGTTTCTAGGAAGGAAACTTGAGGATTGCCATTCTTTGGTAGGTACTCATTCTTCGGAAATCTTCAGTGAATTGGCGAACCCATTTGTCCACTAGCCTCAAGCTAACGTTCCTCTTCTATCATGCCACAGGTTGGCATGCAGCTGAATCCAAGTAGCCTTATTATGTGTGGTCCTTGAGCTCTAGGAAGCGTTCCTGGCCTCTTAGTACTGGCTGGTCTGCACTAGAATGAGAAACGTGCAGGAAGGAAAGCGTGTGTGTTCCGGGGGTTGTGAGCAATGCGCCGTTTGGAAGAGCTAGGTGCTGAGTAATGGGCAGTGTAGGGTTTCCCTGGATAAACACCTAGATTGCGACAGCTTGAAAACACCTGGCTATCAGCGTTCTGTTCAATCCTTCATGCCAAAAGTTTCTGCTTTTCTGCCTATCCGTGAGCACACAAAAAATAATATGATCCTACCCCTCCTTCTGGGAACTCACACGTGATGGAATCTACGCCCAGCAGCCAGTGGACTTTAAGTGCAGCCTGAAAAATTACAGGGTTTCCCTTGTAAGCTAGTTATTCCGGAGATACATTGTACACCCAGGCCTCACTCACCGATGACCCTGTAATACTTTGACCACATTCACGACTGCCTGTATTGCAAAGTTTACTCACAAAAGGGTTTAGTTGGTAACTTGAACGTCCAATAAGTACTCAGAAACTGCAGCATAAGAAGCTGTGCTCTCCCTTTGGAGATTGAGGCTTCATGGGAAGTTTATTATCCACATTGGAATGTCGACACTTGCGGCCTCCGTGTTACCCGATAAACAGTGTAGTGGCCCATCGTCTCTTCACTGCAGAATTGCCTTTTCAGGCAAGTGATTTTCCATGAAACAAAGGTTTCCTTTCAATTCCTGCTACGTGCTCCTCCTTCAGCAGTTGTTAGTGAATAGGCCAACCACATGCGACGAATGGCCTCAACCTAACGTTCTGTTTTTCTCGTCACAATGGTAGGCAGGCAGCAGGTTCAATGCAGCGTTTGGCAAAGCAGTACTGGAACTGTAGGAGACATTTCTGGTGTCTTAGGAAAGGCGGGTGTGCACTAGGATCCACGATATTCACGAGGGGCTGCCAGTCTCTTCTGGAACTTGTGAGCAACGTTCAGTTGATGACAACTATACGCCAAGAAAGGGCAGTGAAAGTCTTTTTCTGTTAAACCTCTAGAATGTGGTAAGTTGAAACAACTCAAGTATCTCCCTTCTAACGAACCTTGGAGGAACAAAATAGAGGAAGAAACAGCAGTGTCAATGCTCTGTGGTCCCTTTTGAAAGCAAGGCATGAACGGAAAGTTTATTTACCTCTTTGGGATTTGAAGAGTCGCAGGCTCAATTCTCCCTGAGAAACATTGTAGTTGCACATGTTCTCTGCATAGCACAATTCCCTGTGTGAGGACAAGGGATTTTCCAAGAAAAAAAAACTTGGAGGTTGCCATTCCTTGGTATGTGCTCATCCTTCAGTAATATACAGTGAATTGGCGACCCTATTTGACCACTAGCCTCAAGCAAACGTTCCTCTTGTCTCCTAACACACGTTGGCGTGCAGCAGAATCCTTGGAGCCTTATTCAGTGTTGTTCTTGGACTCTAGGAATCATTCCAGGTCTCAATACTGGCCGGTCTGCTGTAGGACGAGAAACCTACAAGAAGAAAGGCCTGTGAGTTCGGGGAGTTGTGAGCAATGCACCGTTGGGAACAGCTAGATGACGAGTCATGGGCTGTGAAGGGCCTCTTTCCTTAAACCTCTAGAATGTGGTAAGTTGAATGAACTCAAGGATCTCCCTTCTAAAGCACATTGGAGGTACAAACCAGAGAAAGAAAGAGCAGGGGCAGTGCTCTGTGGTCCCTTTTGAAAATAAGGCATGAAGGGAGACTTTATTTACCTCCTTGGGATTTAGAGAGTTGTGGGCTCAACTCTCCTGAGAAACACTGTAGTTGCACATGTTCTCTTCATAGCACATTTGCCTTTGTGATGACAAGTGAGTTTCTAGGAAAAATCTTGGAGGTTGCCATTCTTTGGTAGGTGCTCATCCTTCGGTAATCTTCAGTGAATTGGCGACGCCATTTGACCACTAGCCTCAAGCTAAGTCTCCTCTTGTATAATCCCACAGGTTGGCATGCAGCAGAATCCATGTAGCCTTATTCAGTGTGGTTCTTGGGTTCTAGGAAACATTCGAAGTCTCCTAGGACTCAGGGGTCTGCACTAGACCCGAAACGTACAAAAAGGACGGCCTGTGTGTTCAAGGATTTGTGAGTAAGGCACCGTTGGGAAAAGCTAGATGCCGAGTCAGGGGCAGTGAAAGCCTTCTTTTGTTAAACCTCTAGAATGTGGTACGCTGAAACAACTCAAGTATCTCCCTTCTAAATCACCTTGCAGGTACAAAATAGAGAAAGAAACAGCAGGTTCAATGCTCTGTGGTCCCTTTTGAAAATAAGGCTGGAAGGGAAACTTTATTTACCTCCTTGAGATTTAGAGAGTTGCAGGCTCAATTCTCCCTGAGAAACACTGTACTTGCACATCTTCCCTTCATAACACAATTGCCTTTGTGATGACGTGAGTTTCTAGGATAGAACCTTGGAGGTTGCCATTCCTTGATAGTTGCTCATCCCTCGGTAATCTTCAGGGAATGAACCAAACACATGGGACCTCTAGCCTCAAGTTAACGTTCAGGTTTTCTCATGACAGGGGCAGGCATGCCACAGATTCCATGCAGCCTTAGTCCCTGTGGTTCTTGAACTCTAGGAATCATATCAGTTCTCTTTTGACTCGCTGGTCTGCCCTAGGTTTTGAAACGTACTAAAAGGACCGCCTGTGTCTTCGGGAAGTTGTGAGCAATCTACGGTTGGGAACATCTAGATGCCAAGTGATGGGCAGTGAAGGGCTTCGTTGGTTACACCCCTAGCTTGCGATGGCTGGAAAGCAACACAGTTATCAACGTTCCGTGCCTTCCTTCATGCAAAGCGTGTCTGCATTCCTCAGGAAACCTGAGCTGCACTGAAAAACACAATTAGCCTACGATTGCTTCTAGGAACTAAACCGTGAAGTCGGTATACCTCAAGCAGCAACTAGACTTCATGTCCAGTTTCAATAATTACAGGGTTTCCCTTAACTGACAGTTATTCCCGAGAAAAATTGCCACCTAGGCCTCACTAAGCCTTCACCTTGATATCCTTACACCACCATCACGACTCCCAGCATGGCAATGGTTACTAAGGTCATGCTCCATTGTGTCCACTGGATGTGCAATAAGAGAGCCAGAAACTCCAGAGGAATATGCTGTTTGGTCCCCCTGGAAATTGAGGCTTCCTGGAAAATTGTATTTTCCTCATTAGAAAGTTGAGAGTTGCAGCCTCAGTGTTACCTGGTAAACTCTGTTGTAGCCCACCTTTTCTTCATCGCACAATGGTATTTGTGAGGACAAGTGATTTTCCAAGAAAGAAACTTGGAGGTTGCCATTCTTTGGTATGTGCTCATCCTTCAGTGATCTACAGTGAATTGGCGAACCCGTTTGACCACTAGCCACAAGGTAACGTTGCTCTTGAATCATGCCACAGGTTGGCATGCAGCTGAATCCATGTAGCCTTATTCAGTGTGGTTCTTGAGCTCTAGGAATCATTCCAGGTCTCAAAGTACTGGTGGGTCTGCACTAGGATGAGAAACGTACAAGAAGAATGGCCTGTGTGTTTGGGGATTTGTGAGCAGTGCACCATTGGGAAGAGCTCGATGCTGAGTCTTGGAAGGTGTAGGGCTTCTTTTGTTAAAGCTCTAGAATCTGGTAAGTTGAAACAACTCAAGTGTCTCCCTTCTAAAGCACCTTGGAGGTACCAATCAGAGAAAGAAACAGCAGGGTCAATGCTCTGTGGTCTCTTTTGAAAATACGGCTCGAAGGAAATCTTTATTTTCTTCATTGGGATCTAGGGAGTTGCGTGCTCAATTCTTCTGAGAAACACTGTAGTTGCACATGTTCTCTTCATAGCACAATTGCCTTTGTGATGACAAGTGAGTTTCTAGGAAGGAAACTTGAGGATTGCCATTCTTTGGTAGGTACTCATTCTTCGGAAATCTTCAGTGAATTGGCGAACCCATTTGTCCACTAGCCTCAAGCTAACGTTCCTCTTCTATCATGCCACAGGTTGGCATGCAGCTGAATCCAAGTAGCCTTATTATGTGTGGTCCTTGAGCTCTAGGAAGCGTTCCTGGCCTCTTAGTACTGGCTGGTCTGCACTAGAATGAGAAACGTGCAGGAAGGAAAGCGTGTGTGTTCCGGGGGTTGTGAGCAATGCGCCGTTTGGAAGAGCTAGGTGCTGAGTAATGGGCAGTGTAGGGTTTCCCTGGATAAACACCTAGATTGCGACAGCTTGAAAACACCTGGCTATCAGCGTTCTGTTCAATCCTTCATGCCAAAAGTTTCTGCTTTTCTGCCTATCCGTGAGCACACAAAAAATAATATGATCCTACCCCTCCTTCTGGGAACTCACACGTGATGGAATCTACGCCCAGCAGCCAGTGGACTTTAAGTGCAGCCTGAAAAATTACAGGGTTTCCCTTGTAAGCTAGTTATTCCGGAGATACATTGTACACCCAGGCCTCACTCACCGATGACCCTGTAATACTTTGACCACATTCACGACTGCCTGTATTGCAAAGTTTACTCACAAAAGGGTTTAGTTGGTAACTTGAACGTCCAATAAGTACTCAGAAACTGCAGCATAAGAAGCTGTGCTCTCCCTTTGGAGATTGAGGCTTCATGGGAAGTTTATTATCCACATTGGAATGTCGACACTTGCGGCCTCCGTGTTACCCGATAAACAGTGTAGTGGCCCATCGTCTCTTCACTGCAGAATTGCCTTTTCAGGCAAGTGATTTTCCATGAAACAAAGGTTTCCTTTCAATTCCTGCTACGTGCTCCTCCTTCAGCAGTTGTTAGTGAATAGGCCAACCACATGCGACGAATGGCCTCAACCTAACGTTCTGTTTTTCTCGTCACAATGGTAGGCAGGCAGCAGGTTCAATGCAGCGTTTGGCAAAGCAGTACTGGAACTGTAGGAGACATTTCTGGTGTCTTAGGAAAGGCGGGTGTGCACTAGGATCCACGATATTCACGAGGGGCTGCCAGTCTCTTCTGGAACTTGTGAGCAACGTTCAGTTGATGACAACTATACGCCAAGAAAGGGCAGTGAAAGTCTTTTTCTGTTAAACCTCTAGAATGTGGTAAGTTGAAACAACTCAAGTATCTCCCTTCTAACGAACCTTGGAGGAACAAAATAGAGGAAGAAACAGCAGTGTCAATGCTCTGTGGTCCCTTTTGAAAGCAAGGCATGAACGGAAAGTTTATTTACCTCTTTGGGATTTGAAGAGTCGCAGGCTCAATTCTCCCTGAGAAACATTGTAGTTGCACATGTTCTCTGCATAGCACAATTCCCTGTGTGAGGACAAGGGATTTTCCAAGAAAAAAAAACTTGGAGGTTGCCATTCCTTGGTATGTGCTCATCCTTCAGTAATATACAGTGAATTGGCGACCCTATTTGACCACTAGCCTCAAGCAAACGTTCCTCTTGTCTCCTAACACACGTTGGCGTGCAGCAGAATCCTTGGAGCCTTATTCAGTGTTGTTCTTGGACTCTAGGAATCATTCCAGGTCTCAATACTGGCCGGTCTGCTGTAGGACGAGAAACCTACAAGAAGAAAGGCCTGTGAGTTCGGGGAGTTGTGAGCAATGCACCGTTGGGAACAGCTAGATGACGAGTCATGGGCTGTGAAGGGCCTCTTTCCTTAAACCTCTAGAATGTGGTAAGTTGAATGAACTCAAGGATCTCCCTTCTAAAGCACATTGGAGGTACAAACCAGAGAAAGAAAGAGCAGGGGCAGTGCTCTGTGGTCCCTTTTGAAAATAAGGCATGAAGGGAGACTTTATTTACCTCCTTGGGATTTAGAGAGTTGTGGGCTCAACTCTCCTGAGAAACACTGTAGTTGCACATGTTCTCTTCATAGCACATTTGCCTTTGTGATGACAAGTGAGTTTCTAGGAAAAATCTTGGAGGTTGCCATTCTTTGGTAGGTGCTCATCCTTCGGTAATCTTCAGTGAATTGGCGACGCCATTTGACCACTAGCCTCAAGCTAAGTCTCCTCTTGTATAATCCCACAGGTTGGCATGCAGCAGAATCCATGTAGCCTTATTCAGTGTGGTTCTTGGGTTCTAGGAAACATTCGAAGTCTCCTAGGACTCAGGGGTCTGCACTAGACCCGAAACGTACAAAAAGGACGGCCTGTGTGTTCAAGGATTTGTGAGTAAGGCACCGTTGGGAAAAGCTAGATGCCGAGTCAGGGGCAGTGAAAGCCTTCTTTTGTTAAACCTCTAGAATGTGGTACGCTGAAACAACTCAAGTATCTCCCTTCTAAATCACCTTGCAGGTACAAAATAGAGAAAGAAACAGCAGGTTCAATGCTCTGTGGTCCCTTTTGAAAATAAGGCTGGAAGGGAAACTTTATTTACCTCCTTGAGATTTAGAGAGTTGCAGGCTCAATTCTCCCTGAGAAACACTGTACTTGCACATCTTCCCTTCATAACACAATTGCCTTTGTGATGACGTGAGTTTCTAGGATAGAACCTTGGAGGTTGCCATTCCTTGATAGTTGCTCATCCCTCGGTAATCTTCAGGGAATGAACCAAACACATGGGACCTCTAGCCTCAAGTTAACGTTCAGGTTTTCTCATGACAGGGGCAGGCATGCCACAGATTCCATGCAGCCTTAGTCCCTGTGGTTCTTGAACTCTAGGAATCATATCAGTTCTCTTTTGACTCGCTGGTCTGCCCTAGGTTTTGAAACGTACTAAAAGGACCGCCTGTGTCTTCGGGAAGTTGTGAGCAATCTACGGTTGGGAACATCTAGATGCCAAGTGATGGGCAGTGAAGGGCTTCGTTGGTTAAACCCCTAGCTTGCGATGGCTGGAAAGCAACACAGTTATCAACGTTCCGTGCCTTCCTTCATGCAAAGCGTGTCTGCATTCCTCAGGAAACCTGAGCTGCACTGAAAAACACAATTAGCCTACGATTGCTTCTAGGAACTAAACCGTGAAGTCGGTATACCTCAAGCAGCAACTAGACTTCATGTCCAGTTTCAATAATTACAGGGTTTCCCTTAACTGACAGTTATTCCCGAGAAAAATTGCCACCTAGGCCTCACTAAGCCTTCACCTTGATATCCTTACACCACCATCACGACTCCCAGCATGGCAATGGTTACTAAGGTCATGCTCCATTGTGTCCACTGGATGTGCAATAAGAGAGCCAGAAACTCCAGAGGAATATGCTGTTTGGTCCCCCTGGAAATTGAGGCTTCCTGGAAAATTGTATTTTCCTCATTAGAAAGTTGAGAGTTGCAGCCTCAGTGTTACCTGGTAAACTCTGTTGTAGCCCACCTTTTCTTCATCGCACAATGGTATTTGTGAGGACAAGTGATTTTCCAAGAAAGAAACTTGGAGGTTGCCATTCTTTGGTATGTGCTCATCCTTCAGTGATCTACAGTGAATTGGCGAACCCGTTTGACCACTAGCCACAAGGTAACGTTGCTCTTGAATCATGCCACAGGTTGGCATGCAGCTGAATCCATGTAGCCTTATTCAGTGTGGTTCTTGAGCTCTAGGAATCATTCCAGGTCTCAAAGTACTGGTGGGTCTGCACTAGGATGAGAAACGTACAAGAAGAATGGCCTGTGTGTTTGGGGATTTGTGAGCAGTGCACCATTGGGAAGAGCTCGATGCTGAGTCTTGGAAGGTGTAGGGCTTCTTTTGTTAAAGCTCTAGAATCTGGTAAGTTGAAACAACTCAAGTGTCTCCCTTCTAAAGCACCTTGGAGGTACCAATCAGAGAAAGAAACAGCAGGGTCAATGCTCTGTGGTCTCTTTTGAAAATACGGCTCGAAGGAAATCTTTATTTTCTTCATTGGGATCTAGGGAGTTGCGTGCTCAATTCTTCTGAGAAACACTGTAGTTGCACATGTTCTCTTCATAGCACAATTGCCTTTGTGATGACAAGTGAGTTTCTAGGAAGGAAACTTGAGGATTGCCATTCTTTGGTAGGTACTCATTCTTCGGAAATCTTCAGTGAATTGGCGAACCCATTTGTCCACTAGCCTCAAGCTAACGTTCCTCTTCTATCATGCCACAGGTTGGCATGCAGCTGAATCCAAGTAGCCTTATTATGTGTGGTCCTTGAGCTCTAGGAAGCGTTCCTGGCCTCTTAGTACTGGCTGGTCTGCACTAGAATGAGAAACGTGCAGGAAGGAAAGCGTGTGTGTTCCGGGGGTTGTGAGCAATGCGCCGTTTGGAAGAGCTAGGTGCTGAGTAATGGGCAGTGTAGGGTTTCCCTGGATAAACACCTAGATTGCGACAGCTTGAAAACACCTGGCTATCAGCGTTCTGTTCAATCCTTCATGCCAAAAGTGTCTGCTTTTCTCCCTATCCGTGAGCACACAAAAAATAATATGATCCTACCCCTCCTTCTGGGAACTCACACGTGATGGAATCTACGCCCAGCAGCCAGTGGACTTTAAGTGCAGCCTGAAAAATTACAGGGTTTCCCTTGTAAGCTAGTTATTCCGGAGATACATTGTACACCCAGGCCTCACTCACCGATGACCCTGTAATACTTTGACCACATTCACGACTGCCTGTATTGCAAAGTTTACTCACAAAAGGGTTTAGTTGGTAACTTGAACGTCCAATAAGTACTCAGAAACTGCAGCATAAGAAGCTGTGCTCTCCCTTTGGAGATTGAGGCTTCATGGGAAGTTTATTATCCACATTGGAATGTCGACACTTGCGGCCTCCGTGTTACCCGATAAACAGTGTAGTGGCCCATCGTCTCTTCACTGCAGAATTGCCTTTTCAGGCAAGTGATTTTCCATGAAACAAAGGTTTCCTTTCAATTCCTGCTACGTGCTCCTCCTTCAGCAGTTGTTAGTGAATAGGCCAACCACATGCGACGAATGGCCTCAACCTAACGTTCTGTTTTTCTCGTCACAATGGTAGGCAGGCAGCAGGTTCAATGCAGCGTTTGGCAAAGCAGTACTGGAACTGTAGGAGACATTTCTGGTGTCTTAGGAAAGGCGGGTGTGCACTAGGATCCACGATATTCACGAGGGGCTGCCAGTCTCTTCTGGAACTTGTGAGCAACGTTCAGTTGATGACAACTATACGCCAAGAAAGGGCAGTGAAAGTCTTTTTCTGTTAAACCTCTAGAATGTGGTAAGTTGAAACAACTCAAGTATCTCCCTTCTAACGAACCTTGGAGGAACAAAATAGAGGAAGAAACAGCAGGGTCAATGCTCTGTGGTCCCTTTTGAAAGCAAGGCATGAAGGGAAAGTTTATTTACCTTTTTGGGATTTGAAGAGTCGCAGGCTCAATTCTCCCTGAGAAACATTGTAGTTGCACATGTTCTCTGCATAGCACAATTCCCTTTGTGAGGACAAGGGATTTTCCAAGAAAAAAAAACTTGGAGGTTGCCATTCCTTGGTATGTGCTCATCCTTCAGTAATATACAGTGAATTGGCGACCCTATTTGACCACTAGCCTCAAGCAAACGTTCCTCTTGTCTCCTAACACACGTTGGCGTGCAGCAGAATCCTTGGAGCCTTATTCAGTGTTGTTCTTGGACTCTAGGAATCATTCCAGGTCTCAATACTGGCCGGTCTGCTGTAGGACGAGAAACCTACAAGAAGAAAGGCCTGTGAGTTCGGGGAGTTGTGAGCAATGCACCGTTGGGAACAGCTAGATGACGAGTCATGGGCTGTGAAGGGCCTCTTTCCTTAAACCTCTAGAATGTGGTAAGTTGAATGAACTCAAGGATCTCCCTTCTAAAGCACATTGGAGGTACAAACCAGAGAAAGAAAGAGCAGGGGCAGTGCTCTGTGGTCCCTTTTGAAAATAAGGCATGAAGGGAGACTTTATTTACCTCCTTGGGATTTAGAGAGTTGTGGGCTCAACTCTCCTGAGAAACACTGTAGTTGCACATGTTCTCTTCATAGCACATTTGCCTTTGTGATGACAAGTGAGTTTCTAGGAAAAATCTTGGAGGTTGCCATTCTTTGGTAGGTGCTCATCCTTCGGTAATCTTCAGTGAATTGGCGACGCCATTTGACCACTAGCCTCAAGCTAAGTCTCCTCTTGTATAATCCCACAGGTTGGCATGCAGCAGAATCCATGTAGCCTTATTCAGTGTGGTTCTTGGGTTCTAGGAAACATTCGAAGTCTCCTAGGACTCAGGGGTCTGCACTAGACCCGAAACGTACAAAAAGGACGGCCTGTGTGTTCAAGGATTTGTGAGTAAGGCACCGTTGGGAAAAGCTAGATGCCGAGTCAGGGGCAGTGAAAGCCTTCTTTTGTTAAACCTCTAGAATGTGGTACGCTGAAACAACTCAAGTATCTCCCTTCTAAATCACCTTGCAGGTACAAAATCGAGAAAGAAACAGCAGGTTCAATGCTCTGTGGTCCCTTTTGAAAATAAGGCTGGAAGGGAAACTTTATTTACCTCCTTGAGATTTAGAGAGTTGCAGGCTCAATTCTCCCTGAGAAACACTGTACTTGCACATCTTCCCTTCATAACACAATTGCCTTTGTGATGACGTGAGTTTCTAGGATAGAACCTTGGAGGTTGCCATTCCTTGATAGTTGCTCATCCCTCGGTAATCTTCAGGGAATGAACCAAACACATGAGACCTCTAGCCTCAAGTTAACGTTCAGGTTTTCTCATGACAGGGGCAGGCATGCCACAGATTCCATGCAGCCTTAGTCCCTGTGGTTCTTGAACTCTAGGAATCATATCAGTTCTCTTTTGACTCGCTGGTCTGCCCTAGGTTTTGAAACGTACTAAAAGGACCGCCTGTGTCTTCGGGAAGTTGTGAGCAATCTACGGTTGGGAACATCTAGATGCCAAGTGATGGGCAGTGAAGGGCTTCGTTGGTTAAACCCCTAGCTTGCGATGGCTGGAAAGCAACACAGTTATCAACGTTCCGTGCCTTCCTTCATGCAAAGCGTGTCTGCATTCCTCAGGAAACCTGAGCTGCACTGAAAAACACAATTAGCCTACGATTGCTTCTAGGAACTAAACCGTGAAGTCGGTATACCTCAAGCAGCAACTAGACTTCATGTCCAGTTTCAATAATTACAGGGTTTCCCTTAACTGACAGTTATTCCCGAGAAAAATTGCCACCTAGGCCTCACTAAGCCTTCACCTTGATATCCTTACACCACCATCACGACTCCCAGCATGGCAATGGTTACTAAGGTCATGCTCCATTGTGTCCACTGGATGTGCAATAAGAGAGCCAGAAACTCCAGAGGAATATGCTGTTTGGTCCCCCTGGAAATTGAGGCTTCCTGGAAAATTGTATTTTCCTCATTAGAAAGTTGAGAGTTGCAGCCTCAGTGTTACCTGGTAAACTCTGTTGTAGCCCACCTTTTCTTCATCGCACAATGGTATTTGTGAGGACAAGTGATTTTCCAAGAAAGAAACTTGGAGGTTGCCATTCTTTGGTATGTGCTCATCCTTCAGTGATCTACAGTGAATTGGCGAACCCGTTTGACCACTAGCCACAAGGTAACGTTGCTCTTGAATCATGCCACAGGTTGGCATGCAGCTGAATCCATGTAGCCTTATTCAGTGTGGTTCTTGAGCTCTAGGAATCATTCCAGGTCTCAAAGTACTGGTGGGTCTGCACTAGGATGAGAAACGTACAAGAAGAATGGCCTGTGTGTTTGGGGATTTGTGAGCAGTGCACCATTGGGAAGAGCTCGATGCTGAGTCTTGGAAGGTGTAGGGCTTCTTTTGTTAAAGCTCTAGAATCTGGTAAGTTGAAACAACTCAAGTGTCTCCCTTCTAAAGCACCTTGGAGGTACCAATCAGAGAAAGAAACAGCAGGGTCAATGCTCTGTGGTCTCTTTTGAAAATACGGCTCGAAGGAAATCTTTATTTTCTTCATTGGGATCTAGGGAGTTGCGTGCTCAATTCTTCTGAGAAACACTGTAGTTGCACATGTTCTCTTCATAGCACAATTGCCTTTGTGATGACAAGTGAGTTTCTAGGAAGGAAACTTGAGGATTGCCATTCTTTGGTAGGTACTCATTCTTCGGAAATCTTCAGTGAATTGGCGAACCCATTTGTCCACTAGCCTCAAGCTAACGTTCCTCTTCTATCATGCCACAGGTTGGCATGCAGCTGAATCCAAGTAGCCTTATTATGTGTGGTCCTTGAGCTCTAGGAAGCGTTCCTGGCCTCTTAGTACTGGCTGGTCTGCACTAGAATGAGAAACGTGCAGGAAGGAAAGCGTGTGTGTTCCGGGGGTTGTGAGCAATGCGCCGTTTGGAAGAGCTAGGTGCTGAGTAATGGGCAGTGTAGGGTTTCCCTGGATAAACACCTAGATTGCGACAGCTTGAAAACACCTGGCTATCAGCGTTCTGTTCAATCCTTCATGCCAAAAGTGTCTGCTTTTCTCCCTATCCGTGAGCACACAAAAAATAATATGATCCTACCCCTCCTTCTGGGAACTCACACGTGATGGAATCTACGCCCAGCAGCCAGTGGACTTTAAGTGCAGCCTGAAAAATTACAGGGTTTCCCTTGTAAGCTAGTTATTCCGGAGATACATTGTACACCCAGGCCTCACTCACCGATGACCCTGTAATACTTTGACCACATTCACGACTGCCTGTATTGCAAAGTTTACTCACAAAAGGGTTTAGTTGGTAACTTGAACGTCCAATAAGTACTCAGAAACTGCAGCATAAGAAGCTGTGCTCTCCCTTTGGAGATTGAGGCTTCATGGGAAGTTTATTTTCCACATTGGAATGTCGACACTTGCGGCCTCCGTGTTACCCGATAAACAGTGTAGTGGCCCATCGTCTCTTCACTGCAGAATTGCCTTTTCAGGCAAGTGATTTTCCATGAAACAAAGGTTTCCTTTCAATTCCTGCTACGTGCTCCTCCTTCAGCAGTTGTTAGTGAATAGGCCAACCACATGCGACGAATGGCCTCAACCTAACGTTCTGTTTTTCTCGTCACAATGGTAGGCAGGCAGCAGGTTCAATGCAGCGTTTGGCAAAGCAGTACTGGAACTGTAGGAGACATTTCTGGTGTCTTAGGAAAGGCGGGTGTGCACTAGGATCCACGATATTCACGAGGGGCTGCCAGTCTCTTCTGGAACTTGTGAGCAACGTTCAGTTGATGACAACTATACGCCAAGAAAGGGCAGTGAAAGTCTTTTTCTGTTAAACCTCTAGAATGTGGTAAGTTGAAACAACTCAAGTATCTCCCTTCTAACGAACCTTGGAGGAACAAAATAGAGGAAGAAACAGCAGGGTCAATGCTCTGTGGTCCCTTTTGAAAGCAAGGCATGAAGGGAAAGTTTATTTACCTCTTTGGGATTTGAAGAGTCGCAGGCTCAATTCTCCCTGAGAAACATTGTAGTTGCACATGTTCTCTGCATAGCACAATTCCCTTTGTGAGGACAAGGGATTTTCCAAGAAAAAAAAACTTGGAGGTTGCCATTCCTTGGTATGTGCTCATCCTTCAGTAATATACAGTGAATTGGCGACCCTATTTGACCACTAGCCTCAAGCAAACGTTCCTCTTGTCTCCTAACACACGTTGGCGTGCAGCAGAATCCTTGGAGCCTTATTCAGTGTTGTTCTTGGACTCTAGGAATCATTCCAGGTCTCAATACTGGCCGGTCTGCTGTAGGACGAGAAACCTACAAGAAGAAAGGCCTGTGAGTTCGGGGAGTTGTGAGCAATGCACCGTTGGGAACAGCTAGATGACGAGTCATGGGCTGTGAAGGGCCTCTTTCCTTAAACCTCTAGAATGTGGTAAGTTGAATGAACTCAAGGATCTCCCTTCTAAAGCACATTGGAGGTACAAACCAGAGAAAGAAAGAGCAGGGGCAGTGCTCTGTGGTCCCTTTTGAAAATAAGGCATGAAGGGAGACTTTATTTACCTCCTTGGGATTTAGAGAGTTGTGGGCTCAACTCTCCTGAGAAACACTGTAGTTGCACATGTTCTCTTCATAGCACATTTGCCTTTGTGATGACAAGTGAGTTTCTAGGAAAAATCTTGGAGGTTGCCATTCTTTGGTAGGTGCTCATCCTTCGGTAATCTTCAGTGAATTGGCGACGCCATTTGACCACTAGCCTCAAGCTAAGTCTCCTCTTGTATAATCCCACAGGTTGGCATGCAGCAGAATCCATGTAGCCTTATTCAGTGTGGTTCTTGGGTTCTAGGAAACATTCGAAGTCTCCTAGGACTCAGGGGTCTGCACTAGACCCGAAACGTACAAAAAGGACGGCCTGTGTGTTCAAGGATTTGTGAGTAAGGCACCGTTGGGAAAAGCTAGATGCCGAGTCAGGGGCAGTGAAAGCCTTCTTTTGTTAAACCTCTAGAATGTGGTACGCTGAAACAACTCAAGTATCTCCCTTCTAAATCACCTTGCAGGTACAAAATCGAGAAAGAAACAGCAGGTTCAATGCTCTGTGGTCCCTTTTGAAAATAAGGCTGGAAGGGAAACTTTATTTACCTCCTTGAGATTTAGAGAGTTGCAGGCTCAATTCTCCCTGAGAAACACTGTACTTGCACATCTTCCCTTCATAACACAATTGCCTTTGTGATGACGTGAGTTTCTAGGATAGAACCTTGGAGGTTGCCATTCTTTGATAGTTGCTCATCCCTCGGTAATCTTCAGGGAATGAACCAAACACATGGGACCTCTAGCCTCAAGTTAACGTTCAGGTTTTCTCATGACAGGGGCAGGCATGCCACAGATTCCATGCAGCCTTAGTCCCTGTGGTTCTTGAACTCTAGGAATCATATCAGTTCTCTTTTGACTCGCTGGTCTGCCCTAGGTTTTGAAACGTACTAAAAGGACCGCCTGTGTCTTCGGGAAGTTGTGAGCAATCTACGGTTGGGAACATCTAGATGCCAAGTGATGGGCAGTGAAGGGCTTCGTTGGTTACACCCCTAGCTTGCGATGGCTGGAAAGCAACACAGTTATCAACGTTCCGTGCCTTCCTTCATGCAAAGCGTGTCTGCATTCCTCAGGAAACCTGAGCTGCACTGAAAAACACAATTAGCCTACGATTGCTTCTAGGAACTAAACCGTGAAGTCGGTATACCTCAAGCAGCAACTAGACTTCATGTCCAGTTTCAATAATTACAGGGTTTCCCTTAAGTGACAGTTATTCCCGAGAAAAATTGCCACCTAGGCCTCACTAAGCCTTCACCTTGATATCCTTACACCACCATCACGACTCCCAGCATGGCAATGGTTACTAAGGTCATGCTCCATTGTGTCCACTGGATGTGCAATAAGAGAGCCAGAAACTCCAGAGGAATATGCTGTTTGGTCCCCCTGGAAATTGAGGCTTCCTGGAAAATTGTATTTTCCTCATTAGAAAGTTGAGAGTTGCAGCCTCAGTGTTACCTGGTAAACTCTGTTGTAGCCCACCTTTTCTTCATCGCACAATGGTATTTGTGAGGACAAGTGATTTTCCAAGAAAGAAACTTGGAGGTTGCCATTCTTTGGTATGTGCTCATCCTTCAGTGATCTACAGTGAATTGGCGAACCCGTTTGACCACTAGCCACAAGGTAACGTTGCTCTTGAATCATGCCACAGGTTGGCATGCAGCTGAATCCATGTAGCCTTATTCAGTGTGGTTCTTGAGCTCTAGGAATCATTCCAGGTCTCAAAGTACTGGTGGGGCTGCACTAGGATGAGAAACGTACAAGAAGAATGGCCTGTGTGTTTGGGGATTTGTGAGCAGTGCACCATTGGGAAGAGCTCGATGCTGAGTCTTGGAAGGTGTAGGGCTTCTTTTGTTAAACCTCTAGAATCTGGTAAGTTGAAACAACTCAAGTGTCTCCCTTCTAAAGCACCTTGGAGGTACCAATCAGAGAAAGAAACAGCAGGGTCAATGCTCTGTGGTCTCTTTTGAAAATACGGCTCGAAGGAAATCTTTATTTTCTTCATTGGGATCTAGGGAGTTGCGTGCTCAATTCTTCTGAGAAACACTGTAGTTGCACATGTTCTCTTCATAGCACAATTGCCTTTGTGATGACAAGTGAGTTTCTAGGAAGGAAACTTGAGGATTGACATTCTTTGGTAGGTACTCATTCTTCGGAAATCTTCAGTGAATTGGCGAACCCATTTGTCCACTAGCCTCAAGCTAACGTTCCTCTTCTATCATGCCACAGGTTGGCATGCAGCTGAATCCAAGTAGCCTTATTATGTGTGGTCCTTGAGCTCTAGGAAGCGTTCCTGGCCTCTTAGTACTGGCTGGTCTGCACTAGAATGAGAAACGTGCAGGAAGGAAAGCGTGTGTGTTCCGGGGGTTGTGAGCAATGCGCCGTTTGGAAGAGCTAGGTGCTGAGTAATGGGCAGTGTAGGGTTTCCCTGGATAAACACCTAGATTGCGACAGCTTGAAAACACCTGGCTATCAGCGTTCTGTTCAATCCTTCATGCCAAAAGTGTCTGCTTTTCTCCCTATCCGTGAGCACACAAAAAATAATATGATCCTACCCCTCCTTCTGGGAACTCACACGTGATGGAATCTACGCCCAGCAGCCAGTGGACTTTAAGTGCAGCCTGAAAAATTACAGGGTTTCCCTTGTAAGCTAGTTATTCCGGAGATACATTGTACACCCAGGCCTCACTCACCGATGACCCTGTAATACTTTGACCACATTCACGACTGCCTGTATTGCAAAGTTTACTCACAAAAGGGTTTAGTTGGTAACTTGAACGTCCAATAAGTACTCAGAAACTGCAGCATAAGAAGCTGTGCTCTCCCTTTGGAGATTGAGGCTTCATGGGAAGTTTATTTTCCACATTGGAATGTCGACACTTGCGGCCTCCTTGTTACCCGATAAACAGTGTAGTGGCCCATCGTCTCTTCACTGCAGAATTGCCTTTTCAGGCAAGTGATTTTCCATGAAACAAAGGTTTCCTTTCAATTCCTGCTACGTGCTCCTCCTTCAGCAGTTGTTAGTGAATAGGCCAACCACATGCGACGAATGGCCTCAACCTAACGTTCTGTTTTTCTCGTCACAATGGTAGGCAGGCAGCAGGTTCAATGCAGCGTTTGGCAAAGCAGTACTGGAACTGTAGGAGACATTTCTGGTGTCTTAGGAAAGGCGGGTGTGCACTAGGATCCACGATATTCACGAGGGGCTGCCAGTCTCTTCTGGAACTTGTGAGCAACGTTCAGTTGATGACAACTATACGCCAAGAAAGGGCAGTGAAAGTCTTTTTCTGTTAAACCTCTAGAATGTGGTAAGTTGAAACAACTCAAGTATCTCCCTTCTAACGAACCTTGGAGGAACAAAATAGAGGAAGAAACAGCAGGGTCAATGCTCTGTGGTCCCTTTTGAAAGCAAGGCATGAAGGGAAAGTTTATTTACCTCTTTGGGATTTGAAGAGTCGCAGGCTCAATTCTCCCTGAGAAACATTGTAGTTGCACATGTTCTCTGCATAGCACAATTCCCTTTGTGAGGACAAGGGATTTTCCAAGAAAAAAAAACTTGGAGGTTGCCATTCCTTGGTATGTGCTCATCCTTCAGTAATATACAGTGAATTGGCGACCCTATTTGACCACTAGCCTCAAGCAAACGTTCCTCTTGTCTCCTAACACACGTTGGCGTGCAGCAGAATCCATGGAGCCTTATTCAGTGTTGTTCTTGGACTCTAGGAATCATTCCAGGTCTCAATACTGGCCGGTCTGCTGTAGGATGAGAAACCTACAAGAAGAAAGGCCTGTGAGTTCGGGGAGTTGTGAGCAATGCACCGTTGGGAACAGCTAGATGACGAGTCATGGGCTGTGAAGGGCCTCTTTCCTTAAACCTCTAGAATGTGGTAAGTTGAATGAACTCAAGGATCTCCCTTCTAAAGCACATTGGAGGTACAAACCAGAGAAAGAAAGAGCAGGGGCAGTGCTCTGTGGTCCCTTTTGAAAATAAGGCATGAAGGGAGACTTTATTTACCTCCTTGGGATTTAGAGAGTTGTGGGCTGAACTCTCCTGAGAAACACTGTAGTTGCACATGTTCTCTTCATAGCACATTTGCCTTTGTGATGACAAGTGAGTTTCTAGGAAAAATCTTGGAGGTTGCCATTCTTTGGTAGGTGCTCATCCTTCGGTAATCTTCAGTGAATTGGCGACGCCATTTGACCACTAGCCTCAAGCTAAGTCTCCTCTTGTATAATCCCACAGGTTGGCATGCAGCAGAATCCATGTAGCCTTATTCAGTGTGGTTCTTGGGTTCTAGGAAACATTCGAAGTCTCCTAGGACTCAGGGGTCTGCACTAGACCCGAAACGTACAAAAAGGACGGCCTGTGTGTTCAAGGATTTGTGAGTAAGGCACCGTTGGGAAAAGCTAGATGCCGAGTCAGGGGCAGTGAAAGCCTTCTTTTGTTAAACCTCTAGAATGTGGTACGCTGAAACAACTCAAGTATCTCCCTTCTAAATCACCTTGCAGGTACAAAATAGAGAAAGAAACAGCAGGTTCAATGCTCTGTGGTCCCTTTTGAAAATAAGGCTGGAAGGGAAACTTTATTTACCTCCTTGAGATTTAGAGAGTTGCAGGCTCAATTCTCCCTGAGAAACACTGTACTTGCACATCTTCCCTTCATAACACAATTGCCTTTGTGATGACGTGAGTTTCTAGGATAGAACCTTGGAGGTTGCCATTCCTTGGTAGTTGCTCATCCCTCGGTAATCTTCAGGGAATGAACCAAACACATGGGACCTCTAGCCTCAAGTTAACGTTCAGGTTTTCTCATGACAGGGGCAGGCATGCCACAGATTCCATGCAGCCTTAGTCCCTGTGGTTCTTGAACTCTAGGAATCATATCAGTTCTCTTTTGACTCGCTGGTCTGCCCTAGGTTTTGAAACGTACTAAAAGGACCGCCTGTGTCTTCGCGAAGTTGTGAGCAATCTACGGTTGGGAACATCTAGATGCCAAGTGATGGGCAGTGAAGGGCTTCGTTGGTTACACCCCTAGCTTGCGATGGCTGGAAAGCAACACAGTTATCAACGTTCCGTGCCTTCCTTCATGCAAAGCGTGTCTGCATTCCTCAGGAAACCTGAGCTGCACTGAAAAACACAATTAGCCTACGATTGCTTCTAGGAACTAAACCGTGAAGTCGGTATACCTCAAGCAGCAACTAGACTTCATGTCCAGTTTCAATAATTACAGGGTTTCCCTTAACTGACAGTTATTCCCGAGAAAAATTGCCACCTAGGCCTCACTAAGCCTTCACCTTGATATCCTTACACCACCATCACGACTCCCAGCATGGCAATGGTTACTAAGGTCATGCTCCATTGTGTCCACTGGATGTGCAATAAGAGAGCCAGAAACTCCAGAGGAATATGCTGTTTGGTCCCCCTGGAAATTGAGGCTTCCTGGAAAATTGTATTTTCCTCATTAGAAAGTTGAGAGTTGCAGCCTCAGTGTTACCTGGTAAACTCTGTTGTAGCCCACCTTTTCTTCATCGCACAATGGTATTTGTGAGGACAAGTGATTTTCCAAGAAAGAAACTTGGAGGTTGCCATTCTTTGGTATGTGCTCATCCTTCAGTGATCTACAGTGAATTGGCGAACCCGTTTGACCACTAGCCACAAGGTAACGTTGCTCTTGAATCATGCCACAGGTTGGCATGCAGCTGAATCCATGTAGCCTTATTCAGTGTGGTTCTTGAGCTCTAGGAATCATTCCAGGTCTCAAAGTACTGGTGGGTCTGCACTAGGATGAGAAACGTACAAGAAGAATGGCCTGTGTGTTTGGGGATTTGTGAGCAGTGCACCATTGGGAAGAGCTCGATGCTGAGTCTTGGAAGGTGTAGGGCTTCTTTTGTTAAAGCTCTAGAATCTGGTAAGTTGAAACAACTCAAGTGTCTCCCTTCTAAAGCACCTTGGAGGTACCAATCAGAGAAAGAAACAGCAGGGTCAATGCTCTGTGGTCTCTTTTGAAAATACGGCTCGAAGGAAATCTTTATTTTCTTCATTGGGATCTAGGGAGTTGCGTGCTCAATTCTTCTGAGAAACACTGTAGTTGCACATGTTCTCTTCATAGCACAATTGCCTTTGTGATGACAAGTGAGTTTCTAGGAAGGAAACTTGAGGATTGCCATTCTTTTGTAGGTACTCATTCTTCGGAAATCTTCAGTGAATTGGCGAACCCATTTGTCCACTAGCCTCAAGCTAACGTTCCTCTTCTATCATGCCACAGGTTGGCATGCAGCTGAATCCAAGTAGCCTTATTATGTGTGGTCCTTGAGCTCTAGGAAGCGTTCCTGGCCTCTTAGTACTGGCTGGTCTGCACTAGAATGAGAAACGTGCAGGAAGGAAAGCGTGTGTGTTCCGGGGGTTGTGAGCAATGCGCCGTTTGGAAGAGCTAGGTGCTGAGTAATGGGCAGTGTAGGGTTTCCCTGGATAAACACCTAGATTGCGACAGCTTGAAAACACCTGGCTATCAGCGTTCTGTTCAATCCTTCATGCCAAAAGTGTCTGCTTTTCTGCCTATCCGTGAGCACACAAAAAATAATATGATCCTACCCCTCCTTCTGGGAACTCACACGTGATGGAATCTACGCCCAGCAGCCAGTGGACTTTAAGTGCAGCCTGAAAAATTACAGGGTTTCCCTTGTAAGCTAGTTATTCCGGAGATCCATTGTACACCCAGGCCTCACTCACCGATGACCCTGTAATACTTTGACCACATTCACGACTGCCTGTATTGCAAAGTTTACTCACAAAAGGGTTTAGTTGGTAACTTGAACGTCCAATAAGTACTCAGAAACTGCAGCATAAGAAGCTGTGCTCTCCCTTTGGAGATTGAGGCTTCATGGGAAGTTTATTTTCCACATTGGAATGTCGACACTTGCGGCCTCCGTGTTACCCGATAAACAGTGTAGTGGCCCATCGTCTCTTCACTGCAGAATTGCCTTTTCAGGCAAGTGATTTTCCATGAAACAAAGGTTTCCTTTCAATTCCTGCTACGTGCTCCTCCTTCAGCAGTTGTTAGTGAATAGGCCAACCACATGCGACGAATGGCCTCAACCTAACGTTCTGTTTTTCTCGTCACAATGGTAGGCAGGCAGCAGGTTCAATGCAGCGTTTGGCAAAGCAGTACTGGAACTGTAGGAGACATTTCTGGTGTCTTAGGAAAGGCGGGTGTGCACTAGGATCCACGATATTCACGAGGGGCTGCCAGTCTCTTCTGGAACTTGTGAGCAACGTTCAGTTGATGACAACTCTACGCCAAGAAAGGGCAGTGAAAGTCTTTTTCTGTTAAACCTCTAGAATGTGGTAAGTTGAAACAACTCAAGTATCTCCCTTCTAACGAACCTTGGAGGAACAAAATAGAGGAAGAAACAGCAGGGTCAATGCTCTGTGGTCCCTTTTGAAAGCAAGGCATGAAGGGAATGTTTATTTACCTCTTTGGGATTTGAAGAGTCGCAGGCTCAATTCTCCCTGAGAAACATTGTAGTTGCACATGTTCTCTGCATAGCACAATTCCCTTTGTGAGGACAAGGGATTTTCCAAGAAAAAAAAACTTGGAGGTTGCCATTCCTTGGTATGTGCTCATCCTTCAGTAATATACAGTGAATTGGCGACCCTATTTGACCACTAGCCTCAAGCAAACGTTCCTCTTGTCTCCTAACACACGTTGGCGTGCAGCAGAATCCATGGAGCCTTATTCAGTGTTGTTCTTGGACTCTAGGAATCATTCCAGGTCTCAATACTGGCCGGTCTGCTGTAGGATGAGAAACCTACAAGAAGAAAGGCCTGTGAGTTCGGGGAGTTGTGAGCAATGCACCGTTGGGAACAGCTAGATGACGAGTCATGGGCTGTGAAGGGCCTCTTTCCTTAAACCTCTAGAATGTGGTAAGTTGAATGAACTCAAGGATCTCCCTTCTAAAGCACATTGGAGGTACAAACCAGAGAAAGAAAGAGCAGGGGCAGTGCTCTGTGGTCCCTTTTGAAAATAAGGCATGAAGGGAGACTTTATTTACCTCCTTGGGATTTAGAGAGTTGTGGGCTCAACTCTCCTGAGAAACACTGTAGTTGCACATGTTCTCTTCATAGCACATTTGCCTTTGTGATGACAAGTGAGTTTCTAGGAAAAATCTTGGAGGTTGCCATTCTTTGGTAGGTGCTCATCCTTCGGTAATCTTCAGTGAATTGGCGACGCCATTTGACCACTAGCCTCAAGCTAAGTCTCCTCTTGTATAATCCCACAGGTTGGCATGCAGCAGAATCCATGTAGCCTTATTCAGTGTGGTTCTTGGGCACTAGGAAACATTCGAAGTCTCCTAGGACTCAGGGGTCTGCACCAGACCCGAAACGAACAAAAAGGACGGCCTGTGTGTTCAAGGATTTGTGAGTAAGGCACCGTTGGGAAAAGCTAGATGCCGAGTCAGGGGCAGTGAAAGACTTCTTTTGTTAAACCTCTAGAATGTGGTACGCTGAAACAACTCAAGTATCTCCCTTCTAAATCACCTTGCAGGTACAAAATAGAGAAAGAAACAGCAGGTTCAATGCTCTGTGGTCCCTTTTGAAAATAAGGCTGGAAGGGAAACTTTATTTACCTCCTTGAGATTTAGAGAGTTGCAGGCTCAATTCTCCCTGAGAAACACTGTACTTGCACATCTTCCCTTCATAACACAATTGCCTTTGTGATGACGTGAGTTTCTAGGATAGAACCTTGGAGGTTGCCATTCCTTGGTAGTTGCTCATCCCTCGGTAATCTTCAGGGAATGAACCAAACACATGGGACCTCTAGCCTCAAGTTAACGTTCAGGTTTTCTCATGACAGGGGCAGGCATGCCACAGATTCCATGCAGCCTTAGTCCCTGTGGTTCTTGAACTCTAGGAATCATATCAGTTCTCTTTTGACTCGCTGGTCTGCCCTAGGTTTTGAAACGTACTAAAAGGACCGCCTGTGTCTTCGGAAAGTTGTGAGCAATCTACGGTTGGGAACATCTAGATGCCAAGTGATGGGCAGTGAAGGGCTTCGTTGGTTACACCCCTAGCTTGCGATGGCTGGAAAGCAACACAGTTTTCAACGTTCCGTGCCTTCCTTCATGCAAAGCGTGTCTGCATTCCTCAGGAAACCTGAGCTGCACTGAAAAACACAATTAGCCTACGATTGCTTCTAGGAACTAAACCGTGAAGTCGGTATACCTCAAGCAGCAACTAGACTTCATGTCCAGTTTCAATAATTACAGGGTTTCCCTTAACTGATAGTTATTCCCGAGAAAAATTGCCACCTAGGCCTCACTAAGCCTTCACCTTGATATCCTTACACCACCATCACGACTCCCAGCATGGCAATGGTTACTAAGGTCATGCTCCATTGTGTCCACTGGATGTGCAATAAGAGAGCCAGAAACTCCAGAGGAATATGCTGTTTGGTCCCCCTGGAAATTGAGGCTTCCTGGAAAATTGTATTTTCCTCATTAGAAAGTTGAGAGTTGCAGCCTCAGTGTTACCTGGTAAACTCTGTTGTAGCCCACCTTTTCTTCATCGCACAATGGTATTTGTGAGGACAAGTGATTTTCCAAGAAAGAAACTTGGAGGTTGCCATTCTTTGGTATGTGCTCATCCTTCAGTGATCTACAGTGAATTGGCGAACCCGTTTGACCACTAGCCGCAAGGTAACGTTGCTCTTGAATCATGCCACAGGTTGGCATGCAGCTGAATCCATGTAGCCTTATTCAGTGTGGTTCTTGAGCTCTAGGAATCATTCCAGGTCTCAAAGTACTGGTGGGGCTGCACTAGGATGAGAAACGTACAAGAAGAATGGCCTGTGTGTTTGGGGATTTGTGAGCAGTGCACCATTGGGAAGAGCTCGATGCTGAGTCTTGGAAGATGTAGGGCTTCTTTTGTTAAACCTCTAGAATCTGGTAAGTTGAAACAACTCAAGTGTCTCCCTTCTAAAGCACCTTGGAGGTACCAATCAGAGAAAGAAACAGCAGGGTCAATGCTCTGTGGTCTCTTTTGAAAATACGGCTCGAAGGAAATCTTTATTTTCTTCATTGGGATCTAGGGAGTTGCGTGCTCAATTCTTCTGAGAAACACTGTAGTTGCACATGTTCTCTTCATAGCACAATTGCCTTTGTGATGACAAGTGAGTTTCTAGGAAGGAAACTTGAGGATTGACATTCTTTGGTAGGTACTCATTCTTCGGAAATCTTCAGTGAATTGGCGAACCCATCTGTCCACTAGCCTCAAGCTAACGTTCCTCTTCTATCATGCCACAGGTTGGCATGCAGCTGAATCCAAGTAGCCTTATTATGTGTGGTCCTTGAGCTCTAGGAAGCGTTCTTGGCCTCTTAGTACTGGCTGGTCTGCACTAGAATGAGAAACGTGCAGGAAGGAAAGCGTGTGTGTTCCGGGGGTTGTGAGCAATGCACCGTTTGGAAGAGCTAGGTGCTGAGTAATGGGCAGTGTAGGGTTTCCCTGGATAAACACTTAGATTGCGACAGCTTGCAAGCACCTGGCTATCAGCGTTCTGTTCAATCCTTCATGCCAAAAGTGTCTGCTTTTCTGCCTATCCGTGAGCACACAAAAAATAATATGATCCTACCCCTCCTTCTGGGAACTCACACGTGATGGAAACTACGCCCAGCAGCCAGTGGACTTTAAGTGCAGCCTGAAAAATTACAGGGTTTCCCTTGAAAGCTAGTTATTCCGGAGATACATTGTACACCCAGGCCTCACTCACCGATGACCCTGTAATACTTTGACCACATTCACGACTGCCTGTATTGCAAAGTTTACTCACAAAAGGGTTTAGTTGGTAACTTGAACGTCCAATAAGTACTCAGAAACTGCAGCATAAGAAGCTGTGCTCTCCCTTTGGAGATTGAGGCTTCATGGGAAGTTTATTTTCCACATTGGAATGTCGACACTTGCAGCCTCCGTGTTACCCAATAAACAGTGTAGTGGCCCATCGTCTCTTCACTGCAGAATTGCCTTTTCAGGCAAGTGATTTTCCATGAAACAAAGGTTTCCTTTCAATTCCTGCTACGTGCTCCTCCTTCAGCAGTTGTTAGTGAATAGGCCAACCACATGCGACGACTGGCCTCAACCTAACGTTCTGTTTTTCTCGTCACAATGGTAGGCAGGCAGCAGGTTCAATGCAGCGTTTGGCAAAGCAGTACTGGAACTGTAGGAGACATTTCTGGTGTCTTAGGAAAGGCGGGTGTGCACTAGGATCCACGATATTCACGAGGGGCTGCCAGTCTCTTCTGGAACTTGTGAGCAACGTTCAGTTGATGACAACTCTACGCCAAGAAAGGGCAGTGAAAGGCTTTTTCTGTTAAACCTCTAGAATGTGGTAAGTTGAAACAACTCAAGTATCTCCCTTCTAACGAACCTTGGAGGAACAAAATAGAGGAAGAAACAGCAGGGTCAATGCTCTGTGGTCCCTTTTGAAAGCAAGGCATGAAGGGAAAGTTTATTTACCTCTTTGGGATTTGAAGAGTCGCAGGCTCAATTCTCCCTGAGAAACATTGTAGTTGCACATGTTCTCTGCATAGCACAATTCCCTTTGTGAGGACAAGGGATTTTCCAAGAAAAAAAAACTTGGAGGTTGCCATTCCTTGGTATGTGCTCATCCTTCAGTAATATACAGTGAATTGGCGACCCTATTTGACCACTAGCCTCAAGCAAACGTTCCTCTTGTCTCCTAACACACGTTGGCGTGTGGCAGAATCCATGTAGCCTTATTCAGTGTTGTTCTTGGACTCTAGGAATCATTCCAGGTCTCAATACTGGCCGGTCTGCAGTTGGATGAGAAACCTACAAGAAGAAAGGCCTGTGAGTTCGGGGAGTTGTGAGCAATGCACCGTTGGGAACAGCTAGATGACGAGTCATGGGCTGTGAAGGGCCTCTTTCCTTAAACCTCTAGAATGTGGTAAGTTGAATGAACTCAAGGATCTCCCTTCTAAAGCACATTGGAGGTACAAACCAGAGAAAGAAAGAGCAGGGGCAGTGCTCTGTGGTCCCTTTTGAAAATAAGGCATGAAGGGAGACTTTATTTACCTCCTTGGGATTTAGAGAGTTGTGGGCTGAACTCTCCTGAGAAACACTGTAGTTGCACATGTTCTCTTCATAGCACATTTGCCTTTGTGATGACAAGTGAGTTTCTAGGAAAAGTCTTGGAGGTTGCCATTCTTTGGTAGGTGCTCATCCTTCGGTAATCTTCAGTGAATTGGCGACGCCATTTGATCACTAGCCTCAAGCTAAAGCTCCTCTTGTATCATCCCACAGGTTGGCATGCAGCAGAATCCATGTAGCCTTATTCAGTGTGGTTCTTGGACACTAGGAAACATTCGAAGTCTCCTAGGACTCAGGGGTCTGCACCAGACCCGAAACGTACAAAAAGGACGGCCTGTGTGTTCAAGGATTTGTGAGTAAGGCACCGTTGGGAACAGCTAGATGCCGAGTCAGGGGCAGTGAAAGGCTTCTTTTGTTAAACCTCTAGAATGTGGTACGCTGAAACAACTCAAGTATCTCCCTTCTAAATCACCTTGCAGGTACAAAACAGAGAAAGAAACAGCAGGTTCAATGCTCTGTGGTCCCTTTTGAAAGCAAGGCATGAAGGGAAAGTTTATTTACCTCTTTGGGATTTGAAGAGTCGCAGGCTCAATTCTCCCTGAGAAACATTGTAGTTGCACATGTTCTCTGCATAGCACAATTCCCTTTGTGAGGACAAGGGATTTTCCAAGAAAAAAAAACTTGGAGGTTGCCATTCCTTGGTATGTGCTCATCCTTCAGTAATATACAGTGAATTGGCGACCCTATTTGACCACTAGCCTCAAGCAAACGTTCCTCTTGTCTCCTAACACACGTTGGCGTGTGGCAGAATCCATGTAGCCTTATTCAGTGTTGTTCTTGGACTCTAGGAATCATTCCAGATCTCAATACTGGCCGGTCTGCAGTAGGATGAGAAACCTACCAGAAGAAAGGCCTGTGAGTTCGGGGAGTTGTGAGCAATGCACCGTTGGGAACAGCTAGATGACGAGTCATGGGCTGTGAAGGGCCTCTTTCCTTAAACCTCTAGAATGTGGTAAGTTGAATGAACTCAAGGATCTCCCTTCTAAAGCACATTGGAGGTACAAACCAGAGAAAGAAAGAGCAGGGGCAGTGCTCTGTGGTCCCTTTTGAAAATAAGGCATGAAAGGAGACTTTATTTACCTCCTTGGGATTTAGAGAGTTGTGGGCTCAACTCTCCTGAGAAACACTGTAGTTGCACATGTTCTCTTCATAGCACATTTGCCTTTGTGATGACAAGTGAGTTTCTAGGAAAAATCTTGGAGGTTGCCATTCTTTGGTAGGTGCTCATCCTTCGGTAATCTTCAGTGAATTGGCGACGCCATTTGATCACTAGCCTCAAGCTAAGGCTCCTCTTGTATCATCCCACAGGTTGGCATGCAGCAGAATCCATGTAGCCTTATTCAGTGTGGTTCTTGGGCACTAGGAAACATTCGAAGTCTCCTAGGACTCAGGGGTCTGCACCAGACCCGAAACGTACAAAAAGGACGGCCTGTGTGTTCAAGGATTTGTGAGTAAGGCACCGTTGGGAACAGCTAGATGCCAAGTCAGGGGCAGTGAAAGGCTTCTTTTGTTAAACCTCTAGAATGTGGTACGCTGAAACAACTCAAGTATCTCCCTTCTAAATCACCTTGCAGGTACAAAACAGAGAAAGAAACAGCAGGTTCAATGCTCTGTGGTCCCTTTTGAAAATAAGGCTGGAAGGGAAACTTTATTTACCTCCTTGAGATTTAGAGAGTTGCAGGCTCAATTCTCCCTGAGAAACACTGTACTTGCACATCTTCCCTTCATAACACAATTGCCTTTGTGATGACGTGAGTTTCTAGGATAGAACCTTGGAGGTTGCCATTCCTTGGTAGTTGCTCATCCCTCGGTAATCTTCAGGGAATGAACCAAACACATGGGACCTCTAGCCTCAAGTTAACGTTCAGGTTTTCTCATGACAGGGGCAGGCATGCCACAGATTCCATGCAGCCTTAGTCCCTGTGGTTCTTGAACTCTAGGAATCATATCAGTTCTCTTTTGACTCGCTGGTCTGCCCTAGGTTTTGAAACGTACTAAAAGGACCGCCTGTGTCTTCGCGAAGTTGTGAGCAATCTACGGTTGGGAACATCTAGATGCCAAGTGATGGGCAGTGAAGGGCTTCGTTGGTTACACCCCTAGCTTGCGATGGCTGGAAAGCAACACAGTTATCAACGTTCCGTGCCTTCCTTCATGCAAAGCGTGTCTGCATTCCTCAGGAAACCTGAGCTGCACTGAAAAACACAATTAGCCTACGATTGCTTCTAGGAACTAAACCGTGAAGTCGGTATACCCCAAGCAGCAACTAGACTTCATGTCCAGTTTCAATAATTACAGGGTTTCCCTTAACTGATAGTTATTCCCGAGAAAAATTGCCACCTAGGCCTCACTAAGCCTTCACCTTGATATCCTTACACCACCATCACGACTCCCAGCATGGCAATGGTTACTAAGGTCATGCTCCATTGTGTCCACTGGATGTGCAATAAGAGAGCCAGAAACTCCAGAGGAATATGCTGTTTGGTCCCCCTGGAAATTGAGGCTTCCTGGAAAATTGTATTTTCCTCATTAGAAAGTTGAGAGTTGCAGCCTCAGTGTTACCTGGTAAACTCTGTTGTAGCCCACCTTTTCTTCATCGCACAATGGTATTTGTGAGGACAAGTGATTTTCCAAGAAAGAAACTTGGAGGTTGCCATTCTTTGGTATGTGCTCATCCTTCAGTGATCTACAGTGAATTGGCGAACCCGTTTGACCACTAGCCGCAAGGTAACGTTGCTCTTGAATCATGCCACAGGTTGGCATGCAGCTGAATCCATGTAGCCTTATTCAGTGTGGTTCTTGAGCTCTAGGAATCATTCCAGGTCTCAAAGTACTGGTGGGGCTGCACTAGGATGAGAAACGTACAAGAAGAATGGCCTGTGTGTTTGGGGATTTGTGAGCAGTGCACCATTGGGAAGAGCTCGATGCTGAGTCTTGGAAGGTGTAGGGCTTCTTTTGTTAAACCTCTAGAATCTGGTAAGTTGAAACAACTCAAGTGTCTCCCTTCTAAAGCACCTTGGAGGTACCAATCAGAGAAAGAAACAGCAGGGTCAATGCTCTGTGGTCTCTTTTGAAAATACGGCTCGAAGGAAATCTTTATTTTCTTCATTGGGATCTAGGGAGTTGCGTGCTCAATTCTTCTGAGAAACACTGTAGTTGCACATGTTCTCTTCATAGCACAATTGCCTTTGTGATGACAAGTGAGTTTCTAGGAAGGAAACTTGAGGATTGACATTCTTTGGTAGGTACTCATTCTTCGGAAATCTTCAGTGAATTGGCGAACCCATTTGTCCACTAGCCTCAAGTTAACGTTCCTCTTCTATCATGCCACAGGTTGGCATGCAGCTGAATCCAAGTAGCCTTATTATGTGTGGTCCTTGAGCTCTAGGAAGCGTTCTTGGCCTCTTAGTACTGGCTGGTCTGCACTAGAATGAGAAACGTGCAGGAAGGAAAGCGTGTGTGTTCCGGGGGTTGTGAGCAATGCACCGTTTGGAAGAGCTAGGTGCTGAGTAATGGGCAGTGTAGGGTTTCCCTGGATAAACACCTAGATTGCGACAGCTTGAAAACACCTGGCTATCAGCGTTCTGTTCAATCCTTCATGCCAAAAGTGTCTGCTTTTCTGCCTATCCGTGAGCACACAAAAAATAATATGATCCTACCCCTCCTTCTGGGAACTCACACGTGATGGAAACTACGCCCAGCAGCCAGTGGACTTTAAGTGCAGCCTGAAAAATTACAGGGTTTCCCTTGAAAGCTAGTTATTCCGGAGATACATTGTACACCCAGGCCTCACTCACCGATGACCCTGTAATACTTTGACCACATTCACGACTGCCTGTATTGCAAAGTTTACTCACAAAAGGGTTTAGTTGGTAACTTGAACGTCCAATAAGTACTCAGAAACTGCAGCATAAGAAGCTGTGCTCTCCCTTTGGAGATTGAGGCTTCATGGGAAGTTTATTTTCCACATTGGAATGTCGACACTTGCGGCCTCCGTGTTACCCGATAAACAGTGTAGTGGCCCATCGTCTCTTCACTGCAGAATTGCCTTTTCAGGCAAGTGATTTTCCATGAAACAAAGGTTTCCTTTCAATTCCTGCTACGTGCTCCTCCTTCAGCAGTTGTTAGTGAATAGGCCAACCACATGCGACGACTGGCCTCAACCTAACGTTCTGTTTTTCTCGTCACAATGGTAGGCAGGCAGCAGGTTCAATGCAGCGTTTGGCAAAGCAGTACTGGAACTGTAGGAGACATTTCTGGTGTCTTAGGAAAGGCGGGTGTGCACTAGGATCCACGATATTCACGAGGGGCTGCCAGTCTCTTCTGGAACTTGTGAGCAACGTTCAGTTGATGACAACTCTACGCCAAGAAAGGGCAGTGAAAGGCTTTTTCTGTTAAACCTCTAGAATGTGGTAAGTTGAAACAACTCAAGTATCTCCCTTCTAACGAGCCTTGGAGGAACAAAATAGAGGAAGAAACAGCAGGGTCAATGCTCTGTGGTCCCTTTTGAAAGCAAGGCATGAAGGGAAAGTTTATTTACCTCTTTCGGATTTGAAGAGTCGCAGGCTCAATTCTCCCTGAGAAACATTGTAGTTGCACATGTTCTCTGCATAGCACAATTCCCTTTGTGAGGACAAGGGATTTTCCAAGAAAAAAAACTTGGAGGTTGCCATTCCTTGGTATGTGCTCATCCTTCAGTAATATACAGTGAATTGGCGACCCTATTTGACCACTAGCCTCAAGCAAACGTTCCTCTTGTCTCCTAACACACGTTGGCGTGTGGCAGAATCCATGTAGCCTTATTCAGTTTTGTTCTTGGACTCTAGGAATCATTCCAGGTCTCAATACTGGCCGGTCTGCAGTTGGATGAGAAACCTACAAGAAGAAAGGCCTGTGAGTTCGGGGAGTTTTGAGCAATGCACCGTTGGGAACAGCTAGATGACGAGTCATGGGCTGTGAAGGGCCTCTTTCCTTAAACCTCTAGAATGTGGTAAGTTGAATGAACTCAAGGATCTCCCTTCTAAAGCACATTGGAGGTACAAACCAGAGAAAGAAAGAGCAGGGGCAGTGCTCTGTGGTCCCTTTTGAAAATAAGGCATGAAGGGAGACTTTATTTACCTCCTTGGGATTTAGAGAGTTGTGGGCTGAACTCTCCTGAGAAACACTGTAGTTGCACATGTTCTCTTCATAGCACATTTGCCTTTGTGATGACAAGTGAGTTTCTAGGAAAAATCTTGGAGGTTGCCATTCTTTGGTAGGTGCTCATCCTTCGGTAATCTTCAGTGAATTGGCGACGCCATTTGATCACTAGCCTCAAGCTAAGGCTCCTCTTGTATCATCCCACAGGTTGGCATGCAGCAGAATCCATGTAGCCTTATTCAGTGTGGTTCTTGGGCACTAGGAAACATTCGAAGTCTCCTAGGACTCAGGGGTCTGCACCAGACCCGAAACGTACAAAAAGGACGGCCTGTGTGTTCAAGGATTTGTGAGTAAGGCACCGTTGGGAACAGCTAGATGCCAAGTCAGGGGCAGTGAAAGGCTTCTTTTGTTAAACCTCTAGAATGTGGTACGCTGAAACAACTCAAGTATCTCCCTTCTAAATCACCTTGCAGGTACAAAACAGAGAAAGAAACAGCAGGTTCAATGCTCTGTGGTCCCTTTTGAAAATAAGGCTGGAAGGGAAACTTTATTTACCTCCTTGAGATTTAGAGAGTTGCAGGCTCAATTCTCCCTGAGAAACACTGTACTTGCACATCTTCCCTTCATAACACAATTGCCTTTGTGATGACGTGAGTTTCTAGGATAGAACCTTGGAGGTTGCCATTCCTTGGTAGTTGCTCATCCCTCGGTAATCTTCAGGGAATGAACCAAACACATGGGACCTCTAGCCTCAAGTTAACGTTCAGGTTTTCTCATGACAGGGGCAGGCATGACACAGATTCCATGCAGCCTTAGTCCCTGTGGTTCTTGAACTCTAGGAATCATATCAGTTCTCTTTTGACTCGCTGGTCTGCCCTAGGTTTTGAAACGTACTAAAAGGACCGCCTGTGTCTTCGCGAAGTTGTGAGCAATCTACGGTTGGGAACATCTAGATGCCAAGTGATGGGCAGTGAAGGGCTTCGTTGGTTCCACCCCTAGCTTGCGATGGCTGGAAAGCAACACAGTTTTCAACGTTCCGTGCCTTCCTTCATGCAAAGCGTGTCTGCATTCCTCAGGAAACCTGAGCTGCACTGAAAAACACAATTAGCCTACGATTGCTTCTAGGAACTAAACCGTGAAGTCGGTATACCTCAAGCAGCAACTAGACTTCATGTCCAGTTTCAATAATTACAGGGTTTCCCTTAACTGATAGTTATTCCCGAGAAAAATTGCCACCTAGGCCTCACTAAGCCTTCACCTTGATATCCTTACACCACCATCACGACTCCCAGCATGGCAATGGTTACTAAGGTCATGCTCCATTGTGTCCACTGGATGTGCAATAAGAGAGCCAGAAACTCCAGAGGAATATGCTGTTTGGTCCCCCTGGAAATTGAGGCTTCCTGGAAAATTGTATTTTCCTCATTAGAAAGTTGAGAGTTGCAGCCTCAGTGTTACCTGGTAAACTCTGTTGTAGCCCACCTTTTCTTCATCGCACAATGGTATTTGTGAGGACAAGTGATTTTCCAAGAAAGAAACTTGGAGGTTGCCATTCTTTGGTATGTGCTCATCCTTCAGTGATCTACAGTGAATTGGCGAACCCGTTTGACCACTAGCCGCAAGGTAACGTTGCTCTTGAATCATGCCACAGGTTGGCATGCAGCTGAATCCATGTAGCCTTATTCAGTGTGGTTCTTGAGCTCTAGGAATCATTCCAGGTCTCAAAGTACTGGTGGGGCTGCACTAGGATGAGAAACGTACAAGAAGAATGGCCTGTGTGTTTGGGGATTTGTGAGCAGTGCACCATTGGGAAGAGCTCGATGCTGAGTCTTGGAAGGTGTAGGGCTTCTTTTCTTAAACCTCTAGAATCTGGTAAGTTGAAACAACTCAAGTGTCTCCCTTCTAAAGCACCTTGGAGGTACCAATCAGAGAAAGAAACAGCAGGGTCAATGCTCTGTGGTCTCTTTTGAAAATACGGCTCGAAGGAAATCTTTATTTTCTTCATTGGGATCTAGGGAGTTGCGTGCTCAATTCTTCTGAGAAACACTGTAGTTGCACATGTTCTCTTCATAGCACAATTGCCTTTGTGATGACAAGTGAGTTTCTAGGAAGGAAACTTGAGGATTGACATTCTTTGGTAGGTACTCATTCTTCGGAAATCTTCAGTGAATTGGCGAACCCATTTGTCCACTAGCCTCAAGTTAACGTTCCTCTTCTATCATGCCACAGGTTGGCATGCAGCTGAATCCAAGTAGCCTTATTATGTGTGGTCCTTGAGCTCTAGGAAGCGTTCTTGGCCTCTTAGTACTGGCTGGTCTGCACTAGAATGAGAAACGTGCAGGAAGGAAAGCGTGTGTGTTCCGGGGGTTGTGAGCAATGCACCGTTTGGAAGAGCTAGGTGCTGAGTAATGGGCAGTGTAGGGTTTCCCTGGATAAACACCTAGATTGCGACAGCTTGAAAACACCTGGCTATCAGCGTTCTGTTCAATCCTTCATGCCAAAAGTGTCTGCTTTTCTGCCTATCCGTGAGCACACAAAAAATAATATGATCCTACCCCTCCTTCTGGGAACTCACACGTGATGGAAACTACGCCCAGCAGCCAGTGGACTTTAAGTGCAGCCTGAAAAATTACAGGGTTTCCCTTGAAAGCTAGTTATTCCGGAGATACATTGTACACCCAGGCCTCACTCACCGATGACCCTGTAATACTTTGACCACATTCACGACTGCCTGTATTGCAAAGTTTACTCACAAAAGGGTTTAGTTGGTAACTTGAACGTCCAATAAGTACTCAGAAACTGCAGCGTAAGAAGCTGTGCTCTCCCTTTGGAGATTGAGGCTTCATGGGAAGTTTATTTTCCACATTGGAATGTCGACACTTGGGGCCTCCGTGTTACCCGATAAACAGTGTAGTGGCCCATCGTCTCTTCACTGCAGAATTGCCTTTTCAGGCAAGTGATTTTCCATGAAACAAAGGTTTCCTTTCAATTCCTGCTACGTGCTCCTCCTTCAGCAGTTGTTAGTGAATAGGCCAACCACATGCGACGAATGGCCTCAACCTAACGTTCTGTTTTTCTCGTCACAATGGTAGGCAGGCAGCAGGTTCAATGCAGCGTTTGGCAAAGCAGTACTGGAACTGTAGGAGACATTTCTGGTGTCTTAGGAAAGGCGGGTGTGCACTAGGATCCACGATATTCACGAGGGGCTGCCAGTCTCTTCTGGAACTTGTGAGCAACGTTCAGTTGATGACAACTCTACGCCAAGAAAGGGCAGTGAAAGGCTTTTTCTGTTAAACCTCTAGAATGTGGTAAGTTGAAACAACTCAAGTATCTCCCTTCTAACGAACCTTGGAGGAACAAAATAGAGGAAGAAACAGCAGGGTCAATGCTCTGTGGTCCCTTTTGAAAGCAAGGCATGAAGGGAAAGTTTATTTACCTCTTTGGGATTTGAAGAGTCGCAGGCTCAATTCTCCCTGAGAAACATTGTAGTTGCACATGTTCTCTGCATAGCACAATTCCCTTTGTGAGGACAAGGGATTTTCCAAGAAAAAAAAACTTGGAGGTTGCCATTCCTTGGTATGTGCTCATCCTTCAGTAATATACAGTGAATTGGCGACCCTATTTGACCACTAGCCTCAAGCAAACGTTCCTCTTGTCTCCTAACACACGTTGGCGTGTGGCAGAATCCATGTAGCCTTATTCAGTGTTGTTCTTGGACTCTAGGAATCATTCCAGGTCTCAATACTGGCCGGTCTGCAGTTGGATGAGAAACCTACAAGAAGAAAGGCCTGTGAGTTCGGGGAGTTGTGAGCAATGCACCGTTGGGAACAGCTAGATGACGAGTCATGGGCTGTGAAGGGCCTCTTTCCTTAAACCTCTAGAATGTGGTAAGTTGAATGAACTCAAGGATCTCCCTTCTAAAGCACATTGGAGGTACAAACCAGAGAAAGAAAGAGCAGGGGCAGTGCTCTGTGGTCCCTTTTGAAAATAAGGCATGAAGGGAGACTTTATTTACCTCCTTGGGATTTATAGAGTTGTGGGCTGAACTCTCCTGAGAAACACTGTAGTTGCACATGTTCTCTTCATAGCACATTTGCCTTTGTGATGACAAGTGAGTTTCTAGGAAAAGTCTTGGAGGTTGCCATTCTTTGGTAGGTGCTCATCCTTCGGTAATCTTCAGTGAATTGGCGACGCCATTTGATCACTAGCCTCAAGCTAAAGCTCCTCTTGTATCATCCCACAGGTTGGCATGCAGCAGAATCCATGTAGCCTTATTCAGTGTGGTTCTTGGACACTAGGAAACATTCGAAGTCTCCTAGGACTCAGGGGTCTGCACCAGACCCGAAACGTACAAAAAGGACGGCCTGTGTGTTCAAGGATTTGTGAGTAAGGCACCGTTGGGAACAGCTAGATGCCGAGTCAGGGGCAGTGAAAGGCTTCTTTTGTTAAACCTCTAGAATGTGGTACGCTGAAACAACTCAAGTATCTCCCTTCTAAATCACCTTGCAGGTACAAAACAGAGAAAGAAACAGCAGGTTCAATGCTCTGTGGTCCCTTTTGAAAGCAAGGCATGAAGGGAAAGTTTATTTACCTCTTTGGGATTTGAAGAGTCGCAGGCTCAATTCTCCCTGAGAAACATTGTAGTTGCACATGTTCTCTGCATAGCACAATTCCCTTTGTGAGGACAAGGGATTTTCCAAGAAAAAAAAACTTGGAGGTTGCCATTCCTTGGTATGTGCTCATCCTTCAGTAATATACAGTGAATTGGCGACCCTATTTGACCACTAGCCTCAAGCAAACGTTCCTCTTGTCTCCTAACACACGTTGGCGTGTGGCAGAATCCATGTAGCCTTATTCAGTGTTGTTCTTGGACTCTAGGAATCATTCCAGATCTCAATACTGGCCGGTCTGCAGTAGGATGAGAAACCTACCAGAAGAAAGGCCTGTGAGTTCGGGGAGTTGTGAGCAATGCACCGTTGGGAACAGCTAGATGACGAGTCATGGGCTGTGAAGGGCCTCTTTCCTTAAACCTCTAGAATGTGGTAAGTTGAATGAACTCAAGGATCTCCCTTCTAAAGCACATTGGAGGTACAAACCAGAGAAAGAAAGAGCAGGGGCAGTGCTCTGTGGTCCCTTTTGAAAATAAGGCATGAAAGGAGACTTTATTTACCTCCTTGGGATTTAGAGAGTTGTGGGCTCAACTCTCCTGAGAAACACTGTAGTTGCACATGTTCTCTTCATAGCACATTTGCCTTTGTGATGACAAGTGAGTTTCTAGGAAAAATCTTGGAGGTTGCCATTCTTTGGTAGGTGCTCATCCTTCGGTAATCTTCAGTGAATTGGCGACGCCATTTGATCACTAGCCTCAAGCTAAGGCTCCTCTTGTATCATCCCACAGGTTGGCATGCAGCAGAATCCATGTAGCCTTATTCAGTGTGGTTCTTGGGCACTAGGAAACATTCGAAGTCTCCTAGGACTCAGGGGTCTGCACCAGACCCGAAACGTACAAAAAGGACGGCCTGTGTGTTCAAGGATTTGTGAGTAAGGCACCGTTGGGAACAGCTAGATGCCAAGTCAGGGGCAGTGAAAGGCTTCTTTTGTTAAACCTCTAGAATGTGGTACGCTGAAACAACTCAAGTATCTCCCTTCTAAATCACCTTGCAGGTACAAAACAGAGAAAGAAACAGCAGGTTCAATGCTCTGTGGTCCCTTTTGAAAATAAGGCTGGAAGGGAAACTTTATTTACCTCCTTGAGATTTAGAGAGTTGCAGGCTCAATTCTCCCTGAGAAACACTGTACTTGCACATCTTCCCTTCATAACACAATTGCCTTTGTGATGACGTGAGTTTCTAGGATAGAACCTTGGAGGTTGCCATTCCTTGGTAGTTGCTCATCCCTCGGTAATCTTCAGGGAATGAACCAAACACATGGGACCTCTAGCCTCAAGTTAACGTTCAGGTTTTCTCATGACAGGGGCAGGCATGCCACAGATTCCATGCAGCCTTAGTCCCTGTGGTTCTTGAACTCTAGGAATCATATCAGTTCTCTTTTGACTCGCTGGTCTGCCCTAGGTTTTGAAACGTACTAAAAGGACCGCCTGTGTCTTCGCGAAGTTGTGAGCAATCTACGGTTGGGAACATCTAGATGCCAAGTGATGGGCAGTGAAGGGCTTCGTTGGTTACACCCCTAGCTTGCGATGGCTGGAAAGCAACACAGTTATCAACGTTCCGTGCCTTCCTTCATGCAAAGCGTGTCTGCATTCCTCAGGAAACCTGAGCTGCACTGAAAAACACAATTAGCCTACGATTGCTTCTAGGAACTAAACCGTGAAGTCGGTATACCCCAAGCAGCAACTAGACTTCATGTCCAGTTTCAATAATTACAGGGTTTCCCTTAACTGATAGTTATTCCCGAGAAAAATTGCCACCTAGGCCTCACTAAGCCTTCACCTTGATATCCTTACACCACCATCACGACTCCCAGCATGGCAATGGTTACTAAGGTCATGCTCCATTGTGTCCACTGGATGTGCAATAAGAGAGCCAGAAACTCCAGAGGAATATGCTGTTTGGTCCCCCTGGAAATTGAGGCTTCCTGGAAAATTGTATTTTCCTCATTAGAAAGTTGAGAGTTGCAGCCTCAGTGTTACCTGGTAAACTCTGTTGTAGCCCACCTTTTCTTCATCGCACAATGGTATTTGTGAGGACAAGTGATTTTCCAAGAAAGAAACTTGGAGGTTGCCATTCTTTGGTATGTGCTCATCCTTCAGTGATCTACAGTGAATTGGCGAACCCGTTTGACCACTAGCCGCAAGGTAACGTTGCTCTTGAATCATGCCACAGGTTGGCATGCAGCTGAATCCATGTAGCCTTATTCAGTGTGGTTCTTGAGCTCTAGGAATCATTCCAGGTCTCAAAGTACTGGTGGGGCTGCACTAGGATGAGAAACGTACAAGAAGAATGGCCTGTGTGTTTGGGGATTTGTGAGCAGTGCACCATTGGGAAGAGCTCGATGCTGAGTCTTGGAAGGTGTAGGGCTTCTTTTGTTAAACCTCTAGAATCTGGTAAGTTGAAACAACTCAAGTGTCTCCCTTCTAAAGCACCTTGGAGGTACCAATCAGAGAAAGAAACAGCAGGGTCAATGCTCTGTGGTCTCTTTTGAAAATACGGCTCGAAGGAAATCTTTATTTTCTTCATTGGGATCTAGGGAGTTGCGTGCTCAATTCTTCTGAGAAACACTGTAGTTGCACATGTTCTCTTCATAGCACAATTGCCTTTGTGATGACAAGTGAGTTTCTAGGAAGGAAACTTGAGGATTGACATTCTTTGGTAGGTACTCATTCTTCGGAAATCTTCAGTGAATTGGCGAACCCATTTGTCCACTAGCCTCAAGTTAACGTTCCTCTTCTATCATGCCACAGGTTGGCATGCAGCTGAATCCAAGTAGCCTTATTATGTGTGGTCCTTGAGCTCTAGGAAGCGTTCTTGGCCTCTTAGTACTGGCTGGTCTGCACTAGAATGAGAAACGTGCAGGAAGGAAAGCGTGTGTGTTCCGGGGGTTGTGAGCAATGCACCGTTTGGAAGAGCTAGGTGCTGAGTAATGGGCAGTGTAGGGTTTCCCTGGATAAACACCTAGATTGCGACAGCTTGAAAACACCTGGCTATCAGCGTTCTGTTCAATCCTTCATGCCAAAAGTGTCTGCTTTTCTGCCTATCCGTGAGCACACAAAAAATAATATGATCCTACCCCTCCTTCTGGGAACTCACACGTGATGGAAACTACGCCCAGCAGCCAGTGGACTTTAAGTGCAGCCTGAAAAATTACAGGGTTTCCCTTGAAAGCTAGTTATTCCGGAGATACATTGTACACCCAGGCCTCACTCACCGATGACCCTGTAATACTTTGACCACATTCACGACTGCCTGTATTGCAAAGTTTACTCACAAAAGGGTTTAGTTGGTAACTTGAACGTCCAATAAGTACTCAGAAACTGCAGCATAAGAAGCTGTGCTCTCCCTTTGGAGATTGAGGCTTCATGGGAAGTTTATTTTCCACATTGGAATGTCGACACTTGCGGCCTCCGTGTTACCCGATAAACAGTGTAGTGGCCCATCGTCTCTTCACTGCAGAATTGCCTTTTCAGGCAAGTGATTTTCCATGAAACAAAGGTTTCCTTTCAATTCCTGCTACGTGCTCCTCCTTCAGCAGTTGTTAGTGAATAGGCCAACCACATGCGACGACTGGCCTCAACCTAACGTTCTGTTTTTCTCGTCACAATGGTAGGCAGGCAGCAGGTTCAATGCAGCGTTTGGCAAAGCAGTACTGGAACTGTAGGAGACATTTCTGGTGTCTTAGGAAAGGCGGGTGTGCACTAGGATCCACGATATTCACGAGGGGCTGCCAGTCTCTTCTGGAACTTGTGAGCAACGTTCAGTTGATGACAACTCTACGCCAAGAAAGGGCAGTGAAAGGCTTTTTCTGTTAAACCTCTAGAATGTGGTAAGTTGAAACAACTCAAGTATCTCCCTTCTAACGAGCCTTGGAGGAACAAAATAGAGGAAGAAACAGCAGGGTCAATGCTCTGTGGTCCCTTTTGAAAGCAAGGCATGAAGGGAAAGTTTATTTACCTCTTTCGGATTTGAAGAGTCGCAGGCTCAATTCTCCCTGAGAAACATTGTAGTTGCACATGTTCTCTGCATAGCACAATTCCCTTTGTGAGGACAAGGGATTTTCCAAGAAAAAAAACTTGGAGGTTGCCATTCCTTGGTATGTGCTCATCCTTCAGTAATATACAGTGAATTGGCGACCCTATTTGACCACTAGCCTCAAGCAAACGTTCCTCTTGTCTCCTAACACACGTTGGCGTGTGGCAGAATCCATGTAGCCTTATTCAGTTTTGTTCTTGGACTCTAGGAATCATTCCAGGTCTCAATACTGGCCGGTCTGCAGTTGGATGAGAAACCTACAAGAAGAAAGGCCTGTGAGTTCGGGGAGTTGTGAGCAATGCACCGTTGGGAACAGCTAGATGACGAGTCATGGGCTGTGAAGGGCCTCTTTCCTTAAACCTCTAGAATGTGGTAAGTTGAATGAACTCAAGGATCTCCCTTCTAAAGCACATTGGAGGTACAAACCAGAGAAAGAAAGAGCAGGGGCAGTGCTCTGTGGTCCCTTTTGAAAATAAGGCATGAAGGGAGACTTTATTTACCTCCTTGGGATTTAGAGAGTTGTGGGCTGAACTCTCCTGAGAAACACTGTAGTTGCACATGTTCTCTTCATAGCACATTTGCCTTTGTGATGACAAGTGAGTTTCTAGGAAAAATCTTGGAGGTTGCCATTCTTTGGTAGGTGCTCATCCTTCGGTAATCTTCAGTGAATTGGCGACGCCATTTGATCACTAGCCTCAAGCTAAGGCTCCTCTTGTATCATCCCACAGGTTGGCATGCAGCAGAATCCATGTAGCCTTATTCAGTGTGGTTCTTGGGCACTAGGAAACATTCGAAGTCTCCTAGGACTCAGGGGTCTGCACCAGACCCGAAACGTACAAAAATGACGGCCTGTGTGTTCAAGGATTTGTGAGTAAGGCACCGTTGGGAACAGCTAGATGCCAAGTCAGGGGCAGTGAAAGGCTTCTTTTGTTAAACCTCTAGAATGTGGTACGCTGAAACAACTCAAGTATCTCCCTTCTAAATCACCTTGCAGGTACAAAACAGAGAAAGAAACAGCAGGTTCAATGCTCTGTGGTCCCTTTTGAAAATAAGGCTGGAAGGGAAACTTTATTTACCTCCTTGAGATTTAGAGAGTTGCAGGCTCAATTCTCCCTGAGAAACACTGTACTTGCACATCTTCCCTTCATAACACAATTGCCTTTGTGATGACGTGAGTTTCTAGGATAGAACCTTGGAGGTTGCCATTCCTTGGTAGTTGCTCATCCCTCGGTAATCTTCAGGGAATGAACCAAACACATGGGACCTCTAGCCTCAAGTTAACGTTCAGGTTTTCTCATGACAGGGGCAGGCATGACACAGATTCCATGCAGCCTTAGTCCCTGTGGTTCTTGAACTCTAGGAATCATATCAGTTCTCTTTTGACTCGCTGGTCTGCCCTAGGTTTTGAAACGTACTAAAAGGACCGCCTGTGTCTTCGCGAAGTTGTGAGCAATCTACGGTTGGGAACATCTAGATGCCAAGTGATGGGCAGTGAAGGGCTTCGTTGGTTCCACCCCTAGCTTGCGATGGCTGGAAAGCAACACAGTTTTCAACGTTCCGTGCCTTCCTTCATGCAAAGCGTGTCTGCATTCCTCAGGAAACCTGAGCTGCACTGAAAAACACAATTAGCCTACGATTGCTTCTAGGAACTAAACCGTGAAGTCGGTATACCCCAAGCAGCAACTAGACTTCATGTCCAGTTTCAATAATTACAGGGTTTCCCTTAACTGATAGTTATTCCCGAGAAAAATTGCCACCTAGGCCTCACTAAGCCTTCACCTTGATATCCTTACACCACCATCACGACTCCCAGCATGGCAATGGTTACTAAGGTCATGCTCCATTGTGTCCACTGGATGTGCAATAAGAGAGCCAGAAACTCCAGAGGAATATGCTGTTTGGTCCCCCTGGAAATTGAGGCTTCCTGGAAAATTGTATTTTCCTCATTAGAAAGTTGAGAGTTGCAGCCTCAGTGTTACCTGGTAAACTCTGTTGTAGCCCACCTTTTCTTCATCGCACAATGGTATTTGTGAGGACAAGTGATTTTCCAAGAAAGAAACTTGGAGGTTGCCATTCTTTGGTATGTGCTCATCCTTCAGTGATCTACAGTGAATTGGCGAACCCGTTTGACCACTAGCCGCAAGGTAACGTTGCTCTTGAATCATGCCACAGGTTGGCATGCAGCTGAATCCATGTAGCCTTATTCAGTGTGGTTCTTGAGCTCTAGGAATCATTCCAGGTCTCAAAGTACTGGTGGGGCTGCACTAGGATGAGAAACGTACAAGAAGAATGGCCTGTGTGTTTGGGGATTTGTGAGCAGTGCACCATTGGGAAGAGCTCGATGCTGAGTCTTGGAAGGTGTAGGGCTTCTTTTCTTAAACCTCTAGAATCTGGTAAGTTGAAACAACTCAAGTGTCTCCCTTCTAAAGCACCTTGGAGGTACCAATCAGAGAAAGAAACAGCAGGGTCAATGCTCTGTGGTCTCTTTTGAAAATACGGCTCGAAGGAAATCTTTATTTTCTTCATTGGGATCTAGGGAGTTGCGTGCTCAATTCTTCTGAGAAACACTGTAGTTGCACATGTTCTCTTCATAGCACAATTGCCTTTGTGATGACAAGTGAGTTTCTAGGAAGGAAACTTGAGGATTGACATTCTTTGGTAGGTACTCATTCTTCGGAAATCTTCAGTGAATTGGCGAACCCATTTGTCCACTAGCCTCAAGTTAACGTTCCTCTTCTATCATGCCACAGGTTGGCATGCAGCTGAATCCAAGTAGCCTTATTATGTGTGGTCCTTGAGCTCTAGGAAGCGTTCTTGGCCTCTTAGTACTGGCTGGTCTGCACTAGAATGAGAAACGTGCAGGAAGGAAAGCGTGTGTGTTCCGGGGGTTGTGAGCAATGCACCGTTTGGAAGAGCTAGGTGCTGAGTAATGGGCAGTGTAGGGTTTCCCTGGATAAACACCTAGATTGCGACAGCTTGAAAACACCTGGCTATCAGCGTTCTGTTCAATCCTTCATGCCAAAAGTGTCTGCTTTTCTGCCTATCCGTGAGCACACAAAAAATAATATGATCCTACCCCTCCTTCTGGGAACTCACACGTGATGGAAACTACGCCCAGCAGCCAGTGGACTTTAAGTGCAGCCTGAAAAATTACAGGGTTTCCCTTGAAAGCTAGTTATTCCGGAGATACATTGTACACCCAGGCCTCACTCACCGATGACCCTGTAATACTTTGACCACATTCACGACTGCCTGTATTGCAAAGTTTACTCACAAAAGGGTTTAGTTGGTAACTTGAACGTCCAATAAGTACTCAGAAACTGCAGCGTAAGAAGCTGTGCTCTCCCTTTGGAGATTGAGGCTTCATGGGAAGTTTATTTTCCACATTGGAATGTCGACACTTGGGGCCTCCGTGTTACCCGATAAACAGTGTAGTGGCCCATCGTCTCTTCACTGCAGAATTGCCTTTTCAGGCAAGTGATTTTCCATGAAACAAAGGTTTCCTTTCAATTCCTGCTACGTGCTCCTCCTTCAGCAGTTGTTAGTGAATAGGCCAACCACATGCGACGAATGGCCTCAACCTAACGTTCTGTTTTTCTCGTCACAATGGTAGGCAGGCAGCAGGTTCAATGCAGCGTTTGGCAAAGCAGTACTGGAACTGTAGGAGACATTTCTGGTGTCTTAGGAAAGGCGGGTGTGCACTAGGATCCACGATATTCACGAGGGGCTGCCAGTCTCTTCTGGAACTTGTGAGCAACGTTCAGTTGATGACAACTCTACGCCAAGAAAGGGCAGTGAAAGGCTTTTTCTGTTAAACCTCTAGAATGTGGTAAGTTGAAACAACTCAAGTATCTCCCTTCTAACGAACCTTGGAGGAACAAAATAGAGGAAGAAACAGCAGGGTCAATGCTCTGTGGTCCCTTTTGAAAGCAAGGCATGAAGGGAAAGTTTATTTACCTCTTTGGGATTTGAAGAGTCGCAGGCTCAATTCTCCCTGAGAAACATTGTAGTTGCACATGTTCTCTGCATAGCACAATTCCCTTTGTGAGGACAAGGGATTTTCCAAGAAAAAAAAACTTGGAGGTTGCCATTCCTTGGTATGTGCTCATCCTTCAGTAATATACGTGAATTGGCGACCCTATTTGACCACTAGCCTCAAGCAAACGTTCCTCTTGTCTCCTAACACACGTTGGCGTGTGGCAGAATCCATGTAGCCTTATTCTGTGTTGTTCTTGGACTCTAGGAATCATTCCAGGTCTCAATACTGGCCGGTCTGCAGTTGGATGAGAAACCTACAAGAAGAAAGGCCTGTGAGTTCGGGGAGTTGTGAGCAATGCACCGTTGGGAACAGCTAGATGACGAGTCATGGGCTGTGAAGGGCCTCTTTCCTTAAACCTCTAGAATGTGGTAAGTTGAATGAACTCAAGGATCTCCCTTCTAAAGCACATTGGAGGTACAAACCAGAGAAAGAAAGAGCAGGGGCAGTGCTCTGTGGTCCCTTTTGAAAATAAGGCATGAAGGGAGACTTTATTTACCTCCTTGGGATTTAGAGAGTTGTGGGCTGAACTCTCCTGAGAAACACTGTAGTTGCACATGTTCTCTTCATAGCACATTTGCCTTTGTGATGACAAGTGAGTTTCTAGGAAAAGTCTTGGAGGTTGCCATTCTTTGGTAGGTGCTCATCCTTCGGTAATCTTCAGTGAATTGGCGACGCCATTTGATCACTAGCCTCAAGCTAAAGCTCCTCTTGTATCATCCCACAGGTTGGCATGCAGCAGAATCCATGTAGCCTTATTCAGTGTGGTTCTTGGGCACTAGGAAACATTCGAAGTCTCCTAGGACTCAGGGGTCTGCACCAGACCCGAAACGTACAAAAAGGACGGCCTGTGTGTTCAAGGATTTGTGAGTAAGGCACCGTTGGGAACAGCTAGATGCCGAGTCAGGGGCAGTGAAAGGCTTCTTTTGTTAAACCTCTAGAATGTGGTACGCTGAAACAACTCAAGTATCTCCCTTCTAAATCACCTTGCAGGTACAAAACAGAGAAAGAAACAGCAGGTTCAATGCTCTGTGGTCCCTTTTGAAAATAAGGCTGGAAGGGAAACTTTATTTACCTCCTTGAGATTTAGAGAGTTGCAGGCTCAATTCTCCCTGAGAAACACTGTACTTGCACATCTTCCCTTCATAACACAATTGCCTTTGTGATGACGTGAGTTTCTAGGATAGAACCTTGGAGGTTGCCATTCCTTGGTAGTTGCTCATCCCTCGGTAATCTTCAGGGAATGAACCAAACACATGGGACCTCTAGCCTCAAGTTAACGTTCAGGTTTTCTCATGACAGGGGCAGGCATGACACAGATTCCATGCAGCCTTAGTCCCTGTGGTTCTTGAACTCTAGGAATCATATCAGTTCTCTTTTGACTCGCTGGTCTGCCCTAGGTTTTGAAACGTACTAAAAGGACCGCCTGTGTCTTCGCGAAGTTGTGAGCAATCTACGGTTGGGAACATCTAGATGCCAAGTGATGGGCAGTGAAGGGCTTCGTTGGTTCCACCCCTAGCTTGCGATGGCTGGAAAGCAACACAGTTTTCAACGTTCCGTGCCTTCCTTCATGCAAAGCGTGTCTGCATTCCTCAGGAAACCTGAGCTGCACTGAAAAACACAATTAGCCTACGATTGCTTCTAGGAACTAAACCGTGAAGTCGGTATACCTCAAGCAGCAACTAGACTTCATGTCCAGTTTCAATAATTACAGGGTTTCCCTTAACTGATAGTTATTCCCGAGAAAAATTGCCACCTAGGCCTCACTAAGCCTTCACCTTGATATCCTTACACCACCATCACGACTCCCAGCATGGCAATGGTTACTAAGGTCATGCTCCATTGTGTCCACTGGATGTGCAATAAGAGAGCCAGAAACTCCAGAGGAATATGCTGTTTGGTCCCCCTGGAAATTGAGGCTTCCTGGAAAATTGTATTTTCCTCATTAGAAAGTTGAGAGTTGCAGCCTCAGTGTTACCTGGTAAACTCTGTTGTAGCCCACCTTTTCTTCATCGCACAATGGTATTTGTGAGGACAAGTGATTTTCCAAGAAAGAAACTTGGAGGTTGCCATTCTTTGGTATGTGCTCATCCTTCAGTGATCTACAGTGAATTGGCGAACCCGTTTGACCACTAGCCGCAAGGTAACGTTGCTCTTGAATCATGCCACAGGTTGGCATGCAGCTGAATCCATGTAGCCTTATTCAGTGTGGTTCTTGAGCTCTAGGAATCATTCCAGGTCTCAAAGTACTGGTGGGGCTGCACTAGGATGAGAAACGTACAAGAAGAATGGCCTGTGTGTTTGGGGATTTGTGAGCAGTGCACCATTGGGAAGAGCTCGATGCTGAGTCTTGGAAGGTGTAGGGCTTCTTTTCTTAAACCTCTAGAATCTGGTAAGTTGAAACAACTCAAGTGTCTCCCTTCTAAAGCACCTTGGAGGTACCAATCAGAGAAAGAAACAGCAGGGTCAATGCTCTGTGGTCTCTTTTGAAAATACGGCTCGAAGGAAATCTTTATTTTCTTCATTGGGATCTAGGGAGTTGCGTGCTCAATTCTTCTGAGAAACACTGTAGTTGCACATGTTCTCTTCATAGCACAATTGCCTTTGTGATGACAAGTGAGTTTCTAGGAAGGAAACTTGAGGATTGACATTCTTTGGTAGGTACTCATTCTTCGGAAATCTTCAGTGAATTGGCGAACCCATTTGTCCACTAGCCTCAAGTTAACGTTCCTCTTCTATCATGCCACAGGTTGGCATGCAGCTGAATCCAAGTAGCCTTATTATGTGTGGTCCTTGAGCTCTAGGAAGCGTTCTTGGCCTCTTAGTACTGGCTGGTCTGCACTAGAATGAGAAACGTGCAGGAAGGAAAGCGTGTGTGTTCCGGGGGTTGTGAGCAATGCACCGTTTGGAAGAGCTAGGTGCTGAGTAATGGGCAGTGTAGGGTTTCCCTGGATAAACACCTAGATTGCGACAGCTTGAAAACACCTGGCTATCAGCGTTCTGTTCAATCCTTCATGCCAAAAGTGTCTGCTTTTCTGCCTATCCGTGAGCACACAAAAAATAATATGATCCTACCCCTCCTTCTGGGAACTCACACGTGATGGAAACTACGCCCAGCAGCCAGTGGACTTTAAGTGCAGCCTGAAAAATTACAGGGTTTCCCTTGAAAGCTAGTTATTCCGGAGATACATTGTACACCCAGGCCTCACTCACCGATGACCCTGTAATACTTTGACCACATTCACGACTGCCTGTATTGCAAAGTTTACTCACAAAAGGGTTTAGTTGGTAACTTGAACGTCCAATAAGTACTCAGAAACTGCAGCGTAAGAAGCTGTGCTCTCCCTTTGGAGATTGAGGCTTCATGGGAAGTTTATTTTCCACATTGGAATGTCGACACTTGGGGCCTCCGTGTTACCCGATAAACAGTGTAGTGGCCCATCGTCTCTTCACTGCAGAATTGCCTTTTCAGGCAAGTGATTTTCCATGAAACAAAGGTTTCCTTTCAATTCCTGCTACGTGCTCCTCCTTCAGCAGTTGTTAGTGAATAGGCCAACCACATGCGACGAATGGCCTCAACCTAACGTTCTGTTTTTCTCGTCACAATGGTAGGCAGGCAGCAGGTTCAATGCAGCGTTTGGCAAAGCAGTACTGGAACTGTAGGAGACATTTCTGGTGTCTTAGGAAAGGCGGGTGTGCACTAGGATCCACGATATTCACGAGGGGCTGCCAGTCTCTTCTGGAACTTGTGAGCAACGTTCAGTTGATGACAACTCTACGCCAAGAAAGGGCAGTGAAAGGCTTTTTCTGTTAAACCTCTAGAATGTGGTAAGTTGAAACAACTCAAGTATCTCCCTTCTAACGAACCTTGGAGGAACAAAATAGAGGAAGAAACAGCAGGGTCAATGCTCTGTGGTCCCTTTTGAAAGCAAGGCATGAAGGGAAAGTTTATTTACCTCTTTGGGATTTGAAGAGTCGCAGGCTCAATTCTCCCTGAGAAACATTGTAGTTGCACATGTTCTCTGCATAGCACAATTCCCTTTGTGAGGACAAGGGATTTTCCAAGAAAAAAAAACTTGGAGGTTGCCATTCCTTGGTATGTGCTCATCCTTCAGTAATATACGTGAATTGGCGACCCTATTTGACCACTAGCCTCAAGCAAACGTTCCTCTTGTCTCCTAACACACGTTGGCGTGTGGCAGAATCCATGTAGCCTTATTCTGTGTTGTTCTTGGACTCTAGGAATCATTCCAGGTCTCAATACTGGCCGGTCTGCAGTTGGATGAGAAACCTACAAGAAGAAAGGCCTGTGAGTTCGGGGAGTTGTGAGCAATGCACCGTTGGGAACAGCTAGATGACGAGTCATGGGCTGTGAAGGGCCTCTTTCCTTAAACCTCTAGAATGTGGTAAGTTGAATGAACTCAAGGATCTCCCTTCTAAAGCACATTGGAGGTACAAACCAGAGAAAGAAAGAGCAGGGGCAGTGCTCTGTGGTCCCTTTTGAAAATAAGGCATGAAGGGAGACTTTATTTACCTCCTTGGGATTTAGAGAGTTGTGGGCTGAACTCTCCTGAGAAACACTGTAGTTGCACATGTTCTCTTCATAGCACATTTGCCTTTGTGATGACAAGTGAGTTTCTAGGAAAAGTCTTGGAGGTTGCCATTCTTTGGTAGGTGCTCATCCTTCGGTAATCTTCAGTGAATTGGCGACGCCATTTGATCACTAGCCTCAAGCTAAAGCTCCTCTTGTATCATCCCACAGGTTGGCATGCAGCAGAATCCATGTAGCCTTATTCAGTGTGGTTCTTGGGCACTAGGAAACATTCGAAGTCTCCTAGGACTCAGGGGTCTGCACCAGACCCGAAACGTACAAAAAGGACGGCCTGTGTGTTCAAGGATTTGTGAGTAAGGCACCGTTGGGAACAGCTAGATGCCGAGTCAGGGGCAGTGAAAGGCTTCTTTTGTTAAACCTCTAGAATGTGGTACGCTGAAACAACTCAAGTATCTCCCTTCTAAATCACCTTGCAGGTACAAAACAGAGAAAGAAACAGCAGGTTCAATGCTCTGTGGTCCCTTTTGAAAATAAGGCTGGAAGGGAAACTTTATTTACCTCCTTGAGATTTAGAGAGTTGCAGGCTCAATTCTCCCTGAGAAACACTGTACTTGCACATCTTCCCTTCATAACACAATTGCCTTTGTGATGACGTGAGTTTCTAGGATAGAACCTTGGAGGTTGCCATTCCTTGGTAGTTGCTCATCCCTCGGTAATCTTCAGGGAATGAACCAAACACATGGGACCTCTAGCCTCAAGTTAACGTTCAGGTTTTCTCATGACAGGGGCAGGCATGCCACAGATTCCATGCAGCCTTAGTCCCTGTGGTTCTTGAACTCTAGGAATCATATCAGTTCTCTTTTGACTCGCTGGTCTGCCCTAGGTTTTGAAACGTACTAAAAGGACCGCCTGTGTCTTCGGAAAGTTGTGAGCAATCTACGGTTGGGAAAATCTAGATGCCAAGTGATGGGCAGTGAAGAGCTTCGTTGGTTACACCCCTAGCTTGCGATGGCTGGAAAGCAACACAGTTATCAACGTTCCGTGCCTTCCTTCATGCAAAGCGTGTCTGCATTCCTCAGGAAACCTGAGCTGCACTGAAAAACACAATTAGCCTACGATTGCTTCTAGGAACTAAACCGTGAAGTCGGTATACCTCAAGCAGCAACTAGACTTCATGTCCAGTTTCAATAATTACAGGGTTTCCCTTAACTGATAGTTATTCCCGAGAAAAATTGCCACCTAGGCCTCACTAAGCCTTCACCTTGATATCCTTACACCACCATCACGACTCCCAGCATGGCAATGGTTACTAAGGTCATGCTCCATTGTGTCCACTGGATGTGCAATAAGAGAGCCAGAAACTCCAGAGGAATATGCTGTTTGGTCCCCCTGGAAATTGAGGCTTCCTGGAAAATTGTATTTTCCTCATTAGAAAGTTGAGAGTTGCAGCCTCAGTGTTACCTGGTAAACTCTGTTGTAGGCCACCTTTTCTTCATCGCACAATGGTATTTGTGAGGACAAGTGATTTTCCAAGAAAGAAACTTGGAGGTTGCCATTCTTTGGTATGTGCTCATCCTTCAGTGATCTACAGTGAATTGGCGAACCCGTTTGACCACTAGCCGCAAGGTAACGTTGCTCTTGAATCATGCCACAGGTTGGCATGCAGCTGAATCCATGTAGCCTTATTCAGTGTGGTTCTTGAGCTCTAGGAATCATTCCAGGTCTCAAAGTACTGGTGGGGCTGCACTAGGATGAGAAACGTACAAGAAGAATGGCCTGTGTGTTTGGGGATTTGTGAGCAGTGCACCATTGGGAAGAGCTCGATGCTGAGTCTTGGAAGGTGTAGGGCTTCTTTTGTTAAACCTCTAGAATCTGGTAAGTTGAAACAACTCAAGTGTCTCCCTTCTAAAGCACCTTGGAGGTACCAATCAGAGAAAGAAACAGCAGGGTCAATGCTCTGTGGTCTCTTTTGAAAATACGGCTCGAAGGAAATCTTTATTTTCTTCATTGGGATCTAGGGAGTTGCGTGCTCAATTCTTCTGAGAAACACTGTAGTTGCACATGTTCTCTTCATAGCACAATTGCCTTTGTGATGACAAGTGAGTTTCTAGGAAGGAAACTTGAGGATTGACATTCTTTGGTAGGTACTCATTCTTCGGAAATCTTCAGTGAATTGGCGAACCCATCTGTCCACTAGCCTCAAGCTAACGTTCCTCTTCTATCATGCCACAGGTTGGCATGCAGCTGAATCCAAGTAGCCTTATTATGTGTGGTCCTTGAGCTCTAGGAAGCGTTCTTGGCCTCTTAGTACTGGCTGGTCTGCACTAGAATGAGAAACGTGCAGGAAGGAAAGCGTGTGTGTTCCGGGGGTTGTGAGCAATGCACCGTTTGGAAGAGCTAGGTGCTGAGTAATGGGCAGTGTAGGGTTTCCCTGGATAAACACCTAGATTGCGACAGCTTGAAAACACCTGGCTATCAGCGTTCTGTTCAATCCTTCATGCCAAAAGTGTCTGCTTTTCTGCCTATCCGTGAGCACACAAAAAATAATATGATCCTACCCCTCCTTCTGGGAACTCACACGTGATGGAAACTACGCCCAGCAGCCAGTGGACTTTAAGTGCAGCCTGAAAAATTACAGGGTTTCCCTTGAAAGCTAGTTATTCCGGAGATACATTGTACACCCAGGCCTCACTCACCGATGACGCTGTAATACTTTGACCACATTCACGACTGCCTGTATTGCAAAGTTTACTCACAAAAGGGTTTAGTTGGTAACTTGAACGTCCAATAAGTACTCAGAAACTGCAGCATAAGAAGCTGTGCTCTCCCTTTGGAGATTGAGGCTTCATGGGAAGTTTATTTTCCACATTGGAATGTCGACACTTGCAGCCTCCGTGTTACCCGATAAACAGTGTAGTGGCCCATCGTCTCTTCACTGCAGAATTGCCTTTTCAGGCAAGTGATTTTCCATGAAACAAAGGTTTCCTTTCAATTCCTGCTACGTGCTCCTCCTTCAGCAGTTGTTAGTGAATAGGCCAACCACATGCGACGACTGGCCTCAACCTAACGTTCTGTTTTTCTCGTCACAATGGTAGGCAGGCAGCAGGTTCAATGCAGCGTTTGGCAAAGCAGTACTGGAACTGTAGGAGACATTTCTGGTGTCTTAGGAAAGGCGGGTGTGCACTAGGATCCACGATATTCACGAGGGGCTGCCAGTCTCTTCTGGAACTTGTGAGCAACGTTCAGTTGATGACAACTCTACGCCAAGAAAGGGCAGTGAAAGGCTTTTTCTGTTAAACCTCTAGAATGTGGTAAGTTGAAACAACTCAAGTATCTCCCTTCTAACGAACCTTGGAGGAACAAAATAGAGGAAGAAACAGCAGGGTCAATGCTCTGTGGTCCCTTTTGAAAGCAAGGCATGAAGGGAAAGTTTATTTACCTCTTTGGGATTTGAAGAGTCGCAGGCTCAATTCTCCCTGAGAAACATTGTAGTTGCACATGTTCTCTGCATAGCACAATTCCCTTTGTGAGGACAAGGGATTTTCCAAGAAAAAAAAACTTGGAGGTTGCCATTCCTTGGTATGTGCTCATCCTTCAGTAATATACAGTGAATTGGCGACCCTATTTGACCACTAGCCTCAAGCAAACGTTCCTCTTGTCTCCTAACACACGTTGGCGTGTGGCAGAATCCATGTAGCCTTATTCAGTGTTGTTCTTGGACTCTAGGAATCATTCCAGGTCTCAATACTGGCCGGTCTGCAGTTGGATGAGAAACCTACAAGAAGAAAGGCCTGTGAGTTCGGGGAGTTGTGAGCAATGCACCGTTGGGAACAGCTAGATGACGAGTCATGGGCTGTGAAGGGCCTCTTTCCTTAAACCTCTAGAATGTGGTAAGTTGAATGAACTCAAGGATCTCCCTTCTAAAGCACCTTGGAGGTACCAATCAGAGAAAGAAACAGCAGGGTCAATGCTCTGTGGTCTCTTTTGAAAATACGGCTCGAAGGAAATCTTTATTTTCTTCATTGGGATCTAGGGAGTTGCGTGCTCAATTCTTCTGAGAAACACTGTAGTTGCACATGTTCTCTTCATAGCACAATTGCCTTTGTGATGACAAGTGAGTTTCTAGGAAGGAAACTTGAGGATTGACATTCTTTGGTAGGTACTCATTCTTCGGAAATCTTCAGTGAATTGGCGAACCCATCTGTCCACTAGCCTCAAGCTAACGTTCCTCTTCTATCATGCCACAGGTTGGCATGCAGCTGAATCCAAGTAGCCTTATTATGTGTGGTCCTTGAGCTCTAGGAAGCGTTCTTGGCCTCTTAGTACTGGCTGGTCTGCACTAGAATGAGAAACGTGCAGGAAGGAAAGCGTGTGTGTTCCGGGGGTTGTGAGCAATGCACCGTTTGGAAGAGCTAGGTGCTGAGTAATGGGCAGTGTAGGGTTTCCCTGGATAAACACCTAGATTGCGACAGCTTGAAAACACCTGGCTATCAGCGTTCTGTTCAATCCTTCATGCCAAAAGTGTCTGCTTTTCTGCCTATCCGTGAGCACACAAAAAATAATATGATCCTACCCCTCCTTCTGGGAACTCACACGTGATGGAAACTACGCCCAGCAGCCAGTGGACTTTAAGTGCAGCCTGAAAAATTACAGGGTTTCCCTTGAAAGCTAGTTATTCCGGAGATACATTGTACACCCAGGCCTCACTCACCGATGACGCTGTAATACTTTGACCACATTCACGACTGCCTGTATTGCAAAGTTTACTCACAAAAGGGTTTAGTTGGTAACTTGAACGTCCAATAAGTACTCAGAAACTGCAGCATAAGAAGCTGTGCTCTCCCTTTGGAGATTGAGGCTTCATGGGAAGTTTATTTTCCACATTGGAATGTCGACACTTGCAGCCTCCGTGTTACCCGATAAACAGTGTAGTGGCCCATCGTCTCTTCACTGCAGAATTGCCTTTTCAGGCAAGTGATTTTCCATGAAACAAAGGTTTCCTTTCAATTCCTGCTACGTGCTCCTCCTTCAGCAGTTGTTAGTGAATAGGCCAACCACATGCGACGACTGGCCTCAACCTAACGTTCTGTTTTTCTCGTCACAATGGTAGGCAGGCAGCAGGTTCAATGCAGCGTTTGGCAAAGCAGTACTGGAACTGTAGGAGACATTTCTGGTGTCTTAGGAAAGGCGGGTGTGCACTAGGATCCACGATATTCACGAGGGGCTGCCAGTCTCTTCTGGAACTTGTGAGCAACGTTCAGTTGATGACAACTCTACGCCAAGAAAGGGCAGTGAAAGGCTTTTTCTGTTAAACCTCTAGAATGTGGTAAGTTGAAACAACTCAAGTATCTCCCTTCTAACGAACCTTGGAGGAACAAAATAGAGGAAGAAACAGCAGGGTCAATGCTCTGTGGTCCCTTTTGAAAGCAAGGCATGAAGGGAAAGTTTATTTACCTCTTTGGGATTTGAAGAGTCGCAGGCTCAATTCTCCCTGAGAAACATTGTAGTTGCACATGTTCTCTGCATAGCACAATTCCCTTTGTGAGGACAAGGGATTTTCCAAGAAAAAAAAACTTGGAGGTTGCCATTCCTTGGTATGTGCTCATCCTTCAGTAATATACAGTGAATTGGCGACCCTATTTGACCACTAGCCTCAAGCAAACGTTCCTCTTGTCTCCTAACACACGTTGGCGTGTGGCAGAATCCATGTAGCCTTATTCAGTGTTGTTCTTGGACTCTAGGAATCATTCCAGGTCTCAATACTGGCCGGTCTGCAGTTGGATGAGAAACCTACAAGAAGAAAGGCCTGTGAGTTCGGGGAGTTGTGAGCAATGCACCGTTGGGAACAGCTAGATGACGAGTCATGGGCTGTGAAGGGCCTCTTTCCTTAAACCTCTAGAATGTGGTAAGTTGAATGAACTCAAGGATCTCCCTTCTAAAGCACATTGGAGGTACAAACCAGAGAAAGAAAGAGCAGGGGCAGTGCTCTGTGGTCCCTTTTGAAAATAAGGCATGAAGGGAGACTTTATTTACCTCCTTGGGATTTATAGAGTTGTGGGCTGAACTCTCCTGAGAAACACTGTAGTTGCACATGTTCTCTTCATAGCACATTTGCCTTTGTGATGACAAGTGAGTTTCTAGGAAAAGTCTTGGAGGTTGCCATTCTTTGGTAGGTGCTCATCCTTCGGTAATCTTCAGTGAATTGGCGACGCCATTTGATCACTAGCCTCAAGCTAAAGCTCCTCTTGTATCATCCCACAGGTTGGCATGCAGCAGAATCCATGTAGCCTTATTCAGTGTGGTTCTTGGGCACTAGGAAACATTCGAAGTCTCCTAGGACTCAGGGGTCTGCACCAGACCCGAAACGTACAAAAAGGACGGCCTGTGTGTTCAAGGATTTGTGAGTAAGGCACCGTTGGGAACAGCTAGATGCCGAGTCAGGGGCAGTGAAAGGCTTCTTTTGTTAAACCTCTAGAATGTGGTACGCTGAAACAACTCAAGTATCTCCCTTCTAAATCACCTTGCAGGTACAAAACAGAGAAAGAAACAGCAGGTTCAATGCTCTGTGGTCCCTTTTGAAAGCAAGGCATGAAGGGAAAGTTTATTTACCTCTTTGGGATTTGAAGAGTCGCAGGCTCAATTCTCCCTGAGAAACATTGTAGTTGCACATGTTCTCTGCATAGCACAATTCCCTTTGTGAGGACAAGGGATTTTCCAAGAAAAAAAAACTTGGAGGTTGCCATTCCTTGGTATGTGCTCATCCTTCAGTAATATACAGTGAATTGGCGACCCTATTTGACCACTAGCCTCAAACAAACGTTCCTCTTGTCTCCTAACACACGTTGGCGTGTGGCAGAATCCATGTAGCCTTATTCAGTGTTGTTCTTGGACTCTAGGAATCATTCCAGATCTCAATACTGGCCGGTCTGCAGTAGGATGAGAAACCTACCAGAAGAAAGGCCTGTGAGTTCGGGGAGTTGTGAGCAATGCACCATTGGGAACAGCTAGATGACGAGTCATGGGCTGTGAAGGGCCTCTTTCCTTAAACCTCTAGAATGTGGTAAGTTGAATGAACTCAAGGATCTCCCTTCTAAAGCACATTGGAGGTACAAACCAGAGAAAGAAAGAGCAGGGGCAGTGCTCTGTGGTCCCTTTTGAAAATAAGGCATGAAAGGAGACTTTATTTACCTCCTTGGGATTTAGAGAGTTGTGGGCTGAACTCTCCTGAGAAACACTGTAGTTGCACATGTTCTCTTCATAGCACATTTGCCTTTGTGATGACAAGTGAGTTTCTAGGAAAAATCTTGGAGGTTGCCATTCTTTGGTAGGTGCTCATCCTTCGGTAATCTTCAGTGAATTGGCGACGCCATTTGATCACTAGCCTCAAGCTAAGGCTCCTCTTGTATCATCCCACAGGTTGGCATGCAGCAGAATCCATGTAGCCTTATTCAGTGTGGTTCTTGGGCACTAGGAAACATTCGAAGTCTCCTAGGACTCAGGGGTCTGCACCAGACCCGAAACGTACAAAAAGGACGGCCTGTGTGTTCAAGGATTTGTGAGTAAGGCACCGTTGGGAACAGCTAGATGCCAAGTCAGGGGCAGTGAAAGGCTTCTTTTGTTAAACCTCTAGAATGTGGTACGCTGAAACAACTCAAGTATCTCCCTTCTAAATCACCTTGCAGGTACAAAACAGAGAAAGAAACAGCAGGTTCAATGCTCTGTGGTCCCTTTTGAAAATAAGGCTGGAAGGGAAACTTTATTTACCTCCTTGAGATTTAGAGAGTTGCAGGCTCAATTCTCCCTGAGAAACACTGTACTTGCACATCTTCCCTTCATAACACAATTGCCTTTGTGATGACGTGAGTTTCTAGGATAGAACCTTGGAGGTTGCCATTCCTTGGTAGTTGCTCATCCCTCGGTAATCTTCAGGGAATGAACCAAACACATGGGACCTCTAGCCTCAAGTTAACGTTCAGGTTTTCTCATGACAGGGGCAGGCATGCCACAGATTCCATGCAGCCTTAGTCCCTGTGGTTCTTGAACTCTAGGAATCATATCAGTTCTCTTTTGACTCGCTGGTCTGCCCTAGGTTTTGAAACGTACTAAAAGGACCGCCTGTGTCTTCGCGAAGTTGTGAGCAATCTACGGTTGGGAACATCTAGATGCCAAGTGATGGGCAGTGAAGGGCTTCGTTGGTTACACCCCTAGCTTGCGATGGCTGGAAAGCAACACAGTTATCAACGTTCCGTGCCTTCCTTCATGCAAAGCGTGTCTGCATTCCTCAGGAAACCTGAGCTGCACTGAAAAACACAATTAGCCTACGATTGCTTCTAGGAACTAAACCGTGAAGTCGGTATACCCCAAGCAGCAACTAGACTTCATGTCCAGTTTCAATAATTACAGGGTTTCCCTTAACTGATAGTTATTCCCGAGAAAAATTGCCACCTAGGCCTCACTAAGCCTTCACCTTGATATCCTTACACCACCATCACGACTCCCAGCATGGCAATGGTTACTAAGGTCATGCTCCATTGTGTCCACTGGATGTGCAATAAGAGAGCCAGAAACTCCAGAGGAATATGCTGTTTGGTCCCCCTGGAAATTGAGGCTTCCTGGAAAATTGTATTTTCCTCATTAGAAAGTTGAGAGTTGCAGCCTCAGTGTTACCTGGTAAACTCTGTTGTAGCCCACCTTTTCTTCATCGCACAATGGTATTTGTGAGGACAAGTGATTTTCCAAGAAAGAAACTTGGAGGTTGCCATTCTTTGGTATGTGCTCATCCTTCAGTGATCTACAGTGAATTGGCGAACCCGTTTGACCACTAGCCGCAAGGTAACGTTGCTCTTGAATCATGCCACAGGTTGGCATGCAGCTGAATCCATGTAGCCTTATTCAGTGTGGTTCTTGAGCTCTAGGAATCATTCCAGGTCTCAAAGTACTGGTGGGGCTGCACTAGGATGAGAAACGTACAAGAAGAATGGCCTGTGTGTTTGGGGATTTGTGAGCAGTGCACCATTGGGAAGAGCTCGATGCTGAGTCTTGGAAGGTGTAGGGCTTCTTTTGTTAAACCTCTAGAATCTGGTAAGTTGAAACAACTCAAGTGTCTCCCTTCTAAAGCACCTTGGAGGTACCAATCAGAGAAAGAAACAGCAGGGTCAATGCTCTGTGGTCTCTTTTGAAAATACGGCTCGAAGGAAATCTTTATTTTCTTCATTGGGATCTAGGGAGTTGCGTGCTCAATTCTTCTGAGAAACACTGTAGTTGCACATGTTCTCTTCATAGCACAATTGCCTTTGTGATGACAAGTGAGTTTCTAGGAAGGAAACTTGAGGATTGACATTCTTTGGTAGGTACTCATTCTTCGGAAATCTTCAGTGAATTGGCGAACCCATTTGTCCACTAGCCTCAAGTTAACGTTCCTCTTCTATCATGCCACAGGTTGGCATGCAGCTGAATCCAAGTAGCCTTATTATGTGTGGTCCTTGAGCTCTAGGAAGCGTTCTTGGCCTCTTAGTACTGGCTGGTCTGCACTAGAATGAGAAACGTGCAGGAAGGAAAGCGTGTGTGTTCCGGGGGTTGTGAGCAATGCACCGTTTGGAAGAGCTAGGTGCTGAGTAATGGGCAGTGTAGGGTTTCCCTGGATAAACACCTAGATTGCGACAGCTTGAAAACACCTGGCTATCAGCGTTCTGTTCAATCCTTCATGCCAAAAGTGTCTGCTTTTCTGCCTATCCGTGAGCACACAAAAAATAATATGATCCTACCCCTCCTTCTGGGAACTCACACGTGATGGAAACTACGCCCAGCAGCCAGTGGACTTTAAGTGCAGCCTGAAAAATTACAGGGTTTCCCTTGAAAGCTAGTTATTCCGGAGATACATTGTACACCCAGGCCTCACTCACCGATGACCCTGTAATACTTTGACCACATTCACGACTGCCTGTATTGCAAAGTTTACTCACAAAAGGGTTTAGTTGGTAACTTGAACGTCCAATAAGTACTCAGAAACTGCAGCATAAGAAGCTGTGGTCTCCCTTTGGAGATTGAGGCTTCATGGGAAGTTTATTTTCCACATTGGAATGTCGACACTTGCGGCCTCTGTGTTACCCGATAAACAGTGTAGTGGCCCATCGTCTCTTCACTGCAGAATTGCCTTTTCAGGCAAGTGATTTTCCATGAAACAAAGGTTTCCTTTCAATTCCTGCTACGTGCTCCTCCTTCAGCAGTTGTTAGTGAATAGGCCAACCACATGCGACGACTGGCCTCAACCTAACGTTCTGTTTTTCTCGTCACAATGGTAGGCAGGCAGCAGGTTCAATGCAGCGTTTGGCAAAGCAGTACTGGAACTGTAGGAGACATTTCTGGTGTCTTAGGAAAGGCGGGTGTGCACTAGGATCCACGATATTCACGAGGGGCTGCCAGTCTCTTCTGGAACTTGTGAGCAACGTTCAGTTGATGACAACTCTACGCCAAGAAAGGGCAGTGAAAGGCTTTTTCTGTTAAACCTCTAGAATGTGGTAAGTTGAAACAACTCAAGTATCTCCCTTCTAACGAGCCTTGGAGGAACAAAATAGAGGAAGAAACAGCAGGGTCAATGCTCTGTGGTCCCTTTTGAAAGCAAGGCATGAAGGGAAAGTTTATTTACCTCTTTCGGATTTGAAGAGTCGCAGGCTCAATTCTCCCTGAGAAACATTGTAGTTGCACATGTTCTCTGCATAGCACAATTCCCTTTGTGAGGACAAGGGATTTTCCAAGAAAAAAAAACTTGGAGGTTGCCATTCCTTGGTATGTGCTCATCCTTCAGTAATATACAGTGAATTGGCGACCCTATTTGACCACTAGCCTCAAGCAAACGTTCCTCTTGTCTCCTAACACACGTTGGCGTGTGGCAGAATCCATGTAGCCTTATTCAGTGTTGTTCTTGGACTCTAGGAATCATTCCAGGTCTCAATACTGGCCGGTCTGCAGTTGGATGAGAAACCTACAAGAAGAAAGGCCTGTGAGTTCGGGGAGTTGTGAGCAATGCACCGTTGGGAACAGCTAGATGACGAGTCATGGGCTGTGAAGGGCCTCTTTCCTTAAACCTCTAGAATGTGGTAAGTTGAATGAACTCAAGGATCTCCCTTCTAAAGCACATTGGAGGTACAAACCAGAGAAAGAAAGAGCAGGGGCAGTGCTCTGTGGTCCCTTTTGAAAATAAGGCATGAAGGGAGACTTTATTTACCTCCTTGGGATTTAGAGAGTTGTGGGCTGAACTCTCCTGAGAAACACTGTAGTTGCACATGTTCTCTTCATAGCACATTTGCCTTTGTGATGACAAGTGAGTTTCTAGGAAAAATCTTGGAGGTTGCCATTCTTTGGTAGGTGCTCATCCTTCGGTAATCTTCAGTGAATTGGCGACGCCATTTGATCACTAGCCTCAAGCTAAGGCTCCTCTTGTATCATCCCACAGGTTGGCATGCAGCAGAATCCATGTAGCCTTATTCAGTGTGGTTCTTGGGCACTAGGAAACATTCGAAGTCTCCTAGGACTCAGGGGTCTGCACCAGACCCGAAACGTACAAAAAGGACGGCCTGTGTGTTCAAGGATTTGTGAGTAAGGCACCGTTGGGAACAGCTAGATGCCAAGTCAGGGGCAGTGAAAGGCTTCTTTTGTTAAACCTCTAGAATGTGGTACGCTGAAACAACTCAAGTATCTCCCTTCTAAATCACCTTGCAGGTACAAAACAGAGAAAGAAACAGCAGGTTCAATGCTCTGTGGTCCCTTTTGAAAATAAGGCTGGAAGGGAAACTTTATTTACCTCCTTGAGATTTAGAGAGTTGCAGGCTCAATTCTCCCTGAGAAACACTGTACTTGCACATCTTCCCTTCATAACACAATTGCCTTTGTGATGACGTGAGTTTCTAGGATAGAACCTTGGAGGTTGCCATTCCTTGGTAGTTGCTCATCCCTCGGTAATCTTCAGGGAATGAACCAAACACATGGGACCTCTAGCCTCAAGTTAACGTTCAGGTTTTCTCATGACAGGGGCAGGCATGCCACAGATTCCATGCAGCCTTAGTCCCTGTGGTTCTTGAACTCTAGGAATCATATCAGTTCTCTTTTGACTCGCTGGTCTGCCCTAGGTTTTGAAACGTACTAAAAGGACCGCCTGTGTCTTCGCGAAGTTGTGAGCAATCTACGGTTGGGAACATCTAGATGCCAAGTGATGGGCAGTGAAGGGCTTCGTTGGTTCCACCCCTAGCTTGCGATGGCTGGAAAGCAACACAGTTTTCAACGTTCCGTGCCTTCCTTCATGCAAAGCGTGTCTGCATTCCTCAGGAAACCTGAGCTGCACTGAAAAACACAATTAGCCTACGATTGCTTCTAGGAACTAAACCGTGAAGTCGGTATACCTCAAGCAGCAACTAGACTTCATGTCCAGTTTCAATAATTACAGGGTTTCCCTTAACTGATAGTTATTCCCGAGAAAAATTGCCACCTAGGCCTCACTAAGCCTTCACCTTGATATCCTTACACCACCATCACGACTCCCAGCATGGCAATGGTTACTAAGGTCATGCTCCATTGTGTCCACTGGATGTGCAATAAGAGAGCCAGAAACTCCAGAGGAATATGCTGTTTGGTCCCCCTGGAAATTGAGGCTTCCTGGAAAATTGTATTTTCCTCATTAGAAAGTTGAGAGTTGCAGCCTCAGTGTTACCTGGTAAACTCTGTTGTAGCCCACCTTTTCTTCATCGCACAATGGTATTTGTGAGGACAAGTGATTTTCCAAGAAAGAAACTTGGAGGTTGCCATTCTTTGGTATGTGCTCATCCTTCAGTGATCTACAGTGAATTGGCGAACCCGTTTGACCACTAGCCGCAAGGTAACGTTGCTCTTGAATCATGCCACAGGTTGGCATGCAGCTGAATCCATGTAGCCTTATTCAGTGTGGTTCTTGAGCTCTAGGAATCATTCCAGGTCTCAAAGTACTGGTGGGGCTGCACTAGGATGAGAAACGTACAAGAAGAATGGCCTGTGTGTTTGGGGATTTGTGAGCAGTGCACCATTGGGAAGAGCTCGATGCTGAGTCTTGGAAGGTGTAGGGCTTCTTTTCTTAAACCTCTAGAATCTGGTAAGTTGAAACAACTCAAGTGTCTCCCTTCTAAAGCACCTTGGAGGTACCAATCAGAGAAAGAAACAGCAGGGTCAATGCTCTGTGGTCTCTTTTGAAAATACGGCTCGAAGGAAATCTTTATTTTCTTCATTGGGATCTAGGGAGTTGCGTGCTCAATTCTTCTGAGAAACACTGTAGTTGCACATGTTCTCTTCATAGCACAATTGCCTTTGTGATGACAAGTGAGTTTCTAGGAAGGAAACTTGAGGATTGACATTCTTTGGTAGGTACTCATTCTTCGGAAATCTTCAGTGAATTGGCGAACCCATTTGTCCACTAGCCTCAAGTTAACGTTCCTCTTCTATCATGCCACAGGTTGGCATGCAGCTGAATCCAAGTAGCCTTATTATGTGTGGTCCTTGAGCTCTAGGAAGCGTTCTTGGCCTCTTAGTACTGGCTGGTCTGCACTAGAATGAGAAACGTGCAGGAAGGAAAGCGTGTGTGTTCCGGGGGTTGTGAGCAATGCACCGTTTGGAAGAGCTAGGTGCTGAGTAATGGGCAGTGTAGGGTTTCCCTGGATAAACACCTAGATTGCGACAGCTTGAAAACACCTGGCTATCAGCGTTCTGTTCAATCCTTCATGCCAAAAGTGTCTGCTTTTCTGCCTATCCGTGAGCACACAAAAAATAATATGATCCTACCCCTCCTTCTGGGAACTCACACGTGATGGAAACTACGCCCAGCAGCCAGTGGACTTTAAGTGCAGCCTGAAAAATTACAGGGTTTCCCTTGAAAGCTAGTTATTCCGGAGATACATTGTACACCCAGGCCTCACTCACCGATGACCCTGTAATACTTTGACCACATTCACGACTGCCTGTATTGCAAAGTTTACTCACAAAAGGGTTTAGTTGGTAACTTGAACGTCCAATAAGTACTCAGAAACTGCAGCATAAGAAGCTGTGCTCTCCCTTTGGAGATTGAGGCTTCATGGGAAGTTTATTTTCCACATTGGAATGTCGACACTTGCGGCCTCCGTGTTACCCGATAAACAGTGGAGTGGCCCATCGTCTCTTCACTGCAGAATTGCCTTTTCAGGCAAGTGATTTTCCATGAAACAAAGGTTTCCTTTCAATTCCTGCTACGTGCTCCTCCTTCAGCAGTTGTTAGTGAATAGGCCAACCACATGCGACGACTGGCCTCAACCTAACGTTCTGTTTTTCTCGTCACAATGGTAGGCAGGCAGCAGGTTCAATGCAGCGTTTGGCAAAGCAGTACTGGAACTGTAGGAGACATTTCTGGTGTCTTAGGAAAGGCGGGTGTGCACTAGGATCCACGATATTCACGAGGGGCTGCCAGTCTCTTCTGGAACTTGTGAGCAACGTTCAGTTGATGACAACTCTACGCCAAGAAAGGGCAGTGAAAGGCTTTTTCTGTTAAACCTCTAGAATGTGGTAAGTTGAAACAACTCAAGTATCTCCCTTCTAACGAACCTTGGAGGAACAAAATAGAGGAAGAAACAGCAGGGTCAATGCTCTGTGGTCCCTTTTGAAAGCAAGGCATGAAGGGAAAGTTTATTTACCTCTTTGGGATTTGAAGAGTCGCAGGCTCAATTCTCCCTGAGAAACATTGTAGTTGCACATGTTCTCTGCATAGCACAATTCCCTTTGTGAGGACAAGGGATTTTCCAAGAAAAAAAAAAAACTTGGAGGTTGCCATTCCTTGGTATGTGCTCATCCTTCAGTAATATACAGTGAATTGGCGACCCTATTTGACCACTAGCCTCAAGCAAACGTTCCTCTTGTCTCCTAACACACGTTGGCGTGTGGCAGAATCCATGTAGCCTTATTCAGTGTTGTTCTTGGACTCTAGGAATCATTCCAGGTCTCAATACTGGCCGGTCTGCAGTTGGATGAGAAACCTACAAGAAGAAAGGCCTGTGAGTTCGGGGAGTTGTGAGCAATGCACCGTTGGGAACAGCTAGATGACGAGTCATGGGCTGTGAAGGGCCTCTTTCCTTAAACCTCTAGAATGTGGTAAGTTGAATGAACTCAAGGATCTCCCTTCTAAAGCACATTGGAGGTACAAACCAGAGAAAGAAAGAGCAGGGGCAGTGCTCTGTGGTCCCTTTTGAAAATAAGGCATGAAGGGAGACTTTATTTACCTCCTTGGGATTTAGAGAGTTGTGGGCTGAACTCTCCTGAGAAACACTGTAGTTGCACATGTTCTCTTCATAGCACATTTGCCTTTGTGATGACAAGTGAGTTTCTAGGAAAAATCTTGGAGGTTGCCATTCTTTGGTAGGTGCTCATCCTTCGGTAATCTTCAGTGAATTGGCGACGCCATTTGATCACTAGCCTCAAGCTAAGGCTCCTCTTGTATCATCCCACAGGTTGGCATGCAGCAGAATCCATGTAGCCTTATTCAGTGTGGTTCTTGGGCACTAGGAAACATTCGAAGTCTCCTAGGACTCAGGGGTCTGCACCAGACCCGAAACGTACAAAAAGGACGGCCTGTGTGTTCAAGGATTTGTGAGTAAGGCACCGTTGGGAACAGCTAGATGCCAAGTCAGGGGCAGTGAAAGGCTTCTTTTGTTAAACCTCTAGAATGTGGTACGCTGAAACAACTCAAGTATCTCCCTTCTAAATCACCTTGCAGGTACAAAACAGAGAAAGAAACAGCAGGTTCAATGCTCTGTGGTCCCTTTTGAAAATAAGGCTGGAAGGGAAACTTTATTTACCTCCTTGAGATTTAGAGAGTTGCAGGCTCAATTCTCCCTGAGAAACACTGTACTTGCACATCTTCCCTTCATAACACAATTGCCTTTGTGATGACGTGAGTTTCTAGGATAGAACCTTGGAGGTTGCCATTCCTTGGTAGTTGCTCATCCCTCGGTAATCTTCAGGGAATGAACCAAACACATGGGACCTCTAGCCTCAAGTTAACGTTCAGGTTTTCTCATGACAGGGGCAGGCATGACACAGATTCCATGCAGCCTTAGTCCCTGTGGTTCTTGAACTCTAGGAATCATATCAGTTCTCTTTTGACTCGCTGGTCTGCCCTAGGTTTTGAAACGTACTAAAAGGACCGCCTGTGTCTTCGCGAAGTTGTGAGCAATCTACGGTTGGGAACATCTAGATGCCAAGTGATGGGCAGTGAAGGGCTTCGTTGGTTCCACCCCTAGCTTGCGATGGCTGGAAAGCAACACAGTTTTCAACGTTCCGTGCCTTCCTTCATGCAAAGCGTGTCTGCATTCCTCAGGAAACCTGAGCTGCACTGAAAAACACAATTAGCCTACGATTGCTTCTAGGAACTAAACCGTGACGTCGGTATACCTCAAGCAGCAACTAGACTTCATGTCCAGTTTCAATAATTACAGGGTTTCCCTTAACTGATAGTTATTCCCGAGAAAAATTGCCACCTAGGCCTCACTAAGCCTTCACCTTGATATCCTTACACCACCATCACGACTCCCAGCATGGCAATGGTTACTAAGGTCATGCTCCATTGTGTCCACTGGATGTGCAATAAGAGAGCCAGAAACTCCAGAGGAATATGCTGTTTGGTCCCCCTGGAAATTGAGGCTTCCTGGAAAATTGTATTTTCCTCATTAGAAAGTTGAGAGTTGCAGCCTCAGTGTTACCTGGTAAACTCTGTTGTAGCCCACCTTTTCTTCATCGCACAATGGTATTTGTGAGGACAAGTGATTTTCCAAGAAAGAAACTTGGAGGTTGCCATTCTTTGGTATGTGCTCATCCTTCAGTGATCTACAGTGAATTGGCGAACCCGTTTGACCACTAGCCGCAAGGTAACGTTGCTCTTGAATCATGCCACAGGTTGGCATGCAGCTGAATCCATGTAGCCTTATTCAGTGTGGTTCTTGAGCTCTAGGAATCATTCCAGGTCTCAAAGTACTGGTGGGGCTGCACTAGGATGAGAAACGTACAAGAAGAATGGCCTGTGTGTTTGGGGATTTGTGAGCAGTGCACCATTGGGAAGAGCTCGATGCTGAGTCTTGGAAGGTGTAGGGCTTCTTTTGTTAAACCTCTAGAATCTGGTAAGTTGAAACAACTCAAGTGTCTCCCTTCTAAAGCACCTTGGAGGTACCAATCAGAGAAAGAAACAGCAGGGTCAATGCTCTGTGGTGTCTTTTGAAAATACGGCTCGAAGGAAATCTTTATTTTCTTCATTGGGATCTAGGGAGTTGCGTGCTCAATTCTTCTGAGAAACACTGTAGTTGCACATGTTCTCTTCATAGCACAATTGCCTTTGTGATGACAAGTGAGTTTCTAGGAAGGAAACTTGAGGATTGCCATTCTTTGGTAGGTACTCATTCATCGGAAATCTTCAGTGAATTGGCGAACCCATTTGTCCACTAGCCTCAAGCTAACGTTCCTCTTCTATCATGCCACAGGTTGACATTCAGCTGAATCCAAGTAGCCTTATTATGTGTGGTCCTTGAGCTCTAGGAAGCGTTCCTGGCCTCTTAGTACTGGCTGGTCTGCACTAGAATGAGAAACGTGCAGGAAGGAAAGCGTGTGTGTTCCGGGGGTTGTGAGCAATGCACCGTTTGGAAGAGCTAGGTGCTGAGTAATGGGCAGTGTAGGGTTTCCCTGGATAAACACCTAGATTGCGACAGCTTGAAAACACCTGGCTATCAGCGTTCTGTTCAATCCTTCATGCCAAAAGTGTCTGCTTTTCTGCCTATCCGTGAGCACACAAAAAATAATATGATCCTACCCCTCCTTCTGGGAACTCACACGTGATGGAAACTACGCCCAGCAGCCAGTGGACTTTAAGTGCAGCCTGAAAAATTACAGGGTTTCCCTTGAAAGCTAGTTATTCCGGAGATACATTGTACACCCAGGCCTCACTCACCGATGACCCTGTAATACTTTGACCACATTCACGACTGCCTGTATTGCAAAGTTTACTCACAAAAGGGTTTAGTTGGTAACTTGAACGTCCAATAAGTACTCAGAAACTGCAGCGTAAGAAGCTGTGCTCTCCCTTTGGAGATTGAGGCTTCATGGGAAGTTTATTTTCCACATTGGAATGTCGACACTTGGGGCCTCCGTGTTACCCGATAAACAGTGTAGTGGCCCATCGTCTCTTCACTGCAGAATTGCCTTTTCAGGCAAGTGATTTTCCATGAAACAAAGGTTTCCTTTCAATTCCTGCTACGTGCTCCTCCTTCAGCAGTTGTTAGTGAATAGGCCAACCACATGCGACGAATGGCCTCAACCTAACGTTCTGTTTTTCTCGTCACAATGGTAGGCAGGCAGCAGGTTCAATGCAGCGTTTGGCAAAGCAGTACTGGAACTGTAGGAGACATTTCTGGTGTCTTAGGAAAGGCGGGTGTGCACTAGGATCCACGATATTCACGAGGGGCTGCCAGTCTCTTCTGGAACTTGTGAGCAACGTTCAGTTGATGACAACTCTACGCCAAGAAAGGGCAGTGAAAGGCTTTTTCTGTTAAACCTCTAGAATGTGGTAAGTTGAAACAACTCAAGTATCTCCCTTCTAACGAGCCTTGGAGGAACAAAATAGAGGAAGAAACAGCAGGGTCAATGCTCTGTGGTCCCTTTTGAAAGCAAGGCATGAAGGGAAAGTTTATTTACCTCTTTCGGATTTGAAGAGTCGCAGGCTCAATTCTCCCTGAGAAACATTGTAGTTGCACATGTTCTCTGCATAGCACAATTCCCTTTGTGAGGACAAGGGATTTTCCAAGAAAAAAAAACTTGGAGGTTGCCATTCCTTGGTATGTGCTCATCCTTCAGTAATATACAGTGAATTGGCGACCCTATTTGACCACTAGCCTCAAGCAAACGTTCCTCTTGTCTCCTAACACACGTTGGCGTGTGGCAGAATCCATGTAGCCTTATTCAGTGTTGTTCTTGGACTCTAGGAATCATTCCAGGTCTCAATACTGGCCGGTCTGCAGTTGGATGAGAAACCTACAAGAAGAAAGGCCTGTGAGTTCGGGGAGTTGTGAGCAATGCACCGTTGGGAACAGCTAGATGACGAGTCATGGGCTGTGAAGGGCCTCTTTCCTTAAACCTCTAGAATGTGGTAAGTTGAATGAACTCAAGGATCTCCCTTCTAAAGCACATTGGAGGTACAAACCAGAGAAAGAAAGAGCAGGGGCAGTGCTCTGTGGTCCCTTTTGAAAATAAGGCATGAAGGGAGACTTTATTTACCTCCTTGGGATTTAGAGAGTTGTGGGCTGAACTCTCCTGAGAAACACTGTAGTTGCACATGTTCTCTTCATAGCACATTTGCCTTTGTGATGACAAGTGAGTTTCTAGGAAAAATCTTGGAGGTTGCCATTCTTTGGTAGGTGCTCATCCTTCGGTAATCTTCAGTGAATTGGCGACGCCATTTGATCACTAGCCTCAAGCTAAGGCTCCTCTTGTATCATCCCACAGGTTGGCATGCAGCAGAATCCATGTAGCCTTATTCAGTGTGGTTCTTGGGCACTAGGAAACATTCGAAGTCTCCTAGGACTCAGGGGTCTGCACCAGACCCGAAACGTACAAAAAGGACGGCCTGTGTGTTCAAGGATTTGTGAGTAAGGCACCGTTGGGAACAGCTAGATGCCAAGTCAGGGGCAGTGAAAGGCTTCTTTTGTTAAACCTCTAGAATGTGGTACGCTGAAACAACTCAAGTATCTCCCTTCTAAATCACCTTGCAGGTACAAAACAGAGAAAGAAACAGCAGGTTCAATGCTCTGTGGTCCCTTTTGAAAATAAGGCTGGAAGGGAAACTTTATTTACCTCCTTGAGATTTAGAGAGTTGCAGGCTCAATTCTCCCTGAGAAACACTGTACTTGCACATCTTCCCTTCATAACACAATTGCCTTTGTGATGACGTGAGTTTCTAGGATAGAACCTTGGAGGTTGCCATTCCTTGGTAGTTGCTCATCCCTCGGTAATCTTCAGGGAATGAACCAAACACATGGGACCTCTAGCCTCAAGTTAACGTTCAGGTTTTCTCATGACAGGGGCAGGCATGACACAGATTCCATGCAGCCTTAGTCCCTGTGGTTCTTGAACTCTAGGAATCATATCAGTTCTCTTTTGACTCGCTGGTCTGCCCTAGGTTTTGAAACGTACTAAAAGGACCGCCTGTGTCTTCGCGAAGTTGTGAGCAATCTACGGTTGGGAACATCTAGATGCCAAGTGATGGGCAGTGAAGGGCTTCGTTGGTTCCACCCCTAGCTTGCGATGGCTGGAAAGCAACACAGTTTTCAACGTTCCGTGCCTTCCTTCATGCAAAGCGTGTCTGCATTCCTCAGGAAACCTGAGCTGCACTGAAAAACACAATTAGCCTACGATTGCTTCTAGGAACTAAACCGTGAAGTCGGTATACCTCAAGCAGCAACTAGACTTCATGTCCAGTTTCAATAATTACAGGGTTTCCCTTAACTGATAGTTATTCCCGAGAAAAATTGCCACCTAGGCCTCACTAAGCCTTCACCTTGATATCCTTACACCACCATCACGACTCCCAGCATGGCAATGGTTACTAAGGTCATGCTCCATTGTGTCCACTGGATGTGCAATAAGAGAGCCAGAAACTCCAGAGGAATATGCTGTTTGGTCCCCCTGGAAATTGAGGCTTCCTGGAAAATTGTATTTTCCTCATTAGAAAGTTGAGAGTTGCAGCCTCAGTGTTACCTGGTAAACTCTGTTGTAGCCCACCTTTTCTTCATCGCACAATGGTATTTGTGAGGACAAGTGATTTTCCAAGAAAGAAACTTGGAGGTTGCCATTCTTTGGTATGTGCTCATCCTTCAGTGATCTACAGTGAATTGGCGAACCCGTTTGACCACTAGCCGCAAGGTAACGTTGCTCTTGAATCATGCCACAGGTTGGCATGCAGCTGAATCCATGTAGCCTTATTCAGTGTGGTTCTTGAGCTCTAGGAATCATTCCAGGTCTCAAAGTACTGGTGGGGCTGCACTAGGATGAGAAACGTACAAGAAGAATGGCCTGTGTGTTTGGGGATTTGTGAGCAGTGCACCATTGGGAAGAGCTCGATGCTGAGTCTTGGAAGGTGTAGGGCTTCTTTTCTTAAACCTCTAGAATCTGGTAAGTTGAAACAACTCAAGTGTCTCCCTTCTAAAGCACCTTGGAGGTACCAATCAGAGAAAGAAACAGCAGGGTCAATGCTCTGTGGTGTCTTTTGAAAATACGGCTCGAAGGAAATCTTTATTTTCTTCATTGGGATCTAGGGAGTTGCGTGCTCAATTCTTCTGAGAAACACTGTAGTTGCACATGTTCTCTTCATAGCACAATTGCCTTTGTGATGACAAGTGAGTTTCTAGGAAGGAAACTTGAGGATTGACATTCTTTGGTAGGTACTCATTCTTCGGAAATCTTCAGTGAATTGGCGAACCCATTTGTCCACTAGCCTCAAGTTAACGTTCCTCTTCTATCATGCCACAGGTTGGCATGCAGCTGAATCCAAGTAGCCTTATTATGTGTGGTCCTTGAGCTCTAGGAAGCGTTCTTGGCCTCTTAGTACTGGCTGGTCTGCACTAGAATGAGAAACGTGCAGGAAGGAAAGCGTGTGTGTTCCGGGGGTTGTGAGCAATGCACCGTTTGGAAGAGCTAGGTGCTGAGTAATGGGCAGTGTAGGGTTTCCCTGGATAAACACCTAGATTGCGACAGCTTGAAAACACCTGGCTATCAGCGTTCTGTTCAATCCTTCATGCCAAAAGTGTCTGCTTTTCTGCCTATCCGTGAGCACACAAAAAATAATATGATCCTACCCCTCCTTCTGGGAACTCACACGTGATGGAAACTACGCCCAGCAGCCAGTGGACTTTAAGTGCAGCCTGAAAAATTACAGGGTTTCCCTTGAAAGCTAGTTATTCCGGAGATACATTGTACACCCAGGCCTCACTCACCGATGACCCTGTAATACTTTGACCACATTCACGACTGCCTGTATTGCAAAGTTTACTCACAAAAGGGTTTAGTTGGTAACTTGAACGTCCAATAAGTACTCAGAAACTGCAGCATAAGAAGCTGTGCTCTCCCTTTGGAGATTGAGGCTTCATGGGAAGTTTATTTTCCACATTGGAATGTCGACACTTGCGGCCTCCGTGTTACCCGATAAACAGTGGAGTGGCCCATCGTCTCTTCACTGCAGAATTGCCTTTTCAGGCAAGTGATTTTCCATGAAACAAAGGTTTCCTTTCAATTCCTGCTACGTGCTCCTCCTTCAGCAGTTGTTAGTGAATAGGCCAACCACATGCGACGACTGGCCTCAACCTAACGTTCTGTTTTTCTCGTCACAATGGTAGGCAGGCAGCAGGTTCAATGCAGCGTTTGGCAAAGCAGTACTGGAACTGTAGGAGACATTTCTGGTGTCTTAGGAAAGGCGGGTGTGCACTAGGATCCACGATATTCACGAGGGGCTGCCAGTCTCTTCTGGAACTTGTGAGCAACGTTCAGTTGATGACAACTCTACGCCAAGAAAGGGCAGTGAAAGGCTTTTTCTGTTAAACCTCTAGAATGTGGTAAGTTGAAACAACTCAAGTATCTCCCTTCTAACGAACCTTGGAGGAACAAAATAGAGGAAGAAACAGCAGGGTCAATGCTCTGTGGTCCCTTTTGAAAGCAAGGCATGAAGGGAAAGTTTATTTACCTCTTTCGGATTTGAAGAGTCGCAGGCTCAATTCTCCCTGAGAAACATTGTAGTTGCACATGTTCTCTGCATAGCACAATTCCCTTTGTGAGGACAAGGGATTTTCCAAGAAAAAAAAAAACTTGGAGGTTGCCATTCCTTGGTATGTGCTCATCCTTCAGTAATATACAGTGAATTGGCGACCCTATTTGACCACTAGCCTCAAGCAAACGTTCCTCTTGTCTCCTAACACACGTTGGCGTGTGGCAGAATCCATGTAGCCTTATTCAGTGTTGTTCTTGGACTCTAGGAATCATTCCAGGTCTCAATACTGGCCGGTCTGCAGTTGGATGAGAAACCTACAAGAAGAAAGGCCTGTGAGTTCGGGGAGTTGTGAGCAATGCACCGTTGGGAACAGCTAGATGACGAGTCATGGGCTGTGAAGGGCCTCTTTCCTTAAACCTCTAGAATGTGGTAAGTTGAATGAACTCAAGGATCTCCCTTCTAAAGCACATTGGAGGTACAAACCAGAGAAAGAAAGAGCAGGGGCAGTGCTCTGTGGTCCCTTTTGAAAATAAGGCATGAAGGGAGACTTTATTTACCTCCTTGGGATTTAGAGAGTTGTGGGCTGAACTCTCCTGAGAAACACTGTAGTTGCACATGTTCTCTTCATAGCACATTTGCCTTTGTGATGACAAGTGAGTTTCTAGGAAAAATCTTGGAGGTTGCCATTCTTTGGTAGGTGCTCATCCTTCGGTAATCTTCAGTGAATTGGCGACGCCATTTGATCACTAGCCTCAAGCTAAGGCTCCTCTTGTATCATCCCACAGGTTGGCATGCAGCAGAATCCATGTAGCCTTATTCAGTGTGGTTCTTGGGCACTAGGAAACATTCGAAGTCTCCTAGGACTCAGGGGTCTGCACCAGACCCGAAACGTACAAAAAGGACGGCCTGTGTGTTCAAGGATTTGTGAGTAAGGCACCGTTGGGAACAGCTAGATGCCAAGTCAGGGGCAGTGAAAGGCTTCTTTTGTTAAACCTCTAGAATGTGGTACGCTGAAACAACTCAAGTATCTCCCTTCTAAATCACCTTGCAGGTACAAAACAGAGAAAGAAACAGCAGGTTCAATGCTCTGTGGTCCCTTTTGAAAATAAGGCTGGAAGGGAAACTTTATTTACCTCCTTGAGATTTAGAGAGTTGCAGGCTCAATTCTCCCTGAGAAACACTGTACTTGCACATCTTCCCTTCATAACACAATTGCCTTTGTGATGACGTGAGTTTCTAGGATAGAACCTTGGAGGTTGCCATTCCTTGGTAGTTGCTCATCCCTCGGTAATCTTCAGGGAATGAACCAAACACATGGGACCTCTAGCCTCAAGTTAACGTTCAGGTTTTCTCATGACAGGGGCAGGCATGACACAGATTCCATGCAGCCTTAGTCCCTGTGGTTCTTGAACTCTAGGAATCATATCAGTTCTCTTTTGACTCGCTGGTCTGCCCTAGGTTTTGAAACGTACTAAAAGGACCGCCTGTGTCTTCGCGAAGTTGTGAGCAATCTACGGTTGGGAACATCTAGATGCCAAGTGATGGGCAGTGAAGGGCTTCGTTGGTTCCACCCCTAGCTTGCGATGGCTGGAAAGCAACACAGTTTTCAACGTTCCGTGCCTTCCTTCATGCAAAGCGTGTCTGCATTCCTCAGGAAACCTGAGCTGCACTGAAAAACACAATTAGCCTACGATTGCTTCTAGGAACTAAACCGTGAAGTCGGTATACCTCAAGCAGCAACTAGACTTCATGTCCAGTTTCAATAATTACAGGGTTTCCCTTAACTGATAGTTATTCCCGAGAAAAATTGCCACCTAGGCCTCACTAAGCCTTCACCTTGATATCCTTACACCACCATCACGACTCCCAGCATGGCAATGGTTACTAAGGTCATGCTCCATTGTGTCCACTGGATGTGCAATAAGAGAGCCAGAAACTCCAGAGGAATATGCTGTTTGGTCCCCCTGGAAATTGAGGCTTCCTGGAAAATTGTATTTTCCTCATTAGAAAGTTGAGAGTTGCAGCCTCAGTGTTACCTGGTAAACTCTGTTGTAGCCCACCTTTTCTTCATCGCACAATGGTATTTGTGAGGACAAGTGATTTTCCAAGAAAGAAACTTGGAGGTTTCCATTCTTTGGTATGTGCTCATCCTTCAGTGATCTACAGTGAATTGGCGAACCCGTTTGATCACTAGCCGCAAGGTAACGTTGCTCTTGAATCATGCCACAGGTTGGCATGCAGCTGAATCCATGTAGCCTTATTCAGTGTGGTTCTTGAGCTCTAGGAATCATTCCAGGTCTCAAAGTACTGGTGGGGCTGCACTAGGATGAGAAACGTACAAGAAGAATGGCCTGTGTGTTTGGGGATTTGTGAGCAGTGCACCATTGGGAAGAGCTCGATGCTGAGTCTTGGAAGGTGTAGGGCTTCTTTTGTTAAACCTCTAGAATCTGGTAAGTTGAAACAACTCAAGTGTCTCCCTTCTAAAGCACCTTGGAGGTACCAATCAGAGAAAGAAACAGCAGGGTCAATGCTCTGTGGTGTCTTTTGAAAATACGGCTCGAAGGAAATCTTTATTTTCTTCATTGGGATCTAGGGAGTTGCGTGCTCAATTCTTCTGAGAAACACTGTAGTTGCACATGTTCTCTTCATAGCACAATTGCCTTTGTGATGACAAGTGAGTTTCTAGGAAGGAAACTTGAGGATTGCCATTCTTTGGTAGGTACTCATTCATCGGAAATCTTCAGTGAATTGGCGAACCCATTTGTCCACTAGCCTCAAGCTAACGTTCCTCTTCTATCATGCCACAGGTTGACATTCAGCTGAATCCAAGTAGCCTTATTATGTGTGGTCCTTGAGCTCTAGGAAGCGTTCCTGGCCTCTTAGTACTGGCTGGTCTGCACTAGAATGAGAAACGTGCAGGAAGGAAAGCGTGTGTGTTCCGGGGGTTGTGAGCAATGCACCGTTTGGAAGAGCTAGGTGCTGAGTAATGGGCAGTGTAGGGTTTCCCTGGATAAACACCTAGATTGCGACAGCTTGAAAACACCTGGCTATCAGCGTTCTGTTCAATCCTTCATGCCAAAAGTGTCTGCTTTTCTGCCTATCCGTGAGCACACAAAAAATAATATGATCCTACCCCTCCTTCTGGGAACTCACACGTGATGGAAACTACGCCCAGCAGCCAGTGGACTTTAAGTGCAGCCTGAAAAATTACAGGGTTTCCCTTGAAAGCTAGTTATTCCGGAGATACATTGTACACCCAGGCCTCACTCACCGATGACCCTGTAATACTTTGACCACATTCACGACTGCCTGTATTGCAAAGTTTACTCACAAAAGGGTTTAGTTGGTAACTTGAACGTCCAATAAGTACTCAGAAACTGCAGCGTAAGAAGCTGTGCTCTCCCTTTGGAGATTGAGGCTTCATGGGAAGTTTATTTTCCACATTGGAATGTCGACACTTGGGGCCTCCGTGTTACCCGATAAACAGTGTAGTGGCCCATCGTCTCTTCACTGCAGAATTGCCTTTTCAGGCAAGTGATTTTCCATGAAACAAAGGTTTCCTTTCAATTCCTGCTACGTGCTCCTCCTTCAGCAGTTGTTAGTGAATAGGCCAACCACATGCGACGAATGGCCTCAACCTAACGTTCTGTTTTTCTCGTCACAATGGTAGGCAGGCAGCAGGTTCAATGCAGCGTTTGGCAAAGCAGTACTGGAACTGTAGGAGACATTTCTGGTGTCTTAGGAAAGGCGGGTGTGCACTAGGATCCACGATATTCACGAGGGGCTGCCAGTCTCTTCTGGAACTTGTGAGCAACGTTCAGTTGATGACAACTCTATGCCAAGAAAGGGCAGTGAAAGGCTTTTTCTGTTAAACCTCTAGAATGTGGTAAGTTGAAACAACTCAAGTATCTCCCTTCTAACGAACCTTGGAGGAACAAAATAGAGGAAGAAACAGCAGGGTCAATGCTCTGTGGTCCCTTTTGAAAGCAAGGCATGAAGGGAAAGTTTATTTACCTCTTTGGGATTTGAAGAGTCGCAGGCTCAATTCTCCCTGAGAAACATTGTAGTTGCACATGTTCTCTGCATAGCACAATTCCCTTTGTGAGGACAAGGGATTTTCCAAGAAAAAAAAACTTGGAGGTTGCCATTCCTTGGTATGTGCTCATCCTTCAGTAATATACAGTGAATTGGCGACCCTATTTGACCACTAGCCTCAAGCAAACGTTCCTCTTGTCTCCTAACACACGTTGGCGTGTGGCAGAATCCATGTAGCCTTATTCAGTGTTGTTCTTGGACTCTAGGAATCATTCCAGGTCTCAATACTGGCCGGTCTGCAGTAGGATGAGAAACCTACAAGAAGAAAGGCCTGTGAGTTCGGGGAGTTGTGAGCAATGCACCGTTGGGAACAGCTAGATGACGAGTCATGGGCTGTGAAGGGCCTCTTTCCTTAAACCTCTAGAATGTGGTAAGTTGAATGAACTCAAGGATCTCCCTTCTAAAGCACATTGGAGGTACAAACCAGAGAAAGAAAGAGCAGGGGCAGTGCTCTGTGGTCCCTTTTGAAAATAAGGCATGAAAGGAGACTTTATTTACCTCCTTGGGATTTAGAGAGTTGTGGGCTGAACTCTCCTGAGAAACACTGTAGTTGCACATGTTCTCTTCATAGCACATTTGCCTTTGTGATGACAAGTGAGTTTCTAGGAAAAATCTTGGAGGTTGCCATTCTTTGGTAGGTGCTCATCCTTCGGTAATCTTCAGTGAATTGGCGACGCCATTTGATCACTAGCCTCAAGCTAAGGCTCCTCTTGTATCATCCCACAGGTTGGCATGCAGCAGAATCCATGTAGCCTTATTCAGTGTGGTTCTTGGGCACTAGGAAACATTCGAAGTCTCCTAGGACTCAGGGGTCTGCACCAGACCCGAAACGTACAAAAAGGACGGCCTGTGTGTTCAAGGATTTGTGAGTAAGGCACCGTTGGGAACAGCTAGATGCCAAGTCAGGGGCAGTGAAAGGCTTCTTTTGTTAAACCTCTAGAATGTGGTACGCTGAAACAACTCAAGTATCTCCCTTCTAAATCACCTTGCAGGTACAAAACAGAGAAAGAAACAGCAGGTTCAATGCTCTGTGGTCCCTTTTGAAAATAAGGCTGGAAGGGAAACTTTATTTACCTCCTTGAGATTTAGAGAGTTGCAGGCTCAATTCTCCCTGAGAAACACTGTACTTGCACATCTTCCCTTCATAACACAATTGCCTTTGTGATGACGTGAGTTTCTAGGATAGAACCTTGGAGGTTGCCATTCCTTGGTAGTTGCTCATCCCTCGGTAATCTTCAGGGAATGAACCAAACACATGGGACCTCTAGCCTCAAGTTAACGTTCAGGTTTTCTCATGACAGGGGCAGGCATGCCACAGATTCCATGCAGCCTTAGTCCCTGTGGTTCTTGAACTCTAGGAATCATATCAGTTCTCTTTTGACTCGCTGGTCTGCCCTAGGTTTTGAAACGTACTAAAAGGACCGCCTGTGTCTTCGCGAAGTTGTGAGCAATCTACGGTTGGGAACATCTAGATGCCAAGTGATGGGCAGTGAAGGGCTTCGTTGGTTACACCCCTAGCTTGCGATGGCTGGAAAGCAACACAGTTATCAACGTTCCGTGCCTTCCTTCATGCAAAGCGTGTCTGCATTCCTCAGGAAACCTGAGCTGCACTGAAAAACACAATTAGCCTACGATTGCTTCTAGGAACTAAACCGTGAAGTCGGTATACCTCAAGCAGCAACTAGACTTCATGTCCAGTTTCAATAATTACAGGGTTTCCCTTAACTGACAGTTATTCCCGAGAAAAATTGCCACCTAGGCCTCACTAAGCCTTCACCTTGATATCCTTACACCACCATCACGACTCCCAGCATGGCAATGGTTACTAAGGTCATGCTCCATTGTGTCCACTGGATGTGCAATAAGAGAGCCAGAAACTCCAGAGGAATATGCTGTTTGGTCCCCCTGGAAATTGAGGCTTCCTGGAAAATTGTATTTTCCTCATTAGAAAGTTGAGATTTGCAGCCTCAGTGTTACCTGGTAAACTCTGTTGTAGCCCACCTTTTCTTCATCGCACAATGGTATTTGTGAGGACAAGTGATTTTCCAAGAAAGAAACTTGGAGGTTGCCATTCTTTGGTATGTGCTCATCCTTCAGTGATCTACAGTGAATTGGCGAACCCGTTTGACCACTAGCCGCAAGGTAACGTTGCTCTTGAATCATGCCACAGGTTGGCATGCAGCTGAATCCATGTAGCCTTATTCAGTGTGGTTCTTGAGCTCTAGGAATCATTCCAGGTCTCAAAGTACTGGTGGGGCTGCACTAGGATGAGAAACGTACAAGAAGAATGGCCTGTGTGTTTGGGGATTTGTGAGCAGTGCACCATTGGGAAGAGCTCGATGCTGAGTCTTGGAAGGTGTAGGGCTTCTTTTGTTAAACCTCTAGAATCTGGTAAGTTGAAACAACTCAAGTGTCTCCCTTCTAAAGCACCTTGGAGGTACCAATCAGAGAAAGAAACAGCAGGGTCAATGCTCTGTGGTCTCTTTTGAAAATACGGCTCGAAGGAAATCTTTATTTTCTTCATTGGGATCTAGGGAGTTGCGTGCTCAATTCTTCTGAGAAACACTGTAGTTGCACATGTTCTCTTCATAGCAAATTGCCTTTGTGATGACAAGTGAGTTTCTAGGAAGGAAACTTGAGGATTGACATTCTTTGGTAGGTACTCATTCTTCGGAAATCTTCAGTGAATTGGCGAACCCATTTGTCCACTAGCCTCAAGCTAACGTTCCTCTTCTATCATGCCACAGGTTGGCATGCATCTGAATCCAAGTAGCCTTATTATGTGTGGTCCTTGAGCTCTAGGAAGCGTTCTTGGCCTCTTAGTACTGGCTGGTCTGCACTAGAATGAGAAACGTGCAGGAAGGAAAGCGTGTGTGTTCCGGGGGTTGTGAGCAATGCACCGTTTGGAAGAGCTAGGTGCTGAGTAATGGGCAGTGTAGGGTTTCCCTGGATAAACACCTAGATTGCGACAGCTTGAAAACACCTGGCTATCAGCGTTCTGTTCAATCCTTCATGCCAAAAGTGTCTGCTTTTCTGCCTATCCGTGAGCACACAAAAAATAATATGATCCTACCCCTCCTTCTGGGAACTCACACGTGATGGAAACTACGCCCAGCAGCCAGTGGACTTTAAGTGCAGCCTGAAAAATTACAGGGTTTCCCTTGAAAGCTAGTTATTCCGGAGATACATTGTACACCCAGGCCTCACTCACCGATGACCCTGTAATACTTTGACCACATTCACGACTGCCTGTATTGCAAAGTTTACTCACAAAAGGGTTTAGTTGGTAACTTGAACGTCCAATAAGTACTCAGAAACTGCAGCATAAGAAGCTGTGGTCTCCCTTTGGAGATTGAGGCTTCATGGGAAGTTTATTTTCCACATTGGAATGTCGACACTTGCGGCCTCCGTGTTACCCGATAAACAGTGTAGTGGCCCATCGTCTCTTCACTGCAGAATTGCCTTTTCAGGCAAGTGATTTTCCATGAAACAAAGGTTTCCTTTCAATTCCTGCTACGTGCTCCTCCTTCAGCAGTTGTTAGTGAATAGGCCAACCACATGCGACGACTGGCCTCAACCTAACGTTCTGTTTTTCTCGTCACAATGGTAAGCAGGCAGCAGGTTCAATGCAGCGTTTGGCAAAGCAGTACTGGAACTGTAGGAGACATTTCTGGTGTCTTAGGAAAGGCGGGTGTGCACTAGGATCCACGATATTCACGAGGGGCTGCCAGTCTCTTCTGGAACTTGTGAGCAACGTTCAGTTGATGACAACTCTACGCCAAGAAAGGGCAGTGAAAGGCTTTTTCTGTTAAACCTCTAGAATGTGGTAAGTTGAAACAACTCAAGTATCTCCCTTCTAACGAGCCTTGGAGGAACAAAATAGAGGAAGAAACAGCAGGGTCAATGCTCTGTGGTCCCTTTTGAAAGCAAGGCATGAAGGGAAAGTTTATTTACCTCTTTCGGATTTGAAGAGTCGCAGGCTCAATTCTCCCTGAGAAACATTGTAGTTGCACATGTTCTCTGCATAGCACAATTCCCTTTGTGAGGACAAGGGATTTTCCAAGAAAAAAAAACTTGGAGGTTGCCATTCCTTGGTATGTGCTCATCCTTCAGTAATATACAGTGAATTGGCGACCCTATTTGACCACTAGCCTCAAGCAAACGTTCCTCTTGTCTCCTAACACACGTTGGCGTGTGGCAGAATCCATGTAGCCTTATTCAGTGTTGTTCTTGGACTCTAGGAATCATTCCAGGTCTCAATACTGGCCGGTCTGCAGTTGGATGAGAAACCTACAAGAAGAAAGGCCTGTGAGTTCGGGGAGTTGTGAGCAATGCACCGTTGGGAACAGCTAGATGACGAGTCATGGGCTGTGAAGGGCCTCTTTCCTTAAACCTCTAGAATGTGGTAAGTTGAATGAACTCAAGGATCTCCCTTCTAAAGCACATTGGAGGTACAAACCAGAGAAAGAAAGAGCAGGGGCAGTGCTCTGTGGTCCCTTTTGAAAATAAGGCATGAAGGGAGACTTTATTTACCTCCTTGGGATTTAGAGAGTTGTGGGCTGAACTCTCCTGAGAAACACTGTAGTTGCACATGTTCTCTTCATAGCACATTTGCCTTTGTGATGACAAGTGAGTTTCTAGGAAAAATCTTGGAGGTTGCCATTCTTTGGTAGGTGCTCATCCTTCGGTAATCTTCAGTGAATTGGCGACGCCATTTGATCACTAGCCTCAAGCTAAGGCTCCTCTTGTATCATCCCACAGGTTGGCATGCAGCAGAATCCATGTAGCCTTATTCAGTGTGGTTCTTGGGCACTAGGAAACATTCGAAGTCTCCTAGGACTCAGGGGTCTGCACCAGACCCGAAACGTACAAAAAGGACGGCCTGTGTGTTCAAGGATTTGTGAGTAAGGCACCGTTGGGAACAGCTAGATGCCAAGTCAGGGGCAGTGAAAGGCTTCTTTTGTTAAACCTCTAGAATGTGGTACGCTGAAACAACTCAAGTATCTCCCTTCTAAATCACCTTTCAGGTACAAAACAGAGAAAGAAACAGCAGGTTCAATGCTCTGTGGTCCCTTTTGAAAATAAGGCTGGAAGGGAAACTTTATTTACCTCCTTGAGATTTAGAGAGTTGCAGGCTCAATTCTCCCTGAGAAACACTGTACTTGCACATCTTCCCTTCATAACACAATTGCCTTTGTGATGACGTGAGTTTCTAGGATAGAACCTTGGAGGTTGCCATTCCTTGGTAGTTGCTCATCCCTCGGTAATCTTCAGGGAATGAACCAAACACATGGGACCTCTAGCCTCAAGTTAACGTTCAGGTTTTCTCATGACAGGGGCAGGCATGACACAGATTCCATGCAGCCTTAGTCCCTGTGGTTCTTGAACTCTAGGAATCATATCAGTTCTCTTTTGACTCGCTGGTCTGCCCTAGGTTTTGAAACGTACTAAAAGTACCGCCTGTGTCTTCGCGAAGTTGTGAGCAATCTACGGTTGGGAACATCTAGATGCCAAGTGATGGGCAGTGAAGGGCTTCGTTGGTTCCACCCCTAGCTTGCGATGGCTGGAAAGCAACACAGTTTTCAACGTTCCGTGCCTTCCTTCATGCAAAGCGTGTCTGCATTCCTCAGGAAACCTGAGCTGCACTGAAAAACACAATTAGCCTACGATTGCTTCTAGGAACTAAACCGTGAAGTCGGTATACCTCAAGCAGCAACTAGACTTCATGTCCAGTTTCAATAATTACAGGGTTTCCCTTAACTGATAGTTATTCCCGAGAAAAATTGCCACCTAGGCCTCACTAAGCCTTCACCTTGATATCCTTACACCACTATCACGACTCCCAGCATGGCAATGGTTACTAAGGTCATGCTCCATTGTGTCCACTGGATGTGCAATAAGAGAGCCTGAAACTCCAGAGGAATATGCTGTTTGGTCCCCCTGGAAATTGAGGCTTCCTGGAAAATTGTATTTTCCTCATTAGAAAGTTGAGAGTTGCAGCCTCAGTGTTACCTGGTAAACTCTGTTGTAGCTCACCTTTTCTTCATCGCACAATGGTATTTGTGAGGACAAGTGATTTTCCAAGAAAGAAACTTGGAGGTTGCCATTCTTTGGTATGTGCTCATCCTTCAGTGATCTACAGTGAATTGGCGAACCCGTTTGACCACTAGCCGCAAGGTAACGTTGCTCTTGAATCATGCCACAGGTTGGCATGCAGCTGAATCCATGTAGCCTTATTCAGTGTGGTTCTTGAGCTCTAGGAATCATTCCAGGTCTCAAAGTACTGGTGGGGCTGCACTAGGATGAGAAACGTACAAGAAGAATGGCCTGTGTGTTTGGGGATTTGTGAGCAGTGCACCATTGGGAAGAGCTCGATGCTGAGTCTTGGAAGGTGTAGGGCTTCTTTTCTTAAACCTCTAGAATCTGGTAAGTTGAAACAACTCAAGTGTCTCCCTTCTAAAGCACCTTGGAGGTACCAATCAGAGAAAGAAACAGCAGGGTCAATGCTCTGTGGTCTCTTTTGAAAATACGGCTCGAAGGAAATCTTTATTTTCTTCATTGGGATCTAGGGAGTTGCGTGCTCAATTCTTCTGAGAAACACTGTAGTTGCACATGTTCTCTTCATAGCACAATTGCCTTTGTGATGACAAGTGAGTTTCTAGGAAGGAAACTTGAGGATTGACATTCTTTGGTAGGTACTCATTCTTCGGAAATCTTCAGTGAATTGGCGAACCCATTTGTCCACTAGCCTCAAGTTAACGTTCCTCTTCTATCATGCCACAGGTTGGCATGCAGCTGAATCCAAGTAGCCTTATTATGTGTGGTCCTTGAGCTCTAGGAAGCGTTCTTGGCCTCTTAGTACTGGCTGGTCTGCACTAGAATGAGAAACGTGCAGGAAGGAAAGCGTGTGTGTTCCGGGGGTTGTGAGCAATGCACCGTTTGGAAGAGCTAGGTGCTGAGTAATGGGCAGTGTAGGGTTTCCCTGGATAAACACCTAGATTGCGACAGCTTGAAAACACCTGGCTATCAGCGTTCTGTTCAATCCTTCATGCCAAAAGTGTCTGCTTTTCTGCCTATCCGTGAGCACACAAAAAATAATATGATCCTACCCCTCCTTCTGGGAACTCACACGTGATGGAAACTACGCCCAGCAGCCAGTGGACTTTAAGTGCAGCCTGAAAAATTACAGGGTTTCCCTTGAAAGCTAGTTATTCCGGAGATACATTGTACACCCAGGCCTCACTCACCGATGACCCTGTAATACTTTGACCACATTCACGACTGCCTGTATTGCAAAGTTTACTCACAAAAGGGTTTAGTTGGTAACTTGAACGTCCAATAAGTACTCAGAAACTGCAGCATAAGAAGCTGTGCTCTCCCTTTGGAGATTGAGGCTTCATGGGAAGTTTATTTTCCACATTGGAATGTCGACACTTGCGGCCTCCGTGTTACCCGATAAACAGTGTAGTGGCCCATCGTCTCTTCACTGCAGAATTGCCTTTTCAGGCAAGTGATTTTCCATGAAACAAAGGTTTCCTTTCAATTCCTGCTACGTGCTCCTCCTTCAGCAGTTGTTAGTGAATAGGCCAACCACATGCGACGACTGGCCTCAACCTAACGTTCTGTTTTTCTCGTCACAATGGTAGGCAGGCAGCAGGTTCAATGCAGCGTTTGGCAAAGCAGTACTGGAACTGTAGGAGACATTTCTGGTGTCTTAGGAAAGGCGGGTGTGCACTAGGATCCACGATATTCACGAGGGGCTGCCAGTCTCTTCTGGAACTTGTGAGCAACGTTCAGTTGATGACAACTCTACGCCAAGAAAGGGCAGTGAAAGGCTTTTTCTGTTAAACCTCTAGAATGTGGTAAGTTGAAACAACTCAAGTATCTCCCTTCTAACGAACCTTGGAGGAACAAAATAGAGGAAGAAATAGCAGGGTCAATGCTCTGTGGTCCCTTTTGAAAGCAAGGCATGAAGGGAAAGTTTATTTACCTCTTTGGGATTTGAAGAGTCGCAGGCTCAATTCTCCCTGAGAAACATTGTAGTTGCACATGTTCTCTGCATAGCACAATTCCCTTTGTGAGGACAAGGGATTTTCCAAGAAAAAAAAAAACTTGGAGGTTGCCATTCCTTGGTATGTGCTCATCCTTCAGTAATATACAGTGAATTGGCGACCCTATTTGACCACTAGCCTCAAGCAAACGTTCCTCTTGTCTCCTAACACACGTTGGCGTGTGGCAGAATCCATGTAGCCTTATTCAGTGTTGTTCTTGGACTCTAGGAATCATTCCAGGTCTCAATACTGGCCGGTCTGCAGTTGGATGAGAAACCTACAAGAAGAAAGGCCTGTGAGTTCGGGGAGTTGTGAGCAATGCACCGTTGGGAACAGCTAGATGACGAGTCATGGGCTGTGAAGGGCCTCTTTCCTTAAACCTCTAGAATGTGGTAAGTTGAATGAACTCAAGGATCTCCCTTCTAAAGCACATTGGAGGTACAAACCAGAGAAAGAAAGAGCAGGGGCAGTGCTCTGTGGTCCCTTTTGAAAATAAGGCATGAAGGGAGACTTTATTTACCTCCTTGGGATTTAGAGAGTTGTGGGCTGAACTCTCCTGAGAAACACTGTAGTTGCACATGTTCTCTTCATAGCACATTTGCCTTTGTGATGACAAGTGAGTTTCTAGGAAAAATCTTGGAGGTTGCCATTCTTTGGTAGGTGCTCATCCTTCGGTAATCTTCAGTGAATTGGCGACGCCATTTGATCACTAGCCTCAAGCTAAGGCTCCTCTTGTATCATCCCACAGGTTGGCATGCAGCAGAATCCATGTAGCCTTATTCAGTGTGGTTCTTGGGCACTAGGAAACATTCGAAGTCTCCTAGGACTCAGGGGTCTGCACCAGACCCGAAACGTACAAAAAGGACGGCCTGTGTGTTCAAGGATTTGTGAGTAAGGCACCGTTGGGAACAGCTAGATGCCAAGTCAGGGGCAGTGAAAGGCTTCTTTTGTTAAACCTCTAGAATGTGGTACGCTGAAACAACTCAAGTATCTCCCTTCTAAATCACCTTGCAGGTACAAAACAGAGAAAGAAACAGCAGGTTCAATGCTCTGTGGTCCCTTTTGAAAATAAGGCTGGAAGGGAAACTTTATTTACCTCCTTGAGATTTAGAGAGTTGCAGGCTCAATTCTCCCTGAGAAACACTGTACTTGCACATCTTCCCTTCATAACACAATTGCCTTTGTGATGACGTGAGTTTCTAGGATAGAACCTTGGAGGTTGCCATTCCTTGGTAGTTGCTCATCCCTCGGTAATCTTCAGGGAATGAACCAAACACATGGGACCTCTAGCCTCAAGTTAACGTTCAGGTTTTCTCATGACAGGGGCAGGCATGCCACAGATTCCATGCAGCCTTAGTCCCTGTGGTTCTTGAACTCTAGGAATCATATCAGTTCTCTTTTGACTCGCTGGTCTGCCCTAGGTTTTGAAACGTACTAAAAGGACCGCCTGTGTCTTCGCGAAGTTGTGAGCAATCTACGGTTGGGAACATCTAGATGCCAAGTGATGGGCAGTGAAGGGCTTCGTTGGTTCCACCCCTAGCTTGCGATGGCTGGAAAGCAACACAGTTTTCAACGTTCCGTGCCTTCCTTCATGCAAAGCGTGTCTGCATTCCTCAGGAAACCTGAGCTGCACTGAAAAACACAATTAGCCTACGATTGCTTCTAGGAACTAAACCGTGAAGTCGGTATACCTCAAGCAGCAACTAGACTTCATGTCCAGTTTCAATAATTACAGGGTTTCCCTTAACTGATAGTTATTCCCGAGAAAAATTGCCACCTAGGCCTCACTAAGCCTTCACCTTGATATCCTTACACCACCATCACGACTCCCAGCATGGCAATGGTTACTAAGGTCATGCTCCATTGTGTCCACTGGATGTGCAATAAGAGAGCCAGAAACTCCAGAGGAATATGCTGTTTGGTCCCCCTGGAAATTGAGGCTTCCTGGAAAATTGTATTTTCCTCATTAGAAAGTTGAGAGTTGCAGCCTCAGTGTTACCTGGTAAACTCTGTTGTAGCCCACCTTTTCTTCATCGCACAATGGTATTTGTGAGGACAAGTGATTTTCCAAGAAAGAAACTTGGAGGTTGCCATTCTTTGGTATGTGCTCATCCTTCAGTGATCTACAGTGAATTGGCGAACCCGTTTGACCACTAGCCGCAAGGTAACGTTGCTCTTGAATCATGCCACAGGTTGGCATGCAGCTGAATCCATGTAGCCTTATTCAGTGTGGTTCTTGAGCTCTAGGAATCATTCCAGGTCTCAAAGTACTGGTGGGTCTGCACTAGGATGAGAAACGTACAAGAAGAATGGCCTGTGTGTTTGGGGATTTGTGAGCAGTGCACCATTGGGAAGAGCTCGATGCTGAGTCTTGGAAGGTGTAGGGCTTCTTTTGTTAAACCTCTAGAATCTGGTAAGTTGAAACAACTCAAGTGTCTCCCTTCTAAAGCACCTTGGAGGTACCAATCAGAGAAAGAAACAGCAGGGTCAATGCTCTGTGGTCTCTTTTGAAAATACGGCTCGAAGGAAATCTTTATTTTCTTCATTGGGATCTAGGGAGTTGCGTGCTCAATTCTTCTGAGAAACACTGTAGTTGCACATGTTCTCTTCATAGCACAATTGCCTTTGTGATGACAAGTGAGTTTCTAGGAAGGAAACTTGAGGATTGCCATTCTTTGGTAGGTACTCATTCTTCGGAAATCTTCAGTGAATTGGCGAACCCATTTGTCCACTAGCCTCAAGCTAACGTTCCTCTTCTATCATGCCACAGGTTGGCATGCAGCTGAATCCAAGTAGCCTTATTATGTGTGGTCCTTGAGCTCTAGGAAGCGTTCCTGGCCTCTTAGTACTGGCTGGTCTGCACTAGAATGAGAAACGTGCAGGAAGGAAAGCGTGTGTGTTCCGGGGGTTGTGAGCAATGCGCCGTTTGGAAGAGCTAGGTGCTGAGTAATGGGCAGTGTAGGGTTTCCCTGGATAAACACCTAGATTGCGACAGCTTGAAAACACCTGGCTATCAGCGTTCTGTTCAATCCTTCATGCCAAAAGTGTCTGCTTTTCTGCCTATCCGTGAGCACACAAAAAATAATATGATCCTACCCCTCCTTCTGGGAACTCACACGTGATGGAATCTACGCCCAGCAGCCAGTGGACTTTAAGTGCAGCCTGAAAAATTACAGGGTTTCCCTTGTAAGCTAGTTATTCCGGAGATACATTGTACACCCAGGCCTCACTCAACGATGACCCTGTAATACTTTGACCACATTCACGACTGCCTGTATTGCAAAGTTTACTCACAAAAGGGTTTAGTTGGTAACTTGAACGTCCAATAAGTACTCAGAAACTGCAGCATAAGAAGCTGTGCTCTCCCTTTGGAGATTGAGGCTTCATGGGAAGTTTATTTTCCACATTGGAATGTCGACACTTGCGGCCTCCGTGTTACCCGATAAACAGTGTAGTGGCCCATCGTCTCTTCACTGCAGAATTGCCTTTTCAGGCAAGTGATTTTCCATGAAACAAAGGTTTCCTTTCAATTCCTGCTACGTGCTCCTCCTTCAGCAGTTGTTAGTGAATAGCCCAACCACATGCGACGAATGGCCTCAACCTAACGTTCTGTTTTTCTCGTCACAATGGTAGGCAGGCAGCAGGTTCAATGCAGCGTTTGGCAAAGCAGTACTGGAACTGTAGGAGACATTTCTGGTGTCTTAGGAAAGGCGGGTGTGCACTAGGATCCACGATATTCACGAGGGGCTGCCAGTCTCTTCTGGAACTTGTGAGCAACGTTCAGTTGATGACAACTCTACGCCAAGAAAGGGCAGTGAAAGGCTTTTTCTGTTAAACCTCTAGAATGTGGTAAGTTGAAACAACTCAAGTATCTCCCTTCTAACGAACCTTGGAGGAACAAAATAGAGGAAGAAACAGCAGGGTCAATGCTCTGTGGTCCCTTTTGAAAGCAAGGCATGAAGGGAAAGTTTATTTACCTCTTTGGGATTTGAAGAGTCGCAGGCTCAATTCTCCCTGAGAAACATTGTAGTTGCACATGTTCTCTGCATAGCACAATTCCCTTTGTGAGGACAAGGGATTTTCCAAGAAAAAAAGACTTGGAGGTTGCCATTCCTTGGTATGTGCTCATCCTTCAGTAATATACAGTGAATTGGCGACCCTATTTGACCACTAGCCTCAAGCAAACGTTCCTCTTGTCTCCTAACACACGTTGGCGTGCAGCAGAATCCATGTAGCCATATTCAGTGTTGTTCTTGGACTCTAGGAATCATTCCAGGTCTCAATACTGGCCGGTCTGCTGTAGGATGAGAAACCTACAAGAAGAAAGGCCTGTGAGTTCGGGGAGTTGTGGGCAATGCACCGTTGGGAACAGCTAGATGACGAGTCATGGGCTGTGAAGGGCCTCTTTCCTTAAACCTCTAGAATGTGGTAAGTTGAATGAACTCAAGGATCTCCCTTCTAAAGCACATTGGAGGTACAAACCAGAGAAAGAAAGAGCAGGGGCAGTGCTCTGTGGTCCCTTTTGAAAATAAGGCATGAAGGGAGACTTTATTTACCTCCTTGGGATTTAGAGAGTTGTGGGCTCAACTCTCCTGAGAAACACTGTAGTTGCACATGTTCTCTTCATAGCACATTTGCCTTTGTGATGACAAGTGAGTTTCTAGGAAAAATCTTGGAGGTTGCCATTCTTTGGTAGGTGCTCATCCTTCGGTAATCTTCAGTGAATTGGCGACGCCATTTGACCACTAGCCTCAAGCTAAGTCTCCTCTTGTATCATCCCACAGGTTGGCATGCAGCAGAATCCATGTAGCCTTATTCAGTGTGGTTCTTGGGTTCTAGGAAACATTCGAAGTCTCCTAGGACTCAGGGGTCTGCACTAGACCCGAAACGTACAAAAAGGACGGCCAGTGTGTTCAAGGATTTGTGAGTAAGGCACCGTTGGGAAAAACTAGATGCCGAGTCAGGGGCAGTGAAAGGCTTCTTTTGTTAAACCTCTAGAATGTGGTACGCTGAAACAACTCAAGTATCTCCCTTCTAAATCACCTTGCAGGTACAAAATAGAGAAAGAAACAGCAGGTTCAATGCTCTGTGGTCCCTTTTGAAAATAAGGCTGGAAGGGAAACTTTATTTACCTCCTTGAGATTTAGAGAGTTGCAGGCTCAATTCTCCCTGAGAAACACTGTACTTGCACATCTTCCCTTCATAACACAATTGCCTTTGTGATGACGTGAGTTTCTAGGATAGAACCTTGGAGGTTGCCATTCCTTGGTAGTTGCTCATCCCTCGGTAATCTTCAGGGAATGAACCAAACACATGGGACCTCTAGCCTCAAGTTAACGTTCAGGTTTTCTCATGACAGGGGCAGGCATGCCACAGATTCCATGCAGCCTTAGTCCCTGTGGTTCTTGAACTCTAGGAATCATATCAGTTCTCTTTTGACTCGCTGGTCTGCCCTAGGTTTTGAAACGTACTAAAAGGACCGCCTGTGTCTTCGCGAAGTTGTGAGCAATCTACGGTTGGGAACATCTAGATGCCAAGTGATGGGCAGTGAAGGGCTTCGTTGGTTACACCCCTAGCTTGCGATGGCTGGAAAGCAACACAGTTATCAACGTTCCGTGCCTTCCTTCATGCAAAGCGTGTCTGCATTCCTCAGGAAACCTGAGCTGCACTGAAAAACACAATTAGCCTACGATTGCTTCTAGGAACTAAACCGTGAAGTCGGTATACCTCAAGCAGCAACTAGACTTCATGTCCAGTTTCAATAATTACAGGGTTTCCCTTAACTGATAGTTATTCCCGAGAAAAATTGCCACCTAGGCCTCACTAAGCCTTCACCTTGATATCCTTACACCACCATCACGACTCCCAGCATGGCAATGGTTACTAAGGTCATGCTCCATTGTGTCCACTGGATGTGCAATAAGAGAGCCAGAAACTCCAGAGGAATATGCTGTTTGGTCCCCCTGGAAATTGAGGCTTCCTGGAAAATTGTATTTTCCTCATTAGAAAGTTGAGAGTTGCAGCCTCAGTGTTACCTGGTAAACTCTGTTGTAGCCCACCTTTTCTTCATCGCACAATGGTATTTGTGAGGACAAGTGATTTTCCAAGAAAGAAACTTGGAGGTTGCCATTCTTTGGTATGTGCTCATCCTTCAGTGATCTACAGTGAATTGGCGAACCCGTTTGACCACTAGCCACAAGGTAACGTTGCTCTTGAATCATGCCACAGGTTGGCATGCAGCTGAATCCATGTAGCCTTATTCAGTGTGGTTCTTGAGCTCTAGGAATCATTCCAGGTCTCAAAGTACTGGTGGGGCTGCACTAGGATGAGAAACGTACAAGAAGAATGGCCTGTGTGTTTGGGGATTTGTGAGCAGTGCACCATTGGGAAGAGCTCGATGCTGAGTCTTGGAAGGTGTAGGGCTTCTTTTCTTAAACCTCTAGAATCTGGTAAGTTGAAACAACTCAAGTGTCTCCCTTCTAAAGCACCTTGGAGGTACCAATCAGAGAAAGAAACAGCAGGGTCAATGCTCTGTGGTCTCTTTTGAAAATACGGCTCGAAGGAAATCTTTATTTTCTTCATTGGGATCTAGGGAGTTGCGTGCTCAATTCTTCTGAGAAACACTGTAGTTGCACATGTTCTCTTCATAGCACAATTGCCTTTGTGATGACAAGTGAGTTTCTAGGAAGGAAACTTGAGGATTGCCATTCTTTGGTAGGTACTCATTCTTCGGAAATCTTCAGTGAATTGGCGAACCCATTTGTCCACTAGCCTCAAGCTAACGTTCCTCTTCTATCATGCCACAGGTTGGCATGCAGCTGAATCCAAGTAGCCTTATTATGTGTGGTCCTTGAGCTCTAGGAAGCGTTCCTGGCCTCTTAGTACTGGCTGGTCTGCACTAGAATGAGAAACGTGCAGGAAGGAAAGCGTGTGTGTTCCGGGGGTTGTGAGCAATGCGCCGTTTGGAAGAGCTAGGTGCTGAGTAATGGGCAGTGTAGGGTTTCCCTGGATAAACACCTAGATTGCGACAGCTTGAAAACACCTGGCTATCAGCGTTCTGTTCAATCCTTCATGCCAAAAGTGTCTGCTTTTCTGCCTATCCGTGAGCACACAAAAAATAATATGATCCTACCCCTCCTTCTGGGAACTCACACGTGATGGAATCTACGCCCAGCAGCCAGTGGACTTTAAGTGCAGCCTGAAAAATTACAGGGTTTCCCTTGTAAGCTAGTTATTCCGGAGATACATTGTACACCCAGGCCTCACTCACCGATGACCCTGTAATACTTTGACCACATTCACGACTGCCTGTATTGCAAAGTTTACTCACAAAAGGGTTTAGTTGGTAACTTGAACGTCCAATAAGTACTCAGAAACTGCAGCATAAGAAGCTGTGCTCTCCCTTTGGAGATTGAGGCTTCATGGGAAGTTTATTTTCCACATTGGAATGTCGACACTTGCGGCCTCCGTGTTACCCGATAAACAGTGTAGTGGCCCATCGTCTCTTCACTGCAGAATTGCCTTTTCAGGCAAGTGATTTTCCATGAAACAAAGGTTTCCTTTCAATTCCTGCTACGTGCTCCTCCTTCAGCAGTTGTTAGTGAATAGGCCAACCACATGCGACGAATGGCCTCAACCTAACGTTCTGTTTTTCTCGTCACAATGGTAGGCAGGCAGCAGGTTCAATGCAGCGTTTGGCAAAGCAGTACTGGAACTGTAGGAGACATTTCTGGTGTCTTAGGAAAGGCGGGTGTGCACTAGGATCCACGATATTCACGAGGGGCTGCCAGTCTCTTCTGGAACTTGTGAGCAACGTTCAGTTGATGACAACTCTACGCCAAGAAAGGGCAGTGAAAGGCTTTTTCTGTTAAACCTCTAGAATGTGGTAAGTTGAAACAACTCAAGTATCTCCCTTCTAACGAACCTTGGAGGAACAAAATAGAGGAAGAAACAGCAGGGTCAATGCTCTGTGGTCCCTTTTGAAAGCAAGGCATGAAGGGAAAGTTTATTTACCTCTTTGGGATTTGAAGAGTCGCAGGCTCAATTCTCCCTGAGAAACATTGTAGTTGCACATGTTCTCTGCATAGCACAATTCCCTTTGTGAGGACAAGGGATTTTCCAAGAAAAAAAGACTTGGAGGTTGCCATTCCTTGGTATGTGCTCATCCTTCAGTAATATACAGTGAATTGGCGACCCTATTTGACCACTAGCCTCAAGCAAACGTTCCTCTTGTCTCCTAACACACGTTGGCGTGCAGCAGAATCCATGTAGCCATATTCAGTGTTGTTCTTGGACTCTAGGAATCATTCCAGGTCTCAATACTGGCCGGTCTGCTGTAGGATGAGAAACCTACAAGAAGAAAGGCCTGTGAGTTCGGGGAGTTGTGAGCAATGCACCGTTGGGAACAGCTAGATGACGAGTCATGGGCTGTGAAGGGCCTCTTTCCTTAAACCTCTAGAATGTGGTAAGTTGAATGAACTCAAGGATCTCCCTTCTAAAGCACATTGGAGGTACAAACCAGAGAAAGAAAGAGCAGGGGCAGTGCTCTGTGGTCCCTTTTGAAAATAAGGCATGAAGGGAGACTTTATTTACCTCCTTGGGATTTAGAGAGTTGTGGGCTCAACTCTCCTGAGAAACACTGTAGTTGCACATGTTCTCTTCATAGCACATTTGCCTTTGTGATGACAAGTGAGTTTCTAGGAAAAATCTTGGAGGTTGCCATTCTTTGGTAGGTGCTCATCCTTCGGTAATCTTCAGTGAATTGGCGACGCCATTTGACCACTAGCCTCAAGCTAAGTCTCCTCTTGTATCATCCCACAGGTTGGCATGCAGCAGAATCCATGTAGCCTTATTCAGTGTGGTTCTTGGGTTCTAGGAAACATTCGAAGTCTCCTAGGACTCAGGGGTCTGCACTAGACCCGAAACGTACAAAAAGGACGGCCAGTGTGTTCAAGGATTTGTGAGTAAGGCACCGTTGGGAAAAACTAGATGCCGAGTCAGGGGCAGTGAAAGGCTTCTTTTGTTAAACCTCTAGAATGTGGTACGCTGAAACAACTCAAGTATCTCCCTTCTAAATCACCTTGCAGGTACAAAACAGAGAAAGAAACAGCAGGTTCAATGCTCTGTGGTCCCTTTTGAAAATAAGGCTGGAAGGGAAACTTTATTTACCTCCTTGAGATTTAGAGAGTTGCAGGCTCAATTCTCCCTGAGAAACACTGTACTTGCACATCTTCCCTTCATAACACAATTGCCTTTGTGATGACGTGAGTTTCTAGGATAGAACCTTGGAGGTTGCCATTCCTTGGTAGTTGCTCATCCCTCGGTAATCTTCAGGGAATGAACCAAACACATGGGACCTCTAGCCTCAAGTTAACGTTCAGGTTTTCTCATGACAGGGGCAGGCATGCCACAGATTCCATGCAGCCTTAGTCCCTGTGGTTCTTGAACTCTAGGAATCATATCAGTTCTCTTTTGACTCGCTGGTCTGCCCTAGGTTTTGAAACGTACTAAAAGGACCGCCTGTGTCTTCGCGAAGTTGTGAGCAATCTACGGTTGGGAACATCTAGATGCCAAGTGATGGGCAGTGAAGGGCTTCGTTGGTTACACCCCTAGCTTGCGATGGCTGGAAAGCAACACAGTTATCAACGTTCCGTGCCTTCCTTCATGCAAAGCGTGTCTGCATTCCTCAGGAAACCTGAGCTGCACTGAAAAACACAATTAGCCTACGATTGCTTCTAGGAACTAAACCGTGAAGTCGGTATACCTCAAGCAGCAACTAGACTTCATGTCCAGTTTCAATAATTACAGGGTTTCCCTTAACTGATAGTTATTCCCGAGAAAAATTGCCACCTAGGCCTCACTAAGCCTTCACCTTGATATCCTTACACCACCATCACGACTCCCAGCATGGCAATGGTTACTAAGGTCATGCTCCATTGTGTCCACTGGATGTGCAATAAGAGAGCCAGAAACTCCAGAGGAATATGCTGTTTGGTCCCCCTGGAAATTGAGGCTTCCTGGAAAATTGTATTTTCCTCATTAGAAAGTTGAGAGTTGCAGCCTCAGTGTTACCTGGTAAACTCTGTTGTAGCCCACCTTTTCTTCATCGCACAATGGTATTTGTGAGGACAAGTGATTTTCCAAGAAAGAAACTTGGAGGTTGCCATTCTTTGGTATGTGCTCATCCTTCAGTGATCTACAGTGAATTGGCGAACCCGTTTGACCACTAGCCACAAGGTAACGTTGCTCTTGAATCATGCCACAGGTTGGCATGCAGCTGAATCCATGTAGCCTTATTCAGTGTGGTTCTTGAGCTCTAGGAATCATTCCAGGTCTCAAAGTACTGGTGGGGCTGCACTAGGATGAGAAACGTACAAGAAGAATGGCCTGTGTGTTTGGGGATTTGTGAGCAGTGCACCATTGGGAAGAGCTCGATGCTGAGTCTTGGAAGGTGTAGGGCTTCTTTTGTTAAACCTCTAGAATCTGGTAAGTTGAAACAACTCAAGTGTCTCCCTTCTAAAGCACCTTGGAGGTACCAATCAGAGAAAGAAACAGCAGGGTCAATGCTCTGTGGTCTCTTTTGAAAATACGGCTCGAAGGAAATCTTTATTTTCTTCATTGGGATCTAGGGAGTTGCGTGCTCAATTCTTCTGAGAAACACTGTAGTTGCACATGTTCTCTTCATAGCACAATTGCCTTTGTGATGACAAGTGAGTTTCTAGGAAGGAAACTTGAGGATTGCCATTCTTTGGTAGGTACTCATTCTTCGGAAATCTTCAGTGAATTGGCGAACCCATTTGTCCACTAGCCTCAAGCTAACGTTCCTCTTCTATCATGCCACAGGTTGGCATGCAGCTGAATCCAAGTAGCCTTATTATGTGTGGTCCTTGAGCTCTAGGAAGCGTTCCTGGCCTCTTAGTACTGGCTGGTCTGCACTAGAATGAGAAACGTGCAGGAAGGAAAGCGTGTGTGTTCCGGGGGTTGTGAGCAATGCGCCGTTTGGAAGAGCTAGGTGCTGAGTAATGGGCAGTGTAGGGTTTCCCTGGATAAACACCTAGATTGCGACAGCTTGAAAACACCTGGCTATCAGCGTTCTGTTCAATCCTTCATGCCAAAAGTGTCTGCTTTTCTGCCTATCCGTGAGCACACAAAAAATAATATGATCCTACCCCTCCTTCTGGGAACTCACACGTGATGGAATCTACGCCCAGCAGCCAGTGGACTTTAAGTGCAGCCTGAAAAATTACAGGGTTTCCCTTGTAAGCTAGTTATTCCGGAGATACATTGTACACCCAGGCCTCACTCACCGATGACCCTGTAATACTTTGACCACATTCACGACTGCCTGTATTGCAAAGTTTACTCACAAAAGGGTTTAGTTGGTAACTTGAACGTCCAATAAGTACTCAGAAACTGCAGCATAAGAAGCTGTGCTCTCCCTTTGGAGATTGAGGCTTCATGGGAAGTTTATTTTCCACATTGGAATGTCGACACTTGCGGCCTCCGTGTTACCCGATAAACAGTGTAGTGGCCCATCGTCTCTTCACTGCAGAATTGCCTTTTCAGGCAAGTGATTTTCCATGAAACAAAGGTTTCCTTTCAATTCCTGCTACGTGCTCCTCCTTCAGCAGTTGTTAGTGAATAGGCCAACCACATGCGACGAATGGCCTCAACCTAACGTTCTGTTTTTCTCGTCACAATGGTAGGCAGGCAGCAGGTTCAATGCAGCGTTTGGCAAAGCAGTACTGGAACTGTAGGAGACATTTCTGGTGTCTTAGGAAAGGCGGGTGTGCACTAGGATCCACGATATTCACGAGGGGCTGCCAGTCTCTTCTGGAACTTGTGAGCAACGTTCAGTTGATGACAACTCTACGCCAAGAAAGGGCAGTGAAAGGCTTTTTCTGTTAAACCTCCAGAATGTGGTAAGTTGAAACAACTCAAGTATCTCCCTTCTAACGAACCTTGGAGGAACAAAATAGAGGAAGAAACAGCAGGGTCAATGCTCTGTGGTCCCTTTTGAAAGCAAGGCATGAAGGGAAAGTTTATTTACCTCTTTGGGATTTGAAGAGTCGCAGGCTCAATTCTCCCTGAGAAACATTGTAGTTGCACATGTTCTCTGCATAGCACAATTCCCTTTGTGAGGACAAGGGATTTTCCAAGAAAAAAAGACTTGGAGGTTGCCATTCCTTGGTATGTGCTCATCCTTCAGTAATATACAGTGAATTGGCGACTCTATTTGACCACTAGCCTCAAGCAAACGTTCCTCTTGTCTCCTAACACACGTTGGCGTGCAGCAGAATCCATGTAGCCATATTCAGTGTTGTTCTTGGACTCTAGGAATCATTCCAGGTCTCAATACTGGCCGGTCTGCTGTAGGATGAGAAACCTACAAGAAGAAAGGCCTGTGAGTTCGGGGAGTTGTGGGCAATGCACCGTTGGGAACAGCTAGATGACGAGTCATGGGCTGTGAAGGGCCTCTTTCCTTAAACCTCTAGAATGTGGTAAGTTGAATGAACTCAAGGATCTCCCTTCTAAAGCACATTGGAGGTACAAACCAGAGAAAGAAAGAGCAGGGGCAGTGCTCTGTGGTCCCTTTTGAAAATAAGGCATGAAGGGAGACTTTATTTACCTCCTTGGGATTTAGAGAGTTGTGGGCTGAACTCTCCTGAGAAACACTGTAGTTGCACATGTTCTCTTCATAGCACATTTGCCTTTGTGATGACAAGTGAGTTTCTAGGAAAAATCTTGGAGGTTGCCATTCTTTGGTAGGTGCTCATCCTTCGGTAATCTTCAGTGAATTGGCGACGCCATTTGACCACTAGCCTCAAGCTAAGTCTCCTCTTGTATCATCCCACAGGTTGGCATGCAGCAGAATCCATGTAGCCTTATTCAGTGTGGTTCTTGGGTTCTAGGAAACATTCGAAGTCTCCTAGGACTCAGGGGTCTGCACTAGACCCGAAACGTACAAAAAGGACGGCCAGTGTGTTCAAGGATTTGTGAGTAAGGCACCGTTGGGAAAAACTAGATGCCGAGTCAGGGGCAGTGAAAGGCTTCTTTTGTTAAACCTCTAGAATGTGGTACGCTGAAACAACTCAAGTATCTCCCTTCTAAATCACCTTGCAGGTACAAAATAGAGAAAGAAACAGCAGGTTCAATGCTCTGTGGTCCCTTTTGAAAATAAGGCTGGAAGGGAAACTTTATTTACCTCCTTGAGATTTAGAGAGTTGCAGGCTCAATTCTCCCTGAGAAACACTGTACTTGCACATCTTCCCTTCATAACACAATTGCCTTTGTGATGACGTGAGTTTCTAGGATAGAACCTTGGAGGTTGCCATTCCTTGGTAGTTGCTCATCCCTCGGTAATCTTCAGGGAATGAACCAAACACATGGGACCTCTAGCCTCAAGTTAACGTTCAGGTTTTCTCATGACAGGGGCAGGCATGCCACAGATTCCATGCAGCCTTAGTCCCTGTGGTTCTTGAACTCTAGGAATCATATCAGTTCTCTTTTGACTCGCTGGTCTGCCCTAGGTTTTGAAACGTACTAAAAGGACCGCCTGTGTCTTCGCGAAGTTGTGAGCAATCTACGGTTGGGAACATCTAGATGCCAAGTGATGGGCAGTGAAGGGCTTCGTTGGTTACACCCCTAGCTTGCGATGGCTGGAAAGCAACACAGTTATCAACGTTCCGTGCCTTCCTTCATGCAAAGCGTGTCTGCATTCCTCAGGAAACCTGAGCTGCACTGAAAAACACAATTAGCCTACGATTGCTTCTAGGAACTAAACCGTGAAGTCGGTATACCTCAAGCAGCAACTAGACTTCATGTCCAGTTTCAATAATTACAGGGTTTCCCTTAACTGATAGTTATTCCCGAGAAAAATTGCCACCTAGGCCTCACTAAGCCTTCACCTTGATATCCTTACACCACCATCACGACTCCCAGCATGGCAATGGTTACTAAGGTCATGCTCCATTGTGTCCACTGGATGTGCAATAAGAGAGCCAGAAACTCCAGAGGAATATGCTGTTTGGTCCCCCTGGAAATTGAGGCTTCCTGGAAAATTGTATTTTCCTCATTAGAAAGTTGAGAGTTGCAGCCTCAGTGTTACCTGGTAAACTCTGTTGTAGCCCACCTTTTCTTCATCGCACAATGGTATTTGTGAGGACAAGTGATTTTCCAAGAAAGAAACTTGGAGGTTGCCATTCTTTGGTATGTGCTCATCCTTCAGTGATCTACAGTGAATTGGCGAACCCGTTTGACCACTAGCCACAAGGTAACGTTGCTCTTGAATCATGCCACAGGTTGGCATGCAGCTGAATCCATGTAGCCTTATTCAGTGTGGTTCTTGAGCTCTAGGAATCATTCCAGGTCTCAAAGTACTGGTGGGGCTGCACTAGGATGAGAAACGTACAAGAAGAATGGCCTGTGTGTTTGGGGATTTGTGAGCAGTGCACCATTGGGAAGAGCTCGATGCTGAGTCTTGGAAGGTGTAGGGCTTCTTTTCTTAAACCTCTAGAATCTGGTAAGTTGAAACAACTCAAGTGTCTCCCTTCTAAAGCACCTTGGAGGTACCAATCAGAGAAAGAAACAGCAGGGTCAATGCTCTGTGGTCTCTTTTGAAAATACGGCTCGAAGGAAATCTTTATTTTCTTCATTGGGATCTAGGGAGTTGCGTGCTCAATTCTTCTGAGAAACACTGTAGTTGCACATGTTCTCTTCATAGCACAATTGCCTTTGTGATGACAAGTGAGTTTCTAGGAAGGAAACTTGAGGATTGCCATTCTTTGGTAGGTACTCATTCTTCGGAAATCTTCAGTGAATTGGCGAACCCATTTGTCCACTAGCCTCAAGCTAACGTTCCTCTTCTATCATGCCACAGGTTGGCATGCAGCTGAATCCAAGTAGCCTTATTATGTGTGGTCCTTGAGCTCTAGGAAGCGTTCCTGGCCTCTTAGTACTGGCTGGTCTGCACTAGAATGAGAAACGTGCAGGAAGGAAAGCGTGTGTGTTCCGGGGGTTGTGAGCAATGCGCCGTTTGGAAGAGCTAGGTGCTGAGTAATGGGCAGTGTAGGGTTTCCCTGGATAAACACCTAGATTGCGACAGCTTGAAAACACCTGGCTATCAGCGTTCTGTTCAATCCTTCATGCCAAAAGTGTCTGCTTTTCTGCCTATCCGTGAGCACACAAAAAATAATATGATCCTACCCCTCCTTCTGGGAACTCACACGTGATGGAATCTACGCCCAGCAGCCAGTGGACTTTAAGTGCAGCCTGAAAAATTACAGGGTTTCCCTTGTAAGCTAGTTATTCCGGAGATCCATTGTACACCCAGGCCTCACTCACCGATGACCCTGTAATACTTTGACCACATTCACGACTGCCTGTATTGCAAAGTTTACTCACAAAAGGGTTTAGTTGGTAACTTGAACGTCCAATAAGTACTCAGAAACTGCAGCATAAGAAGCTGTGCTCTCCCTTTGGAGATTGAGGCTTCATGGGAAGTTTATTTTCCACATTGGAATGTCGACACTTGCGGCCTCCGTGTTACCCGATAAACAGTGTAGTGGCCCATCGTCTCTTCACTGCAGAATTGCCTTTTCAGGCAAGTGATTTTCCATGAAACAAAGGTTTCCTTTCAATTCCTGCTACGTGCTCCTCCTTCAGCAGTTGTTAGTGAATAGGCCAACCACATGCGACGAATGGCCTCAACCTAACGTTCTGTTTTTCTCGTCACAATGGTAGGCAGGCAGCAGGTTCAATGCAGCGTTTGGCAAAGCAGTACTGGAACTGTAGGAGACATTTCTGGTGTCTTAGGAAAGGCGGGTGTGCACTAGGATCCACGATATTCACGAGGGGCTGCCAGTCTCTTCTGGAACTTGTGAGCAACGTTCAGTTGATGACAACTCTACGCCAAGAAAGGGCAGTGAAAGGCTTTTTCTGTTAAACCTCTAGAATGTGGTAAGTTGAAACAACTCAAGTATCTCCCTTCTAACGAACCTTGGAGGAACAAAATAGAGGAAGAAACAGCAGGGTCAAT